>NC_060138.1:1184468588-1186868588 GCF_021461385.2 Schistocerca piceifrons | reverse complement strand
TCTGTGAAACAGCTTTGGAAAAAGACATTTAGTATTTTGGCCTTTAGTCTGTCATCCTCTGTTTCACTACCATTTTGGTCACAGAGTGTCTGGACATTTTGTTTTGATCCAGCTACAGCTTTGACGTAAGACTAAAATTTCTTAGGATTTTCTGCCAAGTCAGTACAAAGAACTTTACTTTCGAATTCATTGAACGCCTCTCGCATAGCCCTCCTCACACTACATTTCGCTTCTCGTAATTTTTGTTTGTCTTCAAGGCTTTGACTATGTTTATGTTTGCTGTGAAGTTCCCTTTGCTTCCGCAGCAGTTTTCTAACTCGGTTGTTGTACCACGGTGGCTCTTTTCCATCTCTTACGATCTTTCTTGGCACATACTCATCTAACGCATATTGTACGGTGGTTTTGAACTTTGTCCACTGATCCTCAACACTATCTGTACTTGAGACAAAACTTTTGTGTTGAGCCGTCAGGTACTCTGTAATCTGATTTTTGTCACTTTTGCTAAACAGAAAAATCTTCCTACCTTTTGTAATATTTCTATTTACGGCTGAAATCATCGATGCCGTAACCGCTTTATGATCGCTGATTCCCTATTCTGCGTTAACTGTTTCAAATAGTTCAGGTCTGTAATTTCATGAAGTAGCTGCAAGTTTGCTTTTCTCCACGACTAAAACTTTCTGGGTGATCATTGTGTTTTGATAACGACTATGAATCAGTGCCTTTGCGACTGTCCACGCCTGTCCACATGCTACAATAATAACGTGATTTTATTTCAAAATCGAAAGTTTTAATTGATTTCGCTCGCACTAAGTGAGCTAGCAACCGTTTATTTGCAGTAATTTCCAAACAGATACAAATTTGATTCATCACTTTGGACCCAAAATTTCAATAGCTAGTTTCCGTATTATTTTGCACATTTGTTATTTCTGACGTAAATTGCACAATAACTATGAAGTCATGACACCACCTGACTCCTTTCGGGTAATACAGTCAATTCTAATTCGATACCTTATTCCAAATTAATATCAAAACATCAGCATCACGGTAACTCTTTGATTAGTCTACCACTCGTAGAGGAAGCGAGGTGTTATAAGGCTACCGTTTCCCGGTGAGGTAGGGTCCAGCCGATATGGTAACGAGCCCAGGGAAGATGATTCAGGTAATGTCGTGTTGTTAGTGAAAGCCGTTGTGACGGTCATTGGCTGCCGTAGCTCATTGAACCAAATTTCGCCACCCTGCTCTTACGGAAAGGTTTGTTGTCCGTCCCACATTGATTTTTGCCATTATTTCAATAGTTTTGTTTGTCTGCTAGGTCCGACAACTGTACGCGAACGGCGCTGCTCTCAGTCGTTAAATGAAAGCCATCGGTCACTGCGTTGTTTGCGGTGAGAGATAATGCCTGAAGTGTAGTTTGCTCGGTACACTCCTGAAACTGTGGATCTCGGAATTCCCTAACGATGTCCGAAATGAAATGTTCCATGTGTCTAGCTCCAATTACCGTTCGCGTTAAAAGTCTGTCAATTACCGTCATGCGGATATGATCACTTCGGTAACCTTATCACGTGAATCGCGTATGTGCAAATGAGAGTTCCGCCAATGCAAGGTCCTTTTATATCTTGTGTACTTTCCGGCGGTATTTTTGAATGGCTGCAAGCAGTCATGGAACCGAGCGGATGGCGTACTTTCTCATAATCAAAAAGTCGTCCAAGTTGTCCAGTACTGATCGAGGACTCATTTCCATTTTTCTCCCTCTATCAGCTCATTAATGATACCTTTGGGTTAGTGTACCAGTGCGTCCATTTCTATAGCCATCGTCGGTTCTCCGCAGAGAGAGTAACACCTTATTCTTCATCGTTCTAAAGTTTTCGACCATACTGGAAGCGATTGCACCACCCAACAACTGTCTCATTTGACGATGAAATTCTGTAGTATACTTCTACCAAGTCACCATGGTTTGTTGCCGCATTGTTCCCCTACAAATGCAGAAAACGAATCACCACAGAATATTCTAAAGGCTGCACCATTTGGTTGTGAAGCCTCTCACTACGGATTTACGAGGCGGAGATTTCAATTTTTCCACAACTGGAGTCATATACGTGCAAACAAACGAAAATTTCACTATATTACACGCTTTCTTTCGAGGTGATATTTCTTTGTCACTGTCGCTTGTAACTATAAACTTGTATCCTCGAATTTCGAAGATTGTTCTATTGTCCAGTTTGTTGTCCAATATTACGGTGCATCTGCAGTAAATGAAGGTCTGGAATGATTAGTTGAGCTTGCTGGCTAGCTTTTCTGTAAGTCTCCAGGTATGACGCGAGAAAGGTGTTATATAGCTTCGTGCCACTAAATTCCATGTGATCGTCTAGTCCGCCGTGTGTCCCGAAATACTGCCAGCTATTTTTCGTTCTCACTGCGTTATCCTCAATGAAACTGAATTATTTCTTAGGGTGCTAAACCCTCCCTCACTCCCTCACTACTGATGGGACAACCGACTGGTTTCAACAACGAGTTCTGGCTCTGTCAATTGCTTCAGTCAAATGGAACAATCGAATGAAACGCCGGACGGAGTGGCCGTGCGGTTCTAGACGCTACAGTCTGGAACCGAGCGACCGCTACGGTCGCAGGTTCGAATCCTGCCTCGGACATGGATGTGTGTGATGTCCTTAGGTTAGTTAGGTTTAATTAGTTCTAAGTTCTAGGCGACTGATGACCTGAGAAGTTAAGTCGCATAGTGCTCAGAGCCATTTTTTGCACCAATCGAATGAAACTATTCTCTGCTACCACGTCAACTGTATGAATGTTTTCCATTCATTCTCTGGATTTGACAGATTTCATTCTCACGCACACACACACACACACACACACACACACACACACACACACACACACACACACACACACACGTCTATAACTTTCGCATATAGCTGCGCATGCTAAAGCGCCGCTCCCACATCTCTGAGATACACCAGCTCTGGACTGAATGCGCCTGTCAGGTTAATATCTAGAGTTGGTGTGCCAACCGGCTCGGATGATGCAGTTTCCCACATCTTATAGGTGAATACTGCGATGGTCCCCATTGGAAGCTCATCTGACCACCCCTTAAATTAGTAATGTCATGTCCGTTTATAGCTGTGCTTACACTGGGCCGATGGCGGACAAAAGGAGAAGAAATCTCATCTAGGCACTTAGAACAGTGGATAGAGTGGATAGAAGTGCAGCAGGTGTGAAGAAGTGGCCAGGCTGCCAACAGCCTCCTGCTGCCACACGTGCATACCGCACCAGCACGTGGAGTCGGCGCAGCTCCCAGCAGTCTCCTACCACTACTTAGCTCTACTACGTTGGTGCTAGAAGGTTACTCGGCCACTGATATTGTATGGACAGGTAGTAGCAGCAGGCTGCGTTGACAGCCGGATCACCTCCTCAACCAGCGCAGTACCGACAAGGAGCAACAGCAAGGTGGGTGCCAGTGGTGGACCACCTCCTTGCACTGGCTCAAAATGGACAAGTGGCAACACATGGCTACTGGCGTCTGGGCCACTTCCATCTTCTGCCACAATATAAAGAAGTGGTAGTAGGAAATTGCTAGTGGCTGGGCCATCTCCTCATTCCAGTGCAGTATGGGCATGTGGCTGCTCAGGACTACCGGGAGCTTGGCCGACTCTTGAGCTGGCACGATACAGACATTCAATAGCAGGAGGCTGCTGGAGGCTAGACCATCTCCTCATTCCTGTGTAGTATAGACACATCAGCCTACAGCTACCGAGGGATACGTCACCTTCTTACACCGACATAGTATGGACATGCAGTAGCCAGAGGCTGCTGACAGCCATTGCACCTCCTAGCTCCAGCACAGTATGAACAAGTAGCTGTAGCAGGAGGTTGCAAGTGGCTGGAATACCTCCTTGTGCTAGCACAGTCTGGACATGCGGCAGCACGAGACTACTGGCATCTGGACCGCCTCCTTATGATGCCGCAGCACAGGAAGGTGCTACCAGGAGGTTGCTGACAGTTAGGCCATCTTCTCGTTCCGGTTGCAGTACGGCCATGTGGCTGCACAAGGCTGATGTGCTGGCACAGTACAGGAATTCAGTAGCAGGAAGCTGCTGGCGGATGGGCTGTCTCTTTTTTCCACTGCAGTATGGACACATGCCAGTGTGAGGCTACTGGGGGCCTGGTCACCTCCTTACTCCAGCAGCCTGCCAGAGGATGGACCATCTCTTTGCACCACCTCTTCGCGCTGGCACGGTACAGACATATGGCAGCATGATATTACTGGTTGCAGAGGCTCATGAAAGCACAATACGAAAGTGCATTAGAAGCATGCTTCTGCCTGGTGGGCCATCTCCTCGTGCTAGCTGTGTCCATGGTGCCAATAGGAGGCTGGCGTTTCATTCATGGAACACACATACAGTCTGAAAAAGGCTTGATTCAGTTTTGAATTAATGGACACTGTTACGGTGCTCGCTTATTTCCAAGTCCCTATCGATCTTAGTACTGAGTTTTCACTCAGGCGGCGCTTTGGCGTTAGGCGGTAGTTTCCGTGTGTGATCGCTGGCCAGAGCTTAGCTGGAGGCGTGTGAGGAAGAAAGAGGTGGCTGCCTTGGCGTGAAGGCCATTCGGCTCGGCGGGGGTTGTTTGCGTCTGTCCACCGAGTGTGGACAGCGGCGTGGTGTGCCGTTTAACTTGATTCGCAAGGGGAGCAAAATCTCGCCTGTTGTAGTTTGTCGAGCCTGAGTTTATAATATCTTCTATCTGCGGCGGGGTGTCATTTCGTCCTCCTGTCTCTTCGTCGCTGGGATTGTTACCTCGTTTACCGTCCCATGGATGTATATCGATCTACGCTGCTCTCCGTACTCTACTAGACGCTGGTGGTGGAAGTGCGTCGTTCAGCGGCACTTTAGTCTGGATGCTTTATGTTTGATCTTCAAGTGCATAGTCTTCGAGTAGCACTCCTTAGAGTTTGCCTTGCGCAGTTAGATTGGAGTTTATTTTGTCTTGTGGTGCTTCCGCTTTCCGTTAACGAAGGTTAAGCTTGATTCGGCACTCCGTACGACGCTTGGCACCTCAGCAGGCGGGTCGGAGCCACCTTCGCGACTAAACGGAAGCCTTTGGACTGAGAGGTCTTGTGTTTTGCATAGTGCTCATAAATTGTTGTTTTCGTATTAAGTTGGCTGAGGTTTCTTATGCATTTCCCGGGATTTGGTCTATTGTCCGGCCAGGACTAGGTCTCTGTATTTTAAAGGTCGGTCCTTGTTTTGGCTTAGTACGATTTTGGTTTACTGCCTGGTGGTTCTGGTGGTACGCCGGGTCGCTGTGGTTGTGTTGCATTTTGTTTGGGGCTGTGTGCTCGGAGCCGTGGAGTACCATTTGCGGGAACTGCTTCGCTGGGGAGTACTCATCGGGCCATTCTTGGTCCTCTGCTGTATATTATTTTAAAGTAACATTATCACTTAAGTGATTTAATTCTTGTTCCGTTAATTGCAACTTGGGCACTGAGAAATTTAATCTGTTAATTACAGGAAGACCTTGAGCTCATAGTCATATGATGTGGTTTTCTTAAATTGTTGTATTTTTATGTCATGCTATTGTTTTTTGTTAATTTGCTGATCACTGGTGTACTGTCCCAAGTACTAAAATGTTGCAGGTAGCAATTACTTGGGTGGAACGCGCTGAACCGCAACGGGTAGAGCAGTTGCGTGCTTACGTGTCCGTTATTGGCGCGGCCTGGTGTCCGTTGTTTGTTTTGGTGCACCTGAGTTAAGTATTGTGTTGCCTCCTCCCTTACGGACCCGTCGTGTTCCACTCATAAACATTTCCTTCAAGGCATTTTAGTTAATTTTATGCTAGTATTTTTTTTTTATTTCTTACATTGGTAAAATTGTTCGGCCTTCATTATGCACACTGTTTGTCATAGCGGAGTTGATGTACCATTGTAATTTATTAAACTCCTTTGTGTTTGGCCTTTGTGATACATATTGTTTATTGATTGAGTATGGCAATTACGTCTCATATATCATGATGTGCGTGTGTAATGGTGCAATAAATGGATGATCGTTATTTACGTTTTGGCGCCCTTCATGCCTCCTTTCTTGTCCCTATTGGTACGCTATCCTTGAACTTGTGTTGGTAGACCACATCAGACACCATCACAGGTTTTCACTAAGATAGAATGCAAACAGTCACTAAAATTTGACAATGTTCCTCACTTCTTCAAGTATATATAAGGGATCTTTCATGCTCAACTTTCTACCCAAAGTGATACATCAGCTTGATTAGATTTCCGGAACGCTTTTGACACCGTTCCTACAAGCGACTTCTAATCAAGCTGCGAGCCTATGGGGTATCGTCTCAGTTGTGCGAATGGATTCGTGATTTCCTGTCAGAAAGGTCGCAGTTCGTAGTAATAGACGGCAAATCATCGAGTAAAACTGAAGTGATATCAGGTGTTCTCCAGGGAAGCGTCCTGGGACCTCTGCTGTTCCTGTTCTATATAAATGACCTGGGTGACAATCTGAACAGTTCTCTTAGGTTGTTCGCAGATGATGCTGTAATTTACCGTCTAGTAAGGTCATCCGAAGACCAGTATCCGTTGAAAAGTGATTTCGAAAAGATTGCTGTATGGTGTGGCAGGTGGCAGTTGATGCTAAATAACGAAAAGTGTGAGGTGATCCACATGAGTTCCAAACGAAATCCGTTGGAATTCGATTACTCGATAAATAGTACAATTCTCAAGGCTGTCAATTCAACTAAGTACCTGGCTGTTAAAATTACGAACAACTTCAGTTGGAAAGACCACACAGATAATATCGTAGGGAAGGCGAGCAAAAGGTTGCGTTTCATTGGCAGGACACTTTGAAGATGCAACAAGTCCACTAAAGAGACAGCTTACACTACACTCGTTCGTCCTCTGTTAGAATATTGCTGTGCGGTGTGGGATCCTTACCAGGTGGGATTGATGGAGGACATCGAAAGGGTGCAAAAATGGGCAGCTCGTTTTTTATTATCACGTAATTTGGGAGAAAGTGTGGCAGATATGATACGCGAGTTGGGATGGAAGTCATTTAAGCAAAGACGTTTTTCGTCGCGGCGAGATCTATTTGCCAAATTTCAGTCAACAACTTTCTCTTCCGAATGCCAAAATATGTTGTTGAGTCCAACCTACATAGGTAGGCATGATCATCAAAATAAAATTAGAGAAATCAGAGCTCGAACAGAAAGGTTTATGTGTTCGTTTTTCCCGCGCGCTGTTCGGGAGTGGAATGGTAGAGAGATAGTATGATTGTGGTTCGATGAACCCTCTGCCGAGCACTTAAATGTGAATTGCAGAGTAGTCAAGTAGATGTAGATATAGTTATCGCCCCAACCTAAGTTGCATGTAACTGTAATTCCTACGTAGTTAGTCGAATTGACAGCCTTTACATTTGTGTGATCGAAATTTGTGTAATCGAAATTTTACGCATTTTTTTTTTATAATTATGTAGATGACCTCACACTTTTCTGTATTGAGAGAAAATTGAAGCGATACTCCACAGGCATGCAATTTGATTAGAAGTCACTTGTAAGGAACTATGTCAAAAGTGTTCTGGAAATATAGAAATACTGAATCAATTTGAGATCACCTGTCGACATCACTTACTACTTAGTAAGAATAAAGAGCTGGTTGTTTTTATCAATATCGATACTTTCTGCATCCGTGCTGAAAAAATGGTTCAAATGGCTCTGAGCACTATGGGAAATAAAAGCTGTGGTCATCAGTCCCCTAGAACTTAGAACTACTTAAACCTAACTAACCTAAGGACATCACACGCATCCATGCCCAAGGCAGGATTCGAACCTGCGACCGCAGCAGTAGCGTGGTTCCGGACTGCGCGCCTAGAACCGCGAGACCACCGCGGCCGGCCATCCGTGCTGATCGTGTGTCGATAGATGATTACCTTCGAAGTAATTGGTTCAAATGACTCTGAGCACTATGGGAGTTAACTTCTGAGGTCATCAGTCCCCTATAACTTAGAACTACTTAAACCTAACTAACCTAAAGACACCACACACATCAATACCCGGGGCAGGATTCGAACCTGCGACTGTAGCGGTCGCGCGGTTCCAGACTGTAGCGCCTAGTAGCGCTCGGCCATCCCTGCCGGCTCGAAGTAATTCATAATGTTCGAACACCATGTATGTTCGAAAATCCTACTGTAAATCGACTGTAGTTATATGGGTCTGTAATTCGACGGATTACTCCTGTTTCGTTTCCTATTTGTGGGACCCGTGCAACTAGTCAGTCTTTGGGTACGGTTCTTAAATCGTAGGAGCGGTTGTATATGATCGCTAAGTATTGTGCTATTATATCAGCAAGGAACCTTATTGGTCGCCGCTCTGGACCGGAAGACGTGCCTTTATTAAGCTGCTTCGCTTCACCGAGGACATGTAGTTCTCAGTTACTATCGTTTGCAGTTGTTCTCGATTCAAATTCTGGAATCTTTACTTCGTCTTCTATGGTGAAGGCATTTCGGAAAACTAATAAAGCCGCTTTAGTGGCGCTGTATCGGTAATATGAGAACTAATATAACGCAGTGAAGGTATTGATCACGTATTGCCGCTGGTGTACTCTACATACGACCAGAATATCTCCGTACTTTGTGTCAAATTTCGAGACAAAGTTTCATTGTAGAAGCTATTGAATGCATCTCGCGTTGAAGTCAGTAACAGGTTTCGAGGTTCAGTAAAACATCGCCAACCTCAGAGATATTGTGTTCTTTTAAATTTGATATGATTTTTTTCGTTGCTTTTGCGGCAGTGTTCTGACCTGTTTTGTGAACCATGGAAGATTAGCGCGATGTTTTATTGATTTATTCGGTATAAACCTCTCAATGGTCTCAGACACTTTTTCTTTGCAACTAAGCCACATCACATCTACACTTACATTTTAGATGGGGAGGAGTGGAAGCTGTGCCATAGGAAGACGTCAAGTCAAATTTTATCTGTTTTCTTTTTTTTAATAGATTCATTTTGCTTTTAACTGTTGGTGGACCTGGATGTTGCGGTGATCAGTGTCACTACAACAATCTCTTGTTCACTAACCTCTGTATCCGTCATGAGGGTCCCTGTCTGCTCAGGATCATTTGTTCCTAAGAGGTCAAGTATGTTTCCACAATTATTTACACTTCGAGTGTGGTGCTAACTAACTCCTCAAAACAATTTTAGTAGAAGGCATTTAGCACAACTTTTGACGATCTTTTTTACCTACCACCGGCTTTCAATACTTATTTTCGTCAGCAAATCAAGGCTAGACTGAAGTCCCCACCAAGTATAATTTTATGAGTGTGGTACTTTATCATCCGACTTGATTGAAGGTTTGCACCTGAGTTTCGGCGGAAGGAGTAGCCTCTTTCCGGTCTGCACTTTTTGCGTTCTACCTACAGATGAGCGAGCACAGCAAACAGATGGAGGTCTATCATAGCTAAGGACGTCGCTACCAGTTAAGTGAAAAGCTACTTATGCACTCGTTTTCCACACCAACCATGCTTTCTGGAACAGTTTAATGGTCGCGTTGCTAGGACCGAGGGTCCTAAATTGTATGTCAAAGAGGATGCAGTCCAACAAGGCAGCATTTCTTGCGTTTTTCTTGTCTGATAAAATTTAATTGAAACCACATACCAGAAATTCAGTACAGCAGTTTCTTTTCTCTTTTTCTATCCGTGCGTGATAGACAAGACATTACCATTATATTTAAAACCCAAAGCTCTATACAGGGTGAGTCATTAAGTATTGCCACCTAGGATAACTCTGAAAGTAAGATAGGAGCTGAAACGTTTGTGGGACAAACGTTGCACGGGACAACGGGGGCCATAATATGACGTTGGTTCTTTGCTACTAGGTGGGGTCGCGTCACAGATGTGAAAGTCAACTTTGTTTTTTAAAATGGTATGCTGTAGTTCGGTACTTATTTTCTAATAGCGGCTATCGAGACGAATCCAATGATGTGTAACGGTAAGGTCTTTCAAGGTCAACGAAGGTCACGAAGGTGGCATGAACGTCCATTTACAGAAAGTGCTCCAAATGATGACCATTGGTATCAATGCAGTGCTGCAATATTGTTCTCATGGATTGAGTAGTATTCCTTACCACTTCGGCAATTATCGAGACACATGCTCTAAATATTCTCTCACGCACATTTTCAGGTGTGGTTGGAACGTCTTCATAAATAATGTCTCTTACGAATCTCTTGTACATCGTGAAAATAGTTAACATTCTCCGAATACGGCGTATCAATCTAACGTGCCATGACATGTAAACACCATTCGACGGTTTCGCACTACAACACTAACAGCAGCGATAAGACTAATATCGTCGAATCAAGCGAATATGAATGGTGTATTCCTACGAAGAACAAGTCGATATGCTTCTCATTTACGGAGAATGCCAACGAAATTCAGCGAGAGCTAGAGACTTATACAGTGAAACATATTCTCAACCTACTCACCCTACATTTAAATAAGTGTATGATAAACTGAGAACAACTGGATCATTAACGCATCGGAAACATTTCCGGCAAAGGAAAGGTACTAGTGAGGAAACGGAAATTAGTACTCTTGCCACCGTGGTTCTGGATCGTTGTGTTAGTTCACGTCAAATCGCTAGGGAATCTGGCATGAGCCAGAGTAGTGTTGTTCGCGTTCTGCATCGCCATAAATATCATCCTTACCATGTCTCCACCAAGAACTAACAGGTACGGATTGTACGCGTCGCACTGAATTCTGCCGATGGGCTCACTTTCATATCCGGAAGGATGATTCATTTATTAATTTGATTTTATTTACTGACGAGGCTACATTCACGGATCATGGAAATGTCAAGTTGCTTAAAATGCATTATTGGGCAACTGAAAATTTATGTTGGTTATGGAAAGTTGCACACCAAAAACCGTTGTCGGTGAATGTATGATGAGGGTTTCTGGAGGACAAAATTATAAGCCCCTGTTTCATCCAACAAAATCTTAATGGCAGGAAGTACACCACATTCCAGCAAGAGACATTAGGTCTGTTATTGGAAGAAATACCTTTAGAAACCAGGAACACTATGGGTGTCCGGCAAATTTTTCGCAGATGGCTGGAAATGAGTTGCAGGTACAACTCCCAGATCGTTGGATTGGACGCGGAGGAGATCTGTCGTGGCCCGCTTGTTCACCAGACTTGACGCCCTTGGATTTTTTATTGTGGGGATTAGTAAAAGACATTGTTCATTAAAGACGAACCAATTACACCTGAGGATATGCGAGCGATAATTGTCAGAACATGTGCTTCGACAAGTGCCAATGTGATAAGGAATACCACTCAGTCCATGATAAGAAGACTGCAGCACTGAAGGACATCACACACATCCATGCCCGCGGCAGGATTCGAACCTGCGACCGTAGCGGTCGCGCGGTTCCAGACTGTAGCGCGCAGAACCGCTCAGCCACTCCGGCCGGGTTAGTGACCTTCGTTGACCTTCAAAGACATTATTGTTACACATCTTTGGATTCGTCTCGATAGCCGCTATCAGAATACAATTACCAAACTATAGTTCCCCTTTTAAAAAACAAAGTTGACCTTATCTCTGACTGGACCCCACCTAGCAACAAAAAACCGACGTCATATTATGGCCGCCGTTGTCCCATGCATGTTTTGTCCCACAAACTTTTCAGCTCCTATCATACTTTCGGAGTTATTCTTGGTGTCAATAGTTAATCACTCACCCTATATAATACCACTGGCGATGTCGAACAAATTAACGTTCACATGGCGTATCAGTTTTCAGTATCTCTCCGCTGTCAGAACTGTTCTTCTGATGGATTTTGTGTATTAAGAGATGCGACCACCGCTTCAATCTTCTGTCGGTGACTCGTAAGTCCTGAAGAATAAAATGAAACTGGCAGTACAGTTAACATTGCTTTTCTTCCTGCTGCTGACTGACTCAGCGCTAGTCGTTCATGTACCCAGTGGTCGACAAGCGGCCGAGTATGTCACAGTCAAAAACTGGCGGAGGAATTCTCGGTCCAAAGTTCGGGGATCGTTAACAACTATACGTTGCTGACAGCTCATACTTTTCTTAGAACGTACAAGATTTGCTGATAACGGTATTATTTTAAGATTAAAATGTAGGCTATACATCACAGTGAGGCAATAGATGTAGAATCTTGGATAAGCTATTACACTTGTGTGTTTGAAAAGCAGGAACACACGGAAGAAGAATCCGAAGAATTTAAAACACTGTTGCCCGATTTGGTAAAATGTTTATGACTAACTATAAATTGAAGAGTTGTGGTTGTGAAGATGATATGAACAGCCTGAAATATTATTTTGCGTCATGAATTTGCAATGGAAGTATATGTTTTCGTATGTTTTAGGTTGTCAAATACCATATATCTGTGAATCCCAGACGATGATTTTTCCCGAAATTTGGTGCTCAGAGGTAGGGGGTCTATATCATTCGCGACATATAATGTGGAGTTTATTTTTTACCGAGCTGAGCCTCGAGCTTTCGTTAAGCTGTAACTCTCCCTATGCCACACCTGTCGCTTTAACCGTGAACGTAGCCATCAGCTTTGAGTATTGTTGTACGTTTGTAGGAATTGTTCCTTGAGGCAGTTTTATATCAGTTGTTGTTTGTTGCGGGAGATCCCACTTCTAAACTGTGTGGTTACGTGTGCAGTGGATCGTGGAGTGGAACAGCGTGGTTCAACATTTAATTTTTCAGCAGGATGCAAGCATTACTAAGAAGCAAATTTCAAAATCATGATTTTTCGGCATGCATAACCAACAAAAAATTTTTCGGCTTCGAGAAAGTATCGAGTCACAACAGCCAATGTTCAGAGGTTGCGAAAGGACAAAAGGCTAGGGAAACTCTCAGTGGTCCCCAGGGTGGTTCAAATGGTTCAAATGGCTCTGAGCACTATGGGACTTAACATCTATGGTCATCAGTCCCCTAGAACTTAGAACTACTTAAACCTAACTAACCTAAGGACAGCACACAACACCCAGCCATCACGAGGCAGAGAAAATCCCTGACCCCGCCGGGAATCGAACCCGGGAACCCTGGCGTGGGAAGCGAGAACGCTACCGCACGACCACGAGATGCGGGCCCCCAGGGTGGACGTTTCGAAGATACTGAAGGAGAAGTAGTGGCATTTCTGCCCGAGAAACGTAAAGAAGGATTGGCAGTGCCACAGGAAATAAATCACATGAACTGGCACAGCAACACGGTGTCTAATTTAAAGCCAGCTCCGGCTGGTGTATAAGGATGATGCGACACGATGGACTTGTGCTGCGACGTCGAACATCCCTTGCTCAGCGCCTTCCAGAGTCGTATGTGGAGAGTTGGTCGAGTACTAGTGACACAATGTAAGACTAAGAAAGGAACGTGATTACCTCGTAGGGTAAATCGAAAACATTGACGAGATACCTGTTTACCTCGACATTCCATCGAATACAACAGTTGAAGAGAAAGGCGACAATTATGTACTGGTTCGTACTACGGCAATGAGAAATCGTGAATCACCGTGATGATGTGCGAGCTTGCCGCTGAAACAAGGATGAGAACCTAACTCTTCATCAATAGTAAAACTAAGACAAAGGAAATGTGCCACCCGATCTCACATTTCGTAGCAACGGGAAATGATGGATAATCAGTTGGTTTTAGATTGGCACCACACAGTTTGGACCAGAAAGCCAGGTACTCTTCCACGCAATTGTGTGACATTCATTCTTGATGCTTCCCCGGGGCATCTGACACCAGTGGTGAAGGCAGATATCGTGAAATTAAGCAAATATCTTGTCGTCATTCCGGGTGGAATGAATGCGCAACTATAGGTAGACCTAAGGAAGGAAGATTGGGTTTAACGTCCCGACGACATCGAGGTCATTAGAGACGGAGCACAAGCTCGTAATGTGTCAAGGATGGTGAAGTAAATCGGTCATGCTCTTTCAAAGGAACCATCCCTGCATTTGCCTGGATCGAGTTAGGGAAATAACGGAAAATCCAGACCTGGATGGCCGGATGCGGATTTGAATCGTCATCCTCCAGAATGCGAGTCAACTGTGCAACTACAAGTGCTGAATGTGGTGGTGAGTAAACCATTTGAAGACTGAAATGAAATTTTCACTCTCCGATGGAGTGTGGCCTGATATGAAACTTCCTAACAGATTAAATCTGTCGACCACAGCGAGACTGGAGCTCTGGACCTTTGTCTTTAACGGGCAAGTGCTGTTCCGGCTGAGCTACTCAAGTACCGCTCACGACCCGTCCTCACAATTATACTTCCTCCAGTACCTCGCCTACTGTGGCTAAGCCATGTCAGCAAAATGTCCTTTCTTCCAGGAGTGTTAGTCCCTCAAGTTTCACGGGAGAACTTCTGTGAAGTTTGGAAGGTGACTAGATACTGGCGGAAGTAAACTCGTGAGAACAGCTCGTGGGTCGTGGTTGAATACCTCATTTGGTAGAATACTTGCCCGTGAAAGGCAAAGGTCCCAAGTTCGTGTCTCGGTCCGGAACACACAGTAAAACTGCCAGGAAGTTTTATTTGAAGACTATCTGGAGCAGATGTACTCCAGTTGGTCACTTCATTATGGCCAAACCCTGACCTCTACCGGAAAGTTGATGAAGCCTTCAGTATTTGTAGTTGCGGAATGGATATAAAGTGCCAGCACAAGCATATCGAGTGCATAAATTGCGAAAGGCTTGAACAAGAGCTGTGTAACAAATGCTTAAGATAGGAGTGAAGACGATCTTGGGAAGACACGCAAAATAACCATGACAGTGGCACTGGCAATGCAGATTCTGTGGCCACCCCACTGAGAAGGACTAAGTGGCATCTGTATCTGACATAGGAAGGTCTTTATGTTATTCTAGTTTCTTACATCGGCACTTTTATTGTTTGTTTCAATTACCTTTAATAACATAACCGTTTGTATGTGGATACATGTTTATCTGCAAGACCTTGCCGATTAACGGGGCTCATCTTTCATTCAGAGCCGTCTTGGATGGAGAGATATACACTATTTCGCCTTTTACTGAGCGAACGCCCTTGTATATTTAATGTTTAATCTGCTATTTCAATATGTTCGAATCTTCAATTAACTTGTTCTAGATATTTCTGAAGCTGTGTGTACTTTTGACAGAGAGCGACAACACTGAAGCTGTTGATATTAAGCCGGCCGCGGTGGTCTAGCGGTTCTAGGCGCTCAGTCAGGAACTGCGCGACTGCTACGGTCGCAGGTTCGAATCCTGCTTCGGGTATTGATGTGTGTGATGTCCTTAGGTATGTTAGGTTTACGTAGTTCTAAGTTCTAGGGGACTTATGACCACAGATGTTGAGTCCCATAGTGCTCAGAGCCATTTGCACCATCTATTTTTTGTTGATTTTAACTCTCAAAGCAAATAACTTCAGAAGGAACGAATGGTAGTAATTGCTGTTGGATCGATGCAGCGTACCGCCTTGAGATGCAGTATATTTCTGGGTTTTTTTTCTGATATCATTATAGTTCAAATTGTATTATGGGTAATAAATATAAAGTGGACAGTCAGTGCCCTGTGCTAGAAGCTTCACACAATAAGTACTGTTATCTTCTGCTCCGAGGAAGAACCAGATGTGGCTTAGTCATGTATGTTTTGCCATACTCAAGATAAACGTGCATATTTCAGATGTTTCAGTACTGATGTGAACTCGCATACTGAGCATGCGACATGAAGACTGTATGAACGGTTGGTGTCTGTTCATTCGGGCATATCCGAGAGAAGAGACACCACGTATTCATATAACTGATTCACCTCGATGGACAATGAATCCAAAACTTTCATTGCGGGTACACATAATTGTTTATCGTTCGACCTTCGGCGGTAATCTAAGATTAGTGAGCATCTGGGATATGTCCGGGGACTGAAGATAGGTGGCACTAGGTCGGACTGAAGCTCGGCCTGGGAGCTACCCCTCACAGCCAGTGTCGTGACGACAAATACTTCGACCGGATGGCGCAGTGGCTAGCGCTAGTAAGCAGCACATCCGAGGTTCGAATCCTGGTGAAATACGCTTTTTTACTCGTCACCGCCGATTCCGTATAAAGTTTCCGAGCAGCTCATGTCATCTGTTCCTTGCTTTAACTTTCGTTTTCTCCCTCCCCTTTCAGTCTGCATAATACATGGAGATTGTTTAAGAGCCACCAATGTGGGAAGATCTCCCTGAAAAATCTATAATGTCACAGTACTTATCTTTAAGACAGTGTTACTTCTGAACAAGTATTACTTGTTGAGTATTTGTTGCTTTCACGAAGTAGTAACCTACTTGTTCGCCTAAGAGCATCAGTATCCCAGCAAGCATAGTTAATATACCTTTAATGATAACAATTAACCGTGTGGTATCTTCACACATAAAATTCTTACATCTACATGTATAACACTTTCTCGAACACTACACACCATATCGTATGCATGTAGCCTTTAGATTTAACCATCTCTATATGTAAGTTTCAAGAGGTTTTGAGAATTCTCTGTTGTGTGTTTGGATGTCTAGGGGTAATCATTTCAAAATTTATTAGTCAGAATATAGCACCCGTAGGAAATATGAGTCCTCGGCGAGTATACTAACATGACTTCCCAGCTCCTACGTGTATTCATGTCAATATAAGTGGGTGCGTTTTATGCAGTTTCTGCAAGTATGTTAATTTCATGATCTATGTTCCATTTTCTTCGATTTATTTATGGTTGGAGGCAAGGGAGTTCACAGCGACCGCAATGGAAGTGGAATAAGTTTTTCCATTCTAGAAATTTTTGCTTTATTTATAAAGTTAGTAAGTGTTTACTTTCCGCTCCGACGTTCTTTAACAGTAGCTTTAAATAAGAAGGATCTAGTTCAGTTACACAGTGTGAGTAACAGAATACCACGAAACATATAACTCAGATAGTGACAGAACCACCAGCTTATAATTAAGACTTGCTACGACCGTCGGTCATAAATGACAGTTTCCGTGTGACTCTGTAATTTCAACTTAGATTCACTGTAGTATATACTATTCCTTTCGAACAACCACATCACGATTACTATATGTCTTGCGTTCTCGGCGCCGTTTACATTGTGATTGCTTCTTGTGGATGGTAAGACGACTGAAGTTTGTCATATACTCTCCGATATTTTGAGTGCTGAATTTAGAAACTGTTCATCCGAGACGCTGATTTATATCTGTCGTCTCTTGTGTCACTTTGGTTCTACACTTCTTTGTGTTAATCTTCATCTTCTTTCTGGTATTCAAATCACTGAGAACATGCCTTCGTACGAATTTACGTGTGGCTATAGGTACCTTGCTTTGTTTCCCGTTTGACGTCAACACCTTGAACACCTCCGCTGTTGATATACTTAACACTCGCAGTCTTTGGCATAAAACCCGCAGAAGCTGTTTTCGTCTAGATACATCTTAGATAGTTACTGACAGGTGAATGAGGCAGTCGGGTTCGCTTATTCCAGCTACGTTGCAGAACGGAAGGATACATAAATTCTTCTATTCACTTTTCCACATGACAACATTACGATTTATTCATGAGTTGAGTGTTTTGTTTCCGAAAGTGTGCGAACTACGGTCCCTCGGGATGACGGACATGACCATTAAGGACGAATTTCCGTCATACTAATATCAAGTAAATAGGAAATTTAAGCCGGCCGATGTGGCCGAACGGTTGTAGGCGCTTCAGTCTGGAGCCGTGTGACCACTACGGTCGCGTTTTCGAATCCTGCCTCGGGCATGGATGTGTGTAATGTCCTTAGGTTAGTTAGGTTTAAGTAGTTCTAAGTTCTAGGGGACTGATGACCTCAGAAGATAAGTTCAAAAAAATGGTTCAAATGGCTCTGAGCACTATGGGACTTAACTGCTGAGGTCATCAGTCCCCTAGAACTTAGAACTACTTAAAACTAACTAACCTAAGGACGTCACACACATCCATGCCCGAGGCAGGATTCGAACCTGCGACCGTAGCGGTCGCACGGTTCCAGAGTGTAGCGCCTAGAACCGCTCGGCCATCCCGGCCGGCAGACGTTAAGTCCCATAGTGCTCAGAGCCATTTGCTCAGAGTCATGGGAAATTTGAAATTATTAAAGAAACAATGCGGAGTAAAATTAATTGCAAGGAATATACAGTGAGTAAAACTTGTGTGTTTTTCAATGTAGTTCTTCGAATGACAGTGAGTTGAGCACTATCTTTTATATCGCAGTTCTACCTCGAGTTCGTATACGCACGCGTTCACACAAGCAAGCGAATGTACACATAAACAAATACACTTGGTTAAATAGCTGGGCAACTAGATGCCAGATAAATGCAATACACACACACACACACACACACACACACACACACACAACAACACACACACACACACAACACCAAGTAAACATATTCACCACAGAAGTGTGCCATGAAGTCTTGCATTACGCCACTGCCAACACGCTATGAAATACTCTCCGTTCAACGATCTGTCGAGTGCAACATAAGTTCGGTAGCTGTTTACGTCAAGCCGTTTGCTCTGTAATGCTATACGGGAGGAGTCGAGTTTCTCCGTGGCTTCTTCGTATTTTTTGGAACGCCGTAGTCGATGCCTCTTGCGAAATGCAAACATTTGGTCTGCGTGTTTGCTTGTTTAACGACACAATATGTACACTGGCACTTTAACAGGTTTTTGCCTCCATCCAAAGTAAAACAAAAGAAGGGACTTGAGAAGAATGGAGCCCTACTTGCAGCGCTGAGCACTCTTCAATGGCATCGTACATTACGCTGAATTAATAACGTCCTCCTGACGGAAAAAAAAAGAAATTCCTGTGAGGACACGACATTTCGACCAAAAGGGGCCGTTTACCCGTCGTGGCGTAACATCGTTTGACGATCGTGGTCAGTGAACGACATTTACGGAGAACTGCGCTCCTGTTTTGATAGAAGATCGTTACGCCGTCCATCAGCGAAGTGTTGTCTTTCTGCCATGATATATATCAGACGGCTTTTGTTGTACAGGCTCATGCTACTGCGACTAAAATTGCTTTCAAGTAGAAGAGTTATGCAGAAGGTTGTGACACTATTTACAACCGTATACCAGCTACTAGTACCTGCATTTGACGTATACAGCGATGTCATTTGACTTCGACACAAGTGTATGAGTTCTAAATTGTAAAGGTAGCATGTACAGTCAACCTACCTCTCACCCAAAGGGGAATAATGCTCAGGCTTTGTTACAATGCTGTCGAAGAACTCCTGGTGTTATGTAAACTGAAGGGGAAGAGAGAGAGAAGGGGAAGTAAAGGGAGTGAACTATTGGAATCAGCGACGACGAGTGAAAATGTGTGCTGGATCTGAACTCGAACCCAGGATCTCCTGCTTACTTGGCAGTTGATTACAACCGCGCCACCCACCTACAATGTACGTACATGTCCTCAGCCTCGCTAATTGTAGATTCCAGCTGGAGGTCTAACGTAAATATGCATCCAGACTGAGGGTTGAAGATTCATTGCCCATCAAGACGAATCAATTATATGAATGCGTTTTGTCTGTTTCTACGGGCATGTCCAAAAGAATAGATGCCATGTACTCATATAATTCATCGTGTTGTCATGAATTTGCGCAATAGACATAAAAGTACGGTATCTAGATGCTTTCCAGTGGTAGCATGGATGTGATATAGCAAAAATATGCAATATACTGGCCACAACAGAGATGTCGAGAAACAAAGTAATCTCAGCTTGGCAAATAACAATGTGGGTGAGATGCAGCAAGTATAGGACGGTAGGTACACAGCATTTTCCAAAGCATCTGCGAAAGACTTTCTGAATTATATGAACATCTCCAAAGAGATGATACATTTTTTGACAATACCTGATCCATATCCTTTATGTGTATGTAGCATTAACAAGATTAGGAGACAGACATTTAACTATGCACCGTTAAGTATACAACGGTATAATTTGTTTAACTGCCAAGAAAAAGCTGAATATAGACAGGGAGTGGACCTACGATAAGATAATGTATATGGCCTAGCCGGTAATGAAGAAAATGTGCAGCTGGTTGACATTCTGTATAACATATTCGAAATTAAACTAGATGAATACCAACATGTAAGAAAACTCGAGCAAGAAAGACAAGGCAGTATGAGGGATCGGGTCGGGAGTCCGGTGTTCTCTCGGAAGGTGTCAAGAGAAATGCCTCGTGATGAGTCTGATGGCGATGCGCTGTAGGCGCTTCGAAGAAAGTCACTCTGAGAGTGCAAAGCCACTGATGTGATACCAGGAAAACTTTCTTGAAGATACGGTGGTCATCTCACGTGCAGAAGCAGATATCGATATGGTGCTAGACTTCCAGTGAACTTGATAACGTAGCCTCAGACGGAGTATATAGAAAAAGATCAAAGAAAGGCAGCACGTTTTGTATTATCGCGAAATATGGGAGAGAGTGTCACAGAAATGATACAGGATTAAAAGAAAGACGTTTTTCGTTGCCACGGAATCTTCTCACAAAATTCCAATCACCAGCTTACTCCTCCGATTGCGAAAATATTTTGTTGACACCGACCTACATAGGGAGGAACGATCACCACGATAAAATAAGGGAAATCAGAGCTCATACGGAAAGATATAGGTGTTCATTCTTTCCGGGCGCTATACGAGATTGGAATAATAGAGGAATGTGAAGGTGATTCGATGAACCCTCTGCCAGGCACTTATATGTGATTTGCAGAGTATCCATGTAGATGCAGATGTAGTTGTAATAGTACGCTGCTTTACACAAACACGTCAACTAAATTTCTAGGCGTAGCACAGAAAAGCGTTGTGAAATGCGGCGTTGCATGTTGGGATGGTAGTAAGGAAGCTGAATGGGGGACTTCAGTCTGTTGCGAAAATTTTAGGAAATTGTTGTTCGTCTGTAAAGGAGACCCTGTAAGCAATACTAGTGCCACCTATTTTTGTGTACTGCTCGTGTGTTTCGGATCGCCATCAAGCCGGATTGAGGGAAGACATCGAGGCAATTCAGAGGAGGGTTGCTGGATTCTTGCCGATAGGGCCGATCAGTACGTCAAGATTATGGAGAGATGCTTCGTGAACTTTAAAGGGGATCCCTGCAGGGAAGACGACGTTCTTTTCGTGGAACACTGTTGAGAAAATTTAGAGAACCGGCACTTGATGTTGATTGAAGAACGACACTACTGACGCCAACGTATAACTACATTTCGCTGAAGGACCAGGGTGATAAGAGAACTCAGTGCTCGTACAGAGACATATAGACTGTGTTTTGTCCTCGCTCCGGTTGAGAGTGGAACATGGAATGTTCAAAAATGGTTCAAATGGCTCTGAGCACTATGGGACTTAACATCTGGGGTCATCAGTCCCCTAGAACGTAGAACTACTCAAACCTAAATAACCTAAGGACATCACACACATCCACGCCCGAGGCGGGATTCGAACCAGCGAGCGGAGTGGTCGCGCGGTTCCAGACTGTAGCGCCGAGAACCGCTCGGCCACCCCGGCTGGCTAACAAGGAAGGAAATGAACAGTAGTGGTACAAGGCACCACCCACCATACACCACACGGTGGCTTGCGCAGTATGTACGCAGATATGTAGATGTAAGATACTGGGAAAATGTAGTTCCCTTACAAAAGAGATGGCTTAAAAATCACTCAAGCGAACCATTCTAGAATATTGCTCAAGCTTATGGGACCCGATCAACTGGAAAAACAGGAAGTATTGAACGTGTAGAAGGGAATGCAGCACGAATGATCTCATGTCTGTTTGACACCCTGGAGAGCACCACGGTGATGCTGAAGAACCTGCGCTGATAGACCACTGAAGATAGAAGCAAACCATCCCACGAAAGCCTAATTATAAACCTAAGAGAAACAGACTTTAATAAGGAATCCATGAATAATATGCAACAACCAAAGTGTCTCTCCCGCAGCTATCACAATAATAACATTATACTAATAACAGTGAGCATCCGTCTCGTTTAGATGACACCATACCAGTAAATGGAACGGTAAGAAGGTGGTACAGGGAGATATACTATCTGACCTGTAGTTCATAGCGGTTTGCTCAATACAGATACGGATGTAGTGGTACACTGAACGTTACAACTGATTCTAATGACGCACCACACTCATATGACACGGAGCCTCGAACCAAAACATTATGAGCACCTACTTAAAAACGTTATGTTCCATCTGTGGAACACCATACTGCATCGATTCAGCGCAGAATGGATTCGACAAGTTCTTGGTAATTTTCCGGAGATACGTGGCACCAGATGGCTACAAGCAATGTGTCCCTTAAATGTCCTATCAAGTTCAGATCAAGCGAATTTCTTTGGTCAAAACATCAACGTGAGCTCGCTATTGTGCATCTCAGACCACGGTAGCTCTATTCCAGCCTTGTGACACGTACAGCTACCTTGCTAGAAGATGCCTCTATCGTCGGAGAAGACATCAAGCAGATGGTCGGCAAGAATGGTAACGTAGTGCCTAGATGTGCCTTACATTAGCACAGGTGAAAGAAAGTCACAGTATAGTACTCTACACACCGGCCTGCGTCCGTAGAGCGAAGCCTTGTCTTCGCCTGGATGACGCCACAGCTGAACGCGGCCATAGACCTGGTGTAACAAGAAACGTGACTCATCCGAAATGGTAGGGCGTTTCCGTCGATCCACTGTCCAATCTGAACGATCGCGTGCCCACTGCAATCATAGTAGACGATTCTTATGGGTCAACATGGTATGGTAACACGTAGTGATGTCTAGTGTGCAGCCTCATGTTCAACACTGTACGCTGAATGGTGTGCTCTGAAAGATTCTCGACAGTAAGGGAACATCAGTTGTCGGATTTGCTGTAATTAGAAAATACTCCAACAACTGTTGAAACAGCTGGACCGTGCACTTCACTATTTTCCTTCAGTTTCAGAAACGAATCCAAAAAGTCGACACATAATATTTTACAAGTGGACACTACATTTCGTACAGTATCGACGTAAAATAGCGATATCTTTTTTTTTTTCAGTATCCATACTTCGAACAAATTAACAACAGTAAGTGGCATGAGAACGACAATAAGCGGATGAACTAACAATTTACCTATAACATGTTTTAATACGTTCCTGCGTTTTTCCTAGAGGAACGTGCCATTATACTTACACATTGTTGCGTTTTTCCTAGAGGCATGGGCATTGTTCGTCCTTGCCAACACAAAAAGAATGAATTACTGCGTCATTCACAAGCGTTGAAGACAAACATATAGAACATGAAGCACAACCTTCAGAATGATATCTTCTCTGAAAACATAAATAAAGTATGGAAGCTATATGAAGAGAAAGGCAAACTTAACCCTATATTTCTATAGAGAGAATACTCGGGATTTTGGATTTAATTGGCTATCATTCTGAATACTCTCTTTATACCAATCTTTAATCCACTTATTTCACACCTCATTTTATAACATTTTTAGACGAAGCACTTCGTGTATCTTCGTCTCCCGCTAGAAGCGCGGTAGAAAGCATATTGATTTCGGGTCTATAGTCAGCCTGTAGCGAGATTGTGAGCTGTATGTTTAGCTTACAGAGATATGAAACTAATTATTCAATTGCATCAAATATGGAACCAATGAGATCATTTAGTAGAATCGAGAACCTTAGTCATCTCTCACTTGTTATTTTACAGACTCACTTCAAGAAAAATGAACTCGCAACCTGACCACCCCATCTACGCTGGGACAAAGATATCTATAGATCTAAGGTTAGTGGAGTGTCACAAAGTCTTAAATATTTACCCTTAAGAGGCAAAAGGCAGCTAGGCCCGTCACATGTCCTGCATTTCCAGTACAAATGGTAACAGTTACATGATATGCATGGCAACATGGCGGAAAGAAAGCAAAGGAGGAATTATAGCGAAGAATAGTGTTGACCTAGACACAGAATATTATCGTCACATTGGGTAGTAAACGCTTCGCCTCTTGGGAATTTCATACAGCTTCTCATTTCAATCTCATTTTACTGAATACCCATTTCTTCTTACGAAACCTTCCTTTCCTTCTTTGTACTGCCACGCATGTCAAAAAATTCTGGGCAGTATCAATAATCTACAACAAAATGAAATGAAGCTGACGTTTGACTGAATGACAAAACGACGACAGGTGTGCGAGATCCTGTTAAGAATGATATACATGGTGAAAGTTCCGTCTTGGAAATTTTGCCATGCTAGGGAACGAAAATGTTTTCCACCCAGTTCCTAGGTCATCAAGTGTACACATATTCATAAACAACAAATCGGTTGTTAATATAACACATCAGTTGCAGGACAAGAAACACTCCACAGAAGCTTATCCCTTCAAAATTCATATAATGGTCAACAATTTGCAGATGCTAATTTAATGTGGTCGTTATTTTATATTTCTTTTTATTTTGTGCAACGATGTTCATTTGTATTGTGTGGCCTCTGATGAATACTTGCCGGTAACGGTAGGAAGTCATCGCCTTTGGAACTACTACCAACCTACGCGATCAAACAGCGAGCGGTTTTCATTGGATACATGTTGTACTACACCCTTCATTTTATTCATATCATAATAACTACTGATGATAAGCCCAAATTTCAGCAGAAACCTCTCTACAATGCGCTGTCACGAAACTCAGGTAATCAGTATGGCTCGTGAGTTTTGTGTGCAGTGAATGAAGCGAAGATATCTAATTTTGCCGTAGTCAATTTTTCCACAAGCCCAAACGAAACGGGAACTTACTGAATACTTCATCGGGATAAATGATAGCAGCCACGAAAAATTCTGTCTAACGCATGTTATTTGGCAGTATCGTCAAAGAAGGCATAAAGAATATCAGATCAGCGTCCACTGGACAGGGTGGCATGACAGTCCAAATGACGAAGTTTATTATTGATACGTTACTACCCATTATAATAGATGCCTTCCCCGACTCCTTAATCACAAATGTTTTCCATGAGGCCTGGAAACGGGAACAGTGCAAGCCACAGCCACAAAGTAAGTTTCCACAGTACCTTCTGATTACCGACCTATTTTCATTCTTCAAACACTGTACAAGACCTTATTTTATTAGTCCACGGACAGCCAAACAAATGCATAATTACAAGCAATCTTCTAGACGAATATCAGTCAGGCTTACCTAAATATCGCAGCACATCATCTGCCTTAATAAAAGGTAACAGGCGACCTGAAGTCCTTGAAGGATAGGCAAGGGGCGATTGTCATGCGCTTCTTAGACTTCAGAAAAAGCCTCTGAAGTTGCTGTCTACGATATTTTACTTGTCAAACTGAGCAGCCTAATCTTCTTGCTAAGGTTAGTGCAGTGGATTTGCTAGTACCTACCATCTCGCCAGCAACGCGTCATTTCTGGCATCATGAAGTCGCAGTGGAAATGGATAGTATCAGACTTTCCTCAGGGTTCCATGTGAGGTCCTGTACTATTTTCAATGTGTGTTAGTTTTCTCCTACTAAAAATACGACATGCCGGGTCATGACCTCCATTTGTATCTAAGCACAAAAGCAATAAAATGAAAAACAGTTGTGGAAAATTTCAATATCGACACGTGTGCACTATCGAAATGTGCTCAGAATATATGGTTAAGGCTCACGTCATCCAAACAAGTGGTTCTGGTTAGTCATTCTAGACACATTACGCCGAAATATTAGGAATCTCTAGCATCTTTAACTCTAAAATGGACAAATACCAGCTTGTCGCCCTCAGCAATGAGTGTAGGAGTAACAATGTATGAAGAACTGAGCACTTAGCTCCAGTATGCGAGAGGGCATCAGCAACTCTCCATGCCATACAAAAACATAAAAGTACTTTCCCTTCTGACACGAAAACACACTTGTATAAACGCTGATACAGTGTCTCGTAACGCATACAGTTGGAAGCGCACGATGCTGGAATTAAAAAAAAATTCTAGTGGACATGGACTCTGAAGTGATATCTTCAGGCCTACGAGTAGTTTTTTATCTTCCATACTGTGAAACAAGTATCATCTATTGCCAACATTCTGCTTTCCATATTTTTATAGCCGGTAGTATGGGCCAAACGAAAAAAATCCAATA
The DNA here is from genome assembly GCF_021461385.2 of Schistocerca piceifrons. Taxonomy (NCBI): domain Eukaryota; kingdom Metazoa; phylum Arthropoda; class Insecta; order Orthoptera; family Acrididae; genus Schistocerca; species Schistocerca piceifrons. The sequence goes on along the minus strand of NC_060138.1, from coordinate 1,186,842,484 downwards.
AATATGGGCTGTAGAGTGCTTGCTTTAAGAAATATAATCACTTGTTCAATTTCGTTATTGTAAAACGCATCTCTTCTACTGAAGAAGTGCTCATAGCTGTTAAAGTATGTAGTTTAAAGCCCATTTTTACTGATAGTTTTTCTTGTTTTGATCCGTAACACCTCCTCCAAAAACATGGAAGGCAAAGAACTTGCAGCAGACTAAATTTCTCGTATTCGGGAGGACGACGATTCAAACCCTCGTCCGACCGTCCTTATCTACGTTTCCCATGATTTCCCTCAATTGCTTCAGGCAAATGCCGGGATGGTTCTGTTGAAAGGGCGCGGCTGACTTCTTTCCCCATACTTCCTTAATTCGATGGGACCGATGACCTCGCCATTTGGTCCCTTCACCCAAACCAACCAAACACCCAGTAAATTTGTCTCGCAGTGTCAAAGTGCTTGTAGATCTTAAGGTACAGGATTTAGACCCCTCGGTTACTGACACATTTTTGCTTCTAGTACCGTGTATTTTCAACAGTATGCGTTTAAACCATTAATTATGATACAGCCTGTACTTCCAATTGATTACAGCAATGTTATTCTGGTAGGATCTTTTTCAGGAATGTTCACGAATCCTGTTGGACTTGATGTTATTATATCCATGATCTGTATGTTCGAAAGCAATGAACCATTCGCTTTGTAGGGTTTGTGTTGTTCTCCCGCCATGTAAAACACATGTCAGTCATCATGATGCAATCATAAGCCGTCCATATACTAATTTAGAAAAATTCGGCGACACTGCAAAAATGCACATGAAATCCGAATGGCATAAAGATGCAGCTCAAAATTCAAGTATGTATTTAATATTATGGCAAACAAAAACTAAAAAAGTTTAAGATCTCGTGAATGAGAATGTTGGAGATCAGTACAGACTAAACGCGCTAACTTGAAATCAGTTGTTTCTTGCATATTGTTTATGCGTTACATGACTTGCCTTTAAGAGAAAAAACGAACTGAAATGCAGTTTTCGATTATTCATTTCAGTTGAGAGTATGATCAGGTGACAAAATATTTCGGAAAAGTTTCGAAAGCGCCCCTAAAAAGACCATCTCTATTTCTCCCGTAAACGAAAATGATTTAGATTTTGAAACAAACTGTACAGTTTTTTGTTACGCATTACACTAAATGTTGTGCATGAGTGGGAACACACTGTAACTTCCACATAAATCGATTTGAAATTCGATATTAATACCTTTAACGGTGCTTCATTAGTGCAAAATGAGTGAAATGTTATACATACGAAATATGTAGTTAAGGGCTTACGACGACAGCACACGAAAATAATGTAAGGGGCAGGAAAATACAATATCTGGGGTGTAAAAACGGGTTTTACGAATGTCATACTGTTACATCATTTATATTTGTAACACTGTCATGTTTGCGACATTCGTAACATAACACGAGAAAAAGATGAGCAGATAACAATATCCTCACAGTTTCTAAGTCACATGTTTGTCGATAATGTGTTGCCCTTAGTGACATGAAAACCTGCTGGCGTCCATGTCAAAAATTATGACTTAACAACGGTAAAACAACCCGAAGTTTCTCCTCAGTACAAAATGCGCTGGACGGCGTTGACTGTTTTCATTCAGCTACCAAGGACTAGTTTTCTCGAAATAAATGAATGAATAATTATGCTACGGATGCATAAAACTGTAATCAGCGGAAGCGACTGCTGTCATTCAGATGCTACCACAGACTGGTTTCACTCAAAAGAATGAATGAGTAGTCTAACCGATACGTAAACTCTAACTGGGGGAGTCATCTGTTTTCGTTCAATTGCTCCCATAGACTAGTTTCACTCAAAATAGTGAACAAACAGTCCAACCGATGTGTAAAACTGCAACTGACTGATCGAGTATTTTCTTTCAGTTGCTCCCACCATCACTTTACATAGCTCTCAGAAGAGACAACTCAGATGTTTGAAGGGCGTCTAAATGATATGTTCACAACAAATGTATTTATGCCTCTATGTTTACCGGAATGTAAGAGGAATCAAGCACATTAAAATGACTTTCTCTTCAAAGGAGACACACGTGAGCTGTTCACAGCCATCGCACTTGCTTGGCGTAGTCGTCAACTTAAATTAAAAAACCACCCACGCAAGTAATTTCTGAATCCCCCGCTATTCATCAACAGCGTTGGGAAGCTGCGCTTATAGAAATATCACTGCCGAAGAAGATTCTTTGAAATCTGAATCCGGAGAGTAAGCAGATTTCTTGGGAAAGCTCTTTGTTTGTCCAATCAGCAGAGCAAACATTTAAAGACCTTTGAAATACGTTCCCTATTAAAAGCAAATCCTACGGCAGAGGCTGTGTGCACGTCCCAGGCGTAAATCAAATCGCAAATAATCGTCGCCGTGTTACTTAAGAAAAAACTCATCCAAACTTTACGCTTTGTTCACCTCTAATAATGTAAACATTCTTGTTCTCCACAACGAATCTATATAGCCGGAGGTTTATCTTGTAAGCGCTGCGAGAAGTACACTTTGAGACAAATAAAAATTAAAATAAAACAATTAAAGAAAACGACGCACCAGAAAGGAACGGTCTGCATGGTACTGATATCGATGGAAGTGGTGTACACATACAGACGAAAAAAATATTCGAGTTTCAGAAGAAATTGGATGATTTATTCAAGAGAAAGAACTTCTTAGCCGGCCGGAGGGGCCGATCGGTTCTAGGCGCTACAGTCTGGGACCGAGTGACCGCTACAGTCGCAGGTTCTAGTTCTGCCTCGGGCATGGATGTGTGCGGTGTCCTTAGGTTAGTTAGGTTTAAGTAGTTCTAAGATCTAGGGGACTGATGACCTCAGAAGTTATCTCCCATAGCGCTCAGAGCCATTTTTTGAACCAAGAACTTCTTAAACTGAGGAAGTCAATAACACCTAGATCCACATCTGGTAATGGTAGAAATTAATCGGCTTCGCATTGATTGATAGACTTGTTGGATGCCACGCTGATGGATATCTTGCCAATTTCCGTCCAACTGTAGCGTTGATGATGTTGATGATGAAGTCCCACACTCCGTAACAGAGCGTAGGGGATGATGTGGGAGACCACCACCGCCATACTAGGCAAAGGGGACGTTTCATATGTCGACCCTTAGCCGAGGATACCTCACTGGAATCTTCTGATTTTTTCTTGTTGTTTGTGTAATTAGTGTGGCTTTTGTTTATTGCTAGCGCGAATTGTAGAGAGAATCTCCTTTGTAGTTGCAGTCTTTCATTGTTGCACAGTAAAACAGTTGTGGCATGCATGTAGATTTGCTCCAAGTGTTTCGCAGCTGCGCTTGCAATTAACTAGATATTATTTTCAGTGCTATGTTAATGTGTTCTCTTATTTTTTCTCTTCAAACTGTGCTTTTCTGTGTTATCGTGTGAAATATTGTGACAATAATGGCGTGTGAAAAACGTAACACCAGGCTCCAAAGTAAACTGAGAAATAATAGTGACGACGAGCGTATCTTATCAGCACCACTGTGTAATGAATTAACAGACATTCAAATTGGTAATTTGGTAATTGTGCATAGAGATATGGAGCGGACGGCAAATAATGGTGTAGACAATGAAAGAAGTAGTGAACAGGGAAGCATTATCGATCGATCGGTCGGCAACAGCTCGCCTCAGGAATCCGAAATGACAGGACACAATCTCGCAAAAACTGTAGATTCAGTTTTTGAGTCCTCACCGTTTTCTCAAATAAGTAAAGACACATTTTCTGCTTGTCAAAATGTGAATGTTGCCGGTGCAAATTCGCTGCCGAAAAGCACTGACGAACATGTTTCAGACACCAGTGCATTGTTGTTACAATTAATACAGCAAATGGGACAAAAGCTTCAAAAGTTAGACACAATGGAACAAAATCTTCAAACGTTAGACACGATGGAACAAAATCAGAGACAAACACAGCAACAGCTTCAAAAGCTAGACTTATTGGAACAAACGCTTGAACAAACACGTGAAGGTTTAACTGCTGAGTTACTCAAAATCGAATCGAAATGTCAAAAAGTCTGTAATGACGTAAAAACACAAATTTGTGAGCATTTCCCACCTATTTTTTTCGAAGCATGAAAATGCATTACAGAATCACGAAGCAGCCATAAAAGAACTGCAAACCATTGTTCATGAAAATCATGAGACATTGCAAGCTAAAATTGACTCAGTTGCATCTACCGATTCGGTTACGCAACTTACAAAAACTTAAAGGACACAGTAGATACTCTGAAAATTGGTTCAGAAAGACACATGGAGGAAATTAGTTCATTACCAGAGAAAGTAGTTGAACTTTCGGATCAGCTAAATAATTTATCTACGAAGGTAGATGATAATCTGAATGACATAGAAACCAGTAGTCTTTAATGACACAGAAGAGTGCGAACAAATTAGGATATTCAAACAAAATCAAAATCAAATTAATACGAAGCACCAAAGAGAAATCCGGGAAGTACAAGATCAGCTGACACAGGTAATACAAAAATTACGTATTTCAGAGGACACTCGCGCTCCAATATGGGAAGAGTGACATAGAGATACGGAACAGCCACAAAATAATGACACGGAGTACTTCGGAAATTATGAAAGAAATTGGCAAGGTACACCGAATTTTGAGATGGAACCGCCGAAACGAAGTAACAATGACCGATATGCGACTCGCCGACATGATGATTTTGACTATAAGCTGTTTATTACTACACGTAAATTCAAAACATTTAAGAGTTCCGGCAACGACATTCATCCACAAGCGTGGCTTCATCAATTCTATCATTGTTTTCCTCCCAACTGGTCATTAGAGCATAGATTAGAATTTATGTTTGGCTACTTAGGGAATGAACCAGCTGTGAGAATGCGATCGGTCATTCACGATTGCCACAGTGAAGGAGAGTTTTACCATGCCTTCCTCTCAACATATTGGTCTCAAGCCACACAAGACCGAGTAAAACATAGCATCATAATGATGAAACATTTCGAACAATCTGAATTTTCCAGTCTTGTGAAATATTTTGAAGACATGTTACATAAGAATCAGTATCTGTCAAACCCTTACAGCCCCTCAGAACTCGTCCGCATTTGCTTAATCAAATTGCCTGAACATTTACGACATATTATTTTGGCAGGACGTTGCAAAGACGACATTGAAGCTTTTCAGGGACTCTTACAAGAATTTGAAATTGACACCGACAATCGCGGAACTCGAAAACAGGAACACAACAATTACAGGTCACATCCGTCACAATTCTGTGATGAAAGAAATAATAAATGGACACGACAAGGCTATTCTTACAACGTAAATCGTGACCAAAACAGACACCACCCATATGACAGCCGTTGGCAGAGTAGTAATAGTTACAGAGAAAGATCGCATTTCCTTAGTAATGAATATGACAGAGACAATCATAGAAACAGACAATATGGCAACCAGAACTATTATTATAACGGGAGACAGAATAACTTCAGACGCAACGGTCGACCGTGCAGTGATAATTCAGGGAGAAATTCTGCACCACTTAACAGACAAGAAAGAAACTACAAGGAACTACTGACATGACGACAGACGATATAATCATAACGACAGACCTGAATTTCATCAGAAGTGGTGGGATTCAAACAGGGCTGGGCCCTCTCAGCAAGGTGAATTGGTAGAAGTTACGTCTCCTAATCCCAATAACGACGCACGCCAACAAAGAGACAGGCAATGACTCGCACCGCAGGCAGCCACGTGCTCCGGCTGGCACAGAGTTAAAATGACATAGACACTAAGGTTGAGAAAAATTTGAGCATTCTTTACCGATGAACCATATACCACATGATAATTCCGCTGAAGTTGAAACTCTGCGTACTAGGAAGAGTAATGGTTTACACCACATTTCACATGTAAAACGGTTTATTGAAAGATAATCTGCTTTTTAACTTTATCTTTGCCATAAAATTTTTCTCTTCACGTTACTAATACGCTTCGTCAGACTTAGAATATGTTAACATGCAACAATGTTTGAAGTTAAATATCCAGTCAAGAACCAAGAGAACTTATTTAAATAGAAATTACGAATGCATTGTTATAGTGAACAGACGACACAGTGTTGTTATTTGTACATTCTTGCTTGTTAGTTGCACGATTATGTAACGACTATCAGGCTTACATACTTACAACATACACTGCTAATGAGATTTTAACGCAACATTTTGGTACCTGAAAAGATACTCTGTATTTGAAGTACATTCGGTGAGATTAAAGATGACTTAGCATTTCATTTCTTTGATAGCTACACGATTATATCACGACGCTATTAATATGTAACACAATTTACATTGTTACTTTTGCGGTGTATTTGTTTTATATCTGCACAGTTTTTCTGTATTATTCTGGAAAGTAAAACATGTTTTAGTAGTAACTTTTGTGGGATGGCTACAATGAGACAGCCGTTTTCGTATCACAACAATACGTTACATTATAGTACTTTCTTGATTACGGTAATGTACATAATAACTACGATATGTATACGCATAGCGTTTCACTTTTGTTTATGATGAGGTAAATTGACTTCTGCAGAGCTTAGTTTTCGGAGGACGATAACTACGATTCCTCCACAGAATTATCTTATAGCAAGACGCACATTTAGCGCCAGAGGACACGCATTTGAGTGATTAATTTTGTACTTAAAACATCTTTGCTTAAAGATTTTGAATTACAGTGATATAAAAGTTTTCCGTGATACATTTCATTCCATTGCTGTAATCTGTAACACCTGAGGGTATGATTACATTAATCCTCAGGGGGGTACACACTTACTTTGTATACCATGTGTTTGGCAAACACAAGGAGCCCTAGCTAATATGGTATTTGCCTATACATCTTTACACATTGGTACCATATTTCTGTAACACAGAATTACACAGCTATCTGATTATTTAACAGAGAAACAAACATTTTTTTTTACTACGTCAGTGACAGATGTTTACATAATTACATAGTTGGATAACTTCACACTTATGAAATTGTATTTTGTCTGTATTTTGTGAACTGTTGATATTTTTTCCTTTTTGGAACCATTGTGATACTATGAGAGCTTTGAATGTCGCATTTGGTATGGGGTCATGATTTTTAAAGTACGTTTGAGGTAGATGACACTATTGAAATGAGCAGAGAATTTTTCTTAGGTCTTGAAATTATTGAAAGAAGTTGCGACGATTTTCAGATTTGATTGATCTGTTATGATGTTGTTATTACGATGACGATGTGTATTATGCTGTTGAGGTACGTTTATGATCAATAAGCTGATGCTATATTAGGAATTTGATTATGCTACATATTTATTATGATGAAATATTGAAGAGGTGTCGACGAATATGTATATGTGTATAAGGTAAGGAATAATGAGTAGTGGTTAGGGACAATGACTTGAGAAAAAGGATGTTGGAAACCAAGAATCGTACTTTAAGAGCTATGAAATGTATGTATATGTGTGAATGTATCACAATGCCGGCGAAAATTTTTTGGACACTGTTATATATGCTGGATTTTGTTTCTACACATTTGTAACGCAAATTTTCGACCTGTCAAATTTTTATATGAGATTGTCACTGTAGTGGAAACTGCTGTCGTAAATATTTCGGTAAGAAAGGTAAATGACCGATACGTAATGCGTTGTGAGTGGCCAGGTGTGCCAGCCACCTTGAGAAAAACCCCGTTAGGTGGAGAAGAATGAGGCCATTACCCTCGCTATTGACATATCTTTGTAGAAAGCATCGCAAATACGACACGCTCAAACTTGAAAAAATATAATTACACTGTGGAGCTCTTAATTTATGATATTTACTGAAATGAAATGACGAGAAACATTTCACATCTAGTGTCTTGCTAGTTGAAAGATTGTTTACTGCATTATGAAATGCTGTATGTCTAGTGAATGACGTTTCACGCCTTGCTTTGCCTACTTTGTTTAATATCTAGTTTCTAACTGCACTGCAGCATTGGTTAAAATAAAATTTTATAAATGTACAAATATAAATATTTTATGTCTACAGATCCAGTAAATAATCATTTTGTGATATACTTTCAAAATAATGAGGGAGCACAAAAAGACATTTCCCTTCACAGGAACTGCATACATAATTTTTTTTTCAAGTACTTGGTAATTTTTGTAGAATAAGTTTTTGTGGTGCACCACTTTAGTTACATAGACATTAAGATGTGAATAGACATTTCCCTTATGTGTTTTGTTGTCTTTAGTGTACTATTTTTTCTGTTTGAGCTATGTCATATTTAGGTATAAGTTATTGCATTTGCTGCTGCTGTTTACCAGGCATAGTGTTACTGAATTTCACTTTGTATTACTCCGTTAAGTCAGTTTTACTACTAATTTATTTTTGTTGTTTGCTGCACATTGCCTTATATTAGTTGTAATATTGCAATTGCTTTGCTAATTTCTATAATGCTGCTTGCTTCGCCAATTTCCATTTTTTTGTCATTGCTGTTTGTATTAATTGTTTTGTGCTGCTGCATTGCCTCGTCCCTTAGTTCATGCATCTGAGCTCAGTAGATTTAAGTTAGCTTGAGAGGGGGTAGACTATATAAGAGAATGAGTTGCGATGAATTGGAAGAAATGCATTGAGAAGTTATATGAAAAAAGTACAGAAAGCACGTATAGATAGGACATTTTGGAAATAATGAAGACTGAAGGGAGATCTCTCAGAAGTAAAGAAAGCTTTGTTTGCAAAATACTGCAGTAAAACAAACCCTGTCCTTTCCTTGTGTTATCCCATTATGTGTTTGTGTACCCTTGGGTATTTGTGTTCTTCCTGTCTTTATGTGTTTATCTGATGAGAGTTACATTGTAGAATTTTTCTGATCTGTTATTTACTTTGTAAAATTGTTTAGACATTATTTATTCTGTTCTGCTGTATTGCTCGTGTGTGAAGGTGTTGTTTTAAAAGTTATTCTGATCTTTTATGTATTTACTTATGTCATAATTCCTGTAACACTGACGTATATGTTTATTTCTATTCTTTTGTAAAGCCTGTGTTACTACAAATCTTATCTGTACTGTTATGTTCTTTAATGATGTGTTTTTTACCTTTGTAATTGTAATCTTATATAGTAAATTTATAATTGTATAGACACCAGTTCTTCAAATTAAGTATCACTTCACTGCACACGTTTCTGTTGGTCATAATATATGCACAGTATGTGAGAAGTTCGGACTGTTGGTGCTTGCACATGTGTTGATAATTCAGCAAGGGACTGGATAACAGCATTGCTGGTTCTAGGGACATTTCAAAAGAAAATTTTTTTGAGTGCACAAGTGGTGGTTTATGGAGTTGCTATATTGTCCGCAAGACTCTTCGATGTTGATTGTACACCTGCACAGTCGCAACAGATGGTTGCTGGCCGTCTCTACAAGGACTACAGTGGGTCTGCATCTTTGATGGCCCACCAGTATCATTATTTCTACAAGGACCGCAGTTGGTCTGCACCTCTGATGGTCCATCAATACCATTATTTCTACAAGGACTGCACTGGGCCTGCACCTCTCGTGGCCCACCAATACCGTAATCTCTACCAGGACTACAGTGGGTCTACTCTGTGATGACCTACCTACCAATATTCTTCAAAACTTCGACTGACTCTGCAGTGGGTTTCCTCTGTTACGGCCCATTACCTGTCTGCATGTCGAGAGTCAGCATTGTCTTTCCGTTGGAAGGACAACACTACTTCTTCAAGACTGCATGGAATTCCACTACTTCCGTGTGCATTGTCTTTTACTGCTCAGACTTTGGGAAAAACACTGCTATTTTACTGTGATGAACGATCAGGACTGTCTTTATGGACTGTGAGAAAATTTTAGCTTTTGACCAACATTGTATCAATAAGTGTGGGCATTTGATTTCTTTGTTATTATAATTGTGAAAAAATTTTAACAAATATGTATTGGCCAGTGCCCAAAACAATTTGTAAAATTTTTTGTGGGGAGCATGGGGGCTATTTAGGCTGTTTAGGTTTTCTTATTGGTAACGCCACGTAGTGCTCTGTATGAAAATCACTAGCTATGCTGTGTGCAGTCTGTGGCTAGTTTGCATTGTTCTCTGCCATTGTAGTGTGGGGCAGCTAGATGTGAATCGCGTGTAGTGTTGCGCAGTTGGAGGTGAGCCGCCTGCAGTGGTGGATGTGGGGAAGTGAGATGGCGGATTTTTGAGAGCGGGTGATCTGGACGTGTGTCCATCAGAAACAGTACATTTGTAAGAATGGATGTCATGCACTGCTATATACAGGGTGATTCAAAAAGAATGCCACAACTTTAAAAGTGTGTATTTAATGAAAGAAACATAATATAACTTTCTGTTATACATCATTACAAACAGTATTTAAACAGGTTTTTTTTTTCACTCAAAAACAAGTTCAGAGATGTTGAATATGGCTCCCTCCAGACACTCGAGCAATATCAACCCGATACTCCAACTCGTTCCACACTCTCTGTAGCATATCAGGCGTAACAGTTTGGATAGCTGCTGTTATTTCTCGTTTCAAATCATCAATGGTGGCTGGGAGAGGTGGCCGAAACACCATATCCTTAACATACCCCCATACCCCCATAAGAAAAAATCGCAGGGGGTAAGATCAGGGCTTCTTGGAGGCCAGTGATGAAGTGCTCTGTCACGGGCTGCCTGGCGGCCGATCCATCGCCTCGGACAGATAAGTGCCAATCTGGTGGCGCTCCATCCTGCTGAAATATGAATTGTTGTGCTTCTTGTTCGAGCTGAGGGAACAGCCAATTCTCTAACATCTCCAGATACTGTAGTCCAGTTACAGTAGCACCTTCGAATAAAAAGGGACCAAAAACTTTATTGGCTGAAATGGCACAGAAAACGTTCACCTTAGGCGAGTCACGTTCATACTGAGTTGTTTCCCGCGGATTCTCAGTGCCCCATATACGGACATTGTGACGGTTGACTTTCCCGTTAGTGTGGAAAGTTGCTTCATCACTAAACACAATCTTTGAAACGAAAGATTCATCTGTTTCCATTTGAGCAAGGATAAAATCACAGAAATCGATTCTTTTAATCTTATCAGCTGCAGACAGTGCTTGAACCAATTTCAGACGATAAGGTTTCACAACTAACCTTTTTCGTAGGACTCTCCATACAGTTGATTGTGGAATTTGCAGCTCTCTGCTAGCTCTGCGAGTCGATTTTCCTGGGCTGCGAACAAATGCTTGCTGGATGCGTGCTACATTTTCATCACTCGTTCTCGGCCGTCCAGAACTTTTCCTTTTGCACAAACACCCATTCTCTGTAAACTGTTTATACCAACGTTTAATACACCACCTATCAGGAGGTTTAACACCATACTTTGTTCGAAATGCACGCTGAACAACTGTCGTCGATTCACTTCTGCCGTACTCAATAACACAAAAAGCTTTCTGTTGAGCGGTCGCCATCTTAGCATCAACTGACGCTGACGCCTAGTCAACGGCGCCTCAAGCGAACAAATGTACAACTAAATGAAACTTTACAGCTCCCTTAATTCGCCGACAGATAGTGCTTAGCTCTGCCTTTTGTCGTTGCAGAGTTTTAAATTCCTAAAGTTGTGGTATTCTTTTATAATCACCCTGTATATTATGACTTTTGAACACTATTAAGGTAAATACATTGTTTGTTCTTTATCAAAATCCTTCATTTGCTAACTATGCCTATCAATAGTTAGTGCCTTCAGTAGTTTGAATCTTTCATTTAGCTAGCAGTATTGGCGCTCGTTGTATTGCAGTAGTTTGAGTAACGACGATTTTTGTGAGGTAAGTAATTTGTGAAACGTATAGATTAATTAAGTCAGGGCCATTCTCTTGTAGGGATTATTGAAAGTCAGATTTCGTTGCGCTAAAAAAATTGTGTGTCAGTTTAAGCACAGTCATGTATAATTTTTCTATGGGGACGTTTCATATGGAGTGTAGCCATGTATGGAAGTGAAACATGGACGATAAATAGTTTACACAAGAAGAGAATAGAAGCTTTCGAAATGTGGTGCTACAGAAGAATGCTGAAGATTAGATGGGTAGATCACATAACTAATGAAGATGTAATGAATAGAATTGGGGAGAAGAGGAGTTTGTGGCACAAGCTGACTAGAAGAAGCGATCGGTTGGTAGGACATGTTCTTAGGCATCAAGGTATCACCAGTTTAGTACTGGAGGGCAGCGTGGAGGGTAAAAATCGTAGAGGAAGACAAAGAGATGAATACACTAAGCAGATTCAGAAGGATGTAGGCTGCAGTAGGTACTGGGAGATGAAGAAGCTCGCACAGGATAGAGTAGCATGGAGAGCTGCATCAAACCAGTCTCAGGACTGAAGATCACAACAACAATAGTGTCAGCTCTAGACGGTCAACGTATGTAGACAAGGTGAGCTTGGCTTCATTCGTAAAGTTTCTTTATCGGAGCAACAGTAGCAGTCCTGCTGCTCTACGCACTAATCGACGCATCAAATGCATACACAGAAATCCTCTCTCTACATAGTAGTTGCCGAGCATGATTCTGAAGTTCCTGTTAACTGGAGATTTGTCTTGTGATAGACTGAAGGCCGATTGCTCCACTCATTGTTGAGGATGCTCGATGATCAAGCAGTGCGAAAGATGTCACAACAGCTTAACATGCTACGAACAACTGTCCTGCAGTCTCTGGTTCAGTTCCAGGCTGTCGTGCATGGCGATAAGCGTCACAGTAGGCAAAGTTTGTAAACTGGAACGTAAACATGGTGCGCAGCTAAGAATTACTACACCGTCATGTGGAAAAATAAAAAGTGTTTCTTTCAAGAGTTTATTCTTTATTTCTCTTTCTTACAAAAGTTTCCACCAAATTTTAAGGTCTTACGATCACTAGTTTTTCATGGACAGGCCCATAGAGTTTCATAATTGTAGCCACCCTGTAGCTTTTTAGACATTTAAACTTACATGAATACTCTGCAAATGACACGTAAGTGCCTGGCATAGGATTCATCGAACCACCCTCACAATAGTCCTCTGTTATACCAATTTCGAACAGCGCAGGGAAGAAACGAAAACCTGTAACTTTCCGTGCATACTCTGATTTCCCTTACTGTATTGTGATGATCGTTTCTGCCCCAGTATATCGACGTCAACAAATTCTTTTTGCATTCGCAGGAGATAGTTGGTGATTTCTTGAAAAGATTCCGCCCCAAGGAAAAAGGCTTTGTTTTAATGGTGTCCACCCCAAAGGCTGCTATTTCGCGATAATACAAAACGTGCTGCCTTTCTTTGAGCTTTCTGGATGTACTCCGTCAGTCCTATCTTGTGGGGATCCCACACCGCGCAGCAGTATTTTAACATAGGACGCACCAGCGTAGTGCACGCATTAACTTTAGTAGATCTGTTACATTTTCTAAGTGTCCTACCAATAAAACGCAGTCTTTGTTTTGCCTTCCCCACAATATTCTCTATGTGTTCTTTCCAACTTAAGTTTTTCGCAGTTGTAATTCCTAGGTATTTAGTTGAATTTATGGCCTTTAGATTTGACTGATTTATCGTGTTACTGAAGTTTAACTGATTCCTTTTAGGACTCATGTGGATGACCTCACACTTTTCGTTATTTAGGGTCAATTTTCAATTTTTGCACCATACAGATATCTTATCTAAATTGTTTTGTAACTTGTTTTGATCTTCTGATGATTTTATGAGTCGATAAAGGACAGCATCATCTGCAAACAACCTAGGGCAGCTGTTCACATTGTCTCCTAAACCGTTTATATAGATGAGGAACAGCAAAAGGCCTATACCAATAACTTGGGGAACGCCAGAAATCACTTCTGTTTTACCCAACGACATTCCGTCAGTTACTATTAACTGTGACCTCTCTAACAGGAAATCACCAATCCAGTCACATAACGGAGACGAGATTCCATATGAACCCATATATCACTATAAGCTGCTTGTGTGGTACAGTGTCAAAAGCTTTATGGAAATCTAGAAATACTTATTCAGTTTATAATCCCTTGTCAACAGCACTCAACATTTCGTGTGTGTGTGTGTTAAGAGCTAGTTGTGTTTATTAAGAACGATGTTTTCTAAATCCCTGTTGACTGTGTGTCAGTAGACGTTCTTTTCGAGGTAATGCATAACGTTCGAAGACAATATACGTTTAAAAATCCTGCTGCATATCGACGTTAGTGATCGGGCCTGTAATTTAGTGGATTACTCCTACTACTATTCTAGAATACCGACGTGACCTGTTTTTGGGTACTGATCTTCCGTCGAGCGAACAGTTGTATATGATTGTTAAATATGTAGTTGTTGTATCAGCATACTGTGAAAGGAACCTAAATGCTATACCGTCTGGACCGGAAGACTTGTGCTTGCTAAGTGATTTAAGTTGCTTCACTACTCCGGGGATATCTACTACTGCTGTCCTTGATTGAATTCTGGAATGTTTACTTCATCTTCTTTGATAAAGGAATTTCGGAAGGCTGTGTTTAATAATTCTGCTTTTATAGCACTGTCATCGATAGTATTTTCATTGCCGTCGCGCAGAGAAGTCATTGATTGAGTCTTGCCGCTAACATACATCATATACGTCCAGGGTATTGCTTTGGATTTTCTGCCAGGTTTCGAGATAATGTCCCGTTGTATATAAACTAATATATGCATCACGCATTGAAGCCCGCCCTAAATTTCGAGCTTCTGTAAAAGATAGTCAATCTTGCAGATTTTGCATGTGTTTAAATTTGGCATGATTTTCTCGTTGTTTCTGCAACAGTGTTCTGATCCTTTAGTGTACCAAGGACGATCAGCTCCGTCATTCATTAATTTATTTGGTATAAATCTCTCAATTGCTGTCGATACTGTTTCTTTTTCAAGCCACATCTTGTATACACTTGAGTTGTTAATTTCGAGGGAGTGGAGATCGTCTCTCAGGAAGGCGTTTAGTGAATTTTTATCTGCCTTTTTGAACTGGTATATTTTTCGTTCATTTTTTGAGAATTTGGGGGGTTATAGTATTAAATCTTACTACGACCACCGTATTTTCACTAATACCTGTATCAGTTTTGATGCTTGTTATTAACTCAGGATTGTTTGTTGCTAATTTATCGGATATGTTTTCAAACTGGTCTGATTCGTGTGCACTCATGAACTAAATGATAGAAATAGTTTTCAGAGAATGCAATTAGGACAATTTCGGACGATGTTTTATGCGTACCCCAGCATTTAAACACGTGTTTTTGCCAACATGTCGAGGCTAAATGAAAGTTACCACCAATTATAACTGCATGAATTAGGTACATGTTTGAAATTAATCTCAAGTTTTTTTGAATCCTTCAGCAACTGCACCATCTGAGTGGAGAGAACAGTAAACAGAACCAATTACTATTTTATTGCGGTAACCAAGAATGACCTCCACCCATACTAACACACAGGAGTAACAAGTACGCTACCGCCAACTTGCTTAGGCTATCCTATCGGAACACCGTTAGGTTTTTCGCTAAAATTTCGGCTGAACGTATCTCCGGCTTTAGTCAGGTATCAGTGCCTATAACGATTTGAGCGTCAGTGCTTCTATTAGCTCTTAGAGCTCTGCAACTTTCCCAACTGAACTACGACTGTTTATAACTGTTATACCGATGGTTGTAGTATCTAAGTTCTTCCTGTGTTCGGCCTGCATCTTTTGAGACTGAAACCCTTCTTGTATTTCTCCGAGAACCTCTAACCTAAAAGACCTCCACGTCCAAGCCGTGTAGCCTCCACCTGCGTGTAGTGGACCTCTGACCTATTCAGCGGAACCCTAAAGTCAACCACACTATGGCGCAAATCGAGGAATCTGCTGCCTACACGGTCGCAGAACCGTCCGAGCCTCTAATTCAGACCCTCCACTCGGCTATGTACGAGAGGCCCGCACTCGGTCCTGTCGACTATGGCACAAATGGCGAGCTCTGCTTTCATCTCGCAAGCAAGACTGGCAATGTTTACCACATCTGTTAGCCGTTCGAAACCAGACAGAATCTCTTCCAATCCAAAGCGATACACACCGTTGGTACCAACCTGAGCCACCACCTGCAGTTGGCTGCACTCCATGCTCTTCATTGCATCCAGAAGGACCCGTTCCACGCCTGGAATGACTCCACTCCGTATGCACACGGAGTGCACATAGGTTTTCTTCCCCTCCTTAGCAGCCATCTCCCTAAGGGGCACCATAACGCTCCTAGCATTAGAACTCCAAATACCAATAATCCAACCCTCTGCGAAGGGCCCCATCTCTCTGTCTGAGACGTTTCCTCTGAAACAGGAAAGGCAACTGCATCTGGCTAAGCGATAGCGTCAGCCACAGGCACCATAAGGAAACTGTTCGTCACACTAACCGGGGAGGCTTTACGTGCGGCCGCCTGGGAAGTTTTTCACCGCCTGCCACGCCCCAAGGCGATCTCCCACTCGTCCATGGGTGAGGGGTCAACTTCAGCGCGAGCAGTAACTTGGCTGGCCACCGGTGAGGACCCATGGGAGACTCCGATGGTTCAATCCTCCCAAGGCCGGCCCATTGAAGTTAAGCCCATCCAGTGCAGCTTCGAACTGTGTAACCGAAGCCATCACAAGGTGAAGCTGAGACGGAAGTGTCACCAACACGGCTCGCATCCACACACAACAATCACAGGTCCTATCCATACTAAAGACCGTGGAAAACTACACTACTCAGTCAAACGGATTATCGACAGGTGCTGCGGAACTGTGCTATAGACCCTGACAAAAACGTAGGAGAGTCCTCCCTCGGGCATGGGTGTGTGTGTTTGTCCTTAGGATAATTTAGGTTAAGTAGTGTGTAAGCTTAGGGACTGATGACCTTAGCAGTGAAGTCCCATAAGATTTCACACACAAAAACGTAAGAACTGTCTCTAACAATGGAGATTAATACGCAGAGGTCCAAAAACCGAACTACTGAAGTACTCAGGTGAGACTAAATAGTTCGCTTCCTTATTAGGAACTTGTAAAATGTCACAAAACCAGTTTATTTTCCGACGAAAAGAAAAACCAGAGAACTGTATCTATTAGATATTAAATTAAGACGCAGAAACTCAAGAAACTAAAAAATCAAAGCATACAGATAAAATTATACAATTATCTCCTGGTTAGGAACTCGTAAAAGTCACAAAATCGGTTACTTTCCTGTTGCTACTTTTGTTACAGCCGGTTGCTGCTGCTTGACAGTACATACCGTACACCCTAAGGGATTAGCAATTTTTGTAAATTTGATAGAGTGACGCCTTCAAGGCCCTGGATGATTCTTATATTTCTTGAATTTTAGTTTCTGTATAATTATCTTTTGAATATTAACTGACACTCTACATTCAATCATATTTATTTCTGATGTTCGTAACTGCTGTCCTGGAGCAAGAGACACTAGCATGTGCATCAGTTACAACGTAGATTTTATTTATCTCTCGCAGGCAATACTTAGGACCTTACTGTACAAATAATTCATCGAGGGGCGGGTACACTTTGTGATATGTATACGTTAAGCAAGTGGGTGTCGAACTCGTTTGTTTGCAAAGTGGGTATTGGAGAGGGTGCGCACTTTGTTATGACTAGAGATGGGCAAACTGAAACACGTAACTGTTTCGAAACAAATGAAACAGTACAATGTCATGTTTCGATACGCTGTTTCGAAACAGTGGAAGTTTGTGTTTTGTAATCTAATGAACCTAGACATTTTATCATCTTGAATGTCTACTGTATAGGTATGTCCATATAAACACAAATGAGGTGCGAGAGCGCTAATCATATCGCAGAAGGTATGAAACTATCACTTTGGCGTCTTGGCAGTTTCGTATTTCATGCAGCAAATGCGCTGCTTTCGTGTCGTGTGACTTTAATACTTTTCAATTGGCTGAGGACAGCCGTAGCTGATGACAGAAGAACCACCACGAACGGAACTGGAGGTGGGAGCGAACTGCAGACACAACGGATATGGTACTGGGATTCCCACATTCCGCTAGTATGGGAATGTACCCATCCTGCTAATTCCCATGCACACAAAGGGAATCATTGTGGGTAATAGGCACAGTGACTATAGACTCACAAATAATTCGAATAAATAACAAAATATAACAGAAAAAATTTTGTCTTTCAAGGTGTTTCGAACCGTTACTGTAAATTCACCATGCTTCCCAGCCCTTCCCGTTCACCATTACACTATCAGTGATATGTCAAACAGATTGCTTGCAATTATACCTACATTAAATTTATGTATAATAACTGGCACTCTAAGCCTTTTTTTATTCAAAATGTTCTAGGTTTACTTGCGTTTCTTAACATGATTACTGTACTTGAACAGAGAAACGTATGTTATAAAAAAAGGGTAATTTAACTGAATGATTTTCACATATTTATTATTTTGAATGTGAATAGTATGCGTTGTTTTATTGTTTGGTTAATGTTTATAAAGCAAATGTTACGCCATTTCGGAATAGGACAGTCATCTGGAAACGAAGCTTTATTTTCGGATATCTTAAGCTTCATGCTGTTGCTTGTCTAAACGATTTCGACACTCTTGAAAGTGTTTCACGATGTGGTATGTTGTGTTTCAGTACCTGTGCCGAGCCCGAATCTCGTCCGACACAGAGCGAAATGAAACATCACTGTTTCGATACAATCAGTCCGTTCCAAGCACAGGTGGACTGAAACAGCCTTATTTTGAAACAACGATACAGTTTCTGTGTCTGGCTCGAGATCGAATCTGGTCCGGATATCCGAGACAGGGGCGGAATGAAACACCACTGTTTCGAAACAGTGAACCACAGCCGTTCCGAAACACTGAAACAGTTCCACGTATCGATACACTGTATCGAAACATAGAAACAGTGGCCAAGTCTAATTATGACCATATGTGTGTTTAGTGTTGCCTTCGGTAACGGATTTCCGGAAAATGCAGAAGACTTTGATTAACTTCGCGTCCTACGGACGTATTTCTAAAATTAGTCAACTTCCTTTCTCTCAATTTAAAAGCCTCGTTAACTTATATTCAGAAGAATTAAATCAGTCTTAATTATATGTAAAACGTTAGTAGGTTACATACATTCCGATTAAAATCAGCCGCACGGAATTAGCCGAGTGGTCTAGGGCGCTGCAGTCACGGACTGTGCGACTGGTCCCGGCAGAGGTTCGAGTCCTCCGTCGGGCATGGGTGTGTGTGTTTGTCCTTAGGGTAATTTAGGTTAAGAAGTGTGTAAGCTTAGGGACTGATGACCTTAGTAGGTTAGTCCCATAAGATTTCACACACATTTGAATAATTTTGATTAAAATCACTGCTTTGACGTTTCACTGAATCGACTCGTAGGGACCAGGCGTCAGCCTAACACAGCTGTTACATGAGCACTAAAATCTTGCTGTGCTGTCTTTTTTGCGAAGTGGGGCTGTCTGCAGCGGTTGGGAGATGGCCAGTCGATGCTGGCCGTAATGGGGTGAGGATGGGAAAGGGAAAGGAACGCCAGATTCGATGAGAAATCTTTATCAAATGATCATAAATTGTTTTGCTAAAAGCTTCGAATCTTTCACATCTCATATTAAGATGTATCTAAATTAAAAAACCAACAATTCGGAGAGATTGCAGTAAAAAATGAGGTCGCTTGATACTCTACGTTCACGGAACTGTAAGTCGTTTGTTACTGCATACTAAATGCAATTATCACACTGAAATTTCTTTTAAGGGTCGAAGTGCCGTACCACATGAGTACGTTGTCCCCACGCACTATGAGGAAATCATTTGAGTTTCCTGTTTCTGTTTCTCATGAAATTTATCAGATTAATCACATCCGCAGTCTCTGTTGAGATTACAGTTACGGTGTACTGTAACGTGATTAAATAAAACGAAAGTGATTGATTCACACACTAGCGCAAAAGCAAAGAATTGGACTCGTAATGAGAAGGTCGTTAATTGAAATAAACATTCAAACTCTTTTTAAGTTTGTTTGTTGTATTTCGCTATGAAAACGATGTTCTCGTAGTAACGCAGTCATAAGATTAGTGGCCACCATTTTGATTATTATAACCAATTCGTGAGTGTAGTAAGATAAAGGCTTGAAAATAAGAAACTGACAATTTCTGTAAATCATTATACCTTGCTTTAAGTTGTTGATCCATGTACTAAAATGATACTGTAGTTTGTCTCAGCTGAAAGAATACTGTACAGTAATCTGGGAATAATTTTGTAGTTCTTGTTGACATCAAAGAGTCATTAAAAACTTGAGTAAACGTTCAATAATAATAGAATCATCTAACTGTCCTTGACAAGATTCATACAGTAACTTCTGGAAAACAAGCCATTATCGACTGAGTACAACAAAACAACATTCCCATACCAAACGATTGCAGAAAGGACGAATCAGGGGGTCTCGTGCCTCAGCATAAACCGTCTTTACCTCCACATTTTGCAGAAGATCCGACAAAAAAGGATTGCGGTACGGTCCTCAGACTGCAATCAGATCACTGCCACTTCAAGTTCCATTTAAGTTGTATGGAATCAAGGTAAGGGTTGTGTGGCAAAGGGATTGCAAAAAATGTGCTCTGGCAGAAGTGAGAAGACTGACCAAGGACGCTGTAAACCAAACTTTGTGATCATAATGGCATAATGTTGTATCAAACACGAAGAAGTGAATAATAATCATCGTGGAAGAATGAATGTGTAGTGAAAAATAACATCGAACAATTTGATATTTCATTAAATTCTTACAGCAGTTATAGTGACCAGACAGACAACAGTCGAATTGAATCAGATATAACTGGCGCGCATCTGTTAGTCCTATAGAATGCTACCAAGAGTTCTGTTGTACGCACACCTTACGATTATGTCCGCTTATGTAGATAATCTTTTACTTTGCGACTTGTGTGTGACTGAATGCTTGTTCTGTTTCTATTATTCGCCTGTAACGTGTGCTTACGCTATCTTACGCATCACCGTACCTACAGAAGCATCGACCCCCACCACTGCCCTCCCTACTGCCTACAAAGACGTGGACGCAGTCGTTAAGTACATGACTTGTTTCTTTTTTGGTGCGCGTATAACAGTCGATCGCACGAGCACGTGACACGTTGTATACTAGCTGGTTAACTACGCCCCCCCACTGCTCCCATCTGCGAATCACAAAATAATTGTAATCAGAGTATATTAGAAATTTGGTATTTACTGTGCATGCTGCGTACAGTTCAATCTACGCGCTTTCATTCTGTTTCGGATATGAATGATCTGCTGATATCTGAGACGATAACTTTCAAGATATTGTGACCTCCCCTTCTCTCTTTTCTCCATTTCTTTCGCTGATCTTTTCTCTTCTTTCTTCCTTCTTCGTACCGCGGCTATATCTCAGGGTTTTCAGTGCAGAAAGTAGTAAAAAGGGGGCAAATGTGTGTGGTGGCTCACGATAGTGCTGTGAGGGAGCGTCACTCATGCCTCAGGTTTGAAAAGACTAATGACTGAAGTACGAGCATTTCTCAAAAGAAAAACAGGTATGTGTTCTCTTTCTTTTAAAACTTGTAAGAGGTCCGAGCAGGTGTAATTTCGATGTATTGCTCATGCGCTGCCTGCGATATGCAAGGTATAAGAGAATCGCTGACCTGAGAGCAGTGTTGACTCAGTAGGAACTGTGTAGCTGTAGCAGTAATTTGTTGCTGGTCTGGAGTCTGCTCTGGTCTGGTATAGTGTATCATGTTGGCTGGGCCGGTCGCGGTGCAGCGATACCGGAGCCTGAGTATTATTGTATAAGGTAAAAAGCAGCCTCGCGCATATCTAGTAATGTTATGTGAACTCCCATGTAAATCTTTTAAATCTTTTGTCATATAAAGTAATTTCCAACTAGCATTAATTTCTATTTAAAGAATTTACTAATTTCTCCAATCCACGATCATTCCGATTGTTGCAAAAGAAAGATCAGTTGCTTCCTTTCATAAATGACAAATCTATCGGCCAGCATTGCACAGAGCTGTGCCGGAAAAAGTTATTGTAAGAGCTGATAGTTGGTGACGTTACTGAGGTAAGAATTTTTGCTTTTTATTCAGAATGATCTTACAGGGCCATGAGGCAGCACTGCTGTCGTCCAAAATTTACTAGGTTACTGAATTTATTTTTTATCACGAGGTTTAGGAATTTTTCTGTTTCGAGCTTACATTAAATGAGAAAAGAATTTTGTGGGTACATTAAATGGGAAACAAATTTTGCGTGGAGGTTAAATGTGAATGAATTTCTGTAGGGAGGTTATAAATGGGAACCAATTTTGTTCTGAGGTTACACAAAAATTAGAATCATATTATTTATTGAATTTTGTGGGGAGGTTACACTTGGCGACAACCGGCCAGGATCGTATTTCTTTGTTAATCTCAGAGAAGTAGTCATATATCTGCTCTTATTTACTTAAATGTAGTTTGCATCTAGCACAACGCATTTACTGATTTGTCACTCTTTCTTTTACAGATCATCGGCAATTTATCGTTGGAATTGTGTTTGTTCCATTTTTGCTTTGTCTTTGTTTCATTTTGTGCTTAATTTTGATTTGTGAAAAATGCCGCAAAAAACTAACAGTACATCACGATGTGCAATGAGTGAAATAGCCAACTCGAATAGTTTGACCGATAATATTTGCGACACTCAGTGTAATAGTGATAATCCCCTAATTAAGATAATCAGTGCCTACCGATCACTAGTAATGATTTTGATCCTAATGATGAGCAAACAAATTCAATTATATCCAGAGTAAATGTAACAATTGATGACGAGGCACGTTCCGTTACAATGAACGCTGTCCAGTTTGACACGCCTAATTTGCGAAATTTACGTAACGAACAGATAATTGTTTCTAACGAAAGTGAACAATGTACTCAAAATACGTCAAATTTATTTGATTCCGATTTAGCGACCAACAGTGCACATCCAATTGGCGAACCTTTTGAAGAATCAGAGAATGACCAAATAGTTACACAAAACGTGACATTTGCAGGTACGCCATTAATCAGCACAGAGAATAGAGTAGGTAATATTGACATGGATCAAGTTATGGCATTATTGCTACAACTTAATGTAAATTCCAAACAACTTAATGAAAGACCAGACAACAATTTCAAACAACTTAGTGAACAGATTCAGCCATTGCCGCGCAATCTCATGATACTAAAGAACAATTACGTGAAGAAATTAAGGCTTGTGCTAGGAACAGTAGTGAAGAAATTAGATCTGTGGCGCAAGAATTAAGTAATACACATTCAGCCACAACTAAATTACTTAGAGATGAAATTAGTGCAGTCGCTAAACAATGCTCTGAAAACGCAACGCAGTTACGCGACGAGTTTAAATTAATGTCAGCAGAACTTTCACGTACACTGGATGCAAAAGTAGACACGAAATTTGACCAACAGAATAGCAAAATTGACGAACGTTTTAATCACCACCTACAAAACAGTGAAACGCGTTACCGTAAATTTATACGGGAACAGAATAAAGTAAAACAACAAGTCATGGAAACAATTACTGCACAGAGACAGGAAGATAAGCGTAAATTGTTTACGAAAGCAAAAACATACGTAGACAACAATATTGCTACAGTATCAGACGAAATTAATACTATCAAGCAGTTGAACACCGAATTACATGATGAAATCTCTGAACTTAAAACAAAAACAGACACACACACACACACAGTAGCCTTTCAGACAGTGACCGACAGACTTGAACAATTAGAACTAATACAGGATCCCGATGGCATCAAAGCAGACGTTAAAAAATTGAACAAAGTCACACGTGAAATACAAAAACAAATTAATGCTTGTGATACTAAAAACGATGATCAGGTAAAAACACTGACAGAAAAATACACTCCTGGAAATGGAAAAAAGAACACATTGACACCGGTGTGTCAGACCCACCATACTTGCTCCGGACACTGCGAGAGGGCTGTACAAGCAATGATCACACGCACGGCACAGCGGACACACCAGGAACCGCGGTGTTGGCCGTCGAATGGCGCTAGCTGCGCAGCATTTGTGCACCGCCGCCGTCAGTGTCAGCCAGTTTGCCGTGGCATACGGAGCTCCATCGCAGTCTTTAACACTGGTAGCATGCCGCGACAGCGTGGACGTGAACCGTATGTGCAGTTGACGGACTTTGAGCGAGGGCGTATAGTGGGCATGCGGGAGGCCGGGTGGACGTACCGCCGAATTGCTCAACACGTGGGGCGTGAGGTCTCCACAGTACATCGATGTTGTCGCCAGTGGTCGGCGGAAGGTGCACGTGCCCGTCGACCTGGGACCGGACCGCAGCGACGCACGGATGCACCCTAAGACTGTAGGATCCTACGCGGTGCCGTAGGGGACCGCACCGCCACTTCCCAGCAAATTAGGGACACTGTTGCTCCTGGGGTATCGGCGAGGACCATTCGCAACCGTCTCCATGAAGCTGGGCTACGGTCCCGCACACCGTTAGGCCGTCTTCCGCTCACGCCCCAACATCGTGCAGCCCGCCTCCAGTGGTGTCGCGACAGGCGTGAATGGAGGGACGAATGGAGACGTGTCGTCTTCAGCGATGAGAGTCGCTTCTGCCTAGGTGCCAATGATGGTCGTATGCGTGTTTGGCGCCGTGCAGGTGAGCGCCACAATCAGGACTGTATACGACCAAGGCACACAGGGCCAACACCCGGCATCATGGTGTGGGGAGCGATCTCCTACACTGGCCGTACACCACTGGTGATCGTCGAGGGGACACTGAATAGTGCACGGTACATCCAAACCGTCATCGAACCCATCGTTCTACCATTCCTAGACCGGCAAGGGAACTTGCTGTTCCAACAGGACAATGCACATCCGCATGTATCCCGTGCCACCCAACGTGCTCTAGAAGGTGTACGTCAACTACCCTGACCAGCAAGATCTCCGGATCTGTCCCCCATTGAGCATGTTTGGGACTGGATGAAGCGTCGTCTCACGCGGTCTGCACGTCCAGCACGAACGCTGGTCCAACTGAGGCGCCAGGTGGAAATGGTATGGCAAGCCGTTCCACAGGACTACATCCAGCATCTCTACGATCGTCTCCATGGGAGAATAGCAGCCTGCATTGCTGCGAAAGGTGGATATACACTGTACTAGTGCCGACATTGTGCATGCTCTGTTGCCTGTTGAAACGTCCCCTTTGAACAGTTACAAACGACTGTGCTTAAACTGACACACAATATTTTGTTAGCGCAACGCAATCTGACTTTCAATAATCCCTACAAAAGAATGGGCCCTGACTAACAGTAAAATATACCTTTCACAAATCACTTACCTCACAAAAATCTTCGCTACTCAAGCTACTGCAATCCAGCGAGCGCCACTACTGCCAGCTAAATATAAGATTCAAACTATCGAAGGCACTAACTACTGATAGGGATAGTTAGCAAATGAAAGATATTAATAGAGAACAAACAATGTATTTACCTTGATATCATCATATATAAATATAGCAGTTCATGACAAATTTCAAAACTCCGCCATCTCTCTCCCCACATCCACCACTGCTGGCGGCTCACCTCCAACTGCCCAACGCTAAGCGCTGTTCACATCCAGCTGCCGCTGCCCAACACTACAATGGCAGACAACAATGCAAAGTAGCCACAGACTGCACACAGCACAGCCAGTGATTCTCACCCAGAGCGCTACGTGGCGTTACCAATAAGAAAACCTAAACAGCCTACTTACATAGCCCCCATGCTCCCCACAAAAAAATTTACAAATTGTTTTGGGCAGTGCCCAATAATGATTTGATAAAATTTTTCATAATTACAATAACAAAGATATCAAATGCACACACTTATTGATACAATGTTGGTCAAAAGCTAAAATTTTCTCACAGTCCATAAAGACAGTCCTGATCATTCATCACGGTAAAATAGTAGTGTTTTTCTCAAAGTCTGAGCAGTAGAAGAAAGGGCACACGGAAGTAGTGGATTTCCATGCAGTCTTGAAGAAGTACTGTTGTCCCTCCAACTGAAAGACAGTGCTGACTCTTGACATGCTGACAGGTAATGGGCCACAACAGAGCAAACCCACAGCAGAGTCATTCTACGGTTTGAAGAAGATTGGTAGGTAGGTCATCACAGAGCAGACCCACTGTAGTCCTGGTAGAGAGTATGGTATTGGTGGGCCACCAGAGGTGCTGACCCACTGCAGTCCTTGTAGAAAGTGTGGACAGGCCCACTGTAGTCCTGGTAGAGATGACCAGCAGCCATCTGTTGTGATTGTGCAGGTGCACAATCACCAGTGAAGAGTCTTGCAGTTAATATAGCAAGTCCATAACCACCACTCGTGCACTCAGAAAGTATTTTTTCTAATTGTCCTTAGAACCAGCAATGCTGTTATCCAGTCCCTTGCTGAATCATTAACATACGTGCAAACACTATCAGTCCCTACTTCTCACATATTGTCCATATACTATGACCAACAGAAATGTGTGCAGTGAAATGTAACTTAATTTGAAGAACTGGTGTCTATACAATTATAAATTAACAACATGAAAATACAATTTCAAAGGTACAAAATACATCATTAAAGAACATAACAATACAGAAAACATTTGTAGTACAGGCTTTACAAAAGAATCGAAATAACATATCCATCAGAGTTACAGGAATTGTGACATAAGTAAATATATAAAATAATGAGAATAGTTTTCGAAACATTAATTTCACACATGAACATTGAAACAGAACAGAATTGTGAACAACTTTACAAAGAAAATAACATATTATTAATGCAACTTATATTTGAGGATAACAGTATTCCTCCTCATAGTGAATATAGCTTAGTACTAGAAAAATTCTACAACATAAATCGTATTAGCTAAACACATAAAGACAGGAAAAACACAAATACACAAGAGTACACACACGTATAGCGGAATAATACAAAAGGAAAGGACAGGGTTTGTTTTACTGCAGTATTTTGCATGGAGATCTCCCTTTGTTCATCATTATTCCCAAAAGTACTATCTATACCTGCTTTCTGTACTTTTTTCGTTTAACTTCTCAACACATTTCTTCCAATTCATCGCAACTCATTCTCTTATATAGTCTACCCCCTCTTAAGCTAACTTAAATCTACTGAGCTCAGATGCTAAACTAAGAGACGAGGCAATGCAGCAGCACATAACAAATTAACACAAACAGCAATGCAAAAAAAATGGAAAATTGCAAAGCAAGCTACAGTAAATATAAATTACCAAGCAATGCAACATTACAACTAATATGAGCCAATGTGCAGTAACAATAAAATTAAGTCAGTAGTAAAACTAGCTTAACAGAGTAACACAATTTAAAATTCAGTAGCACTATGCCTGGCAAACAGCAGCAGCAAATATAAAAAATATAAAAAATATAAAACTTATATCTATACATGACAAAGCTCAAGCAGAAAAGATATTACAGTAAAAACAACAATGCTGATAAGGGAAGTGTATATTCACATCTTAATGTCTATGTAAATTAAAGTGGTGCACCACAACAACTTATTGTAAAAAAAATATTACCATGTACTTGAAAAGTTACTGTTACTAGTCCCTTCTTATTGTTCTTTCCTTTCCAAGTGCTCCTTTTTTAAAGAATGTGGATTACAAAACTATTATTTAATAGATCTGTTGACAGAAAGTGTTCACATTAGCAAATGCATTTTATTTTATAAAAGCAATGCTGCAACACAGCTGGAAACCAGATATCAAGTGAAATAAGCAACTACAAAAAGCAAAGCATAAAAATATCATTCAATAGTCATGTGACATTTCATAAATTAGTAGAAATTCTCTCAACACTCGTAGAAAGACGCTTGTCGTAATCAGGTGTGCTGATGTAAAAATATTTCTCGTCATTTCATTAGGCATTTCAGTAAATATCATAAATTACGAGCTCCACAGTATGCTTTCGACAAGGAAATGTCAATAGCGAGGATAATGGCCTCCCATTTTTTTTTCTACCTGTGCTTCCGGAAAGGCACACCCTAATGGCTTGTTCTCCAGGTGTCTGACACAGCTGTGTGCCGACGACGCACGTGCAGGTGGTCACTTAACTTTCTTTCGGAAATATTTACGACAGCAGTTTCCGCTACAGTGACAGTCTCATATAAAATATTTCACAGGTCAAGAATTTGCGTTGCAAATGTGTAGAAACAAAATGCTATTGATATAACAGTGTCCAAAAAATTTTCGCCGGCATTGTGATACATTCACGCATTTACACACATTTCATAACTCTTAAAGTACGATTCTTGGTTTCCAACATCCTTTTTCACAAATCAAGAGTCCCTACCCACTATTCATTATTCCTTACCTTATTACACATATACATATTCGTATTCATCAGCACATAATAACTACATAGCATAATCAGATTCCTCATATAACATCAGCTTATTGATCATAAACATACCTCAACAGCATAATACACATCGTTGTCGTAAAAATAACATCATTACACCTCAGTCAAATCTCAAAAACGTCGTAGCTTTCTGCATTAATGCCAAAACCTAAAAAAATTCTCTGCTCATGTCAAAAGTGTCATCTGCCTCAAACGTACTTTAAAAATCATGATCTCATACCAAATACATCATTCAAAGCTCTCATAGTATCACAATGGTTCCGAAAAAATATGAACAGTTTACAAAGTACAGACAAAATACAGTTTCGTAAGTGTGAAGTAATCCAACTCTGTAATTGTGTAAACATCTGTCACTGATGTAATAAAAAAAAGTTTTTCTCTCAGTTACATTATCAGATAGCTGTGTAATTTGTGTGTTAGAGAAATATGGTACCGATGTGTAAAGTTGTATAAGCAAATACCATATTAGCTAGGGCTCCTTATGCTTGCCAAACACATGATACACAAAGTAAGCGTGTACCCCCCTGAGGATTAATGTAATTATACCCTCAGGTGTTACAGATTACAGCAATGGAATGAAATGTATCATGGAAAACTTTCTTTGTAATTCAAAAATCTTTAAAAATAAATGTTTTAAGTACAAAATTAATCACTCAAATGCGTGTCCTGTAGCGCTACATGTGCGTCTTGCTGTAAGATAATTCTGTGGAAGTGTCATACTTATCGTTCTCCGAAAGCTAAGTTCTGCAGAAGTCAATGTACTTACCTCATGATAAACAAAAGTGAAATGCTTTATGTATAGATATCTTAGTTATTACGCTTATTGCCATGATGAAGAAAGTACTGTGCTGTAACGTATTGTTGTGCTACGGAAAAGGCAGTCTCATTGTAGCTATACCACAAAAGTTACTACTAAAACATGTTTTACTTTCCAGAATAAAACAGAAAAACTGTGCAGATATAAAACAGAAACACTGCAAAAGCAACATTGTAAATCGTCACTCATTAGTAGCGTCGTGATAAAATCGTGTAGCTGTCACATAAACTAACCACTGTGCCATCTGGTATCTCACTGAAAGTACTTTAAATCCAGAGTATATTTTCAAGTAAACCAAAATGTTGCATTAAAATCTCATTAGCAGTACTGGTAAATGTTCTAAGTATGTGAGCCTTATAGTCGTTACGTAATCGTGCAACTAACAAACAAGAATGTACAAATACAACACTGTGTCATCTCTTCACAATAACAATGCATTCGTAATTTCTGTTTAAAATGTTCCCTAGGTTCTTGATTGAATATTTAACTTCAAACATTGTTGCATGGTAACAGTTTCTAAGTCTGACAATGCATACTAGAAATGTGAAGTTAAGAGTTTTATGGCAAAGACAAAGTTAAAAAGCAGATTATCTCTCAACAAGCGGTTTTACATGTGAAGTGTGGTGCAATCCTTTACTCTTCCTAGTACGCAGAGTTTCAACTTCAACGCAATTATCATGTGGTATACGTCGGATTCTGTAAGGTCCATTGTAAACTAGAAAGAATTTGTGACTCAAGTGTTTCTTCTTATGTGACAATGAATGAGCTTTAATGAGAACTTTCTGACCAATATACAATTTCTTTGCATTTGCTTTACCGTGTAGTTTTCTCCTTTTGTCTGCTGCAGATTTTATATTTTTAAGAGCCAAATCAATTATGTCTTTGTGTCGAAGTTTACGTGTATTTGGGAAAGGTACAAGCTCTCTGATTCTGTTCGGTGGTTCTTCATTCTTTAGTACAAGAGTAGGTGGTAAAGCAGTGGAATCATGAGGCATTTCATTCAGCACATTTTGAAATAAGTGTAAATATCTGTCCCAATGCTGATGCTTTCTGTGACAATAAAGTCTGCAAAGCTTATTGATTTCTTTCATAATCCGTTCAGACGGGTTACAATGTGGTGAGTACAATGAAATAAAAACAGGTTTGATTTTATGATTCCGAAGCATGCGTGACCAAACAGCAGATCTGAATTGAGGTCCGTTATCTGAAATGACTTTGCTAACGTGTCCAACTTCACGTAAGAAATTTTTAACAAAGGCGTTGGATACAGATCGTCCAGTGGCTTTACGTAATGGAGTGAAAGAAACAAATTTTGAAGTAAGTTCAACAGCGACTAAAATGTACGAAAATCCATTAGATGTTCTGTCAAGCGGTCCCAAGAGATCAACAACAGCAAATTCTTTTAATTTGGAAGGAATAATAGGAAATAACGGAGCACGATGTGAGACAGTAGATGGTTTCGCCTTTTGACAAAGTTTACAAATAGACAAGACTCTTCGAATTCTCTTTTCCATATTGTTAAAATAACAAGTCGTTCGAGGAATATGATAACATTTTCGTGGACCAAAATGTGCGTAGCTGAAATGAATGTACCAAATGAGCTTATTAACAAAATCGTCTGGAATGCAAAGTACCCATTGCTTGTCATCAACAGTGCAGCGTTTGAAGAGTATGTTGTTTCTAACCAGGTAATAATGCCGAATCAGTGTGTGTGTCTTTTCATGCCATTTGCTCTTGATGTCTTTCCAAATCGGATCTTTATCTTGTTCATGAGCAATGTCCTTTAAAGATGTGGTGATGAAGTTTTCAAAGGCGTCTTTCTGAATGTAAAGAATACTGAAATTTTTCTCGAGGTTGCCTTCTGTGTTACTTTTCTCAAGCTCAGCCGGTGCGCGTGACAGTGCGTCCGCAACAATGTTCTCCTTGCCGGGAATGTAGACTATTGTGAAGCGGAATTCTTGCAGAAACAATGCCCAACGTTTTAACCTGTCATGATTTAATTTTGAAGACATAAGAAATTGTAATGCACGATGATCACTGTATACTTTTACGTGCTTACCAGAAAGAAAGAAACGGAATTTGTTAAATGCCCAAACGATAGCCAAAGCTTCTAATTCAGTAACGGAATAATTTTTTTCAGATTTTGTTAGCACTCGGCTAGCAAAAGCAATGGTTTTCTGAACGGTAGTGTCATTTTCTATGGCTTCTTGAAATAAATGGGCACCAAGACCGACTTTAGAAGAATCCGTGCTAAGGCAGAAATCTTGTGACAGATCTGGATGAGCTAGTATTGGCGCGTTAAGTAGCGATTCTTTCAAAGAATTGAATTCCAACTGTGCTTGTTCGTCCCAGTTCCAAATAGTATTTTTTCCAGTGAGAGAACAAAGTTTTGGTGTAACAAGAATTTGCATATTCAGAAAACGACGGTAAAAATTTACGATACCTAGAAAACTGCGGACTTGTCTTTTTGTAGATGGAACTGGAATGGCTCTGATTGCTTCTAACTTTTCAGGATCCGGCTAAATGCCTTCAGAAGAAATAATATGTCCCAAAAACTTCACTTTGGTCCTACCGAATTCAGACTTTTCCAAGTTAACTGTAATTCCAGATTCTGCAAAAAAATGTAACACGCTGTTGAGGATGCGATTGTGTTGTTCCCATGAGGCTTCTGCTATCAGAATATCGTCTACATATAAGGTGATGGGTCATTTTAAGAATTCAGGTAATATGGAATTTAGCCCGCGAATGAATGCTGCTGAAGAAATGTTCAAACCAAAAGGAAGTTTCCGAAACTGATAACAAACGCCGAAACAAAGGAAAGCTAGTATTTTCTACATTCTGGATGAAGTTCGATCTGATAAAAGCTGGATCTGAGATCAATGGAAGACAACACTTTTACACCATTAAAATTTTGAAGAAGTTCTTCCATCGTCTGCGGCCTGTCTGTTTCAGGAATAATGATAGTATTGATTTGTCTCTAATCTAAGACAAGCCTGATCGATCCATTTTTCTTCTCAACAACATGTAACGGATTGTTGTATGAGCTTACTGCAGGCTCAATAATGCCCTCGTCAAGCATAGATTGTATTTCTGTTCTCACACGGTCCCTATAATGTGCTGGAATTACGTATGGTCTAACACAAAATTTAGTATGCTCACGAACACGAAATTGGTATTGAAATCCCTTGATTGTTCCTGTTTTGTGAGTAAAAACTGTGGAATGTGCTTGTAAAATCTCAAAAAGATCCTGAGTATCAGTGTCATTACAATTCTCAATTGTTTGAATTTTATTCTGAATTAACTTATTAGTGTCAAATGCGCCGTCGATATCATCCCTGTCAGTACTTGCAGAATGATTGTTAGCGTCAAGTTCTGTCGAAAATTCCGAACTGTTGTCTAACAGGAGGTAAAGCCGATTAATTTCTTCGTCATGGTTTGAGAGCCAATCTTCAAATTTCAAAGCTACTGACTTACCTTCTTTTTCTAAAGTTATTTCAGCATCGTGAAAGTTTAAGATTGCTTTGTATTCATTCAAAAAGTCTACTCCCAGTATAATTTCCGTCGACAATAATGGAACAATAAGAAAGTTCATAGAGAAGCTGTGGCTTTGACAAAAGAATTCTAAGTTGGTTTGTTGGCGTACATCTACACTTTTTCCAAAGATTGCACCTTGTAATTTAATCTTACGTAACGGAAGTGTGGGGCAATCGTTCGATTTGTTGCATTTGCTAAAGACTGTTTCACTGATTACTGAAATGGGACTGCCAGAGTCAAGTACTGCCGTAAATTTTACGTCATTTACTGTAGTGTGAATCACAGGATATGCAATGTTGTTATGTTTTACGTCGTGTTCTTGGAGTAAGATGTCCCTAATGTCTTCCATTTTTACGTAATTACTAGCTACGGCAGCTGCGTCGTCAGTTTCATAAGTACGTTTTGTGGCAGCCAGCAGTGTGAGTCATTGCCTATGGTCTCTTTGTTGGCGCGCGTCGTTATTGGGGTTTGGAGACCTAACTTCTACAAATTCAGCGTGACGAGAAGGCCCTGCTCTGTTTGAATCCCGCCAGTTCTGATGCAATTCAGGTCTGTCGTTACGATCACATCGTCTGTCGTCATGTCGGTAGTTCCTGTAGTTTCTTTCTTGTCGGTTATGTGGTGGAGAATTTCTCCCTGAATCGTAACTGCGCGCTGGACCGTTGCGTCTAAAGTTATTCTGTCTCCCGTAATAATAATTATCTTGGTTCCCATATTGTCTGTTTCTCTGATTGTCTCTGTGATAGTCACTACCGCGGAGAGGTGATCTTTCCCTGTAATTATTACTACTCTGCCAATGGTTGTCGTACGGGTGGTGTCTATTTTGGTCACGATTTGCATTGTAAGAATAGACCTGTCGTGTCCAGTTATTGTTTCTGTCGTCACGGAATTGTGACGAAAGTGACCTGTAGTGATTGTTTTCCTGTTTTCGCACCCCGCGACTGTCTGTGTCAATTTCCAGTTCTTGTAACAGTCCCTGAAAAGCCTCAATGTCTTCTTTGCAACGTCCTGCTAAAATAATATGTCGTAAACGTTCAGGCAATTTGAGTAAGCAAATGTGGATGAGTTCTGAGGGGCTGTATGGGTTTGAAAAATACTGATTCTTATGCAACATGTCTTTAAAATATTTCACAAGACTGGAAAGTCAGATTGTTCGAAATGTTTCATCATTATGATGCCATGTTTTACGCGGTCTTGTGTGGCTTGAGACCAATATGCTGAGAGGAAGGCATGGTAAAATTCTCCTTCACTGTGGCAATCGTGAATGACCGATCGCATTCTTACAGCTGGTTCATTCTCTAAGTAGCCACACATAAATTCTAATCTGTGTTCTAACAACCAGTTGGGAGGAAAACAATGAGAGAATTGATGGAGCCATGCTTGTGGATGAATGTCGTTGCCAGAATTCTTAAATGTTTTGAATTTACGTGTAGTAATAAACAGCTTATAGTCAAAATCGTCATGTCGGCGAGTCGCATGTCGGTCATTGTTACTTCGTTTCGGCGGTTCCATCTCAAAATCCAATGCGCCTTGCCAATTTCTTTCATAACTTCCGAAATGCCCTGTGTTATTATTTTGCGGCTTTTCCGTATTTCTAAGTCCCTCTTCCCATGTTGGAGCGCGAGTGTCCTTTGAAATATGTAATTCTTGTATTACCTGCGTCAACTGATCTTGTACTTCCCGGATTTCTCTTTTGTACTGTGTATTGATTTGATTTTGAATTTGTTTGAATTTTCTTATTTGTTCATACTCTTCTGTGTCAGTGAAGGCTATGGGTCTTGTGTCATTCAGATCATCATCTACCTTTGTAGATAAGTTAGTGACCTGATCCGAAAGTTCGGCTACTTTCTCCGATAGTGTACTTATTTCCTCCATGTGTCTTTCTGAACCAATTTTCAGGGTATCTACTGTGTCCTTTAAGTTTTCCTGAGTTCTTGCAAGTTGCGTAACCGAATCGGTAGATGCAACTGAGTCAATTTTAGCTTGCAAGGTCTCATGATTTTCATGAACAATAGTTTGCAGTTCTTTTATGGCTGCTTCGTGATTCTGTAATACATTTTCATGAAGGTTGGAAATGCTCACAAATTTGTGTTTTTACGTCATTACAGACCTTTTGACATTTCGATTCGATGTTATGTAACTCAGTGGTTAAATCTTCACGTGTTTGTTTAAGTGTAGTGTCTAACTTTTGAAGATTTTGTTCCATTGTGTCTAACTTTTTGAGATTTTGTTCCACTGTGTCTAACTTTTTGAGATTTTGTTCCACTGTGTCTAACTGTTGCTGTGTTTGTCTCTGGTGTTGTTCCACTGTGTCTAACTTTTCAAGCTTTTGTCCCATTTGTTGCGTTAATTGTAATAACAATGCACTGGTGTCTGAAACATGTTCCACAGTGCTTTTCGTCAGTGAAGTTGCACCAGCAACATTCACATTTTGACAAGCAGAAAATGTTTCTTGACTCATTTGAGAAAACGGTGAGAACCCAAAACCTAAGTCTACAGTATTTGCAATATTGTGTTCTGTCATTGCCGATTCCTGAGGCGAGCTGTTGCCGATCGATCGATCGATAATGCTTCCCTGTTCACTAATTGTTTCACTGCCTACGCCATTGTTTGCCGCCCGCTCAATTTCCCTATGCGCAATTACCAAATTACTACTTTGAACATTAGTTAATTCATTACTCTGCGGCGCTAACCCACTGCTTTCGTCTTCACTGTCATTTCTCAGTTTACTTTGGAGCCTAGTATTACGTTTTTCACACGCCATAATTGTCACAATATTTCACACGATAACACACAAAAGCACAATTTGAAGAGCAAAAATAGGGGAACACATTAACATAGCACCGAAAATAATATTTAGTTAATTGCAAGCGCAGCTGCGAAAAACTTGCTGCAAATCTACATGCATGCCACAACTGTTTTACTGTACAACAATGAAAGACTGCAACTACAAAGGAGATTTTCTCTACAATTACGCGCTAGCAATAAACAAAATCTACACTAATTACACAAACTACAAGAAAAAATCAGAAGATTCCAACACTAATTACACAAACTGCAAGAAAAAATCAGAAGATTCCAGTGAGGTATCCTGGCAGGGTCGCCATATGAAACGTCCCCTTTGAACAGTTACAAACGACTGTGCTTAAACTGACACACAATATTTTGTTAGCGCAACGCAATCTGACTTTCAATAATCCCTACAAAAGAATGGGCCCTGACTATCAGTAAACTATACCTTTCACAAATCACTTACCTCACAAAAATCTTCGCTACTCAAGCTACTGCAATCCAGCGAGCGCCACTACTGCCAGCTAAATAAAAGATTCAAACTATCGAAGGCACTAACTACTGATAGGGATAGTTAGCAAATGAAATATATTAATAGAGAACAAACAATGTATTTACCTTGATATCATCATATATAATTATAGCAGTTCATGACAAATTTCAAAACTCCGCCATCTCTCTCCCCACATCCACCACTGCTGGCAGCTCACCTCCAACTGCCCAACGCTAAGCGCTGTTCACATCCAGCTGCCGCTGCCCAACACTACAATGGCAGACAACAATGCAAAGTAGCCACAGACTGCACACAGCACAGCCAGTGATTCTCACCCAGAGCGCTACGTGGCGTTACCAATAAGAAAACCTAAACAGCCTACTTACACTGTGTCTATGTGCCTGTGGTTCTGTCAGTGTGATCATGTGATGTATCTGACCCCAGGAATGTGTCAATAAAGTTTCCCCTTCCTGGGACAATGAATTCACGGTGTTCTTATTTCAATTTCCAGGAGTGTATGATGAATTGGCCTGTCGTTTTGACGTTATCGAAAGTAATAATGACACCAAATCAGATGATATGTCACCTGTTTCGTTTAATCAAACACCCGAATTCCAAAATTTACAGCAGATGATCAGTGAGATAGGTTCGACCAATAATACATTACGTAGAAAATTGTCATCTTTACAGCAAGAGGTGACGGAGATGAAAAATATTTCAGCCTTTAACACATCACAGCATACGCCACTTTGCGAACATTTGTCAGACTCACAGAGCCAGTACCATTAAGGTAATGTACAAAGAGTACATGAGTTAGATTCCGATCAGTCACAGACAAACAGATTATCATACGATCCTGAACCTGCTAAGACATACAGAGACGATAATTTTGATTACAAGCACTTTCTATCCATGAGAATATTTAAGGTATTTAAAAGTGACAGAACACAGATTCACCCATTGGATTGGATACAACAATTTAGCTTTGCTTTCCACCGACTTGGCCCGTACCACACAAGCTTGAATTTATAAGCAGTTTTTTGGAAGGCGAACCGGCAACTCGTATGAGACCGATCGCGAGACAATGCTATTCGGTAGAAGAATTTCAGAATGCTTTTCTGTCAGCGTATTGGTCGAAGACCACACAGGATCAATTAATTAGTTTACCGAATTATGAGAACTCAAATTTTTCCACTGTCACGCAATTTTTGAACACATGGTCCAACAAAACCAGTACTTAAGTGAACCATACAGTGAATCTGCACTTATTCAATTATGTATTTCTAAATTACCACGATCATTAAGAGTATCACTTTTAACGGGGCAGCAGGAAGAAAATATTTCAGCATTCAGAAATCTGTTACAGCTTTTGGAAGTTCAGCAATCAGATTATTCCTTCATAAACAAAAACTTTTCACATAATAACCAAGGTCAACAAGGATACAGCAATTACGATCAGCCACGCTATTTCAATAGCAAAGCTCCTAGACGCATCAGGAACGTCAACCACCAGAACTTTAATAATAAACAAAATTTTAATTATCAGTATCGTCAAAAATAATCAGCAACAGGAACCACCTTTTGGTAACAATAGAGGTTTTTACCAACAACAGCAACAAAACCAGCCGGTTAGGATACCTAACCAACAATGTAATGTGCAAGGTCAACCAAGCTTTAATGTTTCGCCGCCTGAACGTATAGCATCGGCTCCACCAAATAGTAATGCACAGCAACAAAGAAATAACTATGTACAGAAAACACACCATTTCAACTCATATCACAATGCATCGTATAGAAATGACTATCATGAGAGACGTAAAAGTAATGAGCACAGTTTTCAGCATATGTTTAATAACAGTCGGTCTTACCAGCAGCAAAATCATCCGCAACAACAGATTATCTTGAATGAACCAGA
Source organism: Schistocerca piceifrons (assembly GCF_021461385.2). Taxonomy (NCBI): domain Eukaryota; kingdom Metazoa; phylum Arthropoda; class Insecta; order Orthoptera; family Acrididae; genus Schistocerca; species Schistocerca piceifrons. Next base: position 1,186,804,529 of record NC_060138.1, on the reverse strand, counting down.
CAGTTGGTATCATCCCGAACCTAATGCATCAGGACGAAATAACAGAACAGTGCAAATAGTCGAAATGCCACAGCATCCTCCGGCACATAATAGCACGTCGGATAGAATTTGACTAGATACAGTTCAGGTTGCATCTTCCAGCAACGCAAGCAATACTTTTGACACAGAGAATTTTGTTCAGGAAAATGTTATTACTTTTGACGACATCCGAGACACTCTTTTGCAGGAAAAACCAGTTATTCAAAAAACCATTTCACACCCTGTCATTGAAGTAAAGATTGGATCATCCAAATTTTCAGCAGTAATCGATTCCGGATCACCTATGTCAGTTATAAATGAGGAAACTTTCAACGAATGTAACAAAGAGAATACCTATCCTACATTACCATTAGGTAAAACTAAAGTAAAAGGTGCAGTATCTGGTAAAGGAGTAGATGTAAAATTACACACACACTTATCATTTTGTATTGCAGGTCATACGTTTCACTCAAATTTTTGGATTGTTCCCTTATTGACAACAGACATTATATTGGGTACGAATTTTCTGGTACAACAAGACGCAATTATTGGCTTTCAAAATTCCTATTTAATGTTACAATTATTGACTTTCAAAATTCCTATTTAATGTTAAAGGATGAAAATGTACAACTGGCACTAGAATTTCAGCACTCTTTATCTGCAGAAGAACAAACAATTAATCGCACAGAGGTCATTTCCGCATCACGTAACATAGACTGTCATTCCACATTGTTCACAGATACCTACGTACACAACTATAATACTCCATTCGAAGCCGACTATGACGTTATACAAATGATTTCTGATAAAGCTAAACAGAGCAGTGCAAATACAGACGACGAACGCACGCAACTACGCAAAATTCTTTTACAGCAAGCTCAAGTTTTTGTCAACGTCCCTGGTACTATGTCCGGTTTTATGTATGAATTTCAAGTTAAAAAGCACGACCCATTTAAAGCCAAACATTATCCCATTCCGTATATTCACAGAGAACAAGTTAAGAAAGAATTGCAAGCTATGCTTGACCAATGAATTATTGAACCGGCGGTTAGTCCGTACATAAACCTGCTCCATATTGTTAACAAAAAGGATGGTTCACTTCGCCTCGTACTTGGTTCGCGTCACATCAATGACATTATTATTAATGAAACAGATCGCCCTCAAACACTAGAAGAACTTCTACAGAAATTTCATGGTACTGCTATTTATTCCACATTAGATTTGAAATTGGGATTTTGGCAAATTCAGCTCCATCCGAACTGCAGAAAGTACACAGCTTTTCTCTGTTTTGGTTTCTGTTATCAATTTTGTAAATTACCGTTCGGTTTAACTATTTCTTCAGCAGCATTTATTTGCGGATTGAATACTATACTTCCGACAGAATTAAAAGACGGACTCACAACGTATGTAGACGACATTCTTACTGCAGAAGATAACTGGTCTGAACACAATCTGATTATTGAACAACTGTTACGAACTTTTCGTGCACAAGGACTCACAGTTAATCTTAGTAAATCGCACTTTGGCCCGGAAAAACTTCAAGCTTTATGTGACATTACTATTCCTACGACGAAGAAACAACTACGCAGCTTTTTGGGTTTAATTAACTTTTTTCGTAAGTTTATTCATTACTCTGCTTTAGACACCCATAGATTATGTCAATTGACGGGTAAAAACACTATTTGGTCCTGGGATAGCCAAGCACATTCTGAATTTGTGAATCTGAAAGAAGCTTTGTTGAATGCACCACTTGTATCACATCCAGATCTTACTAGAAATTTTTCCATTGCCACCGACAGTTCTAACACCGCTTTAGGCGTACACATTTTTAAGGAAATTGAAGAAGATGGTACTACAGTAATTAAAAACATCACCTTTGCGAGTCGCATTGTGTCACCTGCTGAACGCAATTATTCTGTTACAGAACTTGAAACATTATGTGTTGTATGGGCATTTACGAGATTTCGGCATTTTCTTTATGGAAGACACACTACCGTCTACACAGATCATAGAGCGATACAGTTTTTACTTTCGGCTAAATTTACACACGACAGATTAAGCAGATGGAAACTTTATTTACAGGAATTTAATTTTACAATTGCTCACATTCCCGGTACACAAAATATTGTAGCAGACGCACTGTCCCGTTCTCTCAGCAACAATCAGCAAGACATCACAACCAACTTCTGCAAAGCAAATTTCAGCGTCATGTATATTCAACAAGTTGCATTTGAAAATTTCATTTCGTCGTCATTACGAGACATAGCACAAGAGCAGAGTAAAAACAACGTATGGAAAGAAGTTAAACACCTTTGGCAAGATAGGAATAATGTTACCATCAGAAACCATTAACCATTACACTGTACGCAATAACATTCTGTTTCGCCGCTCTCGCCCTGACAGCAACAACTGGTTACTATGCATTCCTGGCGAGCTTGTTAACAAATTAATTTGGTATACTCATTTAAGTTACGCACATTACGGAGCCATAAAATGTTTTCTTATACCGAAACAGAACTATTATTTTGCCAATATGGAGAAACGTATTCGACGAGTTTTAGCGTCATGTAATATCTGCCAGAAAGCTAAGTCAGACACGAATTCACATATTCCTCCATTACATCCCATTGTACCTGTTAAATTGAGACACATGGCCGCTGTAGACATTTTTAGTCCGATTCCCAGAACTAGTAGAGATTTTTGTTACATCTTTGTCGCTGTTGAACTCACTTCAAAATTTGTTACCTTCACTCCGTTACGCAAAGCTACTGCTAAATCTGTTTCGAAAGCATTTGTAAAACATTTTTTATTCCATGTAGGGCATGTATTGAAAGTAATTTCCGACAATGGATCACAGTTTCGTTCTGCTATATGGACACGTATGTTAGGAGCTAGAAACATTTCTCCGATCTATATATCCAGGTACCATGCTTCTTCGAACCCTTGTGAACGACTGATGAAAGAAATTGGTAAACTATGTAGAATATGTTGCCATAAAAAACATATTTATTGGGACACGCACATACTCTCATTCCAGGATGTAATTAATTCCATACCAAATGAATGTACTATGCTATCTCCGACTGTTGTACTGAAAAATGTTGAACCACATAACAAAATTAAAGAATTAGTATCCTTTCCGACATCTCGGCGACTACGACACCATGAAATAATTGACATTGCGTTGAACAACATCAAACGTGCCGCAGAGCGCCGGAGAAGACAGCAAAAACAGGTTTGTACACGCCGTGAATTTCACATTGGACAGTAGATGTTAGTGCGCACACATTATTTATCCAACAGAGGAAAGAGTAGATGTAGTAAATTTGACCTTCTATACGCAGGTCTATATCGAATTCGCAGCATTCCTCACCCCAATGTAGTATACGTCGAAACTCTGAGAACCAGAAAAAGTAAAGGCAATCACCATGTCTCCAATATTAAACCCTTTATTGAATGAACATACTTTATGATTTTTTCACACTGTAATGCAATTTCCTGATTTTTATATGACCACTTATGCAATTATATTTATATGAATAGTTACTGATGATTATCATATTTTTTCTTGGCAAGGTAAGGTTAGCAGGTCGCTTTTCTTGCCGTTACACATCAGACCGTGCATATTTTTTCAGATAAACTTACATATTTTAGGACCAATTATGCAATTCTATCTAGTTACATATTAATTTTATCAAATTCTTTCTCCATTAAAGTCTTCAACTCTCGCCTCTATCAACTACACAACATACAAGCTGAACACAAAGAAAGTCATTTCTTGTCGTTATACATCAGACCGTGCACATTTTCCATTTTTCATGTATATATCATTGTTTTCGTGTTTTGTTTGTATGCACTACGATATCTTTAAGATATAACAAACACCAGGGACTTTGACATTTTGCCTTACGATATCTCAACATCGTGACTATTTTACATTTTTTTTTTTTTTGCTACTACATTATGATACTCTGTGTACATTTTTGCACCTGAACACTGTCTATGTTTTTGACATAATACGTTTTCTGTCATGCTATGCTGTATGCTTAATTATATCACTAGAAACCAGTTATTATTAAATGGGTATATGATTTAAATGCAAGATATTAATCCTTATTCATCATTTTCAGAAAGCAATAACGTGTAAAAGAAATAAATTAAACAAACCACAGTGGATTACTATGAAATGGGAATTTCACCTTCGGAATGAACGAAAGAAGATGCAGTACCTCGTCATGAAGAGTAAATGGATGTGAATTAACAAGCATTAACGAGAATATACTATACACATCGTATGATAGCAGTCTTAACTAATTATTTAAAGAATTTACTAATTTCTCCAATCCACGATCATTTCGATTGTTGCAAAAGAATAATCAGTTGCTTCCTTTCATAAATGACAAATCTATCGGCCAGCATTGCACAGAGATGTGCCGGAAAAAGTTATTGTAAGAGCGGATAGTTGGCGACTTTATTGAGGTAAGAATTTTTGCTTTTTATTCAGAATGATCTCACAGGGCCATGACGCAGCACTGCTGTCGTCCAAAATTTACCAGGTTATTGAATTTATTTTTTATTACGAGGTTTAGGAATTTTTCTGTTTCGAGCTTACGTTAAATGAGAAAAGATTTATGTGGGTACATTAAATGGGAAACAAATTTTGTGTGGAGGTTAAATGTGAATGAATTTCTGTAGGGAGGTTATAAATGGGAACCTATTTTGTTCTGAGGTTACACAAAAATTAGTTTATTAATACCAGTTAACGGAAATTAAAAAAAAAACTCATCCTATCCAGGAGTCACTCAGAGTTAGAGTAATTAGTTTCTGATGTGTGTGCAGTAGTCATTGATACCTAAAAGATTATTTCAGTAATTCTATCACTGTCCGTTTATGAGTTGCTAGGCAATATATGAACCAGCTGACTATGCAATGATTAATATTTGTCGTATCCCGACAGTAAATCGCTTCTCGCTTGCTTTAATCATCAAGACGATTACTATGCCTCTCATGTAAGCCTTTGACAATTGTCATCAGGGTAATGTTAGTAACTTGCGGTTAATGTTACTGAATCCTACACCAGACTATAACGCCCGATATCCAGCAGCGTATCTTAAAACTCCGCGCCGATATTTGAGAAATCGCGTGCGGTTTCCTTGCACCAAAGTCGGGCCATGGTTCCCTAGAATAATTTTTAAATCAACTCCGGGTTGTAAATTAACAATTCTGTGCCCATTCATGAAATTTATAGAAGATCCGCACTCCACGACTACTTGATCGCGAACTCGAGCAACAGGGAACTTTTTTTTTCTTACAAAGAGAAAACATGTCATGCATAATGCAAGAAGGTGATTTGGTATGTCAAAACATATTTATATCTATCTCATTAAAACTCATTACTTATTAAATGTTGTACACAATTAAATTCCTTACTCTGCAAATAATCAATAAAATTCAGAAATGAATTACATGTATAAAAAGTTCTCAAATTGATGTGACGTCATGGGTCACGACTTGTTTCGACTCCCCTACACTCACGTGACGCAAAGTAGATCCGACTATATTGGACATACTCATGTAATGCTACAATATCACGCACATTGTAAGACGCCGCTGACATCTGGCAATCGGTAACACTAACAGCAACTGCACAGTGGAAATTGTCACACGAGACGACAGTAATATCTCATTAAGTCAGTTCATTACAACACGTCGTGTGAATTGGACGTGTGCCATTTGGATATAGTACCGCTGAAGGTTAGAACTGGCTGTTCGACAACAAAGAAGGAAAGAAAAATAGGGATGAGCTTACGCGAGATGAGAAAAAATTGAGGAAGCATCTATCTTCTACGAAACGGTTAAATGAAGGCAGTTTTAAAAAGCATTCACAACCAATTAGTGATAGCACCACGAAAGCAAAATACAAATCGTCTAATATAGTGATAGGTGCCAAAGAAAGTCACCGAGTGAATCACTTTCGAAGCAGGAAACACAGAACGAACGAGAGAGTTACGGACCATGCAAGACGAATTTCTCATGTAAGAAAAAAAATTTTTTTAAATTCATTGGAGTTACACAATGGTAACGGATATTATTACTGTTACACAATTTTATGAATTTTAACTTTGAGAAACCAGTGACGATGCAAGAATTTTCGTAGGAATACAGAATACATTATTATTCTTTATAGCAATGTAGCAGGAGCTCACGGTTACAATATATTACTATTTTCGTTTTCAGATATTTAAACCAGAGAAAGAGCAAAAGGCTGCTACAGTAGCTGATTCAAGCTGTGGCTCATGATTTCAGTTTCAGTTTAGTGCAGCATGTACAGGAGACGGCTAAATTCAGTTTTAAGGATACAGCAGTTGGAAAGTCAGTAAGTCAGAGTCGCACAAAATGAACAAGCACTGTTACGAATGTACTCTTCGGAAATACTAACCACGAGTTACGTAATGATCCAAGAAATAACGCATTTTCCTTCCATGTAGATGGGAGTTGATGTATCAGCAAAATCGTGTATGTTAGTGAGATAATACACAATTCTGAAGTCAAAAATATCTTTTTGATCCGATTCTCATAGGCAGAAATAAGGCTAACGCTAGGGGTCAGTATAAACTTTTTAAAAACCGTATGGACGGGTTTGAGTTATCTGTGGATAATGTTTTTGGGTTTTGCGTTAATAGTGCCCGTGTTATGTTAGGCAGGAATGAATCATTTGAGACCCTCCTCCTACTTGAAAACTCTGAGATAATTGTGAATTGTGTATCAGTCAGCACATTTAGTTGCCGTAGCTGGTTCACAAGAAACCCCTTGCTACGTCGAAGCTCTGACACTAAGTATTGACAGGCATTTTTCTCGCTCTGCGAAACGCCCGAGAGTATTAAAGGAATTCCCGAAGTTCATGCACTCATCTCTTTTAAAAAATATTGAGGTCGAGTAAATCAAGATGGTTTGCACTTTCAAGCTGCCTTAATCGTGTACTACAAGAACGGAACGATATTGCTGAGATGTTTAGGGAGGAAGAATTCGAGGATAAGAATTCTGTAGGGAACATTACTTTTTCTCAACTTCAAAATTCCTGCATAAGAGCGTACCTTCATTTTTAGAACCACTTACTGCCAATAATTAATAGTTCAGTACTATGTTTGTCACAGAAAATCCTTATACAGTATCTGTATCCAGACAGTAACAGATTTATTGGAATTCTGGCAGTCACTTTTGTCAAAACAACTCTCCTCAGCAAGGACGATAAGTTAGACAAATCAAACTTATAGGAACCAAAAGTGTTGGTCGGTAGTGAAGAAGTTAATGTGGGGGAACGAACTACGGAAACGCTGAAAGACTGAAGTGAACGGTCAAGGGGCAATTCAGGTTTTTTGAGTGAAATTTTACTAAAAATGTGTGAGTGACGCCTAGAAAACCTTTTCCAGTAAAAACAATTTGTTATCTATGAATCGAAAAATTGCCCTTTGTACTGATACGGACACACTGTGTGATATAACAGAACCTGCAGAGAAGTATGAAAGGAAGATCGATAAGCACGAATCCGTCAAAGAGTTAAACAAACTAAAGTTGTACTTTTCTGAAGTAGAAAAAGAGACGTCATGCTCCAAGAATAGCGTCGATTTCTGGAATGTAGTAGGCGAAATAAATACATTTCATGAACAGTACGTTTCTCGAATATTGCCAGACTACTAAAAATAATGCTAGTCTTGCCACAGGAGACTGTAGATGTTGAATGAGCTTTATCCATGACAACAGACTTTGAAAGTAGAAAACCTAGTAGGCTAACTGACTTGTTAAGAATACGACTAGAAATGCAAAACACCAATTTTGCATTTCGTACCCCGTGACGGATAAACAAATCCTTAAGTATGAAAAATGGGTGTATCAGCTCTCTAATGACGACGAACAGGGATGGAATCGTCCGACGAAGAAACATAATCGTAGGATAGCAAACAAACAAAAAATTGAAATTATCACCGAATCGCTCAACTCTGTGTCTTACGTATCTTACACGTTCACTACTGTCTAAAAATAATAATAATAAATAATATCACTGAATATTGCATTTTATTAAATGTAAGTCGTGATGACAGCTAAATGTAATAAAATATTGTGCTGAAGAGAAAATATGCAATATATATCTGTACTCAGAAAATACAAGATTTATCGGCATTCTAGCAATCAGTTTTCCCAAACTTCCTTTCTTCACTAATGGCGAGAAATTAGACAGTTTAAATATGCTTGAATCTAATGTGTTAAGCAAAATAAAAATCTCTCCTTGTTATCCAAGAATATCCTAGAATTTAATTCATCCACTACAAGGTCAGCAAAACATTGCTATATTTACCTGCTTGCGAATGACTACCATATAACTTTCAAGTTCAAATTACACAGAAAGACGAAACTGTCTGTCGCATCAAACTACAACACTGGTGTTAACAGCGACCTTGCGAATGATCCACATTCCTCAAGTTCTTCACTGTTGTCTTTGGTGTCGCTGATCGTCATATGGCTAACTAGAATGGTATGGAATACACTTGCTTATAGTTTAATTCCTTCGTTTAACTTATTCGAGTATATCATAGCAATTTCTTTTTTTTGGCTATTACATGGGTATATTTGACATTGTTGCGGAATGTAGCGAAATTTGAAAATTGCATAAATAACTTATTTTTCGCTGATAGCACTGCCTAGGCTAAATCAACGGCTTGCAATGAGTGTGTTGAGGGAATCATCATCTGCGTAACTAATCATCAATATTACTTTTTCAGTTTCGCAATGGGACTGTTTACATTACATTAGCCATTTGTAATATGACGTGATGACTGCGTGATAAAAACTTATGGAATATTTATGCTAATGTTGTTGGCATAGATTCTCCATCATCAGTTTTATGGGCTACTACTGGCTAAATTACTTCTGAATGAGAATAGGAGGGGATGTGACTACAGGTGCAGAAAAAAATACATTTCCTGCAGAGGGTGTATCAATCAGTCAGTGGCGTAAATGTCTATAATTGAGATCGCATGTTACTAGAAGCATAAAAATATCAGTAAATATGGGCTCATATGTCTTAATGGGACTAATTAAACTGCAGGGACGGATTCCTGACGGGAAATGGAGAAATAATGTCTTCTGAACATGTGTCCAGAAATGCCTCGTTGCCACGATAGATGGTGCTGACTAATAGAAGTTCCTCTGACCAAGTCCCGCGTATTCCTCGTGTGTTGTAGGCTGAGTGATTGATGCAGAGTACTGTAAGCAGCAGAATGGTTTGGTACTGATGTCGGTAACAAGCCGAAATCGTGCTTGTGTATCGCCAAACAGACGTAAACGTCCGAGAGGCATTATGGCTATACCAGAACAATTACCCTCACAGACGCTAACCCCATCACAAAACATTTTAATCCCTCTTTGGACGTTTGTACGATAATGTGTCCTTTGAGACGAAGTAACCTGCCGGTGGGGGGGGGGGGGGGGGGGGCAGTGGACTGTGCGTACATTAGGATATTGAGCGAAACTCTAGTACAAGCTCCAGGCAAACGGCTACCAGCATGGTGTAAGCCCATTTAAGATTACGTATATGCTGCATGACAACCGCAACTATCATTATCACCGCGACACAGCGGTAACACATGGCACGTTTTCAGAGGAATTCATGGGAACCATCTACTATGGTAACGATGCATTTCCTGGCACATGTTCATAGCAACTTTTTTCCTACATTTCTAGTGAGGAATCCGTTCCTGCAGTTTGTCGTTGTTATTAACGTTCACCCTGTATATAAGGTATGGACTCAACAGGATACATGTGGCAGATGGTAAATGTGATAGACGTTTCTCTGAGGAAAGACTAATGAATATAGTTTCCACATATGTAGAATACTGCAGATGTTGGGGCTTACTCTGAAGCCCTGAATTAGCGGACCCTACTTGGACTGTAGTGGTCTCGTAGATAGAGTTATTACGGTATTAAAAAAGATGTGTCTCAGATTTTTGTTCTGGGCGTAAATAAAATTTAGATATAGAAACATTCTACTACAAATAACTAAACAGTTATCACTAACTCTATGTGATTGACTTTAGTGATCTACAGGTACAAGTAGCAGGTTCAGCTGCCCCTACCAATGTCGTTTAAGCAGCTCACAATGTTACATCTGAAATTCGAAAACCACGTGCAAAATTCTGTACTGCGATACGTTTCCGAGTTGTTCAAGAAGACAGGTACAAAAGTGACCTTCAAACACACACTGCAGTTTTTCTTTTTATGCGTTGGTTTTGTATATGTTATTAAAAGCAGGAGGTAGTGTTATTCTGGCTGCTTCACAACTGAAAATTTATTTACGTCATTGACTCAGTTGTGGTACTCCTCGCAGTCAGTTAATTTGCCCGATATGATGGTTTTATATTAAAAGACACCGCCAACAGAGATATTAGATAATTTTTACTTATGAACCGTCTGACAGCAACTGAAAAATAACGCAATATTAGTGCCATACGCGTTTCGCCTTTATTTTCTGCGAGGCATCGTCAGTGGCCTGGAATATGTACATATCTTTGCTATTTAATTTAATATTTGTCACTGTACCTATAGGTTATAGCCACACACACACACACAGCTCAATATACAACGAACAGATCACAGATACTTCAATAATAACACTCGAAAGTTTGGAGTTTGGCAATAACTTTCGATCTTTGGCAAAAATATTTGACAGTCGGCAACAGAAACCAAAAAATTGCATTGAAACAAGCGTTCAGTTCATTGTTCTGTGTAATGTGCTAAAAAAACCGCAGATTGGCATTCATAAGAAGAAGAACAACACCAAAAATGCAACAGGAGCGTAATATGTAAGAAATTGTCCACGCAACTTGTAAGTACAGTTCAAAACATTATTACGTAATAGGAAATACCAACCACCAGAACTGTTTAAAACCTATAGGTACAGTGAAAAATATGTAAACTAAATAGCAAACATATGTACATATTCCAGGCCACTGATGATGCCTTGCAGAAAATAAAGGCGAAACGCGTATGGCACTAAAATTGTGTTTTATTCAGTTGCTGTCAGACGGTCCATAAGTAAAAATTATCAATATACTGTAATATTACACGCAACTGAGGAAGACAGGACTACAAAAGTTGAAGATGTTCCACATATACAGCTGTATTTATTATTGCAGTTAACTTTTGCTTACTTTAATGGGAATGCTGCATTAAGGAGATTCACGCAATTTCCGTTAAGCGGGATCCGAAAAAAGTTTACCGAACTTTTTCATGTAATATTTAGATTTAATAAAATCAAATATTACTTCAGAGTGTCGCTAATGTTTTTCTGTAACAATTCTTGTATTCATGAAGTGACATATTTCTGTACATTATGCAAATTTTATGGGGGAACATCGGCGCAGAGGTTAGCGCCATTGTTGTAAATGACAACGCCCCAGAGTCGTAACAAATATTTTAGTACTTGCTAATTATAACAACTAAAAATAAATGTAACTGTAAGAGAAATCTCTTGATTAGCAGTTCTTCCTTTGGAACAGTAAAAGTAATCAGTTTTCCCAATACTGAATCATATTTGAGTAAAGTGAGTTCAGTAAACTTTTTTCGAGATCCACTTAACGGATATTGCGAGAATCTCCCTAGTGTTGCATTTTCATAAGAGTAAAAAATAATTTACAAAAGTCAACTACAATAATAAATGCAGCTGTATATCTGGAAATTTATTTGTTGGTTTTTCTCTCTTTTTTTTCATATGTGATGTGTTACAATACAGCTTTACTTTTCTTTTCATATGTGCTATGTTAAAATACCGCATCACCGGTCTTTTGTGGTATAACTACGTTGGTAAAGCGGTAAATTTGTCCACATGAAGTGGCACTCCAGTACACGTTGGAGATGCGGCGCTGGGACTTGGACAGAACACTTGGAAGATGCAACAGCGCTACTAAAGAGACTGCTAACTCTAAGCTTGTCTGTTCTCTGCTAGAGTACTTCTGTGTGGTACTGGATCTTCAGCAGACAGGACCGATGGAAAACATAGGAAAAGTTCAGACAAGGGCAGTTCGTTACGTAGTATTGCGAAATAAGGTAGAGTGTGTCAGGGATACGATATGCGAGTTTTGGTGGCAGTCATTAGAGCTCTCCAGCTAGACCTTCCACGAAACGATTTAAATGTTAGTCTTTCCCAGACGCTGTTCACGTATGGAACGGTACAGAAGTAATCTGTCAGGCACTTAAGAGTGAACTGTAGAGTAGCCATGCTGGTGTAGATGAATTTTAAACAAGCTGTACTTCACTCGGGTGGTGAGTGTTGTAGCCGCCCTCCGTCCATCTGCTGTCGGTGACTTCTCTGACGTACGATATTTATATTTTTATATACTGTATATTTCCGGATTTTAGTTACATCTGTACCTCAGATGGAGCAGCTACAATCATCTTCACTGTAACGGCGAATAAATTTCGGCTTTTCGTGGTAATGTTAACATTTTTGCTCAGTTGATCACCCTTCATTTATTTGTTGCTGCGTTACCGAAGATAATATAGTTAGTAATGTCTTTCGATGTAAGTCATTATTCAACTGTACACACGATGTTATGGAAATCACTTTAGTTTTCCATCAACATTCAATAATAATAAAATGATCATGAATGATTGCGTTTTGTATAGAGGAAAAAGGAGGGTTGATCCGACAATTACTCTCATCAATTACGGCAACTAAAATGTCCGTGAGTTTTATAGTTCGTCACTCAAAGTTACTATAGCAAAGACTATGCTCGATTACTATACTTCGATACAGTCGTTCAAACTTAGTACGCTTTTATTTTCACGAAGCTGAGTGTCCAGTCCCGTTCTTATATTCAATTCAACGTCCCTTCGTATAGTGCACAGTTCCTATTATCAGTTATACGGCATATAATAGAATTTAAATTTCTAGCGCTACTTTTTCTGGCGCGTGGAATTCCTCTGATATTCTTAGTCCGCGACCTTACGACAGAAGTCTCTCCCGTATAAACCAACTATAGCCAATTTTCTTACAGTGTAACAAATATGCCCTGATTCCTTTCGTAGCATATCACACGGAAATGCCCCCTACATCGCACGCCACCGCTACGTAGATTTATTTAGAGCGCAGAAAACAAAACAAGGGAACTCTAATTTACGCACATGTTTTATATAGTAGAAGCAAGAAACAAAAATAGCCGCATGAAATCCTCTTTGATATCCTTGAAGCGCTACTTTTCTACGGAAATTAATCTGATTTGAGGTTATATATCAACAATTTTTATTAAAACCTTTTCATTCCTGTTAACTGTTACAGTTATTGTCGATCACCTCTCCCCTATATGAAAATAAGCCCGTTAATATTGTTCTTAATTAAAAGGACGGGGCTGGCCGGAGTGGCCGTGCGGTTCTAGGCGCTACAGTCTGGAACCGAGCGACTGATGACCTCAGAAGTTAAGTCGCATAGTGCTCAGAGCCATTAGAACCATCTTTTGAAAAGGACGGGTATAGAAGCCCCCCAGAATGACAACAGTTTGCACTCTGCGGCACAGTGTTGTCATTCTCACGTTTAACCGCAATCTTCATATCGCCTAAACGGAGGGGTAAACTTATATGTGCTTATTTATTTTGGTTTTTTAATGCGCACTATGAAGCTAAAGCTTGTGGCTTTTGCAGCACCGAAGTGCAGGTGATTGGGGAAAGGGGGAAAGTTGATGGTTATGTTACATTGTTCTTTTTACATTAGTTTGTACAATGGTTCTTACAAATAACATGTTTACACAATATCGTCATCGAGTTTTACATATGTGAAGTCATTTAAATTCTTCGTGACTATATTATGCAGATTAAGTCTGCCTATCATAAATAATTATCTGCATTTTAGATATAGTTCACTTAAACACTTCATCGCTAAATTATGGAGAATAAGTCTGCCTCTCATAAATAAGGAATTGCATTACAAGTATTTACAATTGTTTAAAAGTTTTCTAAGAGAACAATCTTCAGTCTTGAGCTTCATAGCGTTTTCGGGCTGTATCAGCTTATCAATCATTCTCGCTCTTTTCTTGATGCTCTCCATGCAGTTGCACAGGAGAAAGTAGAGCCAATTTTCTTGAGGCCCTCCATGGGGAAAATAGAACCAGTTTTCTTGAGGCGCTCCGTGCGGTTGCACAGGGGAATGTAGCAATTATTTGCCTTTCGGGCTGCCTCTTGAATAATCTAGCTACTCGACAGGTTGTTGATATCATTGTCTGCATGCCGACTTCAACTATTTATTCGTTACGTCAGCGCCTAGGCGAGATTGTTGCCAACTCATGTACCCGCCTCGTATTATGACTTGTAGAACACGTTAGTTCAATTGACTGTTTGCTGATACGTCTCTTCTTATAATGATTAATCAGCGGAAGACGTTATATCTTTAACATTGGCGCATGTAATTTCTTCTTGCTGTTGTCTGTATGCCGACTTCAATTATTTATTCGTTACGTCAGTGCCTCGGCGAGATTGTTGCCAACTCATGTACCCGTCTTGTATTATGACTTGATCATTGGCGCATGTAATTCCTCCCTGCTGATTGACGAAGTACTTAATGACATCTTATTATCTTCCATTGCGTTGTAACCCATCATGACTTCCTGGCGTGGGATTTTATTTTGCAGATGTTGTCTCCCCCCCCCCCCCCCCCCTCCTTTCCCCAGGTACTTTCTTGGCATAATCGTCAATCTTGAGAAAAGCAACTTAAGACGACCATCTGATTATTAGGTTGTCGTTTATGCAATCTTCTTAAAATCTTGGGTTCTAGCTGCATGCAGTATCGCCCAACAGGGTGGTGGTACAGCATCTTGAATCTCATTTCGTGTTGAAGCTCTCTCCTGCGGGTTAATATGTTCGTGTTCCATCAGAGAATTCAGGCAGCGACGGCACATCTTCTCGACCACCAAATAGTTGTGCCAGTCTCAGCATGTTATCTCGCCACGTAACATGTTGCAGGCAACTTCGGAGTGTATTTTCGCCCCATCAGGTAGGTTGTCCAGCGTTGGCACGTTGCATCGAGCTTACTCCCGAAGGTAGTGGTTCAGCTCAACTAAGTCTTGTGGATTGTGTGGATATGGAACACCAAATTCGTTCTTATATACGGTAACACCATTTGCGTAGCTTCAAGAGAAAAGAATGATAAGTAGTCATACTTGAAATACTTATCTCCTTAAGTGTTCGTGAGCTTCACGAAATGAACGTAGTCATAGTTATTATCCACCACATCACTCACGACACTGTCTTTAACACAAATTCTAGATCGTCACATATTAAATACATAACACCATCGGTTTCCTTTTTAGCACTCACATTAATTATATCTAATAATTGTACAACTAGTTTCGTGAACAGATTCAGTCCTTTCAGCTCTACCCACATGATCAATCAACGTCCCCCACCACAAAATCAGATCCTGTCTTTTCCGTTCCCAACAAGTAATGACATGAGTTTAATTAACCACTTCCTGTGCGTCATTTATTCAGTTCTGAACACATAACACGCATGATACGACTGACCAAGCTTCTGTCTCCCACGTTATGATTCCGTTACGATACGTTTATCTTTAAACACGCAGTCAAACATCGTAAATCACTAAGTATAGTACCAAGATTCTGTCCTCAAACCAGTTCTTGATACCAGGTCACTCACAGTCGCTGATCACCTGTTGAAAAAAGTTAAACAGTTTGTTCCACTGAACTAGAATCAACCCCCATTAAATGGGAAATAATTGACGTTTAGCTTTTAGCACAGCTGTCCTTGCACTACGTACTGCATTACTGCCTCGGTACTCATAGTGCTTTTAATATATTCATTAACAATGCAAATAACCATACATAAAACATAAACTCAGATAGTTTCTTGTCATTTACATCAAATCACCCAAAAAATATAACTTGTCTTACAGACAATAACACTAAACCCTTCTACCTCGTTCTCTTCTCATTCATAATATTTCTTCAGGTTTTAATGAGGGAAAAAGCCCCCCTTTATAGAAATCGCCCAATAAATAACTGCCAAGCTATGGAATCTTGATTATCTTATACGGTCCGGTATACAGATATTGCCATTTTTAATTCGTCTTCTTCACTGCAGCAGACGCCTTGGCGCGTTCCATAACAGTACTTCAACATTCATGTTAAATGTGTTAACTTTAATTATTAATCATACTTTCGTTTCCTGAACATAGCTGCTTTGTGCAAGTCTAGCTCAACTTTACTAATATGTACATTTCTGTCCATTACGGGATCAGCTATTCTCGGTAAGTTCTTAATTCATTCCCAGGATGCTTTCTTGTGGAACATTATTTCTACAGGTCTACTCTGGATGGATGAATTAGGCATTTCGTTATGGAAACTCTCAAACATACCTGCGTATTCTATCCATCTACACTGGTTTCTTTCGATATATGTTCTAAGAAACCTGTTGAAGTCCTACTCCACAGACGATGCCTCGACATGGTAATGAGATACAAAGTTGTGTCTTACATTTAAATTATCCATATTTTCATGCCAGGCTTTACTGACATAATACGAAGCATTATCGGTCAAAATAGCAGGGGGTTTGCCGACATTTGGAATGTAGTCATTTTCCAGTATACTCAACATAGGTATGGCGTTAGTAGATCGGAAAGGATACATTTGTAGAAACTTTGGTACAACATCATAAATGCGATTATATATTTGAATCTTCCTTTCGCGGTTCGAAATGACACTATGACGTCACACGACAAAAGTTCAAGTTTTGATGGTACAATGGGCTGCATCCATAGTTTATTACAATAGTTTATGAGTTTAACGTTTTGGCATAGTTTACACTTACCTAAGGTTTCGAATACTTTCCTCTTCATGTTGAGAACAGAACAGTATTGTTTCAGTTTCTCCGAATACTTAGTGGTAATAAAGTGTCCCCACGAATAACGGGTATAACATACAAACTTTGATAACATTACCATTGGAACACACACTCTTCATCTTTCTTCCCCATCCATAATCTTACGAAATACTATATTTAGATGTAACTTATCCTTCAACATATGCGAATTACTAATATTATTCCATAGATTGCAGATACTCTTATCCCAGTATCGGTCCGTTGCTGTAACTTTGACACTATCTTATATAATTATTCAACCTCGTTCTTAAATGGTACATTTTGTACAGGCATTATTTTAAAGTTCTGATTCGGTTCGATTAACTGACCCTCATCACTACTGCCTTGAGGTAATCGATATAAAGCGTGAGTTACAATGTTCTCGTTGCCTTTAATAGTTTATTTTATTTCTATTTGGTATTCCTGTAATCGTAAAACCCATTTCGTTAGCTTTGAATGAAGAATTTTGCACGTCATAAGGAAGGTAAAAGTTTTGCAGACACAATATACGACTACCTTTTTTGCGTATACCAAATAACTAAACTTCCTGGGAGCCCACACCACGGCTAATATCTGACAATCGGTAGTAGTGTTCGTTCTCTCGCAGTTGGAAAGTGTGTGGCTTGCAATTTTAACGTCTAAATGTTCTTTTCATCTGTGTTTACGTATACGGCTCTCAATGACTTATGATCGTTGTTGTGGAAGTAGTGTATTTTAGATTTGGTACTACTTGTTTTAGATTGATTACATGATTTGCATCTAAAAGCAGGTTTCTGTTCTAACAGTAAACGAAAAACCGTTTCCTGAATGTTTGATGTACACACACTCTTCTTAGCGTCCCTCTTAGACCACACTCCTAAAATCCCATTCCCAAACACGTGGGTAAGTCAAGTTAGGAGCCAACAATGAGGTGCTAATAAGTAGTTCACCATGCGCTACTATTTCCACCTTTAATTAGGCCATTATGTGTACAGAATGTGTTACTAAAGCTCTAGACAAAGCGCAGTTGATTACCGATAATACTGGTAACTTGAGTTTACTATTCAGATATTTGTAAAGTCCCATATTCAACACACTAAAAGTTGGGTCAGTGTCCAACAGGATGCTAAAATATCCATCTAAGATTTTAACATTAACCATGGCTTGCACAACATCGATAGGATTATTATCTAATTTTCCTGGATTATCTGAGTTCACTATCATTCATACCATCATTGTATCTCAATACACACGCTTTTAGGATTTTACTGGCTCACGTCTCTTCGCCAACTACACTGCTAAGGCTCAGGGCAGCTTGTTTTACTTTGTCGCATCCGTTTGGTGGTTACCCGTTTCATCGATTAGCACTACTCGAACCCTGGAATTCGGACCATTCCATTCATTGATATTGCTAGCACAGATATTCTCAGGTCTAGACGTTACGGGCGTTGGTACAAATTGCCCGTTAGGTTTAATAACATTTGTGGGAGCAGCCTACTTAATATTCTGTCCATTACCCCACTGAACACGCCTGTCTTGCGCTTGTCCTTGCTGTCCCAACTGCTCTTCGTAACTTCGTTTTCTATTAAAACCGTTTTGAATTGCGTCCATTCTGATTTCTATCGCTATATTCAGCATTATTACTACTGTCCATTACTACCGTAATTGTTATTAGAATTATTCTGCTTATAATTTTTGTCTCCAGACTGATTACCGTTATCCTGATTGCTATACTTACTATTCCGGCCGGCCGCCTTGGCCGAGCGGTTGTAGGCGCTTCAGTCTGGAACCGCGCGTTCGCTCTGGCGCAGATTCGAATCCTGCCTCGGGCATGGATGTGTGTGCTGTCCTTAGGTTTGTTAGGTTGAAGTAGTTCTAAGTCCTAGGGCACTGAAGACCTCAGATGTTAAGTCCCATAGTGCTAAGAGCCATTTGAACTATTCTGATTTCGATTAACATAGTGACCCTTTCCATTGTCTTTCGTTTTACTTATACTGTTGTTGCCACTACAACAATTATTTTGTCGAGAGTGGTTATAATTAGTACAGTGAAATTGATTACTCGTGCTCTTAGCGTCTTCCTGAATCAAGCCCAGGGAACCAATAACTGACAAAAATTGGTCAACATCATCATGCTGTACGTTTAATTCCTTGTGTAAACAAATAGGTAATTTTTCCTGCAGAATTCTCATAACGTCTGCATCTACAGCTACGTGATTACTCTGCTAATCACAATAAAGTGCCTGGGAGAGGGCTCAATGAACCACCTAAAAGATTTCTCTCTACTGTTCCACTCTCGAACGGCGCCCACAAAAACCTAACTCTTTAATTTTTTCTGTGCGAGCGCTGATTTCTCTTATTTTCTCGTGATGATCATTTCTCCCTATCTAGGTGGGTGCTAACAGAATGTTTTCGCAATCGGTGAAGAAAATTGGTGATTGAAATTTCATGAGAATATCACCTCGCAACGAAAAACGACTTTGTTTTAATGATTGCCAATGTAATTCACGTATCACGATGTCTGTGGCACTATCTCCCCTATTTCGCGATAGTACGTAACGAGCCGTCCTTCTTTGAACTTTTTCGATGTCATCCGTTAGTCCCACCTGATGCGGATCCCATTCCCAACAGCAATATTCCAGAATAGGGCGGTCAAGTGTGGTGTAAGCGATCTCTTTAGTGGACTTGTTGTACCTTCTAAATGTTCTGTCAATGAATCGCAGTCTTTGGTTTGCTCTACCCACAACATTATGTACGTGATCGCTTCAATTTAGGTTCTTTGTAATTGTAATCCCTAAGTACTTAGTTGAATTTATAGCCTTAAGATTTGTGTGACTTAGTGCGTAATCGAAATTCGGCGTTCTTTTTACACTTTCCTTTATTCAAGGTCAATCGCCTTTTTCGCACCATACAGATATCATATCTAAATCATTTTTGATGACGTTACAGGACGGTAAATGACAGCGTCATCTGCAAACATTCTAATCGGACTACTTGTAGCCATCTCGTTGATATAGATCAGGAACAATAGAGGACGTGTAACACTTTCTTGGGGAACGCCGTATATTACTTCTGATTTACTCGGTGACTTTCCGTCTATTACTAAGAACTGTGAACTTTCTGAGAGGAAGTTGAGAATCCAGCCGACAACTTAGGTGATATTCGAGAGGCAAGCAGTTTGAGTAGAAGGAGCTTGTGATAAATGTTGTCGAAAGCCTTCTGGAAATCTAAAAATATGGAATCAATTTGACATCCCCTGTCGATAGTACTGATTACTTCGTGAGTGTAGAAAGCTAGTTGTGTGTCACAAGTACGATATTTTCTGAATCCGTGCTGACTATGTATCAATAAATCGTTTTCTTCGAGGTACTTCATGATGTTCGAATGCTGTTTATGTTCCAAAACTCTACTGCAAATCGACGTTCGTGATATGGGCATTTAATGAAGCTGATTACTCCAACTTGCCTATTTTGAGCAATTTTCCAGTCTTTAGGTATGAATCTTACTGTGAGCGAGCGTTTGTACGTAATTGCTAAATATGGAACTATTGTAGCAGAATACTCTCAAAGGAACCTGACTAGTATACAATCAGGACCGGAGGCCTTGCCTTTATTAAGTGATTTAGGCTGCTTTGCTACACATAGGATATCTATTTCTATGTTTTTCATTCTGGCAGTTGTTCTTGACTGGAATTAAGGAATTCTTTGTGACAGGGATTACCTCAGAATCGAATGTTATTGATGTACTTTTCAAATTATTTTCGTAAAGTCAGTTTCTTAGTATCGTAAAATTCCAGACTATAAATTTCATTGATTAATCTATTTTGTTTGCTCTGCGAACAATATTTCAAGATGAATAATTTTTTAAAATCTCCTTCTACTGGTTCTGCAACTTTCAGCTGCTTTCGATGCCCACAGTGAAACTTCTCCGCTGGTCTTTGACACTATAAATTGTATTTTATCTTGTTCCTAGATCGGGGATATACAGTATAAATTTTTTGTTGCTCGAAAATGTGTTCAACCTTAGAGGATAAAACAGTCCCCTTGCGATCATAATATCGATCTTGAAGAACCGACTCATCGCTATTTCTATTGTTACTATGATCGTTCTCTCACCCTTTTCGCTTCCTAACGGCTGATTTATTTCTAGAATATGGTTCTAAATATCTTTCAAATTGGTTTTGTCTTTTAGGCCTACCTTCAACTTTAGACAAACGGTTGGTTACATATTCCTGTCACATGGGCATCTCGGATAATACTTTCTCGTTAATGAGATGGAAATCTGCTTTCATTCGTTCCACACTGTCTAACTCCTCGCGTCGCTCTTCATTTGGTTTATTTTGTTGCGTTACGGCCTCGATAGCATTCTGAACTTGCGTGTGAACTTCTTCCGCCCTCTAATTTAGAAAGCGAACTTTGCAATTTTTCGTTCATTTCATTAGAAGATTTTACTCTTAATGTTAATTTATCTCTCTCGGCAGATAAGAGTTTATCCCTTTCTCTTAGTAGGTGATTCTATGTCATTACCAATCTTTAATACACCTTTCTTAAATTCTTCGTCTTGATAATCTCGTTGTTTCTGTAATTCTATCATCTCCTCCCGAGAAACTTTATCTGCAAGTTCGCGTCGGGTCTCATGTTCCTTTTCTCTAAGTTCGCGTTGTTTCTCTTGTTCCTTTCTCTAAGCTCGCGTTGTTTGTTTTGTTCGAAAATTACCTCCATAAAGGCTTTATCTCTAAGACCACTTTGTTTATTTAGCTCTATCTATTCTTGATTTGATTATACTAGAAATTCAAACAGCTTGTTGATACTGATATTTCTAGATGGCCTACTGATCATGCTGGTAGGATTACTTTCCTAAGAAGTACCTATAGGTCAAACCCATCACTTACGTATGGTCCTTACTCCTTACCAAACTAGTTCTACTCATATTTGACATTTCATGTTCCAACAAGTCCTCTGTCCTATTAACATCTAAATTTTCCACACGTTATCCATCCTCGCTCATTTCTTCTCTACCCAAAGTCAAAAAATGGTTCAAATGCCTCTGAGCACTATGGGACTCAACTGCTGAGGTCATTAGTACCCTAGAACTTAGAACTAGTTAAACCTAACTAACCTAAGGACATCACAAACATCCATGCCCGAGGCAGGATTCGAACCAGCGACCGTAGCGGTCTTGCGGTTCCAGACTGCAGCGCCTTTAACCGCACGGCCACTTTGGCCGGCCTACCCAAAGTCCCTAGACTCGTAAAAAGATTCGATCTTAAATGGTATCCCCCTTTGATTGTTACCAATAAACACTCTCAAAATAAAACCAAAATACTAATACACAATAGATGAAATATAACATACTACTGTGGGGTGGCGGGTGGAAAATTTGTTATATTATATTGTATGTTGCCGTTATCAACACAGGCTCTCTTACTACAATGTTGGCAACCAGAAAGTGATTAGCAAAAACGTGATGCATCCAATTAGAGTTCACTGTGCCCACTCTGATGGAGAATAAAAATTATTGATTACAGAATTTCATTACTCTGACGATTTAGGATGATGGCTGGGATTCATAGAAAATGCATTTCACTACAACAATTTTCACTATATTCTGATAATGATGAAGCGTAAAATTCCAGACAAATGTTTACCCATATCAGCTATTGTACTATCAGAGCTATTCAGAGACAAATGCGCGGATCCCATCATCCCTAGATGATGAAACTGTTCAATAATAGTTATCGATGTAAATGTTCAGAGTTAATGCTCGCCATAATTTGATGTTAATACTCATCAAACGCCACACTAGTAATAGTAGAAAGGCTGTCCTGCGGCGACACGTGAAAATACGACACACGCAAACTGAGAATTAATCACCGGAAACGTTCTGTCATTAACACTTTACCCCAGTGCGAACTCATTGTTAAGTAAATTTCGAGTTACGTATTACGGCATGCAAGGCTGTTCCTGGCAACTGGACAAACGCAACGCGGCCTCCGACACGGAGTGCGCGCTGATACGAATTTACACTCCTGGAAATGGAAAAAAGAACACATTGACACCGGTGTGTCAGACCCACCATACTTGCTCCGGACACTGCGAGAGGGCTGTACAAGCAATGATCACACGCACAGCACAGCGGACACCAGGAACCACGGTGTTGGCCGTCGAATGGCGCTAGCTGCGCAGCATTTGTGCATCGCCGCCGTCAGTGTCAGCCAGTTTGCCGTGGCATACGGAGCTCCATCGCAGTCTTTAACACTGGTAGCATGCCGCGACAGCGTGGACGTGAACCGTATGTGCAGTTGACGGACTTCGAGCGAGGGCGTATAGTGGGCATGCGGGAGGCCGGGTGGACGTACCGCCGAATTGCTCAACACGTGGGGCGTGAGGTCTCCACAGTACATCGATGTTGTCGCCAGTGGTCGGCGGAAAGTGCACGTGCCCGTCGACCTGGGATCGGACCGCAGCTACGCACGGATGCACGCCAAGACCGTAGGATCCTACGCAGTGCCGTAGGGGACCGCACCGCCACTTCCCAGCAAATTAGGGACACTGTTGCTCCTGGGGTATCGGCGAGGACCATTCGCAACCGTCTCCATGAAGCTGGGCTACGGTCCCGCCCACCGTTAGGCCGTCTTCCGCTCACGCCCCAACATCGTGCAGCCCGCCTCCAGTGGTGTCGCGACAGGCGTGAATGGAGGGAGGAATGGAGACGTGTCGTCTTCAGCGATGAGAGTCGCTTCTGCCTTGGTGCCAATGATGGTCGTATGCGTGTTTGGCGCCGTGCAGGTGAGCGCCACAATCAGGACTGCATACGACCGAGGCACACAAGGCCAACACCCGGCATCATGGTGTGGGGAGCGATCTCCTACACCGGCCGTACACCACTGGTGATCGTCGAGGGGACACTGAATAGTGCACGGTACATCCAAACCGTCATCGAACCCATCGTTCTACCAGTCCTAGACCGGCAAGGGAACTTGCTGTTCCAACAGGACAATGCACGTCCGCATGTACCCCGTGCCACCCAACGTGCTCTAGAAGGTGTAAGTCAACTACCCTGGCCAGCAAGATCTCCGGATCTGTCCCCCATTGAACATGTTTGGGACTGGATGAAGCGTCGTCTCACGCGGTCTGCACGTCCAGCACGAACGCTGGTCCAACTGAGGCGCCAGGTGGAAATGGCATGGCAAGCCGTTCCACAGGACTACATCCAGCATCTCTACGATCGTCTCCATGGGAGAATAGCAGCCTGCATTGCTGCGAAAGGTGGATATACACTGTACTAGTGACGACATTGTGCATGCTCTGTTGCCTGTGTCTATGTGCCTGTGGTTCTGTCAGTGTGATCATGTGATGTATCTGACCCCAGGAATGTGTCAATAAAGGTTCCTCTTCCTGGGACAATGAATTCACGGTGTTCTTATTTCAATTTCCAGGAGTATAGAAGAGAACTGGGCCCTTACTCTAGCTCGCACGCTCTTATTAATATACCCGCGGTGCGGACCGCATAAGGCGCAGCCGACAACATTTGCCTTACTGACTAGCCACTGGGGCTAGCAGAACACCACTTCAAGTTACTAAAGAATTTATTGCTTCATTCGCTGAAGGCCAATGAAGCTCTCGATTCAATTGTGCATTCAGCACACAGGTAAGTATCTATAATGAAATTCTAATGTGGCTAGGTTAAATACTTTTGTCGAGAGAATTATTTTAGTTGTACTGCCTGCAATAGATGAGCTCTGAACTTGCCCTTTGGAGAGACACTACAGCTATACTTTTATAGCTACCTGTTTGAAACTCCATTCAACCTAAATCATAACAAAAAAAAATGGCTCTGAGTACTATGGGACTTAACATCTGAGGTCATCAGTCCCCTAGAACTTAGAACTACTTAAACCTAACCAACCTAAGGACATCACACACATCCATGCCAGAGGCAGGATTCGAACCAGCGACCGTAGCGGTTGCGTGGTTCCAGACTGAAGCGCCTAGAACCGCTCGACCACGTTGGCCGGCTAAATCTAAACATCCTTGCTTTATCTAATCACTTACTTAATCTATCTTGCTTCCATACTCTTAGGACACAAAAACAGAAAATTATCAATTTTAATCAAAATTTTACTTTGTGAGATCCAGCTTGCTGTTTCCATTAAATTACAATGAAAAAGGAATCTGAATATAAATTTTGTATTTTCTAGCTCCTTTCTGTTGCGCCGATGATTTTTACGTAAAACGTCCAAATTTCGAAAACTGTTGAAGTTACTAAACTGAAACATAACACATTATTATTTTAGCATCACTCCTGACATGCTATTAACTTTTCAGATTATCTACTTTACTATTAAGATATTGCGCAACATTCGTGATGTCATAGCTAGTTACAGCGGACTAGGCTGGCACACAATGAAAAGCATATGAATTTTATATGGCGTGAATAGGCTGCTTCGCTACTTTTGCAGTTTCTGCGTCACAGACTTGCCTCGTTTACCCACACAATTAAAATTAAAAGGAAGCACAATGAGGTACTGTTCAGGCAGTAATAAAATGTCTTCACACACCCACGTCCGAGCCGCAGTAACACAAATCTATTATTTCCTGCCTTCCGTACAGCTTTTGACGTCTTGTACTTCCCGGAGGGATGCGCCTCGTTGTCGGTCGCACTCACAGATGCGATCTTTCATCCGCAATCAGCTCATGTCGTTGCGCCTGCGTCGTGGGTCGTCGTAGTGGAGAATATGAAATATATAACTGCAAGTTTTCAATCACTATTCATTACGCAATCACAACAATTATATTTCACTACTGATTATTACGCAACAAATGTTTTCATACCTTTTTTCAAGCCACACGTTAGCCGCCCTCCATCGTTCTACTGTCGGCGAAATCTCTGTTGTAAGCTATTTATGTTGATATCTACTGTATATACCCGGATTTTAGTTGTACCTTGTAATGGTACTTGAATTACGTAACCATTACGGCAGCTCACCTGAACATCTCGATGCCAGCTATACTCTACTGTGTTTCTGTGAAGTGGTTAACATGTTTCTGAGACAACATTCGTATCTGATTTCATTAATGTAGAGGTACTTTGATACATTGATATGTTTATGTTGAAATGATATTATTCTTATGTGTATTCTTTCTGTTGTCGCTATGATCTTTGACGTACTTGTAACTCTGATTTTTGGACGCGTAAGTGGTTATTAGTTGCTAGAGAGTCGGACCTTGAAAAAGTCAAGTCTTGGACGTCATGTTGGATAGACGCATATTGTAGTCAGCTTATAAAATGTGAACTTTAACAGTGAGGACGATGTTTTCAAGTATGTTGTGTATTGTGAAGTGATGTTTCGTGTGTTACGTGAAATTGCCACAAAAGCAATAAAAAGGAAGTGTAACTTAAATTCGGAGTGCTGATTATTTTTTTTACATCACCATTGTGCTAACTTTCAAAGGTTTAATCTTCAAGAATGGTCTATGAAGCACATCTATGAAACTTTTGAATATAGCAGAATAAAACCTAGACCTCTTTGCATCCGAGCTTGGAATCATCACCACCTAGATTTTCGACGATTGAGCCACAATTTTACAACGAGACCAGCGTGGGAAACACGAAATGATGAGTGCCTAGTTTATTCATTATTACATGAAATGACTTTATTAACAGTGCTCTAATGACACCTGCCACTTAATAACTTCGTTGTTTCCCGAAAATGCAGTATTTAGCAGCGTGAGCACCACCACAATCATTATTAAATTTTGACCTTTATTGTGGTAGGGTTGTTAGAACGTGGATGCTCTTGCCTTGATCGGCAGCACCAAATATTCAAAAATTAGCTGTAGATGTGTTTCAGGAAAACTACATAGTAAATTTGTTATGAAAAATATCGACAAGAACCTGACAATCAAATATTAAGGCGACAACGACAGGACGCAAAATGGATGCAAACAACGATGGGACAACAAAGGATTTAAAATAAACACTATGACTGGATTCCGACAGAGAAGACTTCAGCAATAAGTTAAGTAAAAATTCTAACGGATTTTTAAATTGGTATTGTCATTTCTAGTGGTTCATTTTTTGTTATCAGTTAATAATGGATAAAGTTCATGCAGGGGAAGAAATAGTGGGGAAGGATCAGAAACTTGATAGGATTGAAATAATTCTGCAGCTTCTGAGCAAGCAGAATGAAAATATAAATAATTAAAAATCTGAAATGAGGACTTGACAAAAAGTGAGGGGAGAATTTGAATAAGCAATTAAATGTAATAAAAACTGAGTTAACTGAGGTCAAAAATACACTGGAAGGTAACTTTAAGGTGATAGATTCGAGGGTCGACAATGTGGAGTAAAAAGTAATTGCTTTTGAAAATGAATTCATTGTTGAAAATAGTAACACAGCCAGGGAAATTCAGGAACTTCAAAATGAAAATGAATCACTAGATGCTAAATTAGATGACTTGAAAGTAAACAATGTTAATGAAATCAATAGTGTTGAGAAAAAGGTAGACAGTTAAGAATCAAATCTTACCAACAAGTTAGACATATTAAAAACTAAAATAAATCAAGTTGAAGAATATGTTGTTAACAAAAATTTGTACAGTCATGGACCAGTTGGTCGAACCTGTTAGTGAAAAGTTTTCCTTGTGATAATTTGCACCCAGTTGATTTTTTGCACCATTGCAAGGACTATTTTGTGCCAGGAATGTCTGATAATTCAGAAATTAGATTTGTCAACAAAATTTCCTGAAGGGGAGGCCCTATCCCGGGCTAACAAAAATTTAGATCAGTGGGAAACCTTTACAAATTTCGAGAAAAGCTTTCTAACAAATTGTGGCCAGAATCTGAACAGGGGAGAATTAAATCTGAATTTTTAAACGGACCTATTTTCAGAGGGAGAGTGGGCTCTGTGAAAGCATTTTGTAAAGATCAATTGAGAAAATTAATACATTTAGATAAACCTTTTGATGAAATGACACAAATAGATGCACTGAAAAGAAGGCTACCCGAAAAATTGCAATGGGATTTAGTTCATGGGTCTGATGATTCTTTGGAAGAATTTTTAAAATATATGGATAAATTGGATAGGGCATTAGAAAGAGGGAATATGAAAATTTTAACAATGGTGAACACCAACAGGGTGGGTGGTATTCAAACAGGTATGGAGAGAGGAGAGAACACAGAGACAGTAGACATGAACAACACAGAGGAAACAATAGGGATCATAATGGTAATGACAGAGACAGGGGTAGAAATTTTGGAAATAGAAACAGGTTGGATGAAAGGAACAGGTGGGATGACAGAAACAGGGGGGAACAAAATTGGAGATCAAATAACAGAGAAAACAGGCAGGACCGCCTCAATGAAGGTCCACAGTTTTGGGGCGAGAAAATTTAATCACAAAGCACCTGCAATAACAACTGGGAATTTACAGACAGAGGAAGAAGGAGAAATGCATCTTATTATTATAATAAAACCAGTGAAAGACAAAATAAATACACACCACAAATAACAGACACTCATGTTCAACACCAAATTAATACTTTAAATTTTGATCAGAAATTTTGGGATACAATGAAAGAAAATAATCATGTTGAAAGCAATAAGGTAACTATGTCTGAGAACAAGCCAGGTGAGGGTATTGCAGTTGTACCAGAATTTTATAATTGGGTGGAGAATGATAATCTATTTAATTCTGAAGTATCTGACAAACATTACAGCTCTGATTTGAGTAAGTTATTTAATGAAAATGAAAAGTTATGTGAAGAGAGAGAGATGGAAGTTAATGTGACTGTGGATAGAATGCATGATGAGGAAAGTTTAGATTTTGATGAAAATATGGAAGCTAATGATGTTGAGAGTTGTACGGAGGTAAGTAATAGTGAGATTAATGCTGCTGGTGAGTATCAGGTATTCGTCGAAATTATTTCAAGTGAAGTAGTGAAGCTATGTGATAATGAAGTTGATAATTGTGAGCATTATGATGAGGGAAGTGTGGTCAGTAATGAGGAAGAGGACACTCGTGCATCTGAAGGACAGGTAAAGTTAAGTCAGTGTAACCAATTTAATGTAGCAGAGGACTGTAATGTTGTGCCAGATAATAGTATGAAGTATTTAAACCCATATACAAGTTCTGAAGGAAAAGGTGTAAAATTTTTCAAAATATTGTGGAACAGTTGCAATTACAAAACAGATGGGGAGAGTTGTGGAACTATTTAGCTAAAATTTGTAGAAGGTTATATCCTCACTGGTCGCAAAGTGTAAAATGTAATCAATATCTGGTGTATGCTCAACCTGCTGTATCCATAGATGATGTTAATGAAAGTGTCAACGTGTGTGTGAAGCTGTTAAAAACTGATCAGGAAAATAATGAGGGTAATTTTAGAGAAATAGGAAATGACCTGTTACATGAACCATTAAAAGAAAAAGTAGAAGAATGTGAATTAGGATGTCCATATTTTAAAGCTAAAGTAAACAATTGGGAGGGTAAATGTCTCATTGATACAGGGAGTCCTATTTCAGCTATTTCAGAAAAATTCAGAAATGGAATTAAAGACAGTGTTGATTTTGTTGAGACCCCTGTGATGGGAGTAAAGATAAGAGGAGCTACAGGCAAACGCAGTAAAGCCATCAGAAGTCGAGTATTTTTATCATTTGAAATAGAAGATGTAAAATTTGAGCAGGGTTGTCTTGTTATTCCAAGTTTAGATGAGAACAAATTGTTTGGCATGGACTGGGTGTTAAGGGTAAGTGCTGCATTTAGCTGGAGTGAGATGAAGTTAATTGCATGTGAACCCAAAAGCAACATTATGCTGTGTACACAACTGTCTGTTATACACCGTGGAAAAGGTTGCAATCATGTCAGGAAAATCATATACTATGAAGAGAATTTGTACTGTTTTGATGACAAATCTGAGCTAAATTTTTCTGGCCAAAATTATGAAAACCTGGTTAAAAGCAAAGTAGAGGAAGCTATTAATTTGGATAGTGATCAAAAGAGACAGTTGGAAACTTTATTGTGGGAATTTCAAGATGTTTTCAATGAAAAAGCTGGAAGAGTCAACAATTATCAATGCACTTTACACCTTAAAAACCATGAACCTTTTTTCCTCAAACCTTATAATATTCCTTTTGCAAAAAGAAATGAAGTAGAGAGTGAGATATAAAAAATGGAAGCATGGGGTTTACTCGAAAGAAGTAACAGTGATTATAGTAATCCTTTGGTTGTGGTTTCCTAATGTGGAGGTGGTGTTAGACTTGTACTTGATTCTAGGCACCTTAACAAATTTATAAAAGAGAGATTGATCATCCAGAAAACATAGATGAACTGTTACATAAATTTGAATGTGTGAAATTTATCAGCAGCTGACACTTAACTTCAGGCTTTCACCAAATTTCTTTAGAAATAAATTCTAGAAAATACACTGCATTTTTGTATGAGGGGAAAAGTTATCATTACTGTGTTGTACCATTTGGACTAACTGTTTCTGTTGCTGAGTTTATTAGAGCATTAGATCTTATTGTGGGGGATGAACTACTGTCTAAAGTTACTGTATATGTAGATGATATTTTGATTTCTGGAAAAACATGGGAATAACATTTTGAATTGCTAACACAGCTGTGTACAAAAGGGGATATGACCTTAAATTTAGAAAAATGTAAATTTGGAGTAAGTGAATTGAAATTTTTGGAACACATTATTTCGGAAAAGGGGATTGAGCCTGAGTGAGAAAAAATTGAAGCTATAGAGAATTTTCCTGTTCCTAAAAATAAAAAGCAATTAAAATCTTTTTTTTGGTCTTGCTGGATTTTACAGAAAGTATGTTAGTACCCAAGCTATGAATGCTTCCTGTTTATGTGATCTATTAAAGAAATGTACTGTCCAGGATTGGTCATCTGATTATCAAAAAGCATTTGATGAGATAAAGAAACAACTTTCACAGAGCAGAATTCTATATCGGCCTGACATATCCTTACCCTTCTGTTTATTGACTGACAGCAGTGATACAGGATTAGGAGCACACTTATTTCAGGAAAAATTAGTGAGAGATCATATTGAACACCACTGCACTGCATTTGCTAGTAGAGTATTACAAAAGTATGAAAAGACTTACACTGTGACTGAAAAAGAACTTGTGGCTATACATTGGGCTTTCAACAAATTTAAAAATTATGTTCTTGGACTCAAAGTAATTGTTTACTCTGACCACAAAGCACTAAGTTACTTATAGGAGTGTAGGCTTTATCATAATAGAAACACCAGATGGGCATTATTCTTACAACAATTTGATTATGAAATTAAATATATTAAGGGGAAGGAAAATGTTATTGCTGATGCACTTTCTAGGTCACCTATTGGGCTAAATTTTGATAATGAAGCAGTTATTGATGACAAAAATTTCAAAATTATGTATTTGAAGGGGATAAAAGAGGAAGGGGAAATTTTAAAAATTTTGTAATGACATTAGGAGACATCAAAATCATGAAAATTGGAAATTGATAAAAAGTTATTTGGGAGTTAAGCAAAAGGTAGATGATTATTATAAGGTACACAAAGGGATTTTGTTCAGAAGATTAAGACCTGATTTGTATGACTGGAAGTTATGTTGGCCTGAGCAGCATAGACACATTAGTTAAGTATATACATGAGAGCTTTGGACATTGTGGTTCTGCCAAATGCATACAAAAGATTCAGGAAAACGCCTACTTTTATAATATTGCCAGAAGAGTGAAGAAAAATTAGCAGCCTGTGACCGACGCCAAAGAGTAATGGTGAGTAATCAAACATGCAGAGGGATGATGCAAAATATTTTGCCCAGCAAAAATTTAGAGCTGACAGCTTGCAACATTTACAGACCCCTCCCCAAGGCAAAAGGGGGTTACAGTTTCATCTTTGTGATTGTTGACATATTCTCAAAATTCATCAAATTGTACCCATTAAGGAAAGCCACAAGTAAACAAATTACATCTAAATTAACCAGTGATTATTTCAATAAGATAGGTACTCCACAAGCAATCTTGTCAGACAATGGCTTACAATTTACATCAAAAGTATTGAAAGATATCGTTGAAAATGCAAACATAAGACATATTTTGATTTCAGTTTATCACCCGTCCAGTAATCCGGCAGAGAGGCACATGAGAGAGATAGGGAGGTTGTGCAGAACATATTTTAGTAAGAACCATGTAAATTGGATTTAATATGTAAATGATTTCGAAAACATAATGAACAGTTTGCAACATACATCCACTGCCTTTTCACCATTCCATATTAAGTTTAACACAAGACCTACTAGCTTTATTACTGAACACATAGATTTTCCAGTTTGTCAAATTTTATCACCTCAGGAGAGAGAACAAATTGTAAATGACACCATGAAAAAACAAGCAGATTACAGAAAGAAAAGACACGATACAAAAGTCAGGTTTTCACACTTTAATATTGATGATTTGGTTTTGGATAAAATAAAAGAAAAATCTAAACTTATGACTACAGAATTAAAGAAATTTTTTTACATTTATATAGGACCATTTGATGTGAAAGAAAATCCTCACCCAAATTCTTACAGATTGAGCTATCCAAAGTCTAGGAAATTATTTGGTTTGAGGAATGTAACTGAATTGAAACCTTATAAGTCTGATACTTAGAATGAAATTTGCAGATCTCAATAACTGGGTGTACAAGGAAAATTTTTCACATTTTATATTGTTTATGAAGTTTCTTTCCTATCATGTGATATGGAAACTATATATGGTACTGAAGCTTTCTTAACGTAATTTATATTTTTATGTCATGTAATATATGTACTATTCATTGAATATATGCCTAGATGTAAGAAAATATTTTGATGCTTGCTTCTGCATTTTCTTTTCTTTTTGTGGTAGGACATGTGTCATTTTAGTTGTAGTTTCCTCATGTTAGTTATTAGACATTTTAGTGAACATTTTGACATTCATATTTTGTGCTTACTATTATTTTCTTCATGTGCTGATGTCATTCATGCTGAAAACGGTTTGTTGCTGTTATTATATTTTCTGAGACTATATGCTGGAAAAGACTGATATTGGAATATTATGGACAGGCTATGCCCACTTATTTGCCCACTTGACAGTTGGGATGTGGGATATTGAGAACTTTCCACACTGTGGAATTTAATCATTCTCTTGTGTAACATTGATGAACCAATCTGTCTGCCTATGGAGGCAACACACAGATACTAACAATTGTCATTTTTCATAATTTGGTCTTTTTATATAACATGTTTGGGATTAGTGTGATGCCTTTTGATATTTTGCCTATTATGTTGATGAAATTAAGATGATGCTTGTTGTAAAATCCAACCTCTACTTTTGTCATTTTGATAATATTTCTTCTGATTTTGTAAGTCTCACTGTAGCCCTGAGCACTTTTCTTCCACTGTACATGTCATATTGTAGGTTTTTATGCTACAGTTAGATTGGATCTCTATTGGGGGGGGGGAGGGGTTGAATATTGGGATAGACAATATATATCAGTGATAGGTTTCTTAAGCTACAGTAGGGGGATTATCACAGTCGTCCATCCTGCCATGTCTGTGTTGTATTTTATATTGGTGGGTGGCTGTTGATATTCTGCTCTCAGTTATATTTTTTGAGCTCTTCCATTTTATTTCTTATCCTACTGCCTGTCACTGATTCTATTCTATTTTTCTTCTTCTGCTGATGAGAGGGGGCTAGGCTGAACTCTCCAGTAGTACCTATTCCTATCTTTCTTTCCCATCCACATATTTTGAGGTATCACTCCTCCCTTGTTGCAGTGTCTATAATTGTACCATGTACTTACGCTTTCAATACAGATCAACAAGCAATTGTTTTCTTAAATTCTGTCTGGTAACAATTTTCTTTGTCACAAATTCCCATGTTAATGTAGTAAACTGTATCTGGTTGAATAACTTTTGTAACATTCCCTGGCAGCACACAAACTATTAATAAAATGAAATGACACACAGAATTGCTGAACTCGAGCTTGCACATTTGCAAATGCTTAACAACAACTGTGGTATGCCTGTTAGGAACGTGTACAGTAATGAGAACACTACGTACAGTTCATACAAACAAAAAAGCAATTCGTATGTACTGTAATAGTTTAACAAAAAATATTATTTAATTTTGTGTAAAGGACGTTGGTTGTTATTGTAATATTTTCTGTAATAATATTCTCGATGTATTTATGATTGTAATATTTCTATACTCATAATGTAATTACGAAATATGTTAATATCTGCGAGGAAAAAATGTAAAATATAGCTACAGAGGAAAATAATGTTGTAAGACTACAAAGAGATATTCATTATCAGCAATACTATAAAAAGCACTACACAGTGTGCATTCTTTGTCGTCTTCCCACGAGAGCTGAGAGAGAGAGAGAGAGAGAGAGAGAGAGAGAGAGAGGAACCTGTGATGTAGCATTATATGAATGAGTAGACTTCTTTTGTCTGTATCTATCTTTAGCCGCCATTGGAGGAGAAATTATAAAGGTGTGTAATTTTAATTATTGTTATGGTCTAAATACATTATAATTTATCAAAATTGTGTATTACTGATGTAAATTAGCTTGCCCATGTCATCTATAATATTTCTTTAAAAAATTTTCAGCACTTTTAGCGATTATCGTTGGTGTTGCTGGGCTGTGCCGCGACCGAACGATTTGCAGCGGCGGCACATTTAAAAAATTGTTCCACTATAAAATTAACCAAACCCGTAAATTCGGAGCAGGTAAAATTAGCAGTGAATTACGAAATATTTTTCTTTTACAGCGATCCTGAGGCTGACTGAATTTATTACTGGTTTTACATTTGCGCATTCATAGGCGGATAACTAACGTTTAAGTTGTTAATCTGTTGGTTATTTAATTCCTAAAGCAAATAAATTAAACGTATAGTTAAGTGTGTTTTGTCAATGATAATTAAACGTTCAGGTCGGCTTGGCAATATTTAACCATTTTATGCTAACAGAGACAGTCTTGTGTTCCATAGCTAACGCCGGGAAAGAATACAGTAAATATTTAAAAAACCACTGCATTTATAAAATGTGTGCCAAGGCCGAAACACGTAAAAAATTTAATTTAAATAATTTTCAAAGTCATAAATATTATTAATCAGTAAGTTTGAATTTATCAGCAAGAGTGGGTTGCTAAGGTTCACGTAATTTTAAATGTGCTAAATTCTGTCTAAATGAATTTTTATTACCACATGTAAATAAGGGTTTCTACAACAAAGTTCGTACTGAAAGAGTAAATAACAAAAATATTTAAAGCCATTTCTTCCCCATTTTCATCAATTCATTTTTACATTATATATATATATATATATATATATATATATATATATATATATATATTCATCAAACTTTGAAATTAATTTCCAAATTTATTTATACACTATCATACCATGTTATAGTAGAGTGAAAATTCCAGTTACTTTCAGATCAGAATGTTGAAGGCCTATGGATAATAAAAGCTTACTTATGACATGTCACAAACAACATTTTTAAAAGTAATGTTAGAAAATGAGAAATTTAATGTGTGTTGTAATATGTAGAAGTTTTACTGAATAGGAATCATAATTATTAGACTATGATAATCTTTCATATTGTTTCTTTTATGTCATTCTACTAGTGTTTGGTCATTCTTGGTGACACAATATAACACTGAATATTTGCGTAGGAACTTATACTGAACTGAAGAGTAAAGCCGATGTAATAGTTGCAAGTGAACTACCTGTGTAGCTAAAGAACCCACCAGCTAAATGGAACTATGTAAAGGGAATACCTATGGACCTGCTATTAGAGGAAAAACTTGACTAGGAGAACAGGAACTACAGTGGTGAAACGGACAGTGAGTTATATATATGTAAATGATAGACTAAAAATAACTATTGGACTCTTGTTTGAAAAATTTTAATACTTTTCTTATTATATTGCCAGGAGACATTCTGTACTCATGTACATAGTTGTAACTAAGATACAAAAGTTTTATGAGTTTTTCTTTGCATACAATACATAACAGATTAACAGATTACATTTTGATATTTACGTGTTCTGTTGTAAAGAGAGTGAAGGGAGGCCTGTTGTAAAATTTAGTAATTTTTGCAAGTTTGAAAAGATATGGCTAAAGCAACTTTTAATCTATTACATTTCATTACTTTAATATAATACCATGGGGATCCATCATCTCTATGTAGTGTTTCAAAGACACTATTATTGAATATAATGATTACTGTAACTTACTACCTTGTTATTTTGCTGTTTGGGACACCCAATCCCATGCAGCTTGTGCATGTAATTGTGTTGTGTGTGTGGGGGGGGGGGGGGGACAGTTGTAATGGTACTTGAATTACGTAACCATGACGGCAGCTCACCTGAACCTCTCGATACCAGCTATATTCTACTGTGTTTCTGTGAAGTAGTTAACATATTTCTGAGACAACATTCATAGTTGATTTCATTAATGTAGAGGCAATTTGATACATCGATATGTTTATGTTGCAATGATATTACTCTTATGTGTATCCTTTCTTTTGTCACTATGATGTTTGACGTACTTGTAACTATGATTTTTGGACGCGTAAGCGGTTATTTGTTAGTTGTTAGAGAGTTGGACCTTGAAAGAGTCAAGTCTTGGACGTCATGTTGGGAAGACGCATATTGTAATCAGCTTATAAAATGTGAACTTTAACAGTGAGGAAGCTGTTTTCAAGTATGTTGTGTATTGTGAAGTGATGTTTTGTGTGTTACGTGATATTGCAACAAAAGCAATAAAAAGGAAGTGTAACCTTAATTCGGAGTGCTGATTATTTTTTTACATCACCATTGTGCTAACTTTCAAAGGTTTAATCTTCAAGAATGGTTTATGAAGCACATCTATGAAACTTTTGAATATAGCAGAATAAAACCTAGGCCACTTTGCATCCGAGCTTGGAATCATCACCACCTACATTTTCGACGATTGAGCCATAATTTTACAACGAGACCAGCGTGGGAAACACGAAAATATGAGTGCCTAGTTTATTCATTATTACATGAAATGACTTTATTAACTGTGCTCTAATGACACCTGACACACAATAACTTTGTTGTTGCCCGAACATGCAGTATTTAACAGTGTGAGCACCACCACAATCATAATTAAATTTTGACCTTCGTCGTGGTAGGGTTGTTAGAACCTGTACCTCAGATGGAGCAACCACAAACAATGTAAGGGCGACTAAATACCGGGTTTTCATGATCATTAATGTTAAATTTTTCCTCAGGCGATCACCCTTCATTTGTTGCTGCGTTACCCAAGACAATACGGTTAGTAAAGTCTTTGGGTGTTTGTTATTATTCACCAATATCGACGAAGTTATGGAAATCACTTCTATGATCATGAATGATTGCGTTTTGTATAGAGGGAAAAGGAGGGCTTATCCTACAATTACTCTCGGCAATAACGGCACCTAAAATGTTCGTGAGTTTTATAGTTTCTCACACAAACATATTATAGTAAGGACTACGGTCCGCTATCGTACTTCGATACAGTCGTTCATACTTCGTACGCTTTTATTTTCACAAAGCTAAATGTCCGGTCCTGTACTTTAATTTTAACGTCCCTTCATATAGTCCACAGATCCTATTATCGGTTAATCGGCATGTAATAGAATTTAATACGAAACACTACTTTTTCTCGCTCACACAGTTGCTCTGATATTCTTAGGCCGCGACCTTAGGGCAAATGTATGTCGCGTATAAATTAACTGTAGCCTATTTTCTTGCCTTGGTCCCTTTCGGTGCATATCACACGAAAATGCTCGCTATACTGCACGCCGCACCTATGTAGATTTATTCAGAACGCAGAGAGAACTGACAATACCCGCGCATAGTTTATATAACAAAAAACAAAAGTAGCTGCGTTAAACCCTCTTTGATTTCCCTGAAACATTACTGTTCTACGGGCATTATTATGAAGAGAGGTTATATATCGATAAATTTAATTAAAACCTCAACTATTAACGATATTATCCATCTCCTCTCCCCTATATGACAATAAGCCCGATAATATTGCTCTTAATTAAAAGAGCGGTTGTACATCTACATCTACATGGATACTCTGCAAGGGACATTTAAGTTCCTGGCAGAGGATGGATCGAACCACCTTTACAATTCCAATCGCGTATAGCGCGTGGAAAAAATGAAGACCTACATCTTTCCGTACGAGCTCTGATTTCCCTTATTTTATCGTGGTGATCGTTCCGCCCTATGAAGGTCGGAGTCAACAAAATATTTTCGCATTCGGAGGAGAAAGTTGGTGATTGGAATTTTGTGAGAAGATTCCGTCGCAACGAAAACCGCCTTTCTTTTAATGATTTCCAGCCCAAATCCTGTATCATTTCTGTGACACTCTTCCCCATATTTCACAATAATACAAAACGTGCTGCCTTTCTTTGAACTTTTTCGATGTACTCCGTCAGTCCTACCTGGTAAGGATCCCACACCGTGCAGCAGTATTCTAAAAGCGGACGGACAAGCGAAGTGTAGGCAGTCTCCTTAGTAGGTCTGTTACATTTTCTAAGTGTTCTACCAATATATGGATGCAATAAGTAAAGGGGAGGAGTGGTATTACATGTGTTTGTATTTCGTGCGGACTAGGATGTTTACAGTGGATGTGGACACTTGTTAGCAGGTGCGGCAACCCCCGATCTCAGCGGCGGGCAGCGGCGCCGCCGAACAGCGGCATTCCCCCCGAGCCGTGGGTTGGCGGCCTGCAGGCGCCCCGCGGTCCGCGCGCCACCCGCTGAGCCAGGTTCACCAGCGAGTCGGCGGTCCCGCCAACCGCTCTCGCCGAGCGCTCGCTGCCGTCCGCCGATGGCGATTGCTCGTCCCACGACGAGATCGGTATCAAGTCCTGCGGACACGCGGCAGTAACACTGGTGCAAGTCGCAGTGCCAGCAATCTGTGCCCTAGCTCTGTCTCGATCTACAGAGTCTGAGAGTCCCGCCAAAGATCTTGGTCCTAAGGCCTCGCGGATTGAGGCACCTTGCTAGGTTCGCGTGGCTCCCGCTGTCGGAGTTTCGAGTGCTCCCTCGGGCATGGGTGTGAGTGTTGTTCTTAGCGTATGTTAGTCTAAGTTAGATTAAGTATTGTGTAAGTCTAGGGACCGATGACCCCCGCAGTTTGGTCCCATAGGAACTTACCACAAAATTTCCTGGTCCTATGTCCTTTGCCCAATTACGACACCGTGACACGCATGTGCGATTGGGAGACTGAGATAGGCCCTCTTGAAGGGTGCAGGTACAGAGGAGATGCAAATGTGACCACTGTCGTCCATTAGAGTGGCGGAGGGATACAGTGGGGCAATAAGTGTACTTGCCACACCTCGCTACTGGAATCTAGT
Source organism: Schistocerca piceifrons (assembly GCF_021461385.2). Lineage (NCBI taxonomy): Eukaryota > Metazoa > Arthropoda > Insecta > Orthoptera > Acrididae > Schistocerca > Schistocerca piceifrons. The sequence continues at coordinate 1,186,765,208 of NC_060138.1, read as the reverse complement.
GATCTTTTTCTTTCTTGTATTACAGAGTTATCGTTTTCTATAACAGCAGTCTTCTGTAGTTTAGTCAGTTTTCAGCACCCCACCCTTGTCTTTACCCTCATTACAAAATAATAATCAAACACTGTAAAACGATTAAATGATGTTCTGAAATTACTTCGATATTTCAGATAGTAAATGTGACCCGTGTAACCTCTAAGGCAAAATTTTGTGATTGGGTTTGGTGTTGCTTTTCTACACATTTGATTTAATGAATTACTTACTTTAATATATGACAGACATTAGAAACTTACGTAGAGCCCAGATAGTCATTGTGCTACTACCCTTGAAAGAAATTAGTTCTCAAAACACATACACCACATGAGCTATGAGACTTAACATACGCTATTGGGAAAAAATAAATGCAACAGCTTCATGGACTGTTTTAGTGCCACCAGGCATACTGAGAGACTGCAGTGCTAGCGATTTATCTGTCACAGCGAAAAGGAACAACCCATTAAGCTCGTCTACTTTTCATTCGTATTAGATAAATAATCAGACAGCACACAAGTTTAGTTAGACAAGGTCTGATAATATAAATTCTGATAATGAGTAATGGAATTACAGTGGTTTTATGTGCTGACTTCATCTCCTCTTCTTTTAGCGTTTTGCTGGATGTTTCAATTGCTTCTCTGGGAGCTTTACGACTGAGATGTGCTGAGCAAACTCACAAGAACTATATGCCGAAACTGAGCCGCTTGAGGGGGAGCTCGACATGTAGAAACTGCCATCGAGTTGTATTCGAGAAAGTCGCCTTGGCTAGCATTATACCCGCACCCTGCTTATTGTGCAGTATAATATTCATACCCACTTTGGACTGCCGACATGAGAGCATCGGTTTCGCATGATAAATTTGTGCCTGGTAGGAGATAGGCATTTGGACTGTGCTATGAATGTAAATTCAGCTGATAAATTTGTTCCGCCTGTCCAAAAATCAACTCTGACATATTGTAGGTTCAGAGATTACCGCAGAGTTGACGGAAAGTCTCAAGCACAGCTTTTTAGCTTTCCACATGGCCTCCGATGTGAAGCTAGCTGCTGATAGACAGGGAAACAACTGGTGAAACTAATGTGACATCAGGAGGACGTAACGTGTTGTAAGAACTTATTTTAAAAAAGTGGGGAGGAAATCGAGATTTTTGGTTTGCCAAGGTTCGTCTCTTCTGGAAGGAGATTTTCTTACAAGGAAACAATCAAGCCATTGGCAGACCGTTATAATAGCAGTGGTTGACGATGTTATTCTTTACTGTCCAGAAATTTCGGTCTTCCTCTCTGGACTTGGTGCTGAACGCTTTGGTATTCTGCAGACTTCGCTCTGAACTGGAACAGCAGACTCCAGTAGCAGAGTGGGGTGCAATGTTCTTGTCCTTGGCAGAGCAGTTCTTGTGATGTACTATGTGGCAGGCAGACACGATGCCTATTGTCTGCTCACATCGCACAGACGATAATGGTAAGTGCAACTTACAGCTCCGGCTTAGGACTACCGCGAACTAAAAATTCAGAATCGTCCTGAGGTTCACTTTCCCACGTTCATCAGCACATTCTCAGTTTCATGGGGTTCTCGGTTCCTCTAGTCAGAGAAACAATGACAATAAGTGATGTGTAGGCAGGCCAAGGGATATTTCACAAATTAAGGTATATGATCAAGAACTAATTCCGACCCCCACCAAGTAACTGTGACAACTGACTGTTCACTTACCTACTCCTCATAGTTAATATTCTATGGTTATAATTTAAGTGATTTAATGAGTTATTTGGATTTTCGTTCCTTCTCATTTCTTTTTGCAATAAACTAAAGACTTCGTTTGAAACACGTCTTTGAGTCCAGCAGATAGTCTCTCTCTGGTGATATTTAATAGTTTTCAATAAATACACATTCCTCACCTTAAGATTCACTACTGGGTCTGCGATTTTTCAAGGCGTTAATCATTCCATTGCGTACATTTATTCCAGCATTTGACCTTACGAGTATTTCTGCATCACTAGTAGTTTTGATGCATTACACACACATGTGGCAATTGTCTTTAGTCATCAGTGATCAGATTCCGTTCTGTAGGCCTGTCTGTGCTCTATCTGGTTTCACTGTGCAGGCTGCAATTGTACTGAGTTTAGAGATGAGTAATGCTTGCTACATTCATTCTAGGGCACAACCATGCTCTACCGACGAGTGTACACTCCTATTGAACAACCTCAACCATTTGAGTGGGATTGCTTTGCAGGCCTGTAGGAAGGTGGATGGACGTATCGACGGGTTGTTGCATATATTGGACACGAAGTATTAGTGGTGTGTCGCTGCTTTCACCAGTCGCCTGTAGAACAATCGGACACCATTAGTCCAGGTCTTGGACGTTGAAAGGGTCCTATAGTCCCCTTTCATTATCATTTCATTTGCTTTACAGTGCACTTTGCATCCTACAGAACAATTCGGGTGTTTTCGTTGCTAAATTCCGTATTGGAGAAGACTGAGCTATGATTCAATATAACCGTAGCCTATTTCTTTCTACGATTTGCAAGCGTCATATGGCTGTCATGTTGGTTCTTTCCAGACTTGCAAATGCATCTATAGCGCCATTATGAGTCTTCTGTGTTTTTATATGTAACCCAACTCACGACTATGATTCCATAAAATGTTTATCCCTTGTTCTCCTATTCCAAAACTCTGGCATGCGTGAGTGAATGAATGTGGGTGTGTTTCATTTTGCTGTACGGTGGTTTAGTCTGCTGCAGAGAAGCAGCAGTAGCCTTACAGAATAGCCATCCCTTGCAGTTTTCTGGTAGGAAAAGAGGTTTGTTCCCATTGTGCGTAAGTTATCGGTGTCAGGCAGGTGTTGTGGAGCCTTGCTGTCAACTGCGAGCTAGTGGTGTGACGAGCGGTCAGAGCGGTTTCCACGCCACATGGGAGCGGACGCAGGTTTTGCCCCAACCGCAGACTGTCGGCCAGTGCACACGCCACAGCGTGGCAGAGCATCGCCCTGGTCGCTGATCCGGGCCTGGCGCAGGCACATGACCCTGGGTTAGCGTGACGCAGAGCGAGCGTCGCTCGCACACATATAAGTGAGATTTGGGAAGTGACCGGGACATGACCCCAAAATATTAATAGTCTGACGACGGCATGGCTCCTGGTCCATTCATACGCAGCCATCTCAGGAAGATAGTTTCGCTGAATTTCATGGCACGGGGGGGTTCCCATGTGCCAAGTACTTACCTGTGCAGCTGACCGCTACCAAACGGCACCTAAAGCGCACATTCCCTGCTTGCTGAGGGAAAGCACGAAGAAGAGATTATCAGTGCTTTCCTTGCGTGGGAAAGTCCTCACGAAGATTGCATGGCTCTACCAGCCGAGCCGTGTGCACACTATATTGATGATGGTGAAGACTGAAGTGACGTACCCTGACATTCTGAAGAAAGGCAATCGTGGTAGACATTTCTTGCTTGTCGAGGGCGGTGCTAACAGAAGAGCCATTGTTGGCGTCCCTCGAGCAGGAACGTCCAACGACCAAGGTGTGCTAAGATGTCCTAGTGGAAGAATTGACACCAGTCACGACGAAGTGCTTCTGTGAGGTTGTGAACTGCCAAGTTGGTGTTACCCATGGATAGTGATGCATACTGACAGCTATGCCAGCTGAAGGCGTTCCACCAATGAGATCCTTCGTTCTGTAGGACTACAGCGTGGGCTCCAGTGTATTCGGGGGTTACGTCACCAAACGATCAGTGAAGTGCAAGTGTTTTTTTTTTGTGTTGTTCGCAGCGTAATATGGATGTGTGATTGTCCTGAGATAATCCATCGAGGTCCGTATATCTTTAGTGTGTCACGGCGCGAAACTAGCTAGGACGGTAAACAAAATGTCAGCGAAAGTTGCTACACCATGCTTACAGACGACCGATGTAATACGTATTTTGTGGTCTAACCGTGCACTCGCGAGTCTTTTTTTTGTTGTAAATCGGTATATTTTGTGTACCTTTTATGTATGTCTCTGTGTTCATTATGATTTTGTGTTGAGTATCATTAACCAATTTAATTTCAAACTGTTTGTTTTGATGGCCAACTGAAGTCAGTTTGGTCACACACATTTCATGTTATTCTGTTTAAAATTTCGTTTGAAATACTTTTAATTTGGGCCTTGCATTGAGCATGATGATCGGGACAAGTACTGATCACCTTATGATAATCACTTTTAATAACTGTTTAAAACAATACTTAAGATGATATCTCATGTTTATTACAATGTGTTGGATAATATGATGTTATCTTCCAATGTCGTACATTTCATTTATCTTTAAGTATTTAACTGTCTGCTTTTAGGACCACGTGAGGTCACACCTACTGACTAAAGCATCCAAAATTCATTTATATATTATAGTTCGGTCGTTTCTTTTAAACTTCTGTTTGTCTGTTGCGGTAACTGTTTCGTAAGTTATGTTTGTTTCGAAGACTTGGCGAATCTCCTATCATGGCTAGAAAATTCACGGCACAGTCTTCACCGGGACGTTTGGGGTGATGAAAGGATCCTATGGACCCCTTTCATTATCAGTTTATTTGCTTTCTAGTACACTTCGCATCCTACAGAACAATTCGAGTGTTTTCGTTGCTAAATTCCGTACAGGAAAAGCCTCAGCTACGATTCAATCTAGCAGTAGCGTATTTCTTTCTACGATTTGTAAGCGTCATATCGCTGTTATGTTGGTTCTTTTCAGACCTGCAAATGCGTTTATAACACCATTATAAGTCTTCCATGTTTTTATATGTAACCCAACTCACGACTATGATTCCATAAAATGTTTTCCCCTGTTCTCCTAATCCCAACTCGCTGTTCGTGTCAGTGTTTATCAGAGTTGCACAACAGGCACTTCTAGAACTTGCTACGGAGACCTGCATGTCCCAAATTAACATCAGCTTCCAATGGTGACGAGATAATTACACCTCTGATCATTTGTAACCACAATCTTGAAGTGTGGTTACGGTGTCTTCATTAAACCATTCATTCTTCAGTTACATTTATTACAACCAAATGGATATCCAATGAATTTCCTCTTGTTGGACATCTTCCCACCAAACTACGAGTATATGTATTTCCGTTCGAAGAAGCCACATATTCCGAAGGTTTTAACATTTGTCAAAGTGGCCACTATGTGCAGCAAGTGACCCTCCCCCCCCCCCTCCCCCCTCACACACACCATCACTTTATACAATTCAAATTACACTCTAAAAGAAATGACTGAACAAATAAAATTTGCGATGCACCACGAAGTAATTATTCGAATGGGACCAATATCAATAGGTGTGATGTAAAAGTACAGACAAACAAATGACTACAGTTTCAAAAATGTGGGATGATTCATTCAAGAGCAAGAGCTTCAAAAATTCAGCAAGTCAGTAATGCGTTGGTCCATCTCTGGCCCTTAAGAAAGCAGTTATTCAGCTTGGTACTGATTGATAGAGTTGTTGGCTGTCCTGTTGCGGGTTATTGGACCAAATTCTGTCTATGTGGCGCTTCCGACTGCCGAAATTCCGAGCTTCTTGATGATTCCTGTCCATAATGTTCTAAAAGTTCTCAATTCTGGAGAGAACTAGAGACCTTACTGGACAAGATAGAATTTCGCTAACATGAAGACAAGCTGCAGGAACTCTTTCCGTGTGATTGTGGGCATTATCTCGTTGAAATGTAAGCCCCATATGGTTTCCCGTGAACTGCAACCAAGCAGGGCGTAGAGTACACTATCGTGCCGCTGTGATGTAAGGATGCTGCGGATGACGACCAAAGGGGTCCCGCTGTGAAAAGATGCGAACCTCACACCATCAGTCCTGGTTGTCTGGTCGTATCGCGGGCGACTGTCAAATTGGTAATCCATCACTTTCCACGGCGTCTCCAGACATGTCCTTGTTGCTCATCCGGACTCGTTTCGAATCGGGATTCATCACATTTCTCCTCCAGTCAATGAGTTTCCTGGCCGATGACGCGTCTGGAGCCTCCATGGACTGTTGTGGGATATCAACCTGAGTGTCACCCACCATACGATCCGGCAACCAGGAGTGATACCCTCGGTTCCATTTCTTATCACAGTATTACCAGTTTGGTTATCATCTGCGGCACTGTTCACAGCATATGGATGATATTCTACACCCATTCTGTAGCCACCCTGGCGTACATTTCAGCAAGACAATGCTCGTTCGGACAGGGCGAGAGGTTCTACTACATGTCTACTACCTTGGACGGCAAGGCCGGTGGATCTTTCCCCAAGCGAGAAAATTTGCAGGGTTATGGACAGGGTCTTACAACTGAAACATCCCCTTAGAAAAATTTATGAATTACTGTGCTGATAAACCTCTTACATTATTTGCTTTTCAAACAGCTGAGCAGAACTGAACGTACTCAGACATTTCGCATTACGCTCTTCACCTATTCTGATCAACACTAAAATGACACACAATATTTTTAGCGCAACGCAATCTGACTTTTAATAACTCCTACAGAAGATTGGCCCTGACTAACAATAACCTATACCTTTCATGAATCACTTACCTCACAAGAATCTTCGTTACTCGAGCTACTGCAATACAGCGAGCGCCACTACTGCCAGCTAAATAAAAGATTCAAACTACTGAAGGCACTAACTACTGATAGGCATAGTTAGCAAACGAAAGATTTTGATAAGGAACAAACAATATATTTACCTTAATAGTGTTCAAAAGTCATAATGTATATATCAGTCCATGATATCCAATATTACAAATTTACTCTTTCTGATGAACACACGTCCAGATCGTCCGCTCTCAAAATTCCTCCATCTCTCTCCCCACATCCACAACAACAATGGAAACCAGCCACAGACCGCACACAGCACAGCCAGTGATTTTAATACAGATCGCTACGTGGCGTTTCCAATAAGAAAACCTAAACAGCCTACTTACACAACCACCTCGGTATCTAGAAGATCTAAAGTGTCAACTGAACAGAATTTGGCACTATATTCCTCAGGAGAATATCCAAAAATTCTGTTAATCAATTCCAAGCAGAATAACCGCTTGCATAAGGGCCAGAAATGGATCAACACGTTACTGACGTGCAAAATTTTTTAAAGTCTTTCTCTTTAACAAATGATGGACTTTTCTAAAACTGTAGTCATTTGTTTGTCTGTAAATGTACGTTACATCTACCGACTTCAGTCCCATCCGGAAAATCCCTTCACGGTGCGGTGTTTTCTTCGCCTTTGTGTGTATTTCAAATTTCTTTCTCTCATCCGATACATTTTTAAAGAATGTTTAGCGAGAGCAACAAAATGTGAAGACATAAGGTTAACAAACTGAGCATGTAGAAGTATACTTATTAACACATCATAACAAGCCCAATATGTTACACTGTTAGTTCGATAAGATCTATAACTAGTAGCACTGTCTGGCAACGCCGCTTATTCGATATTATTAGTTACTCTATACAACACAGGGATGGCGCATGTGCATGGTTGTTGTCACGTCTTAGCTCTTTTGACTCTGGCACAACGAATTCATCCGTAGATGCATTCATGGCTCAATGTCTCGGCCGCAGATGGCCTTAATATCTATACGCTCTTATTAATGCGATGTGTACATTGGACGTTACCGACTGTAGCATTAAGTGGCTGATTATATTAAGATGATACACTGACCCACTGGATAAATTTTAGCTGATATCCACGATGGTGATGCCATGTTTGAACAGCACAGTGCGACATGTCACCCCTTGTTGGTTGCACGTGGGTGGCGTCGTATGCACTACTCTGAATTAACGACCTTGCTTCCACCCTTCTCGTTCCCTCCACCTCGATATCAGCTGAAAACTCATTCGAGCTTTATAGGATACTCAGAGAACCGAGTATTACCAACATGAGAACAACTGTGGGTAGTACCGAACGTGCGTGGATCAATAGCTTTCCAGAAGATTACAACACGTATGAGGGTCAATGCCTAGCAATTTTCAGTGCTTTTCAACGAGCGACTCCTTCATATTAAAATTACATCGAGTGCCATTCGCTGACATTTGGCCATTCAGTGTAATTGGTTCTTTGTTTCATTACACGACTATTTTGCTAGTAAATAGCACCCTTGTCGGTGGTCTGTTCTTCGCAGGTCGACTGCTCCGAAGCCGGCCGGAGTGACCGAGCCGTTCTAGGCGCTTCAGTCTGGAACCACACGACCGCTACGGTCGCAGGTTCGAATCCTGCCTCGGGCATGGATATGTGTGATACCCTTAGGTTTGTTAGGTTTAAGTAGTTCTAAGTTATAGGGGACTGATGACTGCAGATGTTAAGTCCCATAGTGCCCAGAGCCATTTTGAACTGCTCCGAAATTTATGCAGCTCGGCAGACGCCTCTGTATATCCGTGTCTTCAAAGGGTTCCGAATTTTGTTACTGTCTAGATCTAATTTATAGAGACTTTACCCTAAAACTGAGCCGGCCGCTGTGGCCGAGCGGTTCTGGGCGCTTCAGTCCGGAGCCGCCCTGTTGCTACGGTCACAGGTTCGAATCCTGGCTCGGGTGTGGATGTGTGTAATGTCCTTAAGTTAATTAGGTTCAAGTAGTTCTAGGTCTAGAGGACTGATGACCTCAGATGTTAAGTCCCGTAGTGCTTAGAGCCATTTTGAGCCGGAAACTGATTGAAGTAAGTTCTGAGGTCCTTCATTAAACAGTTTTAATTACCAAGTCTGTGTTTGAGCAATCGGAGCTTATTCTGCCTCCCTAATTAACCCCTTTGCGACATGAAGGTAAGCTCCAAGTTTAGAGCTTACTTCAGTCAGTTTCAAAATATTCAAATTGCGATTTGTGGTTACAAATATCTACTGTAGCTGGTTACTACTTAATGCACAATTTTCAGGGGAATCTACGTCGATTTGCTTCGAAATCACAGATTCTCTCAACAAAATACCTGTCGATTCATCCCATCATATTCAATCGTATAATCAACTGACTATGAATCTTAGACCCTTAAAGCTGTCATTACAACCTCCTCTGTTACTATAATACCGACTTTTTTCCCTTATTTTCCAAATCGCTATTTTCTTGAAGCGTCATAAGGTTAATCGTACTCCTGTAAGTCATGTCTCTCCACCCTCTCATCTCTCACTCTTAAAGAAAAGCTACGTTTTTCGCTTAGCTACCATTTCGTCTACAGCTACACTTTGTCGCCTACTTCCAACATTTGATTCACTTAACTGCTTACATTTCGTCGACCGCCCTTTCTCCGCTCTTATTGTATTTACCACCTCAACAACTCTTCGTTCTGCTGTCTTATATGTACATATCCCTGATTCAAATTCTTCACTACAATATATTTTTCTTCTTCAGCCAACACCACAAATACTCACCATGTAATCAAAGGCAGAAATTCAGCAGCATCAAAAATAACAATACACGACATTCATTTCTGCCTATCATGCGTCGCATATAATCGCTCATTATCTGTAAATACACAACTACTTATATTTTAAAATCTTAGTGTGTGTTACAAAACGTGTTGTTCATTTCGTCTGAAGGAAAGAAATCTTGTGTAGGCTAACAGCGTCTCTCAAGCCAGATGTATTAAATTATGATACAAATTCACTGTTCTAGCGTGCGCCGCGCATATAAGGATGTACTAAAAGTGGACAGCGAGAGTTTAGAAGACAGTAACATGACGAAGAACAATGTGAACCAACACTTGAAAAGAGCACCTTCATATCTCACAAAATTCTACCCAGGTTATACCATTAACTGAATGTCAGGACAGAACGTACTTGCATTTTTCAGTCCCTACACATAACAAGCAAGTTCATGACATGCTTCTTTGTACTATGCTATCCAATTAGCCTTGATGTACTAAAAAAATTTCCTCCAAATAAAGTGCTTACATCAGAGGCTGTTATAACAAAGCCGACAGTATTAGACGTATGTCGATATTAAGTGAAAATATATACAAAGGCACACAACAAACTAAACCTTTTCTGAAGTAGTTACCATTAAGCTATTACTTGGCTATCAGCCATCAGATGCCGAGGTTAGCTAATCATTGACTTGCAAGTTTGTTTACTTTTAACATCGCACGATTTAATTACGTTATCCTGTCCAGTACACACACATATAGATAGCAGAATAATTCTTTCATAAATACAGATAGACAGAGGCACATCAACAAACATTTACGATAAACATATCACCAAATGGCAGTAGCATACGGTGCAGTTATTGGCGATATCACAGATATTCGTAAATCAGATAGCTTGCTGATAATTGATGTGCTTGTGGTAATACAGTCACACCGGAACAGTCTCATATCGTTTCCTAAATTATTTATCATCGAGGCAGAACTAAAAACGTCAGTAACAACGCAACATCGAAAATTAAGAACCTGATTAACTGACACAAAATTACAGCACTGGCTCATTATCTCTAATTAATTTGGTTACTCATTATCCATGAACGATAACTGCTGTTTTGACCAGCTCACCACAGAGGAAAAGATGTTTAGTCGACAGCAAAATGTAAAATTTCATCACATTAGATACCGTTTTTGATGAACAACTGATTTAACAGCGTCCCTATTACGGGAAAAGAGGAATCATTTTCACACTGTTGTAATCTCTCTCCCAATTATCTATAGAGCTTTCTTGTCCATCTCTCACGAACTTATTTAATATTCTCGGCGATTGTTTTGAGGATACAGTGAGATCCAACTAAATGCTCATTGGACTTCATTAACCTCACAAGGTACATCGGTGTAGTACCTTTTACAGCTGACAACACATTCTGTCTCGAGATATTTTCTCTAGTACGCTCACACTTATAAAATCTTTGATTGCAATGAAGCTAGGCTTATTCGACCATACCTCTGATATATTTTGCAGTTTTTTCACTTATGACTTGTTTTTCAATCACACAAATCTCCTAGTAACTTTACAGGTATTTGGTTTATCGCATAGAATCACTTTCCCAAATAGAATACGGAAATGTGAACGTCGCATGTTGTTAGTAGCGTAAACTTGTCATGGAAATGATGAAACAAAAAATTCATCTCGTTATTCAATTCCGTCAAATATTTTTAATTGGATATTGACGTCTCACTTACAATGCAATTGTACAGAAACTGCCGTTGGTCGAAAAAGGCATAATTTCTGTGAAAGTATTTTGCAGTGACATTCAGTGAACGTAAAAACAGTGTGAGACTGCGTGAAAATGTTTTATACGTAATCAATTAGGGAACGAGCGTTCCCTTTTGTTTCGGAGGGCCGCGCGATGTAGGCGCGTGGTCTCAGGCACTTTGCACGGTTCGCGCGGCTCCCCCTGTCGGAGGTTCGAGTCCTCTCTCTCGGGTATGGGTGTGTGTGTTGTGATTAGCGTAAGTTAGTTTGATAAAGCAGTGTGTAAGCTTGGGGACCGTTGACCTCAGCAGTTTGGTCTCGTAGGATCTTAGCACAAATTTGAAATTTTTGTTTCGGAGATTACGTCTATAAGCGCCATGAAGGGATTGTATCAGCACCTAGCGAGGTGGCGCAGTGGTTAGCACGCTGGACCCGCATTCGGGAGGACGACGGTTGGAAACAAGCGTCCGACCATCCTGATTTGGGTTTTCCGTGATTTCTCTAAATCGCTTCAGGAAAATGCCAGAACGGTCCTTTAAAAAGGCACACCGACTACCTTCCCCATCCTTCCCTAGTCCGATGGTACATATGACCTCGCTCTTTGGTCCCCTCCTCCAAATCAACCAACCAACCAACTTCATCAGATCTCTTCGAATCAACACTCAAAAATAACAACAACAACAATAATAATAATAAAGAGAAAAAGGGAAAGAGGAAACGCCCTACCTATATAATTTCTGATAGTGCGGAAGCAAACAACATCGGACAGTTTATCCATTCCGTTTTCGACCGCTGCACAGAACATTACCTAAACATCAAAAAATGGGAACCAGGGAAGTCAGCAGTTACTGAGCTCAGTCTCACAAACAAACACAAAGTATTATTTGATGAAGCAAAATATTTGTTCCAGGCATCAAGGTACAAGGAATCTGTTATGAAAGAGGCCGTAGAAATAAGAGCGTGCAAGAATAACTTCAACGGGAACAGCTGATATAACCGTAGTGGTACGTGGGAGCAAGCTCTGGGCTCTGAGAAGAAACAGAGAAATTTTCCATAATGTTTACACTGTTACGGGAATGGTAACGCCAACAGCGAAGACTTCTTTCTCTGCTATCTGCTATCTGGTTGGGTTCGTTCCTTCAAATGTTCAACACCAAAAATTTTGACGGAATAACCCTCATTTCTTAGCATATCCCGTCTGTAAAAACCATGGGTGTGATATCCATGGATGGAGGAGGCCATTCAATAGTATCGCGTCTGTCAATGCGTTCGTTAGATTATGATTTAAAAAGTCACTCACCATAAATCCATAGCGTGGGTGTTTCTCATCTCGTAGTCATATCAGCTTTACATTAATCGGCGGCAAATTTTCATATCAATGTTTTCTTAACTTGTTGCAGATGTTCAAAAAGGGAACCATTTTCCCATTCGCCCAACACTTCTTGAATCGTATCTACATAATTTACAACCTTAAAAGCCCTCCGCTAAAAATCGTTGCCTATACTCTCACGCCGGCTGAGTTTAACCCTGTCTTCATCGCCACATGGAGATTTGTAAAATCGTAGTAAACACAGTTGTCAGTCCACTCTGCCATTCACCTTAAAAGTCGCTTCGTCGGACCTGAGAGTGCTTTTGTAAAGCTTGGAATTGGTTTCTTGCCTGAACGTGTACAACTCCAAGAATTCCATACGCCTCGCCGAATTACCTTCATTTAGGCCTTGAAGTGAAGTAGGCCTAGGTTGGTTTCGATTTCACTTTTTCTGAATCCTTCGAACGCTTGTTCTTGCTGTTTCACACTCCCTGGGCGCTTTTCTTTGAGATTTAGTTGGCGCTTCCACAAAACGGCACAAGACAAAGTTAAGATTCTCTTCTGAAGTAGCAGACTTCGGTTTGGCTAAACGAGGAAGTCTCTTCATATCTTAAATTTGACTAACATCATTGTAATTATGGTCATGTTTCCACCAAATCTGCAAAACAAGTATATGCTGTTCTATGCTTAACTGTACACTCCTTGTTCCTTTAAATAACAACAAGCAAAATAAACTCAAACTGCCAGCGTCAATCGACTTACAGGCACTAAGTACCAGTAAGGTTCACAAACGACTACCACTGCGCTTCGCAAAACAAAGAGTACTAATGACAATTGACTTATGGCTAAACTTTTATATTGTCTGTGTATTAATAGGAACTGTAAGTATTTCTGAAAAATAGAGGAACTTTATTTTTTTCCGGAAACAGCGAAAGAAACATGAAGCACGAAATGAATTGTTCTTAACGTCAGTGAGGATAATATAGTTCGAATTCGCGCTGATATAGTTGGTGATGGCGTTGTTAATAATCTTTTCTCTAAGTCAGAGCTGTTTATGCAACATCGATAACCACAAACTGAGGAAAACTCTCTAAGTACCATGCATGGATTCCTAGACTTTTTTTTTACAAGATCAAAATAATAAGGAAGGAAATTTTAGGCTGTAACATGGCGACCTTAATTAGGAACAAAAGTTCATTGATGATCCTCGTAAGATGGTGTGGTAAACAATCGGGCAGTATGGTAGACTGGAAAGAAAACCTGAACAGTGATGTGTTGGGTTTTATGATATTCAACAGCTGATATTAATGATACGCCCCATACAGAAATAGTTGCAGCTGCACACTTATTAAGCAGTGTTCGTACGATAATATGGAGATGGTTTTAGATGTTATCGAATTACCATATCCTTGCGAGTGTATCTGTGTATCTTAAAAACGAAACAATGAGAATTACAGAAGGCAGAGAGGTCAGTATACGAAGAAGGATTATGAAAAATAATGGTAATTACAGGAACAGCTGCAAGATAATTAAAATAGGAGAGAATAAGTGAGGTGAGTAAAGAAAGATGTAGAAAACTAACGTAGTAGAAACCTAAATCCGTACAAGGTATGAGATGTTAAAAGATACAGATGCAGTCTTATAATGTTTAGCAAATTCTTACGAAGTGTTATTTCAAATGAATAAAAAGTAGTGATTAGCAAACGTGTTATTCACATTGAATGCGTTATCAAAAACAGAAGTTTGTCATAATAACGAATCTGATGAGTTTGACACCGAGATGTTTTAGTTTGTTATTATTATGAACATTAATAAAATAAATTCTTGTACATTATGATATGAATGTGACAAGCCTGCGCAAGATGCTTTCCTACAGCTCGTATTTCGTATTTCATATGAATGAAAATTTCGGATCAATATTTTTGAGGTGTACTTTAAGGCAAACTGAAACAGAAGGTTGGCCTACCGCATTATGAAATCCGTGCAAGGTCAGTGAGTTCGATGAAGAACAAAAATAGCCGATCGCGCTCTGAACGCCAATGACTACCGTAAAATTTCATGGGCTGCCTCTCTTTTATGGTCCACGTCGCACCAAGGGCCATTTTATTACGACTGTAACAATTTAGAAGAACTTCGCGACCAGAATATAGGTCATCTGCTTAGCACTTTCGGTGCAGAGCACCCCTGTGGGCACCATACTGCCCTTTAAGCAACATACACAGTAATATAACGCATCTAACGCATCTATATTCAGAATTTTATTCGACTAAGGTAAAAGAAAAGAACGTGTAGAACCTGCAATACAAAGTACTCCAGACCAGGAAAGTGAGATCAACATTTGAACTAGCATCAAACAATACCAACGTGGACAAAAATTCTATTGTAATTATTATTTGATGAAACAGTGACAGAAATGAGGTGGGGGGGGAAAGAAAGCACGAGAACTATTAAGATTCTCCCTGAGTATAGCAATATAATTTTTTTCATTATCATGTCCACCAAAAACTTGGTCAAAGGCCTTGAAAACAGGGCCCTCTCTTGAACTTGGAGTAAGACGGTAACTCAAAAATCTCAGTAATCAGGAATAATAAATTATACAGTGGTTTAAGCCAATGACAATAACTGCATTAAACATGGAAAACTGTATTCCAAACCCTCAATGCTCATCAAGTATAAGCACAACACGCACGTGGATCGCGGAGTTAAGCGATGATCAAATGACCATTTGGGCCTGTGGATGAGATTTAGTACTACTCATTTTCCATAATTTGAAGTACAAAAGAAATAACGTTTAAGATTGTTGTTGGGGAACAGAGACTTTGTGGTACCCTAAGACACGTTCTTATCCTTTTGCATAGGGATTTTCCTAAACTGTGAAGCTTCTGGTGCTTTTATTTTCTGATTAGCTATAAAAATGGTTCATTTGTACGGCAGAAGAGAGGTAGTGTGTTTTCCGTGATGGATGCTTGTTACATTAGTCTTCGTTCGGAAGACTGCCATTTGATTTCCACCATATCATGTGAATAACAATGGTTTTTCCCTGTGACACAGGGCGACAAAAACACATCACGTTTAAAGACGTACAGGACTCAATTAACGTGAAAAATTTCAAGACGGAACATTTCATTTGGTCGTTAGTAAACATCTTAGACACCTGCCATGCATGCAATTTAATGTACATTAGAACATCTGTAACAATGGGAAAATGGAGATGAGTGTTTGGCCCCTTGCGGGGCAGGTCCGGCCACCTTGGTGCAGGTCTTATTACATTCGACGGCACATTGGGCGACCTGCGCACCGAATGGGGACGAAATGATGATGAAGACAACACAACACCAAGTCCCTGAGCGGAGAAAATCCCCAAGCCAGCCGGGAATCGAACCCGGACCCGTAGGACGGCAACCCGTCACGCTCACGCTCACCACTGTTTGGTCGTTGCGGACGTCAAATGACATGCGTTCAAGTTCGTTTGTTGATCCTTCCAATCAATTTTTTATTACAGAGGCCAATCAGCTCTCTAACCGAACACGCTGAGCTATCGTAGCAGCATCACTCAGCTATCCAGGGGGACATCTACAACAATAATATGACACTATCCAATAAAGATATTCCTTTTCAGTATCGACCTATGGTTCTTTCGTAGTTTTAAGCTCTGTGACATCGGATATGTAGTAAGAGGTAGAACTCCGTAGCGTGTTCACCAAGTTCAGTACAGTGATTTTTCGGCCTTTTTAAACAATATCCCCCGCTTTCGTACGAAATTTTTCAGTGATCTGACACCACTCTACAATGTTTCAAGCTCATTATGACAAGGACTAGCTGCAAGAAACCACGATCAAACAAATCACTGTAGTTTAATAACAACAAGCCATCAGAGCTTGGTTTTGTTGTAACAAAAGAGAATACGTCTCTAGGGGCTAAAGCCCTCACTGGGAACGACTGGATTCCTATATCACAATTTCGCTTTTGATGAAAAAGGTTGGATTTCATTCCCTGGCGAGCATAGGTACCTGGGTACTAACCGGGTGGGTACCTTATATTTAAAGAAAAACAATATGAATTAAGGTTCTCTTGTCCGCCCGGTTGGCCGCGCGGTCTAACGCATTGCTTTCCGGGCGGGAAGGCGTTCCGGTCCGCGTCACGGATCCGCCCGGCGGGTTAGTGTCGAGGTACTGTGTGCCGGCCAATATGGATCGTTCTTAAGGTGGTTTTCCATTTGCCTCGGCGAATGCGGGCTGGTTCCACCTATTCTGCCTGAGTTACACCGTGTCGGCGACTGCTGCGCAAAGACTTTCTCCACGTACACGCACACCATCATTACTCTACCACGCAAACATTGGGGTTACACTCGACTGGTGTGATACGTTCCCGGGAAGGGTGTGTGTGTGTGGGGGGGGGGGGGGGGGAGGCACTGGGGGCCAACTACACAATAACTCTGAGTTCGGTGTGGGGCGGCGGTGGGTGAGTGGACTGTTGTGGGGTTGTGAACCATTGAGGTCTAACGTGGGGACGAAGCCTCTCCACCGTTTCTAGGTCTCCAGTTCCATACAGTACAATACAATACAAGGTCATGTTTTTCTGGGTCATCAGTCTTCCCACTGGTCTCACGAGGTGCGCCAGCCTGTTCATGTCAGAGTATCACTTACTCCCTACTTCCTCTACTATTTGTTGGGTGTATGCCAATCTCTCTCTTCCCCTGCATATTCTACCCTCAATAATTCCTTCAAGTATCATGTATGTTACTCCCTGATAGCTTAACACATGCTCTATTACACTACACAATCGTCTTATCAGTGTATTCTAAATACAGGGACTGAAAGGCCATTTGCAAACTTGCACAAAAACCAGATGTCAGTTATAAGAGTAGAAAGACATGAAAGGGAAGTAGTGGTTGAAAATGGAGTGAGCCAGCTTGTAGCCTATCCCCGATGTTATTCAATCTGTACATTGAACAAGCAGTAAGGGAAACCAAAGAAAAATTTGGAGTAGGAAGTAAAAAAGAAGACTTGGAACAACAGTTGAATGGAATGAATATTTTCTTGAAAGGAGAATATAAGGTGAACATCAACAAAAGTAAAACGAGGATAATGGACTGTATTCGAATTAAATAAGATGATGCTGAGGGAATTATATTAGGAAATCACACATTTTAGGTAGTAGATGAGTTTTGCCATTAGGGCAGGAAAAGAAGTGATGTTGGCCAAAGCAGAGCGGATGTAAAATGTAGAGTGTCAATGACAAGAAATGTGTTTCTGAAGAAGAAAAAATTGTTAACATTAATTACGGATTTAAGTGTCAGGAAGCCTCTTCTGACAGTATTTCTATATATATTCCACCAATGTCTGGAAGTGAAACATGGAAGATAAGCAAATAACGAGAAAGAAGCTTTTGAAATGGATATAGTAGCGGGGAGAGCTGCATCAAACCGTTCGTGGGACTGAAGACCTCAACAACAACAACAAAGCCATATGTATGTCCTTAGTTTTAGGAGCAGAAACAAGTCTTAACACCATACCAAGCAGCCTTCTCCAGACCTCCACGCCTATGTTAGAAACCAAGGCCACAAAGTCTCTGCGGGCTATGAACTGTACCAAGTCTCCCAAGGAACTAAGAGGAAATTCTGGGAGCACTGTATGGTTTGGAAGGCCAGCGATTCTTAAGAAAGGCCAAACAATCAATGGCGGTCATACCCGCCGCTCTGCCGACTTTCTGCTATAGCTGTTTAATATGTTCCTATTTTAAATTTTAGTTTACTTGTGTCAGTCAAACTTGTATCTGCCGTGAGCTACTGTATCTCACTTCTACATTATAGTTTTATTTATTGTTCTATTACTTTGTTCTTTGTTTTGCTGAGACAAGATATCAAGCAGAGCCTTTGTTAGCCACTCGCTGGTAGAAACGTTTGGTGCTTTTCCTGCTTGCGGCAACCCATTGGTGCCAGTGTTCTGGCCTTCATAGTGCTAAATTCCTAGAATACGCTTAGACTATGATCCGCGCAACCAGCATTGCTAGCTATTCTGCAAAGCACAGAATTGAAGTGTCTCATTATCAGACACTAAAAGCTATTCCTCGTAGATGCAGCCATCTGTCTTCGTCTCATGCTATTTTTATGATTTGGTTGTATTTGCTGCAGATCATTTCGCTGATATCACCTTGTAATATGGAAGTTCTGGGCCCAGTTCTTGAGATTTTTGCCAAGTACCTTCCAATTTACTTACTTTCTCTTTTTTTAATGTAAAATAACTGTCGTTTCTTCTCTTTAGGATGTTTTAGTATTTGTTCGTCAGATTTTCCTTCGGCCCATGATGATTTCGTGGCTTTTCTCCATATCCACATGTCTATTCCCTCCATTTTTTGGTTCTTGTTTGCGCCCTGCACAACCACAGCTTGAAATGAGGAAATAAATGTATTCAGGAATGTAGTTATTGTCTCTAACCAAAGTTGTTGTTTTGTTAACAGATAATTCTAATTTATAAAGACTTCCCTTAATATCCATTACGCTCTGTTGTCATCTGTTACTTTACTTCCAAGGAGAAAAATTCACTTATTTCCGTTAGTGTTCTATTTCAAGTTTCAATATTTACCTTCAAGGAAAGGTGGGGCAAAGAGGCCTATAAAGGAAAAGTGGCTATTGCTTTTTTTTTTACACTGAATAATGCTGCTAATTGCCGAGAGGAGGTCGACCTAGTTCAAATATTCGTATACACCACCACTTTTGTCAGTGAGATTGACAGTGGAAGTTTGGTCCATTATTTTTACCAAACGTTTTCCTGATTTGCAGTCGTCTGATGTAAGGAAAGTCATTTTTATTATTACTGTAACTTCACTTAAACGTAGAGTAATACTTATTTACAGTACCAATGTTTACACAACGTCTTTCAGTTCACTATTTTTTTCCTTGTTGTTTCTTTGGGCTTGATAGTTTAATCTGTAAGCCACTAATGCTGACACTGCATCCAGTCACAGGAAAAGCGTCCACCTTGGCTACTTTTCCCAGCAGTTCATTTATATCTTTTTACCCATTTAAAAGTTAGTTACTTCCATACGTCGCACATCTACATCTACATCTACGTGATTACTCTGCTATTCACCTGGCACAGAGTTCAATGAACCACCTTCAAGCTGTCTCTCTATCGTTCCACTCTCGAAAGGCATGCGGGAAAAACGAGCACTGAAACTTCTCTGTGCGAGCCCTGATTCCTCTTATTTTATCGTGATGATCATTTCTCCCTATGTAGGTGAGTGCCAACATAATGTTTTCGCAATCGGAGGAGAAAACTGGTCATTGAAACTTCATGAGAAGATCCCGTCGCAACGAAGAACGCCTTTGTTTTAATGATTGCCACTCCATTTCACGTATCACGTCTGTGACAGTATCTCCCCTATTTCGTGATAATACAAAACGAGCTGCCCTTGTTTGCACTTTTTCGATGTCATCCGTCAGTCCACCTAATGCGAATCCCACACCGCACAGCAACACTCCACAATATGGCGGACAAGCGTAATGTAAGCAGTCTCTTTGGTAGGTCTGTTGCAACTTCTAAGTGTTTTGCCAATGAATCGCAGTCTTTGATTTGCTATACCCACACTATTATCCATGTGATCGTTCCAATTTAGGTTATTTGTAATTGTAATCCCTAAGTATTTAGTTGAATTTCCAGCCCTCAGATTTGTGTGACTTGTCCCGTAATCGAAATTTAGCTGATTTCTTTTAGTACTCATACGAATAACTTCACACTTTTCTTTATTCATGGTCAATTACCATTTTTCGCACCATACAGATATCTTATCTAAATCATTTTGCAAGTCGTTTTGATCATCTTATGACTTTACAAGACGGTAAATGACAGCATCATCTGCAAACAATCTAAGACGGCTACTAAGATTGTCTCCTACGTTGTTAATGTAGGTAAGGAACAATAGAGGGCCTATAACACCTCCTTCGGGAACGCCGGATATTACTTCTGTTTTACTCGATGACTTTCCGTCTATCAGTACGAACTGTGACATTTCTGACAGGAAATCACGAATCCAGCCGCACAACTAAGGCGCTACTCCGTAGGCACGCCGTTTGGTTAGAAGACGCTTGTGAGGAACGGTGTCGAAAGCCTTCTGGAAATCTAAAAATATGGAATCAATTTGACATCCCCTGTCGATAGCACTTATTACTTCATGAATATAAAGAGCTAGTTGAGTTTCACAAGAACTATATTTTCTGAATCCGTGCTGACCATATGTCAATAAATCGTTATCTTCAAGGTACTTCATAACGTTTGAATACAGTATATGGCCTAATACCCTACTGCAAATCGACGTTTGTGATATAGGCCTGTAAATCAGCGCATTACTCCTACTTCCCTTTTTGGGTATTGGTGTGACTTGAATAATTTTCCAGTATTTAGGTACGGATCTTTCTGTGAGCGAGTGGTTGTATATAACTGCTAAATATGGAGCTATTTTATCAGCATACTCTGAGAGGAACCTGACTGGCATGCAATCTGGACTGGAGGCCTTGCCTATATTAAGTGATTGAAGCTGCTTTATTACGACCCGCCAGGATAGCCGAGAGCGCTCCCGAGCTGCTTCCTGGACTCGGAAAGGCGCGCCGGCCCCGGATGGAATCCGCCCGGCGAATTAACGACGACGGCCGGTGTGCCGCAGAGCTTGGATGTGGTTTTCATGCGGTTTTCCATATCCTCCTAGGTGAATACCGGACTGGTCCCCACGTCCCGCCTCGGTTACAAGACTCACGGACATTTGAAACACCTTCACAGTATTCCACGATTTACACAAGATGCAGACAGCTGGGGTACACTGATTCCGTCCCAGGGGGTACAGGGTGGCGGCAGGAAGGGCTTCTGGCCACCCCTTACAGTTAACATGCCACATCTGGTTAACCATGGCCGACCCTGCGTAACCGCGGGACAAGGCGCAAGCGATAGATAGATAGAATCTGCTTTATTACACCGAGGATATCTGCTACTATGTTTCTCACCTTGGCAGTTGTTCTTGATTGGAAATGAGGAATATTTACTCCGTTTTCTTTGGTGAAGGAGTTTCGGAAAACCGTGTTTAGTAACTCTGCTTTAGTGGCACTGTCATCAGTGACTTCACCGTTGTTATCGGGCAGTGAAGGTATTGATTGTGCCTTGCCACTGGTGTGCTTTATGTATGACCAGAATCTCTTAGGGTTTTCTGATAGATTTCGAGACAGAATTTCGTTGTGTAAATTATTAAAAGCATCTCGCACTGAACTACGCGCTATATTTGGAACTTCTGTAAAAGTTTACCAATCTCGGGGATTTTGCGTTCTTTTAAATTTGGCATGCTTTTTTCGCTGCTTCTGCAACATAATATTGAAGACTCACTTCCAAATCATTTTATGTACAAAGCTATCATCCGTCATTCTATCGCTTCGTGGCGATTTTGAATCAATTAATTAATGTCATTTAACACTATCTCTGCTTAGTTATATTTGCCCTCATACAAAAATCCGATCCAGAGCGGTCTGCTACAGCCACTTGGTTTTCTTTGAGGTAGCAGGGCATCAAGATGCCTAGAAAATACGTCCAGCAATCAGAACAACAAACATGGAACCATGTTGGGATGTAAAATATGAGTGAGGCGGTAAAGAATGATAAGATTCCTTCTAGAGCAGCAAAGCAATTTCACGTTTCATGTAATACGTTGAACATAAGAGTACTAGGAATAAAACAGAGATGCTGTAGATGGTAAAAATATTGTAGGAAGCCTATAGGTAATTTAAATAAAGAACTAAAACAAGAAAGCCAAACACAACAAAGTGTTTGCATTTAAAGGAAGGCCCCAAGTCGGTGGTATTACTTCAGCCGAAAGGGTTGCTGTCCGGTTTCGAAGTATGTGTTTTGCAATAGAAGACAATAGCGGCAAGCTGTCATGCAGGTATTGTAAAATAAGCTCAGGCATCTGTAAACA
Organism: Schistocerca piceifrons; assembly: GCF_021461385.2. NCBI lineage: Eukaryota > Metazoa > Arthropoda > Insecta > Orthoptera > Acrididae > Schistocerca > Schistocerca piceifrons. The sequence continues at coordinate 1,186,742,821 of NC_060138.1, read as the reverse complement.
TGTCAACATCAAGATGTTAGGTGATTTGTGATTGCATCACAAAGTTATTCTCCATTGCGTATATCAACACAACAGTCCAATTCTCGTCATTCGCAGCGCCAGGCGGGAGCGGACGGCAAACAGATTGCCCAGCGCCCTCTGGGCATAAATACTGGACAAGATCCTTCAATACGGCAGTCTCAGGTAGCACCTGGAGAAGGCAACAAGTTACGTGGACCAAATATTGTTCCAGAGCCACACAAACATCCGGCAGTAGACCCGATTATTCCACACGTCAACATAAGTTTTATTAAGGAACATCAGGCCAGCGGTTACTGTCTGGGACGATAAACTTACGGAACTGGCGAAGCGGCATCCGCTGATGGAGTCGTCTGAGGACGAGGAGGATGACGCGGGGGGGCGGAGGGCGAGGTCGGCGGTGGAGGCGGCGGTCTGCGCCCCCGCGTCCCACGAGGACAGCGGCACCAGGCGCACGTCGTCGTCGCCGAGCGCGATCAGCTCCGCCAGGTTCACCAGCGACGGGTTGCCGCAGCCGGGGCCGACGCCGGCGCAGCACGCCTCCGCCGGGCCACTGTGCAGCGCCCGGCACGCCTGCCGACACCGCCAAACCTCACCTGCTCCATTCCACGCAGCGTAGCTATTACGTTGTCTCCTACAGAAAAGAAGTCTTCTCCTTTATGCATCATCACTTTTCTGACTGCTTTAATGCGGCCCGCAATGATTACCATATGCTGTGTCAACCTGTTTATTTCAGAGCTGCACTTGCACCATGAGACTTCTGTTAATTGTCACGTGTACTCTAACCGCTGTCTTCCCGTACAGATTTTATCCTCTACAGTCTCGTCAAGCAATCTTTTCAGTTGAAAGGGTGAAATGAAGTACTATCGATTAATTTATACAATACTGGCCATTAAAATTGCTACACCACGAAGATGACGTGCTCCAGACGCGAAAGGTTGGCACCAGTGGCGACACCTACAACGTGCTGACATGAGGAAAGTTTCGAACCGATTTCTCATATACAAACAGCAGTTGACCGGCGTTGCCTGGTGAAACGTTGTTGTGATGCCTCGTGTAAGGAGGAGAAATGCATACCATAACGTTTCCGACTTTGATAAAGGTCGGATTGTAGCCTATCGCGATTGCGGTTTGTCGTATCGCGACATTGCTGCTCGCGTTGGTCGAGATCCAATGAATGTTAGCAGAATACGGAATCGATGGGTTCAGGAGGGTAATACGGAACGCCGTGCTGGATCCCAGCGGCCTCGTATCACTAGCAGTCGAGATGACAGGCATCTTATCCGCATGGCTGTAACGGATCGTGCAGCCACGTCTCGATCCATGAGCCAACAGATGGGGTCGTTTGCAAGACAACAACCATCTGCACGAACAGTTCGACGACGTTTGCAGCAGCATGGACTATCAGCTCGGAGACTATGGCTGCGGTTACCCTTGACGCTGCATCGCAGACAGGAGCGCCTGTGATGGTGCACTCATCGACGAACCTGGGTGCACGAATGGCAAAAAGTCATTTTTTCGGATGAATCGAGGTTCTGTTTACAGCATCATGATGGTCGCATCCGTGTTTAGCGACATCGCGGTGAATGCACATTGGAAGTGTGTATTCGTCATCGCCATGCTGGCGTATCACCCGGCGTGATGGCATGGTGTGTCATTGGTTACACGTCTCGGTCACCTCTTGTTCGCATTGACGGCACTTTCAACAGTGTACATTTCAGATGTGTTACGACCCATGGCTCTTAACCTTCATTCGATCTCTGCGAAACCTTACATTTTAGCAGGGTATTGCAGGACCGAATGTGCAGGTACTGTACGAGCCTTTCTGGATACAGAAAATGTTCTACCGATGCCCTGGCCAGCACACTCTCCAGATCTCTCACCAACTGAAAACGTCTGGTCAATGGTGGCCGAGCAACTGGCTCGTCACAATACGCCAGTCACTACTCTTGATGAACTGTGGTATCGTGTTGAAGCTGCATGGGCAGCTGTACCTATACACGCCATCCCAGCTCAGTTTGACTCAATGCCCAGGCGTATCAAGGCCGTTATTACGGCCAGAGGTGGTTGTTCTGCGTCCTGATTTCTCGGGATCTATGCACCCAAATTGCGTGAAAATGTAATCACATATAAGTTCTAGTATAATACATTTGTCCAATGAGTACCCGTTTATCATCTGCATTTCTTCTTGGTATAGCAATTTAAAGTCTATATAAGTGTTGCCAATCTGGCAACTGTTACTTCACGTTCTCTCTTTCTCTCTCTCTCCCTGCCCCCCCCCCCCCCTCTCTCTCAATCTCTCTTATCTTTCTTTCTCTCTGTCTCTCTCTCATACATACACACTCTCTTCTTTCCTTTCTTAGTACTTGGATGTTGGCATTATGTATTTACCCAACCCTCGCCAGCTATTCCCTCCAAATTCGATTTTGAGCAACCCCGTTCCAAATAGCCATAGAGTGTGTGTGTGTGTGTGAGAGAGAGAGAGAGAGAGAGAGAGAGAGTCTTCTGCTTCCGGCCACACCTTGGAATGGTTTCCGCTCAAGCTCAGTGCAGGTAGTAAATAGGGTAGGCACAGCAGTGGACCATCGGAGGACTCGTGGGACGTGCTTGGATCCCCACGTCCGGCCCTCCACACTAATGCCTATCGACACCGTCCTGGAGTTTACTGACCCAAGGCCTACAAAGCCTGGAGCTGTTAGCGAAGGGTCACCTGCTCAGGAATCACAGCCAGTATCCGTATTGAAGACGACGTAACTATACAGCTAACAAAATGTAGAAATGTTTCCAGCAAATACGTAAACACTCAATGACCTGAAGAATTAAAATACTAACCTCACAGGTGAATGAAAATAAGTCGTTTCTAGTTTGAAGCTTGTAAAATAATTCGCAGACGTACGATGTACTCTCGTGTGCTAACGATTTACTCTCCGGTATTGCTGCATAAATTGAAGATGATGCATAACTAAAGTGTCTTCAACCATAATTGATTACTAGGCCGAAATGTAGTTTCATTAATTACTTCTCTATCGTCCACTGACTTTATTCAGTTTCTGTCCTCCAACAACTTGGTTCTCGTGCGTCATTCGATAATTTTAATCAGACCTCCTACTTTTCTCTGCCCTTATTCCGTGTCTTCAGGGGGTGGAGGCTTAAACCTGGATTTGACAATATCAGTGGCAGAGAATACCTGATGTCTTCCTCCCGCCACCTCTTCCCCCTTAGACGGATCTTTGTACCCCACATGTGTTGTCCGATGTGAAAGTGCAAGAACGTTTGCGGAATATCTGTAAACCGTCTATTTGAGGCTGTGAGAAACCGCCTAAGACCTCATTAAGACTGGCCAGCACCCAGCTGCCGTCGTTAACCCGGCGAGCAGATTTGATCCGGGACAAGCACGCCTCCCAGACCCCGGATGTACCTTGCTAACGAGCACGGCTATCCATGACAGAGATAATCTGAATCTGATGTTGTTATCAACACAGAAATTTTGTTTGTAAATTTTGTCAGTCGCCAGTAGAAGTCGTACTGCACTGACATATTCACCTCTGTAAATTAATTTGGGTGAGGATAGTACGTACACTACTGCTTAAAGTAAATCTTAAGTAAATGAGTTGAACAGCAATATTTTGTTACACGAATAAAAATAAACAGTTTTAGTAATAAAGCTGTTTCTGATATAATTGGTTAAAGTCTTGCACGTACCTCACTGAAGGTCTCCCCCCTCAGCTGCCCAATGGCTAACCGCCGCCGAAGCAGGGTGACATCTGAAGGTTCACTGCGTATTGAGGCCACGTCAGAGTCCATCGTTACTGATGAAATTTGTGATATCTGAAACATGAATTGAAATTTGCCCATGATGGGTACTGACTACAGTGAATCGTTTGTATAAAGAGGATCGGTTAGTGCATGAGTCCGCGCCATTCTTCACTGGTTTGACACCATTGCACAGTGAAGACTTCTTTACAATCACTCAATGTTTCATTGTTGTGAAAAAGAGTCTCCAGCAACGTCTCTGCCTAAATTAGCAGCTTAAATTCCGCTCCAAGTGCTGCGCAATGATTTCAAAATATGGTTCAAATGGCTCTGAGCACTATGGGACTTAACTTCTAAGGTCATCAGTCCCCTAGAACTTAGAACTATTTAAACCTAACTAACCTAAGGACATCACACACATCCATGCCCGAGGCAGGATTTGAACCTGTGACCGTAGCGGTCACGTGGTTCCAGACTGTAGTGCCTAGAACCGCACGGCCACACCGGCCGGCGCAATTTTTTCGCTCGTACCTGACATCTCTCTCGCATTACATCGTATCCTGAACTATGAAGACACACTGGAAGCAGGCAGTTTCAGGTGTCCATCAGGGTTCAGTATTAGGTGTTATGCTCTTGTCACTGTACCTAAATGACGTGTCATCAGTTTTGTCCTACTACAAATAACACATGTGCGCTGATGGCCACTCTACGATCGCTACGGTCGCAGGTTCGAATCCTGCCTCGGGCATGGATGTGTATGGCGTCCTTAGGTTAGTTAGGTTTAATTAGTTCTAAGTTCGAGGCGACTGATGACCTCAGAAGTTAAGTCGCATAGTGCTCGGAGCCATAAGATCAATAGACGTGAAGAGAGCTATTGAGAATCTCAATACCGACCTGAGTGCACTATCAACATGGTTGCGCGGTGTAGCGTTGAAGCTCAACCCACTCAAAATCCAAGAGGTGCTGCTTATTGTATGCACCTGGTAGTTGTCTCCTCCGCACACAAGGCAGTTCGTGCGGGCAGCCGCCCCGCCAGAAGGACGTGAGAAAATTGCTCCCACCAAAACAGAGATATTATCCTTGTATTGCTTGGGCTCTAACGCGGAGTTACGCGTTGCCTCCACAGCGTCTGGAGGTGCCAAGCCAACGGGCAGGTACCATGCCTGCCGCAACAGAGAGCACTGTCGCCAAGGCCCTGTTTTGATGCCAGCCGGTGTGGCCGAGTGCTTCTAGGCGCTTCGGTCTGGAACCGCGCGGCCGTTACGGTCGCAGGTTCGAATCCTGCCTCGGGCGTGGATGTGTGTGATGTCCTTAGGTTAGTTAGGTTTAAGTAGTTCTAAGTTCTTGGTAACTGATGACCTCAGATGTTAAGTCCCACAGTGCCCAGAACCATTTGAACCATTTTGAACCTGTTTTGATACTCCAGCCACCTCCATCCGCTCCCGACTATTTAGGGCAGCACTGGACAGTGCTAAGTCAGTTACGTCCTACGCCTGAAGTCTGCAATACCAGGAGTTCCGTCCGGCCGCATCAGCAGTTCAGCTTCATCGCCACCAGCTGGAAATACCAACAGTTTCGTCTCAGTGTTCCACACTAGCAAACCATGCCCATTTCGTCCTGGTCTTCACCCGCAGCACGTCAGCCGTCAAATGCCAGCAGCACTGGCCGAGTAACGCACCCGGTCTTCACGCCGCCGCCTATCACAACTCTAGGAGTCGTAGAGGCACATCACAGTCAGCAACACAGGAGGAACGTTTCTGTTGCATGTCGTTGGGTGGATAGTCATCCAAGGACATTACAGTTTTGTTTCGCTTTGCTGATACAGCTGTTCATTTAAAAGTTTTTCGGTCACTCCTCAGTATGGGGATACTTCACTGGTTCGTCATTTCAGGTTAATTGCCCGCAATATTGGGTATTCCTACCATCTTTAATCCTAAACGGGAAAAAATTCATCTTCTCTCCTTCAGCAAAGAGTCTAGGAGTTTTAATAGACGGAACTGTAAATTGGACAGAGCAGTTTGCAAAATATAAATAACTTTCCCTCTTGATCTGAAAGACAAACTTCTACAAACAGTTACGCTTGTAGATTTATTGATTACAGCGACGTTATCCTTTCTCATGAAATCTCACTGTGCTTGGAACTGTTTATGAATGCCTGTGTTCGTCATATCTGTGATGTTCGACTCTCTGATCACGCTTCAGCATCATATGCACAGCAATCCTGACTGCGTGCAGACAAGCGCAGGGATTTCCATACACTTTGTATTTTCTACTCTCGTATTAACGAACATAGTGCCTCATATGTCTCAAACAAACCCGTAACCAGAGAGCAAAATCCTTCCTGTCCCACTCCATCGTTCAACAATTTTCTCGAAGTACTTCTCAGTAGCAGAACGCGACTCTGGAATACCCTTCGGTATATTAAAGAATTGAAAAATATCTTTAGATTCAAAGGACAGTTAAGGAAACATCCACTAAATCAACAATAATGAATACCATTGTTTCAGCACGCACTCGCCATCCTTGTACACTACGTCTTTCTTTTCAGTCACATCCTCGTGTTTTTCCCAGTATTCTTAGCTGGTGCTGTCTTCTTAAATTTCCTTTCCCCAAAAAGTCGCTATATCAGAAAACATCTATCTTGCACATCTATAAACTCCTTTTACGCCTGGCACTAAAATTATTGTTATTATTGTCATTATTATTGTTATTATTTTATTACTATTATTATTATTATTATTATCATTATTACTATTATCACTCTTAGTGACAGCAGTTTCAGTATAGAAGTATTCACTTTATCAGTTCATAGTCAGAATTAAGTACTCACATCTCTGATTCTAGAGAAGACCTGATGGACCTAATCAGATCAGATTAAATACGTAAAATAAATATTTTGTTAGCATTATACGTTGTGCATTACAAAAAAATGTGTGTGAAATCTTATGGGACTTAACTGCTAAGGCCATCAGTCCCTAAGTTTACACACTACTTAACCTAAATTATCCTTAGGACAAACACACACACCCATGACCGAGGGAGGACTCGAACCTCTGCCGGGACCAGCCGCACAGTCCATGACTGCAGCGCCTCAGACCGCTCGGCTTATCGCGCCCGGCCTTGTGCATTACACTGAATAATATAGCGGAAGGTAGTTACTCGACGGTATCGGGTATCGATCTCTGGTATTCTACGCTGCCTACCGTTTAGGAAAGGATGATAATGAAGTGGTATTTAAATTGTATTCGTTATTATTAGCAAGCTTTGGAGTTTTCAGACACTCTGTTACTTTACCTTTATGCTGTATTTCGCCAATTGTCGCTCCTGTCTTCGCCAGCTCACGACCGCAAATTTTATTGCTCACTATTTGGACCCCAAGCAGGCACTGAATTTTAGACGCTGTGCGCTGCTCTGATGGTTGTTTCGCAACGACGATGAAGAATAAAATGGTCAAAACAAATTCTAAAAAACAAAAGGGGGTTTGCCAGTGGCAGAAACTCGTCGCCTTTACACTAAAATGTGGGAGGCAATCGAGATTGGGATTGCAAGCAAATTAACAGGATGCTTAATTCACGTCGGAATATCTCAGTGCCCTCTATGCACTCTTAGACAACAGGCACTTCGGAATTTTTTGGTAAAGGCTATCTTATCTTAGGGCATTCTACACACATGAACTTCTATAATTTTAATCATAACTTTTGCTGACTATTTTAACCATTAATCGACAAGCAATCGGTAAAATGACCGCTACATGTACAAATTAGTTTTGCTGGACCATTCAGTGTAGCACAGGTTGCTGCTATGTTCCCTGCGAGTTATGACTACTGCGCCTGTACAAAACGTTAAAATGTTCTACTGTTTCGTAGTGAACAGTTACCTCAAATGTCCGAGTGAGAGATGGATGCCTGAGCAAGAAGTACAATTCTACGTTTGCGTAGATGTGTAGCACTCGCTATAAGAACCATACATACTTAGTCATCTAATAATTCCCGAAGGAAATTACACACAAAGGGAGAATGACTCCACTCATTGCTTGACGGGATAGAGAAGTACTTTTGTGCCAGTGCACTGCCCTAAAGTATGGATGCAAGTCATTAGAAGTCGTGAGGGGATTACTGGCCCTTTCATAATCAAACTTATCCAGTAATACTGCCGTTTAAACTTTAAAAATGTCTAGGAAGACTTTCCGGATATTCCAGTGTATAATGTGTACCTAATACACAATGAAGGAAAGATAAGTTTTGACAGAATCTCAGGGGACTTTTAGTGAAGTATTAAAAAAAAAGGGGGGGGGGGGACAACCTTCAGAAAATTAGCCTGTTCTCATAGCATACAGGAAAAATCTTCCAATAGCAGCAGCAAATCTTTACGATCTGGTTATAATGTGTGACAAACGGACACGGGAATAACATGAATTTTACCGCAATTTGTTGAGCGATAAGGCTGTGTGTGACACATTGTCTGAACCAGATACTAAAGAGGTCTGTGAACAGGATTAAAGTTTACTGTGGATTAGATTGTTTGTTTACAGTCACGTTTACAGATTCGCTTATTTGTTTTTAAGTAATAAAATTGGAAATGATGTATGTGGAACTGGCATAAGATCAGTAAAATGTGATTCGGTAAGAATAAATCAGAAGTAGATCGATTTCCTAAGCTACCATCAATGATTTTGTAGATTCTGTCGAACATGCAGTAGCTTGTATGTCAAAGCTGTTATAAGGAACATTCGTTGTTTTGGCGTAAAGGGGTGTATTTACATACGCTATACATTGCTTGAAAAAAAGAGAAAAAAAACGGGAAACACAAAAAGGTTATGAGGAAACGAAATGAAATTCCACGTGTTGAGATGTTTGTTATGTTACTTAAATGATTACAATATCGTGCCAAATTTACAAAGAAATTGACAGTATGAGTCCAGTTTTTGAACTCCTCCTAGCCTTGAAGCTTACACTGATTCGATTGGGAAAGGGGTCAAAAAGTAGTTGTATCTCCTCTTGAGACAAACTGGCCCACAACTACCATAGTTAAACCTTAACATTGTGGATATTAGTCCAGGGAAGGATCTGGCGTACGAGCGCTTCCACTAATGATCTATCAGGGACAGATCTGCGGATCTTGCTGGTCACGATAGAACCTCAGCATCACGCAGACATTTCATAGAGATACGTTCCGTGTGTCGACGAGCATTTCCCTGCCGAAAAATGGCACCACGGTACTGTCGTATGAGATGTAACACATGATGACGCAGGATACCCGAGACGTGGTCCGAATTCGCTCAGTGAATACCAGCTGTGACCTGATGTTACACCCAATGGCCCTCCAAATCATGATGCCTGGAACAACGCCACTGTGCCCCTACAAAACAGTGAAGGATGGACTTCCGTCCAGGTCGTCGTCATATTAGCCCACGATGGTCATCTGAGGGACAGCAGAACCACGATACGTCATTGAACAAAATACGATGCCGCTCATCAACTGTCCGTGCCTCCCGCTGACCCCACCGCTCCACACGCAGCCGTTTGTGCTGTGGTGTTAACGGCAGCCTACACATTGGACGGTGGTTCCTAATCCAGCTGCAACTAGTTTCCGATCAATGGATCTGAATAACACAGAATGTGGCACGTCTCTTTGGTCTCTAATGGCAGGGGTGGATATGAAGAGGTTACAATGTGTCTGGTACACAACACGGTGAGTCACCATTGTCTTGGTCAGACCTGGTCGACAGAACCTTTGCAACTGGTATTCCTACCTTCATGGACCAATGCAGTCCAACATGGGGCCACTGCCACACAGAATGTCCCACAAATCTGGATATGGCATTACTTATTCAGCCGGACAAATGGAGATATACAATGAGAACCCTTTCAAACTCTTGTCTGGTGCTGACGACACTGTCTCAAACGAGTATATGACATTACCATGTCCTACGCGTTAATCACTCAACATCTGACCTTTTAGCTACACTAAACACGAATAATACCAAACCACTCTGGTGAGCGTTCTGCTTATCACAGAGAACAGCAACTCTAAGGATTTACATTACTTGCCGATCGTGTATATGGGAACGACATTGCACTGACTAACTACTGTTCTTTCTGGATGCCTTTTTTTTCAGGCTATGCATCTAGCCAGAATACAGCACACATTAACGAAAATACGAACACATAGTTGTGCGTCCCCAGAGTCAAGCTCTCTTATTCTGTCGATATTTAAATCATTAAACGTTTGTTTCATGAGGGTATTTTTGATCCGTCGTTGCAGTACAAAAATTCACATTAAACTATGCACTAACACAGTGACACGGTCATAAAATAACATAATTTTTTGAAAAAGTCATGATCTTTTAAAATCATCAATTCCTGCCTTCCGATTTGTCGCATCACATTACCGTTCGTCAACGGAAGCTCCTGTGCTTAACCAGTACCTCTGACTGCCCACGCTTGTTTTAACACCAGGCGTCTCTACTACGATTGCTACCCATTTTCAAGACAACAACAACTGTAGTTATGAGAAAGCGTAAATTTACAATAGTTGTCTGTGAAACCTTTTTCCGCGCCTTATTTATACTAATCTCAGAAAAGATTAATCAAACCGTTAAAAAATTCGTTCTGGCCTTCTCACGTTGCTACATCAAGCAAGTTATTAAAGCTGTCTTTGTGAATTGCTTGTAGGATAACCTTCTTCCTCTTCTGATAGGTGCAATTTCTCTAAAACTTCATTTCCTTTTATCTTATGTATGCGCCATTTTGCCTGGAATGTTTCATTTGGCTTACATATTATTAATAATCACAAATAACATTAGTATTATGTAAAATATGACACCCGCAAACCTTTAGTGAAGTAATGTGATCAATATAAATTAAAATTTTCACTCTGATTTTTCATTGGCGTTGTGTGGACACTATAGCTAAAGAATTATCAGATGCAACTCAGCTAACAGACCAAGTTTTCAGTACTCTCGTTTCAATTGATCAGTCGTGCTGCAAAAGAAGCTGAAGCAAAGACGCTTAAGTGCGACACGTTTGTGAAAGGCCTGTAACAAATATATTGTAAACTTCCATACAAGAAAGGCCTGTAACAAAACTATCATAAACTTCCTCACATTTTCTAAAACTTTCTATTACTCCATAAATAATTAATGTTGACAAATATTTTTGAAGCGTTCTTAGCTTATTCACTGGACAATGTTTGAATCTGGTAGGCTCTGCCTTCGTTGTGTTATGTGTGTCATGAAACTAAGTGAATACGTATTTGATGTGGGATGTTGTTTACTGGCTGTGACTTTCCATGAAGCACGTACCATATCCTTACCTCTCTACAACCGCATTAATTTCGAAAAACTGTGTCCTGAGACTATAATTAGGTTGAGTCGCGATAACGTAAATGATTACGAACGAAGTGAGCTCGAAATACATTCTGTAGAGCAGCTGTTTTCTCTTCCTAAAACTATGCAGTTAAAAAATATATTTTACTAGGGAGTAAATACACCTTTTACGGGCATTTTATTGGTCGTCTACAATGTTTGGCTCACGTCGTGGACTTCTATCGCTAACTTAGTTACTAATTGGTCATATAGTGGGCAAGGAAACCTATCTGTCAGCGAAAGACTGTCAAAATACTCTTCAGTGAAGTCTTGGAAACGGTGTAGGTTGTTACTCACCTCTTGTTCTGAAAGACCACCTGTCCTGGAGCTACTGGGATAATTTGGAATGACGGTGAACTGTTACCAAAGCTTGTTGTAACTGCGGAAACGAAAAGCTTACTCTAACGCCATTGTTGGACTTGCCGCTCTTGAGTCGTGATCTGGTGCGTGATTGGAAACCAAGACATACATACGTAGTAAACAGGAAGACTCTGAGTGTATGCACTGACATACATACGACACTTTACCTCAGAGGCATTCATTAATTATCGGACACATTTTCAAGAGCGTTTTCAGGTTCTCAGCTGGAGAGGATGGTTAGGTTTGCTAATACTGTTTTGGAAAATGGAGCAATGGCATGAACGAGGCACATTCTCTTAGAAAATAAAAAAACTACTGAAAATCTCTCTTTATTAATCACGAAGTATGCTGATGCTGCAACCTTATAAGTGCTCTTAATTCGTACCTACTACCTACAGCGTACAGGTCAAATGAAGAATGGGATACAACTCGTCGGCTTGATTTTAATCACAGATATTAATCTCTTTGTTTTAGAGCCTTAGATAATAACTTGGTTATCTTCTGTGGCGGAGCGTAATAAATGTAAACAGAAACACATGAATGTGTTATTAAGCGACTGATACAGTGCACGCCTTTTGTCGCTTATGGTAATTTTGACTCATTTGTGTGCATGTTATGAATTATACCTTAGTCTGATAATGAGTCGTTCCAGTTGTTGTTTCCTCTGAAATTAATTCGTATCTTGTGCTATGTAGGTCAACAGAAGAATAGGAAAAAAAGGGGCGTACATAACACTGGTATCCTGTACGTCAGGTGTACTGCGAAGGTCGTATCCTATTCTTCAGTTGACCTATATAGGTCAACTTAAGTACAGGACACTAACTTTCCATCTGTTGCTTCTTTTTGCCTTCGCTAGTAGTAGTATTCTATTCTTCAGTAGACCTAGATAGGTCGGCTGAAATACAGGACACACATTTTACTTTTTTCGCATTTTCCGCCCCCGCTAGTACTAATTTCCTATTCTTCAGTTGATACTAGTGCAAGCGAAGGGGAAAAAACCAACCTACGTAAAATCTGCATATACGTCAGCTGAGGCACTCCATGTTAAGATATTGCGTATGTTGCTTTTTATGCTTTCGCTAACATTGGTGTACTATGAAGGATAGGATACTAGGATTTTCTACTGAGAAAAAATTGATATACGTAACGTTACGTCCTAAATACATGGCCACGATCTGTTTTCTCTGTACTACAATGGTATATTTCGCAACATTCGTCTATGTCTTTAAATCGTTGCAATGCATCGTCTGTGGTAACTTACGTCACTGGTCAAAGCCGATGGGCTGTACTACATTCTTCAGTATCCTCCAGCGTAGTTACCTGAGAGAGTATAGTTGTTCTTCTGCTTCTATACGTCACTTATTAGGCAAATTGCCTGTTACGGTACTCCATCTCCTATATAGCATTCCCGCTCTTCTTACAGTGCATACCATGAGTCTTCTTCTCCCATAAAGTCTCCTCCCAAGGTCTACAAATTCCTTCCATTTTTTCCGGTTTCCTTCTGTACTTTCGTTTACCATAGATATTTGTAAATCTTTCCTTATATTCTCATTTCTTTACGTTCTTGTCTTGTACATCTTTTCACTCTTCTCAGAAACCTCTCTCCCTGAGCCTGTACTATACTTTCTTGATACCTTGTTGACATCCATGCATCACTTTCGTAAGTAATGATTGTACTATTGTGGTTTTCTAAAAGTCACCAGGGTTTCTTTCCGGCATTATCCTACTTTAATTATCATTCTTATTTATGCAATCGTTCCACTTATGAAGGTGAATTTATTTAATTATGGAACCACGCCATCGTTGCATTTGTACATATTTAAGTATACATTAAAGTGATTATAGCCGAAAGATTACAGGTTAATGTAAGCGCTAGATAAGCCATTGCAAATGAGAAATGCTGGTACATTAGTAACCCGTGAAATTGGCAGGACGTTGAATGCAAGCACGAAAATGTGATTGCATTATGTTGTGCAGGTTCGGATGTCCGTTTTTAGGTTGGAGTTCCATGGCTGTTGTACTTGTTCGGTCAGTAAAGGCACGGTTCACGCTTGAGTTGTCGTCCGATAATGTCTCATATGTTTAATATTGGGGACAGATCTGGTGATCGAGCAGACCAAGACAGCACATCGACACTCTGATCTGGTGATCGAGCAGACCAAGACAGCACATCGACACTCTGTAGAAATGTTGGGTTACAACAGCAGTATGTGGACGACCGTTATCCTGTTGCAAAACACCCTTTTGAATCCTGTTTATGAATTGCAGCACAACTTGTATAATTACCAGTCTGACGTTCACACTTGCAATCAGGGTGCGTGGGATAACCACGAGAGGCCCAAACCATAACTCCAGGTTTAAGTCCAGTGTGTGTAGGTAGCAGGCATTTTGGTTGCAGGCCCCCAGCTTAACACCCTTTAACCAACACACAGCCATCTCTGGGGTCCAGGCAGAACCAGCTTTTTGCCCAGAAAACTCAACTGACCTACACCCTGCCCTCCAACGAGCTCTCGCATGACACCACTGAAGTGTCGAGTGGCCCTGGTTTGCATTCAGTGGAAATCACGCTACACGGCCCCTGGCTCTGAGCTGTCCTTGAAGTAAACGGTTTGTAACAGTTCGTGACGTCACTGTTTTGCCAACTGCTGCTGCACACGCAATAAGATGCGACAGAGCCGTACGCCGAACTGGATGGTCTTCCCTCTCGGTAACGCCACGTGGCGGTGCTGTGTCCGGTCTTCTTGTCACCACCGCTGCCGATAGTCACGTGCACTGGCTATATTCTTAACAAATCTTTCTTCAACATCACAGAGGGAACATTCAGCTTCATGTAGCCATATTACACAACCTCGTTCAAACTCAGTGAGCTGGTAAAGGCGTCTCTGTCACCTTAAAGTCATTCTTGACTAACATCAACTCACCACGTCCAATATCAAAGGTAACTAATGCTCGGGACCGTTAAAGCGAGTATTTAAAGCACATCTGATTTTCGTCCTTATTGTGGCGCTACTAGCTTCACGTTTACGCGACTTGTGCGAAATCTGAACAGGCATCATCTTTCAGACGTATAAAAAAAGCCTAGGAACTTTCGTTTATGTCGCACAACTCATTTTTCGTGTTGCGATTTTTTTCCGTCAGTGTACTTCCGTGTTTGTGTACAGAATCTTAACAACCTGGGTGAGATGAGATGGATAACCTCGATCAGCCATTATATTCCCTAGTATTTCTCTGCCAATGTTATCAAATGCCTCTTCAAAATCTATTATACAAACACAGCTTTCTCTGATGAATTCCCGACTCTTCTATATAAAGTTTTTGATGTAAAAACATTGTCAGCTGTTGATCATGCCTTTCTAAAACTAAACTGTTCTCAGATATTAGTTGTTCACGACAGTTTTTAGTCCTGCGTTAAATAGTCTGTCGTATAATTTATTTGGTGGCTCCAGGAAGTGTATACTTCTATAATGATTACAGTTTTTTCCCAAACATCGTAGATATGGATATTAACTTTGCTTTCAAGCAGTCTTTTCGTACTTTATTGCTACTACATTTACTAAAATGTTAAGAACCCTTAGGTGAAGGAATAATCCCGTATATTTTCTCAGTTCCTTATTAATAGTGTCTCAACGAATGACTCTCCTATTCCTTGCAGATTTAGAACTTGCGTCAGTTCTCTCACACCAGAATCGTTAAAGCCTTTTGTATAGTTCGTACCCAATTCCTACATAGTTCTCTCCTGTTGAAGAGAGAACATTTATTAGCGTGCGAATACTTCCTATATTAACATTTTATAGATGGGCTGGTAATACGACGAAGTAACACAAGGACTTTAAAGTACAACGACTGTGAAACCATTTAGAACCCAGTTCTTGATGAGATGTCCAATTTCAGGGTGAATGTTTTCGTATTTTATGCAAACCACTGTGTGTAAACTTGCTATTACTCATTAATTGCGAAATAGGGCAGAATGTGCATGCGGTTAGCCAGGGTATAGTGTCTCTCCCAAAGGTCGTCACATTTTCTCTAGTCTCCAAAGGACCTTTCCATGTTCGTTTTTGAAGTGTTTAGCTGGAGTCAGCCCAAAAAATCGTACTCAACACGTCCTTCTTCAGACGTTCAGAACACGTGGGTTGGTTGCACATTACAGACAAAATGAATTTTGAAATTAGAATGTAACTTGCGCAGTCGATACAGCGGTCCCAGAGTAATCTAGCACGATATTCATTTTAGTAATATGCTTTAACAGGGACAGTAAGTGTCAAAGACTAACCGGTATAAATCAAATATCGCACTAGACTATCTATCTATAGAACTGACACACAAAATTTCGCTTTTAAAAATCATTTTTGAGAGAAAGCAAACCGAAGCCGTACAGCTACGTTGGGCGTCCCATGAAACACATGATGAGTACTACTTTTCTGGGCTGACTCCAGCTGCACAATTCAAAACGAAATTATAAATATTTGCTGAAAGTCCAGCGACTCTTAGAAGAGACACCCTGCATATATTGCGCTCTTTTATCGGAGAATAGCGTAGCTTGTCTTGCAGTGAAACAAGCTTGTGGCTTCTGATTGCCGTTGTGCTTCATCCAGAAACGCATTCACATGATTCTGTAGAATGCAGCATGCAGAAGTTACACCACTCAGACAGTTCACGTACACGGAAAACCGAGAGTTCTTTGATCTCCTGCATAAATTGACATGCTAATTACTAATTATTTTGCACTACGTTGGGCACCAGTAATTAAGTGACATCAGTAATTAACAGTAAATAAAAAGCAAATGGTTATGGGATTAACGGAATTATATGCGAATGGGACACATTGTTTGAATTAATAAAACAAGAAATGACTGCTTTTATTTCAGTACATTTCGCACACGAGACAAAACCAAAGACATTACAGGTGTCAGGGCCGATTTCGCTGGCCGTGGGTATGACTCAGTCCGGATTGAATAACCTCATCGTTCTTCACAGTCATTTGTCGTGTGATGATGACGGCCACCTACGTTGAGTCGGTAAGGTGCATCGCCTCGAGCCGGTGGCGGTCGGTCGGCAGCTCTCATCTGCGACCCGTGGCTTTATAACGAGACCCAGATACGGCCTC
This sequence comes from Schistocerca piceifrons, assembly GCF_021461385.2. NCBI lineage: Eukaryota > Metazoa > Arthropoda > Insecta > Orthoptera > Acrididae > Schistocerca > Schistocerca piceifrons. The sequence continues at coordinate 1,186,726,220 of NC_060138.1, read as the reverse complement.
CGCGTTGTTGATTTGCCTTTCTGTAGTAGAAACAACGATATGGTTCCGGGAGCCGGTTGTAGGTGACGGACGGAAGACACTCTGTAAGTAGGCTGTTTAGGTTCTTATATTGGTAACGCCAAGTAGCGCTCTGTATGAAAATCACTGGCTGTGCTGTGTGCAGTCTGTGGCTCGTTTGCATTGTTGCTTGCTATTGTTGTGTTGGGCAGTTGGCTGTTAACAGCGCATAGTGTTGCGCAGTTGGAGGTGAGCCGCCAGCAGTGGTGGATGTGGGGAGAGAGATGGCGGAGTTTTGAGAGCGGAGGATCCACCACTGCTGGCGGCTCACCTCCAACTAAGGTAAATACATTGTTTGTTCTCTATCAAAATCATTCATTTGCTAACTATGCCTATCAGTAGTTAGTGACTTCAGTAGTTTGAATCTTTTATTTAGCTGGCAGTATTGGCGCTTGCTGTATTGCAGTAGTTCGAGTAACGAAGATTTTTGTGAGGTACGAATTCATGAAAGGTATAGGTTATTGTTAGTCAGGGCCATTCTTTTGTATAGATTACTGAAAGTCAGATTGCGTTGCGCTAAAAATAGTGTGTGTCACTTTAGTGAATGTCTGTGTACGTTCAGTTTTGCTCAGCTGTTTGAAAATCCAATAATGTAAGAGGTTTATCAGCACAGTAATTCAATAATTTTTCTAAGGAGACGTTTCAACTCAACTCCTCTTGTTTTTGGCCTGTTACGCCGACTAACCTCTCCGCATTTCATCACACTCTAAGTTTCGTCCAAGAACCTTCTGGTTCGTGATTTACAAACAACCTCCTTCCCCTACAGAAAACATTTTTTAAAAATAATTATGACTTCTTTCGCAGTTCTTTAATTTCAAATTCCTCCCTGTGCGAATTCTTGGCGCTTTGTGTCTCCGATTTGTCGTAGCGTCTGTAGGGGTCCCTATCTGCAAGTTTCGCACTGTCCTCCAGGTTCTTCGCAAGGTGTCCTTCCCTAAGCGAGGCACGGGCATCTCCTGGGCTACCCCTGCGTGTTATCAGAATGCGTCTCTGGCGTTCACTCATTGGGATCCAAATTCCCAGTCGTGCTGGGCCGCTGGCGCTGTGAGTCGGCAAAAGTGGTCACCAGCGGATGTATCACACACATAATTGCGATGTGCAATCTTAAAACGAAATTGGCATATACTGGGGTATTCCAACTGCGGCACTGTCATACAGCTGTAATTTTCCTTAGCCTCAGTTTCACATAAATGTGGAGTGGTGGACCCTTGTGCTGAATACAAGTGAACCAGTCATCTCGTTAGACTTAGATGATTACTCACAATTAGGTCTCTACTGCGAGAATATGTATTTGGTATTTGACCATTACCGTTGTAAAAATAAGTATGGCATGACTAGGGCCTCCCGAGCCGGCCTCGTTTCCTGAGCGGTTCTAGGCGCTTCAGTCCGGAACCGCGTGACCGCTACGGTCGCAGGTTCGAATCCTGCCTGGGGCCTGGATGTGTGTGATATCCTTAGGTTACTTAGGTTTAAGTAGTTCTAAGTTCTAGGCGCTGATGACCTCAGATGTTAAGTCCCACAGTGCTCAGAGCCATTTGAACTAGGGTCTCCCGTCGGGTAGACCGTTCGCCGGGTGCAAGTCTTCCCATTTGACGGTACTTCGGCGACTTGCGCGCCGATGGGAATGGAATGAGAATTATTAGGACAACACAATACCCAGTTCCAGAAAGGAGAAAATCTCCGACCCAGCCGGGAATGGAACCTGCGCCCTAATGATTGACATTCTCTCGCGCTGACCACTCAGCTACCGGGGCCGGACACATTCCTCGTCATATCAAGTTTATGCATCTCGGTGCTGTGTCTACACTCTTCAGTAAGTTACCTCTTATTGTTAGCACTTTCCTTGTATTTATTTTTCGAAATCAGTACAAGTTCCTCTTCTTTTACTTCAGACGGCTATAATGCATAATCTCAAGACAGCAATTGAGAACTCCGTCGATGCTGGTAATTTCTTACCTGTCAGTCGTTTGCAATTTGCAGGCTCCTCGTACCTAAGTGTCCCGGTTTCACAGTGGTCCTCGAACTGCACCAGCTGATATCCTGTTCTGAGTATCGGCGATACTGGTTATTTAATGAGACGTTTCCTGAAGATGATCTAGTAGGCCGAAAACTAATTCGAAACAAACAAAAATCAGTAGAACAAAAACGGTGTACTTGTTATTCAACTTCAAATCTGGAAGCAGTTTTCGGCACTATTTCAGACAGTGGTTAAGATACCGACAGAACAGCTGTTTTTTTAACGACATTTTATTTAGCAAGCTTGTTGTATGCCTTGTTTTAGATAGTTTATTTTTTTCATGATCTACTTTAAGTTTAATCGAATGTTTTGATGTTTGTTACGCAAATACCAGTACAGCACGACGGCAAATGATTCTTTACATTTCGTACCTACCTGTTCTCTCGAATCCACTGAAACGCACTAGATCGATGAAAAAGAAGGAGCTTATAGGGCGTGTCTTTAGTGGAACCCACCTACGTAGATTTTGTACATTAGGTTCACAATGCCGAAGTACTGCTTGGCACTGACAACCCTCAGAATGGACTGACACATCTACAATGGGCATTAAAAGGTAACGAATAATCAACATTGAAGGTAGTAAGCTCTGTATTCGAGTTCACAATAGTTACGGATGAAAGATGATAAAGCGAGTGTCAAATGAATGTATTTTTTCGTACTTGGATAATATTTATTTATAGAGAGCCATGAAGTTAAAGAAACATCAAACGAGAATTATTTTGTACCCATCGTTCCACTGATGACTTTGGTAGACGACCTGCCATTACAGATGGCGGGTAATATATAGAATTCCGTGAACACACACATGCCTTATTAGGTCGACTGGACACGTTATTTTCACTGGGTGCTCACTGATTAATGGCACTGCTCAGATCCTATCCCCAACCTCTGCTTTGTGGCACTGGCGTTTAAGGAAGCGATGGAAATACGTCAGGCGGACAGCCTAATTATCAGTGGGGCCTCTCATTTAAACAGTTCCTTGCACCCACTAATAATTATTTCTGCTCTTACAGGAAAATTCTGTTACGAGTTTTCTCTGTTACACGTCCCACCCATATTAACAACGAGCCCCTTCGGTATTGATCGTTGCTGTTTCTACCGAGTAACTCTGTGATGGTCGCATGTGGCGCTAGTTTAATTTAATCTGTGACACATTCCGTTCTAGTGTTAGTAACAACGTGATCGATTTCTGACACTGAGTTTTACGTTAGGCTTGTTGCACTGTTGACCAACTGAGACAAGACGAAAATGTGTAGAATGTTTTAGGCACTCTTATTGGCTTTATTCACGATACTTGTCTTTATAATGATGTCTCCACACAAAATCATGTTGTTCTTGGGCATTCAACCTTTGTCCAGACACGCAATAAATTTGCTGAGAAAGTGACTGTGCTAACACTATGTGTTCCATACCCAGAGAGAACCATTTTTCGTGTTATTTAACTGGCAATATCTGTTATTCAGTACCTTGTGTTTCAAAACGGCTCTCGACACTACTCTCTTAATGTAACAGCTGGGTTTAAATTGTGCTCCCTTTTCTGTATACCGCGTGGTTCTAAATAATTTTTCCCTCTTTAACACTTTATAACACGGAAACTAATAACCTTACGAGTACCAAATTTGGTAGCGTTAATGTCCGGAGAATGGGGTGCATGTTTTCCATGCGTCACAGTGCCACTTTCCAGTTCCAACTATGGCCACCAGGTGCCGTGATCAGTCATCGTGATTCATAGTCTCTCACACCTGACCAGTCGCAGTGCACTTGTTGACAAGCCAACAAGGGCTTGGACAAAAAGAGCAGGGAATTATTGGTGAAGCTCTATTATCAAAACAGCAGTGAAGCTAGAGCTACACTTCGAGAATGTCGCCTGCTGAAAAGATTACGGAAGGGTCCTCCTTCTCCACGTGCTGTGCAGAGCATGATAAAGAAGTTCGAATCAACTGGAGAAGTGGGCGTCGCTTCGGAAAGAGGACGACGACCGGTTGCATCACAGGTGGTTGATGAAATCACTGTTGTTACGGCAGACAACGCTGCGCGCAATTCCCGATCGTCAGGCAGTTAGCGTGCTGTGTCAAAACAGCTGAACATCCCGTGGCCCACTGTATGGAAGGTGCTTCAACCATTCTCAGAGGGTGTTGACTTCGCTCTCCATTTTCTGGCAAGGACTGAAGTTGACAAGGGCTGGCCCTTGACCATGCTATGGACAGACGAAGCTCATTTTTCTCTGACGGGTGAGGAGTGTGGGGATCTCCACTTCCAGTCACTGTGCATGAAGTTCCTCTGTGTGATGAACGTATCACAGTATTGGTATGACTTCACGGCTGCGTTCATCATTGGCTCATACGTTTTTGAACAGGTTGGCGTTCAAGGACCAAAGACGTGCAGTGTGACTTCCCAGCGTTACTGTGATATGCTACGCCAGCACGTCATACGCGCCCTACAGGAGAGAGACGCATTGAAGTTTTCGTGCAAGATAGGCCCCACCGCACATCGCTCGTGAAGTTAACTTGCTTCTCGCTAAAACATTTGGAAACAATCGAATTATCAACCGATCGTTTCATATGCTTGGTCAGCACGATTACCTGATCTCACTCCTTGTGAGTTCTGGCTGTGGGGCTACCTTATGGACAGGTTTTACCAGTGAAACGTGTCCACATGTGCAGATCTGAAGCGCAGCATATCAAGAGAGATAACCAGCATACATATGGGCATGCTTCGCTCTGCTGTGCAGAAAGAAATCCAGCGCTTTCAGGCTCTTTTAGACACTGATGGGTGCCACATTGAGCCCCTTTTGTAGCAGTAATAATACCGGCACGTAATGGTACGATGTACCGTAGGAACACATTAAAATGTTTCAGTTGAACTGATTTTCCATTATTTCCCTTCCACGTGTCCTTGACATTAATGCTACCAAATTCAGTACTCGTACGGTAATTACTGTTCGTGTTATGACGTGTTGTAGCCTGTCCCAGATGTTATTCAATCTGTACACTGTGCAAGCAGTAAAGCAAATGAAAAGAAAATTTGGAGTAGGAATTAAAATTCATGGAGAAGAAATAAAAACTTCGAGGTTTACCCATGACAAGGTAATTCTGTCAGACAGCAAAGGGCCTCAAACCGCAGTTGGACAGTGTCTTGAAAGGAGGATATAAGATGAACATCAAAAAAGCAAAACGAGGATAATGGAATGTAATCGAATTAAATCAGGTGATTGAGAGAGTTAGATTAGCAAATGAGGCACTTACGGTAGTAGATGAGTTTTGCTATTTGGTGAGCAAAATAACTGATGATGGTCGAAGTAGAGGGGATATAAAATGTAGACTGGCAATGGCAAGGAAAGCGTTTCCGAAGAAGAGAAATTTGTTAACATTGAGTATAGATTTAAGTGCCAGGACGTCCTTCCTGAAAGTATTTGTATGAAGTGTAGCCATGTATGGAAGTGAAAGATGGACGATCAATAGTTTAGACAAGAAGTGAATAAGAGCTTTCGAAATGTGGTGCTACAAAAGATTGCTGAAGATTAGATGGGTAGATCGAGCAGCTAATGAGGAGGTACTGAATAGAATTGGGGAGAAGAGAAATCTGTCACACAACTTGACTAGAAGAAGGGACCGGTTGGTAGGACATGTTCTGAGGCATCAAGGGATCACCAGTTTAGTATTGGAGGGCAGCATGGAGGGTAAACATCGTAGAGGGAGACAAAGAGATGAATACACTACGCAGACTCAGAAGGATGTAGGTTGCAGTAGTTACTCGGAGATGAAGAGGCTTTCACAGGATAGAGTAGAATGGAGAGCTGCATCCAACCAGTATCGGGACTCAAGTCCACAACAACAACACAACGTGTTAAATAGGAAAAGTTTAATTACATCCACCCGATACACAAATGATCACAAATTCAATCTCAAACTTCGTCTGAACAGGCCTTAGAAGTACCCAACGGTACCGACCGGCCTCCGTATCATCTTCAACCGCTAGGCGATCTCAGGATGTGGATATGGAGGAATGTATGTTCAGTACACTGCTCTCCCTGCTGTTGTCAGTTTTCGTGACCAGAGCCGCTACTTCTGAATCAAGTAGCTCCACAGTTGGCTTCACAAGGGTTGCTTCAGCAGTGCCTTGTTGACATCTGTGGTCTACACCCCACTTGAACCCTGCCAGCAGCTCTTACCATCTGAAATTGGGACTCATCTCACCATGTGATGGCTTTCCAGTGTTATGCTGTTCAACAGATATCGTCACATGCCAATGAGAGTTGCAGCAGGCGGGCAATGTCGTGCTTTTACCAAAGGCAGTCGCGTCGGTCACCCGCCGCCGTAGTCCATTGACGCCAAATTTCGCCTTTCTCTACTAACAGATACGTTCGTCGCACGTCCTTCGTGTAGTTATTTCACGCAGTGTTGCTTGTCTGTTAGCACTGGTAACTCTAAGTATACGCCAATGCTCTCGGTCGTTAAGGCAAGGACTTCGGCTACTGCCTTCTCCCGGGTGAGGGATAACGTCTGAGATGTGGTACCTCGGCACACTTTTGACACCGTGCATCCCAGAATAATTGAATTCCCTAACGATTTCCGAAACTGAACGTCACATGTGTCTAGCTCCAACTACCATCTCGCCTCCAAAGTCTGTTACTTCCCGTCGTGGGGGGATAATCACTCCGGAAACCTCTGCACATGCATCACCTGAGTACAAATGACAGTTCCGCCACTACACTGCCCTCTCGTATCATGTGTATGCGAAGCTGCTGCCTTCTGTATAAGTGCAAATTACTAGTCCATAACTTTCGCTTCATACAATCCCATGTCTTTTGTCACCTAAGTGTTTGTAAACAATAGGTATTAGCAACGCAAAAAAATCGCTTTCCGCATTTTCTTCGTAAGTTTGGATGCCATATGACATAAGGATAAATTAACATTTTAGTATGATGGTTGGGCATGTTTAAAAAATACCAAGGACTGATTTCTATGGTAGTTGACGGAACTGTGGAAGGTATAGACAGAGAGTTGGAAAATGTTCAACACAGAATTGAGGATGTTGCGTGCAAGAGTGACTCCGAGAAAATCTTCAGTCTTGAAGGTCTTCTCACTACTGCACTTTGGGAGATAAGTCTAAACATTACGTGAAATGTGTTTGGAATTGCGAATATGAGCCCATCAGTTGTATAAGGGACTGCCAGCAATGAAAATTTGTGGCGGACTGGCAGTCGAACCCGGATATTCAACTTTACGCGAGTGGTCGCCTTATCCGCTTCGGCCGTCCGTGGGCAAGACCTAAACTTCCGTACGTCGTCTATCCTGCGTCACAGCCTGTACTCGTACACACACGCTGTTAATTCATGTACAGGGGACGACATTTTAATTGAAAGTCACTGCCTTTAATCGTCAGATATACACGATACTGCAGTGCCTATGTTCTTCACAACACAAGCTCTGCAGTATCGTAAAATTATATCTAAGGGAATCTAATTATAGATAAAATATTTCTCGTTGTTGTGGTCTTCAGTGCAGAGACTGGTTTGATGCAGCTCTCCATGCTACTCTAACCTGCGCAAGTTTCTTCATCTCCCAGTACCTACTGCAACCTACATCCTTCTGGATCTGTTTTGTGTATTCATCTCTTGGTCTCCCTCTACGAATTTTAACCTCTACGCTGCCGTCCAATACTAAATTGGTGATCCCTTGATACCTTAGAATATGCCCCACCAACCGATCCCTTCTTGTAGTCAAGTTGTGCCACAAATTTCTCTTCTCTCCAATTCTATTCAATACCTGCTCATTAGTTACGTGATCCACCCATCTAATCTTCAGCATTTTTCTGTAGCACCACATTTAGAAACCTTCTATTCTCTTCTTGTCCAAACTATTTATCGTCCATGTTTCCATACATGGCTACACTCCATACAAATACTTTCAGAAATCACTTCCTGACACTTAAATCTATATTCGATGTTAACAAATTTCTCTTCTTCAGAAATGCTTCCCTTGCCGTTGCCAGTGTACATTTTATATCCTCTCTACTTCGACCATGATCAGTTATTTTGCTCCCCAAATAGCAATACTTATTTACTACTTTAGGCTGCTCATTTCTTAATCTAATTCCCGCAGCATCACCCGATTTAATCCGACTACATTCCATTATTCTCGTTTTGCTTTTGTTGTTGTTTATCTTATATCCTCCTTTCAAGACCATGTCCATTCCCTTCAGCTGCTCTTCCAGGTCCTTTGCTGTCTCTGACAGAACTACAATGTCATCGGCGAACCTCAAAGTTTTTATTTCTTCTCCATGGATTTTCATTCCTACTCCAAATTTTTCTTTTGTTTCGTCTACTGCTTGCTCAATATACAGATTGAATAACATCGGGGAGAGGCTACAACCCTGTCTCACTCTCTTTCCAACCACTCCTTCCCTTTCATGTCCCTCGACTCTTATAACTGCAACCTGGTTTCTGTACAAATTGTAAATAGCCTTTCGCTCCCTGTATTTTACCCCTACCACCTTCAGAATTTGAAAGAGGGTATTCGAGTCAATTATTTAGCTAGCCTGTAATGCTGCAAGACTCATCCTTACGGGGTTGTTGAGTGTAGGTAAAAGAATGTGGACTAGGAACAAAGTGATGGAAGTTACCGCAACACAGACACACATACACGCACGTACTCGGAGTGGGTGAGAGAGTGGTCCGGGGGGGGGGGGGGGGGAGGAGTGGGAGGGAATGGACGGCGGCTATTGCCCCACACACCCACACAGCGCAGGGCAGGCGGCGCCGCCCTTTGATGTCGCGCCCCGTCGCCCTCAGGCGGTGCTGCCAAGCTACAGCGCCGCGCGCCATGCCGCTCTGCTACCACTTGAGGCCGGCCGCTGAGTAATGTCGGCTAATTGCGGCGGACGCTTCTGTCGCACCGAGCCGCAGGTGGGCGGCGCTCCCGCACGTCGCTGCCCACACTGGCTGGTCGCCAAGACGACGCCGGCCACGAGGGGGCAGCGCTGGCCACTGGAGCGCTAACAAGCAGTCTGCTACGTCACAACTGCAGTTGCCCAGCAGGTGTTTCTTCCAAACTACTTGACTGGCATCCGCTTTGTTCTCACGAAAACACACACATACACACACAGACATCTCTCTTATTTCCAAATCTTTATTAACGCATACTGTCGAAAAATGTGATTCTGTGCTTCAGCAAATCTTAATCAGCAGTTCATTACGAGTTACTGGATTAAATGAAAATTTTGTGTGCAAGACTTAAATTGAGGTATAGCAAATTGATGTACAGCCAAATGATTACTGACATCAACTGGTACATGTAAATCTGATGCATATGTCTCCATCAATGTTGGAACACGTGGGACAATAGTGACCTTACGACTTATTTTAGAAGAAAGATTAAGGAAAGGCAAATGTACGTTTCTGGCATTTGTAGACTTAGAGAAAGCTTTTGACAATGTTGACTGGAATACTCTCTTTCCAATTCTGAAGGTGGCAGGGGTAAAATACAGGGAGCGAAAGGCTATTTACAATTTGTACAGAAACCAGATGGCAGGTATAACAGTCGAGGGGCATGAAGGGGAAGCAGTGGTTGGGAAGGGAGTGAGACAGGGTTGTAGCCTATCCCCGATGTTATTCAATCTATATATTGATCAAGCAGTAAAGGAAAAAAAGAAAAATTCGGAGTATGTATTAAAATCCATGGAGAAGAAATAAAAACTTTGAGGTTCACCGATGGCATTGTAATTCTGTCAGAGGCAGCAAAGGGCTTGGAAGAGCAGTTGAAAGGAATGGACAGTGTCTTGAAAGGAGCATATAAGATGAACATCAACAAAAGCAAAACGAGGATAATCTAATGTAGTCGAATTAAGTCGGGTGACGCTGAGGGAATTAGATTAGGAAATTAGACACTTAAAGTAGTAAAGGAGTTTTGCTTGGTCGAAGCGGAGAGGGTATAAAATGTAGACTGGCAATGGCAAGGAAAACGTTTCTGAAGAAGAGAAATTTGTTAACATCGAGTATAGATTTAAGTGTCAGGAAGTCGTTTCTGTAAGTATTTGCATGGAGTGTAGCCATGTATGGAACTGAGACATGGGCGACAAATAGTTTGGAGAAGAAGAAAACTTCTTTTCTCTTCTTTCGAAATGTGGTACTACAGAAGAATGCTGAAAATTAGATGGGTAGATCACATAACTAATGAGGAGGTATGAATAGAATTGGGGAGAAGAGGAGTTTGTGGCACAACTTGACAAGAGGAAGGGACCGGTTGGTAGGCCATGTTCTGAGGCATCAAGGGATCACAAATTTAGCACTGGAGGGCAGCGTGGAGGGTAAAAATCGTAGAGGGAGACCAAGAGATGAATACACTAAACGGATTCAGAAGGATGTAGGTTGCAGTAAGTACTGGGAGATGAAGAAGCTTGCACAGTATAGAGTAGCATGGAGAGCTGCATCAAACTAGTCTCAGGACTGAAGACCACAACAATAACAACATGTCTCCATCGACTGACTGACTCTTGTTAAGATCCTGAAGAACAGAGGACTTGATAAACTCATAAAAGAAATTCTGACAGACACAAAAGCAAGGGTGAAATTCAGAGGAGCACTGCCAGAAGAATTTGAGATCAAGACTGGTGTTAAACACTGAGATGGATTGTCACCATTGTTGTTCAATATATGACTGGACGAAGTGATGAGGCAGTGGAGAGCAATAAAAGAGTAAATGGGAATACCAAAGACCCATATGGGGGACAAAAAGGACAACAGGACTCAAGTGGAATGTCTAGCCATTGGAAATGGCATAGCGATAGTAAGTTAGACGGAAGAAGACGCACAGGTACAACTCGACAACTTAGGAAAGGTAGCCAGAAAGATGCGACTGAGGATCGTCTGTAACAAGACACAGACGTTAAATGCCACTGCGGGCTGGGAAACACCGGAAGGCACTGTGCAAATGGTGGACAAATTTAAATACGTGGGAGAATTTATAACAGGAAGGAACAGGAGCAAGGAGGGAATAACAGAGAAGATAAAGAAGATGAGGTCAGCCTTTTGCATGACGAGAGACGTATACAATAAAAAGACTGTGAGGAATGCAGCATTATATGCTGCTGAGACGACGATACTAGGAAGAAATGGGGCAGAACAACTAGAGAAAAAAGAGAAAAATACTGAGAAAAATACCAGATCCCAAAAGAGGTGGAGAGAGGTGGATGCGAAGACCTAGGGATGAACTGTACCGGAACATGAGAACAATATCCGGGGAAATGAGACACAAAAGGACAAGGTTTGCTGGACATATATGGACTGAATGACGAAGAGAGTGTGGGATACAACAGGGAGAACAAGAGGAAAGACAGGAACCAAGTGAGTTGTAGAAATTCGCATGGACTGGTTGGAATTGGGGATCAAGGTCGAAGGATAGGAAAATTGGAGGAACAAATATAGACCGACCAACATGCCGGAGATCAATGACAGACAAGAATACAGGAAAAGATTAGAGTGTCATCACTGGAGCCGACAGGAGAAACGAAACTGAACATTTCGGAAGAGGAGCGGGAGAGAAAAAGAGAAAGAATGAAGAGGTTCTGGGAGAAGAAGAGTCCACGAAGGCGCTACCCGTTGTCCTACAGAGGCCGTAACGCAAGAGGAAAAAGAAGAAGAAGAAGAAGATGCAGTTTTGCTAAAATGTGGTAATAGATTCGGTATTTTCTGTTTTGTGTGGCGACAGTGCCATCAACACGTCGTATAAATTAAAACACCTTTTTCTTACTTCAGTCTACATTTATTTATGTTCGAGACTCGTTTCAGCTTTTACAATGAGGCGTCGCCAGTGGATTAAATGTGGAACGTCATGTTGAGGTCAAACGGTTTCTCACCTGCTCTGATTCGCTTAGTGCCTTACAATCGCTACAGTATCTGTACCCAGCTGTGAAGTTGGCCCAGCCGACATATGACCAACTATACGTTCTACAACGGCAGGAAAAGCAGGTGTCATTCTGCCGGATGGCAGGACATGTGGGGATAAGGGCCTTTCGGGCTGCCAAGGAGACCTGCAGAGGACAGGATGTGGCTCAGTATCCAGCTCTCCTGCAGGTTGTGTTTCTGCTCTGCACAGGAAGACAATGCAGTTGTGGGATGAGGAATGGCAGGCGGTAACAGACAATAAGCTGCTATTGGTGAAGTCAAATAGCGGCCGTAAAGTTCCTCCTGCCGGTTGCTCATTCGGGATGAAGTGGCCGTCACACTTCTTAGCATTGGGCATTGCTCTCTTACATATGGCTTCTTACTACGGCGCAAGGTGCCCCGTTTTGCCACGCATGTGTCGTGTACATCTCTGTGCGCCACATTTTAACAGAGTGCATTTTATACCGTGATGTGATGCCAGGGCAGAAGCAAATATCGATGGTGATCTGCCCTCTACTTTAGCAAATGGTCAGCCGAGTGTGACTACAGTTTTAAAGTTTTGTGAGGTATCCTGAATGCGGCCTAAGGTTTTAGGCTGGAGGTTTTAGTGTGTTGCAGAGTGGTTGGCTCATCCTTTTTTCATGCTTGCGATCAGCCAGCCACTTCCGTCTGCTACGTTGTTTTAACTCCTTCTACCACTTTCATCCTATTTGGTTGATCACATCGTGTTTTTCAATTTGTGTCGTTAAATTCGGTCTATTGTCACAATAAATTAATCAGTATAGTATAAAGTTTTGTCCATTTAACCCTAGTAACAGCAACGAATTTTCCATAACGCAAATTACCAAAGGGGGGCGGGGAATGGAGGTTTCCGAAAAGAAATGAAAAAAAAGAAACAAAATTCGTTAACTGTTGTTGACTTATATTAACAACATACTTCTTAAATAGATACTAATTTGTAAGTAGGTTTCAGAACCTAAAAGTATATTTTAGCACACTCGTAGCAATATCAACCAGCTTCGGTTAAGTTTACTACCAATTGGTAGTTACTTTATACCTACCCTAAAATAGTCTATAATATGATAATTTTGTTTATTTTTCTCAATTTTTACGCACAACATACGTATTACAGAGATATTAATGTTTAAGTAAGGTGTCTAAACTAAAAATGTTGAATATAACATTCATTGGGGAAAGTGACATCTGCTACTAGGGCTTAAATTTTTGGGTTAGGTTTAACTGAAAAGTTGTCGGATCTCATTGAAGAAACCGTTAAAGCAATAAACATTTTTTTCGACATTTTAACATGGAGAGTAACTGACTGGACTGCGATATTTTCAAAAGATGAGCATGAAGTAACCCCCACCCCCTCGTGGTATTGCATGAGTCAATCAAATCTGAAGATGGTCATTATGGCCTGAAATCGATAGCCTGAAAACAATCTAATGTGGTATTAGACTGGAGTTAAACATAGAAATTTTATACTTCCTGGATAACAGTTTTTTGTGCGACTATGTTGTAAACTCCCAACAGTTTAATTTCGTAACCTCGCAATAATAATGTGTCTAACCTCTCAATAAAAATGTGACTCATATATAACCTTTCAATAATTAACTGACTGTGAATTTAAGCTGGAAAATCTAGACGTCAGCAATGCTGCTTCATGGCCCTGAAAAGTCGTTCTGAATAAACTGAAAATTATAACCGAATTAAGTCGCGTGATAACGCGTATATATCTGCTCCTATAAGAAATTTTTGTGGCACAGCCCAGTGCAGTGCTCGCCACTAGATTTTGTTATGTATAAAAAAACTGATTTTTATTTACGATAATTGGCATGACTATGGAGAGGAGAAATTAGTAAAAACTTTAAATTCAGATGAATGACTGCCTAAAGTTATCTTTAAAGTTATCTTTGTATGAAAGATTATTACTGAAAATTATTTACATGTTACTTTGATATAACAATAGTACAAAATCAGTTGTTGCAAATTAGATATGCGCTCGTCAATAAACAATAATAATTTACCTTTACCTTATACTAAATCGCTCAGGCACCGCCATCGGTCTCCACGACCGGCCTTGGTAATTCCATACAGGACACAAGTGCTCTCTGTGAGCTATACAACTAGACAACTGCTCTCTAAGAGCGACCTGACCCAACCGCCCGACTGCCAGCTACTACTACTGCTGCTGCCGACACTGCTCTCTGGTCCGCGATTCTGCTGTAGCTTACACATCGCAGGCAGCGCATGAGCAATGCATCTAAGTTACATCCGCTCGAGTGCGCTAGCAATAAATTCCTGAGTCATGGACCTCTTACAATGTCTTAGGTTGTAATATGCTTTTGCTTTTTGATTAAATATTTACAGATCAGAAGGCTCCGAACAGGCTGTGAACTATTGTCAGTTTGCTACAACTGTTTATAGCTGATTTCGATTCCCGAGGATCACTAGTCCCCACGACGCTCTTTTGTCTGTTGTAGGCTGCACTGATATCCCGAGAAACGTAAATTTAGCCAATTTTTCCCACCTCTACTTCATATGATGGTTGGCGAAAACCTAATAAATTGTGTCCCGGATCCAAATCTTTCTTCCAATTGAAACCACCGACCTCTTTTACTAGATTATCCAACATATACGTCTGTCGACTCCTTAATTACGCAGACACAGGAACTTGGCGCTGGGACAACGACTCTGGTCTTACCGCATTTTATTTCGAAGCAATGATCTGCGCCACCTGATTTGATCTCTTATTTTAGTCAGGTTCAAATGGTTCAAATGGCTCTGAGCACTATGGGACTTAACTACTGAGGTCATCAGTCCCCTAGAACTCAGAAGTACTTAAACCTATCTAACCTAAGGACACCATACACATCCATGCCCGAGGCAGGATTCGAACCTGCGACCGTAGCGGTCACGCGGTTCCAAATTGACGCGCTTAGAATCGCACGGCCACACCGGCCGGCTTTAGTCAGGTGCGTCGCCGATGTTCCTTGCATCCCTCCTCTATTGTTATCATAACCGGCTCCACGCCAGACAAGTCACTTTCGCAAGGTAAACCGAGCGGGACAGCGGGACTGGTTAGCACACTGGACTCTCGTTCGAGGGGACGACGGCTCAAACCCGCGTTCACCCATCCTGATTTAGGTTTTCTGTGATTTCCCTAAATCGCTTAAGGCACA
The DNA here is from genome assembly GCF_021461385.2 of Schistocerca piceifrons. Classification (NCBI taxonomy): domain Eukaryota; kingdom Metazoa; phylum Arthropoda; class Insecta; order Orthoptera; family Acrididae; genus Schistocerca; species Schistocerca piceifrons. The sequence continues at coordinate 1,186,711,081 of NC_060138.1, read as the reverse complement.
AGCCGGGATGGTTCCCACGAAAGGACACTGGTGCTTTCCTACAGTGTCCTTCCTTAATCCGAACTTATTTTCCACCTATAATGACTTCGTTGTCGATGCGACGCTAAACACTAATCTTCTTAGAGTCTACCTATATTCCTAATAGTGAGGCAGCGTAAGTCAGATAAGCGATTCTTGACTTCTCCTCCATTGTGTCAGTCCCGACCTCTTTCTCATGAATATTTGATTCTGACTGCAACATCCGTTGAGTTTGACGTTCTGGTGCCTGCGCCATCGAAACACTATTCGTAAGTCTAGTTCTTCGGCGAGGCTCTCCTTGTCTTTCAGTGATCGAACTCTGCGGATCAGTGTTATGGATGATAACGGCCTGAGACGTGGAGACAGAGAGCAAAGTGAGTAGGTTTTCTGTATACACTGTGACACAGGGATCCACCCGTTCTTCTCTTAACTTACACGCTGAGGAAAGGTAATTCGCCCTCTTTTTCAGTTTCCATCATGACCTGTATATTACGACCGACAGAGCTTGAATATTGCTGGAACTCTTCATGTTTTTCCGCCTCTTGTTGCTAAAAGCGTACGCTATTTTTTGCCTTTTGCCTACGGAGTGCGTAGGGTTCTTTAAATGGATACTTTAACTAAGCAAGTGAATTTACCCCTGCAGTATTTGATACAAGTAAATTATCACTCATCAAATCATTAATTAATGAATTTATCTGACTGGTAAGTCAGACTATGATCACAATTAACTCAGTTGTTTTTACTCACAAGTAATTAAATCCCACAAGAAATGTATGAAACAATTACTGAAATCAATAAATTTAAGCCTTGTCAAACTTTAATGAAAGATCTGGAGTGGTAATTTGATGTTAATGTGTATCTTAACAAAACATTTACATCCATGGAGTGCGTACTGTGATTGCCGTAGTTTGATGTTAATGTGTATCTTAACAAAACATTTACATCCATGGAGGGCGTACTGTGATTGCCGTAGGTTAGCAGATAGAGGGTGGCTGCTAAATCAGTAATTGGCCCTTTACCAGCTACTCGTCTCTGCCTGCGTCAATGTTCAGCCTCAGACAAATGAGAGCCTCTCGCCCTAGGTGAGCTATAAGTCTGGATGAAAAGTTCTGCAAGTGAAGACGCGAAGAGAGGCTCTGGAGGAGAAGTAGCTATCTGCAGAGAGCATCTGAACAGGAAAACTTAGCACTCTGTGTTTTTCGACGCTGCGTAGTATTGATTGGCGGAATATCGATTTAGCTGGATTCCGAACAGTAATATATCGTCTCACCAGACGCTGGTTCCTCTCCCTTACCCCATTAGCCAGAGGTATCATCACTAAGTGCCTGAAGCAGTTGGAGCAAGTTCCACATCGCCCTTCACATGGACACAAAGTTGTCCTGCACGTACACTTTGACATGATCGACGCCAGCACATTCTTAAACAATCTGTGACTAAAGTATACTGCAGGACTCTTTTTAAACTCAACCAGTCAAAGTTCCTTTTGCCTCAAAGGAATAGATACCAGCAAGGAAGGCGATCCATTCATAATTGTTTTAAAAATGCCTATACATGTGTTATTGTCTCTTTTGTAAAATGTGTTTATGAAAGAAAAATCTTGCTTATTTTGGAATATACACTTATGCTCATAAATTAACGATAACTGCATAATGTGGTGCCACACAACGTTGCACTACACAAAACTCGCGCTAATAGCTTAGGCACATAGGGAACACACAAGACATAGATCTGTAAGTTCATGGTATTGGTGGTAAGTTCAGAAAACAGTCCCGCAACACATGTGCTACAAAACGCCACTGTTTCCTGCGCATGTTCCCCGACATCAACATGGGATGTGATCAACATGCACACGTACACAGGCCGCACAACGGGTTGGCATACTCTGGATTAGCCGGTCGAGCAGCTGCTGGGGTATAGCCTCCCATTCTTGTACCAGTGCCTGTCGGAGCTCCTGAAGTGTCGTATGGGTTTGAAGACGTGCAGCGATACGTCGACCGAGAGCATCCCAGACGTGCTCGATGGGGCTTAAGTCTGGAGAAGAGGCAGGCCACTCCATTCGACTGATATCTTCGATTTCAAGGTACTCCTCCACGATGGCAGCTCGGTGGGGAAGGGAGTTTCATCCATTAGGAGCAGGTGGGACCCACTGCACCCCTGAAAAGGCGGGCATACTGGTGCAAAATGAAGTCTCGATACACCTGACCTGTTACAGTTCCTCTGTCAAAGACATGCAGGGGTGTACGTGCACCAATTATAATCCCACCCCACACCATCAAATCACAACCTCCATACAGGTCCCTTTCAAGTACTTTAAGGGGTTGGTATCTGGTTCCTGGGTCACGACAGATTAAAACCCGGCAAGAATCACTGTTCACACTACACCTGGACTCGTCCGTGAACATAACCTGGGATCACGGTTCCAGTGACCAAGTACTATGTTCTTGACACCAGGCTCTCCTTTGACCAGTGATCAGTGGAATGCACGTTGCAGGTCTCCAGGCGAATAAATCATGTCTTTTCAGTCGTGTGTACACTGTGCGTCTGGAGACAACTGTTCCAGTGGCTGCAGTTGTGACCCGAGAAAGGCTACCTGCAGTACTCCGTGGCCATCTGCTGGCACTGATGGTGTGATATCGGTGTTCTTGTGGTGTTGTACACTGTGGACTTCCGTACTGTAGCGCCTGGACATGTTTCCTGTCTGTTGGAATAGTTACCATAATCTTGAGATAATACTTTGTGGGACACTGCCCGTGCTACGACCTGTTTTGGTTGACCAGTCTCCAGTCTCCCAAGTATTCTACCCCTCATAAAGTCATCAATATGTGTTCTTTGAGCCATTTTAGACACACAGTCGCCATTAGCACGTCCTAAAACGTCTGCACACTTACTCGCTGCACCGTACTCTGACATGCGCCAACATACCTCTGAGTATGTGGACTGTAGCCAGCACCACAGTACGACGACCGCAGGTCAAATGCACCGCATGGGCATACCCCGAAGTGATTTAAACCCGCAAAAAGCCCACCAGAGCGTTGTTTCACCATGTCTCATCATTATCCTTAATTTATGAGCATGAGTGTATTTGTGCACAATAACTAAATGAAATCTAGCCGGAACCTAAGACAAATACAGCCTGTCGAAATACAGACGATAATAATATGCTTTAATTACATTCCTGCACCTTATGCAACTATCAGTGCTTCAGAACGAATTCAGATACTTCAGCCAAGTATTTTCAGCAGTTTATATCTTCAATTATCGTTTTTGGCATCTCCAACCGGACAGTACAAAGAACACATGACCATGTAAATTAATATCCAACGTGGAGCTAACAGCAAAATCTACCACTAACATACGAGTATAGCTGCTCCCACTGTACTGTTAACTAGTTGATTGCTACACTGCAATCTTACATGTACCCTGTGTGTTCCTATGACATGTACATCTACATCTACATGTATACCCCAAAAGCACCTTACTGTGTGTGATGGAGGGGACTATGTGTACCAGTATTATTTGCCCTTTTTCCTATTCCAGTCAGAGGTGTACACATTCCGCCTTCAACATGCCAACGCTTACCTGTCAGCCAGACTGGCTGTCTGCGCAAATTGTCTGCAGAACGGGCTGGTTGCTTTACTCCCATCCAAGCCAAGCTATGCCCATCCCAGGCAGGTTACGGAAATCTTGCTTGCCTGCCAGTCTTCCCGCGGTGGTACACCATGTAGCAGTCTGTACGCTTCCACTGTAGTATTAAGAGTAGGGTTCGAAAGTTGATGAAAATTCCCGAGTAACACGAGACGACACTCAATGAAATAGGTACTCATTTTGGGTCATTGTAGGCCAGAAAATGGTGGATTTTACTTACACTTGTTTCCTTTTCTGAGTTTTCCGGGCTTATTCATTTATTTCGATATGAATGGTTTTCCAGCAACTGCACCGTCTTCTGATCTGTACTCTGCGACCTTACTTCCCAAAGATGTTCGAGCTCACATGTGGTTCCTCTTCGTCGAAATTTCTTGGCTCAAACTCGTCTCGGGGTTGAACCGCACGTGTGGCATGACACGCTCTAAATTAGACACTTGTGACCTTTTTTTTTAAATTGCCTGTCTGATGCCAAGTTTGCGAAATACAAAGTTAGTAGAACATATAATAACAGTAATAATAATATCAGCAACTAAACTAACGACCCATAAATGATGTAGGCCACACAGTTGCGATTTGCTTAGAATAATGTTTATTCAGAGACCAAACTAATAGCGAAAGTGGTCGCATGTAGGAGTTACTGTTACAGTCGAGCGCATATCCAATTGACGCAGTTCGATCATTCACAATCTCATCGCGATACAAGTTATCGACGCGAAAAGATAGAGCTCACAAGAAGCGCGGTTGCTCACCGCTCAGAGGCTAAGTCCCACGATACCTAACAACGCGTGTTGTGTCTGCAGCAGAACTGTCCCTCCGGCCGCGTTTGCCGCGCTCCGAATATCTTCGCCCAACTGACTAGGGCAGTTCCCCTTCCTGAAGCCGTCCATCTGACTGGTTACAGATTATTCTACATTGTTTTACATTTTAACATGTTTAAATAATTAAAACTTAACCACTTTCAAGTTCTAAATAAAGTAACAATAATACCCATTGTTAAATTCTTTTACATAGAACCAACACAATTTCCTTCTTAACTTTGAATTTCACCGCCAGCAGCCTTGCACCAATGTGCTTTCTGATAAAAAATAAAGAACGAATGTAACTATTATACACTAAACTTTATATTAAATGTTCTGTTACCTAATGATTCAATAAGGTGTCATGTTGTCATCATTCAATGTGTTTTCTGTGGAGGAAATGATCTGATGCTTAACTGAAAATAGTGATAATTTATATTTACTATACTTTTTATACATATAAAGGTACAGAGTTGATATTTACAACGTTTGTCATTTTAATGATGCTCTTATATATGAAACATCGACCGTTAAGGTCGACCAAAGCGTTCAGATTTTAGTATTTAGGTCTTTGTTACAAAACTTGTTAATTTCAACTTCAACACTGAATCCTAAACTGTCATAGATAAGATAAATATTCAAGTTTTATTGGGATCACCATGAAAATGTATGGAGGATGGGGGATTAAAATTACTGTGGCTTGATTCCTTGCATTACTACAGAATTAAACAGTTTTCATGAATATTTCCCTTTATGACCGATCTTAGGTCCGCCATATTTAACACTGCTACATCTCATTGACCACAAACGGATTTAGCTGGGTTTCCCTATGACATAGTTTCTCCTCTGTCTCAGTCACACACTACAGCGCTTAGACCTCAGTAGACAATAGACGCCTGTGAGTTTCCCCATCTGTTGGTGAATCTGCGCCCTTTGTGACACGCAGTTCTCAACGACAGGGTTCGTTTCACATTGGCTGAAGGTTGACTCTTTCGGCCATATACTTAAATGAGAGCGAAATGCTCGTTAACTCACAACTGACTATTCTCAATTGGAACCATCATCAGACCACCTCTGATATTTGTTTTTTGTATTAATGAGAATCATCATTGGAAGCCGAGACCCTTTGCACATAAGAAACTGAAGATCTGTTACACTGCAATGCCAACTAAAGTAACATTTTGGAAGTTTAGTTTCTGTTACCATGGTGTGTTCCACCAAAATACGCCTCCTTTATATCAATTTTAATTACTTTTTCCATAATGTGTGTTGCAGGTTCTCTGAACTCAGAGTGGGAAGACAGTTCATTCTACATTCTCGAATTGCATTTTAGCAAAACCGAAGAGCGTTTTCTATTATTACGCTAATCTGAAAAGTACTTTTCTTTCATACTAAACTGTCTTCGCACTACGTTGCATACAACCAGAATGTGGTTTCTGGTATCCACCGAGTCACCCTTTTTTCCTGTTTCAATCACTGTTTGTCCTAAATTTAGAAGGTCTGTATACTGCTACGTTCCTCAGGTCTTCAGCACACATTTCCACACACTTGTGGGCCACCCAGTCTTCGTCCTCTTTAAAATTTTCTGTACACTGGGGAAACTGCTGGTTACATTTGCAGACTTGTCGTAACATACTAACAGTTGCCGAATGAATGTTTACTTAGTTTTTAGACAGTTTGCGTTGCGGGACGCCTACCGATTTCTCTGAAGCTACCTGATAAACACACGACAAGTTTTACCCTGCTGGACTTGCGATCTCTTTCGAGGCTGGTATATGTTCTCCAATTCTTAACTTCTCCTTGACCTTTTTTAAGCTTGGTTTGCTCATTTTGATGCCCCCGCCGTTATGAGAAATGAACTGCAGTGAAGCAACCTACGCAAATATACAGGGTAAAGTTCGACTCTCTCACAAAATTTCGTCCGGCGAGTACACTCGGCAGAAAAAGGATGTTAAAGAGTGGCGATCTGGCAACACTGTACCACATGAACGGTAATTACCTCTGAGAGCACACACGTTTCAACCAGTACACCTCATACAGTGGATAGAGTTTTGGGCTGGCATGCAGTAGGTCATGAGTTCGAGCCTGGATTCGGTTGAAATACATTTATTTGCAGATCTCATACTGTACACCGTTTCTTAGATCACATGTCTCTTAAATTTACAACATTTTGTAACGCTGAACATAACATATATGTGTTTAGACAAATAAGAAACAGACAGTTGATACAAATGACCTGTCACAGACGAGAATAACTACAAAAACAATATAAATTCCGAGATGCTAAAGATGATAGCACATACAATAACACAACATATAATTGTCATTTATACTATGAGTGCTCAGATGTCGCACATTAGCAACCAGTTACAATGATAATGTCCATATTAATGACCGAAAGATCTTCACAACAGAATACGTTGTCCTCAGAAAAGATGCTGAAAGCGACCTCCTGCACGTCCAAACATTGCGCAACTCGCCAGGTAATACAGCTCTCGATCTTTCGCAGCAAAGCTGCGTCCACAATAACAAGAGCAACATGAACAAGCGCTACCAATTCTTGTATATTCGTCGGCGTTGTAGAGTACACGTGCTCCTTCAGGTGTCCCCACAGGAAGAAGTCCCGGGGATTTAGGTCAGGTGAACCCGGTGGCCATACAACTGGACCTCCATTTCCGAGCCATTTCCCTGGAAATGTCCTGTTCAAATATCGTATCACATTAATTCCAGACTGTGGAGGTGCACCATCATGTTGGGAACATATTCTCTGCCGAACATGTAGTTGAACATCTTCCAGCGAACCAGGCAGAGGAATGCATGATACCTTCATGCAGTTAACCGGTCACGCAACATGTAGGGCGCAAACACCTGTCACCCAATATTCCAGCTCTGCCTTTGATACCAATGCAAACTTGATATCTACGATCCCGTGTGAAGTGCGGGTTAACCACACACCAATGTTGGGCATTGAGCACATTGAAGACACCCTCCACGACTGAATGCTGCTTCAACCGATCATATTTCGGTGTTCACGAAGTCAATGTTGGCTTTCTGTGGTTGTTGGAACCATTCAAAGAAATGCGTCCGCTGATGGCGATCTGGAGGATGCAGGTGTTGCGTGAAAACGGAATGATGCAGCCCATGCTCGCGCACGAGTTAACGACAGTGCGTTGCGAGACCCGCAACTGCATTGCTACGCTACAGTTACGTCACTGAGGTTCTTGGTGTATGACCTCCAGAATAGTTTCCTCAGTGGCCATAGTACGGCTAGCCCATGGACCACCTTACCGAGCTAGGTGGCGCAGTGGTTAGACACTGGACTCGCATTCGGGAGGACGACGGATCAATCCCGCGTCCGGCCATCCTGATTTAGGTTTTCCGTGATTTCCCTAAATTTCTCCAGGCAAATGTCGGGATGGTTCCTTTCACAGGGCGCGGCCTACTTCCTTCCCCGTCCTTCCCTAATCCGATGAGACCGATGACCTCGTTGTCTGGTCTCCTTTCCCGAAACAACCCAACCCATGGACGACCTCTATCACGCGATGGCGGAAGAAGAGAACCTGACTCCCGTAGATGCAGCTCCAGTTGAAGAAATACATTTTTATCTGGATGGCGTCGACGAGGATATCTAGCAGCATATTCAAGGGCGCCACCACCAGCCGGGTTATCAGATACACCAAGGACCAGAAGCATATCCACTTGTTCATCACTTGTGTGTCCCATACGTCTGCTACACTAATTTAGATGTTTACAATGAGAGAACTCGATACGTGTGCGCTTGTACATTGGAGTCTGTCGTGCGCGCATTACTCTGCTCGCAACTAGTTCCTGGTTGGTGTACAGCGCATACAGTAAAAACACACCGTTAGTCCTACGCGCTGTTCCACGTAACACGCATTACCCCTCTGACGGATATTGTTCTGCGTGATTCATCCTGACATCGCTAATTGAGAAATGTTGGGTTTCGAATTACATTGTTTCCCTAACGGTAATAGACGTGATGCTTTCACAATTCTATCGATAGAATAATAATAATAATAACAATAATAATAGTAATAATGGATTGAGATACGTGCTAAACAGCATGCTGTTCCCAGACTCAGTGCTGAGAGACATAATCAGTGCGACCATGGTGATGATACATATAACTGCGTTTGGACATTATTCGCAAAGCACGTTGCTAATCATACTGGCAACATAAGGCCCTAACGAAATAAATTGACGTCCATGACGTGGAAGTGGCTTCTTTCAAAGCTGACCAATCTTCCATTTCGACGATTGTAGTATGTACGTGCAGTTGTTTTCTAGGGGACCCACTGCACTCTCTGTTGACGAATAAGATGCCAGATACCGTACCATCTGGACTACATTTACAAAATATAAAACATATGCCTCAACCCAGGATCGAACCATCGACCTGCTGCATGCTATTCCAAAACTCTACCTACTGCACTAACTGTACAGCAAAAGTAACATCTACTGACAGAGGTAGTTACCGTACATGTGGTTACTGTGTTGCCAGATTACCACTTATTAACGTACTTTTTCTGCCAGATGTACTCGCAGGACGAAATATTGTGAGAAACATTCTTTTATCTCTGGAATGTGGGAAGCAGCGCTGTGAAGCCCGAGTGCGCGAATTTCGCTTCACCCTGTACACTTGGCTAATGACGATGGACTGATAGCGCAACCTGTTGTCAGGTGCAGCAGGTTGAATGGGTCCCATGAAGCTCGTTAGGGTAACGGACACTCAGGTTGGCCTGTTGTAACCACTGTGCTTCAGTACAGATGCACTCTTGTGTCTCTACAACTCTACAGCTCCTCCCACTGGAGTTGGGGTTTGTGTTTATCCATGACGTTTTCACGCTTACTAAATATACCTGTAACGAAATATGCCACGAAATATTCAAATAAGCTACCTCTTTCCTGATGAATTACATATCTTGAGGATTCTTCCAATGAATCTCAGGCTGGCATCTATTTCAACAGCATTTAATTTTATCTGGTCGTTTCACTCTAAATCGCTCCGTATGCATACTCTGAGATATTTTATGGCAATAACTGCTTTGTTTGGTGGTTCAGCAGTAATAGGATTCTCTGTCTATTTATTAGCAATACGTTAATTTTATTTATATCAGTTACCAAGCATCCATCCTCTCCAGGCGTTCCTGCAATTCGCTACAATTTTCTACTTCTCCGTATACAACAGCACCATCCGTAAAGAGACCAATGCTACTTCTGACGTTATCTGATAGGTTATTTACACATTGTAAATAGCCACATCTGATGCCAGTGTGTAAGGCCGTATTTACAGGCACTCCCCGTCGCCCAGGTTCGAACGTGGGTTCTCTGTTGGGCGTAAGGAAGAGGATGGTGGATGGGTGTCTACAGATGGCAGATTTACGAAATTTATTGGTCACTTGCAATACATTGGTTGTATGCCCCCTGGCTTCCGCTCCTAATATTGTAAAGTATGTTTGTAGAACTGTAAACGGATCCTAGCCAAGGCTCGACATACGTTACGTACCAAGAATTATGGAAATGTAAACCTTGTGTGCATTTTCTGGTTAAGCCACCTCACAGGGACAATTAGAAATTTAAAAATTACAGGGTCGCCACCAGCCCAAGCCCTTCCTAACAATTAGGAAAAGACCGAACTGGAAATTAGCAATTCAATGAAATTACGATTTTTTTAAAGGCACTAACAAGATAAACAGCATTGTATGTCGTATGTCAATGAGTTTGTTTAATTAAGTTGATTTTTTTCTACATCTACATGACTACTCTGCAATTCACATTTAAGTGCTTGGCAGAGTGTTCGTCGAACCACAATCATGCTATCTCTCTACCATTCCACTCCCGAACAGCGCGCGGGAAAAACGAACACCTAAACCTTTCTGTTCGAGCTCTCATTTCTCTTATTTTATTTTGATGATCATTCCTGCCTATGTAGGTTGGGCTGAACAAAATATTTTCGCATTCGGAAGAGAAAGTTGGTGACTGAAATTTCGTAAATAGATCTCGCCGCGACGAAAAACGTCTTTGCTGTAATGACTTCCATCCCAATTCGCGTATCATATCTGCCACATTCTCTCTCCTACTACGTGATAATACAAAACGAGCTGCCCTTTTTCGCACCCTTTCGATGTCCTCCGTCAATCCCACCTGGTAAGGATCCCACACCGCGCAGCAATATTCTAACAGAGGACCAACGAGCGTAGTGTAAGCTGTCTCTTTAGTGGACTTGTTGCATCTTCTAAGTGTCCTGCCAATGAAACGCAACCTTTGGCTCGCCTTCCCCACAATATTATATATGTGGTCTTTCCAACTGAAGTTGTTCGTAATATTAACACCCAGGTACTTAGTTGAACTGACAGCCTTGAGAATTGTACTATTTATCGAGTAACCGAATTCCCACGGATTTCTTTGGAACTCATGTGGATCACCTCACACTTTTCGTTATTTAGCGTCAACTGCCACCTGCCACACCATACAGCAATCTTTTCTAAATCGCTTTGCAACTGATACTGGTCTTCGGATGACCTTACTAGACGGTAAATTTCTCCCATTATGTTCATCACAAGCAAGCAGATTAACTTAAAAAATTCAAGGAATAGAAAATTTATTTGAAAACTTTCATCAGTGAGAAATATTAATAACGCAGGGTTTATCTTTTACGTAGCACATTTATTTAATAACTGAATTTTATGCACATCCTAAGAATATACATGACTAGTGCCTGTATGAAAAATTTAACTAAATAATTCGCCAAATATGCTAGAATAGCGCAATTAAAAAAGGAAAAACACACAAAAGGGAAGTTGAACACAATAATTCAATCATTCCATCTGCATACCCACCACAGAAATAGTTCAGAGAGATACCTGTCACCATTTTGCTCATGCACTAGCTTGGAAAGAGGATTAGCCGATTCCCAAGGTGTGTATAGTAGATACACCACATGGAATCCGAACTTCAGCACGTGGTAAACTTGGTTACGAGTTAACCGTTCAGAAATTAGACATTAAACCAGACAGAAATGTAAGAAATTTTAATGGTGCAGTAGCAGAATGATTTTGCCGTCACGAAATAAAATTAACTCGGCAAGGCAGAAACGCTCTCCAGGATCTACGAACTGTACTCACCAACCGCTAGCTGCAGAGAGTCCTTTCCCCACCGAGCTTCGCTTAACTACCGGTGCAACGGAAGCTACCAGAGGGGTAAGCTCCCCCCGCCAACCTGACACGCAAAACAGTCTCATATTAAAAGGCGTGACCCTCTCTGTCCAGGTACTGGGATCCTAAGATGGTCATCCTGTGTTACCCTCCAAACGAGAATCAAACATCACCTGCCCCTAGCAGACGACAACCAACTCAGCGTCTCCGAGAAAAGAAATCCGAAACCATTCGTAAATACACTCATTCAGTCAGAGTCACGCACACATAGCGTAGGGTGAAGGGAAAAACGTAATAAATACAGGACATGATTTCCTATGGAACAAAAAAAAAAAAAAAAAAAAAAAATCAAACATAATATCATTTGATAAGCCTAAGTTTGATTGCTCAGTATTTTTGGGAGAGTTAATAAATTAAACCGCAATCAGGTGGTGGACAGAATAGGATGCATTGGATCCAGTGAGACAAGCGTCTATGAAACGACTCCACAGAGACGTTTCAGTATTTTCGGCGGCGTCGAAGGGGCCGGCGGCCACTCACACGGGTGCATGGTGTGGAGACTGTAGCAGCTACAGTCCTATGGTGTTAAATGGAATCTGCTGCCTCGACAGCAGCGCTCTGGCCTCGCTGGTCTGTACTGCGGCGGCAGGCACCACGCACAGCGGGTCTCTGTTGTTGTGGTGTTGGCTTAAAGGGTTGGTGGTGGGGGGACGCGGCTGAAGTTGGATGGGTCATTGCGACTATCCCAGTTGGTGGGTGTCTGGCGTAGACGGGCCATGACCCCGGCTCCTGACCCGGTCACAGCGTTTGTGGTGGCAGCGTTTCAGAATGATGTCCATGGTGAGTTACCACAAGGCACCCCAGTCGGTGACTCCCATGACAGGCGGCTACCTGTCAGCAGCACCCGACCATAGTTTAGCGGCGGCTTCACTGTGCCGCCTCCTAGGCGACGACATGCATTACGACGGTGACTATTACGGTGACTGCGATGACGGCGACGACTCTGAACTGCTGGTGGCGCTAGGTGGCACAGGCTCTGCGTCACTCCAACGCCTCACGTCGGACGAGGTTGACGAGCTGGCTGTCAAACCTTAAATAGGGTTTCCTGCTGCTGATGCCTGCTGTCATTCTTCCCCATTAAGTTGATGAATATTCTGGTGTTGCTAGTCTGGGGTAAGTAACCCGATTACCGACCTCGATGTCCGGCCGGGGTGGCCGAGCGGTTCTAGGCGCTACAGTCTGGAACCGCGCGACCGCTACGATTGCAGGATCGAATTCTGCCTCGGGCATGGATGTGTGTGATGTCCTTAGGTTGGTTAGGTTTAAGTAGTTTTAAGTGCTAGGGGACTGATGACCTCAGAAGTTAAGTCCCATAGTGCTCAGAGCCATTTTTGAACCGACCTCGATATTGACACCCGGTTGTGCGGCGGGCTGCTTTTTGTCACGTCCTATGCTGACCGGTGACACTGCGTTCTCTTTCTAGTTGCTTAACTCGGCTCTCCGCCTACTCAACTACGCCACGGTATCACAGCACTGAGCTGCGAGACGTACTGTAACACACGTACTGTAAGTAGGCTGTTTGGGTTTTTATACTGGTAAGCCACGTAGCACTCTGTGTGAAAATCGCTGGCTGTGCTGTGTGCAGTCTGTGGCTGGTTGGCGTTCTTGTAATATTCGCTATTGTAGTGTTGGGCACTTGGATGTAAACAGAGCGTAGCGTTGCGCAGTTGGAGGTGAGCCGCCAGCAGTGGTGGATGTGGCGAGAGAGATGGCGGAGTTTTGAGAGCGGATGATCTGGACGTGCGTCAATCAGAGACAGTAAATTTGTAAGACTGTATGTCATGAACTGATATATATATTATGACTTTTGAACACTATTAAGGTAAATACATTGTTTGTTCTCTATCAAAATCTTTCATTTGCTAACTATGCCTATCACTAGTTTGTGCCTTCAGTATTTAGAATCTTTTATTCAGCTGGTAGTATTGGCGCACGCTGTATTGCAGCAGTTTGAGTAACGAAGATTTTTGTGAGGTAAGTGATTCATGAAAGGTATAGGTTATTGTTAGTCAGGGCCATTCTTTTGTAGGGATTTTTGAAAGTCAGATTGCGTTGCGCTAAAAATATTGTATGTCAGTTTAAGTGCAGTCATTTATAATTTTTCTAAGGGGACGTTTCAATACGACTTCCCATTCTCAATATTCCTTCGAATTTAGGTAACTTTACTACTGCCCAAAATTTCTATTTGTGACTAACTTAATCGTTCTTACATTCGACCGCCTGAAAGTTATTGTGAAAGTTAATGGTCCTATAACACTACTTCGGGGTACGCTCGATCGTACTTCTACGTCTCCTTCTACATCTCGAGACTTCCCTCTGCTGCTAATGACCCACAATTTTCTGTTGCTAGAACCTCTTCAGTTCGGTCAAACATTTAGTTTTAAATGGAAGTTTCCTGGGGGTCACCTGTAGAAAGTTATAAGTACAAGAGAAGTATTCGGCAGTATTAAGCCAGAAGCACGTGCTTTCAGGCTCTGACCTAGACAAAAACTGATTTTACCAATATTTTTGACTTTGTGTCCAACTATGACACATGTAGAAACTCTTTTTCTCCATGTTCACTCATACGAAAATGATGCTAGTCTACAAACACTTAACTTTCCTAATCCTGTGGTTATATGGTGTCCCGAGACGAACAGAACATCTATTCACTTCAAATTCTTCACTTCTTTGGCTTGTTGTTCTCAAAACCCATGTTAAGTTTTAGAAGGGAAATCTTCGGTCTTCAGAAATTTCATAAAACGCAAGGATAAAATATGCTTCAAAATTACACTACAGGACAACGCCAGGAAATTAGTTTTGTACGTCTATTTGACGACCTTTTTCTGTTTACTCCAATCATTAGGGACGCTTCGATTCTACAAAGATGACACACAGCTGCTAGAAAACAGGGTGGTTCTTTCGCATACGCTCTGCAGAATCGTATTCGATTTAAATAAGTAATTCTCTGTGGACCAGTTACGGGAAAAGACGTTTAGTATTTCGGCCTTTTCTGTGTCATCTTCCGTTTCAGTATGACAAAGTTTCTCGACACATGGCTTCGATACGTTTAGTTATTAGACCAGACCTTCATCGAATTTTTTATTAAGTCGATAGACAGAATTTTACTTCCGAATTCGTCGAACTCTTCACGCATGACTCTCCTTACGCTTATTTTCGCCTCTCTTGGCTCTTGTTTGTCTCTGAGCCTTTTGGCTAAGTTTAAGTTTGCAGTGAACAGCTCTCTGCTTTTGTCACAGCTTTCTGACAGTGTTTTGGTTGTCGAAACATGGGGAGCCTTACAACTTCGCTCGAAATGTACGTGTCTAAAGTGTACTGTACTGCTCAAGATAATTTCTGGATAAGGGACTTACTATAATTTCTCACGGTTCCATCTCGCTTCTACCCGCCCTAATTACTTTGAGTCGGTGGCAGAGCGGTTCTAGGCGCTTCAGTCTGGAGCCGCGCTGATGCTAAGGTTGCAGGTTCGAATCCTGCCTCGGTCATGGATGTGTGATGTTCTTAGGTTACTTAGGTTTAAGTAGTTCTAAGAGTAGGGGACTGATGACCTCAGATGTCAAGTCCCATAGTGCTTAGAGCCATTTGAACCATTTGTGTCTCCAGTTGTACAGCTGTTAAGTTGAATCTCCACTTGAAACTGTAGCATGACCAGAATATTTACGTAAAATACTCTTAAAGTTTCCCGTCAAATGTTCTGTCACTTCAACTTCTAAGACGCGGGTCTATAAAAGCATCTGATGACCGTATATGAACCACCTTTAACACTTACCTTGACTCATATTCTGACAGCCCCTCATAGCTCATAGACTGCCGTCCTAAGAGGCCCGGTTCGATTCCCGGCAGGGTTGGGGATTTTCTCCTCTCAAGGACTGGGTGTTGTGTTGCATTTATCATCATTTCATCCCCATCCGGTGCTCAGGTCGCCCACTATGGCGTCGAATGGAATAAGACCAGCACCAAAGTGGCTGGATCTGTCCCGTAAGGGGACTCCTGGCCAATGACGCCAAATGCTCATTTCCACTCTCACTCTGAATCTGTACTAGTCTCACTAGGTCTCAGCGTTTTTTTTTTATGTGTGTCAAGAAGCTACCACCACAAGCGTTCACCTTATCTTTCACAGATTTGAGAAGGCTAATGAGCACTCTCCTAAACAGCTCGGTAAGACGGCAATGAAAATCGCACGCTAATATTGGAAAAGATATGGTGTTTGGAAATTACCGCTACAGAGTTCTAGAAATTGTAGAGGGGAGTGAGAACGTTACGGCCTTGTGGTTCTAGGCTCTTCAGCCTGGAACCGCGTGACCGCTACGGTCGCAGTTAGGAATCCTGCCTCGGGCATGGATGTGTGTGATGTCCTTAGGTTACTTAGGTTTAAGTAGTTCTAAGTTCTAAGGGACCGATGACCACAGAAGTTAAGTTCCATAGTGCTCAGAGCCATTTCTGAGGACATAACACTTTGCATAGCAACCGATGTCTGGAAATGTAGCATTTCCTTGCTCCAGCCCCTTTAAGACATATTGGTAGGTAGGTCTGCAAACAAGGTAGTCATGGTACGGGGGTGATTACGTCGGATCGGCTGATCTCATCTGGAGTCTGTCCTACCTCTCTCACCTAGTTAGAGCTTTAATCATGTGTCTTTGAGTGTTATAGGTGGTATGGAGACTTGGAGGTGGTGTGGGTGAAGTTGTAGGTCATCGAAAACATACCAGACGGTGCTGGGAGCAACATCCATTGCACGTGCAATTGCACGTGTACTCGTTGACGGTTTTCTTGAACATGATGCAGTACGGCCACTGCCACTTAAGGGCGTGTGGCGTGTTTTTGGGGCAACACCGTCACGTCTGCTGCTGGCCGTGAACGTAGCCCTTTCTCAAAGCCGTCACGCAATTGTGATGAAGTGGATATGCGATGGAGTCGGATCTTGATAAAGGGGACGAGCATTTCTTCCATTACCGTGAGCTTCGCCATACAGAGGGATGATGACGGTGTATTCTGCAAACAAGTACTCAACCATACGCACAGATACGTGAATGAGGCTCGAACCTAGTCGAGAGATAGGATAGAAGCCAAATGACACCGACGTAAGCCCCATATACCAGCCCCCCCCCCCCCCCCCCCACCGGTCACCGAATGACCGCCATATTGAAAACCACACGTTTTCAAACGTCTGTAGCACAGAAACGCTACGTTTCCGGAAATTGTTTCCTATTCAAAGTATTATGTACGCACTGCCCTCTACAGGTCCCTGAAATGTGTAGCATGAATGTTTCGAACACCTTGTATAACAGATTATCTAAACTATCTCAAGTTAATTCCGCACGAGCTTCAGTATAATTCAGCCTTGAAGAAAATATTCTCGATTTCGAAACCACACAATTTAGAATAAATTACTCTAGCTTCCGTCTGATAACATTGGGGGAGACTGCTTCCAAAAGCTCGGAAATTTGATTCGAAATGCGGTGGATTGAAAACTGAGTTTTGTTCAGATATGCAGCTGCAAAAGACTCCAAGCAGTGAAAGGTAAAGCAGCAAACATCCCGACGTGTGTTTCTAGACACTGACCAATTGGAGATGGTATGAAATTGCTTTACTCTTACGTTTATGCTGATTTATCCAGCCACACATAGGATTACCTACAGTTAATGATGAGGGCTCCTGACCACGGTGCACTCAATATCCTTTATATCAGAGGCAAAAGGAGTAATAAGTCATCATCATCATTTAAGACTGGTTATGCCTTTCAGCGTTCAGTCTGGAGCATAGCCCCCCTTGTAAAATTCCTCCATAACCCCCTATTCACTGCTAACATTGGTGCCTCTTCTGATGTTAAGCCTATTACTTCAAAATCATTCTTAACCGAATCCAGGTACCTTCTCCTTGGTCTGCCCCGACTCCTCCTACCCTCTACTGGTGAAACCAGGAGTCTCTTGGGTAACCTTGCTTCTCCCATGCGTGTAACATGACCATACCATATAAGCCTGTTCGCCCTGACTGCTACATCTATAGAGTTCATTCCCCGTTTTTCTTTGATTTCCTCATTGTGGACACCCTCCTGCCATTGTTCCCATCTACTAGTACCTGCAATCATCGTAGCTACTTTCATATCCGAACCTTAACCTTGTTGATAAGATAACCTGAATCCACCCAGCTTTCGCTCCCATACAACAAAGTTGGTCGAAAGATTGAACGGTGCACAGATAACTTAGTCTTGCAACTGACTTCCTTCTTGCAGAAGAGAGTAGATCGTAGCTGAGCGCTCACTGCATTAGCTTTGCTACACCTCGCTTCCAGTTCTTTCACTATGTTGCCATCCTGTGAGAATATGCATCCTAAGAACTTGAAACCGTCCACTTGTTCTAACTTTGTTCCTCCTATTTGACACTCAACCGGTTTATATTTCTTTCCCACTGACATTACTTTCGTTTTGGAGATGCTAATCTTCATACCATAGTCCTTACATTTCTGATCTAGCTCTGAAATATTACTTTGCAAGCTTTCAATCGAATCTGCCATCACAAATATGTCATCCGCATATGCAAGACTGCTTATTTTGTGTTCCAATATCTTAATCTCACCCAGCAAGTCTATTGTTTTCAACATATGACCCACAAATAATATGAACAACAGTGGAGACAGGTTGCAGTCTTGTCTTACCCCTGAAACTACTCTGAACCATGAACTCAATTTACCGTTAACTCTAACTGCTGCCTGACTATCCATGTAAAGACCTTTAATTGCTTGCAAAAGTTTGCCTCCTATTCCATAATCTCGTAGAACAGACAATAACTTCCTCCTAGGAACCCAGTCATATGCCTTTTCTAGATCTATAAAGCATAGATACAATTCCCTGTTCCGACGGTTCAATCCTGCGTCCGGCCATCCTGATTTAGGTTTTCCGTGATTTCCCTAAATCACTCCAGGCAAATGCCGGGATGGTTCCTCTGAAAGGGCACGGCGACTTCCTTCCCCATCCTTCCCTAATCCGATGCAACCGATGACCTCGCTGTCAGGTCTCCTTCCCCAAAAACCACCACCACCACCAATTCCCTGTTCCACTCATAACACTTCTCCATAATTTGCCGTAAGCTAAAGATCTGGTCCTGACAACCTCTAAGAGGCCTAAACCCACACTGACTTTCATCCAATTGGTCCTCAACTAATACTCGCACTTTCTTTTCAACAATACCTGAGAAGATTATACCCACAACGCTGATTAAAGAGATACCTCTGTAGTTGTTACAATCTTTTCTGTTTTCATGTTTAAAGACTGATGTGATTACTGCTTTTGACCCAACTCCCAGGCCATTTCAGTTATCCTGTGTAGCCATTTAAGACCTGACGTTCCACTGTATTTGATGAGTTCCGACTTAATTTCATCCACCCCAGCTGCTTTATTGCACTGCAATCTATTGACCATTTTCTCCACTTCCTCAAATGTGATCCTATTTCCATCATCATTCCTATCCCATTACACCTCGAAATCTGGAACATTACTGATTGCATTTTCACCTACATTGAGCAACTCTTCAAAATATTCCCTCCATCTGCCCAAGGCTTCCACAGGATTCACCAGCAGTTTTCCTGACCTGTCCAAAATACTTGTCATTTCCTTCTTACCTCCCTTTCGAAGACTGCTAATTACACTCCAGAATGGTTTTCCAGCAGCTTCACCCATAGTCTCCAACCTGTTTCCAAAGTCTTCCCAAGATTTCTTCTTGGACGCTGCAATTATCTGTTTGGATTTGTTTCTTTCTTCAACATAACTTTCTCTGTCTACCTGTGTTCTAGTACGTAGCCAATTTTGATACGCCTTCTTTTTCCTTTTACAGGCTGCCTTGATTGTGTCATTCCACCAAGCTGTTTGCTTCATCCTACTTTTACACACTACTGTTCCAAGACATTATTTAGCCACTTCTAGTACTGTGTCCCTGTACCTTGTCCATTCCTTTTCCAATGACTGTAATTGACTACATTCAACTAACTGGTACCTTTCTGAGATCGCTGTTATGTACTTGTGCCTGATTTCCTTATCCTGAAGTTTCTCCACTCTTGTCCTCCTACAGATGGACCTGACCTCCTACACTTTCGGCCTCACAATCCCAATTTCACTGCGGATTAAATAATGATCAGTGTCATCAAAGAATCCCCTGAATACACGTGTGTCCCTCACAGCCTTCCTGAATTCCTGATCTGTTATTATATAGTCAATTACAGATCTGGTTCCCCTGCCTTCCCAAGTATACCGGTGAATGTTCTTATGTTTAAAAAAGGAGTTTGTGATTACTAAGCCCATACTGGCACAGAAATCCAAGAGTTGTTTCCCGTTCCTATTGGCCTCCATATCCTCTCCAAATTTACCCATAACCTTTTCATACCCTTCTGTTCGATTTACAATCCTGGCGTTAAAATCACCCATGAGCAGAACACTGTCCTTGTCCTTTACTCTAACAACTACATCACTGAGTGCCTCATAAAAACTATCCATCTTATATTGATCTGTCCCTTCACAATCCTAATTTTCTTGCAAGACACTGTCAAATCTATCCACATCAGTCGTTCGTTTACATACCTTATTGCAACTACGCTGGGTTCCATTTCTTTCCTGATGTAAGTAGACCTTGTATTCTCCCACTTCCTCTTCTTTCTCACCCCTTACCCAAATGTCACTAACAGCTAAAACGTCCAGTCCCATCTTACTTCCAGCCTCTGCCAGCTCTACCTTCTTCCCAGAGTAGCCCCCATTGATATTAATAGCTCCCCATCTCATTACCATTTGTTTGCCAAGTCGTATCTTAGGAGTCCCTGGTTTGTCAGTTAGAGGTGGGACTCCGTCACCTCCAAAGGTCCAAGGCATTTTGCTCTGATTGTTGCCAGCATCATATTTAAAGTACCAGGGAAGCAGGTAGCTAGCCTTACTTGCCCCGAGTCCCATTGGGTTTTACCCCTAACGGCTGAGGGACTAACCGGTGGATTGAGTAGTCTTTGCCGTATGAGCACAAAGGTGACCACGACTCAGAATATGTCCGAGATGCCTTATTCCAAAGTAACTGGTATCCCAACTGTCGGGACCACTTACTTGGCCAGGGAGTGGTAAGTAATACATAAAAATCATATGACTGAAAGAGGGTCCAACCCAAGACAGATGGCTCCATTAGCTCACCAATCAGCACAGAGAGACCCAAACGCAGCCCTCGTCATTGGTTATTACAATTTTCTTTTCTCAATTTAGAGTCAGTCTGCATAATTACTCTGCAATTCACATTCATGTGGGGATCCATAGTTCAATTTTAGATCTCTCTACCGCTCTCGAAAGCACATGGGAAAAATGAAGAACTAAATCTTTTTGAGTGAGCCCTGATTTTTTTTCAAGAAGATGGTTATTTCTTCCACTAGAGGTAGGAGTCTTTTGGGATTCAGAGGACCAAGTTTGAGTTTGTTAAATATATCTCACCATAACTAAAAGTACTTTTGGTGTAATGATTGAGACAGAACACGCTTAGAATATCCGTGTTGCTTTATCCCTTATTTCGTGATAAATAGGACATCAACGGCTCTTCTCTGCACTTTTTCGATGTCCTCCGTCAGTTGTACCAGGTAAATATCCGTATGACACCGGAGTACTGCAGAGGAAACAGCTAATGTGAGCATTCTTTATAGTCAAAATGGTTCAAATGGCTCTGAGCACTATGGGACGTAACATCTGAGGTCATCAGTCCCCAAGAACTTAGAACTACTTAAACCTAACTAAACTAAGGACATCACACACATCCATACCGGAGGCAGGATTCGAACCTGCGACCATAGTGGTCGCGCGGTTCCAAACAAGCGCCTAGAACCGCTCGGCCTCACTGCCGGCTCTTTATAGTCGATTCATCGGATCTTCTAAGTGTTCTGCCAATAAAACGCAGCCTTTTGTTCGGCTTCTTCACAATACTTTCTATGGAATGGCTCCAATTTAAGTTTTTCGTAGTTGTAATCACTATAAGTAAAGTCTAGATCAGCTGCTATGTAGGAGGTCTGTAAATAATGATTAATTCGAAATAAAGGCCTGAGAAGTGTGGACCGAAACGAACGCATGTAATCCTGAAAGGGTTTGAAATTAAATTTCCTTGCGGTTCGCCAGTGCAAACGTGAGCAACGAGCAGCGAACATCTAATGAAAACCATTCATCAGGGCCTTGGGGAACTATGACAAGTGATACTGCCGTTTGGCCGTCGCCGGTGATATAAGTCGCGCGCTACAGGACAGAACGAATTCCAGCCCGTGCGGTGTCCAGGGGGCCGAGGAACGCGGCGCACTGACAAACGACCATCCAGCGGGCCGGCGTGACGGATGCGCGGCCGCCGCCCAGACGCCGCTGCTGACGACGGCGCGCCAGGTGACGGTCGAAACGCGCGGACGGGACGCGCCCATTTGTAACGCTGCATTCCTGCCGCCACGCGGCGCCAGAGTTGGCGCGAATTGCGGCAAACTCTCACGGTGCGCCTGCACATTAATCAGGGCGTTGCCCCGTTGCTCGACTGCTGTTTCTGCCACTGAGCTAAACTATTCGTGAAGAGCCGGTTGTGGTAGCGGTGCGACATAGTTTAGTCGCCGTGTTGATGCGAGGGTGTTACCTGCATGTCCATCAAGGATGTGCTCAATCCGTATGACAATATATTAGTAGACTACTCTTCAGGTTTTTTGATACGACACTCTGCGATAAGGATGTCAAATCAAGCACCATTCAGGCGTCTAATTTTCCGAACTTACTTTATTAGGCTACCAGTTTCAGCGATGTACTATGCCATTTTCAGGCCCTTACGAGTCGGCAGTTGATAAATGAAGTGATCGCTATAGCAAGCAGAAATCTACAGATACCAGTATTTGAATGCTGTCCCCTGTTTTGATCAGAATCGAGGTGGCATCTTCCTACACGTCAATCAGGAGCTGAAGATGGCGTAGATAATTGCCGAAACTAGTAGCCAAATAAAATAAGACGGCTGAAAGGTGTTTTATTTGACATCCTGCAGCAAATAGCCAGTCCCGCAACCATCTCTGAAAAGATGGACATACAGAGACGCCGAGATAAGTACACTAGACAAGGGAACATTTAGAAGTGTAATAATCCGGTCCACAGCCTACTTCTGTCCACGTAAGAGTATTCTTCATTGGGAAACTACTTCTGTCAGTGTAACATCATCGTTCATCCTCAACATTCATGGATTAGATTCCAGGAACCTGATTCGGCTTCATCTGGTTAACTTCATTGCGTCCAGGGCCGATTTACGTCCCTTACTTATATGGGTATTTGTACTGCAAAACCATTTTAGGATATCTGCGTAGTTACGTTCTGTTTATGTATTCCTTTCATTTGCGCTTAAATGTGCAAATTATTTTTGTTACGGGAAATATTTGGCTTCACTTCTAATATCTGTGCTTTTTAATTTACTTTCTGGCTCACAGTCTTCAACTGGTTTCAGCAGTTTATTTCTGACTTTTTATTTAATATTGTTCAAACGTATTTGTATCCTTGTGGCAACTCCGTAAAGTAGCAAAGGAACAGCTAGCGTTTTATAGAATTTAAGCTGAGTTTCTTAACCTGTCTTTTTGTTGATTGTTGTTTTGATAGTTCCACGAACATTCCGAAATTTTTCCGCTTTACTCTTTATTCCTTTACCATGATCAAAAAGTACGTGCATTCCATTGATACTTATTTCGTTCCCTGTTTTATTACAAATTTATTTTCATTATATACGCCTTTCTGTGGCCCAGGTAAAGGGTCACGGAATTCCTTTTTCTCGTAATACAGACCAGAGTCGTATCCTGTTCATAGTATCAAACTCCTTGACGTCGTCTTATTACTGAATTCTGTTCTTCCATTTATCAGAGTCTTCAGAGTGAAAATATTAACTTATCATGTTCGTCCACATTGAAATTGCATTTTACATCCAGCTATTAAAAAACCTGTTCACCCATATCTATTAAAGTCTTCTCGATCTGAGTACAGAATAGATCTTACCCATTTTTTCGTTTTTCTTGCTTTCTGAGAGCATCATATATTTAGGGAATGAATAACTCTTAAGTAAAACAGAATTCTGTCATGTTTTAGTAACTCACTGTTAATACCATCTATAATAAGCGCCTTTCAATTTTGATTATCTTTAAATCTTCTTCAATTTCCGCTAATGTTAGTACACTTTTACCTTTTCCGACATTCATACGTTAATGCTTTTCCCATTAGGTTTTGTTTGTACAGAACTTGGTCAGTGTGCCAGCAACTGTTAAATGGGTCGACTCTCCTTCCTGTTACATAGTGAGTGACTCTTATTAACGTACAGAAATACCAGAAGCGACGTAGATGACAGTGAGATAAGTAATTTAATATTAGATACTACTGCCGCAGATAGCACGATATACCCCAAATGTGGATGAAACACGTTAGACATGTGACGTCACTATATGACGTACCTGGCAGCATGTGCAGCTGTTGATCCTCTCGATCTGCCGCATGTGTTCCTCCCAAACCAAGTCAAGTATTAACGACAGAGTGGCTGTGGGCCTACGTGCGAGGCTTCAGCGCGTGGGGCTCAGGGTTCGAGTTTTGCGTCTGGCAGGCCAATTTTTTCTTAGAGTCAGAACATTATTTGTTTGCATCGAGGTAAGATTTATTATTTTATTTAACGGTCTCGTGCTCTCCGCTCGTTTGTTGCAAAGTGTAGCACGACAAAAACCTGCAGTGTTGCGTCACAGGCCGGCCGGAGTGGCCGAGCGGTTGTAGGCCCTACAGTCTGGAACCGCGCGACCGCTACGGTCGTAGGTTCGAGTCCTGCCTCTTGCATAGGTGTGTGTGATGTCCATAGGTTAGTTACGTTTAAGTAGTTCTGAGTTATAGGGGACTGATGACCTCAGACGTTAAGTCCCATAGTGCTCAGAGTCATTTGAACCACTGTGTCACACGTAAATGAGTATAAGCTTCCGAATTGCGTCTTTATCAGTATATGACCTATGTATTCTTTACTAAATCAAGTCTGTGAACAAAGAAAGAAAGACGAAAGGAAATAAAGTCAAAATAAGCAGCATTTTTGATTGATTACATCTGGCGACGTCATACGTTCAAAATTAATTGTCTTCCAGTTTTGGATTATTTCCCGAAATTTGCTGCACCTTCTGTCTTATATTAAATTACTTGTCTCAGCGTCATCAACGGATGACCATTCCATTACAAATAAAGAATGATAGGGAATTAGTAAACGAGAGTTTGCCCCCGGTAGCTGAGTGGTTACCGCGACAGACTGTCTATCTTAAGGGCTCGGGTTCGATTCCCGCCTGGGTCGGAGATTTTCTCAGCTCAAGGACTGGGTGTTGTGTTGTCATAATCATTATCATTTCATCCCCATCGACGCGCAAGTTGCCGAAGTGGCGTTAAATCGAACGGTCTACCCGACGGGAGTCCCTAGTCACACGACATTATTATTATAGTAAACGAAATAAAATATTCTAAATCCTTAAGTGACTACAATGAGGTGAGAAAAGTCATGAGATGTCGACTAATATCGTGCTGAGCCTCCTTTTGCCCGGTGTAGTGAGGTTTCTCGTCGTAGCACGGGCTCAGCAAGTCGTTGGAAGTTCCCTGCAGAAATATTGAGCCATGCTGCCTCTATAGCCGTCCATAATTGTGAATGTGTTGCGGTGCAGGATTTTGGGCACCAACTGCCTCTTGATAATGCCCCATAAATGTTAGAAGAGCATCATGTCGGGTGATATAAGTGGGCAAACCATTTCCTCAAACTGCCCAGAAAGTTATTAGACCATTCGCGGACAACTGTAACCCGCTGACATGGCGCATTGTCGTCCATAAGAATTTCATCGTTATGTGGGAACACGAAATCAATGAATGGCTGCAATTGGTCTCCAAGTGACTGAACGAAATCCTATCCAGTCAGTAACTGGATGTTGCACCTTCTAGATTTCCCCTTGTGCCCTACTATTCGCATTTCGACCATTCTTTTTGTAGCACCCACGGATACCTAGCGACAACCACATGAAAACCTACAAATTCCTCCTTTTCCAGCGGTTTGCGAGCACCCTTCGACAGTCGTAGATGTTCCTATGTCTTCCGGGTACGTTCCGCTTTTCCAAGATTTTTTCTACGTGGTCAGTAACGTCCTAAATGAAAGACAGGAAAACTTTAGAGTTCACAGTCGATTGTCCACCGCTGTCATTTTTGCGCGTTGGTCTTAACGCTCTTTTTACGTCTGCGTGCGAGTAAGCATTCTTGGTCAATTTATTGGTGAGCTGTTTTAATCCCGCATCAAGCACCTCTGGTTTGCAGATGTTCCTCGCTCTATCCTACAACGTTTTTATGATGTGTCGCTTTTGTTGTGGGTGGTGGTTCGAATCCCGGTGTCAGTAACGGTCTGTGTGTGTAGTTTTCTCAAAAACTACCACATCAAACCTGCCTCCTCCTCCTTGGTTAACTGAATCATCAGCTTAAAATCACTGAGATGTTTATGAAAATAACGTCATTTCACCCTGCATACTTCCACAAAACAAATGTATTATCCACGTAGTGGAATCAAATATTCTGTTTAATGTTGACATTTCCCAATGTCCGCTCCTGGAACTTTTCCACAATCAGACTTAATGCGCTCTCCATAGCCATATCATTGATCTGTTCATAGAACTCAGCGTTCCATTTGTAATACATGGGAGCGATACAATATTTAAACAATTCTGCAATATCGGGAGGAAAAATTGAGTGGAACCATAGTAAAAAGCGATACCAAATAAAAACAAGCTAATATGTCCTCTGGATGGACCATTAGGTCAATTAATTTACTGATAAGAAGTGCCGAATTCCTGATATAGGAGCCCGATCGGCCGAAGTAGGCAGCAGGGAGTCGAATGTGAATCGGCCACTCAAAGAAACTACGAGCACCATTGAAAATGGCCTCAGATGGGGGCGAAACGTTTGGTTTTAATGTGAAATCCATTAGACCACAGCATAATAGCCCGGAATATTATATTAATTGTTACATTTCCGGCAGTGAAAGTTTACAATTTGTATACATTTTTTTATCTATTTGCAATTCTCGCAGTGCAGTGCATTTTAATTGAAGGAGTTATGCAGGTAGCTGACACAAGAGGAATGTTTGGCCTATGATATTGGAAGGTGTACACACCAGGCAAAAGCTGGAATCGATGCAGATTTGGGAGCTATTTGTTGCGATAAGCGGGTGGAGGTCTTAGAGTGTTCACTGGCTGTGGCCTACGCCTGCCACATGGGCCCTACCGTGTTCGCAGCTGACCGAACCGGTGTCTGCTTTGCTACACTCGTCGATAAACATTACCATGATTTACAAGTACAGCGCAAGTGCATTTGCAAATTACTACGCACACGCCTGCACAGGTAGCGACGCGGTGTTTTAACGTTGATTAAACTTAAATATTTAGGTTAACTACCGTTGAGCTGTTCAATCTAGCTTTAGAACGAGGCGGTAACAGGTAGCCGTAAATTTTCTCGACATGAAACAGTAAAACGTTTCTGCGAGTTGAAATGTGAAGCCTCCTACATTGCTCACTTGATTAATTGTTCGGCTAAAACTGCTACATTTTAACAAATTGACTTTCATGTTCATTATGCAGTCAAAATTAGTCGTTATCACGCTTTACACAGCAGTTTTATTTGGTTTCAGAAGGACTTTCACCATCAGTGGTATAATTTTGATAACTCATAGATCAATGCATTAAATAATCGATTAACGATTAACATTGTATTAACAGTAATTGACGGGAACAGACATACTATAAAAGTACATCCAAGTTAAACGCAGATTTGTAGAAAAAGTATTTTAGTCCTCCTTGTTAAATGAGTACCAAATATCACGAGAATGGTTGTCCCAATCTAAGATGTACGTGTGTGATAACCGAATACTGCAGAGAGATCCGGTTTACTGAGCGAATATAGACACGACTTGTGAGCACTTTGTTACAGACACATGTGAAGTGAATATGACAGTGCGTCGCGAGGTAATCCAATTTGTACATTTCATTTTTCTCGATACCACAATGTGTCTTTATCGTGCCAAGAATAACGACCTGAAGTAGACTGCGAAACGACTGAGAAATTAATTGTAACAACAAAAATAAAGTCAGGATCGAATGCACTCCTGAAACTGCACACATGGAAAAGAAACGCTAGTGGGCCTGGGTTTCGTGGCATGCGGCAACGACCTCTCCAGGCCAGCCAAGGACAAAGACAAGCAGCGTAGCCGAATGTGGGAAAATCCCAAATGAGGGGAGGTGGACAACAGCCGCTCGTTTAGCAGAGTGTAGAATAACCAGCGATGGCAGACTTTGAAGCAAGCTGAAAGAAGGCTTCTTACAACTCTATGCAAGTCTACAATAATTTACAGTCAAATATTAATGCAAACCTGAATACATCTGCGATCTCAGAAAAAATGAGGTGCATCCAGTGACGCAACGGTACTTCAAAAACTTTAAAACTTAGTAATTGACAGTGACAAAATATTTTCACAGTGAACCTCTGAATTAACGACTTTTAAAAGCTTCAAGTGATTTCAGCAAACGATATCTCAGATGGGAGCACTGCATGATAACTATCACGCCTGAAATCCACTCATCTGTATCTATTTTATACGTTGACTTATAGTGTATTTTACATCGGTTTTTGTTACACAAGTGTATGTCCCACATTCACACACCAAATGACCACAGCATCAATACCTTATATTTTGTCATACTTGGTTTTATTTAATGAACAGTTTACTATTTTCCCAATAACTTCATTTAAATGCTGACTGCAAGTATTAGAAGAAAACTACGCTAATTTAAAAGTGGTCAATCGCAAGTGTTAGCAGACACCGCAATTGAAAAGAGAACCAAAAGACACTTCTGTCAAGAAGGCATAAATAATTGTTAAGTAATATTTAAGGAGAATTCATTGACATTTAAAATGAGCCACTTGCAGAAGAACACTACCTAATTTATTTATGAACACTCCTTTATTTGTAATTATGCGAATGATCTGAGTGCGATCAAATATTTACGGGTATGACCTTTTTAACTAAAATAGTTTTGCAACATATTAGTCTAGTCTTGGAAGTGGTCATGGTGATTCAAATCATGTGTGCAGACCATAAGAACGATTTAATTTTGGCAGGGCTGTCTTCAGCCAACGGAAAAGCAGACAGTAATGGTTCAAATGGCTCTAAGCACTATGGGACTTAGCATCTGAGGTCATCAGTCCCCTAGAACTTAGAAAAACTTAAACCTTACTAACCTAAGGACATCACACACATCCATGCCCGAAGCAGGATTAAAACCTGCGACCGTAGCAGCAGCGCGGTTCCGGACTGAAGTGCCTAGAATCGCTCGGCCACAGCGGCCGGCAGCAGACAGTAGCGGGACACTGCTGGAGTCAAATGGGGACTTGGAATTTCTGAGTGAAGAGCTCAAGGGAGCGATTTGAGACGCTTTGTATCGACTGCTGGAAGGAAGCAGACCTGCCAGCAGCAACATGCGTGATTCAGTCATATAGCTTATTGCTACTGGGTTCAAATGGCTCTGAGCACTATGGGACTGAACTTCGCGGGTCATCAGTCCCCTAGAACTTAGAACTACTTAAACCTAACTAACCTAAGGACATCACACACATCCATGCCCGAGGCAGGATTCGAACCTGCGACCGTTGCAGTCCCGCGGTTCCGGACTGCGCGCCTAGAACCGCGAGACCACCGCGGCCGGCAATTAATTGATGATGGCGTCCTCTTGGGTAAAATATTCCGGAGGTAAAATAGTCTCCCATTCGGATCTCCGGGCGGCGACTACTCAAGAGGACGCCGTTATCAGGAGAAAGAAATCGCGTTCTACGGATCGGAGCGTGGAATGTCAGATCCCTTAATCGGGCAGGTAGATTAGAAAATTTAAAAAGGGAAATGGATAGGTTAAAGTTAGATACAGTGGGAATTAGTGAAGTTCGGTGGCAGGAGGAACAAGACTTTTGGTCAGGTGAATGCAGGGTTATAAATACGAAATCAAATAGGGGTAATGCAGGAGTAGGATTAATAATGAAAAATATAGGAGTGCGGGTAGGCTACTAACACAGTATAGTGAGCGCATTATTGTGGCCAAGATAGACACGAAGCCCACGCCTACTACAGTAGTACAAGTTTATATGCCAACTAGCTCTGCAGATGGCGAAGAAATTGAGAAAATGTATGATGAGATAAAAGAAATTATTCAGGCAGTGAAGGGAGACGAAAATTTAATAGTCATGGGTGACTGGAAGTCGAGAGTAGGAAAAGGGGAAGAAGGAAACATAGCAGGAGAATATGGATTCAGAATAAGAAATGAAAGAGGAAGCCGCCTGGTAGAATTTTGCGCAGAGCATAACTTAATCATAGCTAACACTTGGTTCAAGAACCATGAAAGAAGGCTGTATACATGGAAGAACCCTGGAGATACTAAAAGGTATCAGATAGCTTATATAATGGTTAGACAGAGACTTAGAAACCAGGTTTTAAATTGTAAGACATTTCCAGGGGCAGATGTGGACTCAGACCACAATGTATTGGTTATGAACTGTTGATTAAAACTGAAGAAACTGCAAAAAGGTGGGAATTTAAGGAGATGGGACCTGGATAAAATGACTAAACCAGAGGCTGTACAGAGTTTCAAGGACAGCATAAGGGAACAATTGACAGGAATGGGGGAAAGAAATACAGTAGAAGAAGAATGGGAAGCTTTGAGGGATGAAATAGTGAAGACAGCAGAGGATCAAACAGGTAAAAAGACGAGGACTAGTAAAAACCCTTGGGTAACGGAACAAATATTTAATTTAATTGATGAAAGGAGAAAATATAAAAACGCAGTAAATGAACCACACAAAAAGGAATACCAACGCCTCAAAAATGATATCGACAGGAAGTGGAAAATGGCTAAGCAGGGATGGCTAGAGGACAAATGTAAGGATGTAGAGGCTTATCTCACTAGGGGTAAGATAGATACTGCCTACAGGAAAATTAAAGAGACCTTTGGAGAAAGGAGAACCACTTGCATGAATATCAAGAGCTCAGATAGAAACCCAGTTCTAAGCAAAGAAGGGAAAGCAGAAAGGTGGAACGAGTATATAGAGGGTCTATACAAGGGCGATATACTTGAGGACAATATTATGGAAATGGAAGAGGATGTAGATGAAGATGAAATGGGAGATATGATACTGCGTGAAGCGTTTGACAGAGCACTGAAAGACCTGAGTCGAAACAAGGCCCCCGGAGCAGACAATATTCCATTTGAACTACCGACAGCCTTGGGAGAGCCAGTCCTGACAAAAATCTACCATCTGGTGAGCAAGATGTATGAGACAGGCGAAATACCATTAGACATCAGGAAGAATATAATAATTCAATCCCAAAGAAAGCAGGTGTCGACAGATGTGAATATTACCGAACTATCAGTTTAATAAGTCACAGCTGCAAAATACTAACGCGAATTCTTTACAGACGAATGGAAAAACTAACAGAAGCCGACCTCGGGGAAGATCAGTTTGGATTCCGTAGAAATGTTGGAACACGCGAGGCAATACTGACCCTACGACTTATCTTAGAAGAAAGATTAAGGAAAGGCAAACCTACGTCTCTAGCATTTGTAGACTTAGAGGAAGCTTTTGACAATGTTGATTGTAATACTCTCTTTCAAATTCTGAAGGTGGCAGGGGTGAAATACAGGGAGCGAAAGGCTATTTACCATTTGTACAGAAAGCAGATGGCAGTTATAAGAGTCGAGGGACATGAAAGGGAAGCAGTGGTTGGGAAGGGAGTGAGACAGGGTTGTAGCCTGTCCCCGATGTTATTCAATCTGTATATTGAGCAAGCAATAAAAGAAACAAATGAAAAGTTCGGGGTAGGTATTAAAATCCATGGAGAAGAAATAAAAACTTTAAGGTTCACCGATGACATTGTAATTCTGTCAGAGACAGCAAAGGAATTGCAAGAGCAGCTGAACGGAATGGACAGTGTCTTGACAGGAGGGTATAAGATGAATATCAACAAAACCGAAACGAGGATAATGGAATGTAGTCTAATTAAGTCGGGTGATGCTGAGGGAATTAGATTAGGAAATGGGACACTTAAAGCAGTAAAGGAGTTTCGCTATTTGGGGAGCACAGTAACTGATGATGGTCGAAGTAGAGAGGATATAAAATGTAGACTGGTAATGGCAAGGAAAGCGTTTCTGAAGAAGAAAAATTTGTTAACATCGAGTATAGATTTAAATGTCAGGAAGTCGTTTCTGAAAGTATTTGTATGGAGTGTAGCCATGTACGGAAGTGAAACGTGGACGATAAATAGTTTAGACAGAAGAGAATAGAGGCTTTCGAAATGTGGTGCTGCAGAAGAATGCTGAAGATTAGATGGGTAGATCACATAACTAATGAGGAGGTATTGAATAGAACTGGGGAGAAGAGGAGCTTGGGGCACAACTTGACTAGAAGAAGGGATCGATTGGTAGGACATGTTCTGAGACATCGGGGGATCACCAATTTAGTATTGGAGGGCAGCGTGGAGGGTAAAAATCGGAAAGGGAGACCAAGAGATGAATACACTAAGCAGATTCAGAAGGATGTAGGCTGCAGTAGGCAGTGGGAGATGAAGAAACTTGCACAGGATAGAGTAGCATGGAGAGCTGCATCAAACCAGTCTCAGGACTGAAGACCACAACAACAACAACAACATGATGTACATACGGTATACATTACAGCCAACATGAGAACCATGCGTTGCTCGAGAAACATCGAAACGGTAGCCATTTTACTCCACACACGAATTAACAAGTTCCTTTTTATTGATTCGATAACTTTAACAATTCGATTTCTCTGCTTTTCAAGAGTAGCTGCCATAGGTGGTATAAAGGCTGTTGTCTTTTCTGTGCCGCACAGAAATATACTGCAAGGTGTGTCGTCTGGTGACCTGTGAGCCCAAAAGCAATGAACAGGATCTTGTTATCCACCTCTTACTATCCAACATTTTGGGGTGGTGTTGCCAAAATAAAGCGGCACCTCAAGGTGAGGCTAGATGTCGTCATACATAAAAATAAAATCATAGGAATATTCGTCAAGTTAAGGAAACAACGAATTTTTCAGCAGGTCCGAGTATGACATAATTGTCACATTGAGTTTCGTTGAGTCTCTTTCATCTTCGACGACAGCGGCAGGATATTGTGACCCCCAAATTCTTATATTACGACGGTTTACTCTACCAGCTATATAAACGTCGATTCATCCGACAAGACGAATCATTCGGAGAAAGTTTCTTCTGACGTATCCAGGATAGCTGAAATACCTAATTTATACTTTCTGCTATGGTCGCCGGGGCGCAGCTGCTGGAGTATCTGCACCTTAAAGGCTTCATATGCAGGCGTCGTTCCAGAACACGCCACAACTTTGTTTGTGGGAGTTGATGTTCCTGGCCTGCCGGTCTTGTGGACTTCCGAAGGCTCCGTGAGAACGCTTGTCGGATACGCTCGACATTTTCATCAGATGTGCGTGGCTGACCAGAGCTCTTCCCCTTGAATATGCAACCAACTTCCAAGAATTTTGGGTCCCAGTCATTAATCTGCTTGTGCAGTGGCGTTTTCTTGTTGAATCGACGGTGGAATACACGTTGCACTTCAACAACGGGTTGACTACGCGCAAAATGGCTTCTCTTGTGGTGTAGTCGCCATGTAGATAAAAAAAAAAAAAAAGAAAAAGTAGCGCAGTTGACTCTAAACTTTGAACCCACCTCTGTCAGCGACACGTGCAATGCGTTTCTATCTTTTACAGTTTGTCTGTAACAAACATTTGGAATCTCTCCTTTCTTTTTGAATCACCCGGTACTTTTTTCTGTTACCGTTCATACTTGAAGACACTCTTTCGTAATACAGTAACTGAAATATTTAGTTTTTTATTTAATTTGAGTTATCTATATGAGTTTTATGTCAATTTTTGTTTGAAAATTATAAGTTTATTAATATAATACAATAATTTAGAGTTTCCAGAGAAGCTAAAGGCTTCAGTATAACTGGTAGGTGTTACATTGTTCAACGTTTTGTTTTTAGTAGTATAAGTATATATTTTACACTGTAGCCATTCCTTCTGTTAACTCTCCCTCAGTTAGAATCTCGGTTACATTTATGCTTGTTTTGAAAACTGTTATCTGTGAAAGTTTCGTTTCGTACGAGTTATGAATGAAACAGAATCAAAAGTTATCTCTGGTTAAGCTTCGTAATTTATGGATTTTAATAATTGCAGTTATTGAAGTGCTACGATTTTATATCTGAGGCTGACTGATTCAAAAATACTAGACTGCACTCAATACAATTTTGAACTCAGTCTCAATACAACAGTAGTTAAACAATATTCTTGAAGAAGTTAACTTCCGATCGCAGAACAGAGCGATCGGCTGATCGTAATTTATTTGAAGAATTTCACCGACTGTATCCTACATCTACCTGGGTACCCTGCAAATCATATTTAAGTGCCTAACAGAGGGTTCATGGAACCACCTTCAAATTCTCTATTATTCCAATCTCGTATAGTGCGCGGAAAGAATGAACACCTATATTTTTCCGTACGAGCTCTGATTTCCCTTATTATATCGTGGTGATCGTTCCTCCCTATGTAGGTCGGTGTCAGCAAAATGTTTTCACATTCGGAGGAGAAAGTTGGTGACTGCAATTTCGTGAGAAGATTCCGTCGCAACGAAAAACGCTGCTCTTTTAATGATTTCCAGCCCAAATCCTGTATCATTTCTGTGACACTCTCTCCCATATTTCGCCATAATACAAAACGTGCTAGCTTTCTTTGAACTATTTCGATGTATTCCGTCAGTCCTACCTGGTAAGGATCCCACACCGTGCAGCAGCATTCTAAAAGAGGACGGACAAGCGTAGAATAGGCAGTCTCCGTAGCAGATCTGTTACATTTTCTAAGTGTCCAGCCAATAAAGCGCAGTCTTTGGTTAGCCTTCCCCACAACATTTTACATGTGTTCCTTCCAATTTAAGTATTGTATTAATCGTAATACCTAGGTATTTAGTTGAATTTACGGCTTTTAGATTAGACTGATTTATCGTGTAACCGAAATTTAACTAGTTCTATTTAGCATTCATGTTGATGACCTCACACTTTTCGTTATGTAGGGTCAACTGCCACTTTTCGCACCATTCAGATATCTTTTTAAATCGTTTTGCTGTTTGTTTTGATCTTGACTTTATTAGTCGATAAACGACAGCGTCATCAGCAAACAACCGAAGACGGCTGCTGAGATTGTCTCCCAAATCGTTTATACAGATAAGGAACAGCAAAGGGCCTATATTACTACCTTGGCGAACGCCAGAAATCACTTCTGTTTTACTCGATGACTTTCCGTCAATTACCACGAACTGTGACCTCTCTGACAGGAAATCACAAAACAAGTCACATAACTGAGACGATATTCCATAAGCACGGAATTTCACTACGAGCCGCTTGTGTGGTAACGTGTCAAAAGCCTTCCGGAAATCCTGAAATACGGAATCGATCTGAAATCCCTTATCAATAGCACTCAACACTTCTTGTGAATATTGCAGCAACCTCTCTGACTCTCAGCGTGTAATCTGACGTGAAAACTTAATTACGACGAATATAAGGTGTCAAGACTTTTATCTTCAGTTCCGAGTGCTTAAAATTAATTCTATTGAAAACAAACAGTGTTTGTTCGCCGAATTAGACTGAGCTTACTTAATAACAGAGCCTGTGAATAGACAATTTACGATTACGTTACGTCCGCTGTTACTGTTTCAGAGATTTTAATGAAGTTTGTGACTCCTCCCAGCTTAAAAATAAAAATAAACACGACACTAGAGGTCGAAGACATCGTAACTCTCGAAAATAATAAACTAAAATTTAGCATCCACGGAAGACTACAGAAAGGAGAAGGAGCCACAAACTGACAGCATGTCGGGAATACATAATCCTGGCGCCAAGTCCAATTCTTGGTTGATTGTGTCTTTTTTGCCGAATACTTTTTCTAGAATTACCCAACACTGCTGTGCCTCCGATGTTCTGTAGGTGATTTTCACACTCAAGACCAATTTATCATAGAACTGAGGAAAAACGTCTATAACAGCAACTTCCATGCACAAGTTTGATCAGGAAGAGTGTTGCACTTTAGGAATTACGTTCCTAGTAGGAAAAATATCTTTCAAATGTAACGTTCGTAGACACAAGACTGCCTAGTGAGAGTGTAATCCCCAGGCGCCACATCTGGACTCAGTTTCAGCGAAAGCAGGCACTAACGTGCAATGTACACATCTGGCGGCGGGAGAACTGGTGTAATTCATGGCCCGCGGGCAATCAATACGGCACCGCTGTTCCTGATGGCTATGCAGGTCCTTCCATTACCGCCAAAAAATAATACTCGCCTGCATTGGGAAAATTCTCGTTAAAATCATCTCTCTCGCGCCAAGTCGGAGAGCTAAAATTTTTGCCAGCAGACCGGCAAACTGTAAATTGCTTCCTCCGTGTTCCCCGTTTCTCCATGTGTAATAAATGTGATGTAGCACAAAAGCGGTTACCGTCCGTTAACGTGTGACGGTGCACGTACAGCATTCGGGAACTGCCTTGAACTTAGACGGGTGAAATTGAGCAGCCTCCGTATTCTACATCAGCCTAATACACAATGCTAGATTTCGTAGTTTTGGTACTTTAAAGTTCTTAAACATCAGGTGAGCAATTTAATACCACATGTAAAAATTATACAAAGAGCTGGCGAAGGAAGAAAGGAAGGAAGATTGGGGTCTAATGTTCCGTTGAGGACGAGATCATTAGGGTTGGCAAAGGTTCACACTGGGGAAAGATACGTAGGAAACTTCCACTGTTTCTTCGAAGGAATCATTTAGGAGCATTACGAAAATCCTGAATCTGATGGTCGGATGGGGATGCAAGTCCCTGTTCCATCGGATGCGAGTTCACTATCTTAACAACTGTTCTACGTCGATCCACAACACCTGAAAGAAGAAAGTTATGGAAGGACTTTGCATAAGACTCAAGTTAACGATACGTCGGTTAAATCTCCACTGAATACTTACCTTGTTACTGATGAAAGGACTAGAGAGGACATAGCGTAGCCACAAATAATTGTTAAATTACCGGTATTTATTTTTTGGACTCTGCTTTGTGTAAGACTTTATAGCTGATGTCGATTCGGAAGCTTCTAAATCTAGTTGTTGACCATGAAGATTTTAATGATAATGACAATTATGATGGTGAAAGAGAAGAGAAAGGATGAAACTTTGTTCCCAGCTCTTCTAGAGTATCATCGAGGGGGCCATACAACTTTGCGTCTAAATCCGAAGAACGAATTACGATCAACACAGCCACGTCGACCCACTTCTTGAGCGCTGTAGAGAGGTTTGGAATTTAAATTAGAACACTGGCTGAAATTCTGTGGTCAGAAACATTATTCCTTTATGCATTCTCTCTCCGATGGCCATGGAATTCTGAGAAGCTAGATCAGAGACCGAATACTCGTGTCTGACGGAAGCTGATGGATTTGAAAACGAAATAGAGCTTATCGAAAACTTATGGTAAATGTACGCTTCTACAGTTCAGAAAATTCACAGTAAATTGTAAATAATAGAAGTTTACGTCAAACAGGTTTAAACAGGCGGAAGACATAATCATCATTTTGAAAATGATGGGTGTGGGGAATGTCTGCGTTTATGTCAGCTAGAGACCGCATGATACATGTTTAAAAACTGGATAAGAAGTTATTGCTACGTACTGGTCGACCCCCACTGCATCTTTCTCGTAGAACATTTTAATAATACATAGAAAAACTTTAAGGTTGCTAACTGGCTCGCAAGTGATAATGATTTCGTCGTTTTAGTGGTTACTTTGTCTGTCAGTAAGTAACAACTTTTTTTTAAAAAAACTATTAGTTTATCCTCCTACACATACAGCTTATTGACTTGATAGCAGAAACAGGCCATACAGTTCCCTGTATTAATGGCACTGGCGCAATAACTAGATATTTCCATTGATGGTCAAAAATAAGATTTTACCGCCATTGTACAGTCAAAAAATTGCTCGATCGTATGGAGCAATAATGAGACCGGTCCATGGAACCAATTCAGAATAACATAGGAAGTGGGCTTGGCGATGCCAGTTGTTTAGGAAAAGCAGCAGACATATCCCTGGCTTGCTTTGTCATTGCACCAAAAAGTAGTCATATTCTTGCATGTCAAATACATCCATGGAATTCAGTGAGGTTTGTGTGATACAAGATCTATTTTTAGGCTTCTTGTCCCTCCCAAAAACGCTGTTTCGTAGCAACATTTAGATTCCTGAAAATGAGAAGTTAACTATTTCAAAGAGCAGGTTCTTTGAGAACTCCACTGCACACAAGCATTTAGTTCGCCATATTGCATCACTGTTACAGCTTATCTCTCACGATTTTGACATTCAGAAAGTCTCAAGTATATGGATTGTCTCTGAGAGTTAAATTTGAACAGTGCAAAGGTGTCATGAAGCTTGCCAAGAATTATGTAGCAGCGTCAGACAAGAGTTCTGTAAGGTGGTTTTGCAACAGGGTTGTCACAGATGCTAAGTACAGATCACCAGCACGAGAAGCGCAATGAACTGATTATTAGCCTTCTACCCCGATGACTTTTATAACGGGACCTATTTTTTTCATTTTTTCTTAAATCCTCCGACATCTCATAGCATTTAGTGTAACCTGTCAGGTGATAACAGATGTTGTTCTTTATTACCTGTTTATTTTTTGACATCAGATTCAAAAAATAAAGCTTTCGGTGCAAGAGTACGAGAAGTTCAAATTTTTCAGAATTCAATAAATATCGTAATAAACTTGGCTTGTGTAATAAGCTATTATGGTATGAGTTGCTTTCTGTCCATTCGTATGGATCGGTGAGTGTCATGTAAGGTAGCCTACCTCGGTCCGCTTGAATTTCTGGTGGCCTTCTCGTGGTTCTACTGAGGTATGCCACCTTAGTAAGTCCATGAAATATGTTGTCAAATCGTTCCTCAGCGCTCGATGACTTCGATCTGTTCCATCTCCGTAGTGGGCATAGTTCGACTACGTATCAACTGGAGCATTCTTACTGCCAGACGCGCAAGTAACATGTGTTCAACCACGCGGGGTAACCGCGTGGTCTATGCGTCCTGTACTGGTTCAAGCGGCTACCCCCGTCGGAGGTTCGAGTCCTCCCTCGAGCATTGGCGCGTCCTTAGCGTAAGTCAGTTTAAGATAGATTAAGTGGTGTGTAAGCTAAGGGACTGATGACCTCAGCAGTTTATTCCCATAAGATCTTATCACAAATTTCCAAACATATGCTCATGTAACGTTGTAAAAATTACCATAACAAAACATACAGACTTGCGACAGCAACGGTGAGTGTCGTCAACCACCAAATGCGACCTACACACAACACAGACTTTCAGACTGTACTAATACTGACAGAATATCGGACTCAGTTCAAAAATCCTGTTGTTTGCACTCAATTGCGCAAACGAAATGTGATAGCAGGTTTCAGTGTTGCTCGGTAATAGCAACCTATATGAGCACTACTTCGATAATCAGTCAGTCAAGTAAATGATGTAACCATTATCTAGTGGACCTTATCTAATTTCTTATGTTTTCCTCAACTCGAATAAGTGCGTGTAATTTAATGAGCATTGTATTCTGAACTTCTTGTCTGCACTATTTTATTTAGATATTGTGCACGCATTGTAATGTCACTTTTAAGCGGTTCACCTCATGACCCACAACGCTCTTTGCAGA
Source organism: Schistocerca piceifrons (assembly GCF_021461385.2). Taxonomy (NCBI): domain Eukaryota; kingdom Metazoa; phylum Arthropoda; class Insecta; order Orthoptera; family Acrididae; genus Schistocerca; species Schistocerca piceifrons. Next base: position 1,186,671,563 of record NC_060138.1, on the reverse strand, counting down.
GGTAATAATTCCTGATTCGTAGTAGGAGACAATGAACACATAATTTTATAATTATTAATTTCATTACAGTGGCTGAACCATTACGCTTGTCGTTACATGGCGGGCTGTTCATATGTAGGGTTGTCGGCAAGAACATGGTAACCAGCAAGTGATTACTTGTGAGAAACGTGAGGAGAACCTGTTATAATATCTGTATGCTACTTACAAATACCATTTAATCATGTTTTAATGATGAGAATGATTAATGATAGTTGGCAAAATTGTATGTTAGGTTGTACTGAAGAGCGTTATCATGTTTAGTTTGATTTTCCAACAGGGTTACGAATGAATCACAATTCAAAAATTTACTTGCATTTTCTGGAACAAGTAAAGTAAACAAAAAAAACGGAGTACACTTTGAATATTATACGAATTTTCATACTTAAACGTTTAAACATTTAATTACGTTTCACACATCTGCATATCTCTATTAGTATCTTCGTCCCAGTCTCCTGTTTTTCGTTTTTTTTTTTGCCTTTTTTGTACTTTCATGAACTAATTATTGTGGTCGCTGGCTGAAATATATCGTCGTAAAACTGCTATAGCTTTCAATTTAGTTTCAGCAGTTTCTCTCAGACCTTTGTATTTCCCTGAGAACTGTGATTGTAATGAGTATCTTTTTTGTTCCCTACGACAAAGATTTCCTGTAACACCTCCCCCGTTTTAATTATGCCTTATCTTATGTTTCATTAGTGGTGATAAAGGCAGCAACGTCTTTAAATTGAACAGAATTCCCTTCTTCATTTTTGGTTCGAAATGTGAACGTTTATTATGGTCGACTTTTCTTAAAATTTCTACCCACTGCTGAGGAGAGAACACAAACTGTACACGTATTCTAACATATCTTTCATCTTGTTCAAAATCTTGGTCAGATGATAGTATCGTGTGGCGTGAGATGAGAAAGTATTGTTCTGTTGTCTTTAGCGCCCACTTGCAACCACGCAACTATAGAATGCATGGGTCTCCTCCAGCAGTAGATTCATCCCAGAGACAAAAGTAGCCTGTCTCACTTTGGCAGTCGTGTGAACTTAGTTTATACAACCAAATTTTTCTCGAATAGAAGGCTGGTTCGGCACTCAATTTTGGAATAGGAAGAGATTGTTGCATGTCAAATGTGTACAAGTATACTGTACCGCTCTTGGCAAGTTACCTGAATTTCTTAATAGTTTTTACTCCTCCTTATGAGTTCCACGAGGGATATTCTTGCACACAGAGATCCTTCGTCATCTCATCAGTATTCTTGTTGGGTCTAGATTCCTTAATATGCAGATGAATTGAATGGCATCTACAGTCACTTTAGGAATGCTTGAAACAGATATTTAGTGTACGAAATAATTTTCTATACCTGTCCGTTCAAACTGAATCAATGTTGCTTTCTTTGTAAACATTGTTTCGGTAGTCATCAATAATACCAAACAGTGGAAATTTATGGCTAATATACAGTGAAGAGCCAAAGAAACTGGTACACCTGTCAAATATCGTGTGGGGTCACTGCGAGCACGCAGAATGCTGCAAAACGACGTGGCATGGACTCGACTAATATCTGAAGTAGCGCTGGAGGCAGTTGACACCATGAATTCCGCAGGGCTGTCTATAAATCCATAAAAGTACGAGGGGGTGGATGTCTCTTCTGAAGAGCAGGTTTCAAGGCATCCCAGATATGCTGAATAATGTTCATGTCTGTGGAGTCTGATGGCCAACGGAAGTGTTTAAACTCAGACGAATGTTCCTGGAGCCACTCGGTAGCAACCCAAGTGCGTTGGTATGCACAATGAATGTGAATGGATGCAGGTGATCAGACAGGATGCTTAAGGATGTGTGACCTGTTACAGTCGTATCTATACGTATGAGGGCTACCACATCACTCCAACTGCACACGCCCCACACTATTACAGAGCCTACACCAGCCTCTACAGCGCCATGCTGACATGCAGGTTCCATGGATTCATGAGGTTGTCTCCATACCCGTACACGTCCATCTGCTCGATACAATTTGACACGAGTCTCGTCCAACCAGGCCACATGTTTCCAGTCATCAACAGTCTAATGTCGGTGCTGCTGGGCCCAGGTGAGTCGTAAAGCTTTGTATCGGGCAGTCATCGACGGTATGATGTTTCATTGAACGGTTCGCACGCTGACACTTGTTGATGGCTCAGCATTGAAATCTGCAGCAATTCACGGAAGGGTTGCACGTCTGTCACATTGAACGATTGTCTTCAGTCGTCGTTGGTCCCATTCTTGCAGGATCTTTTTCCGACCGCAGCGACGTGGGAGATCTGATGTTTTCCCGCATTGCTGATAATCACAGTGCATTCGTGAAATGGTCGTACGGGAAAATCTCCACTTTATCGCTACCTCGGAGATGCTGTGTCCCATCGCTATTGCGCCGACTATAACACAACACCGAGCGAGGTGGCGCAGTGGTTAGCGCACTGGACTCGCATTCGGGAGGACGACGTTTCAATCCCGTCTCCGGCCATCCTGATTTAGGTTTTCCGTGATTTCCCTAAATCGTTTCAGGTAAATGCCGGGATGGTTCCTTTAAAAGGGCACGGCCAATATCTTCCCCATCCTTCCCTACCCCGAGCTTGTGCTCCGTCTCTAATGACCCCGTTGTCGACGGGACTTAAAAAAACACTAACCTAACCCATAACACAACGTTCAAACTCACTTAAATCTTGATAACCTGAAACTGTAGCAGCAGTGACCGATCTAACAACTGCGCCAGACACTTGTTGTCTTATGTAGGCATTGCAGACCGCAGCGCCGTATACTGCTTGTTTACGTATCTCTGTATTTGAATACGCATGTCTATACCAGTTTCTTTGTCACTTAGTGTACACACTGTCCATATTTTGATGCGTGCTGTAGTGGGTTTGATAATTCGGAATTTTGTTAATGTGTTGAAGCATAAAATTTTTCTGCTACTTTGTGAAAATATTCTTTCTCCTGTTGTGAGAACTTCTTTTATAAAGTGGCTGGATTCTCATGCCTTTCGGTATATTTCTAGCCAAACTCTGCACCCTTCCTTGCCTTTTCTGAAGCCCATGTATATCTAGAACCTTTCACAACGATATATTGAGTGCTATCCCTTCGCCTGCCGGTTTCAACCTTCTGCAATTATGTACGTTTAGCAGGAGTGACTGGAAACTGGCCGTGGAGGTAAGCATTTTGGACATAAAACTGCCAAGTTTCCAGAATTCTGAAAATAATTTCTTTACGATGTTCTTGAACATCGCTGCGGAACGTTCAAGTTTTCAACTAAAACTTTCTCCCATACGTCTCATCTCGCGAAGGAGCAATCCATGGCATTATTACTTCCTTCCTGTAATGAATCAAAATTCCAAATATTTTTTGAAAGCATAGATGTATGTATTATATATTTCACGTCGGTTGTGTAAGCTCTTGTTTATTTTCCTCAGATTCAGTCTTATTCTCTTGGTGAATACACTGCTTGAGGAGGCATTTTCTACTGCTTAGTTACCTCTGGTTTGTTGATTTGCCTGTAGATCATCAATTTGTGTTCCTGTATTATGTTCAGTAATGGTAGATTTCGTTTTTAGTACATAAAATACCTGGAAAACCATGTCATTCGGAGATAAATAGGGTAGTAATTTGCAAAATACCTAACATGCAAACATTCCTAACCCCCTTAAGTGCCATGAACTACTATCCAAAAGGTGATAACTGACCAAGCGTTGTGTATTTACTTACTGAGTAAAGAAGTATACTTTACTTTACTTTACTTTACTTTACTTTACACGTGGCTAAGGCCTTATCGACCATACACCTGCTCTACGAGCCTCTTCCAATTATTTCTATCCAGGGAAATTGTTGTCCAATCAGAGTTGATGCCCATCCTAGCTGCATCTTCCCGGATATTCTCCATCCACCTAATTCGAGGTCTTCCTCTTCTTCTCTTTCCTTCTAATTTCTTAGTGGATGCTACTTTGGGTAGTCTGTTCTCCGGCATCCTTGCTACATGACCAGCCCAGTTCAGTCTTCTCTTCTTTAACATTTCCACAATGGTACTATGTTTGTACAGCTCCCGTAGCTCTTCATTTTTCCTTATCCTCCACTCCATGACATTTTCATCGAAGATTGGTCCAAATATTTTTCTTAGTATTTTTCTTTCAAATATCAACAGTTTTTCTTCATCTTTTTTCCTGAATGTAATAGCTTCACATCCATATAATGCTACTGGTACAATAGTTGACTGATAAAAACGGATTTTGAATTCAGTACTAAATGATCTCATCCTTAAAATTTTGATACAGCTGTAAAAAGTTCTATTAGCTGCTGCTAGACGGGCGTCTATTTCTATTTCTGCTCTATTGTCTCTGCTAAAAAGACTCCCTAAGTACTTGAAGTGGTCAACTGCCTTGAAAGTGAGACCATTTTCGGTCAGTGGTGTATTCTTTTGGAGTTTTTTACTTATGACTAGATATTCTGTCTTTTCTTCATTCACATGAATTCCAGCTTCCTCAGCTATTTTGTAATAATTTTGCATCATCCTGATTAATTCAGCTTTTGAGTGCTTATTAAGGCTACATCATCTGCATAAGCAAGTCTAGTAATGTTCTGTCCCTGCAGTTGGATCCCTTGTGGATTAGTTTTGGTGAATTCTCTATCAATCTTCTCTAAGATAATATTAAATAGAATAGGTGAGATGGCATCCCCTTGTCTCAGTCCAGTGTACACCTTAAAATTTTCAGTCTCTCCTGCAGGTGTCTTAACTTTGCATATGGTTTCTTCCAAACACATTTTAACTAATTTGATTAATTTTAATGGTATTTCAAATTCTTTCATGGTGTTTAAGAGTGTCTGTCGGTGTATGCTATCATAGGCCTTCTTGAAGTCTATAAATAGAATATGGATATCTACATTAAATTCCCATGCCTTCTCATTTATTTGTCTGAATGTGAATAAGTGATCCAAAGTGGATCTGTTAGTGCGGAAACCACATTGGTAGTAAAGAAGTATAAGTTCTGTTAATTCCAGAAGTAAAGTTCATGACAAATTATTTATTAAGATACACTTTTTTGTGATAGACACCTATCTCAGGAAAGAAAATAGATTTTCTATAACAAAACCTGGTGTCCTGAGTTATCTGCGATAGTTCATGGATTTTATTGGCTTCCTCAGTCGTCAGATAACGCCTCACTAGTATTTAAATCTTCCTGATCAAAGTAAAACCTCTTTTTATTCCTTTGTTTCCTTCCAGAAGCAGCTCGTATTTCACCTGTAGCAAGCATCTTCACTTGTGCGCTACCGGCTTCTGTCCTCTAAATTACACGGATGTGGCATAACAAAACTGAAATAGAATGGCATATGTTGAGGGGTAACTGCTTAGAGGGCAGATGGGTCAACGAACGAACCGTATGGGCGGCATTTTAACTCAAGAAATCATTGAATGTGTGTTACCATGTTGTCGTCCATAGCCCTGCATATCGTGTAGGCAATTTGTTTCAGTAATTTGCCTCTGATTGTAACAGCGCATAAGCAGGCACTTTCTAGTATGAAAGGTCAAAAACACTTTACGAATCAAGCAGTCATTCCTAAGGATTCGTAAAAAGTGAGATTGATAGTCACGTATAAAACAGCTTACAAAATCCAGAAATTCAAATAGGAATTCAGACCAACATGCAGTAGATAATACTCCTACACGTTACAGAGGACTTGGCTTGCTCATGCTGCTTAACGCGCATTGCGCCAGGTTGCGTTGCAGTTAAGTGAACTTGACCCGTTGGCCTAATGCATTGAAATGCCTGAGAGGATTTTAGGCAATTTTTCAAGCCCGTTTTCGCAAATTTTGGCTTGTTTTCCAGTCTCCGAGTCAGAAAATAGAATAAAGAAACCGTTAAAATGTATTACAGAAAGATGAAAGTTTATACTATTCACAAACCTATAACCCACACAATTTCACTCCATCCCCTCCCATTATGACAATTCACAGCTATCGTCACGTTATTGTGACAGCAGTAGAAGTGCGCTATCTTATACCAAGTATAAGGACATCTATTCGAGGATATTATGTTGGGTGTGTACACCCTTCGCCTGATGTCTGTTCGACACATTTTCAGTGAAGTGTTTCAACGTCTGTGGACGAATGACAGCCAATTCTTTCTCAAGAGCCGAAATCAGAGAAGGTAGGTGATGTAGGAGGTTGGTGTCTGGAGCGAAGTCGATGTTCTTATTCGCCTCAACGGCTTCCCATTGTGTACAGATCAGGGCAGTGCGGCGGCATGGTTTCTTTCATCCTTTACCTGCACCTAACTGTGAAGTCGCTGCAGCAGATTACCTGTAGTAAAGCCGAGCAGAAACCTACCGTACTGGAACTCGCACCGGGTTGCATACAACGTAACTCTTCCAGGAATCGGGAAACTGTCTTAATTTTGAATGAAAGGTGGAAATACTGGAAAAACTTTGGTATAATCTGAACCTTGATAGTGTATACGGTCGCTGCCAAGCCCGTGCTAATCCTAACACAGTCACGCACAAACCCATTCATTCACGTTAGCACGTTTATGGTAACGTATATTCCGAAATCTGAACAGCAACAAAGCACGGTTTGCCCTTAAATGAAAATGCTCGTCATACTGTTAAGTTTATCGGTGTGTAAAGCAGTCAAGTTTTTAGCCACCGGTCTGGTCAATATGCCACGCTTCGTTACTGTCTTTCTTCGTACGCAAAATTACTTAAAAACTCCGTACCTTCTACAAAAAAAATGATAATAATAAAAAAAATACGAATAAATATGCCTTCACATTAAGGCAGTTTTTAAATATGTAGCACAACTAAATCCGCCAGATTATAACTTGCTTCGGAGATCATACAATACACGACCGTATCATTGAAAGGCTGGGCTCCAACTCTTTAGACTGCTGTAAGCATTCTCTATGTCTAGCAGAAACGACGCGTTCAGATTGATCAGTTTTCCTTGAGGCCAATAGAAAAACATTCATCTCCCGCATTAGTCCTCGCTTTTTATGACTAAGCAATCAACAAATCAGACCTTTTTGAACTGTATTTTTTCCGGAAGTAAATATTTAGCTTTCTGAAATTTTGTTTATTCCTTATACTAGTAACAACTTTCATTTGCACTCGTATTAGCTTTCCTCCTACCATAAACTTGCTTATCGTATTACGATACAAAACTCGCCGTCGTTTGCATCCACACTGTCTTAAAAATCTCTCACGCTACTAGAAGTAAATACCCTGGGAGTAGTGAATCAACTTAAATCACTTAACAAATGCAAGTTCTCTGGTCCAGACTATATACCAATTAGGTTCCTTTCGAAGTATGCTGATACATTAGCTCCATACTTAACAATCATATACAACCGTTCGCTCGACGAAAGATCCGTACCCAAAGACTGGAAAGTGACACAGTCACACCAATATTCAAGAAAGGTGGTAGGAGTAATCCACTAAATTACAGGCCCGTATCTTTAACGTCGATATGCAGCAGGATTTTAGAACAAATATTGTGTTAGAACGTAATAAATTACCTCGAAGAAAACGGTCTATTGACACACAATCAACATGGGTTTAGAAAATATCGTTGTTGCTCTTTATTCACATGAAGTGCTGAGTGCTATTGACATGGGATTTCAGATCGATTCTGTATTTCTGGATTTCCGGAAGGCTTTTGACACTGTACCACACAACCGGCTCGTAGTGAAATTGCGTGCTTATGGAATATCGTCTCAGTTATGTGACTGGATTTGTGACTTCCTGTTCTAACATTCTGCGTGGTGTCTGTTTGTTCTATATCGTGTCTCCCTACCACTTTCTCGCAACGACGCTCTGAGCGTGTTTTTTAGGGAATTGACTAGTTTGAACCTGGGACCTGTTGCTGGTAAGGAGACGCCAGACCACACATGACATGTAGAGTTCAGAAGAGTTCAGTGAGACTAGCGATGATATAACCAAATACTTAATAATTGCAGCGTCAGCTCCACTGCACTCCCTGTAAAAGATCTTAATACTAACTAAATTTAGTGGAAGGGGTTTAAGGCTTTCCTATTTTTAGTTAGCTGGTAAAATAACGTCGAAAAAGCAGTTAAGTTTACCATTGAAAATTTTATTCTACTCACAAAACATTGTTTGTAAATTGCACTATTGATAAAAGGAAATGTTTTAGTACAGGATGGTAAAAACCAACTGCCTTCAACAAAAATGTGAACGAATATTCCCTGAATGGGTATCCAAATTCTACAATGGATCGAAGGATGACCTATGCCATATCACATCTATAATCTAGGTTTAAATTAAGTTTCACAAGAGAGAAAACTATCAAAATGGTCTACAGTGACCCTCAATTATCTTTAGTTACTTATGTAACTTGTCGTAAATGACAGTGGCTGATGTGGTTTCTCAATAACTATAAAACAGAAAAATCATCGCGTTTCAGATTTTTACTTCAAGTGGCAAATGTGAACACCGTGAGCTTTAATTGACGATCGACACTAGTATTACGCAAAAAGGGGGTGTAACAGATGAGACTTCTGCAGTTCTTAGTAAAGCTTTATGCGCTGTTATGCAGCATCGCGTGCGTTCATTACCTTGTCGGTGTTTGTCAGGGGGCGGCAGACAGCAGAGCTCCGCTCACCTCGCCCTCTCGGAAGCAAATCTCTCCTCACTTCTCCTTACCACAATTTACCGAAGTTGGTTTAAAAAAACTATCTGGCTGTGTTTTCATCTGACCAATCAGGTTCTCAATGTTAACCTTAAGCTCCGCCTACAAAAATTCTGTCTATCCAATGAGAAACGTTATAATTTTCGTGGTGGGGCAATGTTTTTAAAGTTTGCAACGTAACAGAGACGCGAAAAAGTCTCACGCTAAATCTTGCAGCTGGTGTGGTCCTTTTAGTGTTATCGTAAGATATATACTGTTCTTCTGGAGGGCTCTATCTTTTAACATGGGCTGGGGGGTGGTCCTGACGTAACAGAGACGCGAAAAAGTCTCACGGTAAAACTTGCGGCTTGGGTAGGCCTTTTTGTGTTATCGTAAGATCAATACTGTTCTTCTGGAGGGCTCTAGCTTTTAACATGGGCTGGGAGGTGGTCCTAGCGGTTAGCTGGCGACGTGGGTGTCCATCCCTTATCGTAGGGCCTTCTCGCTTAACACGGCTCTGCTCTCGGCTTCTGTTCTCGTTTCTCCTCTCGGAACTGCGTCTGTCTCACGGTGGGAAGGTATGACATGCATTTAGGCGTTCATGTGTTAGTCTGTGGTATTCCATTTGCTCACCCGTTACTCTAATTACTTTGGTTAATTTAATGTCACGATTTATTTGGAGCTATGTGACATACTACTGGATTTGCTTATCATGTCAGGGTTTTCATGGAAAGTGTTGGATTTGCCCGACATCTTACAAGCCCAGTGTGCTACTAATTTTCACGGAAAGTCATCGAGTAAAACAGAAGTGATTTCTGGCGTTCCCCAAGGTAGTGTTACAGGCCCTTTGCTGTTCCTTTTCCATATAAACGATTTGGGAGACAATCAGAGTAGCCGTCTTAAGTTGTTTGCAGATAGCGCTGTCGTTTATCGACCAATAAAACATTCAGAAGATCAAAACAAATTGCAAAACGATTTAGAACAGATATCTGAATGGTGGGAAAAGTGGCACATAACCCTAAATAACGAAGAGTGTGAGGTCATCCACATGAGTGCTAAAAGGAACTCGTTAAACTTCGGTTACACGATAAATCAGTCTAATCTAAGAGCCGTAAATTCAACTAAATACCTAGGTATTACAATTAGGAACAACTTAAATTGGAAGGAACATATAGAAAATGTTGCATGGAGGGCTAACCAAAGACTGCGTTTTATTGTCAGAACACTCAGAAAATGGAACAGACCTCCTAAGGAGACAGCCTACACTACGCTTGTCCATCCTCTTTTAGAATACTGCTGAGCGGTGTGGGATCCTTACCAGGTAGGACTGACGGAGTTTATCGGAAAAGTTCAATGAAAGGCAGCACGTTTGGTATTATCGTGAAATATGGGACAGAGTGTCACAGAAGTGATACAGGATTTGGGCTGAACATCATTAAAAGAAAGGCGTTTTTCGTTGCGATGGAATCTTCCAACGAAATTTCAATCACCAACTCTCTCTTCCGAACGGAAAAATATTTTGTTGACATGGACCTACATAGGGGTTAACGATCATCACGATAAAATAAGGGAAATGAGAGCTCGTACGGAAAGATATAGGTGTTCATTCTTTCCGCGCGCTGTACGAGATTGGAATCATAGAGAATTGTGAAGGTGGTTCGATGAACCCTCTGCCAGGCACTTAAATGTTATTTGCAGAGTATCCATGTAGATGTACTTCGTACAGCGTTCATCAATAGAACAGTGATCACAGATTTACTTTAGACCACATTCACGCATCATTCACAGGACTAAAAGCATATAAAAAGACTGTACAAACATAAATAAACAAAAAAGCCTTCAAGAAATGAACAGAACAATTAAAAAAAAGACATTCTCTTGACCTGTTTCTTGAATGCCTCTGTGCACTACTGTTCTCTAGCAGGTGAAAATTAGAGCTACGCACTGGACTGAACCCGCTTCAGACCGTCTGTCACTGTGCATCCATGAGTCATTCTCCTGATACCCAGGCTCTAGACAGGAGCGGAATAAGGCACCACGCATCAGCAGGTCAGTCTATTTTAGATATGTTATTGTCCTCAAACCGACGCTTTACAAGTGCTAATTCATGACAGCATGTTTTGTCATGCTGATAAAAACGGCCATCGTTTCCGAACGGCTCTACTGCCGTACACACTACACGATGCTGTAAAATGTTTTCATAAGTTTCGCATGTACAGTTTTCTTAATCGCAATAAGGGGTCACACCACTAATCACGAAAAATATCGCCGTATCGTAACACGACGTACTCCGTTCGTGATTCTTCACTCCAGCCATCCACTGTCCAATGGCGTAGTTCACCATCTCAAGCACAGCTTGTCATCGAATACTACAGAAATGTGGGGCTTGTGTGTAGGTGCTTCACCGTTGTACTCCATAATTTTGATATCCCTTATCATAGACTTTGTGGTAGCGAGACTACTGATAGTACTCTGGAACTCAAGAGTGATTCCTTCCGCTAATTCTGTTTGATTTTTACAACCACCCTCCACAGTGCTCTCGACACTCGGTGTCCGCTAGTGCACCAGGTCTACCTGGTCCTGGTTTATCTGTGGTTCTTTCGTAGCATTTTCACTTCACAATCACGTTACCAGCAGTGGACGTCGACGGTTTTAGAGTGGTTGAAATATCCCAGGTGCGCACGTCACACAGGCGACATTCCACGATTAATGCGTGTTCCAAGTTCTGTTGGCCGACTCATTTTGCTATTACTCCTTCTCTGCTGACAGTACACACCGCCGCCTTTTCGACAGGTGCTCCTGCTTCTTGTGACAGCGTGCCGTCAATACTTTCGATAGAGTTGTGTATATACTAACATCTAAATATACTGGAAACTCGTGTAACGTAATTCCTATTGATACACTGCTCAAGATGGTGGAAGGATCCTACTTCTTCGACCACCTATGCTTCTGCTTTATTGCAGTTTTTCACATCTTGCTCCGTAACATCTGTAGCAACAGGAAGAGGAGCTTCTACGTAGCGTGTTTTTTAAGTCAGCACCGTTTTGCCACACCGCGGCCGCAGCGCTGCGGTCGGCGTTCTGCGCATGCGCGCTGGGTACCTTCATCTGTTGTCTACCCACTGACGCCATTGCAGTCTGATTCTTCCTTGTTTACGTTGTGTACTGAGTGTTTAAGATGCCTCTGATAATCATGAGTCCCGCCGACTGTGATGTACGGGCTGTTATAAGATTTCTTGAATGAAATTTTGACTGTACAGTGGAGTGTGCGCTGATACGAAGGTTCCTGGCAGATTAAAACTGTGTGCCGGACCGAGACTCGAACTCGGGACGTTTGCCTTTTGCGGGTAAGTGCTCTACCAAGGTAAGAATTTGGAAGTTTGGAAGGTAGGAGACGAGGTACTGGCGGAATTAAAGCTGTGAGGACGGGGTGTGAGTTGTGCTTTGGTAGCTCCATTGGTAAGGCACTTGCCCGCAAAAGGCAAAGGTCCTGAGTTCGAGTCTCACTCCAGCACACAGTTTTAATCTGCCAGGAAGTTTTATAAGATTTCTTAGTGCTAAAGGCCTAAAGGCGATCGATATTCATCGTGAGATCTGTGCAGTTTACGGAGAAAACGTTATGAGTGATGGAATGGTAAGAAAAGGGGTGAGAGCAATTAAAAATTGTTGCACAAATTTGCATGATGAACAATGGAGTGTGCGTTCTTCGGTCGTTAATGAAAGTTTGGTGCAGGAAGTGGACAATAAGGTGAGAGAAAACAGACGATTTCTTTCTTGTCGGATGACTTTCCTAATGTTTCTCGTAGTGTTTTGTATGGAACTGTGACCGAGCACTCGAATTACCGAAAATTGTGCGCTCGTTGGGTACCGAAAATGTTTAGACCGTGCATTGACTTTCCTTGAGCGGTACCACAACGACGGTGATGATTTCTTAATCCAAATTGTTATGGCCCATGAAATATGTGTGGCCTATGTCACACCAGAATCAAAGGAACAGTCCTTGGAATAGCGGCATTCAGATTCACCCAGAAAAGTGAAGTTTAAACAAACGATTACTGCCCGGAAAATCATGAGCACAGTTTTTTGGGACAGAAAAGGAGTACTGCTTGTGGAATTTCTGCCTCGTGATGAGACAATCAATGCAGCAGCTTACTGTTAGACATTGCACAATCTGCGCCGTTAAATTCAGAACAAAAGAAGTGGCAAGTTGTGCAGGTGCATCGTTTTGCTGCAAGACAATGCCCGTCTGCATGTGGCGAATCAGACCACAGATCTCATCACATCATTTCGATGGGAAACTCTAGATCATCCTCCGTACATCCCCGATCTTGCGCCCAGTGATTACCATCTGTCCCTGCATTTGAAGAAACACCTGGGTGTTCAGCGTCTTCAAGACGATGACGAGGTCAAAACAGTGGTGATGAAGTCAGGCGGCAGACTTCTATGGCCGCGCAACATTAACTGAGCAGTCTCAGATGCTGCAGTCATGGACTGTGGGGCTGGTCCCGGTGGAGGTTCGAGTCCTTCCTTGGGCAAGAGTGTATCTATTTGTCCTTAGTATACTTTAGGTTAAGCAGTGTGTAAGCATAGGGAGTTATGACTTTAGCAGTTAAGTCCCATAAGATTTCACACACATTTGAACATTTTTTTTACTTCTATGAGGAGGGTATTCAAAAACTGGTACAACGTTATGACAAGTGCCTCAGCAATGTCGGAAATTATGTAGAAAAGTAGATTAAGGTACAAGCTTTCATGCAAAAATAAAATTATTGAGATACCTTAGCACGTTTCTTTTTTTTTAAATTTCAAGACGGTACTTACTTAAAGAAACACGCCTCGTATTAGCAGGCAGTATGTCCACCGTAACTGAGCTCAATTCTGTAAGTTACTATGAAAACGTCTTAAGCATAAGACATCTATTATGTTTTGTCTGGACCCTCTTGGAAGTAAACTTCTCCCTTGCAGCAGCATCAAAACTGTATGGCACTTACTAAACGGTCTAGTGATACAACACATCGCTCGTCATTGGATCTTCTCTACTTCCTATAAATCCAACCTGTTGAGAATCTCTATACTAAAAAATTGTTAGAAGTAAACTGCGAAGGATCTCTGTACTCAAAAATCGGCAAAACAATTATTGGCAGCAAGGTATTCGTAGATGTGTTACATTTCTATAACATTCTTCCAATGGGTTACATCCTTGCACGTGTTTTTGTAAAAATTATTTTTATGTGTCTTTCCACTTTACGTCACTCCCACACACTTCAGAGTTGTCACTGTTTCCAGTAATAGTGTAATCGAGGAGAAATGGACGTGTCTGTTGTCTTATGCCCAACACATTACAATTTTTAACTTTAAGTTTGAACTGGCAGTTCTCGCACCAATCCATTCCCGGACCAGATTTCGTTATGTCAAACTGAAATATTGGCTCATTTCCGTTAGCTCTGAAAATTCTTTCCCGAAGCATGGAACTACATTGTAAAAATCGAACTGCCCGCCACCTTTTATGAAATTCCTAGACCTCGACTGGTGATGAGATTAACAACAGATGGCTGTTGTACTTACTGATTAAGATTGGACTGATATGGGGGGAAGAGGTCAAACAGCGGGGTCATCGGTCTCATTGGATTAGGGAAGGATGGGGAAGGATGTCGGCCGTGCCCTGTCAAGGGAACCATTGGCCTGAAGCGATTCAGGGAAATCACGGGAAACCTAAATCAGGATGGCCGAACGCGGGATTGAACTGTCGTCCGCCTGCATGCGAGTCCAGTGTGCTAAACACTGCGCCACCTCGCTTGGTGCTGATTAAGATTTATAGCCGGCCGCTACGGCCGAGCAGTTCTCCGGAACCGCACTGCTGCTCCGATCGCAGGTTCGAATCCTGCTTTGGGCATGGATGTGTGTGATGTCCTTAGGTTAGTTAGGTTTAAGTAGTTCTAAGTCTAGGGGACTGATGACGTCTGATGTTAAGTCCCATAGTGCTTAGAGCCATTTGAACCATTTTTTGATTAAGATTTTTATCCAAAGTTTTCTTTCGTTCTGTTCAAGACGCCAATTTCTGGCCTGTTTTAATTTTCATATGCCAATAATTTCGTCGCCTTCGTGAAATTAGAAAATTAGATTTACACTACTGGCCATTAAAATTGCTACACCACGAAAATGACGTGCTACAGACGCGAAATTTAACCGACAGGTAGAAGATGCTGTGATACGCAAATGATTAGCTTTTCAGATCATTCACACTAGGTTGGCGCCGGTGGCGACACCTACAACGTTCTGACATGAAGACGGTTTCCAACCGATTTCGGTGTGGCCGAGCGGTTCCAGGCGCTGCAGTCTGGAACCGCGCGACCGCTTGGGTCGCAGGTTCGAAACCTGCCTATGGGTTAGTTAGGCAGGGTTAGTTAGGTTTAACTAGTTCTAAGTTCTAGGGGACTGATGACCTCAGAAGTTAAGTCCCTTAGTGCTCAGAGCCATTTGAACCATCCAACCGATTTCCCACACACAAACGGCAGTTGACCGGCGTTGCCTGGTGAAACGTTGTTGTGATGCCACGTGTAAGGAGGAGAAATGCGTACCATCACTTTTCCGACTTTAATAAACGGAGGATTGTAGCCTATCACGATTGCGGTTTATCGTATCGCGACATTTTTGCTCGCGTTGGCCGAAATCCAGTGGCTGATAGCAGAATATGGAATCAGTGGGTTCAGGAGGGTAATACGGAACTCCGTGCTGGATCCCAACGGCCTCGTATCACTAGCAGTCGAGATGACAGGCATCTTATGCGCATGGATGCGCTTACCCTTGACGCTGCATCTCAGACAAGATCGCCTGCGCCTGCGACGGTGTACTCAACGACGAACCTGGGTGCACGAATGGCAAAACGCAATTTTTTCGGATGAATCCAGGTTCTGATGGTCGCATCGGTGTTTGGCGACATCGCGGTGAACGCACATTGGTAGCGAGTATTCGTCAGCGCCATACTGGCGTATCACCCGGCGTGATGGTACGGGGTGCCATTCGTTACACGTCTCGTTCACCTCTTGTTCGCATAGACGGCTCTTAGAACAGTGGACGTTACATTTCAGATGTGTTGCAACCCGTGGCTCTACCCTTCGTTCTGTCCCTGCGAAACATTACATTTCAGCAGGATAATGCACGACCGCATGTTGAAGGTCTTGTACAAGCCTTTCTGGATACAGAAAATGTTCGACTGCTGCCCTGGACAGCACATTCTCCAGATCTCTCACCAACTGAAAACGTCTGGTCAATGGTGACCGAGCAACAGGCTCGTCACAATACGCCAGTCACTACTCTTGATGAACTGTGGTATCGTGTTGATGCTGCATGGGCAGCTGTACCTTTACACGCCATCCAAGCTCTGTTTGACTCAATGCCCAAGCGTTCAAGGCCGTTATTACGACCAGAGGTGGTTGTTCTGGGTACTGATTTCGCACGATCTATGCAATCAAATCGCATGAAAATATAATCACATGTCAGTTCTAGTACAATTTATTTGTCCAATGAATAGCCCGTTTATCATCTGCATTTCTTCTTGGTTTAGCAATTTTAATTGCCAGTAGTGTAGGTAACAACTTCTTAAGTCACAGTTACTGTTGCCTATACCTGTACTATTCTGGAATCCCCATTGTCGCCCGAGCGACTCTTCCTACCTAAGTCAATGACACCAGTTTTGTTTACACTTTGACCTATTGATAGGTGACCGTTTCTTGACGAGCGCCTTTCGTACATAGCAGAATTGCGTTCTGCGTAAGTCACTTGTTTATTAACAGACAGTCGGAGTGGCTTCTATCCGCGACACATTTTTGGCAAAGCAATGAAATAAGAACCACTAAGATAAAATAAGAGAAATTGGGGCTCTATTTGCTATTGGAACAGGAAAGGAAATGAGTAGTAGTGTTACGTGGCTTCTGACAAGTACCGCACGGGGCTTGCAGATTAGGGACGAGTGTGTAGATGTAAAGGTGCAGGTATCTCTTACCGCTACGCCAGACCTTTTACTGCTGCTGGCCAATGAGAATACCGGGCGCGTAGCTTCTGTCTAATTCCACCTTAACTTTTGAAACACAAGGACATACTCGTCTCGTGATTAACAGCCAATATACAGAAAGTAGTCTTGTGATTGATATGGACCAGCAACCGTCGGCGTAATGACTGAACAAGCAACGAGCACTTCAGTTGTTTCATGTTATTGACATCCATAATAACATTCACGTTAGGTGACATTTTTTTCGCGTTGTCTTCGGTATGAATGTTTGCCGTGCACCGCATCTGTGGTCTCATTTTCAGTTGCTACGGAATGAGTGATGATTGAAATTCCCCTATGTGCTGAGTACCTGCAAATTCAAGTGAATTAGGAACAGTTCCTCTCACTCTCAACAATGTTTCTGAGCTATTTGTGCCGTCATTCTTTGATGAATCTGCGATATAATATTCCGAAGGATACTTCGATGTTTTCAGTTGATGTTTTTTTCGCACCGACGACGGCTAACTTGCATATTTAATTTGCTTATATATAATATATTCGATTTCACATGCATTTCAGCTTCGCCAATTCATTATCTTACAACTCCTTTTCTCTTGATCTATCATGTCAAGTACGTGTAACATGATTCAGTCTTTAAGCCTGAGTTTATGGGAAAGGTGTACGATACACTTACTATGGAGAGTTTGTTCAGGGGCTACACTACATATGAGTCACACTTGCAAATTTTCAGCAGTCCAGGTATCCTGACTCTGGTACATTTCTCCGGGATATGCCGCAGCTGAGACGAAGACATAATTGCAAATTATCGCATTCACGACAAAAACTTTACATTTTCAGAATACTGGGCCGTTCTGGTAACGGGCGGAAAAAACAATTTGTGCCTGCACAAATCAAATCTATAAGGCACGATTTGTTATAATTTGACGCTGTGTGGGACGTGATTTGTAGTTCATGCTCATGTTCAGTACTATAAGAGACGATCCGGAAGCTGTAAGATGAAAACTACAGAAAGGTTCGTAATGCCATTGTCTGAGGAACAAAATGTGGTCCTTAAAAGCTTACGAGCGCCACCAACCAGAGGCGAACTAACGCTGGTGCCCCTATTCTTTAGCCAGGCGGCTCATGTCACTAGCCCTGCACATGGTACACTTATTCTCCGTAGGATCCGAGGCCACGTTTTATCTTTTACTATCTTTTGGTTCAAAAAGTAGAGGTTTTTAAAATTGCATTTTTGGATCCATAAAAGTGTTTAGAATCCACCCCTGAAACGGTTTCTCCAAAAACGGAACGGAAATGTTTGTTATTCGCGGATGAACAAACAAATGCACCTGCCTGAAATCGGCCCTTTTCACTCACCAGTTTTTTTTTCTTTCGGAGGACGAGTTATTGTACCTGTGCTTGGGAGGAAACACACAAAAATCAAATTAAAGTTTGAACGCGTGTGTTTGGAAGTTAGCCCCCAAGCATTTGCATTCTGGTGCAAAGACTGTAGAGATTGCGACTTTCCTGGCAGTGAGCAGCTTCAACGAAGGGTATTCAGCAATTCTGAAGACCATGAAAACGATGGACATCACCCTGGGACTCTATTCGACGCAGTTCGCCAAGCATTCGGACGACCACCGGAAGCAGTGGCCGAAAACCGCTTGTGTCCGGCCGTACGAGAGGCTCTGGAGCAGCGCAGGATGGCCCAGATCGAGCAATACGCCCTCTATGAGGAAGAGCAAGGACTAGTTTCTGGGCTCGGAATAGCAGATTGAACGAAAGTTGCATCATATTGCATTTATACGTAGTCAAAACTTCAAAAGCGTTTTTCTCGATTTTTTTTAATCGCGCGATATGGTAACTTCATATCTACTGAACCGATTGGCATGATTCTTTGTTTCCCACGAAGTTAACTAAATTATCTAGGAGTTGCACCACTTTCATTCCGATTCATCAACTATAACTATTTTTACTTGGCCGATGAAGTCGAAAAATCGGTGAAAAAACCCGATTTTTTTTTCAAATTGTGGCATTTTGTTTCCTATGGTCCACATAATTTAAGCGAGAGGCAAGTCTTAAAGAATCTTATATACTTCGCTAACGTCAACTCAATTTTGATTTCAGACGAGCCGGCTGACCTGTGACGTGCCGCGCGTGGAGGTCTACATCGAAATTTTGTTTCGTTCCGACGGCACTTCCGCTTTTGACAAATGTGTGGTAAGTAAAAAGTTTCAAGACAAAGCCCCACAATAGAGAGTTACTAGTTAAAATCATGTATTTTAAATGGTGCGTAAGTGGATGACACGCTCATGTACTAGACACAGTCAACGACTCTCACATCGGATACAGGTACTACGTGATTCTATGTCAGTATGCGTTACTAAAATTATTTGTAAGCATTTCCTGATACCATCTCTGGTCCACACATGGTGTCGAAAGCTTATTGTCATGATACCACCTCTGATCGACAAGGTCTGAGGTAATATTTGATAAGAGCTACTGTATCTTCTGAAAAAGACTGGTTTCAAACGGTTGAACCATGATCAAGGTTTAATAGACATGTATTTTGCAACTGATTAGTAGTTATTTCCAACCCACTGAAACCTTTGCTTGCACTGTAGCTGAAGCGTAGTCGTGCTTAAAATTTTAAAAATTCCCTCGTTTTATGTTCAGCTTTGCTCAAGCCCCACAGTTTTCTGTTGCTAACTCAAAGTCAGATCGAATTATCGACGAGTTATGTACACTGTCTGAGGGGTGAATTTAAGGCCACTAACCGTGTTTACAGTCTTGTCTGCATACAATAGTACAGTTGTGAAAGGAGTAGCTTCGTACAACCTTACCCATTTGTTGATTACTTGATATGCATTAATAGGAGATGCAAAAGACCAAATTCACCGTAAGACGAGAGGCCAGCAAATGCGGTCGACATATCTCTGAGTTTCCTACCTCCTGCCTGCTGCCCCGCCGCTGACCGCTGGTGCAGTATTTCGGCCACCTCCGCCGGCCCCCTATCGCGAAACAGCGGCCACCAGAACGATTCTTCCGCTGAATTGACGGAGAAATGGCTCGGAAAATTCCCGCAGCGGGTGGACAGTATCAATCATTCTGGACCCGAAGCGCAGTGCTTTGCTTTTCTCCTCTCCTCTTGGAGCTACCGTATAAAAGTCGACATCAACCATGTGTTTTGTGAGCATGCACGCTATTTCAGCCATTGACCCTAGGACCGATTTCCCCTCCCGTTGATGGAAAAAAAAACATTCATCTCATTGCCCACTAACAAGCAAGTAGGTTACCCGTCTTATGCTACGATATTTTCCACACTTCATTTTATTCATTTTGTCTGTTTTCGAAGGGTCGTCTGACGGGAGGTGTTTGGGCCGAGAATGAGTCACTACACACATTTTTGACAGAATGTTGGTTAAAGAAGACATACAATTAACGCAATGTGTAGAGAGGCTTTGACTGCCGTCGGCAAGTGCACTTACGAATAGAAGTGGACTCTTCAAGTTTCAACTTCTGAATCATATAGTTAAAAATGCGGTTCTATTAACGGCAACTGGAGGCGGTAATGTCTCATTAGGGAACGTTTTTTTGCGCAGCACTTAATAAACGACGTCTTCCTTGTAGGGATATTGTATTGTGCCAATTTTGGGATACACAGGATGTTTGGAAGTTTTCGTTACAAACTTCTGGGACTGGTAGAGTGGAGTGAATAAACAACATACTGAATATGAACCCACGTCAGGAAACTACTATTTCCGTTCTACAGCTGTTTGAAAACGTGTTTGCTAGTAGGTACGCAACAGGGTAGTCATGGCGCGGGGAGGTTGCGTAGGATTGGCTGGTATTTCTGACATCTATTCTACCTCTCTGACCGGGTTCGAGCCTCATTCATATCTCTATTAGTGTTACAACACGCTGAGTACACGTTTGCAGAATACATCGACAAGACTCTTCTGATTGGATTGGCAAAGCTCAGGTAATGGAAAAGTTGCTCGTCGCCTTTATCAAGATCCTTCTCCACAACATGCGACTCCATGGCATAAGCTTTTCGCCACAGGATACCTTCACCCTCAACAGGCGTGAGGTCGTACTGCATCACGTTGAAGACAATCCGTCAACGACTACAAGAGCAATTTCTTTGGCTAACGAGTGTAAGACATGTGATGTACTGGGTCACGCCTAATCAGTTAGTTATTAAAGCGGTCGCGTTACTATCGTGTTTTCAACTGTTGCAGCATGGAAACGGAACGTTTCCTGACTTGGGTACCAATTCAATATATTATCCACTTACTCCTCACTAGAAGTCCCAGAAGTCTGTAACTGGAATTTGCGAGCTTTCTGTACAGATCACTTGGTAATCACGTAGCATCATTGTACTCAAACATCGTGTAGTTACGTCTGAGTAGCTTCTAACCCTGGCCTTATTAATAATTCACTATGAACACCTGCTGTCCTTTGTTTCAACCGTCATAGTATTAGTGAATTAACAAGTAATCACGAACACGATAAACTACTACGCTAGGTACGTCGTATTCTAGTATATTATTAAACTGTCGCCGGCCACTGTGGCCGAGCTGTTCTATGAGCTTCAGTCCGGAACCGCGCTGCTGCTACTGTTGTGTGTTCGTTGGAAGAACTTCGTCAGTCTGGAGCTCTGACTTTTCACAGTTTTTTCACAGTTTGTGACTGCATTTGGAGGTGGCCGTAGTGGCCGAGCGGTTCTAGGTGGTACAGTCGGGAACCTCGCAACCGATACTGTCGCAGGTTCGAATCCTGCCTCGGGTATGGATGTG
Source organism: Schistocerca piceifrons (assembly GCF_021461385.2). NCBI lineage: Eukaryota > Metazoa > Arthropoda > Insecta > Orthoptera > Acrididae > Schistocerca > Schistocerca piceifrons. The sequence goes on along the minus strand of NC_060138.1, from coordinate 1,186,650,119 downwards.
TGTGATGTCCTTATGTTAGTTAGGTTTAAGTAGTTCTACGTCTAGGGGACTGATGACCTCAGATGATAAGTTCCGTCGTGCTTAGAGCGATTTGAACCATTCAACTGTTGACAGTCGTCGAAGAACACTTTTACCAATCGTATTACGAGTAATGTTCACTACTCGTATCGCAAACACCACATTAAGGAAGAATCTGCTGAACCCCAGATGTAGCATTTGTACTTAGCTCTTGTTGTACCTTGCTTAACTAAAGTCACTTCCTTTTACCCACGCGTGTAAATCAACTTTAGTAACGGCTGATAAAACTATGCAAGATGTCTTTTGATGTGAGATTTATTGAATTCCACGACCGTGTTAATTGATGCAGCGGTATACACAGAATGTACTCATACCTACGTGCAAGTTGGGCCAACTTCAAATGTAGCGCGAGTTTGTGCTATCACTCCAAGAACGCCATGATAATCCTGTCATGACTGCTTTTCTGCTAGAGGAGTTCAAGACCTCGCGATGCGATAGTCTGTAGTCCATATATTTGAGTAAGTATGGTTATTTCAATTTTAGTTATGCTTAACCTTGTAGATTTTATTTAGATGTTTTTAGTACTCTGACGAACACCCAATTCATCTACAAATTTGGAACAAACAGTATTCGATAATAATAGTTTACGAGTGTAAGTTCTATCAGCTCGTAACACTTTATTTCCTCTTTAATCAAAATTCGCCTTGAAACGGCAGTTGAGTAACCACTTCTGTCAAACAAATGACGTAAAGTCTTAAAAAGATAGCAATTTGTTTTAGCTCCTCTCCATCATCACTACATAAGACTTATTAGGTGGAAGTAAGGTTGGATTTTATTCATAACAACTGTATTGGGACTATATCTCAAAACAATTATTAAACGTTTGCTCTTCAGAATGCAGTTCCACCGCATACTGTTTTAGCGCTGAAGAATCATGTCGCAGGATATTCACTTCTTGAAACTTACCGAAGCACGAAAACTATGCATACAAAATCCAGTCCCTTTACAGCAGTGCTTTTTTAATAACCGAGGATTATATTTGTGTTAAAATATTCACAAGACGATTCATTGTTAATTGTAGTAGTTTAAAGGGTTCAAATCTTTCCTCTACCGTCAGCTATGAAAGTAACCACTCGTCAGCCATATGACCCTTCACCTCCTGACGTTCAATAATCTCTTTCTTTGATAGCAAAGTAAATGTTTCGTAATATTAATTATTCGAAATATGATTCTCTTGTCGCATAACTCAAGATATTTCTGAACTTTTCCTTCACAAAATATTTAATATCAACTTTTAAACGCTCACGAGCACTTTAATTACTTCTTTGTAGTTAAAAAGTATTTTAAATACTTTTAATTACTACCTAAACCTGGAGGATTATAACTATGTAGTAAATTTCTCTAGATCCCTTTACGTAATTCTTTTTTCTTAAAATCATTTATTTTTGTCTAAATATTTTTCCTTTTCTTTTCTTTCCGCTGTCAGTAGGTGGAGTTGTATTTATTGGTACGTCCGAACACTTTCTTTTTCACTTCGATCAAATAATGCTTTGTTTCTCTTTTATAGTACACTTAATCGTCGTTATGTAAAGAGAGCAGGAAGTTCTTACTAAGCGGAGTGGGTATTAACAAAAATAAATCAACCATAAAGCTCTAAAGGGCACCGCCAATTAATCCGTGACATTTAAACAATGTTGGCTACAGAGTTGCTTTAGGCGTTGGACCGAAATACCTCGCGAAATAAGGACACTAATTAGCCTCTCGTAACTTTCCTTTTCCCCTAGATAAGACCGCTTTATCCGCTTCATCAAATGGGTCCGTGCTTAAATGATTCACTCCAGTGAGGACCAAAATTAAACTTGGGGATCTGAATCGTAACAGCAAATTAATTGTTTACTGCTGCTGCCATATAAACTTCAACCCACACCTAAATAGTGTCTGTCAAAAATAGTACAAACACGCAGAAGAGATACTTTCTCCCACACTGACCACAAATTCACAGCAATACACAAAATTTACGACTCAGCGAGTGTTGAGCGAGAATGACAGGAAAACTACTGTAATAAATTGCCATGCGGTGGGATCTCCGCTCCAAACCAAATATCACCAAACCTTGCAAATGAACCTGTTCTCACATTAGGTCAAGAGCAGTCGCAATACTCCAGTATCACCATATAAAAATCTCATGAAACTACTTTCATATTAATTTTCAATGTGTTCAGATTCAAAACGCTTTTGTTTTAATGATGTCCACCCCAAATATTGTATCATTTCAGTGACACTCTCCCAGATATTTCACGATAATACAAAATGTGCAGCCTTTATTTGAACTTTCACGGTGTACTCTGTCAGTTGTATCTGGTACGGGTCCAACACCCCCCAGCAGCATTCTCAAAGAAAACGGACAAGTGCAGTGTAAGCAGTCTTTTTAATAGATCTGTTAAATTTCCTGTGTCCTGCTAGTGAAACGCAGTCTTTGTTTGAGCTTCCCCACAACATTTTCTGTGTGTGCCTTCCAATTTAAATTGTTCTTAATTGTAATTCCTAGATATTTAGTTGAATTTACGGCCTTTAAAATTGATTGATTTATCGTGAAACCGAAGCTTAAAGGAGTCCTTTCAGCACTCATATGGATGACCTCACACTTTTCATTGTTTAGGGTGAATTACGAATTTTCGCATCATACAGATATCTCTTCTAAATGATTTTTAAATTTATTTTGATTTTCTGATGACTTTACTAGTCTGAAAACAACCTAAGACGGCTGCTCAGATTGTCTCCCAAACGTTTATATAGATAAGGAACAGCAAAGGGCCTATAAGACTACCACAGCGAACGCCAGAAATCACTTTATTTTACTTGAAGACTTTCCGTTAGTTACTACGAGCTGTGAACTCTCTGCCAGGAAATCACGACTCCAGTCACATAACTGAGATGATATTCCAATAATTTCACTACAAGCCGGTAGTGTCGTACAGTGTCAAAAGCCTTCTCAAAATCCAGAAATACGCAATCGATCTGAAATTCTTTGTCAATAGTACTCAACATTTCGTGTGGGTAAAGAGCTAGTTGTGTCTCACAAGAACGTATTTTTATAAATCTGTGTTGACAGTGTATCAATAGACCGTTCTCTTCGAAGTAACGCATAATGTTAGAATACAATATATGTTCCAAAATCCTGCTGCGTATCGACGTTAAGGATGTGAGCCTGTAATTTAGTGGATTACTCCTAATAACTTTTTCGAATATTGGTGTGACCTGTGCTACTTTCAAGTCGCTGAGTACTGATCTTTTGTCGAGCAAACGGTTGTATATGATTGTTAACTATGAAGCCCTTTTATCGACATACTCTGAAACTAACCTAACTTGTCTACAATCAGGACCGCATGTGATTTAAGTTGCTTCACTACTCCGAGGATATCTACTTCAAAGTTACTCATATTGGTTGCTCTTCTTGATTCAAATTCTGGAATTTTTACTAAGTCTTCTTTGGTGAAAGAATTTCGGAAGACCGTGTTTAGTAACTCTGTTTTCTCAGCACTGTCTTCGATAGTATTTCATATGCTATCGGCAGAGAAGGCAATGACAGTGTCTTGCCGCTAGCATACTTTACATACGACCAGAATCTCTTTGGATTTTTTGCCAGGTTTCGATATAAAGTTTCGTTGTGGAAACTATCATAAGCATCTCGCATGAAGTCTGCGCTAAATTTCGAGCTCTGTAAATGATCACCAATCTTGATCTTGCGTCCTTATGAATTTGGCATGCTTTTTCTTTTGTTTCTGAAAAAGTGTTCTGACCCGTTTTCTGTACCAAAGAGGATCATCTCCGTCGTTTGTTAATTTATTTGGAATAAATCACTAAGTTGTTTCCGATACTATTTCTTAGAATTGAAGCTACATCTGGTTGCACTTACAATGTTAATTTGGAAGAAATGGAGAATGTCTCTCAGGTAGGCGTCAAGTGAATTTGTTTCTGCTTTTTCGAATGGGTATATTTTTTGTTCATATTTGGAGGGTTTGAAGGGTACAATATTCTGATTGATCTTCTCCTGATGAATGTGCAGTATTACTCCAACAGTGTTACATTATTCCGAAAGACAGTGGCTGTCATCTTTAAGTGCGAGTCACTGTGGGGATTATAGTGAAAGTAAAACCAGGTACTTTGTAACATCAACGTGATAAATTTTGGCTACAGTGCGACGAGAGGAAATTATGCCTCTAACAGCTATAAACATTATCTATTCGGCGTATGAAAAAACAGTGAAAATTTATAAATATTAATTATTTATATAATATTCTATGATATAATTGGACACATCGATGTGTATCATACAAAGACAATGGCAGTTGTAATTTCCTTTTATGATCTGCGTTTGCCTTCCTTTGATTTTAGCTTTTGTTGGTTGGCTTATGTAGATTGCAGACGCATATCAAACTGAGGTCTGTTAAGAAATTGTAATTATTTATTAATAAATACATGAAAGTAGAGTTCATTGTCATTATAAATATGAGTGAACAATTATTTGTAACTTTAAACCTTCTCCCAGTAAGCATTATCTGTGTTAAGTATTTCTTACCACTACAACGAGCGCAGCCATTGATGATAGCAATTTGTATCGCGTGTTTGTCTGTGTTTTCCTTAGAAAAAAATCAAATGTTTGCTTGATGAAGTCTAAATAGTGCACAATATGAAACTATAGTTTCTAGAGTTTAATAATCATTTCAAATAGTTACTTATTTGGTCTAACAATAGAAAGTCTCTATCAATTGTCTGCCGCCATCTTAACAATTATCTCAGCGGCAAATTCAAATTATGCAACTCTGCGGACATAAATGCCGAACGTAATGCAAATGTGTAAAAATAAATGTGCACCGGTGGTTCCGAACTCATTTTAATGAAAATAATTCGGATCAGATTGGTTCTTTAAAAACAGTGCTCATAGCACCATACTTATAAGAAACTGTTCTAGCTGATGTATGGAGCCGAAATTAATTACGCACGAGTTGCGAAGAATATTGTTTCAGGTAACATACGTCAGTGATGTGCGCGGCTGATATTCGGTGGTTTTAATGATCATTTTGCTGAAGATAACTGTTTCCATCGTAATCCATAGTTGTATAGAATCTGTTGTGTGAACTGTGATTCAGTCACACTTACACAACTTACAGACAACACTTTAACACGACGTTAACTTAGAGTTCTTTAGCAACTTGATCAAATCTTTAGCCGGGAGAAAAATTATTTAGTAATTACTCAATGAAATAAAATAAGATAATCATTTCCATTTACAAATTAGTTAAATACCAAACCACTGAATAACACTGGCGGCCAACGTGGGGCCGCAAATGCACATTTATTCATTTTAGAAATTGAAATTGTGATCTATTACAGGTACGGAGTACCAAAACAAACTATTAATCATTGTTTATTTACTTGTTCCATGAACATTGACATCTTCCTACCGAACTGCTGTACGAGACTGTGTCTGCGCCGGTGCGACAGTAACTTCACATAAGCAGTGCAGTGTACCACCCGCACACAGGTAATAGCAGATGTTCATTTCAGTTATCGCATAACAGCACACAAATCACATTTGATAAGCAGTGCAATGTACCATCCGCACACAGGTAAAAGCAGATATTCACTTTCAGTTATCGCATAACAGCACACAAACCACATTTCTTACGTGTGCAATCGTGAATTAAAATCAGTACCTCCAGCCATAAGTAATAATAATTGAATATTGTGGCTGCGAGAATAATATTTTTAAGTGTTATTTGTGTATATGTGTTAGTTATAAGATTATTTTGTGTCAATTGGTGCTTGTCAGTAATTTATATATCTGTTGTGCTATATTGGTGATAGAATGGTTAAACAAAAGAAAAATAAGCCGAATGAGCGTACTGGTGCAGCGATGACATCAGATTCAAAGGTAGAACAATCTACCCATATTTTTGCCGAATTATTAAAAAATTTAATTATGAATGATAGTTTAGAAACTGTTGTCCCGAGTGATAGTAAAACCGAGGAGTTGCCAAAACAAACTGACACTCCTGCATTCAACCAGTTAGGAATTAATGACTATATTTCTTCTGGGCAAGGGGCTGAAGTTAGCAATGCTCAAGCTATGTCCATACATGATATGCTAACAGCATTATTTGAAAAGTTTACTATTGAAGAGCAGGAGCGTGAAAAACAACGCGAGCTTAAATAGCAGGAGATTGATAGACAACGTCAGCAGGATAAGGGAATATGTAGACAGGAAAAGCTTATAGAAAAACAGCAACAGGAGCTCAGGGACCAAGAAAAGTAAAAGAAATTTATGAAAAATATAAACAATATTTTTCTGGAAAGAGATAAAGAAATTGTCCGTAGGATAAATCAAGTGTTGGTGGATCGTGATAGTGCTATTACTACCCATTTTAAGCAGGAGATCGATGCAGTAAAAACCACTATTGAACCGTCAACAAACATTCCAGTTTAGGTCAATAGTCTTCAAACTGAAGTAGATAGACTAGAGAACCAGTTCAAAGCCTTGGCTACCGCTGTGGAAACAATGCAGGAGGACATTCCCTCGGAAATGCAAAAGCAAGTCCGAACAGAAGTAGCCAGGGTGCTGAGCTCTGAATATGAAAACTTTGAAAATCTGACAGTATGCAGTAATGACAACACTGGTACTGACAGGGAAAAAATCGCAGATAATCTAACGGTGAATTTTAATACATCAGAAGGAAGACCAAATTTTGGTAATCAGCCGATATTACCAGAGCAATATGTGACAATAAGGAACAATAATAGTGGAATATAATGTACTTGTAATAAAGTAACCACACCACCTGCGAATGATAGCAATTACGTGCACTTAACTACTTTGATGCACGAAGAAGGCCTGATTAAGCATGGACAGTTTCAAATATTTAACGAAGAAAGCAAGAAAACCATACATTCAGTAGTTTTCAGTCGAAACTTCAAAAGTGTTCTTCCAAAATCATGGTCGGAAGAACAGAAAATATAGTTTGTGGTTTCACATATTTCCGGTGGTGCGTCGCTCTGGGCATTAAATGCAGCAGAAACTTGCAAGACTTTCCACGACTTTGAGAAGGCGTTCCTTGATCAATTCTGGTCAGCGTCTACTCAAGAGCGACTCCGTTAAATTGTTTACAATGCAGAAATGTACAATCCGAAGTCAGGTTCCTTAAGAAAGTACTTTGAAAAATATATTAACATGACCCGGTTCTGGGATGAGCCAGTAACCACCAGAGACTTATTGCGAGTGTTAAAAGCTAGGTTACCCATACATATTAGAGAAAAATTGTTTAATGTTACAGACACCGATCTGAAAGAATTTCTCTCTGAAATTGATTCTTTGCATCTGCTGCAAGAAGACGCCAGAAAAAATTCTGACGTGATCAGCAATAATAATAGTCATAATAGAAAAAATTCATGGAATGGAAATAATGGAAATAGCGGCGAAGGTAGTCCAAAGAAAAATAAAAGTAAAGCTTATAGTAATGGAAAATACAATAATAATAATAATAGTAGGAATCCCTACAACCAAAATTTTGGTTATCCTAATAATAATAACTGTAATTATCAAAAGGCCGAAGAACACCAACAACCGAATGGTAATCAGAGGCTGTACCACAATGACAACCCAAACAATAACAATAGCAACCGAAAGAGACGAAATGACAACAGGTCAGACAGTCCATATAAAGACAAGCCTAAAAATATGCGGGGTGACAGTGAATATTGGCGACAGCCAGGGCCAAGTCTTTGGCAGCCGCATCAAAATTCTATCTATTCAGGTCAGCCAATAAATTATGTACAGGCTATTCCTATACCAAGCAATCAATATCCACCGTGGTGGGATCCAAGCAGGCCTCCTCCGATTGAAAACACACAAAATGTTAGAAAAGTGGAGGTACCTTCGGAAGCAAAACAAAACACTCAGAAGCCAACAAAATAATTCCGGTCCCTGTAGGCCTTCGCCAGGTGACCGAGGACAACAATGAAGGCAATAGGTCGACAGAACAAAGCATAAACATGATATGGTATCAGGATGTCAACAGGATCGAAGATGAGGTATATCAGGAACCCGCTGTCTCCGATAAGCCACAAAGGGAAAATATCCAAGCAAGTGTCACCGGAGCTGTAAATGGTGTAACAACTACTATTCTGCTTGACACAGGTGCGAATGTATCAGTTATGAACACGCAGTTTTTCAAGAAGGTATCGGAGATAAGGAGGTTGCCGATTTTGCCGGTTGCAAATTGTAAGGTTATAGGAGCATTGGGAAAAAAGGCACAGAGTATAAAATACCAGACACAGGTGGAAGTTTCCTTGGGAAATGATTGCTCATTATGCACGTTCCTACTAATGGATAACTTGTCAGTACCGGTGCTTCTGGGTCTTGACTTCCTTCGGGAAAGAGAAGCTGTAATTGATCTCGCCCGTGGGACATGTGCACTTAAGTACCAACAGCGACCCATAACATTAATGCTGAATCGGGAGTTCGGTGCGAACCTTCCGCTGATGAGAAAAATGAATCCTTCTGTCAGCAAACAGAAGTTGTTGGTGTTGGATCATAAGCACCCACAGATGTGTCACAAAAAGCGAAATAACGATGTACCCAGCAACGTGAGTGACATCGTCACAACAATAGAAGAGAAAGTACAGTAGCCAACTTGCATTAATGCTTCAGAGACTAGACAATTAACAGAATTATTATCCGGATACCTCGAAGTATTCATTGAACGCCCTGGAATCATAAAAGATTACCAACATAATATGAAAGTATATCCGCACAAGACCTATTGCAGAGCATCTTACTCGGTCCCCTGGACTAAGAAAAACGAAGTGAATATACAAAGGACCAATCAGAAGTGCAAGTGCACTATCCCATAACTGTAAATATAGCGTTTATGGTGAAATAATTAGCTGTAATAATGTGAGAATATTATGTATGTATTAGTTTACAAGCTTTTATGTCAAGTATTACACTGTAATGTTGTTGAATTATTTGAACAACGAGTAGAGAATCCCCATAATAAATGTATTTTTACTCTAAAAGGGATAAATAACTTGATAAACACTTGAGTGTTATTGCATTAAATGTGAGGAATTTTACCTTCCTTTACGTAGGACAGAAATGATTAAAATGCTTAAGTAATATATTTGTTCGTGTGTAAGAATGGATATAACAAAAATATTTTCATAAGATCGAGTCATGTAGTTCCACACACGTAGTCAATGTAAGTGGTGTGTGAGCTGTGTGACTGAGAAAAAATAAAAATAAAATAAACTGCTTTCACCACTAGTGGAGCAAAATCTGAATGTGTACTGATTTACGTACACAGTTTCATTACGAAGCCATTTAAAATGCTCTTATGAGCAACATTCCGGTTAGATAAACCGAACATGGACATCTGTCCCAAAAGCATGGTAAATAACAACCCAAAAAACAATAAAAAATAAAAAATAGAAATATATAAATATATGTACCTGTAATAAAAATGTAAATGTACTGTTATCTGGACAGTTCAGTAATGATCTCATGGTGAAGATAATGTAGCAGATTCTGAAAGTTTATATTGTCTCATGTTCATGTGACAGTGTAAAGTTTAAAATTTTGTTATTTAGCCATGGTAATATGAACATATGTGCAAGTGTACCAGACCTCATTGCTTGAAAAGTGTCATTTGCATATAGATTGTCTGTTAAGTACTGTGGAAAACTACTGACAGCAATCAGAACAGTGAAACGTGTTTCGCAGGAACTAGTGGACGCGTGAAGAACTGTGATTTACATTGTGAATAATGATGAACAGTGATAAAAACTGTGATCACGTAACCTTATGAACGCTCTTGGAGTGTCAAAGTTAGCAGCAACGCTATTAACGTTGAGTACTGTTGACTATATTAATAATTAATTTGAACTGATGACCTTTAGTAGTTTGATATGAAGCGTCTCCGCGTGCCAAATTTAATGTGGCAGACTGTACAGCCAGCCGCGCAGCAAAACAATAATGCAACGTTGGCTACGCAGAGCGTCGGGAAAATATTTACATTCCCCTTAAGTGAACGAAGCACACTACGGACACTTGTATGATTAACGGTGCAGTGTTCAAAATGTGCATATTGTGATAAACTTACATGTGAACCACTACGTTGTGTTGAACAGTGTCAAAATACAGAACATACTCCAAAAACAGTCTAATTCCACCCGTGTGAATGCGTGTGAAATGGACACTAATAAACTTTTCCACAGGATGAGAATAATAATTATCATGTCACTGGTGCTTATATTTTGACATTTCATGTACCCGTCTTAAACTGAGGGACGTGGGAAAGGAGAAACAAGAGCTGCTGCAGCGCGACTTCTAGCCAGCAGCAGATCCAAACCACGATGCAGCCGACAGCAACCGACGCCCCACGGACTCGGCCGGGGGCGGTCCAACAGCAGCCACTACCTGTCTGCGATCCAACGGCTCGACACGAGGGCGGTCTTACGACGTCAGCAGCAAATTGTTATGACATTCGATAAATGAGTGACTCTGGAAATTATGATATACCACCATGAAAAAACATTCATTATCTCAGATGCTTACAACAGCGTCATAAATTTGCATTTTCCAGCGTATATTATTACAATTATGTCAAGCCAGACTGTTAAAAGTAGGTGTCTGTATTTTCTAGAAGCCCCTTGGACGGTTTTATTCCCGGTTTCCGAGTCCAGTGACCCCAAATGGGGGAGGGGGGGGGGTAACTTAATCCGGGAAGTATCCGAAGTCATTTAAGCTACTCGATTCAACTATAATTTTGTCATGTCTAAAACAACATTGAAACTAAACATTTGCATCTTGAGAGTAGCATATTTACGTGGATTACGTGGACTGATAAAAAAAATATACAATAGATAAACTAATTTCTTTTTCTCAGCTCAAGGGGCATTGTAACATCCACGTGATAACGTTTTGGGTACAGTGCGACGAGAGGAAATTATGCCTCTAACAGTTATAAACATTATCTATTCGACGTATGAAGAAACAGTGAAAATTGATAAATATGAATTATTTATATAATATTCTATGATATAATTGGACATATCGATGAGTACCATACAAAAACAATGATAATTGCAATTTCCTTTTATGACCTGCGTTTGTCTTCCTTTGTTTTTAGCTTTTGTTGGTTGGCTTATGTAGATTGCGGACGCATATCAAACTGAGGTCTGTTAAGAAATTGTAATTATTTGTTAATTATTACTTGAAAGTAGAGTTCATTATTATTATAAATATGAGTGAACAATTATTTGTAACTTTAATTCCTCTCTCAGTAAGCATTATCTGTGTTAAGTTCTTTCCACCACAACGAGCGCAGCCATTGATGATAGCAATTTGTATCGCGTTTTTGTCTGTGTTTTCCTTAGAAACAAATCAAATGTTTGCTTGATGAAGTCTAAATAGTGCACAATATGAAAGTGTAGTTTCTAGAGTTTAATAATCATTTCAAATACTTACTTAATTGGTCTAACAATAGAAAGTCTCTATCAAATGTCTGCCGCCATCTTAACAATATCTCAGCGGCAAATTCAAATTACGCAACTCTGCAGACATAAATGCCGAACGTAATGCAAATGTGTAAAAATAAATGTGCACCGGTGGTTCCGAACTTATTTTAATGAAAATAATTCGGATTAGATTGGTTCTTTAAAAACAATGCTCATAGCACGATCCTTATATAGCTGATGTATGGAGCCGAAATTAATTACGCACGAGTTGCGAAGAACATTGTTTCAGGTAACATACGTCAGTGTTGTGCGCGGCTGATATTCGGTGGTTTTAATGATCATTTTGCTGAGGATAACTGTTTCCATCGTAATCCATAGTTGTATAGAATCTGTTGTGTGAACTGTGATTTAGTCGCACTTACACAACTTACAGACAACACTTTAAGACGACGTTAACTTAGAGTTCTTTAGCAACTTGATCAAATCTTTAGCCGGGAGAAAAATTATTTAGTAATTACTCAATGAAATAAAATAAGATAATCATTTCCATTTACAAATTAGTTAAATACCAAACCACTGAATAACACTGGCGGCCAACGTGGGGCCGCAAATGCACATTTATTCATTTTAGAAATTGAAATTGTGATCTATTACAGGTACGGAGTACCAAAACAAACTATTAATCATTGTTTATTTACTTGTTCCATGAACATTGACATCTTCCTACCGAACTGCTGTACGAGACTGTGTCTGCGCCGGTGCGACAGTAACTTCACATAAGCAGTGCAGTGTACCACCCGCACACAGGTAATAGCAGATGTTCATTTCAGTTATCGCATAACAGCACACAAATCACATTTGATAAGCAGTGCAATGTACCATCCGCACACAGGTAAAAGCAGATATTCACTTTCAGTTATCGCATAACAGCACACAAACCACATTTCTTACGTGTGCAATCGTGAATTAAAATCAGTACCTCCAGCCATAAGTAATAATAATTGAATATTGTGGCTGCGAGAATAATATTTTTAAGTGTTATTTGTGTATATGTGTTAGTTATAAGATTATTTTGTGTCAATTGGTGCTTGTCAGTAATTTATATATCTGTTGTGCTATATTGGTGATAGAATGGTTAAACAAAAGAAAAATAAGCCGAATGAGCGTACTGGTGCAGCGATGACATCAGATTCAAAGGTAGAACAATCTACCCATATTTTTGCCGAATTATTAAAAAATTTAATTATGAATGATAGTTTAGAAACTGTTGTCCCGAGTGATAGTAAAACCGAGGAGTTGCCAAAACAAACTGACACTCCTGCATTCAACCAGTTAGGAATTAATGACTATATTTCTTCTGGGCAAGGGGCTGAAGTTAGCAATGCTCAAGCTATGTCCATACATGATATGCTAACAGCATTATTTGAAAAGTTTACTATTGAAGAGCAGGAGCGTGAAAAACAACGCGAGCTTAAATAGCAGGAGATTGATAGACAACGTCAGCAGGATAAGGGAATACGTAGACAGGAAAAGCTTATAGAAAAACAGCAACAGGAGCTCAGGGACCAAGAAAAGTAAAAGAAATTTATGAAAAATATAAACAATATTTTTCTGGAAAGAGATAAAGAAATTGTCCGTAGGATAAATCAAGTGTTGGTGGATCGTGATAGTGCTATTACTACCCATTTTAAGCAGGAGATCGATGCAGTAAAAACCACTATTGAACCGTCAACAAACATTCCAGTTTAGGTCAATAGTCTTCAAACTGAAGTAGATAGACTAGAGAACCAGTTCAAAGCCTTGGCTACCGCTGTGGAAACAATGCAGGAGGACATTCCCTCGGAAATGCAAAAGCAAGTCCGAACAGAAGTAGCCAGGGTGCTGAGCTCTGAATATGAAAACTTTGAAAATCTGACAGTATGCAGTAATGACAACACTGGTACTGACAGGGAAAAAATCGCAGATAATCTAACGGTGAATTTTAATACATCAGAAGGAAGACCAAATTTTGGTAATCAGCCGATATTACCAGAGCAATATGTGACAATAAGGAACAATAATAGTGGAATATAATGTACTTGTAATAAAGTAACCACACCACCTGCGAATGATAGCAATTACGTGCACTTAACTACTTTGATGCACGAAGAAGGCCCGATTAAGCATGGACAGTTTCAAATATTTAACGAAGAAAGCAAGAAAACCATACATTCAGTAGTTTTCAGTCGAAACTTCAAAAGTGTTCTTCCAAAATCATGGTCGGAAGAACAGAAAATATAGTTTGTGGTTTCACATATTTCCGGTGGTGCGTCGCTCTGGGCATTAAATGCAGCAGAAACTTGCAAGACTTTCCACGACTTTGAGAAGGCGTTCCTTGATCAATTCTGGTCAGCGTCTACTCAAGAGCGACTCCGTTAAATTGTTTACAATGCAGAAATGTACAATCCGAAGTCAGGTTCCTTAAGAAAGTACTTTGAAAAATATATTAACATGACCCGGTTCTGGGATGAGCCAGTAACCACCAGAGACTTATTGCGAGTGTTAAAAGCTAGGTTACCCATACATATTAGAGAAAAATTGTTTAATGTTACAGACACCGATCTGAAAGAATTTCTCTCTGAAATTGATTCTCTGCATCTGCTGCAAGAAGACGCCAGAAAAAATTCTGACGTGATCAGCAATAATAATAGTCATAATAGAAAAAATTCATGGAATGGAAATAATGGAAATAGCGGCGAAGGTAGTCCAAAGAAAAATAAAAGTAAAGCTTATAGTAATGGAAAATACAATAATAATAATAATAGTAGGAATCCCTACAACCAAAATTTTGGTTATCCTAATAATAATAACTGTAATTATCAAAAGGCCGAAGAACACCAACAACCGAATGGTAATCAGAGGCTGTACCACAATGACAACCCAAACAATAACAATAGCAACCGAAAGAGACGAAATGACAACAGGTCAGACAGTCCATATAAAGACAAGCCTAAAAATATGCGGGGTGACAGTGAATATTGGCGACAGCCAGGGCCAAGTCTTTGGCAGCCGCATCAAAATTCTATCTATTCAGGTCAGCCAATAAATTATGTACAGGCTATTCCTATACCAAGCAATCAATATCCACCGTGGTGGGATCCAAGCAGGCCTCCTCCGATTGAAAACACACAAAATGTTAGAAAAGTGGAGGTACCTTTGGAAGCAAAACAAAACACTCAGAAGCCAACAAAATAATTCCGGTCCCTGTAGGCCTTCGCCAGGTGACCGAGGACAACAATGAAGGCAATAGGTCGACAGAACAAAGCATAAACATGATATGGTATCAGGATGTCAACAGGATCGAAGATGAGGTATATCAGGAACCCGCTGTCTCCGATAAGCCACAAAGGGAAAATATCCAAGCAAGTGTCACCGGAGCTGTAAATGGTGTAACAACTACTATTCTGCTTGACACAGGTGCGAATGTATCAGTTATGAACACGCAGTTTTTCAAGAAGGTATCGGAGATAAGGAGGTTGCCGATTTTGCCGGTTGCAAATTGTAAGGTTATAGGAGCATTGGGAAAAAAGGCACAGAGTATAAAATACCAGACACAGGTGGAAGTTTCCTTGGGAAATGATTGCTCATTATGCACGTTCCTACTAATGGATAACTTGTCAGTACCGGTGCTTCTGGGTCTTGACTTCCTTCGGGAAAGAGAAGCTGTAATTGATCTCGCCCGTGGGACATGTGCACTTAAGTACCAACAGCGACCCATAACATTAATGCTGAATCGGGAGTTCGGTGCGAACCTTCCGCTGATGAGAAAAATGAATCCTTCTGTCAGCAAACAGAAGTTGTTGGTGTTGGATCATAAGCACCCACAGATGTGTCACAAAAAGCGAAATAACGATGTACCCAGCAACGTGAGTGACATCGTCACAACAATAGAAGAGAAAGTACAGTAGCCAACTTGCATTAATGCTTCAGAGACTAGACAATTAACAGAATTATTATCCGGATACCTCGAAGTATTCATTGAACGCCCTGGAATCATAAAAGATTACCAACATAATATGAAAGTATATCCGCACAAGACCTATTGCAGAGCATCTTACTCGGTCCCCTGGACTAAGAAAAACGAAGTGAATATACAAAGGACCAATCAGAAGTGCAAGTGCACTATCCCATAACTGTAAATATAGCGTTTATGGTGAAATAATTAGCTGTAATAATGTGAGAATATTATGTATGTATTAGTTTACAAGCTTTTATGTCAAGTATTACACTGTAATGTTGTTGAATTATTTGAACAACGAGTAGAGAATCCCCATAATAAATGTATTTTTACTCTAAAAGGGATAAATAACTTGATAAACACTTGAGTGTTATTGCATTAAATGTGAGGAATTTTACCTTCCTTTACGTAGGACAGAAATGATTAAAATGCTTAAGTAATATATTTGTTCGTGTGTAAGAATGGATATAACAAAAATATTTTCATAAGATCGAGTCATGTAGTTCCACACACGTAGTCAATGTAAGTGGTGTGTGAGCTGTGTGACTGAGAAAAAATAAAAATAAAATAAACTGCTTTCACCACTAGTGGAGCAAAATCTGAATGTGTACTGATTTACGTACACAGTTTCATTACGAAGCCATTTGAAATGCTCTTATGAGCAACATTCCGGTTAGATAAACCGAACATGGACATCTGTCCCAAAAGCATGGTAAATAACAACCCAAAAAACAATAAAAAAATAAAAAATAGAAATATATAAATATATGTACCTGTAATAAAAATGTAAATGTACTGTTATCTGGACAGTTCAGTAATGATCTCATGGTGAAGATAATGTAGCAGATTCTGAAAGTTTATATTGTCTCATGTTCATGTGACAGTGTAAAGTTTAAAATTTTGTTATTTAGCCATGGTAATATGAACATATGTGCAAGTGTACCAGACCTCATTGCTTGAAAAGTGTCATTTGCATATAGATTGTCTGTTAAGTACTGTGGAAAACTACTGACAGCAATCAGAACAGTGAAACGTGTTTCGCAGGAACTAGTGGACGCGTGAAGAACTGTGATTTACATTGTGAATAATGATGAACAGTGATAAAAACTGTGATCACGTAACCTTATGAACGCTCTTGGAGTGTCAAAGTTAGCAGCAACGCTATTAACGTTGAGTACTGTTGACTATATTAATAATTAATTTGAACTGATGACCTTTAGTAGTTTGATATGAAGCGTCTCCGCGTGCCAAATTTAATGTGGCAGACTGTACAGCCAGCCGCGCAGCAAAACAATAATGCAACGTTGGCTACGCAGAGCGTCGGGAAAATATTTACATTCCCCTTAAGTGAACGAAGCACACTACGGACACTTGTATGATTAACGGTGCAGTGTTCAAAATGTGCATATTGTGATAAACTTACATGTGAACCACTACGTTGTGTTGAACAGTGTCAAAATACAGAACATACTCCAAAAACAGTCTAATTCCACCCGTGTGAATGCGTGTGAAATGGACACTAATAAACTTTTCCACAGGATGAGAATAATAATTATCATGTCACTGGTGCTTATATTTTGACATTTCATGTACCCGTCTTAAACTGAGGGACGTGGGAAAGGAGAAACAAGAGCTGCTGCAGCGCGACTTCTAGCCAGCAGCAGATCCAAACCACGATGCAGCCGACAGCAACCGACGCCCCACGGACTCGGCCGGGGGCGGTCCAACAGCAGCCACTACCTGTCTGCGGTCCAACGGCTCGACACGAGGGCGGTCTTACGACGTCAGCAGCAAATTGTTATGACATTCGATAAATGAGTGACTCTGGAAATTATGATATACCACCATGAAAAAACATTCATTATCTCAGATGCTTACAACAGCGTCATAAATTTGCATTTTCCAGCGTATATTATTACAATTATGTCAAGCCAGACTGTTAAAAGTAGGTGTCTGTATTTTCTAGAAGCCCCTTGGACGGTTTTATTCCCGGTTTTCCGAGTCCAGTGACCCCAAATGGGGGAGGGGGGGGGGGTAACTTAATCCGGGAAGTATCCGAAGTCATTTAAGCTACTCGATTCAACTATAATTTTGTCATGTCTAAAACAACATTGAAACTAAACATTTGCATCTTGAGAGTAGCATATTTACGTGGATTACGTGGACTGATAAAAAAAATATACAATAGATAAACTAATTTCTTTTTCTCAGCTCAAGGGGCATTGTAACATCCACGTGATAACGTTTTGGGTACAGTGCGACGAGAGGAAATTATGCCTCTAACAGTTATAAACATTATCTATTCGACGTATGAAGAAACAGTGAAAATTGATAAATATGAATTATTTATATAATATTCTATGATATAATAGGACATATCGATGAGTATCATTCAAAGACAATGATAATTGCAATTTCCTTTTATGACCTGCGTTTGTCTTCCTTTGTTTTTAGCTTTTGTTGGTTGGCTTATGTAGATTGCGGACGCATATCAAACTGAGGTCTGTTAAGAAATTGTAATTATTTGTTAATTATTACTTGAAAGTAGAGTTCATTATTATTATAAATATGAGTGAACAATTATTTGTAACTTTAATTCCTCTCTCAGTAAGCATTATCTGTGTTAAGTTCTTTCCACCACAACGAGCGCAGCCATTGATGATAGCAATTTGTATCGCGTTTTTGTCTGTGTTTTCCTTAGAAACAAATCAAATGTTTGCTTGATGAAGTCTAAATAGTGCACAATATGAAAGTGTAGTTTCTAGAGTTTAATAATCATTTCAAATACTTACTTAATTGGTCTAACAATAGAAAGTCTCTATCAAATGTCTGCCGCCATCTTAACAATATCTCAGCGGCAAATTCAAATTACGCAACTCTGCAGACATAAATGCCGAACGTAATGCAAATGTGTAAAAATAAATGTGCACCGGTGGTTCCGAACTTATTTTAATGAAAATAATTCGGATTAGATTGGTTCTTTAAAAACAATGCTCATAGCACGATCCTTATATAGCTGATGTATGGAGCCGAAATTAATTACGCACGAGTTGCGAAGAACATTGTTTCAGGTAACATACGTCAGTGTTGTGCGCGGCTGATATTCGGTGGTTTTAATGATCATTTTGCTGAGGATAACTGTTTCCATCGTAATCCATAGTTGTATAGAATCTGTTGTGTGAACTGTGATTTAGTCACACTTACACAACTTACAGACAACACTTTAAGACGACGTTAACTTAGAGTTCTTTAGCAACTTGATCAAATCTTTAGCCGGGAGAAAAATTATTTAGTAATTACTCAATTGTAATAAAATAAGATAATCATTTCCATTTACAAATTAGTTAAATACCAAACCATTGAATAACACAGCGAACGCCACAACTTGCAGTACAGTAGAATGAAAAGTATATCAATGCCTTATCTGTATCAACGAAGAAACTGCGACACTTTCGTGTCGATGTAAGAACAGGGGCCATACGTTTATCCTATTATTGTAAAGTTGAGTTATCCTTGTTTATCATTTCCCTTCCGAATGTTTCCAAACGAACTTTGTTTTTCAGTCTCTGACAGATGAGTTCAATTTTGAAAATTTGCGGTAAACAATAAATATTTATTCCTGTAAACGTAATTCTGGTCGCATGTAAAGTACACAAGCGGCAAGACGCAGTCAATACCTTCGCTGCGCAGTGCCGATGGTACTGTTACCGACGACTGTGCCGCTAAAGCGGAGTTATTGAACGCAGTTTTCCGAAATACCTTCACCAGGGAAGATGAATGGAATATTCCAGAATTTGAAACACGAACAGCTGCTAGCATGAGTTTCTTAGAAGTAGATACCTTAGGGGTTGCGAAGCAACTCAGATCGCTTGATACGGGCAAGTCTTCAGGTCCAGATTGTATACCGATTAGGTTCCTTTCAGATTACGCTGATACAGTAGCTCCCTACTTAGCACTCACATAAAACCGCTCGCCCACCGATAGATCTGTACCTACAGATTGGAAAATTGCGCAGGTCGCACCAGTATTTAAGAAGGGTAGTAGGAGTAATCCATCTAACTACAGACCTATGTCATTGACGTCGGTTTGCGGTAGGGTTTTGGAGCATATACTGTATTCAAACATTATGAATCACCTCGAAGGGAACGATCTATTGATACGTAATCAGCATGGTTTCAGAAAACATCGTTCTTGTGCAACGCAGCTAGCTCTTTATTCGCACGAAGTAATGGCCGTTATCGACACGGGATCTCAAGTTGATTCCATATTTCTAGATTTCCGGAAAGCTTTTGACACCTTTCCTCACAAGCGACTTCTAATCAAGCTGCGGGCCTATGGGGTATCTTCTCAGTTGTGCGACTAGATTCGTGATTTCTAGTCAGGAAGGTCGCAGTTCGTAGTAATAGACGGCAAATCATCGAGTAAAACTGAAGTGATATCAGGTGTTCCCCAGGGAAGCGTCCTGGGACCTCTGCTGTTCCTGATCTATATAAATGACCTGGGTGACAATCTGAGCCGTTCTCTTAGGTTGTTCGCAGATGATGCTGTAATTTACCGTCTAGTAAGGTCATCCGAAGACCAGTATCAGTTGCAGAGCGATTTAGAAAAGATTGCTGTATGGTGGGGCAGGTGGCAGTTGACGCTAAATAACGAAAAGTGTGAGGTGATCCACATTAGTTCCAAAAGAAATCCGTTGGAATTCGATTACGAACAGCTTCAGATGGAAAGACCACATAGATAATATTGTGGGGAAGGAGAACCAAAGGTTGCGTTTCATTGGCAGGACACTTAGAAGATGCAACAAGTCCACTAAAGAGACAGCTTACACTACACTCGTTCGTCCTCTGTTAGAATATTGCTGCGCGGTGTGGGATCCTTACCAGGTGGAATTGACAGAGGACATCGAAAGGGTGTAGAAAGGGGCAGCTCGTTTTGTATTATCACGTAGTAGGGGAGAGAGTGTGGCAGATATGATACGCGAATTGGGATGGAAGTCATTAAAGCAAAGACGGTTTTCGTCGCGGCGAGATCTACTTACGAAATTTCAGTCACCAACTTTCTCTTCCGAATGCGATAATATTTTATTTATCCCAACCTACATAGGAAGGAATGATCATCAAAATAAAATAAGAGAAATCAGAGCTCGAACAGAAAGGTTTAGGTGTTCGTTTCTCCCGCGCGCTGTTCGGGAGTGGAATGGTAGAGAGATAGTATGATTGTGGTTCGACGAACCCTCTGCCAAGCACTTAAATGTGAATTGCAGAGTAGTCATGTAGATGTAGATGTAATGCAGACAGTCAAATATTTATAAAAGAAATTGTTCGAAACTAATAGTAGCAAAAAGCAATAAAATGCTCTAAGACTAAGTGATCTATTTAGTTGCTGATATCTGTTTTTCAAATATTATTTGTCGTACAACCACGATACCCTCAAAGTGTCACCTACAGAGACGGTATCTCTAAAACATGACAGCTCATGTTCTTAGAAGTTGGAATAATACAACATGATACTCGTAAAAAGGTTAGTACAAGTTAGAAAATTTCGATCTGTGCAAGAGTTTTCAAGCAGTCATCGGAAGTGCATTTTTTTATGTAATATTCCTACTTCTTAGACCTGCAGGTAAACAAACAGCCAATTAACGATGATAGTATAGGAATTTGAGCATTTAAACAGATTTCCGCAATCAACATTTGTTATACTGAAGAGTTCAGTTAATAACTCAATTTGCTCAAGGTAATGGTTTCAGCTGATTCAACAAGGCTATACAAACGTTGCTTAGTTTAGCACTGAACTTCCCGTGTTGTTTACTAGATAAAGTTTGACTATTAAATTAGCTGCTCTAAATGCATCTAACTGCAATTTATTTATGAAGATAATATGCTGTACTGAAGAAACTGCTCTGCAGTAGTACAGTAGGCAGGTGGTACTTTTAAGGTAAAATGCTGTTGATGTTGTTGTAGTGGACGTCAGTCCAAAGACTGGTTTTTTGCAGCTCTTCCTGCTACTCTAACCTGTCCAAGCCTTTTAATCTCCAAATAATTACTGCCACCTACATCCCTCTGAATCTGCTTACTGTACTCATCGCCTGGTCTCCCTCCACGATTTTGACCCCACACGCTTCCCTCCATCTCTAATTTGGTGATCACGTGATGCCTCAGAATGTGTCCCACCAACCAACCCCCTCTTTTGATCAGGTTGTACCACAAACTTCTCTTCTCCCCAATTCTATTCAGTACATCCTCATTAGTTACATCTAATCTTCAACATTCTTTTGCAGCACCACATTTGAAAAGCTTCTGTTCTTTTCGTGTATAAATTGTTTATTGACCATGTTTCACTTCCATACATGGCTATATTCCATACAAATACTTTCAGGAAGGACGTCCTGAGACTTATATCTAGATGTTAACAAATTTCTCTTCTTGAGAATCTCTTTTTTTTCCATTGCCAATCTACAATTTATATCCTCCCTACTTCGACCATCATCAGTTATTTTGCTTCCCGAGTAACAAAACTCGTTTACCATTTCAAGGGTCTCATTTCCTCAGTAACACCTGATTTAATCCGACTACATTGAATCATCCTTATTTTGCTTTTGTTGACTTTCATGTTATATCATCCTTTGAAGATACTGTCCATTTCGATCGAATGTTCTTGCAAGCCCTTTGCTGCTTCTACAAATTTACAGTGTCATCGGCTATCCTCAAGGTTTTTATTTCTTCTCCCTCGATTATAATTCCTACTCCAAACTGTTTTTTTCTTTTCCTTTACTGTTTGCTCGATATACAGGTTGCATAACATTGGCGATACGCTACAACAGTGTCTCACTCCCTTCCCAACCATTGCTTCCCTTTCATGCCCCTCGACTCTTATAACTGCCATCTGGTTTTTCTACAAATTGCAAATAGCCTTTCGCTACTTGTATTTATCCCCTGCCACCATTAGATTTTGGAAGAGAGTATTCCAGTTAACACTGTCAAAAGCTTTCCTTCAGACTTCAGATTTCAAGTTGTTAATAATGCAGTCTAAAAGATATTTGTGTCTAATTTTGCTAACGTGCAGTGAGAATGAGTGAATTATTACTTTTTTGCAGGTAGAGTAGATCAGTAAGTGTGAACTAAAACTTTGGTGCCATAGGAAAAAGAAATAAAGTTTGAAACACTCCGTATCTTCTGAAATCATGCTTTTCTGCCTCCATCAACTCAACAAAATTGCACCGTCAAAGAAACGACTGGCGCACCGTCTCGAAAATTCCTGGCGTTCTGTAAATGATTGACGGGTTATTTCGCTCTCTCTACACCATGGCTTCAACCCCCGGCCCTTAATGCTCTGCATTTTCTATTTTTCATTTCTTAATATTTAAAACAAGTTTACAATCTTTGTACTACCTTCAAACCTCACTTATACCGAACTGGACATTTGTGCAGTTGTTTTGAAATAGTAGCCTGTCATACATTTACTAGGTAATGCTCCACATCTGCATTAGGTTTCATGAAAGAGAGTTGTATACAGATACACTACCATCAGCTGTCGAAATCCGTTTTCAGTTTACACACAGACAATCTTCTGCGACTGGTGAAAAAATTTGCTAAATGTTTTGCTTATTGATGTTTCCTGATGCACACAGGCTGACAAAAAATTTGAAGCATTCAGTAGAGGAGGAGAAAACAGAATGAAACCTCAGGAGTTGAGAAGCTATTGATGCTATTTTAATGATTGCAGTACCGAGTCAAATTTACGACGATCTTGCCAGGACGGGCTCACATTTAAGTACGACTTTGCACCCCTCTGTTTGGTGCATGCACTGATTCTGTTGGGTAATGTGTCATAAGGCCATTGTATCCATTAGTGAGGCAAAACCTTTTGTAACTGGTGATTCATATTCTGCACGCTGGCACAGGGACGGATTTGACGTCCTGTTTGATCCCGTAGTGTTGCATGTAAATCAGATCTGCAGATCTTACCGGTCCTAGAGGTATGTGTCAGTTGAAAATTTATGCAGTTGTTATTTTCTTTTAGTCTGTTAACTACATACATGGACAGACTAAGTGTGAAAGGAGTACACTGGTTGGGGGGGGGGGGGAGGGGGGGGCGCTTGTATGTGGTGCCACAATAAGAATATTAATAAATTAAAATGATACTTGTATACTATAAACGATGAATGTCTCTGATAGGCTCGATAAAGCGGATCGCTGACTGTGCACGACCGCAGAGCCAATGACACTGTTTTGTTGAAGTAACAGAGCCCTCGGCGCTCAGTTGTAAGTAGATGTCTATAAGGGAAAGACTATCGAATAGCCAGTTTTGATAGTGTGCTGAATGAAGCCCCCAAGAGTAAGATTAATTATGGTATGTCAGTATTGTTGAACATGGAAGCAGAAGTTTTCATGTAGCCAATGTAAAGATGTTAAATAATTATGATTTCTGTTTTTGCCGGCTCGTTGGTATATATGAATTGACTGATAGCTTTTAATTGTTGAGTAACACCAGAATATACTGATTCGATAAAAAAGGCTATAATACTTGCTATTTAAATCTCATTGTTTGTGAATCAACTGCGAGTAATGTAACTTCAGTTGTCAGATGTTTTGCTAAGAAACTGAATGTTAGTAATTCGCCATAATCATTACTGCCTCCCTGTCCAGGTCATATTTTTTAAAGAAGTTGGATCCTATTAAATGTTCTAGTTTAGCAGCAAAATAAATTTCAACTGCATTTCAAGTATACTGGAGAACATTGCTTACTGCTGAGCCTCTAATTAGCTTATTTTTTTGTGAGAGGCCAGAATATATCACGTTACTCCTTTCCTGCTTTAGTGGTAAAACAATTAATTTATTTGCTATGTGCACAGGGACCAAAGTTATTAGTTTTCAACGGGGCCAGATGGTTCAGTGCCTAAGAGACTGAATGTATTTTGCAGTTTTTGCAGTAACTGTATTTCTGTATTGGTATAGGGAGTTACATTACCCAATCGATTTGTCTAAAGTTTTGCTAACAATAACACAGAGTAGGCACACCGCTTGCAGTTACAACATCCCACACAACAATTCGAGTGCTGTATACATTTCACAGCTCAGTCATCCATTCAACTTAATCATAAAGTTTTCTCATTACTTATTAAAAGAACTTTCCAAGTTATGCATATTAATTTGCAATAAAATAACATATAACATTTTAGCATAATGTAAAATGCCTTGTTATAACTAAGTATCAATGGGCCTGTCGCAGTGGTAACACCGGGTCTTATCACATCAGCGGAATTAAGCACTGTCGGGCAGGACTAGCACTTGGTTGGGTCACCGTTCGGTCTACCGAGCGCTGTTGGCAAATGGGGTGGACTGAGCCCCTGTGAGGCCAACTAAGGAGTTATTGAATCGGAAGTAGAGGCTCCGGTCACGAAAAGTGACAACGGCCGGGAGCGGTTTGCTGACCATATGTCCCTTTACATTCACATCCCGTGACGCGTGTGCGCTGACGATGACATGGCGGTCTTTCGGCACCGTTGGGCCCTCATAGCCTGTTCGGGCAGAGATTAGTTTATTTCATTTTAGTACAACTAAGCAAAGAGTGTGGGGCAGTCCACAATCGCGACACGATTCATTAGTAGTCCATGCTTCCCAGATACAACACCACTCTACTCGCAGCCGTTTGGGTTGGTATGTTACCAACAGCATAGGCGTACGAAGGCAATGCTGAAGTGCGTTTGCTGATAGTCTCTGACCAATGGTGTGGATGAAATAAGATGTTGCATGGAGTCCACTGCATGTTCTCGGAAGGCATGGTGGCATATGAGTAGGTCAAGATGGCCTTGGTGCACAGTGCAGATATCGTCCCTTCTGGTGGTCGGACGTGGACGAGCGGAACCTTAACGATGAGTAGTACGGCTCCCACAGTCAAACTGAGACAAGTAATGAGACACCTAGCAGGTGCTGATAAATATATCTCGCACAGGTGCGCGGCATTGTTTCTTCTTCATAGTGATCAGTCAACATTTGATGGTGTTCATGACACTTGTCTATCCCACCAGGTCTGGTTACGAAACCAAACCCGAACAACACAAATGCAACTTAGTGCCAGCCGGAGTGGCCGAGCGGTTGTAGGCGCTACAGTGTGGAACCGCGCGACAGCTATGGTGCAGGTTCGAATCCTGCCTCGGGCATGGATGTGTGTGATGTCCTTAGATTAGTTAGGTTTAAGTAGTTCTACGTTCTAGGGGACTGATGACCACAGAAGTTAAGTCCCATAGTACTCAGAGCCTTTTGAACCATTTTTCAACTTAGTGGCCATTCTACCCGTCACAGAGAACTACAGTTCTACTCATTTACATACCAGCTGGTAGTGTGTACGTGTGCCAAGTTACAGTGAAATCTAATCGTGTCTTGTGGGCGGTTCACTTTTTTTTGTCATGCTTTATAGTGATTTCAACATAAAGTTAAATTGGCAGGCATGAGTTATGTCAGTTTATGTCACTAATATGATGTTTCCGTCAGTTTATTTTGCAAAAGACGGTAAATACGCTTATGATAAGATTTGTAAGGTGACTACATGGAATGCATCCGAAAGTAAAAACACTTTAAAGAATTATTGACCAGTACCATCAGACAGTCCATGCGTACACTGAAATCAGTATCAACTAAGCAACTCCTTGTATAGTAGTATGAAAATGATTCTGCATTACAGATAACTCCATCGTCTACAAGAGATTACTACTAATTTGTCAGCCAAGCAAATAGTATACAACGTCAGCAACAAGGGTCTCGGTAAACTTTCCTGAGGTGTAGCTGAGTTATATCTACTTCCGTTCATGATTCTTCAAGATAGCATGGTGCGTTCTGCGTCTTAAGAAATCTTCAATGGCGTCACAAATTTTGCTTGATATTCCGTATAATGGTAATTTTCTTAATATACTTTGGTGTATTACTGAGTCAAATTCTTACTCTATTCGCGTAGCCAGTTGATGTAAGGGAGCATAAAAGATTAGTCTGTTGTCGGTCTCGATACTGGCAAGATATCGGTCATGGGAATTCAAAGACCTTACGAAAATCTGTAAGGTAGTTCCTGAGACTAGATCGGACATACAAAAGGAAGCGAGCAAGAAATTTCTGACTATATATGTAGATAGAGAAGATTTAATGAAATATTTTTGTTTGCTTACTAATATATGACAACAACTTACATTTCATGTTTGTCTGCAGTAATATTTTTCTATAGTGCTTATGATGGATGTTGAAGACAATGTAAGTTCTGATGGTAAAAAATATTTTTATATCATATAATTACAAATTAAGAATTTTCGGATTTTTCCTTAACGTGTACCGTGATACCTGGCTTCTTGCCAAATTTCGTGATTCTAGGTCAACGAGAACTACCCTAGACGCTTTGTTGAGTGAGTTTGCGAGTATCAAAATACGTGACATAGCCTAAATGGTTGTGTTTTTTTTAAAGCATTGCCTTATATGTTTAAATTTCACCACCGAGGGACCATAGACGTTAGTATGTGGCTCAAAGTTCAGTTTGATACGAACCCATTCCTCAGGAAAAGGGATTTTAACAGACAAACACATAGGGAGATAAAAAATGACAAAAAATGTTTTTTTTCGATTCATATATTTAGAGATTTACAATTTTCGGATTTTTCGCTTTACGTGCACTTTGAAACGTTATTTCTTGTCAAATTTCATGATTATAGGTCAACGAGAATCAGGTTTTTATGAGTTTGCGAGTATCAAAATGTGTGACATAAATACCCGTGTTTTTTCACTGCATTGACTTGAAAGCTTAGGTCTTTTACACCCGCAAGGGATCATAGACCTTAGTCTGTGACGCAAATACGTGTACCTGTTCCTCAAAAGAAGGGTTATTAACTTTTGAACAGGCAGACAGACTGACAAACGGGTCAACAAATCGGATCTTATAAGGATTCGTTTCTACCGATTGATGCACGGACCTGTAAAGACAAAGTAAAAAACTAAGCATGTATTTTCTGTTTTTACAGTAAGTAGACACGTACTGTACACAGTTGTTGAATTAAGCTATGTAGTTGTATAAGTCGCGTCTATCCGAGAACTAAACATCAGAATATGCAACTGAATCTGCTGGAGTGTGATAGAAACGAGTCATAAAAAGTGTGGAAATGAGACGGAAAAACAAACGGTACAAGTTTTTCAAGAAATAAATTGTGTTGTGGCATAATAAAAATAAGTTTTTTTCCTTGGTGTGGACGAGGGGTGTTGGTGGCCTATATATCAAAAGTGATGGTCTCCTTTGCACGACGTTCCTTACTAGAGTGATTGCCGGCAGGTGGCTGCTGGGAAATAAAGGGGAGAGACAAAAGAGGGCTTTTTCTCGGGGTGGTGCGGGGAATTAGCAGGGAGGCCCGGCGCCGTGTTTACACAGCGCAGTGTTTTTGCGGCGCGCCGTGAGTAAGGGGCGGGCGCGGCAGGTGTCCCGGGGATCCCTTGAGCCAGCCGTCGCTCCTGGAGTGACAGCGGCGTCGTCCGAGGCTCCGGCGCTCAGCGTCTCCCCCACAGCCACCTGAGCCCTGCGTGCGCCCTGCGCTGCCGCTGACCAGCGGGCGACGCTGTCCGTCGCTGGACCTGAGCTCCTCCACAACTGCGACGGACACTTACTATGTCCGTGGGATACTATGCGGCCGTTAAGGACTCTTGTGTGACGAATGCAACCAGGCTCAAGTACTTTTAGAACGCGCTATTTTGATGCCATACCACGCTTCAGGCATACTCATCTTCAGATGACTAACTTTTCTGACTACGAGGGGAGTTCAATAAGTAGTGCAACGTATTTGTTTTCTCTGTCAGTTTCGGTTTAATAGCTGGCGAATTTGTTGTGGAGCTTCGCGGAATTTTCCCGCTTCAGCGATAGTATAAAGAAGTTCTGTTAGGTGACAGCACTTGAAGTAGCCTTCAAAATGGCATCTGTAATGGAGGTGCATTCCAAGCAGAGAGCCCTGATTGAGGTTTTTTAGTGGAAAGTCAGAGCATATCAGATGTTCGCAGACACTTGTAGAATATGTACGGAGACCTGGCAGTGAACAAAAGCACGGTGAATCGTTGGGCGAGGCCTCTTCATCATCGCAACAACGTCGCCCAAACCTCTCCGATCTCGCTCGTCCTGTCGGGCCGCACACAGGTGTGACACTTGGAGTGTTGGAACGTGTGGACACTCTCATTCGAGGTGATCGAAGGATCGCAGTCAAAACCCGTCGCTGCTTAACTAGACGTCCCTGTTGGCAATGATGACGTACTCGTCCACCTGTTGCGGTACTCGAAGCTGTGTGCACGCTCGGTTCCGCGGCGCCAAAAAACGGAAGGCCCTCTGTGCGGAATTTCTTGAGCGTTACGAGGCTGATGGTGAAAATCTTTTCTAGAACATCGTCACAGGCTATGAAACATGGATTCATCACTTCTAACCGGAAAGAAAACTGCGATTCATCGAGTGGCGACAAGCCACCTCTACACCGAAGAAACAGTTCAGAACTGCTGCTTCAGCCGGTAATGCTATGGCGGCGTTCTTCTGCCATTCTGACGGTATTATTCTGTTTGACGTCGTCCCTCGAGGTACTACGATCAACTCCGAAGTGTATTACAAAGCTGAAGAAACTATTGTAGTGTGTTCTTCTTCACACAAATGCAAACAAGCATCATCTCCATGACAACGCAAGTCTGAGCACCAAGGAGGAGATCACAGAACTTCATTGACCTGTTCTTCCTCATACACCTTAGCACCTTCCGACTTTCGTCTTCCCAATGAAAGACGCTCTCTTAGGGAAGCAGTACGTGAATCTACATCTACATTTACATCTACATGGATACTCTGCAAATCACATTTGTGTGCCTGGCAGAGGGTTAATCGAACCACCTTCACAATTCTCTATTATTCCAATCTCGTATAGCGCGCGGAAAGAATGAGCACCTACATCTTTCCGCACGAGCTCTGATTTTCCTTATTTTATCGTGGTGATCGTTCCTCCCTATGTAGGTCGGTGTCAACAAAATATTTTCGTATTCGTAGGAGAAAGCTGGTGATTGGAATTTCGTGAGAAGATTACGTCGCAACGTAAAAGCCTTTCTTTTAACGATTTCCAGCCCAAATCCTGTATCATTTCAATGACACTCTCCTCCATATTTCGCGATAATACAAAACGTGCTGCCTTTCTTTGAACTTTTTCGATGTACGCCGTCAGTCCTATCGTAAGGATCCCACACCGCGCAGCAGGATTCTAAAAGAGGGCGGACAAGCGTAGTGTATGCAGTCTCCTTAATAGGTCTGTTACATTTTCTAAGTGTCCTGCCCATAAAACGCAGCCGTTTGGTAACCTTCCCCACAACATTTTCTGTGTGTTCCTTCCTATTTATGTTGTTCGTAATTGTAATACCTAGGTATTTAGTATAATTTACGGCTTTTAGATTAGACTGATCTGCCGTGTAACCGAAGTTTAACGAGTTCCTTTTAGTACTCACATGGATGACCTCACACGTTTCGTTGTTTAGGGTCAACTGCCACTTTTCACACCATTCACATATTTTTTCTAAATCGTTTTGCAGTTTGTTTTGATCTTCTGGTGGCTATTAGTTTATAAACGATAGCGTCATCTGCAAACAGCTGTAGACGGCTGCTCAGATTGTCTCCCAAATCGTTTATATAGATAAGGAACAGCAAAGGGCATATAACACTACCCTGGGGAACGCCTGAAATCACTTCTGTTTTACTCGATGACTTTCTGTCAATTACTACGAATCTCTTGTCAATAGCACTCAGCACTTCATGTGAATAAAGAGCTATTGTGTTTCACCGAACCGATGTTTTCTAAACCCATGTTGACTGTATGTCAATAGACCGTTTCCTTCGAGGTAATTCATAAAGTTCGAACACAATGTAGTTCAAAAATCCTGCTGCATATCGACGTTAACCATGCGGACACACAGGCCTTCCCAGTAAGATGGCGTAAAGTCGTCACATTGAACGGAGATCGTACGAAATAAACAGGATTTTGCAGCTAAAGGACTGGGGAATAACATGGTGCATTGCAATTCTCAATAAAACTGACATGCTTTCAGAAAAAAATATGTTACATTACTTAACGCTGCCATTCGTACAATAACGCATTTCTTATTAGCACTTCGTCCGCTCCTGCACTGATCAAGAATATTTGGGTGTTTATCACCACTACATTTGATGTCTGGATAGCAAACGTGTACTAATGTGCTAGCATTTCAATGAGTATAAAGTGAATCAGCTACTTACACTTTCACATGTTCCAGGGTACAACGTTTCGTCTGGCTTGAGTGCTTATGCTTTTTCAGGACGATACAAAAGTAACCAGCAGACGTAAGAATCGCTATGACGCATAAAAAGTTTATGACATTGGAATGCGATTTTCACTCTGCAGTGGAGTGTGCACTGATATGAAACTTCCTGGCAGATTAAAACTGTGTGCCGGACCGAGACTCGAACTCGGGACCTTTGCCTTTCGCGGGCAGAGGTCCCGAGTTCGAGTCCCGGGTCTGTACACAGTTTTAATCTGCCAGGAAGTTTCAGTTTATGACATTATTCAAGCCACTTTAAAAAGCAGAGGCATCTTTTTCAAAAATTCTAACGTCTCCAAGCACTGTGGGACTTATCTGACTTCATCAGTTCCCTAGACTTAGAACTGCTTATACTTAACTAACCTAAGGACGTCACACACACCCATGCCCGAGGCAGGATTCGAACCTACGAAAGTAGCGGACTGAAGCGCCTAGAACAGCTCGGCCACAGCGTCTTTTACATTTGAAGTTATTGTTATCAATGCGAAGTTCAAGCAAAGACATCATTCATTTCCTACAAGGTACTGAACAAAGGAAAGAAAATGTGTGGGATGTTTCAGTCGGTCCCTTCCGACGGCAACAAGGGTAAATCGCCGTACTGTGCACAAGCCATATCGTAACGCCTTCACATCTTCGCCTGCTATTCGCGAACAAGTAATGGTTTCCTTGTATCATAACGCACCATTTATCGTAGAGTAGCAGCAGCAAGACTCTTGAATTAACGAACCCTTCGTACGCTGCCGTTGACATCTAAATAAAAACGGATCCGATTGGAGTAGTTCCATGAAGGTGATATATGGTCCACTGACGAACGGAGACATAATCTGTTCGGTGACGAATCGCTGTTCTGTACTACCCGGGCTGACCATCGTTGGCGAATGTGACAGTGATCTGGGGAGAAGACCATTCCTCCAGTGTTTTGTAGGGTCACACCGGTGTTACTCCTTGCTCCACGGTGTGGGGTGTCATCAGGTGTGACTTTAGGCCACGGCTGCAAGTGATTGAGAGAACTCTGACGTCACGGGCACCTTGCGTTCTCGTGTGTTACCTGCCTTGCGACACTACTCTAGAGCCGCTTTTCAACACGACGGTGCTAGTCCACACGTAATATGTGTCTCGATCAACTGTCTGAATGTTGTTTAGATACTCGCGTGCCCAGCTAAATCCCCATGTGTGTCCACACAAGAACACGCGCGGGATTAGCTCAGACGTTAAATCTGTACGAGCATTGGTACGCACGACATTTAAGACCAGGTAAAACAGCTGTGGGCCAGCTGTCTTCACGAGAGGATACAGCGGCTGTATGATAACGTCTCCAACCAAATTAGTTCCTGCATCCATGCCACACGGATAGGTGGGCTCATACTGTTATGTTCTCAAATTTTCTTCTCCTCTTGCGCGTCTTTACTTTTTTCCACACTCTCTATTGTATTTCGTGACCACTAAGGCCTCGCTGTTAGTTGAGGGAATTTCAGTATTAAATAGTTGGAAGAAAAGGTGGTGGTGGGAGGGGGGGGAGGTGGGGCTCAGGGGGGACGTAGGGGGAGGGGCGGTCCGGGGTGTGGCAGGCCAACAAATTCATTCATCATGAGAATTTAGATTTTGATTCAGGTTGATACGGCATCATTATCACCTCTTTTTCCAGTATGGATGTACGCAAGTCACAATTATTGCACGTTATAATAAAAATCTAAAATTAAAATTACTTTTTATTAGGCTTCCCTGAGTGTGTCTAGTTTGTTGATTTTGCTCGCTGTTCCTGTTCTACTGTGGTAGCTGGATGTTAACAAGTCGACGAGTTTTTCTACTGAATTAAGGATATTCAGCTTCGTATTTCTGACTGTTGGAAGTCTATTCTGTGTTCAATTAGTGTGAACAGTCCAACGCAATTCTTATAGCTTCATTTGCTCATTTAGAATGTGTTGAGGTGAACTGAGGGTGTGACTGTACAACTTTATTTCTTCTCAGTGTTCCACTATGATGGCGAGACGTGCTTTTCATATAAGTGTAAATCAATTTTTGGTATTTCCAGTCACAGCTATTTATTTATTTTTCGAGGTGACTGACTGTTTATCTTAACCCTACAATATTATTTATGTAATTAGCGTATCTGTACTAATTACTACTGTGCTAACCACTGTGAAGCACATTGTACTACTTACTTAGCGTGGTAACATATGTTAAGGCTTCTTCCCGTTTCATTCACATATGGAGCGGGGCAAGAATGACTGTTAAAATGCCTAGAGCGTGTTCTAATTTACGTATGTCGTATGTTAACCGGGGACCTAGAAACGACGGAGAGGCTCCGTCCCCATCGCATAATGGCTCTGAGCACTATGGGACTTAACATATCAGGTCATCAGTCCCCTAGAACTTAGAACTACTTCAACCTAACTAACCTAAGGAAATCACACACATCCATGCCCGAGGCAGGATTCGAACCTGCAACCGTAGCGGTCGCTCGGTTCCAGACTGTAGCGCCTAGAACCGCACTGTCTCCATTGAGTTTCTACATCACCTCAACTCCATTCATAGCAACATCCTGTTCACATGGAAATAGAGAAAGATGGTTGTTTGCCTTTCTTGGATGTCCTCGTTCGAAGGAAGAGTGATGGTTGTCTAGGGCATTCAGTTTACCGGAAACCCACTCATACTGATTTGTACCTGCAAGCATCGAGTTGCCATCACCCATCGCAAACCATGAGTTTGCTTAAAACACTTGTTCATAGAGCTCATACCGTCTCAGATCTAGATAGCTTATCTCAAGAACTGGCCCATCTGAGGACAGCATTCAGCGAAAATGGGTATTCCATCTGGCAGATTAACAGGGCACTAACAGTTAAAACTAAGAAGCAGGAAGTGAATAAAGAGGAGAATATGCCGGTACAATCTTTAGCTTTTCTTCCTTTAGTTGGCAAAACTTCGTTTAAAATAGCAATAATCCTCCGAAAATTTCAGGTAAAAGTAGTTTCCCGGCCACCATCGAAGATTGCGGACCTTGTGGGATCAGTTAAGGACAATCTGTTACTACGAAAGGCCGGAATTTACAAGATACCGTGCCAATGTGGTATGGCTTACAGTGAAAGAACGCTGCACTGAACATCAACGTTACACCCGCCTTTGCAGCCAAGCAAGTCCGCTATTGCTGAACATTGTATTTCTACTGGACATTCAGTGGAGTATGAGAAAACAATGATTTTGTCCACAGCAACGTCTTTCTGGGACTCCATTATTAAAGAATCCGTAGAAATACGACTGGCGGAAAATCTGTTAAACCGTGACAGTGGCTACCAGCTGGACAGTGCATGGAATCCCATCATCTCCACGATTTGCTCAAATCGAAGACGACAGAGTGCGTCGACGGCCGTGGCAAACAGCAACGCAGAGGGCGACTGAGTTCCGCTATTCCACCAGCGAGGGCGCTGCCGGCGGGCAGTGTTGGTTCAAATGGTTCAAATGGCTCTGAGCACTATGCGACTTAACTTCTGAGGTCATCAGTCGCCTAGAACTTATTAAACCTAACTAACCTAAGGACATCACACACATCCATGCCCGAGGCAGGATTCGAACCTGCGACCGTAGCTGTCCCGCGGTTCCGGACTGAGCGCCTAGAACCGCTACACCACCGCGGCCGGCCGGCAGTGTTGGTTCAACTATCAAGTTTTCGACGCATGCGCAGATTAGTTACAGTACGCTATATATTGCGGAACGGAGGACGTTATCGCCAGTCTGCGACGGCTCACCTGAAGATGACTGGCAGGTGCCCAGTTGAAATATCGTGCGAAGTGTTGAACGACGTCCGGCTGCAAGCCCGAAATTTGTTTGAACAGTCAATTCGCCGGGAAAATTTTAAAATCCAATCTCACTGTATCCTATCAGTGAATCGTGGTCTACAACATGCTTAACCTATGACTGAGCCTATAGTCGTTCCAGTTCATTAGACGGGTAGATCTAATAACTGATGATAATGTGGTGTGGAAAATAAATTGGTGACCAAAGTCAAAATTAGGTATCGGTTCATAAGACATGTCATTTTTAACCGCGACAGTAATGGTCGCAGGGTTGCCACTAACGAAAACACGGTGAGACCGAACGGGAGTGGCCCGCGAACAAACAAGACGGACAAACGGGAATGGAAGGACAAGCACGACGACGGACAACTGAGCAAGAAACCAAGATCAACAACAAAGTATTGAGCAACGGGGTCACAAGAGATAACCTCAACCGGCCGGAGTAGCCGAGCGGTCCTAGGCGCTACGGTGTGGAGCCGCGCGACCGCTACGGTCGCAGGTTCGAATCCTGCCTCGGGCATGGATGTCTGTGATGCCCTTAGGTTAGTTACATTTAAGTAGTTCTAAGTTCTAGGGACTCAGCAGTTAAGTCCCATAGTGCTCAGAGCCATTTGAACCATTTGAAGATAACCTCACGAAATGAAAACAACGTCCACTCCTAAACGGGAAGTAAGCACACACAACGTAATCGAGTTATCAACCAACTCAATGCGAATAACAGACTGCTTCGCTGAGTGAGAGGCAGCCGCCCAAATACACACAGGGAATGTCGCTATTGGCCGCTGGGACGACGTGCTCCACAGTGGCACCCTCAAGTTAGACTCGGGGCCAGGAGCGCGCGCAGCCACGGCAAACGGCGTAACTGCTGTCTGGCGGGGATTCGAAAACCGCGGTGCTCGGTACCAGAGGTGGGAAGTGAGCATGTGTGATGGGAAACATGGTGGAGTGGGGGGGGGGGGAGGGACGCTAACAACCGTAGACAGAAATGAATGCTTGATTACTGCACTCAGATTCAAATATTTGAAGATTGCAGTAGTCACGAGAGGCATTCACTAAATAATGCAACACGTATTTTCGGGAAGCAGGTCACTTCTATTCAGAATTCCAGTACACCATATTGATCCCCACCCTTGTAGCTGCTAAACCCTATTTTTCAACATAATTTCCAATTACTTCAGTGGCCTTATGCCACCTTACATGCAGGGCCTGTATGCCCATATGTTACCACGATACGGGTCGACGTCGAAACCAACGTCTTGTGGCATCAGTAACATCCCTATTGTCGACATACAGCTTCCTGCAGAGTTCATCCTTCATCGTGCCAAAGCGATGGAATATGCGGGCTGTAGGGCCGATGAGGAAGAACAGGTCAGCGCCATTTTGTGAGGTCGCCTCGGGTGCGCACTCTTGTGTGAGGTCTTCTTCGTCATGGAAGAGGAGAAGTCAGTTCACATTTTTGTGGCGACGAACAAGCTGAAGTGGTTTTTTCAATTTCCTAAGGGTAGCAAAATACGCTTACAGCTGATCGTGGCAGCAAAATGGAAGATATCAAACATAATAACGCCAGAAGATCGTCACCATGACTTCACCAACTGAGGGTGCAGTTTTGATCATTTTCTTTGGAGGAGAAGCTGTATGGCGCAACACAACGGATTGCTGTTTCGCTTCCGATTCGAAGCGATGGACACATGCTGCATCGCCAGTGGTGATATTCGACGCCGGCCGCGGTAGCCGAGCGGTTCTAGCCGCTATAGTCTGGAACCGCGTGACCGCTACGGTGGCAGGTTCGAATCCTGCCTCGGGCATGGATGTGTGTGATGTTCTTAGGTTAGTTAGGTTTAATTAGTTGTAAATTCTAGGGGACTGATGACCTCCGATGTTAAGTCCC
Source organism: Schistocerca piceifrons (assembly GCF_021461385.2). Taxonomy (NCBI): domain Eukaryota; kingdom Metazoa; phylum Arthropoda; class Insecta; order Orthoptera; family Acrididae; genus Schistocerca; species Schistocerca piceifrons. The sequence continues at coordinate 1,186,613,585 of NC_060138.1, read as the reverse complement.
ATAGGGCTCAGAGCCATTTGAATCATCTTTGATATTCGACAAATAGTCTCACCATCAGCATCGTAACCCGCAAGAAATTCCACACAGATGCACAATTGTTGCTCCTTACAGTCTTCTGTTATGTAGCGAGGAACCCAGCGTGCAAAGCCCTTTGTTAACCCGAATTGGTGTGCGAGTGTGTCAACACTACCAACAGAGACGTCCAGTTGGGCAGCGAGATGTTTGACTGCAAAGGCCAACGAAAAAAAATTTTTTCAAAAGCTTTTTTACTTTGATAACTGATCTTTATAGATTTTTATGAGCTGAATCCACATGTAGCCTTAGGTTTTTTATATCACCCGTAGTTTTTGAGCAATATGCTTTTTATTACGTAGAATAAAAATCCTATGCTATACAGTAAACGGGGAAATTAATAAAACGCTTTGTTACAACATAAGATTTGTTTGTGTTTACAGAAGCTACTTGAAACAATGATGTCTGTTATTAGAGGTTTCACTTGTCAGCTGGAATTGGTTTTATTTTATTTCTCTTTTTTCTTTGAAGCTTCTCGTGTATCTTTTTCTACGATAAATTGCTTGCTGGGCTTCTCGATGAAGTGACCAACAGTAATCCTCCATTATGTTGGTGTTCCAGCGGCCTTGGTAGCGTTTTTCCATCACTTTAATGTCCTGGTGAAAACGCTCTCCTTGCTCTTCAATGACATCCTCGGATATGGGACGGAAGGTTAGGGTAGCTTATTACCTTCTTGTTTTTCGAATTATGACGAGAAATATCAACTCTGGACAAGTAGCAATCATCAGAATGATTTCTTGGCTCCCTTCATATGTCAGGAACAGCAAATCTAAAGGCTTTTTTCTCCATTCTGGACCATTTTCTAAGATCTTCAATACACACATAACATACCTTATGTGGCACCCAAGATTTATCTTGATCACCAAGTCTAGATCCAAAGTATGACAGATGAACCTTTTTCACAAAGTCTGTAATGTTTCTTTGGTGTTTTTTAATCACAGATCCACCTCAAATGCAACAAAAACTGTCAGCAGACTTTTTACGACCACGATTAGACATTGTATTGAGCACATGTATAGGAAATGGGAAAGTGAAGTTAGGTTGATAGTAAACAAAACACCATCTGTTAACACAAAAATAGAATCGACCTTTTTTGTCATTAATGTTTTTCAGCAGTGCTGCCAACCTCATCTAAATTCATTAAACCTCCTTATTAGCCACGCGTGGTAGCCAGGCGCGGTCTGTGGCGTCTTGTAATGGTTTGCGAGGCGCCCCCAGTCGGAGTTTCGAGTCCTCCCTCGAGCATGGGTGTGTGTGTTATCCTTAGCGTAAGTTAGTTTAAGTTAGATTAAGTAGTGAATAAGCCTAGGGACCGATGACTTCCGCAGCTTGTTCCCACAGTCATTACCACAAATCTTTCCCCCTTTTTAAATTATTATAATTATATAAAAGCTGTCAAGTTTTTTAATAATCGCTTAATTTAATAATTGTTATTGTAAAATGTAAAGAAATGGTGGGTTACACTGTTTTTAAGTACCCTAAAAAACATAAAAGTAAGATATTTTCAGCAAACAAGTTTTTCCATCGTTGGCCTGTGTTGTGATCCTTCGATAACCTCGAATGAGAGTCTCCGCTCGTTCGAATTCCGCAGGAGCGACATCCGTGTGCGACCGGCACGCAGGATATCGGCCAAGTTTGTGCAACCTTCTTGCGATGACGACAGACGCCTTGGCCAACGACTCATCGTGCTTTTGTTCACAACCCGGTCTTCGTAGACATTATGCAAGTACCTATAAATATCTACGATACTCTGATTTCCGCCGAAAGTTACTCAATGACGGCTCTCTCCATGGAAAGCAATCCCGTTACAGACTACGTATAGCTCCACCACGTACCTGAATTTCATGAAACTATAAGAGCTAAAGCGGGAATAGTCCACGATGTCCCGCAACAAATTTCACATTTTTTCAATCGAAATTGGTGGAGAAATAAATGTGCCGCATTACCTATTTAAGGTCCATCGTATTAAAGCAGTCCTCGGAGTGAAGAGCACGACAAGTCCTATTTCTTCCCAAAAATATATTATCTTCTAGGTATGACTTTAAAGCTTTTCTGCACATCACAGGCAGACATGCTCAGTTCTCTGATATAATGAACCCATCTTCATTCCAACAAACATGAATATTACGGAGTCAAACCATACCATCAGGGTAACTGTAAACCGCAAATGAAATACCAATCTCCTCTTCTGGATATGTAGTGTACAAATCGTTACCACGGACAGAGTAACTTACAAAGGCCTGTCCACACACCACAGCCAGCATGACTCACGTGGTCAAACTCAAGTACTATCAAAAACTTCTTTGTACGGTCTATTGATGACCTTGATACATAAGCTCAATTTTAAATGTAAACTCTGCATGGTGGATCACTGTCGCCTTTCCACTCCAATGTTTCTGGAGGATTCCAGGTGCTAAATGTTGTATTATCGTTTTCTGTCGGCACAAATTAAATTAACAACGACACTGGGATAGGTAGTAACACGAGCTCTTTTAACAGATATACGTAAGTAACGTATCCTCCGATCATGTGAAGATCACTAAATACGTTCATAATAGATGTAGGTTTGATATATCCCAAACCGCGTAGGGATAAACTAAGACAGAAAAATTAAAAATGAACACCTGACTAATTAGGTACTTGCCAAAATATTTACTGCTGCTAGAAAGTATTTCAAGATGATTGCTGGAGATGTACCTTGATTATCTTCAATATCCCAAGCAGGGTAGTCACAAAGCTGTAAGTATCACCCCGAATAAATTAAGTTACTTAAGTAATTTTTTGTTCGGCTGCAGTACTGTAGGAGGCTACTAGAGTCACAAAAACCAAAGGGCGCATAGTTCGTTTTCGGAAGCACCAGAAATTTTGGTGCTGTATCAGACCAATGCAGATATCTGAAGAAGTCGTCTTAATTGGCCCACAGCAAATGCAACAAATCCAATGTTACACTTACATGGACATTCAGTGCAGGGGGCGGTCTATAATTCTGTAAATGTGGTCTTGCTTTGAAAATTAATTTATGTGCCCATATCACTATATTCACACTAATAGTGATTATAAGTTTCGGTACTGTGTATTGTCATCCTCAGATCCATAAAACCTGGCAGTGGTAGTTACAGCATACAACGCTTAGACCACTCTTCACATGCTGACCATGTCACAGTAATGCATTGATGCATTGGCATATTTATGCATATTTTGTAGTCCTCATGTGACAGAATGGTGTAAGATTTGTATGATGTAACTACCACTGGCATATTTTACGGATCTGGGGATGGCAGTACATACTACCGAAACTCGTAATCCAGTAATTGCGTTATACATAGCGACCTTGGCCAATAAACTGTTGTTTTTTTTTTTTAAAAAAAAAGAGTACAGTGCAAAATTCACTGTCGCAGAAAATGAATTAACATACCAGACCAGACTCCACTTTATGAATGGTCTGCAACATTTTCTTCTGGAAATTACAGTGAAGTGAATACCTTTAGCTGCATACAAGCGTTGATATAAGTCAACGGGGACAGCTGAAAATGTGTGCCCCGACCGGGACTCGAAGCCGGGCTCTCCTGCTTACATGGCAGTCGATCTATCCGTTTCTTTATTTATTTTTTTTACATTTTGTTCGTTGTTGATCGTTGTATTTGGTCATTGCGAACGTCAAATGCCTTCCGTTTAAGTTCACGGTTGATCAGATGCCTTCCGTTTAAGTTCACGGTTGATCAGATGCCTTCCGTTTAGGTTCACGGTTGATCCTTTCACTCAGAGTTTTATTACAGAGGTCAATCAGCTCCCAGACCGAACACGCTGAGCTACCGTGCCGGCTGATCGATCTGAGCCACCGAGGGCACAGAGGATAGTGCAGCTGCAGGGACTTATCTCTGGCACGCCTCCCGTGCGACCCACATTCGCAACTTATTGTCCCGCACTATATTCATAGGGCCCATGCCCATTATACTCACTACTCGCGGCTTTACTGCCGATTCCCGTAAGAGTTCGGGCACTGTTTGTGCATCCGCGCAGAAGAAGATGGTCAGATGGACGGCGAACCTTAACTATACATATTAAGATGGTATATGTTCTTTTAGACATGTCCGAAAGAACCGATACCATCTTCATACATATATTTTCTTCTTGGCCGTATAGCTTTGAGATGCAGTACTGAGGCGCGTTGATTACAGTGTGTACCAGGACTGAATGCAACGAAATAAGAGTTTATAACTATGTCTTGTCTATGACACAACACATTTTAAGCTCTAAATCTGAAACAGTTTCAGATGATGCGCCAGTGGTATGTGTTGCGTGTAAATACATAAAGTAAATCAGATTTTCTGTTATTACTTGTGACTGATTTAAAATAATTTTTGCAGCACCAGAAAAGTGACATATGAATAGTGTATAAAATTTTTTATCACAAATTTCTGTCATAACACCGTTCTAATATCGGCTTAAGAATCACAATACTAAAAAAGGGGTCTATAAAATTTGTATTCATAGATCAGGTTACTGCTGTTCCGAAAAATTATTTCAGTATGTCAAATGTTTGCAGCACTATCTACAAAAAAACTGAAACAGTGATGTAAGTAGAGGAAGTACTCGTGTGAGACAGAGACGTCCGAAGTAGGGCTAATATTATCAACAATATCATATCAAAAAAACTTTGCTGGGTTTGTGACCACATTGTCAGTATGTAAAACTACCTACGTTTCGGTCACTATTGCAAGTGACATTCTTCAGGGTGTTTACAGTAAACAAAAGCACCCTGAAGAAGGTCCCTTCCAATAGCGACCGAAACGTCGCTATTTTCAAATACTGACAATGCGGTCACTAACCCAAAAAAAAAATTGTTGATTGTGACAATGGCCGCGAAATCCTGCGTTTATAAATATCAAAACCATTGAACATATTCCCAAGTAAATTAGCTTGTCAGCCTTGCATCACAGAGCACGGGCGTTCGACATCGTAGGAGGGATTTTTGACAATATATTAAGTGAAACGGTGATATTACCGCCACAATATAGCTTATATCGAAGCGAACTATTTTTATTTTGTAGGACTACAATAACGTTCAACCACAGCATGATTTCCATTCTAGCCAGAACGTGGTACCTAGCCACTGCGGACGTCTGCGCCAGCTGTATCAAATGCGCTACCACTATCGGCACATAACACTGTACCTGCCACTTGCATGCTGATTACTCCAGCAGTCTGGATACGAGGTCACCAGGGCGTGCCTCATTTTCAGGTTCTGCACACTTGCATGGCCTGTCATAGATGCTTATCATAGACTACGATGATTATAATAATGATTATCTAAAGAAGCTGCTGAAATATTCAGTAAGGCCAGGATACGATTTGAAAGTGGCGTAAAGACTGGTTGCTTCTTTTAAATGTAAAGATATGTAAATTTCGGTGCTTTGCAAAATGAATAATGGTGGTAGCCGGTAACGGCAATATCACTGATTCACAAATTGAATCAGACAGCTCATTCAAATACGTGGATGTAACTATTTGTAAGGATATGAAATAAGCTCAGTCGACGGTAAAGTGTGTGGCCGACTTTGGTACACTGGCAGGATAGTCGAATAAACGTTTCTAACTCCTCACAGTAACTAAAAAAAACCAAAAAAAAAAACACGGAGATGGAAAGAGAAGCTGGAAATGTTTATTCCCGGACAATAAGCAATATCCCATCTTGAGAATGGTTTTGTACACGATACATCGTTCAGCATACACTGTGCGGTGGCTTTGAACGTAGAAGTAACTCGTGTAGCTTAGTCGGTGGTAAGTATTACGCATTTAAACATTCATACTCTGAACGAAAGTGGAAGCAACGTTCGACAATAGGATGGCGCACTATGGCTTATACGTTCAGCCAGTACGACACCATTAGCGATAGAGAACAAGTGAGTATGGAGTGACCGTTTTTCTGATAAAGCGGAAGCAGGGCTATTGAGAAATTCAAGAAAATAATGTATCTTAATTCACAGCAACTACAATAGAATATCGTAACGTTTGGTACTAAATTATTAAAATCTCTTCAATTCTGGTTGATTATTAGGCTTTTTAAATTTTTCTTTAAGGGAGATACGCCAAAAATGTGCTGAAAGAAGTAAAATTAGTTTTTTGCCACTTTACATGCATTGCGGATTTCATTTTAAAATAAAATTAGCATCGCAAAAATTCTATGAGTCTTTTCGGAGATACTGTCGTATTTTACACGATTTGCTGTTTAAGTGTCATGAGTGATTTGTTGCCACTATAATTTCGCGTACACCCTATGTCGTACGTCCTTTGATGTATGTTCAGTTGGTTTACCAGCCTGCTCACTATCTGACATATGAACGTCGTTTTTCACTACCAGATGGCAGTATGTTTCTTTGCATTCGTGAAATCCTGTAGCGATTTCTGTAGTTTCTGTAAAGAAAATGACGAGAGTGAGAAGTTTTCTCCTAAGGCTCGATTCGGAGGAAATAAAAATACAGTTATTAAAAACATCACAGATTACGTAGAAGAGACAAGGTGTACAAACAACAAAGAAACAACATAGCCTTCGCTCCAGCTCCAGGATCTCAAGGAAAGTTTAATTCCGTGGTTCGGAGTTTTATACCAAAAACGTTGTTTGTGCTCACTAAAGGTTAAATATTTGTTGTGTGAGAGGATGTTTCGTATTTTAATGATGGCGTATCAACAAAAATCGAGGTGCAGCAGAGACTAGCAGTCAGTCCAGAGGCAAACACAATGCAGCGTTAGGAAGCATCATTATCTCAAGAATTAGTATTATATAGGTGCACTCAGTTACACAAACGGAATCGGAAAGCAAAGACGGGGCAAGAAGAAAATGAAAGAGGATGTCAGTTTTTCAAACTATGCTGGAGGACATCGTTAACTATAATAATTGTGATAGAACTTCGTAATTAGGAGCATATAATACTTTACACTTAATTTCTCCTATAGGTAACTATTTTTAGAACTGAGCGTCAGAAGTACACCCGTTTTCTGAAGCACTTGTTAAGAAGCCAGAACACTGAACTCGAGGATTCGTAAGTCTGGGACTTGTGAAGATGCCTTACTGCACTTGAAAGGTTTTGTAGATGAAACGATTTTACACGCCACATTGCTCATTTCCGCCGTACACAATCGCCCTGTACCACGTACCTCTCAGTACGAAATGGAATTAACGCGTACAATGGGGATTGGGTGGTACCGCCTTGAGCCGGGGGACGATGGCATTCCTCTTACGACGACAACACACCCGAAATCAATTAACACAAAGGCGATTCAAGGCTGCACGTGGCCCTACGACGCAACCGCTAAGTGAAACAGCCCTCTCTCAGCATTTCTGTATAAAGTCTTAGGTATTCAGATGATGCTATTTGCTAGTGAAGGAGGAAAGGTATATTATGTTAAAATATTGTATATATAACAGGGCCATTTGGAACAGAGGTCGAAATCGTAATAGGAGAATAGGGACGGTAACTGGCAGGGGAAATTTCAAGAACTGCCCTAGAATATACTTCAAGTGACTTAGGAAATTATGAAACACATAAATCAGAGTTGCGGGTCGGAGGATATAATTGAGGCAGAAAGGCTTACATTGTGCCACATCGCTCGGTAGGTACACACATATTGTTGCAGGAATGCGTAAGATTGCCGGATAAAATATTAGTCGCTCCCGTATTGTACGCCTGTTGTCTACAACTAGTTTCTGTTTCTAATTTTCATTGTTTGATAACTGCCAGAATCGATATTCTCAAGGCGCGCTGAGTTCAGACGTTGCACTGAGAAGTGACGTATCGGCCAACATCCTACATCTACATCAGCATCCACATGGCTACTCTGCAAATCACACTTAAGTGCCTGCAGACGGGTTCATCGAACCATCTTCACAACTATTCTCTGTTATTTGACTCTCGAAGACCGCATGGAGAAAACAATAGCTGTATCTTTCTGTGCGAGCTCTGATTTCCATTCTTGTATTATGATAATCTTTGTCTATATATCGGCTTCAACAAAAAAAATTTTGGCGTTCGGAGGATACAGTTGGTGATTGAAATTTCGTAAGAAGATCACGCCGCAACGAGAAACGCCTTTGTTTCAATGACGGCGATCCTAAATCCTGTATGAAACCCGTGACAATCTCTCCGTGTTTGTGGATAACACAAAAACTTTCTCGTTGTACTTCGTTAATCCTCTCTGGCAAGGATCCCACATCGCGCAGCAGTACTACAAAGGAGGACGGACAAGCGTAGCGTAGACGATCTCTTTAGAAGATCGGTGGCATCTTCTATGTGTTCTGCCAATAAAACAAAGTCTTTGGTTCGCCTTCCCCACAACATTTTCTTTATATTTTCCCTATTTAAGTTGTTTGTAGTTGTAATTTCTATGTACTTAGTTGAATCATGGGGTTTAGGTTAGACTGAAATATCGTGCGACCTAAGTTTATCGGATTTCTTTCAGCACTCATGTGGATGACCTCACACTTTTCATTACTAAGGGTCTGTTGCCAATTTTCGCACCACACAGATATCTTGTCTAAATCGTTTTGCAATTCGTTTTGATATTCTGATGATTTTAGTAGACGATAAACGACAGCATCAGTGCAAACTACCCAAGACTGCTGTTCTGATTATCTGCTAAACCATTTATATAGAAAGAAACATCAGAGTGTCCACAACACTACCTTAGGGAACGTCAGGAAACATTTCTCTTACACTCGATGCGTTCCCATCATCTACCACAAACTGTGACATCTCTGACAGGAAATCACGAAATCAGTCGCATACCTGAGACGATGTTTCATAATCACACAATTTGGTTACAAGTCACTTGTGAGGTACGATGTCAAAAGCCTTCTGGAAATCTAGAAATACGGAATCAGGAGAAATTTCTGATAATATGTGTTAGATAATGATGCATTGAGTTATAGTGAAACATGGACAACGGGGAAATTGTGACAGAAGGGAAACCAAGCGCTTTAGATGTGGTGCAACAGAAGAATACTGAAAATTAAGTGTACGGATAAGATAATGAATGAGAAAGTTCTCCGCAGAATCGGCGAAGAAAGATACGTATGGAAAATTGACAAGAAGAAGTTTCAAATGGTTCAAATGGCTCTGAGAAATATGAGACTTAACCTCTGAGGTCATCAGTCGCCTCGGCTCGGCTCCAGACTGTAGCGCCTAGAACCGCACGGCCACTTCGGCCGGCCACAAGAAGAAGGCACAGAATGATAGGAAATGTGCTAAGAAATCAGAGAACAACCTCCATGGTAGTAGAGGGAGCTGTAAAGGTTAAAAACCATGAGGGAGGACAGGGAATGGAATACATACAGCATATAACTTGAGGACGTAGGCTATCTGTTGATACAAGTTGCCGGTCTTCAGCCATATGAGAGGAAAAAAGTTTAAAACCTATTATGAAATTGGACATGGTGGTTGACAATATGCACGTTTGACATGTATTCAACTGCATAATTTAAAATATAAAAGGCGGATATATTGATTAATTAAAAGACTGACACAGATGAAATCCCAAATGAATATTTCACGAAAGATAAGAGACAGAGGGACAGCTGCGTAAGTTAAAAAAATAAAAAGCCAATGTGTTGACTAAATAAGATAGGTGCATAGCTGAGTGAAGTGATGAGTGAGCCGAGATTGCCAAGAAGAGATGTATCATGGGAACTTAGTAGTTGGAGTAGTAAGCAAGAGTGTGTTTGTGCGCAGAGGTTGGGATGCCGTTTTCGACGAAGGTTTAGGATGTGAGTGGAGAGGAAGGGAGCTCTGACAGGAGGAAGTGAGGTGAATTTTTTTTGATCTGGTAGGACAGGTGTTTACCAGAGCGGATTTCATGGTCGGGTAGGAGAAGGCGATTAAAGTTCCGTTGAGAGAGAATGTTGAGAGTTTGGAGGCGTAGCTTTGCAATGTGATGGTAGGGGCGCAGTATAGTACCAAAATCTGTGAGCAGGTGGGAAATGGGCGGTGGGAGTGCCGAGTTTACAGGTAATGTAGAATATTCGGAGGCGTTCAAAATGGAAGACCAGGGGAGTGGTCGGAAGGGGGGCGGGGGGGGGGGGGGGTGTTATTTACTCACGTCAATAAATTAAGATATCATCTAAGTGGTAGGCAGGGCAACAGCTTGTGCTTTAAGATGTGCAATTTCAGCACTATGATATGTGATCAATGATTCTGGTACACGATACAACGGTAAACTGCCGATGGGAAGCACTTAACGGCTGCTGAGCGCTCTGCAGGTGAAACACAGAAAGTCTATATGAGAGCTGACGCAAAAGTATTGCAGTGAGACATTGACAGTGTGGGAATATCCACAAAAAAAGGCATCACATTAAGTAGGGGAGTAGAAATTAAGAAGCATGTACACAGGAGACGCTGCGTGCTTGCATACCAAGGTGAGCAGAGGTGTCCCAGGGTATGACTGCCCTTCTTCACTCGTTACAAAGCTTCAGATCTTCCATGGCTTTCAGAAATCTGCAAATATCCCTTTCGCACTTTTCCATTCGTATTATCTTTTTCTTGTGTAATGACCAGGTAGTAGCTCTCTGTGTTTCCTAATTTTGAACCGTGAGATCGTGGTAATCTTTGTTGGCTCCCAGGGAACGTTGAATAAGGTGTTGTACCAGATTTTCTGTACAGCAATTCATCCAAGAAATGCAAGTTATTGTTCCAAACCACATGTAACTGTGAAAGTAGAGGACTTTGCCCTTTTAAATTTAAGATTACCAGCAAATTAGCTGTCCTAAAATTATGAAAAATGCACTATCCGATTATTAGGAAATATATAAGTAGTATAATTTCGAAAAACCTTCCGAATATTTTCACATACTGTACAGTACAAAGAATAAAACGTGTAATTTTTACCTCCGGGCAATATGGTTCCAGATTACGGGTTTGCGTGTTTCCGGATTATGGTTCAGAATAACACTAAAATATAATGATTTACTAACAGAGACTTTATGAGTACCAAATGTTCCTTTAGAATAAGAAGAGAGAAAAAGAGGCCACGAAGATTATGCTTCCGTGGGTATTCACTGCCTCTTCAATGTTTAATAAAAGAATACTCTGTCCGTTCTGGGTTGTATTGAGCCACATTAAAATAGTGCTTTAAGCTAATTTCGGCCGTGAGCCGTTATCAAGCACATTTGCTGTGTCATGTATTGATAAAGCACAATACAGCTTACAATGGACAACATATTCTTTTATTAATAAATGTTCACTCTTAATGCTTTTTGATACAGAAGTCATATTTAAGATCTTCATAGCACCCAGCGAAAGCCACCGACACACACAATGCAGGTCTCTTGAGAAGTATCAGTTGACCGCAGCTGGTCGCAGTAAGTGCAGTGCTCATGCTCTTCATACTCACATGAAGAGTCTTTCAAGATGGTTTCATTGACACTTGAACTGGAATCTTCCTGTCCATGATCATGCTTCGTGACTTTTTTTCTGGTTCTTTCTTACGAAGAGTTTCCTTTTGGTAGCCCCAGAAGTTGAAAAGAAAATGGTTCAAATGGCTCTGAGCACTATGGGACTTAACATCTGAGGTCATCAGTCCCCTAGAACTTAGAACTACTTAAGCCTAACTAACCTAAGGACATCACACACATCCATGCCCGACGTAGGATTCGATCCTGCGACCGTAGCAGTCGCGCGGTTCCGGACTGAAGCACCTAGAACCGCTCTGCCACCGGAGCCGGCCCAGAAGTTGAGCCCTTGTCGCATGCATCACATTAACCTCCTGGAGTAGGTTTTGTTGAGGGTGATCTTTGTGCCTGATTTCTTTCTGGTCTTAGCGAGTGACTACATCAAAACCCTACTCTTGGTGTTGGGTTTGATGATTTAGGCTGAGGAGAACTGATGAGAAAAGACGAAACCGCTGTTTATTCTTCGACCGTGTTTTGCTTATTATCTGTCGTTGCAATATGGAGAAAGTCATTTACTTTTTAGTTTTGGACGTCCGTTTCAGTATGGTGTCTCCTGTAGTCCTTTCTCCACGTCCCTGTTTCTAGATGTCTTCTTTTACGTCAATTGGGGTTGACGTATAGTCGTTTCCTAACTCCTCTCTGTCATCGTGTTCTATAGTTTTGACTTGGGCGCGTATAACTCCAGTCGTTTTTTTTTACCCTAGAACAAAACAAACATCAAACATTCCAGCAATTGCAGTCGACAATGACCCTGCTTTCGCTCTTGAGGCATTATCGCAATATGGTTCAGATTACTGAGGAGGAAAATCCTTAGATGAAGGAAACCAGGTTACTAGGATGGATCCCAAGTTTTTCAGAACCATTTCCATGTTGCAGTTCTGCAATATGCCCAACCCATCAATGGTACAACGTCTTTTTCTCTGTCCCTGCAAAGGTACCATCTGGAGTAAAATTCAGAACATCTATTTGTATAAACTGATGCCAAATTTCGGGTATCTGAAATAGTGAAATCTATTGCTACTCACTATTAGGGACCATTTCTTACTTCTATTTAGGCACAACCTAACCCCTTAAGCCAGCGGTGAACGACATTTTTATCAATTAGATATAAGAACGAGCATGCTTCAAACTACCGTCTCATAAGAAATACTTTGAAAGTACGTCTTCCCTGGCTTGAGGAGGGACTTCCAACTGAACTTTATAGAAAATCTGTATCTCGACCACAATGCAAAAATAACCGTGGAGAATGAATCGTTAACAGCACTAGGGCTTTGTGAACTCACATTGCCACTTCAGAATGACCTTCGCTACTGATTGTCCGAGTGAGCTATGGAGTGCAGCATGCTGGAATAAGCTGTCGTCAGCACAACGGTTGGCAAATATGTAGCAAGAACATCGATAATAGGCGCTGGATCAAGCGCACCTATCAGGAGAGAGGCCAAAACCAGACTCTCAAGCAACACCGCCGGCCGGTGTGGCCGTGCGGTTCTAGGCGCTTCAGTCTGGAACTGCGTGACTGCTACGGTCGCAGGTTCGAATCCTGCCTCGGGCATGGATGTGTGTGATGTTCTTAGGTTAGTTGAGTTTAAGTAATTCTAAGTTCTAGGGGACTTATGACCACAGATGTTAAGTTCCATAGTGCTCAGAGCCATTTGAACCATCAAGCAACACCTTGCCAACATTCCCTCTCCAGCAAGTATTTAGATCGCCACTACGGACCGGAGGGCTCAGCCTCAGTCACTCAGTCACTACGTCAGTCACTCAATCACTAGTTTAGTCAGTAGCTGAGTCTCTCAGCCACAAGGCCTCTAACTCACACTCCAAGATGGCTTCTGCTAGTACGTTGCTGCCAGATTAGTGTTCATAGCGGGACTTGCAGTTTATGCACAGCGATACTAAAATTTGTTATAGCTAGAATACCAGTGTTGTGTGCAAGAGGACTGTTACGGAAGAGCTTATACCGCAACAGATGGACTCCCTTAAAGATAAGTAGCTTCTTATTCACGTCAGAATAGAACCCTGTTAATACGAGTACATGTGTGGAGATGTGTTGTAGAAGAGGATACTGGTCACCAGAAAACATCCTCTCCCTTGATTCCTGTAGTACAAGACACTACAGTGGCAATGAGAATGCCGATGCAGCACCTAGCAAGAGAGACATTCAGCTACCCGGAAGTAGGCACCCACTAGAAATAAGGGCCCTTTACCCTATTTCAAAAACTCCATTCGGAACTATACTGTAGTACACAAAGTGGAGCTTGTGGCAGCCGGCAGCCTGCAGCCTCGTAGCAGTCGTCATATTAATGTTGTGGCTCTCTTTTGGTAGTTCACACCCTTAGCCTACTTACTCGATTTTTTACTCACGATAATGTTAAGTTTTGTTACGCGTTGGAAACAGCCGCTATATGATATGCAGTACGAGTACAAATACCAGGGGCGGTGTAATTCGTCGCTAGACATATTTGTCTAATGGATCGATTTTCTCCTTGAACTAGCTCCCCACGTCCCCCTTACTCGGTTAGTACGTTTCCAATATTTTGATGTTGATACAAAAATGTTGCGGACAAATAGCACGAAGACATAATTATAGGATCATTTTAAGTGCAGCGCCTTATATCGTGCCAATTAACATGGGACATAACAGCAGTGAACTGGCGTGCGATGTGAGTCACTCGCAAGGCAGATGACGTCAGCCGCTCAGGTGTACAAGGTCTGTTCAAAAAATTCGGGAAGTGTGTCCATAAAATTTTTCTGCCCTTACATTTTGATTACTGTCCACAGTCGCCTTCGAAATAATCTCGTCCACCATTCATACACCACTCTCTATGCCGTTTCCACATCCGGAAGCAGTCTTGGTACGCCTCAAACTGTGAATTTTATCTCTTCTATCGTTGCATATCTTCGTCCTTTCAACGGGGTTTTCAGTTTCGGAAATAAAAAAAAAGAAATGTTCGCTTTTTTTGTGCAACAGTCACGCACGAACAGCGATGAATGTCCGTGTACTTTATCATGATGCAATAGCCATCAACTGTCTCGCCACATTTGAAGCCGTTTCCTTCTCACATTTTATCGCAGACGACGCAACACGTCCCGATAATTTGGATTAAACGTTTGCCCTGTGACACGAATTCATGACGAATCAGTCCTCAAAGTCAAAGAAAACTGTCAGCATGGGTTTGACATTTGACCTGACCTGACAAGCTTTTTTGGTCTTCAAGAACCTTTCCGGACCCATTATGTAGATTGAACCTTGGTCTCAAAATCATAACAGTAGACCCACGTCAAATCACCAACTATGAATGTCTTAACGAACATCTTGTTCTCATTTGCGCGATCCAAAAGCTCTTCACAGACAGCGATAGAAGGTCGCGAGCTGTGGGACAAACTTGGCGGCAACATGATCCATTCCAAGATGTTGTGTCAGGAGTTCATGATATGATCGAACTGAAATGTTACATTATTCCGCAGCGTCTCGGATAGTCAGTCTTCGATTGGCACACACAATTTCGATGACATTCCTGACAAAAGCGTCGTCGGCAGCCGTAGAAGGGCGTCCTGAGGGAGCGTCATCTTTACTTTCTGTCCGGCCATTTTTAAACTGTGTGAACCATTCGCAACACCGAGTACGGCTTAAGCACTCATCACCGTAAGCTTTCTGCATCTTTTAATGTATCCCTGTAAAGGCTTTCTTGAGTTTCACATAAATTTAATGCAGACGCGTTGCTCCTTCACTCTGCCATGTCGAAAGTCGCAAACTGTGAATCTCAATGTCCTACTCAATGCAGCACAGAGCAATAACTAACAGACACACAACAATGAAACTTACGGCAGTTACACATTAAACACAGGAGTGTGCAAAGATGACGATTTCATTTCGCTCCAACACATCACTGGCGCGAAATTACGAATGTGCTGGAATTTTTTTTTTTTTTTTTTTTTACAGAACTTGAATGTAGTGTCTATGCGATCTGGTAGAGGTCACTAGATGACGGGCATTGTTTGAGCTGCCGTCAAAATACTGTCATTTTTATTTACAGTTTCTTTAATTTTCTAATCGTTTATTAATTACTATTATAATTGTGCTTAGTTGTGAGAGTGAATAAAAGTGTGAATGTGGAATAATGTTTCACGTGAAGTTTTTACACTACAAATTGTTCGAGAGTGACGTATGTGTTAAATCGTTTTTGCCGGGGTTTTCTTATGAACTATTTCGTCAGTTTATGGCACAGGGTCAATGAGATTATGATCTCGGTAAAGTAGTTTTGTTAAGAGAGACTTAATTTTATATTGGTGCGTTTAAAAATTTATGTTGATTTTTTGTTCTGATTCGGTGAAAAATTTTGACTGGTTCTGTACATATGCGCGGGATTGAGCGGGTTTGGTGCTTCCTTGCGATTGAATGTGTTGTTACTCTGCCAATTAGTAATTACCATATTCGCGCTTATTTGGGAAGTGGAAACTTCTTTTGTGTAGAGAGATGAGTAAAGTCGGAGCTTGAAACTCATTGCGATCACACCCACTAATAGGTGATCCGATGAAAATTATGAATATTCTGATATTTCGGGGCCAAAATGTTTGGGAAGTGCCGTAAAGTGTGGAGGAGAGTTGGATTTAATGTACCGTGGGAATTCAGAACTTTTAGTGACATTTTAAATAACTGAATTCGGTGTGGCGTGTTGCTTACTCGCGAAAGTGAACATTTTGTTACGTGAGGCTGACTATGGCGCGGGATTGAGTGGGTTTGATGCTTCCTTGCGATTGAATGTGATGTTACTCTGCCAATTAGTAATTACCATATTCGCGCTTATTTGAGAAGTGGAATCTTCTTTTGTGTAGAGAGATGAGTAAAGTCGGAGCTTGAATCTCATTGCGATCAGACCCACTAATAGGTGATCCGATGAAAATTATGAATATTCTGATATTTCGGGGCCAAAATGTTTGGGAAGTGCCGTAAAGTGTGGAGGAGAGTTGGATTTAATGTGCCGTGGGAATTCAGAACTTTTAGTGACATTTTAAATAACTGAATTCGGTGTGGCGTGTTGCTTACTCGCGAAAGTGAACATTTTGTTACGTGAGGCTGACTATGGCAACATTTCAGTCAGCTGTTCTAGAAGAAACAATCCAATTGTAAACTTTTGACACTAACTGGCTACTGTTATGAATGATGTGTGAGTGTGGACTTCTCAGACTTTGTACAGCTTAGAGTACATGTTGGTAGTAGCTGGTGCATGCAAGCATATCGTAATTGAGTGAAATTTTACGCGCATAAGATCTTTTATTTAACTGTTTGTAACCTTCCACCGACAAAACAATTTATAATTCTATTTATGGTTACGAGGTGAACATCTGTTTTTCTGTAGCTCTTTCGGCCTGAGAAATGTATTTCAGTAACTTCAACGAGACGTGAGCGTGAGATGAGAAATGTTCAAATGTGTGTGAATACCTGAGGGACCAAACTGCTGAGGTCCCTAGACTTAGACACTACTTAAACGAACTTATGCTAAGAGCAACACACATAACCGTGCCCGAGGGAGGACTCGAACCTCCGGCGGAAGGGGCCGCGCAATCCGTACATGGCGCCTCAAACCACACCGTCACCCCGAGTGGCGTGAGATGAGATTCACCACAAGGTGAGTGGACATTTCTTTGCAGCAAAACCGCAACGCGTCGCCTCACGTTGCTGCATTTTCTTAGAACCTATCAACCCCTTACGGACTGGTTTCCGTCTCGACGGCCAACGGCCTTGCTACAGTGGTAGCACCGGTTCCCGTCACATCACCGAAGTTAAGCGCTGTCGGGATGGGCTAGCACTGGGATGGGTGACCATCCCGTCTGTCGAGCGGTGTTGGCAAGCGGGGTGCACTCAGCCCTTGTGAGGCAAACTGAGGAGCTACTTGATTGAGAAGTAGCGGCTCCAGTCTCAGACATACGGCCGGGAGAGCGGTGTGCTGACCACACACCCCTCCATATCCACATCCGGTGACGCCTGTCGGATGAGGATGGCACGGCGGCCGGGCGGTACCTTTGGGCTTTCAGGGCTTGTCCGAGAGGAGTTTAGTTTTTAGTTTTTTCTGTCTCGACGTTGACCTCCCATCTCTTGTTGTTAATCCTTCCCTGTACGCTGGACGGAAAACCTGTGTTCCGACTCGGCTGCGTCAGTTAATTTGTGAGGAAAGAACTACCAGCGGCGCAGCCCTCTCAACCCCGGGTCGAGCAGTGCCGCCGGCATTGTCGCAGGGGCGGCTGCTAAGCGAGCGGGCGCGGTCATTTGTGATGCGGAAACGAGTCCCCCTTAAAGGGCTCGCAGTTAAAAACTTTTCTACGGTTGCCGGCAGGCAGTCGTAGCCGTGACTCCGCCGGGAGCGTTGTTACCCAGGGCGGCGCACTCCATCGTAACAAGTGAACTCCTCCGCTCCTCGCCGCGCCGAGTATTCGCTGGGCTCCTCTTCTCCTGGCACAATGGTCGCGACTGCGTCAGCCGGGCTGGTCGTCGTCTGAATAACTGCTGCGTAGAGCACTCGTTACGGGCATCGCTTACCTATTAACGACCCCGAGCAGAGTGTCTTTGCTCTCCTCCGGAGGGGTGAGCAGATTGTGGGACGAGCGGTCATGGCGACGGACTGCAAAACGGAAACACAGTCGGCGGTCTGTGTCGCCCAAGAAGCTTGTTGATGCATTACACTGCTTGACAGTTCCTAAGGAACGACTTACACTTGTTACTGAGTAACTGCCAATAGCTGTGGAACAACCGAAAACTGCTACCAAACACCCGACCAATTCGAGGGGTCTTCAGTAAGTAATGCAACACATTTTTTTCTCGTCCAGTTTTGGCTAAAAAGATGCAGGATTAGTTGTGGGTCATCGCGGAATCTACATCTACATCATACTCCGCAAGCCACCTAATGGTGCGTGACGGAGGGTACTTTTTATACCACTAATTGAGGTCTACAAACCTGTTCCACTCACGAATAATGAGTCGGAAAACTGATTGTACGTAAGCCTCTGTACTAATTCTAATTTCTCGAACTTTCTCCCCGTGGTCATTAGGCGAGGCGCATGTGTTGGGAAGTAATCTGTTGTCCGCCCCTTCCCGGAAAGTACTCTCTCGAAATTTCAGTAGTACATCTCTCCGTGGTGCACCATGCCTCTCTTGTAACGTCTGCCAATGGAGTTTGCTGAGCATTTCGATAAAGCTCTCGCGACGTCTTAGCTACCCCGTGACGAAACGCACTGCTCTTCGTTGGACCTCCTGTATCTCTTCTATTATTTCTACCTGGTAGGGATCCCAGACAGATGAACAGCTCTCAAGAATCGGTCGAATATGTGCCTCGTAAGCCACTTCCGTCGTTGGTCAGTTAAATTTACTTAAGATTCTTCCTACGAATCTGAGTCTGGTACCTGCTTTTCTGACTACTTGTTTTTGTGATCATTTCACTTAAGACCGCTCTGGATAGTTGCTCCTAGATATTTGATGATAGAATATTTCCGATCCAGCTCCTATAGTATCATAAAGTTTCCATAGGTGGTGGCACTATACGTAGATCTCAAAATGGCGTCTGTAGATGCAGTCTCATCCGAGCAGAGAGCTGTCTTTGAGAATCTTTTGGCAGAAAACCACAGACGAATGACGAATGTTATGTAGACCTGGCATTGGAAAAATGGCTTCCCTCGTCATCGCAGCAAGGTTGAGTAAACGTACCTGATCTTCCGCACTCTGGTCGGCCGCACACAGTTGTGACTCTTGCAATGTTGGATCGTGCGGACGCTCACATTCGCAGTGATCGACCAATCACAATTAAACACTTTGCCGCAGAGTTGGACGTCTCTGTTGATGGTGCTGACACCCTCGTCCACCAGCTGGGAGCACTCAAAGGTGTGTGACCGCTGTTTCCCTCTCGGCCGAACAGAAAATCTTAAAGAGCAACGAAAGACCATCTGTGCGGAATTTCTTGCCCATTACGAAGTTGGTAGTGACAATTTTTTGTAGAACGTCGCCCCAGTCGATGAAACATGAGTTCGTCACTTCCAACCCGAAACAAAACGGCAATTCGTAGAGCGGCGTCACACCCTCTCTTCTCTGAAGTAAAAGTTCGAAGCTGCGTTCTCAGCCGTTAAAGTCATGGCCACGGTCTTCTGAGACCGAAGCAGTTATTCTGGTTTATGCCGGCCGGAGTGGCCGCGCGATTCTAGGCGCTACAGTCTGGAGCCGAGCGACCGCTACGGTGGCAGGTTCGAATCATGCCTAGGGCATGGATGTGTGTGATGTCCTTAGGTTAGTTACGTTTAATTAGTTCTAAGTTCTAGGCGACTGATGACCTCAGAAGTTAAGTCGCATAGTGCTCAGAGCCATTTCAACCATTTTTTCTGGTTTATGTTTTCCTTCATGGTGCAACTATCATCTATGAAGTGTATTATGCTATCCTCAGGAAACTGAACAAATGACTTCAGAGTGTTTGTCTCTACAAAAATACAAACGCACTTCTCCTTCGCCGTAAAAATGCAAGACCTTACACAAGTCTGTGTACTTGAGAGGAGTGTTCTTCATCATCCATTTGACAGCCCGGATCTCGTACCTTCCATGAGTTTGGTCCGTCAAATGACGCACTTCGCAGGAGACAGTACTTTGGTGATGGGGAGGTTATTGACCCTACGAAGTCGATCAGTAGAGTGGTACTATCAGGACACACAGCTCACAAAACTTAACTGAACTGTTCTTCCTCATCACCCTGCATCCCCGATCTTGTACCTTCCATCAATAAGGTAAGCGTAAGGTCGTCGCATTAGAGACAGATTACATTGAAAGTAAGGTTTTGTAGTCAAAATAGTGGGGAATAATATCGTGTATGCTTTCAGAAATACATATGATGCATTAGGTATTGAATGCACTTCGTAAAAAGAAAAGTATTACAGGTGATGAAGAGTTAACTGCAGTGAAGCCTGCGCACAAACTATCTGTAAGCATTCGACTGTTCTTGTAGTATAGTTTTTGATGAAGATTGTTGTGGTACCGATTAGCGCAACATTCCGTATGGTACTCCTCAACAGTTCAGTACCCAGCACGCATAACTGGTGGAAAATATGCATCAGCGGCCGATGAGACTATATTCCTTACTTACGATTGTAGACGACCAGTTGGATGGCCCACGATTAGAAAGGGCCGATGAAGGTGGAAATGCTATGTGAAGGTATGCCGGTGGCAGTAGACGGAACACTGAACCGCATGAGAATCGATATGTAGCCCTAGTGCAGAAAAGAAACAGTCACCTCACCGCTAGGCAGATTGCTGCAGATTTTGCAACCACTACAGGAGTCTGCCAGAACCATTTCACTGTGATTAAATGGGGCTGTTTTATGTCCACGAAACTTCAATCGGACCATCATTGAGAAAGAGTTCGTCGATGTTGGGAGAGAGTTGGTTGGAGTCAGCAACAGTGATCCAGAGTGATGTTCTCCGACGAATCCCGCTTCTCTGTGGCAAGTGATTCTGGCCATCATTTAATGTGGAGAGAGAGAGGGGGGGGGGGGAGGACACGTTATACTCCATACAATGCTCATGAGCTCATCGATATTGGCTAGGAACTATGACGTGTGGAGGCATTATGCACGAAGGCCGAAACAGCTACATGTCTTTCCACAGAGTACCGAACGGTACAATTGTATGGAGGTTATTATCGATCATGTCCGCCTCTTTCGTGATGTGGTAGGTCACAATTTTCTGTTCATGGACGACAATGCCCGCCTATACAGGACCGCTGAGGCGTCTGACATACTGGAAAGTGAAGAAACTGAAAGTGTTGAGTGGTCTGCTTACTCCCTCCTACTTATACTCGGATGCTCTTGGCAGACGTGTTTCTTAACGAACATCGCCTCCCAGGACGTACAAGAACTGAGAACCGCTTTGATAGGGGAACGGGGCAATATCATCCAAAGACGTCTCAAAAGATCAGTATCCAGCATGAATAATTTGTCGGAAAATGTGCATTAGCGCCCGATGAGAGCACTTTCCTTACTGAGGGTCCGATATTGAATTTTTAGGGCCGGCCGCTGGTGGCCGAGCGGTTCTGGCGCTACAGTCTGGAACCGCGCGACCGCTACGGTCGCAGGTTCGAATCCTGCCTCGGGCATGGTTGTGTGTGTTGTCCTTAGGTTAGTTAGGTTTAAGTAGTTCTAGGTTCTAGGGGACTTATGACCTCCGCTGTTGAGTCCCATAGTGCTCAGAGCCATTTGAACCATTTTTTGAATTTTTAGGCTGAGAATCCTACATGTGTCAAACTTGAACATTTTTTGTGTCTGTTATTCTGCTTTCCCACGTGGTGAAATTTGTACCATTTTCGTTACATATATACACCATCTCTATTACGTATATGGCTGGTCCATCATTGCCTGTGATTGTTCCTGTGCGACAATGTCTCTTACTTAGCCATTGCCAAGCATTGTATTTGAAGGCGTTTGGTAACATCTGTTAAGAATTTTATGAATTGTGCGACAAACAGCTGTCTGTATATCCTTAATTATCACTGCTCGTTTCGGTAAATAATCACCCACACAGTAATCTGTAAGCAGCTAAACAAAGCGTGAAGAGACTGGTAATTCTTTTAGTAGAGTGATTCATACCAGAGATGGAATAATCTAATACAAAAGCTTACAAACTATCTACGTATCATAAAATGTCATATTCGTAAGTTTATAGAATAAAAATCCGCTTCAGATCCTGTTTTTTTTTTTTTTTAATTTGTTGCACAACTGGTTTCGATGCTTGAAGCTTCATCTTCAGGTACCGCCAAATAATTATGGGAACATAAATGTGCCGCCAGTCAGTCATATGGCATCACCTGATGTAAAATAAATGCATGTAACAACCACAGCGACCATCTGAACAGCACGACACGGTCTTCTGTGACTGCTGGACCGACAGCCGCACATTTGTGTTCCCATATTTGTTTACTGGCAGCTGAAATGAAGCTTCAAGCTTCTAAACTGGTCGTGATATAAATTAGAAGAATTGCTGGCATCTGAAGCAGCTTTTTATTCTATAAATATATTTCTCAGTTGCGAATGTTCACCTGATCAAATATTTTGCTTATCAATATCGTAATGTTATTAATAGAACCCAATACTCAACTACTGAGAGTCAAAAGAACTAACAGACTTCAGTACTCATATGGTGATGTGTTTGATGTGAAAGAACAGTTGCCTCTTATCATCAGCTAACTGCAAACAAATCGGAGACTAGCCGACCTCATATGTGTGTTACGAGAAACAAATCCAAACAAGGACACAGCTAGTGATCCTGCTTGTGTACAGTGCTGAAAGTTACTAAGATATGTTAAGAGTTATAGACTCTAGATAAACGCATATTAATAGATTTGCGTCAGTTGTGTAACAGTGTAATGTCAAAAATGTATCATCTTAGAGCTAATAAGGCACAGCCACAGAAAGCAAAATAAGGTAAACTGATATGTAACTGTAGGTAATGGAAATGTGAAAGGTTTGAGTCACAACTTTACATAACGATATCACAACTATTTTATTATGTATAAAGACATACCGCTTCTGACAAAAAAAAATTTCGAGACAGGGTTAAAAGAAAGTAGAGAAGTTTAAGATTGTGATTTTAATACTTCAGGTGTTATAGATAGGCTCCCCACAGAACTTGAGCTCAACGCTCAGAACATTCATAGAACCATGAGAAACAATCAGAAAATTGCTTCTCTTGGATGCCGTTCAACTCGCCCTTCACTTTGACCCCTATTTCTGTTACGTCGTTAAAGTGTTGACCCCCCATGTGAATTTCTGCATTTTCTCGTGTTGTGGTAGGTGCGTATTGATAACACCATGTCTCGTCTCAAGTAACGTTTTCCCAGAAAATAATTGTCCGCTATTTGCATTTCAATCAACTGGCAGCAGCTGTCCACACGTCGTTGTTTTTGTTCGTTAGTCAAGCTGAAGAGGGGAAAACTTCGTACAGACTTTTCTCTGTTTCAAAACGTTGTGGAGAATGTTTTGAGTACCTGATATAGAGATGTTACTGCATTGCAATTTCTGACGTAACAACGTTGACACAGTACGGCCGCACGTCCACTACTTAACACCGCCTGCTCACAAACAACTAATCGAATTTAAATCTGTTGTTTACAATTGTTAACACAAGCTGCTACCATAGTTGCTACGCTGACGTCGCTTATGGTCGAAAAATAAAATTGGTCTCGAAACCTTTCAGATGGATGATATAGGTTGTTGACTTTTCATATTAACATTTAAATACACAGGAACAACATTTGCATAGAGCTGTAGAAGAGCACTTGGTTGGAACCATGACGAATGTGTTCTGGCCACTGAACCACATAAAGAGGGTTAAACTTGGCCAATGTGAAGCCCTGATGGTTTTTAACTGAAACTGGAAATTGACAGTTTTAAAAAGGACATATAAACAACCACGCATCGTGTTTTCCATAAAGGGAAGGTTTCTTCCTTACATTATTTTCAAAGATACGCACCTCAGTATATATTCACGAAGCTTTCACCCATCTTCAACTGGCGCAATATATTTATATCTCCATTTTAGTAATTTTTAGCTCCTTCTTCTGCCTTTATATGCATAACACGAACACTTCAGTTCACGGGATGCATTTATTACGCCATACGAGTATGAGTGAATATCCGAAACGCGCTTGGAATAAATGAAACAAAAAAAGGGCTGGTTACTGTACCTCTTCAACTATTCAGCACACTGCTACGGAGGTCAACCGTCGTCAATATGTGTAACAAGAGTCATATCAACAGACACTAAAACAACTCTTGAGCATTGGACACTCACACCTAGCTGACACCTAGCAAACTCTGTTGATTGTTTCTCGACATCTCCATTCTGCAAAAGCTCACAGTAAAAATGAACACTGAAATATCTCTCTGTGAGCTCTGTTTCTCTTATTTATCACGATGGCCATTTCTCCTTTTGTCGGTGCGAATAACAAAAATATTTTGGCAACCGGAGGATTACGTTGGTTACAGAAAATTCGTGAAAAAAACTCGTCACCAAGAAAAATACCTTTCTGTTAGCGACAGCAGTCCAACTCGCTTCGCACATCCGTGACACTTCTGTATTTCACGAAAATACAAAACGACTAGTCTTTCCTTAAACTTTTTCGATGTCCTTCGTCAGTTCTGCCGGGTACGGAAACAAACTGCGTAGAGGACGGAAAAACGTGGCGTAGACAGTCTCTCTAGAAGGTACACTGAACAGCCAAAGGAACTGCCACACCTGCCTAATATCGTGTAGGGCCAACAGCGCACGCAGAAGTGCCGCAACACGACGTGGCATGGACTCGACTAATGTGTGAAGTAGTGCTGGAGGCAACTGACACCATGTATCCTGCTAGGCTGTCCGTAAATCAGTAAGCGTACGAGGGGGTGGAGATATCTTCTGAACAGCACATTGCAAGGCATGCCAGATATGCTCAATAACTCCGGGGAGTTTGGTGGCCAGCGGAAGTGTTTAAACTCGAAGTGTGTTCCTGGGGCCACTCGGCAGCAATTCTGGATGTTTGGGGTGCCGCATTGTCCTGCTGAAATTGCCCAAGTCCGTCGGAATGCACAATGGACATGAATGGAAGGAGGTGATCAGACAGGACGTTTACGTACGTGTCACCCGAGATAGTCGTATCTAGACGTATCAGGCGTCCTATATCACTCCAAATGCGCACGTCCCACACCATTACAGAGCCTCCACCAGCTTGAAAGTCCCCTAATGACATGCAGGGTCCATGGATTCATGAGGTTGTGTCCATACCCGTACACGTCCATCCACTCGATACTATTTGAAACGAGACTTGTCCGATCAGGGAACATGTTTCCAGTCATCAACAGTCCAATGTCGGTATTGATGGACGTGTCGTGTCGTACAGTTATCAAGGATTCAGGAGTGGTCCTTCGGCTCTGAAAGCCCACATCGATAATGTTCCGTTGAATGGCATGCAAGCTGACACTTGTTGATGGCGCAGCACTGAAATCTGCAGCAATCCTTAGAAGGGCTGCAGTTCTGCCACGTAGAACGATTCTCTTCAGTCATCGTTGGTCCCATTCTTGCAGGACCTTTTTCTGGCAGCAGTGATGTCGGAGATTTGATGTTTTATCGGATTCTTGATATTTACGGTACAATCGTGAAATGGTCGTACGGGAAAATCCCTACTTCATCGCTGCCTCGGAGATGCTGTGTCCCATAGTGCTTGCGCCGACTACAGTATCACGTTCAAACTCACTTAAATCTAGAGAACCTGTCATTGTAGCAGCAATAATCTCATTAACAACCGCGCCGGACACTTGCTGTCCTATATAGGGGTTGCCGACTGCAGCGAAGTATTCTGCCTGTTTACATATCTCTGTATTTGATTACGCATGTCTATACCAGTTTCTTTGGCGCTTGAGTGTATATGGCGCCTGTTATATGTTGTGTCAATAAAGTACAATGTGTTCCTTCACCGTGTTCTATGTGATAGTTCCAGTTTGACTTGTTATAATTGTAACCCATAGGTATTTATTCGAATCGACGGCATTTAAATTTGTATATGTCATCACGCTACCGAAATGTAACTGAAATTTTTAGCACTCACTCGAAGGCATAAAACTTGTTACTGTTTGAGGTCAGTTACCACTTTTCTCACACTGCAGATCTATGGCCTAAATCATTTAGCAGTTCGGTTTCAACGACCTCATCAGTGGCAAACGACAGCAGATTGTCTCCTCAATCGTTTTATAGATTACGAAAATGAGAGTACCGATGTCAGTTCCTTGGGGATATATACCCTAAGATAACAACAACAACAACAACAACAAAAAATTAAAATCATCCGAATGTCATGGGTAATGGTAAATGTGATGTACATGTTTTTGGCCTGCTGTCTCACTGACTGGAGTAGTACTGTCTCCCTATCTCAAGTGATGAGACCTCTTTCGAACCGGGCCGACGTGTCTGGAGAGACCCGGGACGGCAGTGGGGTACCAAACTAACTGTCGTCCACCTTACAGCCTCACAACCAGATCTGAAGGCCTTGGCTGCCATTTCTTCCCATAGCGGGACCACTTTGGTGGTCATCCGCGGCACCGTTACAACACTGCAGTACTTCGATGACATTCTCTGCCCCGAGTCGTAGCCTTCCACCGTAAGCCATCCTTGGCTAACATATCCGCATGATAATGCCCACCTGCACGAGGTGAGAGTATCTGCTGCTTGTCTTCGTGCAAGGTCGTCGGATCTCTCCTCAATTGAGAACATTTTGACCATTATGGGCAGGGCATTTCAACCGGCACGAGGTTTTGACGTTATAACGTACCAGTTGGACAGAATTTGGCTCGATAACCCTCAGGAAGACGTCCAGGTATTCTATCAATCATCGCCAAGCCGAATAACAGCTTTCACAAGAGGCAGAGGTTGAACAAAGCGTTATTGATTTGTTCAGCTCGTGAAGCTCTTTGCTCGAATATATCATTAAATTTTTCTGAAATTGTAATTTTTTTTTTCTGTACCTGACCACATATACCGATTTCTGTCCCTTTCGGCATTAGTGAGACGATACTCTACAGGTAGACAATTTGATCAGAAGCAGCATATCAGTAACGGCGACAAAAGCCTTTTAATTGCAAAGCTCCCTCTACTGACCGTGTTGAACGTTCGGTATTGACCAGCCGCCGTGTCATCCTTTGCTAATGGCGTCACTCTAAAGCGGTATGGAGGGACAGGACGTCAGCACACCGCTATACCAAGCACAATCCGCTTCCAAGTATTTTGTAGCCGCTATTTCTTACTCATGTAGCTTCTCAGTTGGTCACGCCGTCCTGAATGCAACCTATTTTAAGCCTACCACCAGGGAAACATCCTATTAGTACCGGTAATGGAGCCCAATTCTCCGCATAGCAATGACGGACACTTCCCGAAGGAAGTGTTATTGGCCTTCTATTATTCTTGATCTATATTAACGACAAAGGAGAAGATCTCAGTAGCCGTCTTAAATTGTTGCAGATGATGCTGTCATTTACCGTCTTGCAAAGTCATCAGATGACCAAAACGAATTGCAAAATGATTTAGATAAGATATCTGTATGGTGCGAAAAGTGGCTGTTGACCCTGAAAAAGAAAAGTGTGAAGTTATTCACAAGATTAATAAAAGAAATCCTCTAAATTTCGATTACGCGATAAGTCACACAAATCTGAAGGCTGTAAATTCAACTAAATACAATTGCAAATACCCTAAATTGGAACGATCACATAGATAATGCTGGGCAGGCCGGGGTTGCCGAGCGGTTCTAGGCCCTTCAGCCTGGAACCGCACGACCGCTACGGTCGCAGGTTCGAATCCTACCTCGGGCATGGATGTGTGTGATGTTCTTAGGTTAGTTAGGTTTAAGTAGTTCTAAGTTTTAGCGGACTGACGACCTCAGCTGTTAAGTCCCATAGTGCTCAGAGCCATTTGAGCAAGATAATGTAAGTAGAGCAAACCAAAGTCTGCGATTCATTGTCAGAACACTTAGAAGGTGCAACATATCTATTAAAGAGACTGCTTACACCACGCTTGTCCGCCCTATTCTGGAGTATTGCTGTGCGGTGTGGGATCCGCATCGGATGGGACTGCCGGATGATATCGCAAAAGTACGAAGAAGGGCGGCTCGTTTTGTATTACCGTGAAGTAGGGGAGATAGTGCCACAGATATGATAGTGAATTGGAGTGGCAATCATTAAAACAAAGGCGTTTTTCGTTGCGACGGGATTTTCTCATGAAATTTCAATCAGCAGTTTTCTCCTTCGATTGCGAAAACATTCTGATGGCACCCACCTATACAGGGAGAAATGATCATCACAATAAAACAAGAGAAATCAAGGCTCGCACAGAAAAATTTAAGAGCCCGTTTTTCCCGCGTGCCGTTCGAGAGTGGAACGGTAGGGAGACAGCTTGAAGGTGGTTCACTGAACCCTCTGCCAGGCGCTTTATTGTGAATAGCAGAGCAATCACATAGATGTAGATGTAGATCTAAGGCGACAGACACAAAAGACCTGTGAAAGTCTAGAAGTATGGAATCGTATTGAGCTACTCTCTGGATAGCATTGATTGTTTCGTGTGAATGAGTCAGTTGTGTTTCACAATAGCGACATTTTTTGAATCTGTGCTGGTTATGTGTCAATAGATACTATCTTTTATCACAGCATATGTTCTAAAATTCTACTAACGGTCGATCTCAGTGATGTGCAGTTGTAACAATAAGAGTGCAATTACGGCTGAGACATGTAAACAGAAGCAGCGCTGTGCGGTACCCCTACAGAAAAGGCTTAGTTTTTGATCGTGCAGGGCGTTTCTTTAGTGACAAACGGCACAAAATAAAAGGCAAATAGCAAAACACGGCGGACCGAACGTTTCGTTCGGTAATCGGTTCGCTCCAGCGCAGCCGGTGTAACTCATCGCAGCAAGTTAGTCCGTGCAGTAATCCGTGCATCGGATTTCCATTAGCAGGCGCTGGAGTCCAGTAATCCCGGCTCAGCCGCCCCGCCGCGGCAGTAACACCTCAGATCGCGCTGCTACGCTGTCGCTCGCGGCCGACGCGCGCAACTTGCCCTGCAGCCGGCGCTGCTGCACGATACAGCAGGCAGCGCGGGCCATTCTGCACAGTGCGCTGGCGTCGACACGCGACTGCGTCAGCTAGACAGCGAGAGTTTACACAAAACGGGATGTGGCAGATTTGGCCCACCTGAGGAGTACTGATAATATTGATATACAGAAAGCGGCAAACAGCTTCCATCATACGTGAAACACAGCGGCCATACGAAATACATACCGACAGTTATCTCGAATTTTCCATATTACACATAATGTAGAATGGTTTCGTCACTCAGCATGCCACTGCGGCGGTACCTAACAGTTATTGCTGAGTAGTTGCCCTTCCTAACAGCATCCCGTACGAGCAAATCAGTTGCGTCTGTACCTGTGGTTACTCCTACTTTGGGTACCTGCTCGACGTATTCATAGGACCGAGCCGCACATTTCTTGCTTTCATGACCCACAGCTAATTAGCTGCAAATAAAAATCTTTAGCTGCGATCCAGCAGTCAAATAAACTATGCACTGGATAGATTTGCGAATTAATAAATCACACAGAAATATATAACAAAATTTAAATAAATAGTGTAATAAGCGCGGTTGTATTCTAAAGTCTGCAACTGATGGAGATGACAAAGAGTTATGTTGAATAATATTTATTCAAGAAAGGACATCTCCAATAAACGGAACGTTGTCCTACGACATTCAATTAATATACATACACGTGATATTACACCATCTACAGTTTTACAAAGTATTAAAATGTTCGATTGATGTTTCTCATAATGAGAAATGGGAAGGAGCGATCTGTATGCAATTTCTAGGTATTTTTTTAAAGCTACGATCGCGTTCAGAACTGCTATTATTGACCACTTTCGACCAAATTCGGTTATCCTTACAGCTATAACAACTTAATTGGTTGTACGTTATGTTGCATTCGTAACTCTTGCCATGTTACCATTTTATTCGAAATTGTATTTTTTTGACAAACCTGTATGGAATATGCAATATACTCTCTACAAAAATGTTAACATGACGTGGGTAATGAACGCACGGTGGAACATGATGTACAACCAAAAACGTGTTTGAGCAACTGTCGGAACCGGTCGATAAAGAAACAGCTTTGCACGCGCTCTTCACTATAAAAAAAATGTTTAAAATATTAGTTTAACAACATTCCTGTCCGCCCCAGTAGCTGAGTGGTCAGCGTGCCGGATTGCCGTCCTCTGGGCCCGGGTTCGATTCCCGGCTGGGTCGGAGATTTTCTCCGCTCAGGGCCTGGGTGTTGTGTTGTGTTCATCATCATTTCATCCCCATCCGGCGTGCAGGTCGCCCAATGTGGCGCCGAATGTAATAAGACCTGCGATATGGCGGCCGGACCTGCCCCGCGGGGGGCCTCCCGGCCAATGACGCCAAACGCTCATTTCCAACAACATTCCACGTATCAGGAATTTTGCGTTCTGTCTGATGCATATTTGACTGTCATGTCACACAATTCTTATCGAGAAACTTAAAATTTATTGCTTTTTAGGGTGCAGTGAGTGAATGGTTCGCTTCGTATTTGACCGATAGGAAGCAAAGAATCATGTTGATCTGGGCCTCTCATGATTAACCTTGTTCAAAATGGGGGCAAATTACTACCGGTGTCCCATAACGCTCAATTTGTGGGTCACTGCTGTTCTACCCACAATGTCTGACTAAGTATGTGGATTAACAGTGTTAAGACAGTACACTACGTGACAAAATAGGTGAAGCACCCGGAAGGCATGGTCGAATGTCAATGTAAATTTGTACATACGGACATCACCAGCGGGTACGTACACGATTAGACTAGCAGTTATCTGTGATTTGTTGAACACCCCCCAAAGAAGTTAGTGTCGTCCGTGTTCAATGGTGTTAATTGGCCTGACAGGGTATATAAGGACTGTGAACAGCGTCAAGATTTGAGTGCTCACAGTGAATGACAATGGGATGCCGTCTACTCGAGTGAGACAGCGCTACCAGAACTCGACCAGAGTGCGAAGGGGATCTCTTTGCGGCTCTCTGTTCGGATAAATAATAATAATTAAAGCCATCTGTACTCGTACATGTGCATATTTAAATCGCGTGACTTCTGTCCACTCAGTGTGTATCATCAGCACTAACAATACGGCATCAAGGAAAGGAAATATTAAAAAGTATTGTTAACAATTTTTGGACTGCATATTGAGGTTAACATGAGTAGTAGATAGTGTCGGAAGTTCCATGCGGCTTTTCGCGGATGATGCTGTAGTACACAGAGAAGTTGCAGCATTAGAAAATTGTAACGAAATGCAGGAAGATCTGCAGCGGATAGGCACTTGGTGCAGGGAGTGGCAACTGACCCTTAACATAGACAAATGTAATGTATTGCGAATACATAGAAAGAAGGATCCTTTATTGTATGATTATATGATAGCGGAACAAACACTGGTAGCAGTTACTTCTGTAAAATATCTGGGAGTATGCGTGCGGAACGATTTGAAGTGGAATGATCATATAAAATTAATTGTTGGTAAGGCGGGTACCAGGTTGAGATTCATTGGGAGAGTGCTTAGAAAATGCAGTCCACAACAAAGGAGGTGGCTTACAAAACACTCGTAACCGTGATAGCGTTACGGAGATGTTTAATAAACTCAAGTGGCAGACTCTGCAAGAGAGGCGCTCTGCATCGCGGTGTAGTTAGCTCGCCAGGTTTCGAGAGGGTGCGTTTCTGGATGAGGTATCGAATATATTGCTTCCCCCTACTTATACCTCCCGAGGAGATCACGAATGTAAAATTAGAGAGATTAGAGCGCGCTCGGAGGCTTTCAGACAGTCGTTCTTCCCGCGAACCATACGCGACTGGAACATGAAAGGGAGGTAATGACAGTGGAACGTAAAGTGCCCTCCGCCACACACCGTTGGGTGGCTTGCGGAGTATAAACGTAGATGTAGATGTAGATGAAAACACGTATTATAGTATATCTTCTCAAATGCTTAAAGTCATCAAAATTTGATTAGTGTGTAAGAACTGAATTTGCTGATGAAGTATTAGAAAATTAAATCACATGCGTAGTCATAAAGTACAAATTGCACAAACATACTGATGAGCCAAAACATTATGACCAAATGCTTAATCTCTTGTTTGTCCGTCTTTAGAATGAAATAAATAACTGATTCTGCGTATCAGGGATCTGAAAGTTTGTTGGTAGTTTTGTCGAGGTATATGGCATTAGATGTCTACGGACAGGTCATGTAATTAGCTGTAAATAGCGTGCCGCTGATATGCGTACGCACTGACGGCGCCCGATAGCGGCGCAGACGGATCCCACAGGATTCTCATCAGGCGAATTTAGTCGCCGAGACATCAACGTGAGTTCACTGTAATGCTCCTCAGCCCACTGTAGCACGGTTCTGATTCCGAGACATGGACAATTACACTGATTGAAGATGACATCGCCGTCGGGGAAAACATCAAGTATATAGGGATGCAGGTGGTTCGCAGCTGTCAGCGTGTCTTTGATTACTAGCACGCTTCGAACCGCCGTTC
The DNA here is from genome assembly GCF_021461385.2 of Schistocerca piceifrons. Taxonomy (NCBI): domain Eukaryota; kingdom Metazoa; phylum Arthropoda; class Insecta; order Orthoptera; family Acrididae; genus Schistocerca; species Schistocerca piceifrons. Next base: position 1,186,580,943 of record NC_060138.1, on the reverse strand, counting down.
ATGTCGGTGACGGAATTTGTGCAGGCGACAGTCGACGTAGTGTAGCTAAAACGTTATTCACCCGACGAGCCGAGACAGTCCCATTGATCGACGGCAGAAGATCAATGGATCCGTGCCTACTGCAATCATAATTGGCGATGTCATTAGGTAAAAATGTGGGCAAATAGGGGTGGTCTGCTGTGCAACTTTATGTTCAACAATGTACAATGAAAGGTGTGCTCTGAAACACTTGTGCGTGCTCTGTCGACAGAGATGCCATAGATCACCATGTATCCTACTTTACAGTGTGAGCGTGTGGGTGCTATTCAGTCGTTCTGCGCAACGGATTAGTCTGAGATGTACCCTTTACCCTATGGCTCCTGCAAGATCCAATTTCCACCCCCACACTACTACAGAAGCCAGACAGACGCTCCTAACGCTCTAAAGAGAAATGCCTGAAAAACTTTCAGCAATAAATACCTTCTGGAGTCGTCCACTGTAAGGAAATGACACAAAAATTTACAAAATTTCTTGCGTAACTAGTGGGATACTTGGATACTGGAGTAGTGCTAGTTGGTATAAGAAAAATATGAAAGTAACGAAAATTATTATTTATATTGCTAAAATTCTGAAAAATCACAATGGCACCTTTAGTTATGAACTGAACAAGTTATTTCCGGGTTCTTTTCGGAATGTGAGGTTACCTCTCAAGGATAGGATTCGCTAATGAAATTTGTATACAAAGTTTAAGATTGTTATTGACTTGGCAGATTGGCTGAGAGCCGCACCTACTCAACTTGAATAATCATCCATTAGAATGTTGCTAGGTATGGTCGAGTGTGAAATGCAGTGAGGTGTACTGTCTTGGTGGAAATATGAGTCTCACAAGCAGACAATACCGTAAGCTGCAATGACTGCTGTCTGTGCTGCTCGCTACTGACAAATTAGATAACTCTCGTTTTATCTGGACTGACCTTCGCCAATCAAACTCTCCCTACACCTTGATGAAGTCAAGGAGTCCTATTCGCCCCAAGTCTAACTACTGGCGTGGTACACTGGTCAGATAACCAGTCCACCATGGTGCCACTCAAAAATTCACTCACAGGCGTTTAACTATAACTCTGTCCGTTCACACCGCACAATAAGTGTGTCGGCCAACACATTGAACAATGCTTAATTGTAAGGACTCAATACAGAGTCGCACTCCGAGTCGCTCTCGACAGAGGTGCTCTCCCAGTGAAGTACTGAGGAGAGACTTGTTCTTCGCTCTTTGAGTACACGTACGAGCGCGCACGCTTTTATTACGTGTTCTCGCTCCAAGAGCGACAACGGAACGGCCCCTCTCCATGCCAGACATGAAGAGGTATATCTTTTGGCCTCTTACATTGCTCCAAGCGTCAGTAATATCGTCTGCCAATCAGCATTGCTCTTCTAAAACGGGAGAATGATGTTTCGTTTAAGGCGACCAATCCGGAAATCTGTAGCATCACCGATGGCGTTTGCTGTCTCCCTGTGAAAATCTCTGAAACTGCGTGCTCTGTTTGTAAAGAATGCGTAGGCTGGGCGCTTCCACACAAGCCAAACATGGGGTCGTTCTTCTTTTCACTCAGGCAAACGCTGTCTGCTCTATGAGCGGTCGCGCGCTAACGTAGATAGATTGAGTCGTCCTCTGAAGGGACCAGGCCCCTGGCGTGTGGTTTGCATCTCCTGAACTAAAAGCCCCTGCAACCGCCATGTGTTCAAAGTGTGTGTGTACACCAGCCTCGAGTACTTCAATCTCAGTGTGCATTTGCGATTTATTAGTTATTTGCATATCGTTTACATGAATTCATACAACATTGACTTTATCTTATCGAGTTTGGGTTCGAATGAAGCGTCTTGATGTGTGGAATATGATTGTGAGGACGGAATGTGTAAGCAATGAAGGTCAGGAGACCACCACGTCTTACAACAGAGATGCCTGCCAACCCCACGTTCTGTCAATAGTCGTGGGCGTCCAGATATTTAGCGCCTAGTCGTAGTTTCACTGTCCTATCCTTTGCCATAGATGATCTTGACAGTAGGATGTGAGCATTCGACCAGCCTCGCCGTTTTCGATATACTCGTTAACAGGCTCCAGGTAATAATAATGTGCCCTTCGCCAAGGTCGCTTATCTCAGAGGATTTCCCCATTTCCAGGCCATATCTTTTCTAGGGTGATCTTCCGTCCATGTCCGTTCAGCTTACTGTATTGTTACTGCGTCGCGTGCCCGCAACCCCACCATGCAGCATCCAACGTCAACGTGGGCAGTGGTCATAATGTTTTAGCGTATCAGCGTTCTTGCTGTAAACGGAAGCGCTGCGGCGGCCTAGTTGCATATTATGTGGTTTTAATTTCAGCGTTTACATTGCTATTCATGTAATTGACAAATGCCATTGGGCACTGTTTTAAGAATTCACATCTTTACCAGTCAAAATGACTAACATCCAAGGCAATAGCACTACTAACCTTATAGATTTTAATCTCGTATTCAAGAGTTCATGTAGTTGTTCTGATGGCTGACTACTAACTCTGGCTTTATCCTCAGTTGCCACACTCTCCAGGCGCCTTCCAGTTTTTCCATTAGCATGTTTTTGCGTCTTTAACACAGAGGCACTTTTCTTACTCTATTATCACTCTATCCACTCTTAATCAAAAATGGCTCTGAGCACTATGGGACTCAACATCTTAGGTCATAAGTCCCCTAGAACTTAGAACTACTTAAACCTAACTAACCTAAGGACATCACACACACCCATGCCCGAGGCAGGATTCGAACCTGCGACCGTAGCAGTCCTGCGGTTCCGGACTGCAGCGCCAGAACCGCTAGACCACCGCGGCCGGCCCACTCTTAATCATCATACTGCAGCAGCGTTCTATGAATAATTCCACTGCTTTAGTTCCTTCGGACTATAGGGAAGTTTCCCTCATTTCATCCTTGGTACATTAAAACGACGACGCACTGCAATAATCACGACGAATACAGCTATTCACTTAAGTCTCAAGAACTAGAGTTAAGGTATTACTCGTCAGTTGTTGCGCCCTGGCTTCGCCTCACGTAGCAACAGACACATTCGACTGACGTAACAGGAGACGTCATATCTGGATGACGCAAGAAACCTCAGCATCGAGGAGCAAATATGCGTTCTTGTGAAAGAAGCTATATTCAGATAACACTGACATCGCAGACGTACCGCCCAGGGCTGCTAAAAAGATCAATAACTGCACCCTTACGCACACCCAGGGCTGTGAATTTGCTGACACAACCAACTGTTGTTGTTGTTGTTGTTGTTGTTGTGGTCTTCAGTCCTGAGATTGGTTTGATGTAGCTCTCCATGATACTTTGTCCTGTGCATGCTTCTTCATCTCCCAGTAACTACTGCAACCTACATCCTTCTAAATCTGTTTAGTGTATTCATCTCTTGGTCTTCCCCTACGATTTTTACCCTCCACGCTGCCCTCCAATACTAAATTGGTGATCCCTTGATGCCCCAGAACATGTCCTACCAACCGATCCCTTCTTCTTGAAGTTGTGCCACAAACTTCTCTTCTCCCCAATCCTATTCAGTACTTCCTCATTAGTTACGTGATCTACCCATCTAATCTTCAGCATTCTTCTGTAGCACCACATTTCAAAGGCTTCTATTCTCTTCTTGTCCGAACTATTTACCGTCCATGTTTCACTTCCATACATGGCTACACTCCATACAAATACTTTCAGAAACGACTTCCTGACATTTAAATCTATACTCGATGTTAACAAATTACTCTTCTTCAGAAACGCTTTCCTTGCCATTGCCAGTCTACATTTCATATCCTCTCTATTTCGACCATCATCAGTTACTTTGCTCCCCAAACAGCAAAACTCATTTACTACTTTAAATCTAATTCCCTCAGCATAGCCCGACTTAATTCGCCTACATGCCATTATTCTCGTTTTGATTTTGTTGATGTTCATCTTATATCCTCCTCTCAAGACACTGTCCGTTCCGTTCAACTGCTCTTCCAAGCCCTTTGCTGTCTCTGACAGAATTACAATGTCATCGCGAACCTTAAAATTTTTATTTCTTCTCCATGGATTTTAATACCTACTCCGAATTTTTCTTTTGTTTCCTTTACTGCTTGCTCAATATACAGATTGAATAACATCGGGAAGAGGCTACAACACTGTCTCACTCCTTTCCCAACCACTGCTTCCGTTTTATGTCCCTCGACTCTTATAACTGCCATCTGGTTTCTGTACAAATTGTAAATAGCCTTTCGCTCCCTGTATTTTACCCCTGCCACCTTCAGAATTTGAAAGAGATTATTCCAATCAACATTGTCAAAAGCTTTCTCCAAGTCTACAAATGCTAGAAACGTAGGTTTGCCTTTTCTTAATCTAGCTTCTAAGATAAGTCGTAGGGTCAGTATTGCCTCACGTGTTCCCATATTTCTACGGAATCCAAACTGATCTTCACCGAGGTCGGCTTCTACCAGTTTTTCTATTCGTCTGTACAGAATTCGCGTTAGTATTTTGCAGCCGTGACTTATTAAACTGACAGTTCGATAATTTTCACATCTGTCAACGCCTGCTTTCTTTGGGATTGGTATTATTATATTCTTCTTGAAGGCTGAGGGTATTTCGCCTGTCTCATACATTTTGCTCATCAGATGGTGTAGTTTTGTCAGGACTGGCTCTCCCAAGGCTGTCAGTAGTTCTAATGGAATGTTGACTACTCCCGGGGCCTTGTTTCGACTTAGGTCTTTCAGTGCTCTATCAAATTCTTCACGCAGTATCATATCTCCCATTTCATCTTCATCTACATCCTCTTCCATTTCCATAATATTGTCCTCAAGAACATCGCCCTTGTATAGCGGATGTCTTGCTGCCTGCGATAGGTCGTGCAAGGTTCAAATCGCTCTGAGCAATATGGTACTTAACGTCTAAGGTCATCAGCCCCCTAGAACTTAGAACTACGTGAACCTAACCAACCAAAGGACGTCACGCACGTCCATGTCTGAATCAGGATTCGAACCGTGACCGTAGCGGTCGCGCGGTTCCTGACTGTAGCGCCTAGAACCGCTCGGCCACTACGGCCGGCGGTCGTGCAAGGGTAGGCTTTGTTAATAGTGGGTACCATACATGTCGATACCATTGACGTTGTGCGGTGGTGTTGCTCGGAGGCTGCGGCTGGGTGTAGAGCTCTCGTTCAGCGTCAGCAACCTGCCACAGTTAGGTTTATTATCGTTTTGGTGTCCGATAGGTCATATATCGGATGCCCAGTGTAGGGCGCTGTTGGCGATTTGTTTGTGCGTCGGTGGGCGAGCTCGTCTGTGTCCCTGCTGTGGCCTGTTGGTCGGCTCTAATAGCAGCTGGTAGTTACCAGTCAGTGTTGCTGATCTGCAGGGGCTTGCCGACGTTTGTCGCTTGCAAGTATATGTTAGTTTACCATAGGTGGCTATGCCCTAGCTAGTAGTGTCTTTGGCCGCTTGTGCTTCCACTTATGGTTGTGATCGCAGTTTTCCAGTGTGAGGATGAAAGGATTGTTCGAGTGTCTCGTGTTCCTGCATAATCGTGTGGCGTGTTTTTTGAATACTTCCTTGAGGGTTTCAAGGCGGTACTATTGGTGAAGATCCACGGTGCGTGTGTAGCGTGGAGCGTTGCTAATGATTCGTAACACTTTGTTCTTATGATCTGCAGGCGGCGCAGTCGTGTAGGAGCTGCATATCCCCAGACGGGAGCTGCGTACGTCATCAGAGGTCTAATCAGTGTAATGTACATGGACCTCGACCTTGTGGTATTACACATGTTACTCCTAAAAATTAAGGTTTTTCGTGATGTGAAAACATGTCCCAAGGTACAACATCGTCACGTAGCTAGGATTAGATTGTTCAAATGGCTCCAAGTGCTATGGGACTTAACTTCTGAGGTCATCAGTCCCCTAGACGTAGAACTACTTGAACCTAACTAACCTAAGGACATCACACACATCCATGCCCGAGGAAGCATTCGAACCTGCGACAGTAGCAGCAGCGCGATTCCGGACTGAAGCGCCTAGAACCGCTCGGCCACAGCGGCCGGCAGCTAGGATTAGATATTCAATTCAGTTTTAAAAGCTTTGCAATTGAGAAAGTCTTGTCATTACTAAATAATTACTACCCTCTCTCACACAGACAATCAGTAAGTGTAATCAGAACCCGCCCGGCTAGCCGCGCGGTCTAACGCGCTGCTTCCCGAGGGACAAGGCGTGCCGGTCCGCGGCACGAATCCGCTCAGCGGATTAATGTCGAAGTCCGGTGTGCAGACCAGTTTGTGTATGGTTTTTAAGACGGTTTTCCGACTGCCTCGGTGAATGCACGCTGGTTCCCTTTATTCCGCCTAAGTTTTACCGCGTCGGCGATTTCTGCGCAAACACTGTCTCCACGTACGTGTACACCATTATTACTCTACCACGCTAACATTTTTGGTTACACTCTTCTGGTATGAGACGTTCCCGGAGGGGTCCACTTGGGGCCGGACTGCATAATAACCCTGGGTTCGGTGTGGGGCGGCGGTTAGGTGGGTGGACTACTGTGGCGTGTTGTGAGGTTGTGAACCACTGAGGGATACGGCGGGACGAACCCTCTCTGTCGTTTCTGGGTCCTCGGTTTCAATATAATACAAGCGTAATCAAATTAATCAGATGTATAATCAATACCAGTTACAAGTTAAGTACGTTGTGAAATAGAAGCTGCTGCTAATTAATATAGATTTTCATTTTCAAGACAGACGAAATTGTCAAGACAGTAAACCTCAGTTCATTTAAAGTATCACATGTTCCACATTAAATGGTTTTTCTTTGTTTTAAGGCATATGGTGGTGCATGACAGGCGAAATGTAGCGTAGCTGTCCACTTTGGTTAAATTTTTATAAAGTACACTGACGGAAACAATGGCAAGACCAAGAAGGAGTTATGCGACATAAAAGAAAGCTGGTAGGCATGATTCTACACCTGAAAGATAAAGTGTATTAAAATTTCGCGCCATTCACATAGGAGTGGTGCTAATAGCGCCTCTAGGAGGATGCAAAACAGTATTGCGTTAAATATACGCTGAAGCGGTCGTGAGGGTTACTCAACTTTGAAATTGGAGTGGTGGTTGATGTTTCCTTAAAGATGACGAAGACGCCATTACCAACACCACACTGATCTCGAACGAGGTAGTGTAATAGGGCTACGAGAAGCTGTGTGTTCCTACGGCGATATTGCTGAAAGATCTGTCAGGAATGCAGCCATTGCAGTTGACTGCTGGAAGCGGTAGTCACGAGAATGTACGGTTGCAAGAAAACCAGGTTCTGAAGGGCCTACCGAGACGGAAGTCCATCACTCTCGGTGTATGGCTCAAATGGCTCTGAGCACTATGGGACTTAACATCTGAGGTCATCAGCCCCTAGAACTTAGAACTGCTTAAACCTAACTAACCTAAGGACATCACACACATCTATACCCGAGGCAGGATTCGAACCTGTGACCGTAGCGGTCATGCGGTTCCAGACTGTAGCGCCTATAACAGCTCGGCTCTCGGCGTATGGCTGTGTCTCATTGCACTGCATCTGCAGCAGCAATTTGAGCAGCAGTTGGCAGCACAGTGACAGAAAGAAGTGTTACAAATCGGTTACTTCAAGGGTACCTCCGAGCCAGGTGCCATGTACAGTGCGCTCCACTGACACCGAACATCGCCATTTGCGAGTTCAGTGGTGTGAAGCGAGAGCTCATTGCAAGGTAAGATGGAGAGCTGTTGTGTTTTCTGATGAAAGCTGGTTCTGCCTAGCGCCACTGACGGCCGTGTGTTGGTTAGAAAGAGGTCAGTTGAGGACCCGCAGTCAACCTGACTGGGTGCTAGACACACAGGGCCTACACCTGGAGTAATGGTCTGGGGCGCGATTTCATATGACAGCATGTGGTTATCCCAAGCAACCTGATTGAAAAACTGTACGTCAGTCTGTTGATTCGACATCTTGTGCTGCCACTGATGGACAGCATTCCAAGGTGGGATTTCAAAAAGTATAACTGCTGCAACCCAACGTGCTCTGCAGAGTATCGACATGTTGACGTAGCCTTCTCCATCACCAGATCTGTCGAGTTTATATGGGACGTCATCCGTCGACAACTACAGCGTCATCCACAAAGAGCGTGAACCGTCTTCCTATTGACCATCCAACTGCGACAGGCATGGAACTCCATCCCACAAACTAAAATCTGACACCAGTACAACACAATGCATGCACGTTTTAAGCTTGCCTTAATCATTCTCGCTGTTACACGTAGTATTAATATACCAGTGTTTCACATTTGCAATGGCTTATCGCGCGCTTATATTAACCTGTGGTCTCGCAACCTTAATCACTTAAATGTTACCAACACAAATATATTTTGGATATTTAATTACTCTACATTGAATATTTTATGATGTTGCGAATTTTTACCCTCAGTTGTATATAGTAGTTTAGTAAGATACAGTTCATTGCCTTAATAATTAACAATACGTTCCAAATAGCTTTCATAGGTTATACAGCGATTAAATTTATAGAACGCGAAATATTTACAAATGCTGCAGGGAACACCCTCTGTCTAACAATAAAAGCTATAGAAAATGGCGGAAACTGGTCATACAGTGTAAGCTTTCAAGGCTGATACTGACGTCACTTAAAACTTACGGGTTATTAGGTCATGGTCGATGTATAAAACTTTCTCCTAACGTTTCCTCTCCGACTGCGGGAGACGTCTTCAGAGGCAAAAAGGCTAATTGCCATTTCACTTCTGAAGATACCTCCCGCAGTCGGAGAGAAAACGTTGAGAGAAAGCCTATGTAACCTCCCCTTAGAAAAATCAGTGAATTACTGTGCTGATAAACCTCTTACTTTATTTGATATTCCAACAGCTGAGCAGAACTGAACGTACTCAGACCTTTCTCTCTTTACTTATTCTGATCAATACTAAACTGACACACAATATTTTTAGCGCAACGCAGTCTGACTTCCAATAATCCCTACAAAAGAATGGCCCTGACTAACAAAAACCTTTACCTTTCATGAATCACTTACCTCACAAAAATCTCCGTTACTCGAACTACTGCAATACAGCGAGCGCCAATACTACCAGCTAATTAAAGATTCTAACTACTGAAGGCACTAACTACTGATAGGCATAGTTAGCAAACGAATGATTTTGACAGAGAACAAACAATGTATTTACCTTAATAGTGTTCAAAAGTCGTAATATATATATATATATATATATATATATATATATATATATATATATATATATATATATCAGTTAATGATATACAGTATTACAAATTTACTCTTTCTGATGGACACACGTCCTGATCGTCCGCTCTCAAAATTCTGCCATCTCTCTCCCCACGTCCACTACTGCTGGCGGCTCACCTCCAACTGCGCAACGATACGCGCTGTTCACATCCAACTGCCCAACACTACACTAGCGAATATTCCAACAATGCCAACCAGCCACAGACTGCACACAGCACAGCCAGTGATTTGCATATAGAGCGCTACGCGGTGTTACCAACATACAAACCTAAACAGCTACTTACACCTAATAACACTGAAGTTTTAAGTAATGGCGAAAGCTATTTTTGGCCGTCTCCACTGCGCATTCCTTCATGTGTTTCTAAAATCAGTCATTGTACTCAAGTAACGATGAAAAATGTGTTTCTATCTATGCTATCGTGTAAGTACAACACTCTTCCCTATAAATACTACTGAGTTTCGACAGGCAGCGTCCGGTCACCATCGGAAGTCAGCTACGACTGGAAAACTACGTCAGGTATCGCTAATAAATGTGTCAACAAGCTGTTGCCGCCTGTCACTGTCTTCACTTGCTGGGGGTCAAGTATCTACGCTAAGTTTGAAGTTGACACCTTCGAGCCAACGGGCTATCTTTACTTTAAGTTCCCTTTGCTACTGGCTGTCTATTCTAGGCGTCCATGGTTCGTGCCTTGATCATTTAGCGGCGCAGCCGCCAATGTCTGTGCGGGCAAACGTTTCTGCTCTTCGTCGTCCTCTATTACTGATCGACGCCCTTTCCATGCAAAAGCCACCATTGTGAGCCGTTGGCGTCCCCGCTGGGGTCCACAGATTGATTCTGCAGGGTTCAGTGTCTCTCGCACTGTGCTGCGTATTACAAGCAGCTGGCGTGGCTGCCTGCTCTGGGTGTCGCATACCGGCCTGTTTGAATGCCACACCACGGGAGAACTCGCTATGCCGCCTGGCCGTGACAAGGTGACGCTTGTTGACACAAGCACGCTTCAGCGTCCGAGTCCGGCCTGCGCCTTAGGGTGTAGTCCACCACCTGGTACCAACGCAGCTGACGTATCCTGCCATATGGTGATGTGTTCTGGCATACGAGGTCTCTTCAAACAATTCCGAAACTTTGTACACAAAATTTTTCTACACTCACCTTTCACTTATTGTGCTTGTTCTCCTTCGAAATACTCTCGTCCACAATTGATACACCACTTCCGACGCCATTTCCACTTCTGGGAGCAGTCTTCATACGCCTCTTGCTGGATCGCCTGAAGCGCCGTCTGCGAATTTTCTTTTATCATGTCTGTCATTGCAAATCTTAGTCCTTTCAACGCGATTTTCTACTTTGGAATTAAAATAAATACGCAGAAGCCAGGTCTGGAGGATACGGAGTTTGAGCCAGCATAGTGATTTTTTTTTTGTGCGATATTTACACACCAACTGGGATGAATGAGTGTGTACGTTATCGTGATGCAAGAGCCATACTTTGTCTCGCCACATTTCAGGCCGTTGCCATCTCACATTTTCTTGCAGGCGTCGCAACACATCTTGATGAAACTATCGATCAACAGTTCGTCGCTGTGGCACAAATTCACGAATTCATTGTGAACAAAGTCAAAGGAACCTATCAGACCAGTTTTGGCATATGAAGTGAACTGATGAGCTGTTTTTGGTCTTGGAGGCCTTTTTCCCGACCCCTTGTGACGACTGAACCTTGGCCTCAACGTCATAACCGTAGACCCACGTCTCATCAACACTTACGATTCTCTTAAGGAACATCTCATTATGATTTGCGAGATCCAAACGCTCTTCTTAGATTGCGAGACGAAGGTCTTTCTTGTCTGGACTCATGAGCCGTTCGACGAACTTGGCAGCAACACGATGCGTTCCAAGACCCTCTGTCAGGATTTCATGACTTGATCAAACTGAAATTTTAGATTCTTCTGCAGTCTTTCGGAGAGTCAGTGTTCGATTGACACTCAATTTTGTTGATGTTTCTGCTATGAGCGTCGTCGATAGACGTCGAAGGCCGTCATGAATGAGGATCATCTATTACTTCTGTCTGGCAAGTTTTAAACCATTCGTAACACCGAGTACAGCTTAAGAACCCATCTCAGTAGGTTTCCTGTATCATTTGGCTTGTCTCTGTAAAGATTTTCTTGATTTTAACGCAAAATTTAATGCAGACGCGTTGCTCCTTTAAATCTGCCATCTCGAAATTCGCAAACTGTGTGACACAACGTTCTATTCAATACAGCACTAAACAATATCTAAGACACATACAACAGTGAATCTTCCGTCAATTACACATCAAACGCTGGCCGCTGTGACCGAGCGGTTCTAGGCGCTTCAGTCCGGAACCGCGCTGCTGCTACGCTCGCAGGTTCGAATTCTGCCTCGGGCATGGATGTGTGTGATGTCCTTAGGTTAGTTTGGTTTAAGTGGTTCAAAGTCTAGGGGACTGATGACCTCAGATGTTAAGTCCCATAGTGCTTGGAGCCATTTTTGAACACATTAAACACAGGCGAATGCAGGGTTGCCAACCGCGGTTCGCTCCAACACACCACTGACGCGAAATTACTAAAGTTACGGCATTTTTAAACAGAGATTGTACACTGAAAGATTGTTTGTGAACGCTGTTTTTAGGAGACGGAACGTCCGTCATCCTCCTGATACCAAATCAACAGGCCGCTGCCCCGGGTAGTAACAGAGAGACACCTGGCTACAAACAGCCCAGCTCCCTCACCCACCGTAGACGTCACTGAATAAACCAGTATTGACAACCTCTTGAGCAGAAAGAAAAATTGTACATTTTTACCCACTTATCTTATTATTTAAAGAATGTATCAAAATTAATAGCAAAAACCCACACGACTGAAAGTTAACGTTAATAGAAAAAAAACTTCCACTAAACAACGATCCACAAACTAGTTGTTTCCGAGATAACTGTGAATGTGTGCTTACGAGCTTCACTGACTTGAGTATGAAATATTGTCTACATCAACATACATACTCCGCTATCCACCATACGGTGCGTGGCGGAGGGTACCTCGTACCACAACTAGCATCTTCTCTTCCTGTTCCACTCCCAAACAGAACGAGGGAAAAATGACTGCCTATATGCCTCTGTACGAGCCCTAATCTCTCTTATCTTATCTTTGTGGTCTTTCGCGAAAATGTAAGTTGGCGGCAGTAGAATGGTACTGCAGTCAGCCTCAAATTCTGGTTCTCTAAATTTCCTCTTTAGCGATTCACGAAAAGAACGCCTCCTTTCCTTTAGAGACTTCCACCCGAGTTCCTGAAGCATTTCCGTAACACTCGCGTGATGATCAGTAACATATCTAGCAGCCTGCCTCTGAATTGCTTCTATGTCCTCCCTCAATCCGACCTGATAGGTATCCCAAACGCTCGAGCAGTATTCAAGAATAGGTTGTATTAGCGTTTTATAAGCGGTCTCCTTTACAGATGAACCACATCTTCCCAAAATCCTACCAATGAACCGAAGACGACTATCCACCTTTCCCACAATTGCCATTACATGCTTGTCCCACTTCATATCACTCTGCAATGTTACGCCCAAGAATTTAATCAATGTGACTGTGTCAAGTGCTACAATACTAACGGAGTATTCAAACATTACAGGATTCTTTTACCTATTTATCTGCATTAATTTATATTTATCTATATTTAGAGTAAGCTGCCATTCTTTACACCAATCACAAATCCTGTCCAAGTCATCTTGTATCCTGAAACAGTCACTCAACGACGACACCTTCCCGTACACCACAGCATCATCAACAAACAGCCGCACATTGCTATCCGCCCTATCCAAAAGATCATTTACGTAGATAGAAAACAACAGCGGACCTACCACACTTCCCGGGGGCACTCCAAATGATACCCTCACCTCCGATGAACACTCACCATCGAGGACAACGTACTGCGTTCTATTACTTAAGAAGTCCTCGAGCCACTCAAATACTTGGGAACCAATCCCATATGCTCGTACCTTAGTTAGGAGTCTGCAGTGGGGCACCGAGTCAAATGCTTTCTGGAAGTCAAGGAATATGGCATCCGTCTGATATCATGTGTAGAAAGGGCGAGTTGCGTTTCGCAGGAGCGATGCTATCTAAAGCCGTGCTGGTGCATGGACGGCAACTTTTCTGTCTCAGGGAAATTCATTATATCGAACTGAGAATATGTTTCAAATGGCTCTGAGCACTATGTGACTTAACTTCGGAGGTCATCAGGTCATCAGTCGCCTAGAACTTAGAACTAAATAAATCTAACGAACCTAAGGACATCACACACATCCATGCCCGAGGCAGGATTTGAACCTGCGACCGTAGCGGTCGCTCGGCTCCAGACTGTAGCGCCACTCCGGCCGGCGAACTGAGAATATGTTGGGGAATCCTGCAAAAACCGATGTTAAGGATATTGGTCTGTAATTTTGAGGATCCGTCCTTTTACCCTTCTTAAATACAAGCGTCACCAGCGCTTTTTTCCGGTCGCTAGGGACTTTACGTTGGGCAAGAGATTCGCGATAAATGCAAGCTAAGTAAGGAGCCAATGTAGTAGAGTACTCTCTGTAAAATCGAATTGGAATCAAATTAGGCCATGGCGATTTATTTATTTTCAACCCATTCAGCTACTTCACAACCCCAGGGATTTCTATCACTATGTCCTCCATACGGGAATCTGTACGAGACTCAAACGGCGGTATGTTTGTACGATCCTCCTGCGTGAAAGATTTCTCAATTGCTAAATTTAAAATTCAGCTTTGGTTTGCTGTCTTCCGTTGCCAGGCCAGACTGAGCAGTGAGTGACTGGATGGAAGCCTTCGACCAGCTTACTGATTTTACGTAAGACAAGAATTTCCTTGGGTTTTCAGCAATATCTTTTGCTACGGTATGACGGTGGAAGTAGTTGAATTATTCGCGCATCGCGCTTTTTACAGCAGGACGAATCTCTGCTAACTTTTGCCTGTCCTCATTCTCCTGATATTTATTGTACCGCGAGTGCAACTGCGTTTGCCTTTTGAGCATTCTCCGAATTGTGCTGTTAAACCACGAAGGGTCTTTTCCTCCCGTAACCCACTTTTTCGCCACATACTTGTCCAATGCGTGATTTACAATGTGTTTAAAATTTGCCCATAATTCTTTCATGTCCATCGTACCGGAAGAAAATGAAGTCGATTCATTTACTAAGTGGAATACAAACAACTGTTTATCTGATCTTTATAGTAAGAATACGCTCCTAGCCTTCTTGATTGACTTTTTAACTTTCGTAACCATAGTCGTAATGCCAACATCATGATCACTAATCCCTGTCTCAACACTGACACCGTCGATGAGGTCTGGTCTGTTCGTGGCTACCAGATCTAAAATATGTTCATTACGTGTTGACTGTCGATTTAGCTGCTCAAGACAGCTTTCGAATAAGTGTTGAAAAAGTAATTCACACGACGGCTTGTCTGTACCACCTGTAATGAATCCATAGACATCCCAGTCTATACTAGGTAGGTTGAAGTCGCCTCCGACTGATATAGCTTGATCCGGGTACTTCTGCGATACAGAATGTAGACTTCCTTTGAATGATTCTATAACTGTCACGGTAGAACCAGGTGGCCGGTAATAACATCCCACAATTAACTTTATTTCCCCTAGCCCTGTTAAACGTGTCCAGATAACTTCACAATCACACTCCACTTCGACCTCAGTAGACACAATATTTTTGTCAACTGCAATGAAGACAACACCTCCTACGGTGTCTAATCTGTCTTTCCGATACACGTTTCAACCCTCACTAAATTTTCAGAACTTCCTATCTCAGGATTCAGCCCGGTCTCAGTCCCGAGAGTAATTTGCGCGTCACACGCTTCCTGGAGGGCAGTAAATTCAGGAACTTTATTCCGAACACTCTGAAAATTTAGTGCTAATATCTTGATAGCTGAATTGTCTTTACACTGAGCGCGTCCTGATTTCCCTGCCTGCACGTCGATTGGTGAGTGCTCATCAGGACACATCGCACTACGGCCTAGCCTAACAAAAACCATGTACACGCCACAAGTACTCTGCTACCCGAGTAGCCGCTTCCTTTGTGTAGTGCACCCTTGACCTATCTAGGGACGTCCTACAATTCCCCACCCAATAGCGCAAGACCGTCACAGAGTCGACGAAGCCTCTGGTTGAGACCTCCATTCGCCTCCAAACCAAAGGACCCCGATCCATTCTGGGAACGATGCTTAAAACAGAGAGCTCTGCTTGTACCCCGCGTGCGAGGCCAGCGGTCTTCACCAAATCCGCCAGCCGCCTGTACGAACTGAGGTTCGCCTCAGAACCCAAGCGACAGGTATCATTGGTGCCGACGTGAACAACTACTTGCAGACGACTGCACCCCGTACGCTCGATTTCCGTAGGCAAGGCTGCCTCCACATCTCGGATGAAGCCCCCCGGCAGACAAACCGAATGCACGTTGGGTTTCTTTCCAGCCCTGTACGCTATCTCCCTAAGGGGCTCCATCACCCGCCTAACGTTGGAGCTCCCAATAACCAGCAAGCGTTTGCCCCCGTGTGCCTGCTCGGGCCCTGCTGAAGGAGCGGCCACCTGCCCACTGACAGGATGAACGGGCGAGGCCAGCCGGCCAGCCTCCAGATTGACCCTCCGCCTCGAGCGATGCGAACGTGTTTCAGTCCGCCAATCACCCTGAGGTGAGGGCGGCCCCAACGCGCCGGGTACACTAGAAGGTGCCTCGGCGGCTGAGTCATCGGACGCAGCAAGAAGCGACACCTGGGGTGTCTCGAGCGACGCACCAGACCCTCCGCCATCGCTGCACCTCGAGGCAGCAGCCTGAAGGCGGCTGACCGTGGCCAACAGCACGCTCAGCTGCTCGCGAACCGCGGCCAGTTCCTCCTCTGCCCGCACACAGCACGCACACACCCTATCCATTCTACTGCTAATATCTAATGACTCCTCGAATTTATACTCTACGGCTTTCAATAAGCAATATTGCTCCACTCAAATACGAAATAAGCAAGGATTTTATGTATTTGAATATGCAAGCGCACAAACACTCGGAAAGAAATTAAGAATCAAACTACAAAACGAATATGAAAGCTAATTATGCGACTCGCTACTGCACTGCTGCTGCACTGATACTTCACCAGCGGCTGCTCAAGGCTTGTCCCAGTTAGTACAAAGGTATCTGAAATGTAAGCTTTTCTATTAATATAAATGGGCTTGAATTACCCCTATCGTCTATCTTAAACAGAAATACATCTACATGGTCATGATTACTCTGTAATTCACTATAGCATTGAGTTGAGAAGAGTTATGGTGTATTTCCTAATATCGTGTGGGTGCTCATTTTGCCGACGTAGTTCAGCAATTCGACTTATCATGGAGTCCACAAGTTGTTGCAAGTTTGCTGCATAAATATTTAGCCATGCTACCTCTACAGATGTCCAGAATTGCGAAACTGATGCTGTTGCAGCATTTTGTCTACCAACTGACATCTCGATTATGTCCCAAGTCCGGTGATCTGGCTGGCCAAATCATCCGCTTGACTTTTCCAGAATGTCATTCAAACCAATCGCGAACTATCGTGGCCCAGTGACAGTGAACATTGCCATCCATAACAATTCAATCGTTGCTTGGGAATATGAAGTCCATGAATGGCTGCGAATAGTTTCCAAGTAGCCGAACGTAACCATTTCCAGTCAGTGATCTATTCAGTTGGACCAGAGGATCCAGTTCATTTCAGGCAAACACAGCCCACACCATTGTAGGGCAACCACCAGCCTGCATAGTGCCTTGTTGACAAGTTCGGTCCCTGGCCTCTGGGGGTATGCGCCGCACTCGGATCCTACCATCAGCTGTTACTATAGTTCAATTCTTTTATCTTGGCGGCTCGCGCATGCCCGCCCAGACGCGGGAGACTGCTGCGTTGCCAGTTGCACACGACGCATGCGCCAATAGAAGCAGCGCCATAGTATAGCATAGTTCGCAAGCTTACGTGTAGGGGGGAGCGCGCAGTTCATGAAGTAAAGCCACCACGGCCGCATTAACCCTTTCGCTGCTACAAAGACGTGCTCCCTGCATTCCGCGCTGTGCGCGATTTTGTCACTGCACTGCTCGCCTGTGCAGACACATCGTGTTCCGACTGCTTTGACACTCTTATCAATCGATTCCACAAAAACTATTTGGCCCAAAAATTAGATTTTTACACATCTTCTTGACTGATACCTTCCCCCCATAAATGACTTAATTTTGTTTCGATGTTCAACGCACTTATTATGCAGCATTAAATATAGTAAACAATTGCACGAAATTTTGAAGAGTTTGCAAGGGTAAAAGTCCATAGAGTATACTTTCCGTATGGTCGATTTTAGTTGCCACAATGTTGAGAATGATATGTGGAAAAGATACCTAAATTTCATATAAAATTTACTGTATAACAATAGCTCATTTAAGTACCACATAAATGCCGTATGTAATATTGAGAAATATTCCGTCTTTCGCGACTGTAACAAAAGTTTTATTTACACTGAGTACGTTTGGCTTTATTTTAAAGCACTTCAATCAATCAAAAGGAAGCGGAAAAAATACATTAAACAAAACTGTGGACTTACAAAAACATTAGGACTTGAATATACCGTCTATCAGTGAAGTGCTCTGAGCTATGTCAAATATAATTTTTGTGTGTGGCACACACAAACATCATTTATTTGCTAAAACACTGATCTGCCAACACAGACGTTGAATATTGTTACCGCAGCACAAAACTACGAAAGGTGACTTGGCAATGGAGGAAACAAAATACTGTCCACTGAAGATGCTTCAAAAGAGAGAAAAGCGTCTGGTCTAAATAAGTCCCTTATTACAGTTGCAGAAGAGGAATATATTTCAGTGCCATTGGTAAAACTGCGACTGTGAAACAAAAACGAGGAAGAGAACATGAGTACCATTGTGTGTGTGCCATACCTTTCCTTGATTGAAGTGCTTTAAAATAAAGCCAAACGCGTCCGGTGTAAATGATATTTTTATTACTATCGCGAAAGACGGAATATTTCTCAATATTATATACGACATCTATGTCGTACTTAAATTAAATTAGATATCGTTATACAGTAAATTTTAGATGAAATTTAGGTATCTTGTCCACATTTCATTCTCATTATTGTGGCAACTAAAATCGACCATACGGAAAGTACACGCTATGGACCTCTACCTCTGCAAACTCTTCAAAATTTCGTGCAATGGTTTACTACATTTAATGCTGCATAATAACTGCGTTGAACATCGAAACAAAATTAAGTCATTTATGGGGGGAAGGTATCAGTCAAGAAGACGTGTAAAAATCAAATTTTAGGGCCAAATAGTTTTTGTGAAATCGAATGATAAGTGTGTCAAAGCAGTGGCGACACCATGTGTCTGCACAGGCGAGCAGTGCAGTGATGACAAAATCGCGCACAGCGCGGAATGCGGGGAGCACGTGTCTGCAGCAGTGACAGGGTTAATGAAGAGACCAAGCACAAGAAATTTCAAAAAATTGCATTCAAACAAATATAATTCGTGAAGTAAGGCACTTCGATATTGTTCTTAAATAATGAAAATATTAAGCACCGCATAAGGTTTGAACTCAAACCTTTCGCGTAGCATCCCAACACCTTAACCGTTACGCTAACGCACCTCGTCTGACTACGTAATGCCATAAGCATCTGACTACATAACGCCATGAAGACTATAACACGTCACGCAAAATACTGACAAACACTGTTGGTATGACTATGAATTATTCACGCTTCGTCGAAGTACGATAGGAAATAAACAATTACCGCTGTTCTTTATTGCGAAAAAGCGGTTCCTGAGAGTGATACAAACACCTTTCCTTGGTATCGCCTGAATTAGGAGTCTTATTGCTTGTTTGGTTTAATTAATTAATAGAATATGAAGCAATTGGTATAAAGAATGCTTTTTCCAAACTTTCTATAAAAGAATATCTGCTATCAAGACATTGCTTTTGTTCTATTACTTTATTTATGACTGAACGTTTCTAAAACTGAAGACACTCGTCCATGCTCTGCACTGCAGTCGAGATGTGGCAACGTCGTTCTCTGTTCATTGGCTGACTGTGTTTTGTGACGTCAGATGCGCAGAACGAACCTAAACTCGGCCGCCAACATAAATGACGCGCATTTTAGCTGGAATCGGGACTCATCTGACCAGGCCACTGTTTTCCAGACGTATAGTGCCCAACCTATATTGCCACGAGCCTAGGAGGGTCGCTGCAGGTGACGTTGTGCTATCAGCAGAGACATTCGCGTCGGTCGTCGCACTGTACTAACGGATACGTTCGCTGTACGTTCCAGGTTGATTTCTGCGGTTGTTTCACGTCTCACGGAGTGCTGTTTGTCTGTTAGCGCTGTCAACTCCATGACAACGTCGCTGCTCTCGGTCGTTAAATGAAGGCCGTTGGCCACTGCGTTATCCGTGGTGAGAAGTAATGCCTGAAACTTGGTATTCTTGGCTGGCCCTTGACACTGTAAGGAATGCTGAATTCCGTAACGATATCGATAATGGAATGTCCCATGCGTCTAGCTCCAACTACTGTTCTGCGTTGACAGTCTTTTAATTCCCTTGGTGCTCCCACAATCACGTCGAACAACTTTTCACATCAATCACAAGAGTACAAATGACAGTTCCGCTAATGCACCGCGCTTTTGTACCTTGTGTATGCGATACTGACGTCAAAAAAAATGTTTCAAATGGCTCTGAGTACTATGGGACTTAACATCTATGGTCATCAGTCCCCTAGAACTTAGAACTACCTAAACCTAACTAACCTAAGGACAGCACACAACACCCAGCCATCACGAGGCCGGGAATCGAACCCGGGAACCCGGGCGTGGGAAGCGAGAACGCTACCGCACGACCACGAGATGCGGGCTACTGACGTCATCTGAATATGTGCATATGGTATACGTGCATATGGCTACCCCCCATGATTTTTGTCCCTTTAGTGGAAGTGGCTGGCAGAGGATTCATCGAACCGCTGTCCAGCTATTTCTCTACTGTTCCACTCTCGAACAGCACGCAGGAAGAGCGAATACTTAAATGCATTCGTGAGAGCTCTGATTTCTTTGATTTTATTACGATGAACATTTCTGCCAATGTGGGCGTCAACAAAACTACGAGGGCTTATTAACAAAGGTTGAGACTCATTCTTTGCGCAGATGTTTATTATTCCCTTTCAATGTTTACGTTTTCTTTTGGAAGTACTTCCCTGTGTTTGAATGCACTTTTTATAGCATCTCTGCCGGTACTCGATTACATGGTGCAGGCCATTCTTTGTCAGGTCTTTGAGGTGCAAGATGTGTGCCATAAGGCAGATGCGGTTAACAGGTAATGTTGAATTGAACCAGAAACTGCAGGACCTAGTTTGCGACCTGAGACCGGGTAATATCATAATTAAGTCGCCACCAAGTCCATCTAAATACTGTTCGTATGTGTTTCGTCAATTTAGCCAAAACTGCCCTGTAGTATTCTGCTGTAACAGTAGTGTGAGGTAGAAATATATGCTGATGAATCATTCCATGACAGTCAAGAAATGTGAACGCCATCACTTTCCCTGCAGATGGCCAAACTTTAACCTTTTTTGGTGTTGGACAACTTGGTGAATTCCTCACTGTGCTGGCACGTTTTCTTACGGGATAAAAGGGATGCAGCCATTACTCACCTCCGGTAATAATAGATTCTAGAAACGGATCCCTTTCATCGGCAAAGAGACGCATTGCTCTCGCACACAGCACCGATATGCAGTCTTTTGGCCGGGTCACAAACACGGGTCATATGGAGGTGATCAGGCACAACCGTTAAGACACTGCCATATGAATTTCTCAGTGCTTCACTGAGATAACGTAATGGAATCCGCTGATCCTCACGGACAGTCACAGCAGCTAAGATGATGTTGACTTCAGGCAAAGCAAAATCAAAAACACCAGACTCAGCCTTCTTTGAAGTCCTTGAACCATGTAAACACTGTTTCACGAGGTAGTGCTTGCAGCATCTTTTCGTGTAAGTTGCAGTAACTATATGGTTTAAAGGAACACAAAATTTTATTGCGTCGCGTCACCTCCGTTGTGTGGTATACGAATTGTAAAAAGCGTCTGCAGAAATAGAGCATAACTACCAGCCTACACATTCGAGAGTACTGCCATCTATCAAAAATACAGCTATATAAAAATCCGCTCTTTTCAAATATTCGTCGTACGCACTGGAAACTATAACGGAAGTTACAGGAAAAAAACAGTCTCAGTCTTTGTTGATCAGCTCTCGTATTTTTACATTCAGAGGAGAAAGTCGGTGATTGAAATTCCGTGAAAAGCTCTCGCGCAGCGAAAAAGTCTTTTTTTTTAAATGGTTGCTATCCAGTCTCGCGTATAATGTCCGTGACAGGCTCTCCCCTACTTTGCCATAATACAAAACGAGTTGCCCTTCTTTGAACTTTTTCAATTTTCTACGTCAGTCCAAACAAATACGGATCCCACGCAGTGCAGCAGTGACCAGAACGGACCAAGTGTAGTGTAGGCAGTCTCTTTTGTAGACCTGTTGCGTTTCTGTTCTGCCAATAAAACGCAATGCTTGGTTCGTTTGCCCTACAACTTTATCATGTGGTGTTTTCAGTTTAAGTCATTCGTAATCGTAATCCATAAGTGTTTAGCTTAATTCACAACCTGTAGATTTGTGTGAGTTATCGTGTAACCAAAATTTAACCAAGTATTCTTACCACCATGCTGATAATCTCACATTTTTCATTACATAGAAGCAACTGCCGCTTTTAATACCATATAGACGCGTTATCTAAATAATTTTTTAGATAGTTTTGACCTTTTGAGGACTTTATTAAGCCTGCTCAGATTGTCTCCTAAATCGCTTATATAGATTTGGAATTGCAGAGGGCCTGTAATACTTCCTTTGGAAACGCCAGATAAGACTTCTGTTTCACTTGATGACTTTGTGGCAGTTGCCCTAGTCAACGAAATTTTACTTCTTTTCTGTAACTGCCAGATAATGAAATTGCTAATGACAATGCAAAGTTAGCTCTCATTTTGACGTTACGATAACTTTACGTTTCTGCATACACTAAATTAGTGTATGTATTTACCCTGGTGTTATCCTTCAGAGTGTAATGCCCCTTCCTCGGACGAGAAATGAAAATCAAAAATTAGCTCCAAAATTACCAAAGATTTCCCCAAAACAAGTACCAAATTAAATGAAAAATAAACAAGCAAACAAATTTCCAGTTATCTCTATTATTTGGATGTTTTGTTGTTGTTGTGGTCTTCAGTCCAGAGACTGGTTTTATGCAGCTCTCCATGCTACTCTATTCTATGCAAGGTTCTTCGTCTCCCAGTACCTACTGCAACCCACATCCTTCTGAATCTGTTTAGTGTATTCATCTCTTGGACTCCCTCTGCGATTTTTACGCTCCGCGCTTACCTCCAATACTTAACTGGTGATCCCTTGATGCCTCAGAACATGTCCTACCAACCGATCCCTTCTTCCAGTCAAAGTGTGCCACAAATTCCTCTTCTCTCCAATTCTATTCAATACCTCCTCATTAGTTACGTGATCTACCCATCTAACCTTCAGCATTCTTCTGTAGCACCACATTTCGAAAGCTTCTATTCTCTTTTTGTCTCAGCTCCTCCGTATTTGGATATTAACCAATAATTGAATCAGGAATCCAATACTTAGTAATTTATTAACATACGAAAGAAAGATAAGATTCCAGTAAAATCAAACTCAGAATTCAAAATCATAGTAAATCGCAAAATCATTATAATTAAAATTCGCAAAGTAGAACCAACGTTCCCAAAGAATACTTCATGTGAGCACTCTTTGAGATTCGTGAGTAATGGCTAAGGATAATTCAGTCCAATGTCACTAAGTTACGAGACTTCGCCGAAGCAGGTCATAAATTTGAAAGCTCGTGTATGCAGGCGCAATTAGATTGTTTTATCAGAATTGATTATTGCGATCTACTATGACGCAGTGAGACGATACTTTGGCTTCAAATATTACGTTATTTAGAACTCAGATAGAGGACTTGCATATATTAGACAGAAGTGACTTTTAATTAGATAACCTGAAGTTAACACTATATAGGAAGTGAACACAGATAGACAATTTCATTCGTAATAACTAATGGACTATGGAACTTGGCGATAGTTACGAAGCATGTAATTTATAATTCCCTCCAAAACCTGGGAAAGCTTTTTCCTCACGGCTCTGTTAGGAAGTGACCAATATTGTGTAATAAACCAGCATATCGTGTCAATTCCAGCATTTATCATTCACGTTTTACGATATTATTTATAGAGATAAGGTGCTGCGATATTATTTGACTGAAGCGCTCGGCGCTTATATAGAAACTCCATGACGTCAGGAATTAATAACACTGTTACGACTGATTATAGATTTGAGTTTACAGCCAGTCTATAGGGAATCTGGTGTCGCTGGAACTAATTTGAACTTATCATTAATATTTAAATAGGAACTGATAAACCATCGATTATAAACGATTTAATTACGAAATTTAGTGAAGTAAATGTCTCGTACAAGTCGCGAGTTCATCAATGTTCTGTTTGTAACGTCGATATCGATACATAAGATAGAATCTCATTGCTCTACCGCTGAGTGTTAGCCAAGACTGAGGATCCGCAGGACGTTACAAGAGGAAAGTCCACACTTTTGCCTGGCATTTGTAGTTTTATGCTGGTAATTCCGTGATTAGTGTCCAGTAGTAATGGGCTGACGTTGATGCACTCCACTTTCCCTGCATTTCAAATACATGTCCGGAATTTGTTGGTGGAAGTGTTCTCCGCCCTCTTCAGTTACAGTACCACTGTTATCAGGAATGAAGTCCATGTGGGAATCTAGGATATGTAATTTTAAGTACATGTTGCACCCCAATCTAATGAAGTACTGCGGAAGATTTATCACAAGATTCATGCAGCTATCGGCCGTCTTATTTCCTAGGAAGTTTGTTGACACTCGAATGAAGTCATCGCAAGCTAACTTTTCATCACGTGTCAGGATGGTACTGAAATGCTCCTCTTGGTACAGTCTGCGTATTTGGGGACGTACGACAGGCCCTCTTTCATTTTCGCCTCATAAGATGTGGGAATAGAGAAATCCTTGCCCAATTTTGTCCATGGCCTTACCAAAGTTTTTCATTAGGCCCAGTTTTATTCACTGAAGAGCCAAAGAAATTGGTACACCAACCCAATATCTTGTAGGTCCCCTGCGAGCACGCATAAGTGCTCCAAGACGACTTGGCATTGACTCCGCTAATGTATGAAGTAGTGCTGGAGCGAAATTACACCATAGATCCGGCACGGTTGTCCTTAAATCCGTAAGTGGACGAGTGGGTGGAGATCTCTTCTGAACAGCATGCTGCAAGGCATCCCCGACCAGCTTAATAATGTTCATCTCTGGACAGTTTGGTGGCCAGCGGAAGTGTTTAAACTCCGAAGAGTATTCCTGGAGCCACTCTGTAGCAGTTCCGGACGTATGGTGCGTCGCAATTATCTGCTGGAATTGCCCAAGTCCGTCGAAATGTGCAACGAACATTAATGGATGCAGGTCATCAGATAGGATGCTAATGTACGTGTCACCTGCCAGTCGTATCTAGGCGAATCAGGGGTCTCATAACACTCCAGGTACATACGCCCCAACAGTCATCACTAGCGTGAACAGTCCCCTACTGACATGCAGCGTCCATGGATTCATGACGTTGTCTCCTTATCCGTACGCGTGCATCTGTTCGACACAATTTGAAACGAGACTCTTCCGATCAGGCAACATGTTTCCAGTCATCAACAGTCCAGTGTCGGTGTTGAGGAGCCAGACGAGCTGTAAAGCTTTGTTTCGTGCAGTCATTAAGGGTACACCAGTGGGCATTCGGCTCAGAATGCCCACATCGATGATGTTTCGCTGAATGGTTCGCACAATGACCCTTGCTGATGGCCCAGCATTGAAATCTACAGCAATTTGTGGAAGGGTTGCACTTCTGTCACGTTGATCGATTCTCTTGTAGTCGTCGTTGGCCCCGTTCCCATTGGATCGTCTTGCGGCCGCAGCGACATCGGAGATTTGATGTTTTACCGGTTTCCTGATATTCACAGCACACTCGTGAAATGGTCGTATGGGAAAACCCCTACCTCATTGCTACGTCGAAGATGCTGTATCCCATCGCCCATGCACCTACTATAACACCACGTTCAGAGTCAATAAAAACTTGGTAACCCGTCATTGTAGCAGCATTAACCGATCTGACAAATGCGCCAGACACTTGTTGTCTTATACAGGGGCTGCCAACAGCAGCACCGTTTTCTGCCGGTTTACAGATCTCTGTATTTGAATACGCATGCCTATACCAGTTTCTTTGGCTCTTCGGTGTGTGAAGAACAGTGAGACGTATGTTCTTGGTTTCGACAAATGCTTCGTCCATAACACTGCGAGATCCAAGTTCAAGTGATTGACGCATAGGCTGATCTTTCCTTTTGTAATGAGTGCTATTTAAACTTCGCAAAGTTTTGTCCAAATAACAATTGTTTCACGTTATCGTATGTGCCTTTCATGAGAAGTGGAAACCCAATCGGGATTTCATGGTAACACGTTGTCATTATTCAGCCGCACACACTTGAGACATAATTTGGAGGAGTCGATGAACAACATCCACTAGTCATTTCCATAGTCAATGCCCATAGTTGCCATTAGTCCCTTTACATGACTACAAAATACCAACATTTTTTCACTTACGGAAAATGGAATGAAGGCCTATGGCGATAACGAAACATTTACTTCTCATAAAGACATTTCCAATGTTGCAGTATTGACGTCAACGGTTCAGCTTTACCTTACGGCTATTCCAGATCTCTCGTCGGTTATTAAGTTCACACTGCGCTGTTCTATGAATCTCTGTACACTCATCATTACACACAAAAGCAGCACCTTTCGAAGTCTGAGTTCTGAATGTAGTTTGAAGCAGTAGTTTCATTGCCATCCTCGTCACTATCACACTCAGGTTGGACAGGAACAGGCAGTCTATTTTCGTGAGTCATTCGTCGCATGGCTGACAGTATGTTAGGATATACCAAGGAAGTTCTTTTCTTCTTGGAAATATCAGGTGTAATGGAGTTGTCATAAAAAAGCAATAATCATTCACATGGTTTGATAGTTGTCGCGAGGTCATGGGTATGGCAAATTCCATGGAAGGTCTTTTACGATTTAACCACGAATGACGGCCCGAGACACGAGGTACGCCAACCGGAGAAGTCGGCAATTGCACAACACTGTCTGAACACAGGACATGATTTATGAAAAGACGGGAGTTTTATCCCCAGCATCCTTTTTCTGGGATTGCGTCACTAAGGAGGCAATACATATCCGTACAGCTGGTAACCTTATCAACAGGGATGCGGGATTTCAAATGAGTACAGCCTGGAACCCTGCATTGGCTGCTGTTAAATCACGACGAGAAAGCAAAGAGCTTTCGATAATAGACCCGTCATAACTTTGGCAGCATGTTAGTACGCACGCGCAGAACGGCCGCTCTGCGTCTCCCGGCAGAGGGCGTTTGGGTCTGGCGCCATCTATCCTTAAATTTTTGCGCATGCGTGGTATCCGCGCCTGCGTAATCTTCACGAGCGTGCTCTATATACAGCGGCGTCGACATGCGGATCCATCTTCGGCGGTAATTCAGTCGAATATCGCCCTTTGATCTGTGCTCTTCTGGTACCGATCGAAGTGTTAGGTGTTGCAGGTGCCAGCCAGCCAGCCAGCCAGCCAGCCCATCGACGTGCAGCACCCAGCAGCCAGGAGCCAGCAGCCAGCAGCGGTCCCTGCCAGTGGCGGTCCCCGCCAGCAGCGGTCCTCGCCAGCAGCGGTCCCTGCCGGCAGCCAGCGGCGGTCTACGCCAGCAGCCAGCAGCGTCCCCGCCAGCAGCACGCAGCGGTCCTCGCCTACGCCGGCCCCAGCCAGCAGCCAGCGGCCACCAGCCTGCGGCCACCACCCAGCATCCGGAATCCAGCGGCGGTCCCGCCACCAGCGGTTGCAGCCAGCGGCCAGCGGTGATCATAGCTGCCCCCAGCAGCAGCAGCAGCAGCAGCAGCAGCCGCCGAGGCGTCCCCACCAGCCAGCCGGCCGGGTCGCCCCCCCCCCCCCAGCGGCAGCAGAATGGGGCTTCGGCCCCAATCCCCTTCTTCATTCTCCGTCCCTCTCTCCTCTGTGTCTCTCGTTTGCTCCTTTGTTTAGTACTGCATTTTCCCCCCCCCCTTATCATCATGTCCACCCCCACCACCTCTTCTACCGCCACCACCACTGCCATTATCTACACCTCCCCCTCCGCTGCTACCACCACTATCACGTGGTGTGCCACTTCACTCCCCCCTCAGTCCATACCCCCACTCCTCACTCTCTCATCTCCCTCCCTATTTGTCACCCGTCCCCGGCTCCTCCCTCCCGCGCCTCCTCTGATCCCTTCCCTCCCTCTGCTCCTTCCGTTTCTGCGGACCCCGCCTGGGTGGTCGCCCAGCGGGCTACTGCCCACGCTCCACTCTCCCCTTCACTTTCATCACCTTCGCCATCGCCCTCACCGTCTCCGGCGCCGACTCCAGCCCCGGGACCTGCCACTCCCCACCACATTCCAGTTGTTCCCATCCCCCACACCTCCTCCACCGCCGTCAAGCGCCCCAGCGGCACCCCTGCCTCCTCTGCTCCCAAAAAGGCTCCGCCTCGTCCCCCTTCCCCCACCCCTGATGCCATGGATGTCTCCCCGCCCGTCCCTGCCCCCTCCTCCTCCTCCTCCTCTACCCCCTCCTCCTACCGCTACCTGCTCTCCCACCCGGATCCCTCCCTCCTTGAAGCCCGGAACCTCACCCTCTTCCTTCGCCAGCATTGTCCTGGTGCCCCCATCTCCCTCCTCACTCCTCGCCGTGATTCGGTACTCATCTCCTCCCCCAGACCTACCCTCCACACAGACCTCCTTTCCTGCATCCCTGTCACCCACTTTGGCCCTCATGTGTCTCTCACCCCTGCTCCTTCGCCACCTCCCTCCCGCCAACCCCAACCTCCGCGTCGCCCACTGATCCTCACCGCCATGATCACTCGGCTCAGTCCAGTGATCATGGAGGAGGAGGTGTTGGCGGAGCTTCAGGCCCATCCCCATCTGGAGGTGCGTGCGGTTCGCCGCATCCATAACGCTGCCGGCCCCACCCGCCTTATGCGGGTTTTTTCTGAGCACGCCCCCTCCATAGACCATCTCCTGAAGGAGGGTGCCCTCCTTTTTAACCAGCGTTATAAAGTTGACCCCTCCTGTTCCCCTCCTCAATCCCTCCGCTGCCAAAGGTGCTTGCGGTATAATGCGCACCCAAATCTGAGTGCCGTGAGGCCCCCACCTTCCCGCACTGTAGGCAAGCCCACTTTTTACGGCAGTGCCTCAATCTTCAGCCCCGCCCCTCCTGTAATACCTGTAACCTCCCTCATCCCACCTACTCCCAGAAGTGTAAGGCCCCACCCCCTCCTAACATTCCTGAACTCACCGTTCCTGCCCGCCCTCTGGACGCCCCCACCCCTCCGGCAACTCCCTTCGCCCACCCCCTACCGCTGAGGACATCATCAGATTCCACACCATTGTCCTGCAGAATGTTCATCCTTTTCAGCGCCCACACACCCTGCAACAGATCTCCCTCGCCGCCCGTTCCATTTTCCACCTCAAAATGTACGCCACCTACTTGAACATCCAGGCCCATGTCACCTTCTCCCATCTTGACACCCTCGTTTAAATCCCTGTCATGGCACGGCAGCACCATATCCTTTTCAACAACATCTGCTCCCTTCCCGCCAACAAGAACCTCTTCCTACACACCCTTGCCACCTGCTGCGTGGACGCCTTCCTCCTTAATGAACCCTTCCTCCAACCCCACCGCACCGTCCACACTTCGCCCTACCTCCTCCACCGATCCGATAATCCCATCCCAATTGCGCGTGGCGGAGTTGCCATCGGGCACCATCGCCAGATCCCCCTTCAGCTCCAACCTCTCCTTCCCGACCCCACTGAATACCTGATCCTTAGTCTCTTCTTCCCCGGCCTTACCGTTACCTGCGCCACCATCTATGTCCGCCCCAACGCCCCTATTCCCTTCGATTTCCTCTCCCACGTCGACCGTACCTTCTCCTCCTACGTGATCGCTGCCGACCTCAACATCCATAGTTGTTCCGCTGCCCAGTTACGGCGGTGGCATTGGTTCCTCTCCTCCCTTCAAGGCGACCTCATTCCCATCCCCCAGCACACCCGTCCCGAATCCGACTCCACTCCCAATGTTATCCTCTCCTCCCCCAACCTCCTTGGCCGCATAACGGTGGATGTCCTGGAGCCCATTGGTAGCGACCATCTCCCTGTCCTCCTCACCGTTTCCGACGGTTGTCGCCCCCGCCCCAACCGCCGTCATGACCCTCCCCCTAAGTACGTCCATGATTATTCCCGTGCCGACTGGAATGCCTACCGGGATACCCTCTCCGCCCGGGTCGATAGCCACCCTTTCACCTACCACCACCCCGATGATGTCACCCATGCCGCCTCCTTTCTCCAGCAGACCTTGTATGAGGCTGTGGAGGCCCACGTCCCTACTGTCGCCCTCCACCCCCACCGCCCTACCTTACCCTTACAGGCCGTCCTCCTCCTCCATGAATCCCACCGTCTCTACCGTGCCTTCCTCCGCACTCGTGACCCGGACACACTACGACGCCACCAGCAACTCCAGCAACACATTCGTAATTTGCTCGTGGCTACGAAACGCCGGGACTGGCGACAGACATGAACCCGTTTAACTGCTACCCTACCTATCAACTCGTCCAAGTTCTGGTCAGCCTTCCGTTGCCTTACCGGAACTAAACCCTCCCCCTACTATCCTCTTCTCCATGATGATCACCCTTTGCCTGACACCCTTAGCAAGGCAAATCACTTTGCCTCCTACCTCTCAGATATATTTTCCATCCCCGATGATCCCCTGTTCGATTTCTCCCTCTTCCCGGATATCCGCAATCGAACTGACACCTCTGTCCCTCCCCTTGCTCCTGGTTTTCAGTACCTGGACAACATTGCACACACGGAACTCAATGCCCCTATCACTACACAGTATCTTGTTGCTACACTCCGCACCAAACGCAACACCACTCCTGGTCACGATCGTGTCACCTACCGTCACCTTCGTGAAGCTCCTGTCTTTTTCCTCTCCACCCTGGCCAGGCTCTACAATATAGTCCTGTCCACCAGTTACTACCCTGACCTGTGGAAAACCTCCCGTATCCTCATGTTCCTTAAACCTGGCAAACCGCCGTCCGCCGTCTCCTCCTACCGTCCCATTAGCCTTACCTCGGTCTTCAGCAAGGTCCTGGAATCTATCCTCACCCGACGCACCCACCAGCATCTCCGCCAGCACCGCCTCCTTCCTATTACGCAGTGTGGCTTTCGGCCGTCCTTCTCTTCTGACGACCTTCTCCTTCACCTCACTCATCTCCTTTCCGAACAGCTTAATTCCCGTCGCTCCACAATCTTCCTCTCCCTGGACCTCGAACGTGCCTGTGACCACGTATGGCATTCCGGTCTCCTCTTCAAGCTCTAAACCTTTGCCCTTCCCATTAACTACGTCCGTCTGATCGGCTCCTTTCTCTCCCGCCGTCCTTCCTATGTCACCATCCATAACACAGACTCCTACACCTTTTTCCCCTCCGCCGGTGTGCCCCAAGGCTCGGTCCCCTCCCCCCTTCTGTACCTTTTGTACACGGCGGACATGCCGCCACCGTCACCCCACGTCCACCTTCTCCAGTTTGCCGATGACACCGCCTTCCTTGCCCTTTCCCCCACCCTGCAACGCTCCCAACACCTTCTCCAATCCCATCTTGACCGGTTCACCGCTTGGTGCAACCAGTGGTTGCTCAAGGTCAATCCCTCCAAAACCCAGGCGATCATTGTAGGCAAAACCAGCCCTTCCTTCCGCCTCCTTGATTTCTACATCACCATCTATTGCCGTCCTATCGCGCTCACTCCCACCCTTAAGTACGTTGGTGTCACCCTCGACCGTCGCCTCTCCTGGACTCCCCACCTCCGGACAATCCAAGCCAAGGCACGCTCCTGACTCAGTCTCCTCAAGCTCCTCTCCGGCCGTACGTGGGGTCTGGACCCCTCCACCATCCTCCACACCTATAAATCCCTCATCCGCCCTATCCTTTGTTATGCCCATCCGGCTTGGATCTCCGCCCCCCCTACCTTTTATAAATCCCTCCAAATCCTTGAACGCCATGCTCTCCACCTCGCCTATCGCATCCGTCTCCCCTCCCCTACGCAGATCCTGTACGATCTCATCCCCTTCCCCCACCTCCTCCTATTCATTGAAAGGATACGGATCCTGTACACCTCCCGTAAACTCGATCCTCCTCACCCTCTCATCTCTCCGATCCTCTCTCACCCCCGCCCACTGCCGCGCCTGTATTCCCACGTCCCACCCGGTCTCCATCTCTCCACCCTCCTTACCCTCTCCCAAGGTGGCTTCCGCCAGCTCCCCCTCCCTGATGATGTCCTTCTGCCCTCCATCTACCCCTCCTATCAACTTTTACCCTGCCCCACCCCCCACTTCCGGTGTCTTTTCCTTTCGGCACCCTCCCTCCCTTCTCTTCCCTTCCCTTCTCTTTCCTTTTCCCCCGTCCCCTACCTCCACCCCTCCTCCCTCGGGCTTCCCCTCCCCCTTCCTCCCTCCCCCCCATCTCCCCTGCCCGTGGCATCTCTGCTCTCCCCTCTTGCTCTCCCACTCCCCTTCCTCCTCCTCCTCTCTTGGCTGGTCCCCGGACTCGCACATGCATAGTGAACATTCGCGCGCCGGAGGTCATCGCCATTAGTGTCTCGTGTGTGTGCCTTCGTTTGTGTTTAGTGTTTGTTCGCCGA
Organism: Schistocerca piceifrons; assembly: GCF_021461385.2. NCBI lineage: Eukaryota > Metazoa > Arthropoda > Insecta > Orthoptera > Acrididae > Schistocerca > Schistocerca piceifrons. Next base: position 1,186,548,649 of record NC_060138.1, on the reverse strand, counting down.
AACGCCGCCACTGTTCACGTGTACCATCGCCATCATCCCTGTTTTGTGCGCCATGTCAACTAGTGTCAGTGATGTTTTCTCGTCAGGTGAGAACGGCTCCGTGTTTTTTGTTTTTTGGTGTCTACATTGTTTTGCCCGCCATTCTGATTGTATTCTCTGTGCCCCTCTCTATTTCTTACTTACTGTAAATCTCAAGGCTGAAGAGCGGCGTACTCAGCTGCTGACAGCCCGCCTTGTGTAAGGTGATAAAATCACAATAAAGAAAAAAAAAAATATGTGGATCTTGCCAGTCGTACCTAGCCATCAGCGAGGTTCAACCACCTGATGATGTCGGACAGTTGCTCCGAAGAAATATTGTGGGATTTGCACAACGTCATCCGGCGGCACACCCGCGAAGACTATTTACAATGTTACAACTGCTTACAGATTTCACGGCACATGGCTCCCTCTTTCACATGCTTCACCTTCCTTCAAATTTATATTGACTTGATACGTTTGTCTGTGTGCATGATAGAAGGTCTGTCTGGCAGATAATTTTTTCTAGGGCTCGAGTGGATGATGTGGCGGAGAGGGGGAGGGGGCGAGGGCTAGGGAGATTGGATAATTTTGACGCGTTAGGTGTAGGAATGGTCATCGCTGAAACAACCGGTTTTCAGTATACCGGTCTTTTTAGTCTCCATTTTAACTTGTTAAAACCGCTCAAAATGACCGGTTTCTGAAATAACCGATTTTCGTATTTTTTTTATTGATGTCGTTTCTAGCGATAAACGCAGACCTCGAAGAATGACCGAAAAATTGTAATGAACGGTAAGGAGTGGGAGATCTCTATTGACATCTGGTTGAGGCTGTGGTAGAAACTGGTTTCATTGTCTTCATCAAAAATAGCGAAGGTGAAGGAGACCGGCAAGGCGACGGTGTGATCTAAAGATTACAAGTTGATGACTTCTCTGCAGCGTCACATTGGAATGTTATCAGATTTCCAACGCGAGGCAGCGACAAAATTAAGGGTTCCGCTATTATCTCAATTTTATAGCCACACTAATAAATATTATAGCTATAGAAATTAAATTTACCTATTCTTCCAAGGAATACTGTGGATTTTTTTATCCGTACACGATGTCACAAGTTTGTAGGGCCTCCTACCATTTTTATTCTTTTTAAATCAAAAGGGCCAATGTACTTCACTGCTACCCCAATTAGTAAAGTCCTTCGAAACTAGAAACGTTTCGTTCTTCAATACAACAGATGTTCAAGGACTACTGCCGAAAATTACTGTATAGTCTTGCACTCTCTAGATGTAAACGTACCATCTAATAGGCCACGCCACACAGTAACAAGTAGAGTATTGTCTCGGGAATTCTGTACCGATTCTTGTGTCATTTGTTTGTTAAGAGTTTCTTTCTAACCGTGAGCGTTGTAATTAAAATAGCGGTAATAGCTTCTACCACTTCCTATAGGCTAATAACCCAATATTTCAAAGCAATGGAAATTTAGCCAATTTATTTAAAAAACGGATATCTTTGTAGTACTGTTAAGGCAAATTGATATGCCATTTTTTGTACCCTTTCATTGGTAAAACATGAAAAAAAAATCCTGCTATATCTGAGACAGAACAAATACCGAAAAACATCAGTTATTCAGATCTAAAATATCGGTATCGATTTTAAGCTATCTGTTTTCCAAATCTCTAGCTAGGCATTGTGTTACATCAGTAGCAAAATACCTTCGTATCCCATTGTGATTATACTGCCCCACCCAACAGTGCCCATCACTGAAATTTTTAAACCCGTCGCTACATTAACGTTTTACCCCTGAGTTGAGAAGACTCTATGATCCCGGTTTTAAAACTCTGAAACATTCCTCTTCAAATGAAATCTGAGTCAGAAGTGAACAACGACGGAATATGACTAACTTTCACCTGATATTTTGCTGTGTCTAGGACTTTTCTCATAGAAGGACCGAATAACAAACGAAGGATTTACTATAAGCTAAACCAAAATAGCTTGAAGCTGTAACATTTACACTAGATTTCTTGTGGATATTCCCTCCTGTCTCAATGACTCACTCATTGCAGTAGTAACCTTTACAATGAAAACGGATTTGCACACTGTATCAACATCTATATGGTTACACTGCAATTCACACTTGCCTGGCGGAGGATTCATCTTACAAGACGCTACAATCTGAAATGAGCTCTTGTGGTAGCTAAATATCGCCATCTTTGTCACTACAAATACTTTCTTCGAATTTGGTTGGTTGGTTGATCTGTGGGAGGGGACCAAACAGCAAGATCATAGGTCCCATCGGGTTAGTGAAGGATGGGGAAGGACGTCGGCTGTGCCCTTTCAAAGGAACCATCCCGGCATTTGCCTGAAGCTATTTGGAAAATGACGGAAAACCTAAATCAGGATGGCCGGGCGTGGGTTTTAACCGTCGCCTTCCCGAATACGAGTCCAGTGTCGCTTAGAAGTTCCACTGCCACACGCACTTATCTCGTTATCTGAAAATTTAATTTAAATATAAAATAATCTTTCTGCTGAAGACAAGATCATTCTTTTTCGTTTTGAAATAAATTGATTTTTAATCTAATTCCCTCATTAGTGAGGTTCATAATAGCACATGTGCGAGGATAGAAGCAAACATCAAATGAACGGAAAGTGACATTTCAAAATATCTAGAAGTAGCTTTCCAGAGCGACTTTAAATGGAATAACCAAATAAAGCAAACAGTAGGAAAATCGGATGCCACACTGAGATTCACAGGAAGAATATTAAGGAAATGTAACTCATTCGCGAAGGAAGTGACAGAGAAGGCGCTTGTTCGACCGATTACTGAGTACTATTCATCTGTGTGGCATCCTTTGCAGGCAGGACTGATAGAAGAGATAGAGAAGATCCGAGGAAGAGCAGCACGTTTCGTCATGGAATCATTTAGACGGCGCGAGAGCGTTAGGATAGATGAAAAAATTATACAGTCGTTGTGCAACACGGAGAGGTAATTTTTGAAATTTCGAGAGTGCATCTCCCGGGGAGAGTCGGACGACATACTACTTCTTCCTACACACATCTCGCGAAATGACAACGACGAGGGAATGCAAGAAATGAAGCTAATGCAGAGACTTACCTACAACCATTCTTCCCAGGAGCCATTCGCAAGTGGAATAGGGAAGGACCCTCCGCCATACAATGTTACGTGGCTTGAACAGTATGATGTAGACGAAGATGCAGGTGTTCCGAGTTTTGTGAAGACTGACTACGCATGTATATTTGGTGGAGTAAACGAAAAAAATGTCTCTTGTCTTACATGGACAGCGGATCACGTGTCTTTACATCACCGCAAATTTATAAAAGGTAGAAAAATAATGCTGTATTCGTATTAACTTTCACAATATTATTTAATGTCAGAAGAAGCAATGACGTAGACAATCTGCAGACCCGGATGAATGAACAGAAAACTGATAGTGATTCCCAGGTGTTCCTACCAAGTTGCGAAAACAACAAAGTCACTAACATTAATGACATGAAATACAACTGCAAAGCATCTAGCACAAATGTCTGAAAATATGTGACGTATAACTACACAAAGGTCGCACAAGCAAGCAACCATCTCATCATATTCGTGGACTATGTCGTTCACTGCGACAAATTTATTATTACAAGACAAACGTCTACATAAAATAAATTTAATTTCTTTGATACCGCCTATGATCGCAAACTTGTTAGGTCTTTCGACTACCTGTTTCGGTCAGCAATGACTATTTTCAGATCTCTTTTCAAAACATGACCGAATAGAATGGAGCCATAGTGGCATCTTCGAAAGAGAAACATAAAATCAGCTTAACTTCGTCACAATTTGTCTTCTGACGATGCTCCATTATATTAGGACGTATTTTTAAAAAAATCTGAAGATGGTCGTTGCTGACCGAAACTGATAATCTGGAGACTTAACAAGTTTTTGATCATTGACGGAAATAAAGAAGTTTATTGTATGCTTCCTGGGTCATTGTTCTATTGGCGACCATGTCACAGTTTGTGCATTTACACTAAATAATGTGGGACGCCCAAACAGAAAACCAGAGCGAGTCCGCGCCAGCAGGAAGAAGCGATGAGTGCCCTTTTCTCCTCAGATCATCCGGGGCTCGCTAACTGGTCCTTTACGTCAATAAATAGTATAGGCTGGCTTATCTCAGGGCTAGGTTAGTTAGTTGCTAAAGACTTGTCTTTCAAATTCTCAATCAATGATAAAGCTACTCTGGCAGACAGAGGACGCCCCTTGAGACAAGCAAGCGCTTATTGACATGCGTATTAGTAGACAGTGTGAATGGTGTCTATAGCACACGGTGTAAACCTCCCCTTTCTTGCTTGTTGCTTTCTGAGTACAAATGAGAATGTCTACAGAAAGTTGTCCTACTTGAAATGTCCCCATGTAACATGATGTTTTCTCTCATAAACTTTATATTTAACTTTATATTACTACATTATAAGGACAAATTCACAACAGGAAAGCAAACAGTGGTCAAAGTGTTGATCTAAGTGCGTAAATGAATATTTGAACTAAACTTTAGTGAAGAAATTACGTATCACTAGGTTCATTAACTGTTTTGCGATATATGTAAATGTCCCATCTAATAGATGAAGGCAAGTGCGCCGGCCCGAGTGGCCGAGCGGTTCTAGGCGCTTCAGTCTGGAACCGCACGGCCGCCACGATCACAGGTTCGAATCCTGCCTCGGGCATGGATGTGTGTGATGTCCTTAGGTTAGTTAGGTTTAAGTAGTTCTAAGTTCTATGGGACTGATGACCTCAGAAGTTAAGTCCCATATTGCTCAGAGCCATTTGAACCATTTTTGAAGGCAAGTGCGATGAGCATGACTTGCTCAAATTGTCATCTTAACACTTTACCATATGAAGACAGAAATAACAGTAGCCGTAAACAAATACCAAATTAGTCATGGGACATAGTCGGCTGCAGCGATTGGCGCGACATACCTTACCTTAGGAAACCTAAAATAAATCATGCAGAGAAGCTTGACCTAATCGTATTGCTGAACAGATAAATGTTGCCTGTGAAAGCAGGTGATGCGAAACAACACGCTTGCTGAAAGCACTGACCGTAGGAGATCCTCTGCAGCAGCTTCACTGCAGAATGTACGAATGCATAGCATGTTACGTGCAATCATGCTTCAGTTATCCATTTGTCTGTGGCCAGGAAATGTAAATAAGTTCAGGGGATTATATTTAATGATTATTCCAATTCAAAAAGCAGCACGTAATATAAGGAAGAATACAGCTATTCACATATGAACCATGTGGCCGCTACGAAAATGTCCGCCCCCAGTAGAAGAGTGGTCAGCGTGACAGAATGTCAAGCCGAAGGGCCGGGGCTCAACTCCTGACTGGGTTGGAGATTTTCTCCGCTCAGGGACTGGGTGTTGTTTTGTCCTAATCATCATCATTTCATCCCCATCGGCGTGCAAGTCGCCGAAGAGGCGTCAAATCGAAAGACTTGCACCCTCCGAACGGTCTACCCGACGGGAGGCCCTAGTCACACGACATTACAAAAAATGGTTCAAATGGCTCTGAGCACTATGGGACTTAACTTCTGAGGTCATCAGTCCCCTAGAATTTAGAACTACTTAAACCTAACTAACCTAAGGACATCACACACATCTATGCCAAAGGCAGGATTCGAACCTGCGATCGCGGCGGTCGCGCGGTTCCAGACTGTACACGAAATTACATTTACTCCGAAAATATCAAGAATTCTTAAATGACTGAGAGTGTGATAAATTTCGCTCGCAAATGATTAGGATGCCTTTACCCATTGGAGCCCAAATTAATTTTTTGTTTGTAAATTTGCCTTTATTTTTTTACCATGTTTGATACATTGAATAAGATGAATTAAAAGCGATAAAACTATTTTAGCTTTCTAGTTTGAATATGATAAACCGTAACATATATACACATAAAAAATAGTATTGCATCACCCCAGTTCCCAGAACTCCTGAAGATAGACTTTGACTGTGGATATTGTATCACAGACACAGTTCCTCTGACTGTTCAGAAATGTGACTAGACCCTCCCAAAGATGTAAACAACCACGCATGAGCAGCGCCTATTAGACGGAGGGGGACCGACAGCCGATCAGTTCCCGTCATTCCACAGGGAAAGAGGTACACGGCTCGTGTTATCTGTAGTTCAACCATGCCTAGATGATCAATACCGCGGTTCGATCGCATCCGCATTGTTACTTTGTGCCAGGAAGGGCTCTCAACAAGGGAAGTGTCCAGGCGAGTGAACCAAAGCGATGTTATTCGGACAAGGAGGAGATACAGGTACTACAGGTGACATGCCTCGCTCAGGCCACCCACAGATTATTGCTGCAGTGAATGACCGCTACCTATGGATTATAGCTCGGAGGAACGCTGACAGCAAAGCCACCATCTTGAATAATGCTATTCGTGCAGCCACAGGACGTCGTGTTACCACTAAAACTGTGCGCAACAGGCTGCAAGATGCGCATCTTCACTCCCGACGTCCATGGCTATGTACATCTTTGCAACCACGACACCATGCAGCGCGGTACAAATGGGTCCAACAACATGCCGAATGGACCGCTCACGATTGGCATCATGTTCTCGTCACCGATGAGTGTCGCATATGCGTTCTGCCAGACAATCGTCGGAGACGTGTTTGGAGGCAACTCGGTCAGGCTGAACGCCTTAGACACACTGTCCAGCGAGTGCTGCAAGGTGGAGGTTCCCTGCTGTTTTGTGGTGGCATTATGTGGGGGCGACGTACGCTGGTGGACATGGAAGGAGCCGTAATGACTGTACGATGCGTGAATGCCATCCTCCGACCGATAGTGCAACCATATTGGCAGCATATTGGCTGGCATTCGTCTTTAGGGATGATAATTTGTGCCCCCATCGTGCACATCTAGTGAATGACCTCCTTCAGGATAACGAAGTCGCTCAACTAGAGTGGCCAGCATGTTTTCCTGACACGAAACCTATCGAACATGCCTGGGATAGATTGGAAAGAGCTGTTTTTGGACGACGTGATCCACCAACCAATCTGAGGTATCTACGCCGAATAGCTGTTAAGCAGTGGGACAATCTGGACCAACAGTGCCTTGATGAACTTGTGGATATTATGCCACCACGAATACAGGCGTGCATCAATGCGAGAGAACGTGCTACTGGGTATTAAAGCTACCGGCATGTAGTGCAATGTGGGCCACTACCTCTGAAGGTGTCGCTGTATGGTGGTACAACATGAAATTGTGGTTTTCATGAGAAATAAACAGTGCGGAAATGATGTATATGTCGGTCTCTATTCCAATTTTCTGTACAGGTTCCGGAACTGTCAGAAACGAGGGAATACAAAACTTTTTTATATGTTTGTATGTGTAGCTAAGCAGTATTTAGAACACAAAGTATATTTATAGGAAGTGTTTTTACCAGATTTTTACACCGAATGAAATAAATTATACAAGCATACAGATAAAGGATTATAAACAAAAACAACAAATATCTATGTATGAAAAACAGAACAACGTGCATCATACAATCCCACATTACATTTCTTGCACTGGGTGCATGCTGATGTCTTACAGTTTACTCGAACTCGTCGCTTTCTTTTTCCGTTACTGTAGTTTCACAGTCAGGTTCTTCATTCCGTCGAACTGAAGCTCATCTGCTGCAGTACTGGAGTGCAGTGTGCTTGAGGTCCTTTCGATGGCGTCGCGTATCTCCTCTAATACGGCTGTACAATTCCAATTCGAAATTCAACAAGGGAGATTTTATTTCCATTTTTACGATAGGTTATCGGGGCATGTGTACAGTGACATCCAATACCCAACTGATAAGCGCCCACCACTGTTTTCTGATGTGAATACTTACCCTTAATGATTAACATTTTGATCCATTCGATCAGTTCCACCCGCGTTCTTGTCGTATTCTCTCGCGATGGAGAGTCGAGAAACTTCGATCAGTTTCCTTGACCGATTAAAATATCTTTTAACGATAGGTACAGGGTTCACACCTGCTGTATTTGGTGCTGCAGGAAAAATGCGGTTGTCACACCATTTACACATCAACAGAACATTTTTGTTTTGTATGATATAATGAACAGTACCGGCATCTCTTTCTTCTTTCTCTGGTTCCTTCTCCTTTGAAAAGGGGCAGATTTGGAGAATACCATTTTCTCTCGTGGTCCCTGTATCCCAAAAACTTTTTTCTTCAAGAAAAATTAACAAATTAGAATTTGCAGATAAGCTGTGAAAATAGAAGCAGCCGTTATTAAAATCGTACTAAGCGGTACCTCTGCATAACTCTGAAATGTAGCACGTATTGGTGCGATGTAACTAATGATGCATCAATTTCGATAAGTGACATATGAATGTAGGTGTATTAAGGAAATATTTACAGTTCTCTTATCTGAAAGATAAAATATTTTGATTGTTGTACTTACTCTAAATTCACGATGTGGTGAAATTCTGACTGCAAAAAAATATTTATATTCTGTTGCCAGTTGTTCCCAGTAGCGGACTGTTTCTGAAAACTACTAACACAAGATTGAAAAAACAGATGTCCACCCTCCTTGAATAGACGTAACAAGATTGCAGATGTTCATTGTTGTCCAAGAAAGTAATAAAGGTCTAGTCCCGTCACGTGCACCATTAAAGTAACCCTGGGATCTAACGGGTAAATACAAAACCAGTATCAGATCCACGTGAATGGAGACTGTCTCACAACAGAAAGCGTGTTATATTTTGCCATTCGTACTGGCTCGTTACAGTTCTGAAAACGATATAATGAATTAATAACCGAAGCTGCTCAAATTTAGGCATTATCAGACCGTAACACGTAGCCTGTAACAAGAGTTTGCAGAAAGCTATGCCATAGAAAGGTTTTTCCAGTACATGGCATGGTGACGCAGAAACCAGAATGTAGAATTACTAAAAGAAAACATCCTTCTGTGCGAAGTTGAAATTGATGTTTATTTATTCATCAATGACGAGCGTTTTGCCAAATTCAAGACATCTTCAGATTGATCGATAAATTGCGATAAACAAGTTACGGATGTCGCTGTTAAAAAATCCGCACAAATAAACTTCCTTCGTGATGTGTACAACATCTGATAACCCTGCTGGAACGCGCAATCTGATCCAGTGAATATAAGGCAAGATCAGCCTTGTAGAATCTGTCAAATGGTAGCATGTTGTAAGGTGTTCAGTACTGTCTATGTTGCAGGTGGTAGACGACGCTTCTAGCACGTTTATCATTTGACAGATTGTTCAGGCCTGATCCCGCCTTACTTTGACGGGACCACATTCAGCGTCTCGGCCAAGTTATCGGATGATGGTCTTAAAATATGACTGGTGCATATATTCGCCTCGACTTTTTCTCTGGCACATGCACTTCATTTTTGCGGATGTTTTGCCATCGGTAACTATAACTTGCTTATCGGTATTTATCGGCCAATCAGAGGATGCCTTGAATTAGTTGGGATGCACATCATTGTTGAATAAATAAGCAGTAATTTCAACATCGCACCCAAGATTGTAGTTTTCTTCTCTTTATCTCATAGAATGTTTGCGAATCAATCTCTTCCACTAAGAACGTGGCGGAAGGACTGTACGCAGCACCGAGTGAAACATCACAAGCGAGTCTATCTGTCTCTCTTTGTCCTGTTCGAATGCTGACAGTGAGTTTTAGGGGCCAGGACACATAGATTTGTCATTGGACGAGATTATGCTTCCAAAGTACTCCGCACAGACCTCCCTTCACGTCTAGCCAAAGACCGTCCTGAATTCAGAGATCCATAAATGACCACAGAATGTGTTAGTAACGCGCCCGCGAATTAGAAAACCTGGATGTAGCAAAGTTGGGAAGTTGTCATTTGCAACGAGCAACTTTCAAGGGTCCGCAGCTCTTGGTCTAGCGGCTAGCGTTGCTGCTTCTGGATCTCGGGGTTCCGGGGCCTATTCCCGGCAGGGTTGGTACTTTTCTCTGCCCAGGGAATGGGTGTTTGTGTTGTTCTCAACATTTCACCATCATTCCTAAACGTGGCGAGATTGGACTATGTAAAGATTGTGTAAGTAGGCTGTTTATGTTTTCTTATTGGCAACGTTACATAGCGGTCTGTGTGAGAATCACTGGCTGTGCTGTGTGCAGTCTGTGGCTAGTTTGCATTGTTGTCTGCCATTGTAGTGTTGGGCAGCGGCAGCTGGATGTGAACAGCGCGTAGCGTTGCGCAGTTGGAGGTGAGCCGCCAGCAGTGGTGGATGTGGGGGGAGAGATGGCGGAGTTTTGTAATTTGTCATGAACTGCTATATATATTATGACTATTAAGGTAAATACATTGTTTGTTCTCTATTAATATCTTTCATTTGCTAACTATCCCTATCAGTAGTTAGCGCCTTCTGTAGTTTGAATCGTTTATTTAGCTGGCAGTAGTGGCGCTCGCTTTATTGCAGTAGTTCGAGTAACCAAGATTTTTGTGAGGTAAGTGATTTGTGAAACGCATAGGTTAATGTTAGTCAGGGCCATTTCTTTTGTAGGGATTTTTGAAAGTCAGATTGCGTTGCGCTAAAAATATTGTGTGTCAGTTTAAGCACAGTCCTGTATAATTGTTCAAAGGGGACGTTTCATATCAGTAAAAGCACAGTCTTGTATAATTGTTCAAAGGGGACGTTTCATATGTCGACCCTTAGCCGAGGATAACTCACTGGAATCTTCTGATTCATTTCTTGTAGATTGTGTAATTAGTGTAGCCTTTGAAACTTCCTCGCAGATTAAAACTGTGTGCCCCGACCGAGACTCGAACTCGGGACCTTTGCAAATGCAGGAGAGCTTCTGTAAAGTTTGGAAGGTAGGAGACGAGGTACTGGCAGAAGTAAAGCTGTGAGTACCGGGCGTGAGTCGTGCTTCGGTAGCCCAGTTGGTAGAGCACTTGCCCGCGAAAGGCAAAGGTCCCGACTTCGAGTCTCGGTCGGGCACACAGTTTTAATCTGTCAGGAAGTTTCATATCAGCGCACACTCCGCTGCAGAGTGAAAATCTCATTCTGGAAACATCCCCCAGGCTGTGGCTAAGCCATGTCTCCGCAGTATCCTTTCTTTCAGGAGTGCTAGTTCTGCAGGTTCGCAGGAGAGCTTCTGTAAAGTTTTGGAAGGTAGGAGACGAGGTACTGGCAGAAGTAAAGCTGTGAGTACCGGGCGTGAGTCGTGCTTCGGTAGCTCAGTCACTCGGTCAGTGCACATCGCGTGGTGACGGGCGGTAGCGCGGGCCAGTGTTTACGTCGCGAGCAGTGCTGCGGTGGAGAGCTGCGCAGCGTGTGCGAGCGCTGTTAACGTTTGTATCTGTACCACTGTTGTAAGTAAGATGTCGACAATTAACAGAGCGAACAGCGTTCAGTGTGTTTTCGATCGTGCTGCCTTGCGACCGACGGCTTTCGAAATCCATGAGTGGATTTTTGAGGATCTGAAATTGCCGGAAGATATAGTCGACACGTTCCAGTTGGACTTTGTGCAGTACTCGTTATTTATCAAATTTATTTCGAGTGACACTTATGAGAAATTCGTTGAGGAGCATGCTGGTGTGAGACCATTTCGTCATAATGATGGCAGTATTAGCAATGTCCAAATCGTGCCTTCGGGATACGGAGTGAGAACCGTCAGGGTATTTAATGTGCCACCAGAGTGCCCTAATGACCTAATAGCACGTTCCCTGTCACTGTACGGCGTTGTTTTGTCGGTTACCAATGAAAAATGGTCGAGTGCATATCGCTACCAAGTTAACAGCGGGGTGCGAAGTGTACGTGTGGACTTAAAAACGCATATACCTTCGTATGTTACCATTGGCGGCTGTCGTGCACAGGTAACTTACATCGGACAACCCCCTACCTGTTCGATCTGCCATTCAACAGAACATCTGCGGATGAACTGTACACGTCGACGTCCATTTCAACTTCCACGGGAACGTCCTGCAGACGGTAGTGAAAAGTTTGTTCCGCTATTGAGTGAGGTAGTCGCGGGGACGGTACCACCACCTCGGCAACCGGAACGTGTTAGCGAGGCGGAGATGCCAGTTCAGGTGGAATGCAGTGCCCAAGACATTTGCGGTAGGACGGACGTCGATCCGGCACCGTCATCCTCACCGGGGCAGTTACCTCTGGATAACAACGATGCGCCAGCCACCTCTGAAACTAAGCCGTGTGAGATACAGGAGCGGGTGCAGATCAGTTTGCCTGAACCGCCCCTATCGGTAGAGACTGCAGCAGACACGAAGAAAGGCCGCCGAAGGAGAAGCAAAGGGAATAGTAGCAAAGAGGAAAAGTCGGATGATTTGAAACCCGTACACATGTCAGAAAGTGGCAGCGAGACTGAACCTCAATCTTCTTGCTCCATGCGCTGCGAGGACACCGCGAGGCAAGAACGCATTCGTGAACAGACCAAACACCTGAAGGCACTACTGAGCGCTGAGAGGGAACAGAGCACCGTAACGGCTAAGAGGAAGAGCGAGCAGAGCAGCGAGCAGCTGCAGCAGCGCTCCCGCAGGAACTCGCTGACGTCAGTCGCAGCCCCGCGTGGTGGTCAGGCGGATGCGACCACGTTGACAGACTCAGCCGGCGGTGGCAGGCAGGGCGGCGCGCGCACAGCGAAGCACCCCGACAGCAATGAGCCGTGGTGGCAGCAGGACGAGGAGATGCAGCAGTAGCTGCTCTCGCGCATGACCATCGCCCTGCGACATTTCCACTCTCTGAGTACTCCAGACGTTCCCAACGAGTTTGATTCAAAGACGTCGAGAATGACGATCCAACACAGAGCTCATTGTCCTCTGAACCATCATGTGCGATAGCCAAACCTACAACGTTACCACACTTAACGTCAATAGAATTCAAAGTGCGGTGAAACTCCGTTCGCTAACTGATTTCATGTATGGTACCAGCGTTGACATTGCCCTCCTACAGGAGGTAATCACAGTCTTAGAAGTGCCCGGTTACGTTCTCATTGATAACATCAATCTCCAGGATGCTGTAGGCACTGCCATACTTCTGCGCGACGGTATACCATTTACGGATGTGCAGAGGCTGCCTAGTGGTCGTGGCATTTCTCTTCGAGTGAATGGTGTGCAGATTGTTAACGTGTACGCTCCCTCAGGTAGCACTCATAAGAGAGATCGCTCAACATTTTATAAAAACGAGGTTCCCATTCTTCTTAGCGCTTATCGTGCACATCTCATCCTCGGTGGTGACTTCAATTGTGTGCTTAACGACAGAGACCAAACTCCTCACACGAACAGATGTATCGAACTTGAACATTTAATTCATGGCATGCGTCTTCACGATACATGGCAACAACTGTACGGTGAACGGGTAGCGTACACCTTCGTAACTAGTCATTCTGCCAGTCGGTTGGATAGGATCTATGTGTCCGACGCCCTCCAGCGACACGCTGTGAACTGTGACATAGCTCCTGTCAACATCTCCGACCATTGTGCGTATCAGTGTTACCTTAACCTACACCGCCAGCAAATATACCGCGGGAAAGGCTACTGGAAATTGAATGTCAGCCTTCTGCAGGATGCCCAACTTGAAGAGGAGGTGAACATGACGTGGCAACAGCTCCAGCGGCAACGACGTCGTTACGATAGCGCTCTCCAGTGGTGGACTCAGTGTGCTAAGCCTAAATTACGCCTCACCCTCATGAGTTACGCCCGACAAAAAAGCTTTTGGCAGAAACAGACTATTGAGTTTTATTATCGCTGTTTGAGAGAACTGTACAGTCGCGCTAACAATCCTTCTGGCGATATCGACATAAAGATCAAACGATATAAAGCGAAAATCACGGCGATACAACGCCAACGAATGCAAGGCATCATCGTGCGAGCCCACCCCAAGGACGTTGCCGCCGAAGAACTGGCCTCTCTGTACCACATCCTGAGAACGACGAAACGGTGTAAAGCCATGTTGATTGAAGCCGTTGTTGATGACGCTGAGAATGCCATCACGAAGCAACGTGACATCATCTCGCACGTCTACGACTATTATAGTCAACTTTACAAGAAGCAAGCCGTTGATGAACACTCGTGCGACGATTTTCTTAGGACCTTGAGCTGTCGCTTGTCGCAACAGGATACTGCAAATCTGGAATCTCTTTTCACAGAGGACGAAATCCGACTGGCGGTCCACAGTGCAAAGAAAGGGAAGTCACCAGGACCCGACGGTCTCAGCGCTGAGTTTTACCAGCGTTACTGGAACCTCCTCGGTCCGACACTCCTCGAGATCGCGAATGAACTCTGGCACCTGGAAGTTATACCCAAGGCATTTACGGAAGGTATCATCCTGCCCTTACCGAAAAAAGGGAACAGCAGGAAGGTCGAAAACATGCGACCCATCACACTCCTGAATGCCGATTTCAAAATCATCACCAGATCGATTAAGCTAAGGATGCAAACCGTTATGTACAAGGTTTTGGGCAGTTACCAGTACAGTGCAGTGCAAGGCCGAAGTGCAATCTCAGCAGCCTGCGATTTGAGGGACATCATCTGTTCGTATGCTGAAACCAAAGGACAGGGCGCTCTGATCTTTCTAGATTTTGAGAAGGCTTATGACCGTGTACGTCATGACTTCCTCTTTAAAAGCATGAAGAAACTAGGTTTTGGACTTCATCTCATAGAATTAATTCGCAAACTTACTACAAACGCCTCTTCACGGATTCTCATTAATGGCCATTTTACAAAAGAAGTTTCCATTGAGCAATCCGTCCGCCAAGGATGTCCTCTGTCAATGATTTTGTACGCCATTGCAGTGGAGCCGCTACTGAACAACTTGGCGCATAGCGGGATCGGACTTAGCGTCCAGTCTGTCACTATCCCATGCATTGCGTATGCTGACGATGTATGCGTAACTGTGTCATCATCGCAACAACTTCTGTCAGCGGAAACTCTTTTACAAAAATTCACGTTTCTTTCAGGAGCAATACTCAATAGAACTAAAACCACAGCTTTGCAGATCGGTGGCGGTATCGGAGACATATCCCATGTTACCTGGTGCAAGGTCAAGGATTCTCACACATCCCTCGGTGTTACTTTTGAGGCCAAACCAGACAAATTCCTGACGAAGAACTGGTCACACATGCTTAATAAATTACGTGCTGCTTTGATACTTCACTCCGACCGTGACTTGAACATACTACAGAAAGTTAAGACCATCGAGATCGCCATTACGAGCAAGATGACTTATTTGGCGCAAATTCTTCCAATCTCCGACCATCTAGCCAAGAGTATACAACAAGCGTTATGTTGGTTTCTTTTTAGGGGGCACATTTTCAAAGTTCAATTCGATACCTTAACCTTACCTTCGTTCAAAGGTGGCCTTAACCTCATTAAAGTACACAAAAAATGTGTCACCCTGCTCCTAAATCGCATCAGGAAGGAGTTCCGTACCCGGAGGACCAGTATCATCACAAACCTCATTCAGCGGTGGAAGCCTCACAGCCTTGACCCACCCGTTAATATCGCCGGCATTCCACTTTCTTACCGACATGTGCGACTGTACTACAAGGAAATGAGCTACATTCGACACAACATCGTCGATAACGGAAGCCTGACGAACAGGAAGCTTTATGGCCTTCTCACGACAACAAACCACAGGAATCGTCTCGAAGAAAAACATCCACATACACATTGGAGTATAGTATGGCGGAATGTGCACAGCGACGTGTTACCGTCACGCGTCATAGCCGACTGGTATCTAACAGTCAACGATAAAGTAGCAACGAATGAAAAGCTACATAAAATTGGCCTTCATCCAACGCCCAACTGTGACGCATGCGGAAGGGTCGATACGCTTCTTCATAGGTTCACGTGTGGACATGCAGAAGAAATTACTACATTTCTTCGTCAACGATTGTCGGTGATAGACCGTATGACGCCCTGTGGTGTAGATCTTTTAGAGATCATTCAGCCACAAAAACTGAGATATCCACGAGCAAAAAACAACGCTGCAACGTGGATCATGGGCCACACAGCATCTTTTATTATGCAGAATAGGCATGCTACTTTCCTCGACTATTATTCTTACATAGAAATTGAACACTTTGAAATGAGACAACACTGTGACTACAGGAGGATATTTGGAAATATGCTGAACATCATAATTAACGGTTAAATGCTTCAAATACAATCTTTCGGATCGCAGAGGTTGCCAGTGACCTGTATGTATGACTCCCATTTGCTTCCTGGGACTTTAGCACTTGCCGCAATTTTACGATACTATTCAGATGTTCACCAATGCAGAAGGCATTTCTTCTTTCCCATTTTCGCTTTCACATTTCCCTTCTCTCGCAGAGCGAGCGGAGCAACCTTCCTTCAATTATGAAGTGATAGTCTTATGTGCACCATAACAATTTCTGTTTACTACTTGGCAAAAAAAAAAAAAAAAAAAAAAAAAAAAAAAAAAAAAAAAAAAAAAAAAAAAAAAACCCTCAAGAAGACATTTCATTTCTTATATTGTGCTACGGCAGCGTAGCAATGATATACACTTTGTTCATTCTTTCTTATTACAAATTGGAGCAAATGTTAAAATAAATAAAAAAAAATTAAAAAAAAAGTTGGTAGAGCACTCGCCCGCGAAAGGCAAAGGTCCCGAGTTCGAGTCTCGGTCGGGCACACAGTTTTAATCTGCCAGGAAGTTTCATATCAGCGCACACTCCGCTGCAGAGTGAAAATCTCATTCTGGAAACATCCCCCAGGCTGTGGCTAAGCCATGTCTCCGCAATATCCTGTCTTTCAGGAGTGCTAGTTCTGCAAGGTTCGCAGGAGAGCTTCTGTAAAGTTTGGAAGGTAGGAGACGAGGTACTGGCAGAAGTAAAGCTGTGAGTACCGTGCGTGAGTCGTGCTTCGGTAGCTCAGTTGGTAGAGCACTTGCCCGCGAAAGGCAAAGGTCCCGAGTTCGAGTCTCGGTCGGGCACACAGTTTTATTCTGCCAGGAAGTTTCATATCAGCGCACACTCCGCTGCAGAGTGAAAATCTCATTCTGGAAACATCCCCCAGGCTGTGGCTAAGCCATGTCTCCGCAATATCCTTTCTTTCAGGAGTGCTAGTTCTGCAAGGTTCGCAGGAGAGCTTCTGTAAAGTTTGGAAGGTAGGAGACGAGGTACTGGCAGAAGTAAAACAATGGCGTAGGCAGTGAAACAGGTAGTGAACAGGGAAGCATTATCGATCGATCGGTCGGCAACAGCTCGCCTCAGGAATCCGAAATGACAGGACACAATTTCGCAAATACTGTAGATTCAGGTTTTAGGGCCTCACTGTTTTCTCAAATAAGTCAAAACACATTTTCTGCTTGTCAAAATGTCAATGCTGCCGGTGCAAATGCACTGCCGAAATGCATACAGGAACAGATTCCAGACACTAATACATTATTACTGCAATTAATGCAGCAAATGAAACAAAATCAGAGACAAACACAGCAACAGTTAGACACAATGGAACAAATTCTTCAAAAGTTAGACACGATGGAAGAAAATCTTCGAAAGTTAGACTCAATGGAACAAAATCTTCAAGAGTTAGATACAATGCAACAACACCAGAGACAAACACAGCAACAGTTAGACGCAATCGAACAAAATCTTCAAAAGTTAGACACCAAACGTGAACAAACACGTGAAGATTTAACTACTGAGTTACATAAAATCGAATCGAAATGTCAAAAAGTCTGAAATGACGTAAAAACACAAATTTGTGAGCATTTCCAACCTATTTTTTCGCGTCATGAAAATGCATTACAGAATCACGAAGCAGCCATAAAAGAACTGCAAACTCTTGTTCATGAAAATCGCGACACCCTGCAAGCTAAAATTACTCAGTTGCATCAACCGATTCGGTTATGCAACTTGCAAAAACTCAGAAAAACTTAAAGGACACAGTAGATATGATTTCAACACAAATGGACACTCTGAAACTTGGTTCAGAAAAACACACAGAAGAAATAATTTCATTAACGGATAAAGTAGCCGAACTTTCAGATCAGTACACTAACTTATCTACAAAAGTAGATGATAATCTGAATGACACAAAACCGGTAGTCTTTAATGACACAGAAGAGAGCGAACAAATTAGGAAACTGAAACAAAATCTGAATCAAATTAATACGCAACACCAAAGAGAAATCCGGGAAGTACAAGATCAGCTGACACAGGTAATACAAGAATTACGTATTTCAGAGGACACTCGCGCTCCAACACGGGAAGAGGGACTTAGAAATACGGAAAGGCGGCAAAATAATAACACAGGGCATTTCGGAAGTTATGAAAGAAATTGGCAATGTGCACCGAATTTTGAGATGGAACGGCCGACACGACCTAACAATGACCGATATGCGACTCGCTGACATGATGATTTTGACTATAAGCTGTTCATTACTACACGTAAATTCAAAACATTTAAGAATTCTGGCAACAACATTCATCTACAAGCATGGCTCCATCAATTCTCTCATTGTTTTCCTTCCAACTGGTCGTTAGAACACAGATTAGAATTTATGTGTGGCTACTTAGAGAATGAACCAGCTGTAAGAATGCAATCGGTCATTCACGATTGCCACAGTGAAGGAGAATTTTATCATGCCTTCCTCTCAGCATATTGGTCTCAAGCTACACAAGACCGAGTAAAACATAGCATCATAATGATGAAACATTTCGAACAATCTGAATTCTCCAGTCTTGTGAAATATTTTGAAGACATGTTGTACAAGAATCAGTACCTGTCAAACCCATACAGCCCCTCAGAACTCATCTGCATTTGCTTAATCAAATTACCTGAACATTTACGACATATTATTTTAGCAGGGCGTTGCAAAGAAGACATTGAGGCTTTTCAGGGACTGTTACAAGAACTGGAAATTGACACTGACAATCGGGGAACGCGGAAACAGGAGCACAACAATTACAGGTCACATCTGTCACAATTCCACGATGAAAGAAATAATAACTGGACACGACAAGGCTATTCTCACAACACATATCGTGACCAAAACAGACACCACCCGTATGACAACCGTTGGCAGAGTAGTAATCATTACAGGGAAAGAGATTAGGGACATCTTACTCCAGGAACACGACATAAAACATAACAACATTGCATATCCTGTGATTCACATTACTGTAAATGACGTAAAATTTACGGCAGTACTTGGCTCTGGCAGTCCCATTTCATTAAATAGTGAAACAGCCTTTAGCAAATGCAACAAATCGAACGATTGCCCCACACTTCCGTTACGTAAGATTAAATTACGAGGTGCAATCTTTGGAAAACCTGTAGATGTACGCCAACAAACCAATTTAGATTTCTTTTGTCAAAGCCACAGCTTCTCTATGAACTTTCTTGTTGTTCCATTATTGTCGACGGAAATTATACTGGGAGTAGACTTTCTGAATGAATACAAAGCAATCTTAAACTTTCACGATGCTGAAATAAGTTTAGAGAAGGAAGGTAAGTCAATAGCTTTGAAATTTGAAGATTGGCTCTCAAACCATGACGATGAAATTTATCGGCTTTACCTCCTGTTGGACAACAGTTTGGAATTTTCTACGGAACTAGACACTAACAATCACTCTGCAAGTACTGACAGGGATGATATCGATGGCATATTTGAAACTAATGAGTTAATTCAGAATAAAATTCAAACAATTGAGAATTGTAATGACACTGATAGGCAGGACCTCTTTGAGATTTTACAAGCACATTCCACAGTTTTTACTCACAAAACAGGAACAATCAAGGGATTTCAATACCAATTTCGTGTTCGTGAACATACTAAATTTTGTGTTAGACCATACGTAATTCCGGTGCATTATAGGGACCGTGTTAGAACAGAAATACAATCTATGCTTGACGAGGGCATTATTGAGCCTGCAGTAAGCTCATACAACAATCCGTTACATGTTGTTGAGAAGAAAAATGGATCGATCAGGCTTGTCTTAGATTCGAGACAAATCAATACTATCATTATTCCTGAAACAGACAGGCCGCAGATGATGGAAGAACTTCTTCAAAATTTTAATGGTGTAAAAGTGTTGTCTTCCATTGGTCTCAGATCCAGCTTTTATCAGATCGAACTTCATCCAGAATGTAGAAAATACACAGCTTTCCTTTGTTTCGGCGTTTGTTATCAGTTTCGGAAACTTCCTTTTGGTTTGAACATTTCATCGGCAGCATTCATTTGCGGGCTAAATTCCATATTACCTGAGTTCTTAAAACGTCACATCATCTTATATGAGGACGATATTTTAATAGCAGAAGCTTCATGGGAACAACATAATCGCATCCTCAACAGTTTGTTACGTATTTTTGCAGAATCTGGAATTACAGTTAACTTGCAAAAGTCTGAATTCGGTAGGTCAAAGGTGAGGTTTTTGGGACATATTATTTCTTCTGAAGGCATTCAGCTGGATCCTGAAAAGTTAGAAGCAATCAGAGCCATTCCAGTTCCATCCACAAAAAAACAAGTCCGCAGTTTTCTAGGTCTCGTAAATTTTTACCGTCGTTTTCTGAATATGCAAATTCTTGTTACACCAAAACTTTGTTCTCTCACTGGAAAAAATACTATTTGGAACTGGGACGAACAAGCACAGTTGGAATCCAATTCCTTGAAAGAAGCGTTACTTCACGCGCCAATATTAGCTCTTCCAGATCTGTCACAAGATTTCTGCCTTAGCACGGATTCTTCTAAAGTCGGTCTTGGTGCCCATTTATTTCAAGAAGCCATAGAAAATGACATTACTGTTCAGAAAACCATTGCTTTTGCTAGCCGAGTGCTAACAAAATCTGAAAAAAATTATTCCGTTACTGAATTAGAGGCTTTAGCTATCGTTTGGGCATTTAACAAATTCCGTTTCTTTCTTTCTGGTAAGCACGTAAAACTATACAGTGATCATCGTGCATTACAATTTCTTATGTCTTCAAAATTAAATCATGACAGGTTAAAACGTTGGGCATTGTTTCTGCAAGAATTCCGCTTCACAATGTCTACATTCCCGGCAAGGAGAACATTGTTGCGGACGCGCTGTCACGCGCACCGGCTGGGCTTGAGAAAAGTAACACAGAAGGCAACATTGAGAAAAATTTCAGTATTCTTTACATTCAGAAAGTCGCCTTTGAAAACTTCATCACCACATCTTTAAATTACATTGCTCATGAACAAGATAAAGATCCGATTTGGAAAGACATCAAAAGTAAATGGCATGAAAAGACACACACTCAGATTCGGCATTATTACCTGGTTAGAAACAACATACTCTTCAAACGCTGCACTGTTGATGACAAGCTATGGGTACTTTGCATTCCAGACGATTTTGTTAATAAGCTCATTTGGTACATTCATTTCAGCTACGCACATTTTGGCCCACGAAAATGTTATCATATTCTTTGAACGACTTGTTATTTTAACAATATGGAAAAGAGAATTCGAAGAGTCTTGTCTATTTGTAAACTTCGTCAAAAGGCGAAACCATCTACTATCTCACATCGTGCTCCGCTGTTTCCTATCATTCCTTCTAAATTAAAAGAATTTGCTGCTGTTGATCTCTTGGGACCGCTTGTCAGAACATCTAATGGATTTCCGTACGTTCTAGTCGCTGTTGAACTTACTTCAAAATTTATTTCTTTCACACCGTTACGTAAAGCCACTGGACGGTCTGTATCCAACGCCTTTGTTAAAAATTTCTTACGTGAAGTTGGACACGTTAGTAAAGTCATTTCAGATAACGGACCGCAATTCAGATCTGCTGTTTGGTCACCTGTTTTTATTTCATTGTACTCACCACATTGTAACCCCTCCGAACGGATTATGAAAGAAATCAATAAGCTTTGCAGACTTTATTGTCACAGAAAGCATCAGCATTGGGACAGATATTTACACTTATTTCAAAACGTGCTGAATGAAATGCCTCATGATTCCACTGCTTTACCACCTACTCTTGTACTTAAGAATGAAGAACCACCGAACAGAATCAGAGAGCTTGTACCTTTCCCGAATACACGTAAACTTCGACACAAAAACATAATTGATTTGGCTCTTAAAAATATAAAATCTGCAGCAGACAAAAAGAGAAAACTACACGGTAAAGCAAATGCAAAGAAATTATATATTGGTCAGAAAGTTCTCATTAAAGCTCATTCATTGTCACATAAGAAGAAACACTTAAGTCACAAATTCTTTCTAGTTTACAATGGACCATACAGAATCCGACGTATACCACATGGTAATTGCGTTGAAGTTGAAACTCTGCGTACTAAGAAGAGTAAAGGTTTACACCACATTTCACATGTAAAACCATTTATTGAGAGATAATCTGCTCTTTAACTTAGTCTTTGGTATAAAACTTTTCACTTCACATTTCTAGTATGCTTTGTCAGACTTAAGAAACTGTTAACATGCAACAATGTTTGAAGTTAAATATCCAGTCTAGAACCTAGGGAACATTTTTAAACAGAAATTACGAATGCATTGTTATAGTGAACAGACGTCACAGTGTTATTGTGTGTGTACATTCTTGCTTGTTAGTTGCACGATTACATAACGACTATAAGGCTCACATACTTAGAACATTTACCAGTACTGCTAATGAGATTTTAATGCAACATTTTGGTTTACTTGAAATTTGGTGTATCATGAGGTAAGTACATTGGCTTCTGCAGAACTTAGCTTTCGGAGGACGATAATTACGACACTTCCACAGAGATTATCTTACAGCAAGACGCACATTTAGCGCTACAGGACACGTATTTGAGTGATTAATTTCGCACTTAAAACATGCATTTTTTAAGATATTTGAAGTACAGTGATACAAGGGTTTTCTGTGATATATTTCATTCCATTGCTGTAATCTGTAACACCTGAGGGTATAATTACATTAATCGTGAGGGGGTACACGCCTACTTTGTGTACCAGGTGTTTGGCAAGCACAAGGAGCCCTAGCTAATATGGTATTTGCTTATACAACTTTACGCATCGCTACCAAATTTCTCTAACACAGAATTACACAGCTATCTGATCATTTAACAGAGAAAGAAACTTTTCTTTTACTACATCAGTGACAGATGTTTACGTAATTACACAGCTGGATAACTTCACACTTATGAAATTGTATTTTGTCAGTACTTTGTGAAATGTTCATATTTTTTTGGAACCATTGTGATACTATGAGAGCTTTGAATGTCGTATTTCTTATGGGATCATGATTTTTAAAGTACGTTTGAGGTAGATGACACTATTGAAATGAGCAGAGAATTTTCTTTAGGTTTTGACATTATTGCAGAAAGCTACGACGATTTTGAGATTTGACTGAGGTGTTATGATGTTATTTTTACGATGACGATATGTATTATGCTGTTGAGGTATGTTTATGATCAATAAGATGATGATACCATATATGAGGAATTTGATTATGCTACGTGTTTCTCATGATGAAATATTGAAGAAGTGTCGACGAATATGTATATGTATAATAAGGTAAGGAATAATGAAAAGTGGTTAGGGACTCTGACTTGTGAAGAAGGTTGTTGGAAACCAAGAATCGTACTTTAAGAGTTATGAAATGTGTGTAAACGCGTGAATGTATCACAATGCTGGCGAAAACTTTTTGGACACTGTTATATTTATAGGATTTTGTTTCTACAGTTTTGTAACCCAAATTCTTGACCTGTGAAATATTTTTATATGAGACTGTCACTGTAGCGGAAACTGGTGTCGTAAATATTTCGGTAAGAAAGTTAAGTGACCACCTGCACCTAATGCGTCGTGAGCACCCAGCTGGGCGACAGTCGCCTTGAAAAAAGCCATTAGCGTGTGCCTTCCAGAGGCACAGGTGGAA
Source organism: Schistocerca piceifrons (assembly GCF_021461385.2). NCBI lineage: Eukaryota > Metazoa > Arthropoda > Insecta > Orthoptera > Acrididae > Schistocerca > Schistocerca piceifrons. The sequence goes on along the minus strand of NC_060138.1, from coordinate 1,186,524,770 downwards.
AAAAAAAAGGGAGGCCATTATCCTCACTATTGACGTTCCTTTGTAGAAAGCATCGCAAAAACTACATGGTCGAACTTGAAAACATATGATTACACTGTCGAGCTCTTAATTTATGATTTACTGAAATGCCTAATGAAATGACGAGAAATATTTTTATGTCTATACACCTGATTATGACTACTGTCTCTCTAGTTGAGAGATTATTCTACTAACTTATGAAATGCCTAATGACTACTGAATGATGTTCTTATGCTTTACTTTGTACGTAGTTGCTTATTTCATTTGATATCTAGTTTCTAGCTGCACTGCAGCATTGGTTAAAATAGAATTTTATAGCTGTACTAACATAAATATTTTCTGCCTACAGATCCAGTAAATAATTTTATAATCTAATAAAAAAAAACGAAGGAGCATAAAAAGACATTTCCCTTCACAGGAATTGCATAAATAATTTTTTTATTGACTTGGTAACTTTCTTGCAGAGTAAGTTTTTGTGATGCATCACTCTAGTGTTAAGATGTGACATAGGTATTAGACATGGCTATATTTAGTGTAATATTTTTCTGCTTGCGCTATATCATGTTTAGATATAAGTTATTTCATTTTCGTGTTACTGAATTTTAATTTGTGTTACTCTGCTAAGCCAGATTTATTTTTCTTGTTTGCTGCGCATTGCCTCATTTTAGTTGTAATGTTGAACTGCTTGGTAATTTAGATTTACTATAGCTTGCTTTGCAAATTTCCATTTTTTTATTGCTGTTTGTATTAATTGTTTTATGCTGCTGCATTGCCTCGTCCCTTAGTTTAGCATCTGAGCTCAGTAGATTTAAGTTAGCTTAAGAGGGGGTAGACTATATAAGAAACCGACTATGGACAATAGGAAAAAAATGCATTGAGAAGTTATATGAAAAAGATTTGGGCCAAAATGAGTATTGTACAGTGGAGAAAAACTATTTTGAAAGAGGATGTGAACAGAATACAGACAGCAGGCTTAGATAGTACTTCTGGGAACAATGATGAACAAAGGGAGATCTCCATGCAAAATACTGCAGTAAAACAAACCCTGTCCTTTCCTTTTGTGTCATCCCTCTATATGTTTGTGTACCCTTGTGTATTTGTGTTTTTCCTGTCTTTATGTGTTTATCTGATAAGACTTATGTTGATGAATTTTTCTAGTACTAAGCTACATTCACTATGATGAGGAATACTGTTATCCTCAAATATAATTGGCATTAATAATATGTTATTTACCTTGTAAATATGCTTAGACATTATTTGTTCTGTTTTGTTTTAATGGTCATGTGTGAAGTTGATGTTTAAAAATTTATTCTGATCTTTTATGTATCAACTTATCTCATAATTCCTGTAACATTGATGTATATGTTTATTTCTATTCTTTTGTAAAGCCTGTATTACTACAAATTTTATCTGTATTATTATGTTTTTAATGATGTTTTCTGTATCTTTGTAATTTTATTCTTGTTTTATAAAATTGTAATTGTCACCATTCATCATATTATTAACTTGTAAGTTCCATTTCCTACACACATTTCTGTTGGTCATAGTATATGGACAATATGTGAGAAGTAGGGACTGTTAGTGTTTGCACGTGTGTTAATAATTCAGGAAGGGACTGGATAACAGCATTGCTGGTTCTAAGGACATTTCAAACCAATTATTTGTGAGTGGACAAGTGGTGGTTTATGGACTAGCTATATTCTCCGCAAGACTCTTCGATGGTGATTGTGCACCTGCACAGTCGCAACAAGTGGCTGCTGGCCGTCTCTACATGGACTACAGTGGGTCTGCATCTTTGACGGCCCACCAATACCGTTATTTCTACAAGGACTGCAGTGTGTCTGCACCTCCGGTGGCACACCAGTACCATAATCTCTACAAGGACTGCAGTGGGTCTGCATCTTTGATGACCCAGCAATACCATTATTTCTACAAGGACTGCAGTTGGTCTGCACCTCTGGTGGCCCACCAAAACCATAATCTCTACCAGGACTACAGTGGGTCTGCTCTGTGATGACCTACCTACCAATACGCTTCAAAATTTCGACTGATTCTGCTGTGGGTTTGCTCCGTTGTGGACAAATACCTGTCAGCATGTCAAGAGTCAGCACTGTCTTTCCGTTGGAAGGACAACACTACTTCTTCAAGACTGCATGGAAATCCACTGCTTCCGTGTGCATTGTCTTTTACTGCTCAGACATTGAGAAAAGAAACGGCAGTTTCACTGTGATGAGTGATCAGGACTGTCTTTATGGACTGTGAGAAAATTTTAGCTTTTGACCAACATTGTATTAATAAGTGTGTGCATTTGATATTTTTCTTACTGTAATTATGAAAAATTTTTTCAGATCTGTATTGGCCAGTGCCCAAAACAATTTGTAAAATTCTTTTGTGGGGAGTATGGGGGCTATGTAAGTAGGCTGTTTATGTTTTCTTATTGGCAACGTTACATAGCGGTCTGTGTGAGAATCACTGGCTGTGCTGTGTGCAGTCTGTGGCTAGTTTGCATTGTTGTTTGCCATTGTAGTGTTGGGCAGCGGCAGCTGGATGTGAACAGCGCGTAGCGTTGCGCAGTTGGAGGTGAGCCGCCAGCAGTGGTGGATGTGGGGTAGAGATGGCGGAGTTTTGTAATTTGTCATGAACTGCTATATATATTATCACTATTAAGGTAAATACATTGTTTGTTCTCTATTAATATCATTTGCTAACTATCCCTATCAGTAGTTAGTGCCTTCTGTAGTTTGAATCTTTTATTTAGCTGGCAGTAGTGGCGCTTACTTTATTGCAGTAGTTCGAGTAACCAAGATTTTTGTGAGGTAAGTGATTTGTGAAACGCATAGGTTAATGTTAGTCAGGGCTATTTCTTTTGTAGAGATTTTTGAAAGTCAGATTGCGTTGCGCTAAAAATATTGTGTGTCAGTTTAAGCACAGTCCTGTATAATTGTTCAAAGGGGACGTTTCATATCAGTAAAAGCACAGTCTTGTATAATTGTTCAAAGGGGACGTTTCAATTGGAACTCTATACGGACGCTGATAACCGCGCAGTTGAGCGCCCCATGAACCAAACTTCCTCATCATAACATCATCACTTTTCAAGGGCTTTCAATTGGAACTCTGTTAGGAGGGCGACATAATCTACAATATGACATTGACAGCAAATTTGTTCTACGTGGAACAGTGTTTCATACTGCACTCTGTGGTAACTCGTAACCGTCTCGTGAACGGCGTGTGGGTGACACGAGGCCTCTCAATCATTCCAGGCGAATATTATGGTAGCTTCTTATGCACTACCACAGGTATCTCCATGCCATGTCTGTCTCCTACACAATTATTACTTCGTCTCTAATAACAGCGACGTCTACAGAACATTAATCTCCAGCCGTTCTTCCAACCTTTGGAGCTAGATCTTCCAGACGGTAATGGAATTTTTGTGGACAGATTGCCCACTGCGGGGGAAAAAAAATACATCTACGCTTATCATCTGGGCCGACGATGGTTCTGCGACCGCCAGCTTATTTGTAGGGCCGACAGGGCGCCCCGGAGGCGGATTTCAATTCCGAGAGCGTCACCGCTGGCCGGCCGGACGTGATATTGGCAGCAGGCGCCGCCCCACGCCGCCCCCAGATTGCCTCCACCTCCGCGCCGCCTCTTAATGTATTCGGCGCGCTCGTGAAGGAACGGCGGATCGGGCGAATTCCAATCTGTAGCGGCTGGGACTTCTCGTCACAGCTGCGGCGATACAGTTCTTCCTTTCGCTCTCTTTCGAATTGAAAATAATTTGGGGTGTATTAACTGATTATTTATTTAGAGACAGTTGGAGGCAGCCTTATACCTAGCGGATAGTGTACCTAGGAGTAAGTGATGTTTCCTGCTAAGTGTTTCAATGTAGTGAGGGATTTTAGAAGAAGAGAGGAACGTTCACTAGAGGCAGCCATGAGCAGTTCCCGGCGTTTTCTGTTGTTTTTGATGTTGTGAGACAAGAGGTGGAGCTTTCGTACAACGTCTGTAAGTATTACGAGTCCTAAAGATTTATTTACTCTGCAATAAATTAAAACTATTTGTTAATTCTTCAACTACTGTGCTTTATGGTGCGTAAAATTATGTATATTTTCAGAGTAGTTTCATAGCATGGGCACTGTTGAAACATTTTTGTCAGTCATGCATTGTCTTGCATTCTTAATTATTTTCAAGGTACACTCATGTTTATTAATTAAGGATAATGCTGACACATGGTGAAACAACGCTCTGGTGGGCGGTTTGCGGGTTTAAATCACCTCGGCGTATGACCATGCGGTGCATTTAACCAGCGGTCGACGCACGGTGGCGCTGGCAGCAGTTCACATACGCAAAGGTGTGTTTTGCATGTCAGATTACTGTGCAGCGAGTAAGTGTGCAGATGTTTTCAGACGTGCTAGTGGTGACTATGTGTAGAAAATGGTTCAAAGAATACATACTGATGACGTAATGAGGGGTAGAATACTAGGGCGACTGGAGTCTGGTCAAACACAGCAGTCCGCAGCAAGGGCCCTCTGTGTGCCACAAAGTGTGATCTCAAGATTATGGCAACGATTCTAGCAGGAAGGAAACGTGTCCAGGCGCTACAGTACGGGACGTCCACAGGGAACAACACCACAAGTAGATATCTCACCATCGGTGCCCGCAGACGGCCACGGAGTACAGCAGGTAGCCTTGCTCGGGACCTTACCGCAGCCACTGGAACAGTTGTCTCCAGACACACAGTCTACAGACGACTGACTGCTACGGTCGCAGGTTCGAATCCTGCCTCGGGCATGGATGTTTGTGATGTCTTTAGGTTAGTTAGGTTTAAGTAGTTCTAAGTTCTGGGGGACTGATGACCACAAATGTTAAGTCCCATAGTGCTCAGAGCCATTTGAACCATTTTTCTACAGACGACTGAATAAACATGGTTTATTCGCCCGGAGACCTGTAAGGTGCATTCCACTGACTTCTGGTCACGGGAGAGCCCGTAAACCCAGGTGTCAAGAACACAGTACGTGGTCATTGGAACAGTGGTCCCAGGTTATGTTCACGGACGATTCCAGGTGTAGTCTGAACAGTGATTCTCGCCGGGTTTTCATCTGGCGTGAACCAGGAACCAGATACCAACCCCTTAATGTCCTTGAAAGGGGCCTGTATGGAGGTCGCGGTTTGATGGTGTGGTGTGGGAATCATGGGTGCAGTGGGTCCCACCCTCCTCCTGGTGGATGCCAACACACGGCCTCACCGAGGTGCAATCCTGGAGGAGTACCTTGAAACAGAAGATATCAGGCGAATGCAGTAGCCTGCCTGTTCTCCAGGCCCAAACCCCATCGAGCACGTCTGGGATGCTCTCGGTCGACGTATCGCTGCACGTCTTCACTCCCCTCGGACACTTCAGGAGCTCCGACAGGCACTGGTGCAAGATTGGGAGACTATAACCCATCAGCTGCTCGACCACCTGATCCAGAGTATGCCAACCCGTTGTGCAGCCTGTGTACATGAGCTTGGTGATCATATCCCATATTGATGTCTCGTAGGAAACAGTGGCGTTTTGTAGCACAAGTGTTTCAGGTTGGTTTTCTCAACTTATCACCAATACCGTAGACTTACAGATCTGTGTAGCGTTTGTTCCTTATGTGCCTATGATATTAACGCCAGTTTTATGTAGTGCCACGTTATATGGCATCACATTATGTAGTTATCCTTAATTTATGAGCATGAGTGTATAATGCTCCTGTCGGTAACCCTTCAGGCCCGCTCGCTATATTAGGTCACAGTTTCCCCTTATTTTCCCAACAAACTTTCCGAAGAGCTAATCTCATAAAATTATTCCTCTGGGGATACTATGGTGACTGTTTCGAGTGAGAACATAGATTTTTAAGGGGCAAGAATTATAACTTATTCAAACACACAGTAAACATTAACACTTTTGATAACATTCAGCATTTCAGTCTACATGCCACTGTTTGATTCCGATCATTTCCACAATGAAACTTAAACAACGACCGCTGGCGGCACGGACACGCTATAGTAGCACTGAGAGGACTACCGAGCAATGCCGACCTATGCGATATCCAAGATCGGCTTCCTCCGTGCTGGCCTAGAGCCCAACTGCCACTAACTCACACCACAACATTAACTGGTCTACAGCGTATTGTCGACAACCAAGGATTATATTATACTGGTAGCCACGGCTCGACTGAAATACTCTGAAGGTTGAACAGACTATTTGCTCCTAAGTAAATGTTGTACAATGGACCAGTTTTTCAGATATGGAAAAAAACTCACTTTTCCAGGGAAATTCTGTCATTTCAGAGACAGACCGCAGCACACATAATGTGAATGCTGTCATTCAAAATAGAGTAAGAAAATATATGAAACTTCTTTTAAATGGCTAGCTGGAGGTAAAAATCTTAAAAGTGTTCCAAGCACTCTCCCCTATTAGAGCAAGTTATTGCCCTGGAAAGGGCTGTAAATTACTTTTCAGTTATCTTCTAAGATGTGTTGATGCCAGAATCATGAGAGAAGATGGTACTAATAGTAAGATTGGACACCACAAATGTCAGTCGAAGATATTACAAATCATATCAGCCCTTATCTGCTATGGGCAGAAAATTACTGCTGCAGTGCACATATTGACAGCAAACGATTCTAATGAATGAAACAAAACGATTGAGTGAAGTGAGCGAGTGAGGCAAGTGAGTAAGGGAAAACGCGATGTTTCTAGCAGTTTTATAACCTGGCTAATGTGTTTCTACTGCTAAAAACTTAACCTGCATTTCCAATCATACAGGATAGTTTCAATCCTGTTATGCCTTTGTGGGGTTGTTACATGGTAGCTTTTCTCAACAACTGTCACACAAAGTATTTCATGATATTATGTGCTCATTCCTTTGTTCGATGTAGTCGATCTCCTATGCTGCATCATATCTGCAGACGTCATTCTGTACGACAAGTGACTACCTGGATAATTGTGTCTCCTCTTGCCCTCTCTTATTATGGCGAGAAACGTGTTATTTTTCAGTAGACCTGAAAGCTTTATGCTGACTGGGATGACATAGAAGTTTACTTAGATGGGTCAGGAGAGACCGTAAGCATGTGCAGTGCTAAGGGCTGACTTTCAGTGTAAGTAGTCGAAAGCAGAATACATTTTGCCCACCTCAGTATTCTGGATGGTCCAGAGGGACAGGAGGGTTAGTGGAGTGATGTCCCTGATCATCAGACGTTGCACTAACGTCATGGATTAAATTCCAAACCTTTCTGCAGTGTCTCATGACGTAAGAGCATGAGATTGTGATCCAGCCATCATCTGGTGACAAACTCGGGGTTCCCTAGGTACTTTTCGAGAGCAGTAGAGTATGTGCCAACAGTAGGTTTTACCCTCTCCCTTCTCCCACTATCTCCAACACGAACATGGCACTACACTACACACATCCCCATTACAGTTCCCAACCAGACGGTCGAATATGCTCTTCAGGGACTCCCAGCCACCCGTGCCTTACGACTTTAATTTTTTACTTTTGGATACGTCGTCCGTTTAAGGTGTCGCAGCAGGTTTTTCATCATATGTTCAAATGTGGCTGGAGTGTTACTTAGTCCAAAAAAAGATATTTTTGAACTCATGAAGTCCGCTAGGTGGTACGAAATCAATCTGTTCCCTGTCAGCCTCATCAGTTCTCTGCACGAGAAGTTGAGAAGTATTTTGCTCCTGTCAGTCAGTCCAGAATGTCATCAGTGCACGGCGATTGGTAAAAACTTGCTTTGTGATTTCGTTTAGTCTTCGGTAATCGACGCAGGAACGCCATGCCCTTATTTCCTTCTTGAGAAGCACCATAGGGGAAGACCAAGAACACTCTGGAGGTTAAATGGTGTCATGCTGCAGCATCCTCTCCACTTCCTCCCAGATTATCCGTTGTTCAGCTTGTGCTAGTGCTGACTAACAGTGGGTAGTACATCTTGAAACATCAAACGACTGAAAGTAAGTAACGGTCTCTTAAATCAAAGAATAGTAAATTAACTCCTACTTCTGATGGGGAATTATTCATCTAAATCCCTCAAATATCGCCACTTATATGATGCTGGAGGTTCAGTGGTGTCATCCGGCAGCATCTTCTCCACTTTCTCCTGCATTACCCGTTGTTCAGCTGGCAACACCGTATATGACAATTCTTTCATTAATAGTTATTCTTGCAATATGTATTCCTGTCGGCTCTACATATTTCGTATTTGCGACCTTCAACACAGTCGCTTACCTGTCTGGGAACGATACGGTGTTTCACCGTTGACCGCTTGGTCTGTCTCTTGTCCACTTTGGATTTGAAAGCAACTGAAACCTGATGCAGAATGGTTATCAATCGCCGACGTTGTTCTTCAGTTAGGTCAGATCCTGGTAGCAGTTCGACAGTACCTTCCTTCACTGCGTTGTTTGTACTGGTAGTGATTCTTCGTCCAACACATGAGCTGCCGTTGTTGAACTCGTTCTGTTGTCGCTACACACACGTCTTAAGGATGAGTTGTGGCTTATCTTGCCAACTAGTGATCCAAAGTTCACCTTTTCTTCTTGACAACCTGCAATGATTACTATCGTAGCTGGCAGGTAGATTTCCATTGTGAGCCTGAATACCTTTCTGCAATCGACTAAAAGTTTACAGTTTAACTGAACACTCGTTTAACGATTGGCAATCGTCTCGTTGATGATGGTAGGATAAGAATGTCATCAACGGCAAACAACCACCTAGAGTAAACTTTGTGTGTGTTCGTTGGAAGAACTTCGTCAGTCTGGAGCTCTGACTTTTCACAGTTTTTTCACAGTCTGTGACTGCATTAAGAGCCGGCCGTAGTGGCCGAGCGGTTCTAGGTGCTACAGTCTGGAACCTCGCGACCGATACGGTCGCAGGTTCGAATCCTGTCTCGGTCATGGATGTGTGTGATGTCCTTAGGTTAGGTAGGTTTAAGTAATTCTAAGTTCTAGGGGACTGATGACCTCAGAAGTTAAGTCCCATAGTGCTCAGAACCATTTGAACCATTTTTGACCGCTTTTGATCCCGCCGACACGAGTACATTAAGTTAAAATTCTCTAGAGGTTCAAAGGTGTCATCCTGCAGCATCTGCTCCACTTCCTCCCTGATTATCCGTCGTTCAGCTGGCGACACTCTATACGGGCATTCTGTCATTAATAATTATTCTAGCAATACATGTTCCCGTCGGCTGTATGTATTTCCCATTTGCGAACTACAGAACAATCGATTTCGTATTACGGAATCCAGTCCTATTCAGCTGACAAAGATAAGTTCTCGAGATTACATAAAATGAAGCCCCTGAGTCTACCAGCACACGGACTCGTTGGTAGTCATTGATGACGTCGACGGATTTTTTGTCATCTTTGTAGCTGTTGTACATAGAGGATTTTCATCCTAGTTTTCCTGAATTCGGTGGATAGGCAAGCGGCATGGTGCCTCTGTATGGCGAAGAGGATCTTCAACGGCTTGAGCGATCTCGTGCAGTGTACGGCGATGAGTGACGGCGCTCAGGTGGGCTGTAATTGTCTGCAGTTGAGTGGCGTCAGTAGGACTGTTGTGATGACTGACGTCCGATGGCTTAATAGTCGTTCCACAATGGTCTTCTTTCTCTGTAGTTGCGCAGTGAAAGACACCTGCGTGTTGTCATCCGCCGTCCAAAAGTCTGTTTCTACGCGGGGCGTTTTACTTGGAGGAGGAGTTGATTATACCTGTGTCGGTCGGATGTTGCATTGTCGTTTGACCTGGTGGCGTACGTCCGAAATGCCCACGTCCATTCTTTATGGCGAGCTCGACAGATGGTGGTGATTGGTGTCTAAGATTGATACCTCTCTCCTCAACGTTCTCTACTATCTCCTGAAGTGTGGGATCGACGTCCAAGGCCACTGTGTCTTGTGTATTAGGTCCGACAGTTCCGATTATCATAAAATGCAGTATACCATTCCTTCAAACAATACGAGAGAATCGAAGTCACGGTGTCTTCCGTAACAGCCACAGCGACCACATTCAGGATACGATCGATCATAGCTCTTTCATCCGACTCTTGTTCTATTGTTTTGTTTTCTCAGGGCGCTGGAACCACAAGACTAATTACTCTTTCTTCGTGACATTCTGTACCAGAAGAACTTGGCACATGCCTGCGACTTCTTTCATCAGATACGAGATTTTGCCGGTTTCTGTCAATTCACAGCACTTTAAAGGGCCACAACATTCCGTACGTGTGATTGTGTCGTTTCGCTGTGACGTTGAGCCCTTTTCTTCGATTTTTCTTTTGCGAAGAGAACTTGCTGTTGATTGTGACCAAATATGTCCTCCGGATCAGCCTGGAATTTGTCTCACTTATTACTCTGTCTTCATTGTTCACAGACGCGTGGGATTATCCCAGCGGCCTTAGGCGCTGCAGTCATGGACTGTGCGGATGATCCCGGCGGAGGTCCGAGTCCTCCCTCGGGCATGGGTGTGTGTATTTGTCCTTAGGATAATTTAGGTTAAATAGTGGGTAAGCTTAGGGACTGATGACCTTAGCAGTTAAGTCCCATAAGATTTCACACACACACACACGCACACATTGTTCACAAACCATTGCTCGGGTGGGCTAAACAAAAAAAAAAAAAAAAAAAAAAAAAAACATATTTTTCCAGACAAATACTCTCATCTCACTTGCTGTACGTGCCGAGTCGGTCGAATCTTGTCACCCGTTCCGTCGCATTGTCTCCGGGAAACTGTGATGAATGTGTGATGTGCAGGTGACTTACTGCTGGCTTGGAATCCATGAGGCCATACAGACCTTTGGAACGATGTACCGCTTGAATTCCGGTTCCCGTCCGTGAAGGCGACTATATTTACGTTGCCTGGTTGGAGCCAAGATGAGGTACATATTTTAAAGTACTCGGCGTCTCCTCCAACCTATGTGACGTAATAAATGGAATAAAGAACAGACCCGAAAGCAAGTTCGCCAGTGAAATACAACACCTAGCACTGACAGCACATTTGTTACTAACACCAGCGTAGAACCAGAACTCACTCCTAGACGGAGAGACCAGTCGTTTACACTATCACCGAATATTCCAGAAAGAAGGTGTTTATACATACATCGAATATTCCAGAATATACAGTCATTACAAACAAAAGATATTCCAAGAAACTTGCAGAACTTTTAAATACTAAACAACAAAATAATTACTAGTGTTCGGGTTTGAACTGGCGACGTTGCACTTCATACACAACAACTCGCAGCAATATTTAAGTTACTGATGAAGCACAGTAACAAGGGATTGTTTCTTCTCTGTTTTGTTTTCAAATGCTGGCGTATATCTCAACTCAGAGGCAGCTGGATGAGGCGTTGTATGTAGTACTGGATAGTCGTTCTTTGAAGCTGTAAATCAACTACAAACGTCCTTATCGTAGTACACACCATAAACCAACACAGTAAAACAGGTGGGTGTAAGTCGTTGTTTAGAATGTTTCAGTCCAAAAGAGAGAGGGGAATTTAGATGCATTTAAAAATTTAGAAACTTCCTAGAGTAATACAGATTGGGACTGTGTTAAGAGTTATCCCAAGAATGTGTAATTTTGTGCAGTTTTGATTATCTGTAAGGACGCAATTACAGTTATGTTTCACAAAAATGTATCTGCAAATTGGTCTGTTATTAGGCATTGAGCCAATAGATTATCGGACGGGAGAGTGAATTAAGTGAATGAGTTGGCGGATAGCTGCGAAATGAGCAAATGTTGCATAACTAGCATAATAAATATCAAAATGCGCGTCTGCATCCCTCCATTCACCAAATGCGTCATAAATTGCTTCCAAATATGTAACTCGCTCACATACACCACAAATAACAATAAAACTTCCGATAATTAATCTTCTGAAACAGCGGTCTAAAACTCACGGCTCGCTGGCCACATGTAGTGCGCCGTCATCTCTGTTGCGGTCCATTTGCATAATTATTAAATTAAAAATAAACTTTCGAGTTTTTTCCATATGTCCAAGTGCGTCAAAGAGTAACTGTTGTAAATACATTACGCTGCAAGATGTAAAATATTTTATTATACGTCTAAGTGCAACCTTGGCAAATACGGCCTATGTGTAAGGAGCTCTATTAGCTTCTTTTTATTCCTTTCTTAGTTCACTTCGTATTAGGCGGTGGGGAGACGCATAAATCTGTTTCCTTACCCCCGGAATTACTAGAGGTGGTTTACGACTGCTGCGAACCGAAAGACTGGCATGAGAAACGAATTTTATCCTGGGGAACATCTCTTAGCTGTATTGTGACCGCAACTTTCTCTTTTCTTCTACTGTAATACCGCGATTTTACCCCTGGGGCACTCCTGCAGACTCTGCTGAGTCTATCCTGTACTCTGTCTACATTCCTAATATCGGTTAATTGGTATTAAAAATGTTCAAGTATTCAGCATGTTGCTACATTTTATGAATTAGACAGTGGTACGCAGCTTTCCCATGCATCTTGAGACCTCTGTTTAGCTCACAGACTAGACCTTTCACTTTTCACAGGAACTTCATTTCAGCTCCGAAGATTCATAGCTCCAAAAACGTGTTGGTTCCTATGCTCATAAAGCTTTCTGAAGGATGGCGGCAAGCAAACTGAATGTTAACACCCTTGACAAATTAATATTATAACCGGAGTTATGAATCGGTACGTACCTTTAAATACGTCAGGTTCGTCAAAATCACTGAAAGTATCGTTAGTTAGAACGAGTTTCAATTCTTAAACATGAATTTCTATGCAAGAAACCTTCTTTCAAATAATCTGATTCGCGACGTTTTGAAAAGCTGAGTGCCAAAGACGATACTGCTTCTCGAATTGTATCAAACAATCGTTTTATATTCCCAGAATGAGATTTTTCACTCGGCAGAGAAGCGTGCGTGCGCTGATATGAAACTTCCTGGCTGATTAAAACTGTGTGCCGGACCCAGACTCGAACTCGGGACCTTTGCCTTTCGTGGGCAAGTGGTTTTTTTTCGTGCGTTAACCACTTTCCTCCTTTTTTCTCGCCTTACAATTTTTTTATACTATTTTATTTCAAAGCAAATTCTCTGGCAACTTTTTTGTGTTCTTTCTTTTTTTCTTTTTTGAAAAAGAAAAGAGAGGTTTTGGCTACTTTATGGCGAAAACAGTTACTGCATTTCTTCTACCTCTTGCATACGGAAACGGAACAATAACTTAAAAACAAACGCATCGGCCGGAAATCTAACTCGGGCAGCTGACCAAATTTATTTGTTTATCTTATTTATTTATTTATTTATTTTTGAGTAGCACAGTCATGGCAGGTTGGAGGAGGCAAGGCGGGTAGGAGTCGAATTCCGAGGCCTAGCCAAGATGTCTCTCCACTTCTACCACTTAAGCTCACCATCAATTTTTTTTAAATTTTTATTTATTTACTTTTTTATGTAAGAAGTAACAAAAACATGGGGGCCATACACCAGAAATTATGCCGATAATGTGAACTAAAAAGGGCCATCTAGCCCGCTGGGATCACCTTATCAAAGAGGGTGGCCAGTAACAGGCGGTCATCAATGCAATAGGCATCACCAGTCATCAATCGTCGGAACGTCCGGGGCCGCTGCACGCACCCAGAGACTGTATATGTTACCGTAAGTGCATCGTGGAAACATCACAAATGCAAGTCAATTTCTTCTCACAGCCGGCACACCCCAGATGGGCCGTTGGTCCATAAATAACAATCCCAAATAGTTGGCAAAAGTTTCCGGTATTCCGTTCTGTTCGTTAAGACTAGGAACTCGTCGATCATGTATTGCTACATATTGAGGACTTCCTTTTCACCGTCGCGGTACATGTAGCGTATCGCTATTCCTTGCACCCAATTGACCGCACTCATCCGGGTCATCGGAAAATTGACAGCGTCGGGATGAAAGAGGTCCAGGGGCACAATCGAAACATAGGGGCGGCGTAGCAGTAAAGCCAATATCTGGCCGATCAGTTTCCAGCACTCGCGTGCGGGGCCACAATTTATGTTCGTCCGCGTCTACCATCGCGCAACGGGGGCACATAGGTCGTAAGTAAGGTGAATGGCATGTAGTCTTCGTCGGGTCGGAAATTTCTCAATAATGACCACATACCACGTCGACCACACTAAAGTTTGTCAACGTGGGCGCGTGGTTGGCTAGCCCAACCCGCGTCCAGTTGACCGCGGGGTGGCGTCGTACAATGTCATTAGCCGGATTCCAAGCCTTTGCTGTCGGATTCCGTGTCTCCGGTATAATCCCCAACGTATAGCTGTGCTCCACGAAAAACGTCCTAATACGGCGATAAATGTCCAACCGGTACCGGTGGGCACAGTGTGTGTGCGGCCACCTCTGCTATCGTCCCACCTTCATGTAGCGTGATTTCCGGAGTTTTATCACGCTGCCTGCCACTGCTCCATACTGTTGGAGCCAGGAAAGCGCCCTTTGTATTTCGTCACCAGTCCGTGCTAAGAACATCACATCATCGGCGTATGAACCACATCGAAAGGTCACGGAGCAGAGGCTAAGTCCTTCCAAGCGTCTCCGCAATCCACGAAGAGCTGGTTCGAGGGCAATGGTGAATAACATGGCAGAAAGAGGACAACCTAGTCTGACGCACCTGCTGGACGGGGGAGGACCGATAGCCGTTTACCATAATCCCATGGATCAAACGAAGCACGACAGATGTCGGCATGCGCGGGAAACCAATGTGTTCCATAACTGCATGCTGGAAACAATGTACAACGCAATCGAAAGCATGGTCAAAATCCAGCGCAAGAGTGCCTTGAAGACGGCATGTTTGCATGAGCGCTACCACGTCTCTGTAGGTGCTTAAGGCCGTGAACACATTAGTGTCACCTCCGAGGCAGGTTTGAACAGTGTGAATGGCCGCCATTACTGTAGATTTCAGCATCTCGCGGAGGATAAGTGTCAGCAGCTTGTAGTCGGTGTTTAGCATTGTCAGTGGGCGAAAATTAAGTGGGCGTCAGCCTCCTCCGGGCTTTGGCACCGGTAGCAAGAGACCCTCAGTAAAGTCAGATGGTATCTGAAGATCAGTGTTCAGGAGTTCTCCGTACATCCTGAGCCACATTGGGCCCATGAGTTCAAAAGATCAGTGTTCAGGAGTTCTCCGTACATCCTGAGCCACATTGGGCCCATGAGTTCGAAAAACCTTTGGTAAAATTGAAGAGGGAGTCCGTCAGGCCCTGGCCATTTGTTGGGGTCACTGCGCAGCATAGCCTCTCTTAATTCTTCCAGTCACCTCCGCCAAGACTGAAGCATAATTTTGTGGGTTCCGAGAGACGGGTGGATCAGATAGGATTTCCTTAATCCTAAATACATGTTGTACTCTTGCTGTTACAGAAGTGTATATGACTGTGTGAACGCTCATACGATGTTCATTTGCATATCATTTCGTCGTCCATCCTCCATCTCGACCCCCCGTAATGAGCTGCCTCTTGAATCTTCTTCAACCTTGAATAATATGGTGGAGAGAAGGTCTTTCTTCACCAACATCATCAGTTGTCTTCGTTCGCACCCGCACACCAGCTGGAAGTCCGGCGGTGATACGCAGCAACCGTGCCTTGACGTGCTGTTCTGCCGATTGTCGTTCCGGCGACGGCGGTTGCACAGCCAGTTCGCGGACCACAGTGTAGTAGAAATCAGTGATGGCAGTATACTAGCGCTCTCTATCTCGTCCATAGGTGGATAGTGTTCGGTACAGGGGGGATTGGACACACCGTAACCACCATTGAAGTGCGGAAGCGTAGGCGGGTAATCGCCGCTGGCATGTGCTCCATGTGGACTCAACTTCGGGTCTGCAATTTACGTCACCAAGAAGGGCCATATTAAGGCGCCACGGGCCTATACTTCGTCGGACTCATTGGTGGGGGAAGGCGAGAGTACACACGTATGCTGAGTGATCCCTGAACGGTGCCGGCCACATGTCAGCGTCGACAACGGCCGATCGCAGGCCGCGAGTGACGTAGACTCGATCCAAACGGCTCGCGGAATGACTAGTAAAGGAGATGTATGACCCAAGTGTCCAACAAAGCCAAGTCCTTTTGGCCTTCTTCAGAAGAAGAAGGCCAAATTACTTTGGCTGAAACCTGGGCAAAGTTTGGTTTCTATTTGTAACTAAGGCTGACGTTTTACATGTACAATTATCACAGTTGCTAACACGGCTGCACTATGTTAAAAATTCCTTTACAAGTGCTTGAAGCGCTGGGCAGGTGGTACAGTGCGACACCTGGTCGGATGGTCTGAGCACACAATTGAAATCTCCGGCCACTACTAAGTGGTCGGCAATACCCTGGAAGAGCAGAGCAATGTCATCAGCAAGAAGGTGCGGCGTTCTCTTCGTCTGTCGGAGCCGAAAGGAGCATACAGGTTCACCAGACGAACTGTACCCACCGTGAGTGCGACGTCTCGAGCCGACGGTAAATAAGACACATAAGTTGCCATAATCCCTTCCTTCATCAGAATTGCTCCGCCGCCCACATCTGAAGGCATAGTGTAGGTGTCGTATGCATAGGTATCGATATAGAGTCCTGATCGGACTTATTGAAGGAAAACAACATCCAGATCTGCAGCTCGTTAACGTATCTTGCAGCATACGGGATTTGACATCAGAAGCAACGCCGTCGACATTGATAGTGGCGAGGCGGTATGCCTGTTCCATCAAATCGCGGGAAATGTCCTTGGTATTACAGGTGGGCAGTGGTCGTGATGTGGATCGTCGTTAGGGCGTAGAGGTAGGAAGCGGCGGGTGTGGACCATTCCGGCCTAGGCGTCTGTCGCCGGCAATGTAGACGCTGTCAACTGCATCGGTGTATCGTCAGGGTCCTGAAACGCATCTTGTATCTCCATCTCCTGTGCCCAGTCTTCCAGGGATAGTGATATCAGTGAATCTCGAGAGGCAGACGTAGTCGTGGGTGCATCCCCGGGGTCGGGGCTTTGGTGATTTCCCGCATCCCCACTGTGCACAGACCCACCGATAGCGTGAGAAGACGTCGAACCGTGCGGTACAGTAGTATCGCCATGTCGGATCGCTTTACCGGCTAATGCACCTCATAATCAATTGGTGGCCTCTCGGGCTGTTCTACTGCATCGGTTGTTATGCGCGGTTTCTTATGGCGCTTTGGCGATTTCTGTTTACGCTGTCTCGCCTCTGTTTCCGGCAAAGGGCGGAGGGAGGACGCAGCATCATGTTCTTCAACTTGCACCGCACCATCGGTTTGTCGTTGTAGCAATGCGCCTGGGCTCGACAATAGGGCAACAGAGGCATCGGCGCTGGAAGACGCTGCGGGCTTCGGAGGAACTAACGCAGGGACCTCCAAGGCTTGCACCAATACAGAAGGGTCATCACAGACAGCTGGCGTCTCCCGTCTCGCCGCAGCAACATACGTAATCAGCATAGACGTCGCTATCGACTGTTGAATCTGATAGGCTGAGGGTGTCCTTACGAGAGGTCGTTGCAGACTTTCGGTACGCATGTGTCCTATCAATCCACATCCGGAACAGGTCCTCGGCTGACCGTCGTAAATAACTATCGACCTGCAACCAGAGATCGTGAGATATGAAGATATGAGGTGGTACAATTCAATATGGATCCGTCGCATCCCGTTAAGGACAGGGTAAGATTCAAAGGTCTTCCATTTTTCGGCCGTATGGCCGATGACTGTGCCATAGTGTTGAAGAGAAAGGGTGGCCAAATCCGCTTGAACTTCAAATGGTAGCCCAAACATGAGCACATTTTGTATTCCCAATCCAGCACGTTCAAGCATTACCACAACCACGTTTCCGTCAGAGTCTGAGAAGTTTGTCACAGGCCTCATCAAATGGTTAAAATGGCTCTGAGCACTATGGCACTTGACTTCTGAGGCCATCAGTTCCCTAGAACTTAGAACTAGTTAAACCTAACTGACCTGAGAACATCACACACGTCAATGCCCGAGGCAGGATTCGAACCTGCGACGGTAGCGGCAGCCCTAATCGTCAGTGAACCTGAGATACACAACGCTGGAGACGATAGCTAAGTTGATACCCAGCAGCTCGTTCGGGTCAACAGGCATTACGTCGGGTAAAGATCTTTCTACTTCGTGGGCCTTGGGTCTAGAGTGTATAGTGTCGAACTGAAGCTTGGTCGTAGCTTTCCGGTACGAAAGAGACATCGGATGTGAGGAAGGTAACTAAACACTCAACACTAGCCGGTGACGCGGTAAACAACAACACACCCGGAAACGCGACACGGAGCGGCCGGGACGTACCGCACCGCTCCATAGTCCAACTTGCGACTGATCTACCCAAGCACGACACACGACCCGTCCTCACAGCTTTAATTCTGCATGAACCCCGTCTCCTACCTTCTAAACTTCACAGAAGCTCTTCTGCGAACCTTTCAGAAATAGTACTCCTGGAAGAAAGGCTATTGCGGTGACGTGGCCTAGCCACAGTCTGGGGCCAGATTGAGATATTCACTCTGCAGCGGAGTGTGCACTGATACGAAACTTCTTGGCAGATTAAAACTGTGTGCCGGAGCCAGATTCGAATTCAGGACCTTTGCCTTTCGTGGGAAACTGCTCTACCAAGGTCCTGAGTTCGAGTCTAGGTCTCCATACATGGCTACACTCCATACAATTACTTTCAGGAAAGACTTCCTTACACTTAAATCTCTACTCGATGTTAACATATTTTTCTTCTTCAGAAACACTCGCCTTGCCACAGCCAGTCTGCATTTTATTTCATCCCTACCTCGACCATTATCAGTTATTTTGTTCACCAAATAGCAAAACTCATCGACTACTTTAAGTGTATCATTTCCTAACCTAATTCCCTCGGCATCATCTGATTTAATTCGACTACATTCCATTATCCTCGTTTTGCTTTTTTTGTTGATGTTCATCTCACACGCTCCTTTCAGGACACTGTCCATTCCGTTCAACTGCTCTTCCAGGTCCTTTGCTGCCTCTGACAGAACTGCAATCTCATCGGCAAACGTCAAACTTTTTATATCTTCTCCATTGATTTTAGCTCCTACTCTAAATTTTTCATTTGTTTCCTATACTGCTTGCTCAATATATATATTGAATAACATAGGGGATAGTCTACAAACCTGTCTTACTCCCTTCCCAACCACTGCCTCCCTTTCATGTCCGTCGACTCTTACAACTGCCATCTGGTTTCTGTACACCTTCAGAATTTCAAAGACATAATTCCAGTCAACATCGTCAAAAGCTCTCTCTAAGTCTACAAATGCTAGGAACGTAGGTTTACCTTTCCTTAATCTATCTTCTAAGATTGGTCGTAGGGTCAGTATTGCCTCACGTGTTCCAATATTTGTACTCAATCCAAACTGATCTTCCCCGAGGTCGGCTCCTACCGGTTTTTCCATTTGCCTGTAAAGAATTTGTGTTAGTATTTAGCAGCCGTGATTTATTAAACTGATAGTTTGCTAGTTTTCACACCTTTCAACACTTACGTTTTCTTGGAATTGGAATTATTACATTCTTAATGAAGTCTGAGGGTATTTCGCTTGTCTCATACATTTTGCTCATCAGATGGTAGAGTTTAGTAATGGCTGGCTCTCCCAAAGCTCTCAGTAGTTCTAATGGAATGTTGTCTACTTCCGGGGCTTTGTTTCGACATAGGTCTTTCAGTGCTTTGTCAAACTCTTCACGCAGTATCATATTTCCCATTTCATCTTCATCTACGTCCTCTTTCATCTCCATAATACTGCCCTCAAGTACGTCGCCCTTGTATTGACCCTCTATATACTACTTGCACTTTTCTGCCTTCCCTTCTTTGCTTAGAAGTGGTTTTCCGTCTGTGCTATTCATATTCATACAAGCTGTTCTCTTTCCTTCAAAGTTCTCTTTAACTTTCCTGTAGGCAGTACCTACCTTACCGCTAGTGATATATGCAACCTTACAATTGTCCTCTAGGCACCCCTGCCCTACTTAGCCATTTTGCACTTCCTCTCCTTTTTTAGACGCTTGTATTTTTTTCCTGCTTCATTTACTGCATTTTTTTATTTTCTCCTTTCATCAATTAAATTCAATATCTCTTCTGTGACCCAAGGATTTCTACTAGCCCTCGTCTTTTTACCCACTTGATCCTGTACTGCATTCACTATTTCATCTCTGAGAGCTACCCATTTTTCTTCTAATGTATTTCTTTCCCCCTTTCTTGTCAATCGTTCCTTAATGCCTCATTACTTTATAACACTTGTTTTTTGTGTTTTTTTCTCAATTTATTTCTCAATTTTCTATTGAATTTCCCGCATATCATTTGATATGTCAGAGTTTGTTGTCAGTGTCGAGTTACTTTTGCCGGCCGTTGTGGCCGAACGGTTCTAGGCGCTTCAGTCCGGAACCACGCTGCTGCTACGGTCGCAGGTCCGAATCCTGCCTCGGGCATGGATGTGTGTGATGTCCTTAGGTTAGTTAGGTTTAAGTAGTTCTAAGTCTAGGGGACTGATGACCTCAGATGTTAAGTCCCTTAGGCTTAAAGCAATTTGAGCCATTTTTTCAGTTCGTTTTGGGGACTTATAACATGTCCCAGTGGTTTTGTTTCCTGGTATGATCTTAATCCTCAGCGGGTTTGTCCATTTGAAAGACATCACCTTTGTTTTTGGAATGGATATTTTAAAATTATACCGTTTGAATATTCGCTTACGTCTACAGATGAATCTTCCAGCGATGTTTCGCTATTCTGCCCGTTTGGAAGGTCACCTGCATTGATGTTACCATGTTTCAACCACATCGCTAACGTATGTATAAAACGTGTGGGTAATAAGTTGCACCATTCTCGTGCCCCTTGTTGTTGATATAGCATATTTAGTCTTTATTCTTAGTTTGGTACCTACGTATCGGGTTCCTAACACCTCTACTACTTGCTGAGAACATCCTTACTTGTGTAATGTGTTCCATAAGATTTTCCTACAGAAATGTTTGAATTCTTTCTCTTAATGGCGTCTGTAACCACCCCCCACGTTTTGGTATTTGGCGTCTTTGCTAATACATATGGTATAAATGAAGACGTCTAAGCTCTAAAAATAGCTCTACACATTTAAGCAATTCTGCGTTTGTGGCGTCTTTTTCGGATGCTCAGATTCATTGAGGGCCTCTCCTTGTTAAGAGATCGCCATCATATGGCTTATCAGTTTCAGGATTTCCTTCACTTCCAAGCAGTTTATGCTGTGAAAAATTATATTCTTGTGGACATAAATGTAAATTGGTATACCCTCCGTTTACAGTCTTTTAGATGTATTTTTTTAATTCCCTGCTTAATGCAATAGTTTTGAAGGTGTGAAGGCAGTTATTAGGTTTTGTACGGAGATTTTAGTAACATTATAATTCAATACGTTTCAGCACATTGGAAAGTTTTAGTTCAAAAAATGGTAGCTTGCCTCCGAAAGGTAAATGTCCCAGGTTCGGGCCCCGAGCCGACATACGATTTTAATCAACGAAAAAGTTTCAGATCAGCGCACACTCCGCTGCAGATTGTGAAAATTCTTGCAAGAGTGAACTTTACCGAACGCTAAAGTAATATTCTTGGGGATTAGCCACGATGTTGCGGCCGTGTGGTTCGCAGACGACCAGGTGCTAACAGTCAATTCAGAAGACAAGCTGAAGGTGAACATAACAAAATTCGTTAACATAGTAAGGACGAATAATACCAAAGTACATGAGAAGATGAAAACTTAAGAAAATTCATTTAAACATTTAGATTACTATTTATGTGTGCCCAAAGCTGTTGTAGGAGACAATATCCTGAAATGTAACCAAATAAATGAATGCGTTAAAAGAGACGAGGAAAGTTCTTAAAATCACAGTGCAAAACGTCGTCTACAAACCTGCTATGTTGTATGTAAGTGTGACGTGGATATCAGACAACAGGATAAAGATGCAACCTTCCAAAAATGAGATTTATACGACTGGCAAGGAGAGTAATCATTATATCAGATTAAATCATAATCAGTATTATCCGTTTGGAAAGTAATTCTTTAATTAACTGTGAAGTACACAGTGGCCAATGGAAATAAATTTTGCATTTAGAATAAATGGAGTAAATCGTCTACCGTAGTCAGTATACTTATACAATTCGAAGAAATTTATGAGACATTGGCACAAGATAACATTTCATTTGTTTCGGAAAGGGATTTTATTTCAAGCACTGTTGTAGGAGAAGAAGGGACAGAATAAAGAATTCCACTGAGGGGATAGTGTTAGATGTGGCCGTTGTTAACAGTAAATGAAATCAAGTAAATTGCCTTTGTGGGTAGGTAAATTTTGGCATTGATGTCGTATTGCCTGATACGAATTATGAAACCGGTCGCAACACTACTCGATTAGAAAAGATAAAAATAGAAGTGCCATATGTACCGGTAATGGCGAACGTATGGCCCGATCGAAACTTTGGTGGAAATGGCGAGCGGGTGTGATCCTCGTAAAATATTTATTTAGCTGAGCGGGGGCTAAAAGCGGGAATCCTCTAATAAAAGTGCATTATCTGGAGGGGGCGGGCAGCGCTCCAGCGCTCCAGTGCTGAGCGCCTCTCCAGTGAGCGCACCGGAGCGTGAAAGGCCAGCTGAGCCGTCGCCGCCCCCGCCGCCCCCGCTGCCCCCGTCCCCCGCCCCCGCCCACCCCACCGCCACCACCCTTCTACAGCCAACTCGAGCCGGCCCTACGAGCTGCCCCCACTCGCATCAGCGTCCGCCTCCCCCGAGAGGTAATCACAAACCCTTTGTGTGCCACATGAAAGCGCGCCTTTGTTCGCTTAGCACTACTACTTAAAATATACTTTCCTGCCCCTCCGCATCCTCCCCGCTACCATTACGGTGCAAATTGCTGCAGAATTTCGAGCACGCCAATTAAAGGGCCCCCCGCCCGCCCTCCATGCTCACGCTGTGGGTCCATTCCAGTTGGCGCTGGGCGCGGATGTTTCCCGGGTTACACAAAGTGCAATCTAAGTTGGCGTCACCCTAACGAGTTTTCAGTGTAACGAAGGCTCTCCAGGAGCAATATTCCATTCGGGTCCGTCCAGTGTGTTCAAGAGGTGACCCGACTGTCGCCGCATGGGGTGAAATAGGTCCCTAGGCAACTTGGGGACTGCTCGAGAGGTCTCTCTGACCATTTGGGCACTTCAGATACCTCTGATGCGCTGACGTTCTCAGCCGAGGTCTTCTGCTGACATCTTCATCCAACTTTTATGTATTCCTGTTGTTTGCAGTCTTTCAGCTAAGTTCATGCAGTCCCTGTCTGTTACTGCCTTTTCTCATTTTTGCGTATAGACGGTATTTTCTGTTGACCCTCGGATGCTGGTTTCGCAGAAACACGTGAGACCTTTCAACAGCTCCCCTCTCTCAGAAAAAAATGCAGATGCTATTAATTTAATCAATACTATCAAATTATTATGTGTTTGGCAACAATAATGTTGTGGAGCGCACCGTCTTGGCCAAGTCTTTCAGATACACGCCACTTCGGAAGTTGCCTTTACCCTGAGCCAACGGCTCCCGGTATTCGCTGGCGGTCTCCCTTCTAAGTACTAAACGGTCCTCTATCCGAAGGATAGAGAATAAGCGAGTTCCACTGCTCCAATAGTTGACACGATATATTCGCCAATATACGGGATAGCTAGACACTTGCCGTCTCTGTTAATGTCTCAGGAGGGTCGCTGATCACATGACGTCGAAAACTCACCGGAGTTCGTGAAAGGTCTTCAGGAAATGTATCCCACATGGGTGATATCCTGCTCAGTTTCGATGTCACGTCGCTATTCATACGGGTACCGCTAGATGATCCTTGACGTTACTGTGGAGCAACTGCGACCAAGACATCGCAGATCTGTCACGTTATGCCCTGCCTACCACCTAAATCTAATGTGGTGAAAGTCCTACCAACGGATTCGCCATGAGCAGAGTGCTCTCCCTCTCCTCCCCCCCCCCCCCCCTCCTAGCATAAAGCATCGCGAACCTATATATGAAGCACTTCGTGGAAACTGTTCTTGAAGCCATGTGGCTCAGAGAACAATAAGGACCGGCCGCTGTGGCCGACTGGTTCTACGCGCGTCAGTCCGGAACAGCGTGGCCTCTACGATCGCAGGTTCGAATACTGCCTCGGGCATGGATGTGTGTGTTGTCCTTAGGTTCTTTAGCTTTAAGTAGTTATAAGTCTAGGGGACTGATGACCTCGGATGTTAAGTCCCGTAGTGCTTAGTGCCATTTTAACCATTTTTGAAGAAGGAGAAAGATTGGGTATAACATTCCATCGACATCTAAGTCATTATAGACGGAGCAGATACTCGGATTCTGTCAGTATTGGGAAGGAAACCGGCCGTTCCCTTATCGAAGGAATCATGCCGGCATTTGCTTCGAGCGATTTACGGAAATAACGGAAAACCTAAATTTGGATGGCAGGATGCGGATTTGAATCGTCATTCCCCCGTATGGAAGTTCACTGTGCTAACCACTGCGCCACTTCTCTCTGGCAGAAACCAAAGGCGCTCCACCAATATATGAACAACAAATTCGTGGTGTCGCCACATGGCGAAGAAATCCTGCAATAATTTCTCGACCACCATAACAGCAAACACGAAAATGTAACGTTCATTATCGAAGCAGAAGCAAACAGATGTGTACCTGGCCTCGATATCCTGATAAAGAAGGAAACTGATGGCACGCTGGAACATTCTGTCTACAGGAAAACGACGCACACAGACCCTTACCTAAACACCAGTATCTGACACCGAACAGCACAACGGTTATCCATGCTCAACGCCTTGGTACGGAGAGCACGAGACACATGCGACAAGGACAACGAGTTGCAGCATCTTCGGAAAACCTTTCGCGGGAACTGCTACACAGAGTCACAGATAAGACGCGTTCTCCAGAAGAAGAAGGATGACAACCCGGCAGAAGACATAAAGCATCTGGGGTTCTTTCAGTACGCTGGACCAGTCACGGCCAAGACTGAAAGCAGTTTGGAGAAAAATAATACCAAAACCATTTTCCGTTCCTCGACTAAAATACACTACTGGCCATTAAAATTGCTACACCGCGAATATGACGTGCTACAGACGCGAAATTTAACCGACAGGAAGAAGATGCTGTGATATGCAAATGATTAGCTTTTCAGAGCATTCACACAAGGTTGGCGCCGGTGGCGACACCTCTAACGTGCTGACGTGAGGAAAGTTTCCAGCCGATTTCTCATACACCAACAGCAGTTAACCGGCGTTGCCTGGTGAAACGTTGTTGTGATGCCTCGAGTAAGGAGGAGAAATGCGTACCATCACGTTTCCGACTTTGATAAAGGTCGGATTGTAGCCTATCGCGATTGCGGTTTACCGTATCGCGACATTGCTGCTCGCGTTGTCGAAATCCAATGACTGTTAGCAGAATATGGAATCGGTGGGTTCAGGAGGGTAATACGGAACGCCGTCCTGGATCCCAACGGCCTCGTATCACTAGCAGTCGAGATGACAGGCATCTTATCCGCATGGCTGTAACGGATCGAGCAGCCACGTCTCGATCCCTGAGTCAACAGATAGGGACGTTAGCAAGACAACAACCATCTGCACGAACAGTTTGACAATGAAACTTCCTGGCAGATTAAAACTGTGTGCCCGACCGAGACTCGTACTCGTGACCTTTGCCTTTCGAGTCTCGGTCGGGCACACAGTTTTAATCTGCCAGGAAGTTTCATATCGGCGCACACTCCGCTGCAGAGTAAAAATCTCATTCTGGAGTTCGACGATGTTTGCAGCAGCATGGACTATCAGCTCGGAGACCATGGCTGTGATTACCCTTGACGCTGCATTACAGACAGGAGAGCTTGCGATGGTGTACTCAATGACGAACCTGGGTGCACGAATGGCAAAACTTCATTTTTTCGGCTGAATCAAGGTTCTGTTTACAGCATCATGATGGTCGCATCCGTGCTTGGCGACATCGCGGTGAACTCACTTTGGAAGCGTGTATTCGTCATCGCCATACTGGCGTATCACCCGGCGTGATGGTATGGGGTGTCATTGTTTACACGTCTCGGTCACCTCTTGTTCGTATTGACCACACTTTGAACAGTGGACGTTACATTTCAGATGTGTTACGACCCGTGGCTCTACCCTTCATTCGATCCCTACGAAACCCCACATTTCAGCAGGATAATGCACGACCGCATGTTGTAAGTCCTGTACGGGCCTTTCTGGATACAGAAAATGTTCGACTGCCGCCCTGGCCAGCACATTCTCCAGATCTCTCACCAAGTGAAAACATCTGGTCAATGGTGGCCGAGCAACTGTCTCTTCACAATACGCCAGTCACTACTCTTGATGAACTGCGGTATCGTCTTGAGGCTGCATGGGCAGCTGTACCTCTACAAGCCTTTATTACGACCAGAGGTGGTTGTTCTGAGTACCGATTTCGCAGGATCTATGCACCCAAGTTGCATGAAAATGTAATCACATGTCAGTACTAGTACCCGTTTATCATCTGGATTTCTTCTTGGTGTAGCAATTTTAATGGCCAGTAGTGAAGAAAATATGCTCGTGCGAATAAATGACAAATTAGGACTACTGATATCTGGCAAACAGTAAATCGGCCGGACGCGACTGTGTATTTCGCAGCGCCGCTCAGAACGTGTGACAACTTTCTCCTCTGCCAAACGGACAAATCAGCAATCGCAGAACAGCGCCTCAGCGACGGTCATATGTTTAACTATGAACAGATCGGTGTGCTGTGTCTCGTTCTGGGACTTGATGATCAAGGATAGAACGGAGACACAGGTCTATGACGATCTTGTCAAGCATGGTAGTGGTTTCCCACTGAGCTCCGGATGGGATACGGCGGTTGCAAGAAAAAGTTCTAAAGTGAAGGCAGATATAAAAGACAGGCAGCGCCAGCATATGACGTCCGGACCCTCCAGGCAGCCGTGATTTACCCCCACCACAGTCTTCGCCTCTCCCCACCACAATCCACGCCACCTCTTCCGGAGGCTCGCGACTGGCACAGTGTTTCATACGAGGAAGATGAGTCAGCGGTCCAGCGGCTACAAGGACACGCAATGGATATGAAGCCAAGAGTTCGACTGGAGATTACGAGTACTTGTCGAAACGTAGGCGCTGGACGATGCCTTGACTCGGCCGATAATCCGAGAAAACTTCACCACCAAGACTCGCCTAGAAAGTCTGCATTCCCAGGTTTAATACTGTTCTATAACACTCCCTTGCATACCCTTTATCCCATCTCCGAGGGCGTTTTGTTGGCATGGTCTGGCTACTTCCGTTTTTAACTTTATCTTTGCGGCCATATGCCCTTTCGTCGCCACAGGTGTCAGTTAACACAAGGAAGCCAATACCGCAAACTTACTTCTGAGTGTGGTCGTGATTTGTCTTTTTGAGTAAAAATGATGTAGCTTGCGAGGAAAACAACAGCTGAACCAGAAAAAAAACAATTATTTTTTGAAAATGTTCCTGAAAATATTTACGGACTTTTTAGCACATCTGTAGTAATTCTGAGAAACTTTAATAAATGCAAACAAATGTTGTTGTTGTTGTTGTTGTTGTGATCTTCAGTCCTGAGCCTGGTTTGATACAGATCTCCATGCTAATCTATCCTGTGCAAGCTCCTTCATCTCTCAGTACCTACTGCAACCTACATCCTTCTGAATCTGCTTAGTGTATTCATCTCGTGGTCTCCCTCTACGATTTTTACACTCCACGCTGCCCTCCAATGCTAAATTTGTGATCCCTTGATGCCTCAGGACATGTCCTACAAACCGATCCCTTCTTCTTGTCAAGTTGTGCCACAAACTCCTCTTCTACCCAATTCTATTCAATACCTCCTCATTAGTTATGTGATCTACCCATCTAATCTTCGACATTCTTCTGCAGCAACACATTTCGAAAGCTTCTATTCTCTTCTTGTCCAAACTATTTATTGTCCATGTTTCACTTCCGTACATGGCTACACTCCATACAAATACTTTCAGGAACGACTTCCTGACATTTAAATCGATACTCGATGTTAAGAAATTTCTCTTCTTCAGAAACGCTTTCCTTGCCATTGCCAGTCTACATTTTATATCCTCTCTACTTCGACCATCATCAGTAATTTTCCTCCCCAAATAGCAAAACTCCTTCACTACTGTAAGTGTCTCATTTCCTAATCTAATTCCCTCAGCATTACCCGACTTAATTCGACTACATTCCATTATCCTCGTTTTGCTTTTGTTGATGTACATCTTATGTCCTCCTTTAAAGACACTGTCCATTCCGTTCAACTGCTCTTCCAAGTCCTTTGCTGTGTCTGACAGCATTACAATGTCATCGGCGAACCTCAGAGTTTTTATTTCTTCTCCCTGGATTTTAATACCTACTCCAAATTTTTCTTTTGTTTCCTTTACTGCTTGCTCAATATACAGATTGAATAACATCGGGGAGAGGCTACAGCCCTGTCTCACTCCCTTCCCAACCACTGCTTCCCTTTCATGCCCCTCGACTCTTATTACTGCCATCTGGTTCAAATGGTTCAAATGGCCCTGAGTACTATGGGACTTAACATCTGAGGTCATCAGTCCCCTAGAACTTAGAACTACTTCAATAAAAATCTTCAGGGTATCAGACCGCATTGTCATAATTTAAAATGCGCCAACGTTTCGGCCAGCGTTGCAGCTAGCCTTCATCAGGGCCTTACGTTAACTGCTAAATGAACACACTTGGTTCCTTTAATAGCTGCACGAGAAAACCGTGTCGTTACTTGATTGGCTGTAAAAGGAGGAGGATGAGGGGTGAAAGGTATGCTTTATTGGTGTTTCCTTTATTATCTGTCATTGGCTGAAATAGCTGTTTTCTATTGGTCTTTATATTAATCCACCCCATTGGAGGAGACGGACGAATAGCGAACAGGTGATGGCTGTGACGTCACACTGTTTCCATGCTGTCCAGAAGCCGGCTGCGGCGTGCCATTGCTTTGTGTGCTCGCGACCACTACTGCGGCTCTCCGCGTGTCTGCATGGGCCGCCACGGCTCTGCCGCCGCTCCGTAGCCCTGCTATTGCAGTATGTGGAATTAATGAAAAAGGAAAGAAGATTCTGAATTAAAGCACGGGTTTTGTAATTAAATTAGCGTATTTATTTGGCCAAAAGTTACAGATACGAGAGCGACACTTACATTATGTGAAACACCTAAGGAAAAAAAAAGAAACAAAAAAGGGAAAAAAAACGGGAGAGCGACAGAGCTCACAGCTCCTGTTATTATATAATCCAAAAATAAACTACGCCGATTGCCTTCAACTTGCTTTATAGTTTCGATACATAAACATTTCTCTCGAACATTCTTTATCGGAACAGAAAAAAATATATTCATTACACTAAATCCTTACTTTAAAGATTTATTTACATAGAGAAAATTAATTCTTAATATATTTAGCCTTAATTAAACAATTGGGGCATATTCCATGAATTATTGAAAAAAGCAACATTTCACTTGCATTCTTATATATTATTATTATTATTATTATTTTCGATTATTCCCATTTAAGAGAGCGTTTGAACTTGAATTCCTTTATGATGATTGTTTATGTTTTTTCTGAGCCCAAATTTTCTTCATGTGTTCACTGTGTTGTTTCTTTCGCTCCGCTGTCCATATGCATCCTGGTGTCTTCTGTGTTGTGCTGTCAAATTTATGTTTTTTGATGATGTTCCTGAATTCAGTTGTATTTTCTGCATCGTTTACTGTTATGTGTGCTTGTCTGAGGTCCTCTTCAACTTCTTTTATCCATTTTGTTTTTCCCCTGCCTGAGTTGATGACTTTAAGAATTCGGTTTGAAATTCTGGTTTCATTCATCCTGTGGATATGTCCGTAGAACAGTATAAGCTTCACTGCATTCTTATTTGCCTTATTGTATCCGTAATGTTGTCTGTATATTTATATAATTCATAATAATAATAATTATTTATATAATTCATAATAATTATTATTATTATGAATTATATAAATACACAGACAAGATTACGGATACAATAAGGAAAAGAAGAATGCAGTGAAGCTTATACTGTTCTTCCTGCGGTTTTACCACGAGACCTTCATTTACTCGCTCATGGCTTTCTTTCTTTCATCCGTCCACTTTGTACCGGGCTTTTTGGCTCTTGTCTCTGGTTGGACTTCCCACTTGTCTATACTGCATCTTTAGGTGTTACGGTTTTCAGGGTCCTGGATGGTGAGTTGTGCATCAGTAAGGTCTCTTCGTACGTGTTCACCCCATGTCATAGCGTGAAGGCTTTCAGTGGCTGTGAGAATCTAGCGTGTGAGTCTATACTAAAGTTGTCTGTGTATGCGTCCACAGAATTTAAGTCGTCTTATCCTCATATATATAATATCTCACGAAATAAGCGTCAAACGAAAAAACTACAATGAACGAAACTTGTCTAGCTTGAAGGGGAAAACCAGATGGCGCTATGATTGGACCTCTAGATGGCGCTGCGATTGGTCAAACGGATATCAACTGTGTTTTTTTTTTAAATAGAAACTCCCATTTTTATTACGTATTTGTGTAGTACGTAAAGATATATGAATGTTTTAGATGGACCACTTTTTTCGCTTTGTGATAGATGGCGCTGTAATAGGCACAAACGTATAAGTGGGTGGTATCACGTAACAATCCGCCAGTGCGGACGGTATTTGCTTCGTGATACATTACTCGTTTTAAAATGGACCGTTTACCAATTGAGGAAAAGGTCGATATCGTGTTGATGTATGGCTATTGTGACCAAAACGCCCGACGGGCGTGTGCTGTGTATGCTCCTCGGTATCCTGGACGACATTATCCAAGTATCCGGACCGTTCGCCGGATAGTTACGTTATTCACGGAAAGAAGAAGTGTTCAGCCACCTGTGAAACATCAACCACGATCTGCAATAAATGTTGATGCCCAAGTAGGCGTTTTAGCAGCTGTCGCGGCTAATCCGCACATCAGTAGCAGACAAATTGCGCTAGAATCGGGAATCTCAAAAACGTCCGTGTTGAGAATGCTACATCAACGTCGACTACACCCGTACAATATTTCTATGCACCAGGAATTGCATGGCGACGACTTTGAACGCCGTCTACAGTTCTGCCACTAGGCACAAGAGAAATTATGGGACGATGACAGTTTTTGCAACGGCAAATCCACGATGGCTGCGACATGTAAAACATCAGCGACCTTGGCGGGTTAATGTATGGTTCGGCATTATGGGAGGAAAGATAATTGGCCCCCATTTTATCGATGGCAATTTAAATGGTGCAATGTATGCTGATTTTCTACTGATGTTACTACAAGATGTTTCACTGCATGACAGAATGGCGATGTACTTCCAACATGATGGATGTCCGGCACATAGCTCGCGTGCGGTTGAAGCGGTATTGAATAGCATATTTCATGACAGGAGGAATGGTCGTCGAAGCACCATACCATGACCCGCACGTTCGCCGGATCTGACGTCCCCGGATTTCTTTATGTGGGGAAAGTTGAAGGATATTTGCTAATGTGATCCACTGACAACGACTGACAACATGCGTCAGCGCATTGTCAAATCATGTGCGAACATTACGGAAGGCGAACTACTCGCTGTTGAGAGGAATTTCGTTACACGTATTGCCAAATGCATTGAGGTGTTGAGGTTGAAGGACATCATTTTGAGCATTTATTGCATTAATGTGGTATTTACAGGTATTCACGCTGTAATAGCATGCGTTCTCAAAAAAGATAAGTTCACAAAGGTACATGTATCACATTGGAACAACCGAAATAAAATGTTCAAACGTACCTACGTTCTGTATTTTAATTTAAAAAACCTACTTGTTACCAACTGTTCGCTTAAAATTGTGCGCCATATGGTTGTGACTATTACAGCGCCATCTATCACAAAGCGAAAAGTGGTCCAACTAAAACATTAATATTTCTCTACGTACTATACGAATATGTAATTAAAAATGGGGGTTTCTATTTAAAAAACGCAGTTGATATCCGTTTTACCTATGGCAGCGCCATCTAGCGGGCCAACCACAGTGCTATCTGGTTTCCCCCTTCAAGCTAGACAAGTTTTGTTTCTTGTAGGTTTTTAGTTTGACGTTTATTTCGTGAGATATATCAATGGACCACTCTGTAATATTGAGTCAGCAGTCTTCTGACTGGTTTGCTGCGGCGCGCCACCAATTCATCTCCTGTGGCGACCTCTTCATCTCAGGGTACTTTCAACCTACGTCTTACATTTTTTGCTGGGTGTATTCCAATCCCTGTCTTCCTCTACAGTTTTTGCCGTCCGGCATTGGTTATTTCGCTGCCTTAGTAGAATTCCTTAAATTCATCTCCTTCGGCACCATTTATACTGATGTTAAGTTTCCCGCCGTTCTCATTTCTGTTACTTCTCATGACCGTCTTTCTTCGATTTACTCTTAGTTCATATTCTATACCCACCAGACTGTTCATTCCATTCAGCAGATCACGTCATCCTTCTTCACCTTCAATCAGGATAGCAATGTTATCGGCGAATTATATGACTGATATCCTTTCATCGGGAATTTTAATTCCACTCCTGAACATTTCCTTTATTTCCTTCATTGCTTCTTCCATGTACTGATTGAACAGTAGGGGCGAAAGGCTACATCCCTGTCTTCTACCTTTTTTAATCCGAGCACTTCCTTCTTGGTCGTCTATTCTTGTTATCCCCTTTTGGTTCTTGTACTTATTGTATATTGCCCATCTCTTACCACTATTTTTCTCAGCATTCCGAATATCTTTCACCATTTTACATACAGCATACAAAAGTCTCTACGACCAGTACTTGATTATTCAAATGGCTCTGAGCACTATGGGACTCAACTACTGTGGTCATCAGTCCCCTAGAACTTAGAACTACTTAAACCTAACTAACCTAAGGACATCACACACATCCACGGCCGAGGCAGGATTCGAACCTGCGACCGTAGCAGTCGCGCGGTTCCGGACTGCGCGCCTAGAACCGCTAGACCACCGCGGCCGGCTACTTGATTATTGCTCGTTAGTCTGGAGTCTGAAACGGGAAGTGCAAAGGCTCAGAATAGATACAGTGTGGCGTCAGTGAAGTGAAATGGAAGGATGACAAGAATAGCTGGTCAGAAGAGTGTAGGGTAACATCAACAGCGGCAAAAATTGATACAGCGGCAAAAGTAGGACTCGTTATCAATAGGAAGGTAGTACAGAGAGTGTGTTGCTGTGAACGGGTAAGTGGTAGGGTTATTCTCGTCAGAATCAACATCAAACTAACATCCACAAAAATAGTTCAGGTATATACGCCGACGTCGCAAGCTGAAGATGAGGAGACAGACATAGTATATCATGATATTGATCGGGTAATTCAGTACACCAAGGGAGATGATAATCTAATAGCCATGGGGAGACCGGTATGTTGTTTTTGGGGGAAGAAGTAGAAAAAAGGGTTACGGGAGAATAGGGGCTTGGCGTTAGAAATGAGAGAGGAGAAAGACAAACAGAGTTCTGCAATACATATCACCTAGTAATTGCGTTTACTCTGTCCGAAAGTCACAAGAGAAGGAGTTAACTTGTAAAAGGCCGGGAGATTCTGGAAGATATCAGTTACATTTCATGATGGCCAGACAGAGATTCTGAAGTCAGCTACCGGATTTTAAGAGGTACAGAGGAGCAGATATAGACTCAGATCACAATTTTGTAGTGATGAAGATTAAGCTGGAGTTTAAGAGACTAGTTGGGAAGTACGACTACACAATGACGCGGGATATGGAAATATTAAGGAATGTAAAAATGCGCTTGAGGTTTTCTAAGGCTATAGATACAGCGATAAGGAATAGCTCAGTAGACATTTCACTTAAAAAGGAATGGATATCTCTAAAAAGAGCAATCACAGAAGTTGGAAAGAAAGACAGAGGTATAAGAAAAGTAACTCCGAAGAAACCATGGATAACAGAAAAGATACTTCATTTTGTCGGTGAAAGAATACCGAAATACAAGCCGTATAGGAATGAGATAAACAGGAAGTGCAGGGAAGCTGACGTAAAATGACTGAATGAGAATATGTAGAGAAAATAGAAGAAGAAATGGTTATCAGAAGAGCTGACTCATTATACGGAAAAGTTAATACAGCCTTTCGCGAAATTAAAAGCAAGGTTGTAAACATAAAGACTTCAGTTACAGTTCCACTGTTAAACGCATTGCAGAGAGCGGTTAGGTGGGAAGAATACTTTGAAGACTCTACGTGGGGAAAATCTCCTCTGATGTGAATGAGGAAGAAAAAGGGGTCGATGTAGAAGAGCAGGGGACCCACCAGTAGAATCAATATTTAAAAGAGCATTGGAAGACTTCAGATCAAAAATGGCAGAAGGGACAGGTAACATTCGGTTTTGTGTGTGTGTGTGTGTGTGTGTGTGTGTGTGTGTGTGTGTGTGTGTGTGTGTGTGTGTATGTGTGTGGGGGGGGGGGAGGGGGGGGCGGAGGAAGTGACATACGACGACTATTCACGTTGGTGTGTAGTATGTAAGGGTATGGCGACATAGAATCTGACTTTCGGAAAAATATCATCCACAGAATTCCGAAAATTACAAGAGCTGACAGGTGCGAGAATTATCGCACAGTCAGCTTGATAGCTCATGCATCCAAGTTGCTGACAAGAATAATATACAGAAGAGTAGAAAAGAAAATTGAGTATGTGTTAAATTATCAGTTCGGCTTTAGGAAAGAACAAGGCACCAGATAGGCAGTTCTGACGTGGTTGATAATCGAAGAAAGACTAAAGAAAAATGAAGACACCTTCGTAGGATTTGTCGACCTGGAAAAAGTGTTCCATAATGTAAAATAGCGCTAGATGTTCGAATTTCTGAGCAAAGTAAGGGTAGGTTACAGAGAGAGACAAGTAATATACAACACGTAATAGAGCCAAGAGGGAATAAGAAGTGTTTAAGATCAAGATAGAAATGCTCAGACTAAAAAGCGTATACGACTGCGACGTAGTCTTTTTCAATTACTGCTCAATCGATATATCGAAGATGTAACGATGGAAATAAAAGAAAGAAGAGTGCAATTAAATTTCAATTTGTAAGGATATCAGTGACAAGACTCGCTAATGGCCTTGCTGTCTTCAGTGAAACTGAAGCAGAATTACAAGATCAGATGAATGAAACGAACAGTCTATGGCGTACAGGATACGGATTGAAGAAAGACGTAAGTGATGACATGAATGTGAAATGAAAACAGCGAGAAACTTAATATCAGAATTGGTGATCACGAAGTAGATGAAGTTATTGAATACTGGTACCTAGGCAGTAAAACAACCCGTGAGGACATTAAAAGTAGACTAGCATTGGTGAGAATGGAATTCCTGGCCAAAAGAAATCTACTTGTATTGAACGTAGGCCTTAATTTGAGGAAGAGATTTCTATGTACGTTCGGAGCACAGGCTTGTGTGGTAGAGAAACATGAGAAACATGGACAGCTGATAAATCGGAACTGAAGAGAAACAAAGTATTTAAGATATATTGCCGTAGACGAATGTTTAAAATTAGGTGGACTGATAAAGTAAAGAGTGAGTGGTTTCCGCGTAGAATCAGATAGGATACGTATACATGGAAAGAACTGACAAGATGAAGGGACAGTGTGATGAGACATGTGTTAAGACATCAAGGGATAACTTCCATGGCGCTAGAGGTAGCTGTAAAGTCTAAAAACTGTAGATTACGACAGAGACTGGAATACATCCAAAAAGTAATTGTGGACGTAGGTTCCAAGTTCTACTTTGAGAAGAGGTTAGTACAGAAAGGGAATTCGTGGCGGCCGACATGCGACATCAGACCATTCACAAGACTGACACAGACCACTAAAAAAAAAAAAAAGTAAATAAAAAAAATAATAAAAAAAACTATTGAGGTGAAACCAGAGGCTTACCAACATCATCGGCGGATCATACGTTAGAGATTAAAAATTAGGTCCATATCCTCGCTTTAAACTCGCCAGCGAGTGCTGTGACGTTATCTTCGATCTCGCCGTCTCCATGTGCCCGTAGGTTCGACTCGTCAGTACCCCCACTCCTCTCTTGTCACTGGAGTCTGTTGTCAGGTACAGGCGGACTCGACTCGTTCATGAAGGGGAGCGAGTTCACGTGAGCAACCACAGGCTGGTGACGTTCCCTCTAAACGCACAACGGTTTTTAATGAAATTTACTTCGTTAAACGGTAAGTTACTATTCATTTATATCACTCAATCACGTTTCGGCTTTACAGTCATTCTCAAATGCTTGACAGACCCAACCATTGGGTCTAACGATTATTATACACTAATATAGTGACTGATCTTTTAGCAGTCAATATTGTTCGGTCTAAATCTACATTTATATAGATAAAACATTGTCGAAAACTGCTGGAAACTTATATTAATATTTTATTTTTATTTTGAGAATGTCTAACATTGTAAGGCAACGGCCTTGCCGCAGTGGATACACCGGTTCCCGTCAGATCACCGAAGTTAAGCGCTGTCGGGCGTGGCCGGCACTTGGATGGGAGACCATCCAGGCTGCCATGTGCTGTTGCCATTTTTCGGGGTGCACTCAGCCTCGTGATGCCAACTGAGGAGCTCCTCGACCGAATAGTAGCGGCTCTGGTCAAAGAAAACCATCATAAACCATCATAACGACCGGGAGAGCAGTGTGCTGACCACATGCCCCTCCTATCCGCATCCTCAACTGAGGATGACACGGCGGTCGAATGGTCCCGATAGGCCACTTGTGGCCTGAAGACGAAGTGCTTTTTTTAAACATTTTAAGACGTTGTGGTCTCCTGACCTTCATTGCTTACAGATTCCGCCCTCACAATCATATTCCACACATCAAGACACTTCATTCGAACCCAAACTCGATAAGATAAAGTCAGTGTTGTATGAATTCATGCATTCAAGACACGACGGTCACAAGAGCTTTCAGTTTGGGAGAGGCGGACTGCACACCGAGATGCAGGTCCCTTCAGAGGACGATTCAGCCCATCTATGTCACACGGCGACCACCCGTGGAGTGGACAGCGTTTGCCCGAGTGAAAGGTGAGAACGATCCCGTGTTTGGCTTAAAAGCAAATTCCGCTCATTGTGTGGGAGCGCACAGCTTACGCATTCTTTACAAACATAGCACGCAGTTTCAGAGGCTTTCACAGGGAGACAGGAAACGCCAAACGCTGATGCTACAGATTTCCAGATTGGTCGACTTAAATGAAACGTCATTCTCCCAATTTAGAAGAGCAATGCTGATTGGCAGGCGATATTCCTGACACCTTGACCAGATGGAGTAATGGAAGAGACCGAAAGATATACCCCTTAATGTCTGGCGTGGAGAAGGGCTGTTCTGTTGTCGCTCTTGGAGCGAGAACACGTAAGGAGAGCGTGTGGGCTCATATGTGTTTTCAAAGAGCAAGGGACAAGTCTCTCCTCAGTACTTCACTGGGAAAGCACTTCTGTCGAGAGCGAATTGGAGTGTGACTCTATATTGAGTCCTTGCGATTAAGTGTTGATCACTGTGTTGGACACCACACTTATTGTGCGGTGTGAATGGACAGTGTTATAGTTAAACGCTTGCAAGCGAATTTTTGAGTGGCATCGCAGTGGACTGGTTATGTGTCCGTTGTACCACGCCAATAGTTAGACTAGGGTCGAATAGGAGCCCTTGACTTCGTCAAGGCGTAGGGAGAGTTTGATTGGCAAAGAAAAGGTCAATCCAGATAGAACGAGAATTATCTTATTTATCAGCAGCGAGCGGCACAGACAGCAGTCATCACAGCTTACGGTATTGTGCACTACAGCTCTTGCGAGCCACATATTTCCTCCACAACAGTACACTTCACTGCATTTCACATTGTGCACTACAGCTCTTGCGAGCCACATATTTCCTCCACAACAGTACACTTCACTGCATTTCACATGCAACAGCCTCGACTGTACCTAGCAACATTCTAACGGATAGTTATTCAAGTTGAGTAGTGTGGCTCTCAGCCATTCTGTCAAGTCAATAACGATCTTCATCTTTATATAGAAGTTTCATTAGCAAATCCTATCCTGAAGAGGTAACTTCACGTTCCGAAACAAACCCGGAAATAACTTGTTCAGTTCATAACTAAAAGTGCCATTGCGATTTCTCAGAATGTTAGCAAAATAAATAATAATTTTCGTTAGTTTCCTGTTTTTCTTACACTAACTAGCACTACTCCAGTACCCAAGTATCCCACTAGTGATGTATGAAATTTTGCGAATTTTTGTGTCATTTCCTTACAGCAGATGTCTCCAGAAAATATTTATTGCTGAACGTTTTCCAGGCATTTCTCTTTAGAACGTTAGGAGCGTCTATCTGACTTCTGTAGTAGTGTGGGGGTGGAAATTGCATCTTACAGGAGCCACAGGGTAAGGGTACATCTCAGATTAATCCGTTGCGCAGAATGACAGAATAGCACCCACACGCTCACAACATTTAAGTTGACACAACGTTCGAGGCGATACACGTTCTGTAACGTCAATATCAGAAAACGTAACATGAGGATGAAGTACAATCTCTAAATGGTAATTAACTATTAACCCTCGAACACTTAAGTGAGGAAACATTTCATTGCTACTGAACTTTCGAGAAGTTTACTACTCCAAATATTACTCTAAGGCAGTTATAAGTTATGCATTACTTCATTACAGTTATTAGTCTTACACTGGTATGCTGTATATCAAATTGGGTAGAAAATATCCTGTTTTATACCCTACTGCTATGATAGATTTTACAGGGGTTTAGTAATCTATTGTTGAAATAAATTACAGAAATGAATTATAAGCTACAGAACTCGATGTTGTTCTTGTGGTCTTCATTCCTGAGACTGGTTTGATGCAACTCTCCATGCTACTCTATCCTGTACAAGCTTCTTCATCTCTCAGTACCTACTGCAGCCTACATCCATCTGAATCTGCTTAGTGTATTGATATCTTGGTCTCCCTCTACGATATTTACCCTCCACGCTGCCATCCAGTACTAAATTGGTGATCCCTTGATGCCTCAGAACATGTCCTACCAACCGATCCCTTCTTCTAGTCAAGTTGTGCCACAAACTCCTCTTCTCACCAATTCTATTCAATACCTCCTCATTAGTTATGTGATCTACCCAGCTAATCTTCAGCATTCTTATGTAGCACCACATTCCGAAAGCTTCTATTCTCTTCTTGTCTAAACTATTTATTGTCCATGTTTCACTTCCATACATGGCTACACTCCATACAAATACTTTCAGAAACGACTTCCTGACACTTAAATCAATACTCGATGTTAACAAATTTCTCTTCTTCAGAAACACTTTCCTTGCCATTGCCATTCTACAATTTATATCCTCTCTACTTCGACCATCATCAGTTATTTTTCACCAAATAGCAAAACTCCTTTACTACTTTCAGTGTCTCAT
This sequence comes from Schistocerca piceifrons, assembly GCF_021461385.2. NCBI lineage: Eukaryota > Metazoa > Arthropoda > Insecta > Orthoptera > Acrididae > Schistocerca > Schistocerca piceifrons. The sequence continues at coordinate 1,186,485,293 of NC_060138.1, read as the reverse complement.
TTCCTAAGCTAATTCCCTCAGTATCACCCGACTTAATTCGACTACAATCCATTATTCATGGTTTGCTTTTGTCGATGTTCATCTTATACCCTCCTTTCAAGAAACTGTCCGTTCCGTTCAACTGCTCTTCCAAGTCCTTTGCTGTCTCTGACAGAATTGCAATGTCATCAGCGAACCTCAAAGTTTCTATTTCTTCTCCATGGATTCTAATACCTACTCCGAACCTTTCTTTTGTTTCCTTTACTGCTTGCTCGATATACAGATTGGATAGCATCGGGGAGAGGTTACAACCCTATCTCACTCCCTTCCCAACCATTGCTTCCCTTCCATGTCCCTCGACTCTTATAACTGCCATCTGATTTCTGTACCAATTGTAAATAGCCTTTCGCTCCCTGTATTTTACCCCTGCCACCTTTAGAATTTGAAAGACAGTATTCCAGTCACATTGTCAAAAGGTTTCTCTAAGTCTAATAATGCTAGAAACGTAGGTTTGTCGTTTCTTAAACTAATTTCTAAGGTAGGTCGCAAGGCCAGTACTGCCTCACGTGTTCCAACATTTCTAGGGAATCCAAACTGATCTTTCCCGAGGTCGGCTTCTACCAGTTTTTCCATTCGTCTGTAAAGAATTCGCGTTAGTATTTTGCAGCTGTGACTTATTAAACCGATAGTTCGGTAATATTCACATCTGTCAACACCTGCTTTCTTTGGGATAGGAATTATTATATTCTTCTTGAAGTGTGAGGGAATTTTGCCTGTCTCATACATCTTGCTCATCAGATGGTAGAGTTTGGTCAGGACTGGCTCTCCGAAGGCCGTCAGTAGTTCTAATGGAATGTTGTCTACTCCCGGGACCTTGTTTCGGCTTAGGTCTTTCAGTGCTCTGTCAAACTTTTCAGGGAGTATCATATCTCCCATTTCATCTTCATCTACATCGTCTTCCATTTCCATAATATTGTCCTCAAGAACATCGCACCTGTATAGACCCTCTATATACTCCTTCCACCTTTCTGTTTTTCCTTCTCTGCTTAGAACTGGGTTTCCGTCTGAGCTCTTGCTATTCATGCAAGGGGTTCTCTTTTTCCAAAGGTCTCTTTAATTTTCCTGTAGGCAGTATCTATCTTACCCCTCGTCAGATAAGCCTCTACATCCTTACATTTGTCCTCTAGCCATCCCTGCTTAGCCATTTTGCACTTCCCGTCGATCTCATTTTTGAGGCGTTTGTATTGCTGTTTGCCTTCTTCATTTACTGCATTTTTGTATTTTCTCCTTTCATCAATTAAATTCAGTATCTCTTCTGTTATCCAAGGATTTCTACTAGCCCTCGTGTTTTTACCTACTTTATCCTCTCCTGCCTTCACTATTTCATCCCTCAAAGCTACCCATTCTTCTTCAGCTGTATTTCTTTCCACAATTCCTGTCAATTGTTCCCTTATGCTCTCCCTGAAACTCTGTCCAACCTCTGGTTCTTTCAGTTTATCCAGGTCCCATCTCCTTAAATTCCCACCTTTTTCCAGTTTCTTCAGTTTTATTTTACTGTTCATAACCAATAGATTGTGGTCAGGGTCCACATCTGCCTCTGGAAATTTCTTACAATTTAAAACCTGGTTCCTAAATCTCTGTCTTACCATTAGATAATCTATCCGAAACCCGTCAGTGTCTCCAGGCATCTTCCATGTACCCAGCCTTCTTTTATGATTCTTGAACCAAGTGTTAGCTAAAGTTATGTTGTGCTCTGTGCAAAATTCTACCAGGCGGCTTCCTCTTTCATTTCTTACCCTCAATCCATATTCGCCTACTACGTTTCCTTCTCTTCCTTTTCCTACCGTCGAATTCCAGTCACCCATGACATTTAAATTTTCGTCTCCCTTCACTACCTGAATAATTTCTTTTATCTCATCACACATTTCATCAATTTCTTCATCATCTGCAGAGCTAGCTGGCATATAAACTTGTACTACTGTAGTAGGCGTGGGCTTCGTGTATATCTTGGCCACAATAATGCGTTCACTATGCTGTTTGTAGTAGCTTACCCGCAACCCTCTTTTTTATTCATTATTAAACCTACTCCTGCATTGCCCATATTTGATTTTGTATTTAGAACCCTGTATTCACCTGACCAAAAGCCTTGTTCCTCCTGGCACCGAACTTCACTAATTCCCACTATATCTAACTTTAACCTATTCATTTCCCTTTTTATATTTTCTAACCTAACTGCCCGATTAAGTGATCTGACATTCCACGCTCCGATCCGTAGAACGCCAGTTTTCTTTCTCCTGATAACGACGTTCTCTTGAGTAGTCCCCGCCCGGAGATTCGAATGGCGGACTATTTAACTCCCGGTATATTTTACCCAAGTAGACGTTACCATCATTTAATCATACAGTAAAGCTGCATGCCCTCGAGAAAATTTACGGCTATAGTTTTCCCTTGCTTTCAGCCGTTAAAACTCGATGATAGCACACAAAAAGCAATCTGCCTTGACCAAATAAATAAAGAAATAGCGTACTCTTTTCCCACGGGTATAAGAGTGACATTTCTCTCTGCCAAGTTTTCGGCTGGCGCTGCACATATGTTTTGTCCTGGTGGTGGTGGAATAAACAAGTATACAGCAATTTTGTATCCATGGGACGAAATTTACATGTTTTTCGCCTAAAGTATGGACTATAGAGTGAAATTTGTTCCAGATGTCCTCCTGCTCTAATGGACCACATTTGCAATTTTGTACTTTGCATCAATTAATTTTCGTCTTACACCCTCCATAGTCAAAATTAGCTCCGTTAAAGGCTATCTGAAACCGGAACTCAGCCATTTGTAATTGCACCCTGATGCCAGCACCATCGTGTGCTCCTCTTCCGTACTAACAATAAGTCTCGAGTAGACTCACAGTGGCCCTGAGCACTATGCGACTTAACTCCTGCGGGCATCAGTCGCCTAGAACTTAGAGCTAATTATACCTAACTAACCTAAAGACATCACATACATCCATGTCCGAGGCAGGATTCGAACCGGCGACCGTAGCGGTCACTCGGTTCCAGATTGCAGCGCCTAGAACCGCTCGGCCACTCCGGCCGGCTAGACTCACAGTCTTGCCTGCTTCAATAAGAGAAAGAGCCGACGAGTAGGAAGCGATTACAGCCCTACAGTTCTCAGATTCGTCATGCGGAAGTACAGCGGGAAGTAAGGAAACTGATTTAGTAGTAGCGCTGACATAACAGCTTCGTCTTCATTTGTGAAGTATACAACCAGCAAACATGAGAAATGTACTCGCTCTGTTTCGGATCTCTACCGACATGACCAGCATTTGAGGCTGACTGCAGTACATTTTTACTGCCGCCAACTTATATTTCCCGGAAAGACCACAAAGATAAGATAAGAGAGATTAGGGCTCATACAGAGGCATATAGGCAGTAATTTTTCCCTCGTTCTGTTTGGGAGTGGAACAGGGAGAGAAGATGCTAGTTGTGTTACGAGGTACCTTCCGCCGCGCACCGTAGGGTGGATTGCGGAGTATGTATGTAGATGTAGATGTATACTGGAACAGGAATGTGGGGAAGTAAAAGTAGCAAACAAAAGTACCCACATCCATACACCATAAAGAGTTTTTCTGACTACAGCTGTAGATATTATGGCTAGAGTATGTAAAACTGGCTATACAAGTTGTTGGATTTAGTAGAATAGACATGAAAAGATTGATACAAAATACGGAAACGCGACTGACACAGTTCTACTGGTCAAAAGACTGATAGTTTAAAAAACCTTTCTCTGGTGTAACACTGTGTGCTGAACGACCTCACCATTGAAAAATTCTGCAATATAGACACCTAGAGAACTGGAAGAGCGCCCGCAGCGCGAGTGCAAACACAGCCACCCTGCAGATTGGGCTGCCGCACTAACAGGCGCAGGCGGCGTGCTTGCGTGGCTGGTAAGAGAGCGGCGTCAGCGCGGGCTGCTGCAGGCTGCGTAGCAAACACCGGCTCCGCGGCGTCGCATTACGCTGAATATTAGCGCCGCGTCCGGTGGCGGCGGCGGCGGCGACCTGGCGGCGGGCGCTGGCAAATCAGTATGCACACAGTGGCCACTGTCAATATGTGTCCGCCAGCCCGGCAGCCGGCCTGCGCTGCCGCCGCCACTCACTGCCGGCATACTAACTACCCCGCCCCGCAGAGCGGCGCTGAGCTGAGCTGTCGGCCGCTCTCTTCGCGGCGCGCCCGCGCACAGTAAATAGCAGCAGCCGGGGGGCTTCCCCTTTGTATTAGACCGCCGCGGCGCTGGCTTTGACGCGGGTCTATTCGTTGCCGTGTGGACAACGGCGCAGGTCACACCCACCCGCAAAAAAACTGTAGTAACCCCTATCCACATAACCACCGTTCTCTCTGACATAGACCTGTTCAAATAAACGGACATATGACAAACGTAATAATCTCTTCAGTGCTCACTATCGTGGTGTTCGAAAGAGAGCTCAGTCCCTATAAACGAAAACGGACACAATCTGAGTAGTCGTCTTAGATTATTTGCAGGTGATGCTGTAATTTACCGTCGTGTAAAGTCATCACGTAACCGAAATGAATTGCAAAATGATTTTGATGAGATATCTGTGTGGTGTGGCAGGGGTAAAATACATGGAGCGAAAGGCTATTTACAATTTGTATAGAACCCAAATGTCTGTTATGGGAACTGAGGGGCATGAAAGGGAAGCAGTGGTTGGGAAGGGAGTGAGACAGGGCTGTAGCCTCTCCCCGATGTTATTCAATCTGTATATTGAGCAAGCAGTGAAGGAAACAAAAGAAAAATTTGGAGTAGGTATTAAAGTCCAGAAAGAAGAAATAAAAACTTAGAGGTTCGCCGATGACACTGTAATTCTGTCAGAGACAGCAAAGGACTTGGAAGAGCAGTTGAACGGGATGGACAGTGTCTTGAAAGGAGGGTATAAGATGAACATCAACAAAAGCAAAACGAGGATAATGGAATATAGTCGAATTAAGTCGGGTGATGCTGAGGGAATTAGATTAGAAGATGAGACACAGTAGTGAAGGAGTTTTGCTATTTGGGGAGCAAAATAACTGATGATGGTCGAAGTAGAGAGGATATAAAATGTAGACTGGCAATGGCAAGGAAAGCGTTTCTGAAGAAGAGAAATTTGTTAACATCGAGTATTGATTTGTCAGGAAGTCGTTCCTGAAAGTATTTTTATGGAGTGTAGCTATGTATGGAAGTGAAACATGGGCAATAAATAGTTTGGACAAGAAGAGAATAGAAGCTTTCGAAATGTGGTGCTACAGAAGAATGCTGAAGATTTGATGGGTAGATCACATAACTAATGAGAAGGTATTGAATAGAATTGGGGAGAAGAGGAGTTTGTGGCACAACTTGACAAGAAGAAGGGACCGGTTGGTAGGACATGTTCTGAGGCATCAAGGGATCAAAAATTTAGCATTGGAGAGCAGCGTGGAGGGTAAAAATCGTAGGGGGAGACCAAGAGATGAATACACTAAGCAGATTCAGAAGGATGTAACTTGCAGTAAGTACTGGGAGATGAAGAAGCTTGCACAGGATAGAGTAGCACGGAGAGCTGCATCAAACCATTCTCTGGACTGAAGACAACAACAACAACAGTGCTAACTATCGTGGTATTCGAAAGCAGCTCGGCCTCTTCACACAGAACTATTTTAACGAAATAGGACAAAATATGAGTAGTCCTCTTAGATTATTTGCGGATGATGCTGTCATTGACTGTTCTGTAAAGACATCAAATTGAAGCAAACCAAGCGCTGTAACATGTGTGAGATACAGAGGCGAGCGAGGGCGTCGCGACTTACCCACGTCACCTTAACGCGTCGGCATGTAGCGCACAAGTATTGCCCCACCATTTAGTATAAAATTAAAAATCAAAATTTATGTTTAAAACTTTGTTAAATTATAGTTTAGAGTAATAATGTTCCAAACATCAAGTCTTGATGTTTTAAACTTAATAGTTTACGGAAAAATGCCGTTTTAAGAAAATATCAGAGGCGCTAAGTAATGACGCTAGGAAGCCAGAATTTGGTCAGAAGGTGTAGTTAGAAACACAAACCATAAAACAAAAATTAACGCCAGAATCCACGTTTTTTGAAAAAATCAGAGGCGCTAAATAATGGACTTAGAAACATGAAAATTTGTTTTATGCTGCAGTACACCCCATAAATAATAACAGAGAGTCCACGTCAATCTACCTCTTATAGTTTTTGAGTAATTAAATAAAAACTAATTTTGTAACTAAAATGTACGTAAGTGTTGTACATGAAGTACTTGAAATTTTAATGATAGAGAATTTTGGTTAAATCAGATGATCAAATATATCAAATAATAGAGCTACACCAAGTTTAAGACTTGTAACATAAATAGCAATTGATATAAGTCTTAACAAATGTATGGTTCAGAGGTAACAATCTACCGTTAGTTCTACTAAATAAATTCTATTAAGCAAAGTTTTCATTCTTGCCAGCTGAAACTTTCTACGTGCTTTCAAACTGCTTATCTGCATACCAGCAAAAATTAAGAAGTTTCTAAAGTAATTGGTACCCATATTATTAAAGATTATGTGCCCGAGATAGCGGTTGTTTGTAGACTGCCAACGTATGCAAATAGACAGAGACAACAGATGTTTTCTCGGCAGTCCACACCGGCATCTTATAAATACAGCCCCCGAAGCAGTAGAAAGGTTCACTTCGCTCTCAGACACTGTGAGGTCCTCGCCAGTTAAACGCCTGTGCGCGCTCTGCCTCGGATGACGTCAGAGCCGAGCTGTGACAAGCGCGTATTGGGCAGTGAAAACGGATAGTGAACTCACGAGGACTGTACACCGTCCTGGATCGTTTAGAATTCGGTAAAATAACTGTTAGTGTGCCGTCCGTGTGAAATTCAGTTCCGCGTGGCAAGTGGTGGATTTATTTCCACTTTTATGTCGAGCACTAATTTTTGAACATTTATTGCGAACTTTCAATTGAGTGATGTTAGTCAGGGCGAAAAACAATCTGGTAGGAAGTTACCGTAGAGGTCGCCTCTGAACTGTTAAAGGTGCTGTTAGATTAGAAAGACTTGTTTTCAATTAAACATAACGCAATTGTAAGCGTTGTTTGTGTTGTTTCCCTTCGCTTTCTGGCTGACCACCAAATTAGTTGCCAGGCTCACGTGATTAAAGACGGCATCAAAACTTTAAACCAGTGAAGTAACTTACTCGCCGCCCCACAACATGGCCAAAATGAATTGCAAAATGATTTAGATAAGATATCGGAGTGGTGCGAGAAGTGGTAATTGACACTGAATAAACTATAGTGTGAAGTTATTCACATGAGTACTAAAAGAAATCCGCTAAATTTCGATTACGCGATAAGTCACACAAATCTGAAGGCTGTAAATTCAACTAAATATTTACGGATTACAATTGCAAATAGCCTAAGTTGGAACGATCACATAGAGTAAACCAAAGACTGTGATTCACTGGCTGAACACTTACAAGGTGCAACAGATCCACTAAAGAGATTAACGACACTACACTTGTCATTCCTATCCTGGAGTACTGCTGTGCGGTGTGGGACCGGTATCAGGTGGGACTGACGGATGATATGGAAAAAGTTCAAAGAAGGGCGGCTCGTTTTGTATCATCGCAAAATAGCAAGATAGTGCCACCAGACATGATATGTGAATTGGAGTGAAAATCATTGAAACAATGGAGTTTTTCGTTGCGACTAGATCATCTCATGAAATTTAAATCACCAGTTTTCTCCTCCGATTGCGAAAACATTCTGTTGGCACCAACCTACATAGGGAGAAATGATTATCACGATGAGAGAAATCAGGGCTCGCACCGAAAAATTTAAGAGCTCGTTTTTCCCGCGCACAGTTCGAGGGTGGAAAGGTAGACAGATCAGTTTGAAGGTGGTTCATTGAACCCTCAGCCAGGCACTTAATTCTGAATAGCAGAGTAATCACATAGATTTAGATGTAGAACAGTGCCACGAAGACAACAAACTAGTTTTTTCGCATATCTTTTGGTACTTTACCACACTAATTAGGTGTACGTCAAATGTAATCCACCAGAAAGAAATAGGTGGTAGGAACCGATTTCGCGGAAGATCTGTTTCGATCCTGGGGAAGTGTAGGAACAAACGAGGAAATACTGTCTCTATAACTTTCTTAGAAGATGGGTTAAGGACCTACATTTATAGCATTTGTAAAATTAGAGAAAATGTTTGACAATGTTGACTGGAATACTCTTTTCGAAATTCTGAAGGCAGCAGGTTCAAAATACAGGGACATAGAGGCTATTTACAACTTGTACAGATACTAGAAGACAGTTATAAGAGTGGAGGGACACGAATCGGAAGCAGTGGTTGAGAAAGGAGTGTACAGGGATGCAGCCTTTCTCCGTTGTTATTCAATCTGTCCATCGAGTAAGAAAAGAAAATGTAGTAGCAATTAACGTTTAGGGAGAGGAAATGAAAACTCCTTGATTGGCTCACAGGCGTAGAGACGCATCACGTTAAAGGTGCATTGTGTTTCAATGAGGCGGCTGCTCGTCATCTTCAGGTGCTTACTGACGTGTTGCTGCAATGGATCTCCAATACACAAACTGGCTAGCTACAAAAGCTCAGGTGCCATCAGGTGGGGCTATACCGTCATCCTAAACGAAGCATACACAACGGCGGGAGAGAAATGAAAATTTTCGAACAGGAAATGAAAACTCTGATCCTCTCAGAGAAGCCAAAGGACCTGGAGGAGCAGCCGAACGGAACAGACATCGTCTTGAAAGGAGAATATAAGACTAACATCAACAAAAACAGAACAAGGATAATGGAATGTAGTCAAATGAAATCTGGTGACGCTGAGGGAATTAGATTAGGATACTAAACGTAGTAGACGATTTGCTATCTCGGCAGCAAAATAACTGATAATGAGCCAAGTTGAGGGGATGTATAATGCAGACTGGCAATGGCAAGAAAAACAGTTCTGAAGAAGAGAACTTTGTTAACATCGAATATACACTGAGCAGATGAAAGTCGTGGGATAGCGATATGTACATGTAGATATGTCGGTAGAGTCGCGTGCTCAAGGAATAAAAGGGTAGTGCATTGGTGGAGCTGTCTTTTACACCCAGGTGATTCATCTGAAAAGGTTTCAGGCGTGATTCTGACCACGTGTTTGCATTAAAAGTCTTTGAACATGGAATGGTAGTTGGAGTTAGGCACATGAGATATTTAGTTTCCGAAATCGTTGAGGAATTCAATGTTTCGGGATCTGTAGTTTCAAGATTATGCTGAGAATACCAAATTTCAGTCATTATCTCTCACCATGGACAACGCAGTGGCTGACTGCCTTCATTTAACGGCTCAGAACAAGGGCGTTTGCGTGGCGTTCTCAGTGATAACAGAGAAGCAACACTGCATTAAACAACCGCAGAAATCAATGTTTTGTGTTTCGGGTCTTCCATGCTTTCGAAATCCCTGCTGGTCGGCATGGAGGAGATTGTTCTGTAAGAGGTAAACCATCACGTTTGAGTTGTTGTTCAAAGTTTCTAGTGCACAAAAGCTGATGAACCGATATTAAAATGGAAGGCTGTGTTCAAAATCTGTGACGGAAATGGAGAGGGTCGTAGGAGAAAGTTATCAAGGAATAGTTTTCATGATGCTGGAGGTAGCCAAAACTTGCAGGCGAAAACAGAGATTGTAATACACAAGTAAGTGCTTCAGTACTTCGAATATTTTAACCTGAGATGAGGAGACGAACACAGAAGAGGAAATCGAAGCCGTTTGCATCACTCCAATCAAAACTGACATGCTGCAGTGAGTTGTTATAGGAAATTTAATGCGACCTATGGTATCCTCCAATACACTGACGTGTGACGCAAATGGGGAGGTTCATAGCGGTGGGGTGGGTTCGAGTGAAACCGATGAATGTCGAGGATTAAGTGAGAAGATTAGGACACATTTTGAACAAGTAATAGCAGACTTTAAGAGAAGTATAGCGTCATCAACGTGCCACTCTTCTTTTGTTACAAAATGTGCACGCGAGGTTCTACTACCAGCTCCTACGACATTTCGTAACCGCTGTTGTGTATAAAAGGAGGCTTCGGACAACTTTTGCAAAAATCTGTTAATCACATAGATCCACGAGTTGTCGTGTATCTATATTTAGTGAAACCATTTCATCGGCCTTAGCTACTTTCAGCAAAACTTACGTTATTGTTCTCTGATTCAAATTCGGCTACTCAGCGGAGATTACAGCAGTTTCGGAGGCCGTCAAGAGCCGCTTGTACAGAAACGGCAATGTTGTGAAATTTTGATTGCTGTTTTCTATTCGTGTAAATACTGGAACTAATAAAATATCTCTGTATCCGAATACTTAGCAAGCGTTTCATCGGCGCTTTATTTCGTCGTTAATAACAACAGAAATCTTTTTTCTTTAAAAAATTATTTGCTTTCGGGATATCATAGACCGTGATCAGAATATAATACACAAGTACTTAATACACAATACTGGTACACGAATACAGTTTTAATATCTAATGCCGGCCGAAGTGGCCGTGCGGTTCTACGCGCTACAGTCTGGAACCGAGCGACCGCTCCGGTCGCAGGTTCGAATCCTGCCTCGAGCATGGATGTGTGTGATGTCCTTAGGTTAGTTAGGTTTAACTAGTTCTAAGTTCTAGGCGACTGATGACCTCAGAAGTTAGGTCGCATGGTGCTCAGAGCCGTTTGAACCATTTTAACATTTAACGAAACTGAATTCATGTAACATTGTTATGTATGAAGTCCTATTACATGATGTCCTGGTGACGAGCTATGGCCGAAAAAGTGTAAACAAAAAACTATTTTAACGACAAATGAATTGTGGTGATTAGTGACCATATAAAGTGGTAAAAATATGTGCCCAGTATTCAATACAGGTCGCAGACGTCTTTCACGACACTTTTTCGGATCCTAAGACTACGTCTGCATTCATCCGTAAAACCAACGGCAAAGAATGAATTCTGTGTCATGATTTTCCGTTGACTGTGTATGGCAGATGTCGATAGGTAGCTCGCTCGGTTAAAGAGAAATGCGTCTTTACTTTAAGTTTATTGTGACGAGCATATACCTTATGACCGTGCGATGCGGTAATAAACACTGGTCAGCCAGAAGATTACGACCACCGACCTACTATCGCCATAAACCCATCCAGGCAATAGCAACGCCACCTGGCGAAGAATGTATGCTAGTCAGACACATGCACAGTGCATGTAGTATCAGCGAACTGGCTGACCGAATGTAGAATGGGGAAGACGCGCGATCTATCTGAGTTTGACAGAGGGCAGATTGTGACGGGCCGGAGGTTCGGCACGAGCCTTTCAGAAATTGCACGACTTGTAGGGTGTTCTATGAGTACTGTGCTTGGTTTCTTCAACGCATGGCGAAAACAAGGTGAAACCACGCAGCAATTTCGGCAGGCTAGGTGGCCATCCCTCATTACAGACGTCGGGCGTCGTAGGCTGGGCAGAGTGTTAAAACAGTACGGCAGAAGAACCGTGGTGGAACTAACATTAAACATTGATGCCGGGCAGGGTAGAAGTGAGTCTGAACGCAGAGTGCACAGAACACTCTTAACGATAGGCCACCGTAGCCGACGACCCATGTATGTGCCAATGTTAACACCACGACGTCTACAAATATGACTGAAATGGGCAATTCAAAAAATGGTTCAAATGGCTCTGAGCACTATGGGACTTAACATCTGAGGTCATCAGTCCCCTAGAGCTTAGAGCTACTTAAAGCTAACTAACCTAAGAACATCACACACATCCATGCCCGAGGCAGGATTCGAACCTGCGACCGTAGCGGTAGCGCGGTTCCGGACTGAAGTGCCTAGAACCGCTCGGCCACTGCGGCCGGCGAAATGGGCAATTGACCATCGGCACTGGGCGTTGGCACAGCGGCAGAGCGTTGCATGGTCTGGTGAATCCCGATCAGGCCCATTAGAAGGCGCTAATCCGTCGTCTTCCAGGGGAACAGCTCTTTGATACTTGTACTGCGGGACGGAGGCAAACTGACGGCGGCGCCAGTGTTCTCCGGGAAACACATATGCGGGCATCCATAGTTCCAGTGCAGCTCGCACAAGGCACCGTGATGGCCAAGGAGTATCTCACACTGGTTGTAGACCTTGTACAACTCTTCATGACGATCATGTTTCCCAACGGAAGTGCCATTTTTCAACAAGCCAATGCGCCATGTCAAAAGGCCAGAAGTGTGATGGAGTGTTTGAGAAGCATAATGGCGAGTTCCAATTAATTTAGTGGCACACCAACTCGCTAAATGTGAACCTGTTAGAACACATGTGATTAAACATGGCGTCGGAGCTCGTTGCTCACCGTCCCGTAATTTACTGGAGTTAGGCGGCTTGCTTGTGCTAATGTAGTGTCATGTCCGTCCAGTAACCTACCATGGCCTCTCTGCTTCCATGCCACGAGGCATCACAGCTGTTATCCATGCCAAAGGTGGACATACCGGCTATATATATGGGGTCAGAACGTTCTGGCCTATAAGTGTGGATATTTCCTCACATTTTCAGAAGCGCTTTCAGGATTTAATTACAGGGTTCGCGTAACTTTATTACACTTACCCTTAGTTAAGCCTGTGTACAAAACAAAGTTAGGGAGGCAAAACTGGATTACTGAGAAAATAATATTTATAGCATTTTACCCAACTGTTCTTTTTAGCCCAGTTTACATCGGTGAGCTTCTACAGACTTCCTCCGCTTTAATACGGCGTTCTGTGCTTTGTAATGTCCGAAATTTTACAACTAGAGCCTTGTTCTTTAGCAGCATTAATCTCTAAGTGCCCTGCAATTAGAGACCAGTGTAGATGCTTTCGGAGTTATTAAGTCGCTCCTAGAACACGTTTCTCTCTACGGACTCTGCTAATAACTACAAAAAGGGTGGAAGCGGACGACATGTGAGAGAAAGAACCCCATGAGCCAACTGTTGCACCTCCGGAACAAAACGACGAAAAATACGGAACATAATTAGCGCTGTAAAATTAACGTGTGCGGTACTGTAAACAAAACACTTGCCGGAAATGAACAACTGCGCCGCGAACGCCGCAGATGCAACAAACAATAAGCGCTCCCAACCAGTGGACGCAGAGAACACAGTACATGGTGTTGTATGTAACAGACGCGAAGAGGACGGGAGTTGGCGAGTGGAAAATCAAGTTACATAAGTACGAAACGCGGATGTTGTGCTACCGCAGTACAAAAAAGCTTCTGATTTAGCTTTTTGGCGAAGTTTAATAGAACAGTTTTAACCCTTCGACACGGTACTGTTGTCCTAACCTAGAATTAGGGTCTTTGTTTAATACTTACAGTCATGCTACCCCACAGTTTCCTTATTCGTATAGAGTCGTCGAGAAAATACTCTTCTGACCATTAATTACGGGTATAAAACTCGAAATCACTATTTCGTCTTTAACTAATTTCTCAGTTGCCCTCGTAATGGTGATTGTATTCGTTTGGAGACCTGCTAGAGTAATAAGAATAATAATAACAGTAGTGATGATTGCTGATATCGTATACTACAGAATGTCAACGGAATCGCAGCAGAAATGTTGCACTGTGACTAAAGCATTTAAATTAACATATGGACCTGAAATCATTAATACTTACACCAGAAGTATTGCAGATGGTGCGCTACTTTACCTGAAAGAAGTTGCACAATTAACCAGCCAGTCGTTCACAATATTTTGAAGCAGTGCGGTACTTTACCTGAAAGAAGTTGCACAATTAACCAGCCAGACGTTCACAATATTTTTAAGCGCTGCAAAATTAGCTGCTTGCCATAAATGTTCGGAAATGTAAAACTGCACACCTTGCAAAATGCTGAAAAATACTGTCCTATGACTACAATGAGACACAATTGTAATCTGTTAGACCAGCAAATACGTGAGTTTAACATGTTTAGGGGACGTGTATTCGGAATTCATAATTGCTTAGTCATAGATAAGCAGGTGGACGGATTTCTGTTAATTTGTAGGATACAGCGAACTTGCAGTCAGTGTACAAAAAAGATTACTTAGCCTGTATAACATTCATACGACTCTTCCTTGAATATTGCTCATTTATGTAGTACCCAAACCAAATAGGACTAACAGAGAATACTGAACATATGCGTATAATGACGAATAAACACATGTTCGTCTGAATCGCTGAAAAACATGATTTGGCGGACACCTGATGACAGATGCTAACCGCCGAGCGGAGTGGCAGCGCGGTTTGAGGCGCCATGTCACGGATTTCGCGGCCCCTTTCTGCCAGGTTCGAGTCCTCCCTTGTTATTGGTGTGTTTGTTATTCCTACGATAAGTTACTTCAAGTAGCGTGTGAGTCTAGTGACCGATGACCTCAGCAGTTTGACCCTTAGGATTTCACACACACACACACACACACACACGCTAACCATCATATGCTAACCATAGGACCGCTGCACACATATACATATTTATATTGTTGTCGTAGGTCAGTTGTAGAGTTATGGAACATGTTTTATGCTGCATTTGGACGCATTTGGAGAATGAAAGTCTCCTCGCCGGCCGAGGTGGCCGAGTGGTTCTAGGCGCTACAGTCTGGAACCGCTCGACCGCAACGGTCGCAGGCTCGAATCCTGCCTCGGGTATAGATGTGGGTGATGTCCTTAGGTTAGTTAGGTTTAAGTAGTTCTACGTTCTAGGGGACTAATGACCTTAGAAGTTAAGTCCCATAGTGTTCAGAGCCATTTGAACCAAAGTCTCCTCTATAAAATCAACATGGATTCCGCAAACAGAGATGCTCTGAAACTCAGCTCGCTCTGTTCCTCCATGAGATCCACAACGCCGTAGACAACGGAACTCTATGTTCCTTGACTTCAGGAAGGCATTTGACATCGTCTCGTACTGTCGTTCAGTGGAAAAAAAAAAGAAACAGACACCAGATTATCGAGTATCGGAGGAGATTTGTAACTGGATTCAAGACTTCCTCGCACACAAAATTGAAAACGTCGGTCTTAACGGTACAAAATCGACAGATGTAAAAGTAATTTCAGGAGTATCCCAAGGGAGTGCCTCGTAATAAGACCATTACCGTTTACAATATATATGAAAGATCTAGCAGAAGGCGTCGGATGCTCTTTAAGGCTGTTCGCAGATAATGCGGTGGTTGTCTATAACAAAGTAGCAACGTCAGAAGACAGTAACGATTTGAAGAATGACCTCCAGAGGGGAGAATAACCGTGCAGGCCCTGGCAGTTGACACTGAACGTAAATAAATGCCACTTGTTGCTTATGCATACTGTACAGCTGCACTACTGATGACAAACCGCTGGAAACAATACCTACAGTAAAATAAGTTGGAGTAACTATCCAGCTACCTTAAGTGCAACGACCACATAAAACAAGTAGTGGTAAAGGCAGATACTAGACTCAAATTCATAGGAAGAATCTTAGAAAAATGTAACTCATCCACGAAGGAAGTGACTTATAAGGGGCTTGTTCCACAAATCCTTGAGCGTTGGTCGTCTATCTGGGTTGCCAACTAGGTAGGACTGATAGAAGAGGTAGAGAATATCCAACGAAGAGCTTTACGTTTCGTCACGGGATCATTTGGTCGGTACGAGAGAGTTACAGAGATGCTCAACAAATTCCATTTCCAGACTTTACATGAGGGGCAGGGAGCATCATGGAGAGATTTAGTAATGAAATTTCCAGAGAGCACTTTCCGGGAAGAGTCGGACAACAAGTTACATCCGCCCACATCCGTTTCGCCTAATGGCCACGATGAGAAAATTCGAGGAATTAGAGCTCAATATATAGTTTTGCCGACAGTCCTTCCGACGCTCTGTTCGCGAGTGGAATAGTGTTACGGGGCTCAGTTAGTGGTAAGAAAATACCCTTAGTCACACGTTATTGAGGTACTTGCGGAGTATGGTGTAGATGTAGATGAAGCATACTACGGAGTGTGAAGACTCAATATTAAGTGAAGAATAATGATAAATGGCAAGCAAAATTCAGAATAGACTGTACGTGTCATGATAGTCATCCAAGTGATTAACTTCCATGAGTGGAAACGTAGATTAAAAAAATGTGGAGCAGGAGGATTATCGATTAATGTCATATGATACAGCAGCCACTACAGACATATCACAAGAGCTAGTCATAATCTGTACCTCATTTACTTAAATCCGTCCAAAACACAGAGCAAATAGGAGTATTTATGCAATATTTGCGTCGTTTTACAAAGATTTCTACAGATGTAGTACACCTGTTCGTTCCTACGTCTACATCTACTTGCATTCTTTGTAAACCACTGTCGAGTTCAACGCGGAACTTACGTCACACTGTACCAGGTATTGGGGAGTATTCTAGCTCCAATCCCATATGAAACTCAGAAAAAATGACTGCTTCAGTGAGTCAAGAACTCTTCTATCGATTATATCACTACAGGGTTTGGTCAACTATTTCTTCAATAACTTGAGACACAGTTGCCCTATGTGCTCTTTGAGAAACTAATTTTATTGAGTTCCTCTTGGTGACAAAAAACGTGGTGTTCTATACAAAAAATACGTAATGCATTGGGAATTAACCTCCGCCTTGTACTCGAAAGTGGTTTACAAAGAAAGCACGTATATGTAGCTTGTTGGCCAGGTAGGACTGACGGATCTCGTTTCGTATTATCGTAAGATATGGGAGAGAGTCTCACTCATATGATGCGTGAGTTGGGGTGCCAATCATTAAAACAAAGGCGTTCTCCTTTGCGGAGAGATCTTTTCAGGAAATACGCGTCACGAATTATCTCTTCGATTGCAAAAATATTTTGTTGAAATTATAATCGTAATGAAATGAGTGAGAGCTCGCACGGAAAGATTCAAATCCTCGTTTTTCCTGTGCTCTGTTCGAGAGCGGAGTGGTAGAAATATAGTCTGAAGGTACTTCAGTGAACCCTCCGCCAAGCATTTATGTCTGCTTTCAAGAGCATTCACGTAGATGTCGATGTAAACTGACCAGGTAGGTCTTCTTCCTTGTCTTAGCTGCCCTATGATATTCATTGTTACTATAATCACCTCTTGATAACTGATACCAGTTCCAGTGTAGACAGCCTATGATGCCGAGTCTATTTGTTGCCGTTAGATCTAATATATTTCCGTCGCGAGTGGGCTTCTGAACACATCGCTCTTGGGATAATTCAGACAAACTATTTAGTACTGTACTGTAGGGTGGTATATCACACTCAGCTCTTGGAAAACTGTAATTATTCCAATAGACTTCTGAATGATTTGTCCCCATTATTGATGGTAGAACGCGGACTATCTATGCCGACTTGCAGAATTAGAGTTCCTCTATTTCAGACTATAAAGATACTGTTAAATCACGATGGCAACAAACATTTAAAAACACCGGCTCTCGAAACATAGCGTAATCAATTGATAAATGAGTTTCAGGTATTTTGACGTATGTGCCTATGTTCCATTAAATAACAAATGAAGCCATCTGTTGGTAGCGTGGGGAACTGTGAATATAAACAACTTCAATTTTATTCTGAACAAACTAATAAATGCAGATATTACTATTTTCATGATGAATTCTGTCAAACGTTAAACAACACAGAAGCTGTAGAACGTCTAATAAAAAGAAAAGAAATACATTAAACACTATATTATACCTGTAAGAGAGCTGGAGTAGTTAGGCAGAGACTTTATTCGTATTAACAGCATTGTTGAGCTTCGTCCTCGTAATTGTTGCCCTCTTTGATTGCAGCTGTGTACTTTTGTTGATGTTCGAAGAACAGCATGTGGCAAATACGTATTGGGAGGCCATATAATGAGATGTCAAAACAAAAATTTTGTGACTGTGAAATAATTAGTATAACACTGGAACAGAAGGAATGATGGAGAATATTAAAATAGTTTATATACCACCGAATCTCAATACCCATAGCAGCATGTCACCTATGTTTTACATGTTTTGTAAAGTGGAATTCCCTGATGACTCTACTCATTCACGTTCTGCAGTTTGAGAATTAAATATGGTGCAGAGAACTTGCTTCTTTTACTGACTGTTTTACAGTCCATCATCATAAAGTTATATTGGTTGGTAATCGATGTTGTCACTAAAGTATGAATGTGGTTAACATACGCACTGTTCTGCCACTGCAGTAAACTAACAGATTTGTCGCCGGCCGCGGTGGCCGAGCGGTTCTAGGCGCTTCAGTCCGGAACCACGCTGCTGCTACGGTAGCAGGTTCGAATCTTGCCTCAGGCATGGATGTGTGTGATGTCCTTAGGTTAGTTAGGTTTAAGTAGTTCTAAATTCTAGGGGACTTATGACCTCAGATGTTAAGTCCCATAGTGCTGAGAGCCATAACAGATTTGTTAGTTACCCAGTATCATCTGTATTAATATCAATGTTGCTCAGTTACTGATTAGTAGTATAGTCTGCATTATGATTGTGTTAGTGATGACCATATTTATTACGACGATCGGTTATTATGTGATTGAAGGACAGATTATACAAATATAAAAAAAAAAAAATTGCATCGCCCTAGTTCCCAGAACTCCTGAAGATAGACGTTGACTGTGGATACTGTATCACAGACACAATACCTTTGACTGTTCAGAGATGTCACTAAACCCTCCCAAAGATGTAAAAGACCATGCATGAGCAGCGCCTATTACACGTAGGGGGTCCGACAGACGATCAGTACCAGTCATTCCGCCAGGAAGGAGGTACACGGCTCGTGTTGTCTGTAGTTCAACAATGCCTAGACGGTCAATACCGTGGTTCCACCGCGTCCGCATTGTTACTTTGTGCCACGAAGAGCTCTCAACAGGGAAAATGGAAATGTCGTGTGGCTAGGGCCTTCCGTCGGGTAGACCGTTCGCCTGGTGCAGGTCTTTCGATTTGACGCCACTTCGGCGACCTGCGCGTCGATGGTGATGAAATGATGATGATTAGGACAACACAACACCCAGTCCCTGAGCGGATAAAATTTCCGACCCAGCCGGGAATCGAACCCGGGCCCTTAGGATCGACAGTCTATCACGCTGACCACTCAGCTACCTGGGCGGACTCTCAACAGGGGAAATGTCTAGGCGTCTCGGAGTGAACGAAAGTGATGTTGTTCGGAGATGGAGGAGATACAGAGAGACAGGAACTGTCAATGACATGCATTGCTCAGACCGCCCAAGGGCTACTACTGCAGTGGATAATCGCTACCTGCGGATTATGGCTCGGAGGAACCCTGAAAGCAACGCTATCATGTTGACTAATGCTTTTCATACAGCCAAGGGACGCCGTGTTACGACTGAAGCTGTGCACAGTAGGCTGCATGATTCGCAACTTCACTCTCGGCGCCCATGGCGAGATCAATCTTTGCAACCGCAATAATATGCAGCGCGGTACAGATGGGCGCAACAACATCCCCAATGGACCGCTCAGGATTGGCATCACGTTCTCTTCACTGATGAGTGTCGCGTATGCCTTCAACCAGACAATCGTCGGAGACGTGTTTGGAGGCAACCTGGTCAGGCTGAAAGTCTTAGACACACTGTCCAGCGAGTGCAGCAAGATGGAGGTTCCCTGCTGTCTTGGGTGGCATTATGTGGGGCCGACGTACGCCGCTGGTGGTCGTGTAAGGGGCCGTAACGGCTGTGCGATACGTGAATGTCATCCTCCGACAGATAGTGCAGCCATATCGGCAGCATATTGGCGGGGCATTCGTCTTCATGGACGACAATTCGCGCCCCCCGAATCGCCGTTGAGGAGTGGGACAATCTGGACCAACAGTGTCTTGATAAAGTTGTGGATAGTATGCCACGACGAACATTGGCATGCATCAATGCAAGAGGACGTGCTAATGGGTATTAGAGGTACCGGTGTGTACAGCAATCTGGACCACTACCTTTGAACGTCTCGCTGTATGGTGGTACAACTTGCAATATGTGATTTTCATGAACAATAAAAAGGGCGGAAATGTTGTTTATGTTGATCTCTATTCCAGTTTTCTGTACAGGTTCCGGAACTCTGAACCGAGTGATCCAAACCTGTTTTTGATTTGTGTATTACATATTTAGGAAGCTTCAAGCTTCCAGTAATCGTTGTTGACCTTTTCCTTTGTAACGACTAATAATCATTTTGTGCACTTAAAATTGAAATATTATCAGTGCTTGTACTTAATATTTTGTTGCAACGCGACTTTGGCTAGTCTGACGCTCACAGCCATGACTTCAATACAGCAGGGTAATTCTATAGTAAATCACGGGGACCGCTTTATAAGATTTGCTTTATAATATATCTCAGCCTCAGGTTGTTTACTGAAACGAATTCACAACTCCCTGAACCCACTGACCTATCCTTTCGTTCAACCCCAAGTATGTGACCGCTGTGTATTTTACTACTTTCACTTAGTCTACTTTCTGTACCTGGCAATACGCGTGTTCCAACGTTTCCCTAGGAGTGCCTCCTAAACTGTGTATATTACGTTGTAAATGCTTAAAAGTTTATCACTAGCAATTTAACTGTGTTACCTGTGTGTGGCACTTCTTTGATCTTACAGTAATATTGTGAGGTCTGCAGAGGCTACCATGTTCTGGAATGGGTGGAATGAGGCTGTTCTAAAAGATCCTTCTGTGTACCGCAACACCACGTACAGTCAGCTACTAATTTAGTAGAATCTCAACCCCTGCGGCATTTAAGGGGACTCTGATTAAAAATAAATAAATACATAAAAAGTTTTTAATGAGGCCAAGTCAAAAGATTGCTAAGATACTTTGGTTATTAGGAAACTGGAGAATTTTATACGTGAATTATAACACTGCCCAACAAAACATTTTTTGAACATTTACTTCAAGAGTCAGTTTATACTAACTTTGTGTTGAGAAAAATGATCGTGAGGAAGAAAATTTTTTATGAGCCCTAGTTTCTGTGATGTAAAATAGAAGGAACTATTTGACTTTAACGAATGAAGAGAAAGCTATACATTTTAAGTATATACTCTTACAACGGTTTAAGTCCATTTCAATATTTTCTCAATGGAACTCTGCAATTTAAGAATTCCAAATAGATGGGAGAATACATGATAACTGATTGGGGCCTGAGAGAATTTTGAGTTGGTGTTATGAGATCCTTGTCTTCTTCTGGCCGGCCACTTGAGACTGAGTTCCAGAGTCTCCCTATATACAGACCGGCGGTAATCCGCAAATATTACTTCGTTCCCACGGACCAGATGCTTCTGTTCTATTACATAAATATCCATTAGAAATCTCTGTCAGTTTGTCGCGCGGTCTGAGGCGTCCTACCACCGCTCGCGCGGCTCACCTCGTCGGAGGTCGTGGGTTCGAGTCCTCCCTCGGGCATGGATGTGTGTGTTGTCATTATCGTAAGTCATTTTAAGTTAGATTAAGTAGTGTGTAAGTCTAGGGACCAATGACCTCAGCAGTTTGGTCTCATAGGAACTTAACACATATTTCCCATTTTCTCTCTCAGTGATCATCAGCTGCAATCCGACAACTAGGTTTATCAACTGCACTGTCAAAAAACAGACTCAGGGGATGTAGAAGACATGTTGGTTTGTCGTTCCTCCACTTTGTCCTAGTTTTCTGCCTGAGGTATATAGTTTTTGAGGGTGGAATAGAAGCTGATAAAATATCTCATTGTTGAATAAGTAGAGCAACAGATGGATGATTGGGGTCTGAAGTATTACCCTGTCTTTTTCATTGATAATCCTGCGTTTATACGTAGAGTCAAGCAGGAATTGCAGTTCTCTGTATGGTTTATGGGTTTTCGACAACATGTAGACGAAACAGAAAACACAGATCTCTTTTTCTATGTTTAGGCCATTTTGTTAGCATAACTTAAAAAGACTTTGCGCCATTTATGCAGAAACAATGACTTCGCCTAGTCCCCTACATTCATACAAAAACAATGCCGATAGACAGTCTTCTCCAGACGCGTCAGATTGCATTTCTGTGACGAATATGTCATTTCACCACATATGTAAAAAAAAGTATTCACTGAATTTACACATCTTGGTTGCACTTTGATTTACAAAATTTTTTCCGTTTAAAAGCACTCGAAAACCAGGAATTCAGCTATAAGTATAGCACTAACAGTATGAAACTCGCAGTCACCGGAACAACAACAATGTTCATAACCTATAAACAGCTGCATAATGTTGTTTTTTGTCATTTAACACGTGTGACAACTCCAAAACCGGAATTACCACCAAACAAAGATGAAGATTGGGAAAGAAGTAACATTCATCTCCAAAGCAAGAGCTGATCAGTCATTTTATGGTGATTTTTGTATTCAGAAGGTGGGAATACATAGAACAAAGTATTTCTGCGCCCGAAAATTATCATTGCCCTCCAGTGATAACCGCATCGCATGGACGGAATCAGCTCCAATTGGAAGACACTGGACAAAGAGTATTGACCACCATCTAAGTGACTACCATTTTCATGTAGTTCACGTTTGTAATGATAGTACTTCGGTGCGGTCAATAAAAAGAATGGTATGCCGAAGATTCTGGAACAGTTGGGAGAGAGAGAGAGAGAGAGAGAGAGAGAGAGAAAGAAAGAAAGAGAAAGAGGTAGGGAGTGAGGGAGGGGGAGTAAGACAGGCACGTTGCGTCAGTGCTTTCTGCGAAGTGAGAAAACAACATTTTTTTTATTTTTCCAGCAGTACGGACGGAGGCATTACGTTCCACGTGCGTCATATTTCACGGTGACTGCGGACTCCACAGCGACGGTTTTACGTTGCGTTATTTTACAGCGAAACGTCACATAAAGCCGAAAGGTGCCTCTACAGCCACCTAGAAAGACGGTGAAAAATGGAGTGTATGAGGACACACGATAACTTGGGAACAGTACGCGGGCGTTTTATTACTCCACCAGAAAGGCAACTAGTTTAAAGGAGAGACTAAAAGCATAGGGAAGGAATAAGTCCAGATTTCAGGAAAATTGAAGGTGGGAAATGGAATTTGCGGCGTGGCTTTAGAATGGCACAAATACAGTAAAGCTTCTACCTCGCGCTGACAAAAAGAAGACAAACATTTTCGTCTCGCTAAAGCGTAACATTTAAAAAAATATTTTGTGTTTAATGACGTCATATAAATCGTTGTTACGTGTAATCCATGACTACGTACATTTGTTGTAAAACAATTTCTCTGTCACTCCTGTTATAGTATCGACGCTGACTGCATTTGTGACGTAATCGGGAGACCGTTGTTCGTTTAAAAGTTTATTAATGAAATAGTCAATGTGTAGTTACAGTTGTGAGGCAAGAAGTCTTATTAACTATTATCAATTAATTTATTTTCATTTATTAAGTTTTAATGCGTTATTGAATTACTGAAGAAGTGAGGATGCATGAAGCTGTAGCAAGCCGCTACTAACTGTTAAAATTTAACATGACTGCATAGGAAGTTATGGTTGTGGCAATAACGCCCTGAAAATATTCGCCTTTGTACAAAATTTGTCCAATAAACGTATTACTAAGCAATGTAACAACTGTTAATGAAAGGTGAGGTAGTAAGCAAATTGCCATAATGGTTCAATGGCTCTGAGCATTATGGCACCTAACATCTGAGGTCATCAGTCCCCTACAACTCAGAAATACTTAAACCTAACTAACCTAAGGACATCGCACACATCCATGCCCGAGGCAGGATTCAAACCTGCGACCGTAACGGTCGCGCGGCTCCAGACTGAAGCGCCTAGAACCGCTCGGCCACACCGGCAGGCCAAACTTCCATAGCGCAACAGAACATGGAATTGAGTCATCAACGTAAATTAAATAAGTTCCCACCAAGATCTTCAACAGTCATAATATAACCAGTCAGTGTAGATGCATGTCTCCCTGCGAAAGACGCTTGCCACGTGCCCTCCGTACTTCTTAATACCTAACGACAAAAACGACTAATTGAAATGGGAAGTGTCGATGCATTCATTGCTGCGGCAGGTGACTTGGAAGTCTGTGCTACTCACACTTACATTGAGATCGATGTTTTTCAGAGCGGTATCCTTCTATGAAATCTTCACTGTGTTCAGACCGTATCGAAAGGAAGTTAAAGCTTGAGCTTTTAAAGATTAACGCCATTTACTACTGTCTACTGGGAGCGAAGTCTGCTTCCCTTAAAGTACCTTAAAGCTTGTGACTGGACGTGTGACGTCGCTAGGAATACTGACTTCTACTTTGGGTGACGTCATCAGGGGGGTGAGGGGGGGGGGGGGGTAGCAGCTCGAGTTTGAACCCCATTCTCTCTGGTCACCAGTAAAATTCTATAAGCACTTACCTTGTTTAGCTGAAAACTGCCTGCTGAAGACACTTGACTTTAAGTACGTTGTGCTCGCACTTGCTACTTATAGGAAATAAGGATATATGGGCACATGAGCGAGTAAGCATGAAAAGCCGTAGCGCTGAACAATTCTCCAGGAGGGAAACTTCAGTTCTAACTCAGACAACAGAGACGTAAGTTCATGAACAGCAGATACAAATATTCTCTCAAAGAACCAAGTCGGTGAACAACACCACACGTTGACTAAAAGCAGAATAATATCCCAGTACCCCTAACGTATTAATAAGAGGCTGAAAAGTGATAATTTTTATGCTATGTAACATTGCTTTACTTTCTTTTGCAGAACTGAATCCAGTTCGACGCACTGAATTGGAAATAAGAAAAATTATTGTCTTTCAGTTGTATATATATATTTTGACATCAGTAATACTGCAGGATATGAACCTTTTAGAAATTTTACATTGACTTTTCCTAAAAAAAAACTCAGAGTCTATATTAATATTAAGCTCACACTCCAAAACAAAGATGTTATATAAGAACGTCTGGGTAAGAGGACAGCACGTAGTGCAAGGTATGGAGCCATCACTGGATAATGGTGCGCAGCCGTCGTATTATAATTTGAATTGAAAGAAAATTTTCCCGGGGATCAGAAGTGCAGACTTTATGTTGCCAGACAGGTTTCCAACAATTCTTTTGAACACACACCGTTGGGTGGCTTGCGGAGTATCAATGTAGATGTAGATGTAGAATAAGTTAGGTATTACTTCAACAAAGACAGAAAAGTCTCATAAAGAATAGAAAATGTTTTGAATACCTTCAACGTTTTAGTTTTGGATAAATTCAATTATTATTCCCTTGCATGGGTCTGCTTTTTACTGGTTTTCTCAAATACTGTTTCACGCCCCGGCCAGAGTTTTATTGGAATACAACTGTTTTCGATAAAACAACGAGATTCAGTTCCAAAGCCGTCTTGATCGTAACAAATCCTTACGATAGAAACAACGTAGTCTTCTTCTTACTCTCTCATAAAAGTCAGAGAATGCAGAATGGACGCAGGACAGAGAACCACAAGCACAATGCTCTCTTACACACACCTCATACGAAGTAACAACTGTGACGCATCGTATACACGAACATTTCTTCACTATATACTATAGCGCCCCAGTGGCAGCAGAAAACCATAACACGCTAATAGGTCTGCTACCATTCCCCGTAAATGACTTTTAGCTTGAGCCTAAATACCTTTTCAAAATGCTTCAAGTAAAACTGTTCTAAAATACATAACAGAAATCAATATCTCATTTGCATCGTTTCAGCTGTTTGTCAAAATTTTTGGTAACAAATTTGGGAAACAGCTATCTAGTCGGCTATATAAAGTCAGTGAAAAAAAAGTCTACATCGTGATGATTATTTTATTAAAACCACCGGTTTCCGCCTAGTCTCACGCCTTCTTCAAACAGCACCATCAGCGACTGAGGTCAACTGGCAGTTCTACGCATCGTAAGTCAAACGAGACGACCAATAAAGTCACATAATTTGATACTGGAAAAATTACTCATAAAAACCTTTAGCGTTGGCCTAGAGTCATGAAATTTGGCAAAAAGCAAGATTCAGAGTACAAAATTTTTTTGTCTTTTGTTATCTGATTGTCTGTATGTCCGTCCGTCTGTTAAGACCTCATTTTCTCGGGAAGGAGTAGACGTATCGTGTTCAACGTCATATAGTAGACTAAGGTCTATAGCCCCTGGGCGGTGTAACAAATGTACGCTTCTACGTCAATGGAATCAAAAGATAAGTTTGTTTATGTAACGCATTTTGGTAGTCGAAACTTCACTCATCAAACCATGTAGGATACTCCCCATTAACGTGGAATTATGAAATTAGGTAAGAAGCAAGGTTTCACAATACTAGTACAGAAAAAAGTCAGATAATAGTTAGTTTATAATTGTATCACCCAAAAATGTATCCTTTCCCTTTGTTACCTAAGATTTTAAACCGAAATATTCCCGAACAACTGGGGACTGACGTAGTTGGATATGCACTGGTACTATGAAATAGTGAACTGATAATGGCTAAGCACTATGCGAAATCTGGATTGCTGAATGAAACATGAAAGAAAAGGACCATTTATTGCTATGCTCTATCATTTGAAAGTCGTATCACAGTCGTTGAGTGTACCCACATTCCTAATGGAAGGTAATTGATGATTCTCGATAGTCTTGGAATCCCTTGGACCGATATATTGCGACTGTCAATGCCGACGATATGCAAAGCTGATCGAGATTCTTCATTCCAGGAATGGATGAACCTGCAATATTTATAACTAAGTTTTTACTGAACTTCCAGTACGAGAATCCTACTCGAACCTGGCCAAATTCCTTTTCACTTTGCTTTCATTTCATAGTGTGTCCTTTGGCTATCCATTCCATTCAACAAGTTTCGCAGTTCTTCTCTTCTTACACTGAGAATAGTAATGTAATCTGCAAATCTAATATTTTATATCTTTCACCTCCCGTTCTTTAACCTTCCTTTTAGCCGCGCGGGATTAGCCGAGCGGTCTCAGACGCTGCAGTCATAGACAGTGCGGCTAGTCCCGGCGGAGGCTCCAGTCCTCCTTCGTGCACGGGTGAGTGTGTTTGTCCTTAGGTAATTTAGGTTAAGTAGTGTGTAAGCTTAGGGTAGTTAAGTAGTTAAGTCCCATAAGATTTCACACACACCTGAACATCCTTCCTTTTATTTCCGTCACTGCTTCTTGGACGAATAGATTGAACGGTTGAGGCGAAAGACTCTATCACTGTCTTATATCCTTCTTTATTCGGAGCGCTTCTTTATCTTACACTCTTACTTCCCTTGGTTCTTGTACATATCACAATTATATTACCGGTCTCTTCTGCAGCTTACAGCTATTTTCCTGAACGCTTCGAACATCTTGCACCAGTCTGCGTTGTCGAACGCTGGTTATAATTCGACTCATCCTATGAACAGGCCAACGGCCTTGCCGCAGTGGTAATACCGGTTCACGTCAGACCACCGAAGTTAAACGCTGTCGGGCTGGGCTAGTACTTGGATGGGTGACCATCCGGTCTGCCGAGCGCTGTTGGCAAGCGGGGTACACTCAGCCCTTGTGAGGCAAACTGAGGAACTACTTGACTGAGAAGTAGCGGCTCCAGTCTCGGAAACTGACATAGGGGCGGGAGAGCGGTGTGCTGACCACATGCCCCTCCATACGCGCATCCAGTGACACCTGTGGGCTGAGGAGACACGGCCGCCGGTCGGTATCGTTGGACATTCATGGCTTGTTCGAGAGGAATGTAGTTTAGTTAATACTATTCAAACATCCCCTTAGAAAAATTATATAAATTACTGTGCTGGTAAACCCCTTACGTTATTTGATTTTCAAATAGCTGAGCAGAGCTGAACGTACTGAGACATTTCTCTCTTTACTTATTCTGATCAGCACTAAACTGACACACAATATTTTTTAGCGCAGCACAATCTGACTTTCAATAATCCCTACAAAAGAATGGCCCAGACTAACAATAACCTATACCTTTCATGAATCACTTACGTCACAAAAATCTTCGTTACTCGAACTACTGCAATGTAGCGAGCGCCAATACTGCCAGCAAAATAAAGGATTCTAACTACTGAAGGCACTAACAACTGATAGGCATAGTTAGCAAATGAAAGATTTTGATAGAGAACAAACAATGTATTTACCTTAATAATTTTCAGAAGTTGTCCATGATATCCAGTATTACAAATTTACTCTTTCTGATGGAAACGCGTCCAGATCGCCCGCTCTCCAAATTTCGCCATCTCTCTCCCCACATCCACCACTGCTGGCGGCTCACCTCCAACTGCGGAACGCTACGCGCTGTTCACATCCAACTGCCCAGCACTACAATAGAGAATATTCGAACAATGCCAACCAGCCACAGACTGCACACAGCACAGACAGTTTCCTTGTTTGACTGAGCCGGTCACTGTGGCCGAGCGGTTCTAGGAACTTCAGTCTGGGATGGCCCTGCTCCTACGGTCGCAGGTTCGAATCCTCCCTCGGGCGTGGATGTGTGTGCTGTACTTACGTTAGTGAGGTTTAAGTAGTTCTAAGTGTAGGGGACTGATGACCTCAGATGTTAAGTCCTACAGCGATCAGAGCCATTTGAACCCTTTTTGTTAGACTGAATCTCAGACAGAGCCTTTTGTCATTTACCCGGTCAGCCACTGTACAGTGTGGCTGGCCACACTCGCCGGCGACGGGGTACCCCACCGACTACCTCTCCCTCACACAACCTGTTACGCTCCCTCCCCGACTCTCCTGCACACTTCCCTTATACCCTGTTGCCTGATGCGCCCACACCACTACTCTTGCCTACCGCCACCGGACAAGAGTCGCCTACGCACAGCCAAACTTGGGCGCCTGTCTTAACACTGCGCCGCGAGAATTAAATTACGGCTAAGTCGGGCCGCGCGCGCACTAATTAAAATCGTCTGCTTTAGAAAAAAGTGTGGCGCCCGAGTGCCCGCGTCGGCGATATTGCCTCCGGGGACAACGGCCGGCCGGCAAATGAGCTTCCTCCGGCCGTAAACACAGCGAGACCGAAGCGCTGGGGCGCCCGTGAATTGCCGAGAGGACAGTGGACAGGAAAATGCATAATCCGCAGAAGAAAACTCTACGCCGCTAGTTGTCAAGTTTGAGCCGTGAATTGTGTTCTTGTGCTCTATTCCGAGGAGACAAATTCTAATTAGGCTAATGTGGCTGCTCTCTTCATTAATACCGGTGAAACATCCGCAATTAATATTTTCTTGTATAATTTCGAGAAAAAACCGCTGCAATCTTGCCGGACAATGGCTCAGATTATAAAGACAAGACAATAGTGTGTTGGTTCTTAATTATCAGGTGCAGAAATGCTTTCACAGCTGACAAGGAACGAATATCGCAAAATGATTGCTTTCTGGAGGTAATCGACTAATAACACGGCAATGTAGGAAAATGTGCCAGTAATTTTGTATGTTAAATTTTTCATTTATAACATTTCGACCCGTCCGTACTAATGTAGGCTGAATTTTTCTAACAACACTAGAAATTTATAAATTAAACCACTTTATTTCTTTTCTTTCTTTTGCTTGTGCCGTTTGCCCCGCGGATACGCACGGTCGGTATGGTTAATAGGATGTGGAAATGTTAGTTGAAGAGGTGGCCGGATGCCCCGTACCCCCTGGGAAGGAATTAGTGTACCCCAACTGTCTGCGACTAGTGTAATCCAGGGAATAGTGCGAAAGTGTTCAGATGTCTGCAAACCGTGTAACTGAGGCCGGACGTGTGGACCAGCCCGGTATTCACCTAGGGGGTGTGGAAAACCGCCTAAAAACCACATCCAGGCTGGCCGGCACACCGGCCCTCGCCGTTAATCCGCCTGGCGGATTCGATCTGGGGTCGGCGCGCCTACCCGAGCCCAGGAAGCAGCGCGTTAGCGCGTTCGGCCAACTTGGCGGGTTTATAAATTAAACCACTCATCTATGTGAAATGTATATATCCTTAAATTGACAGATAAACACAACATTAGTTGGAAATGGATTTATGGAATTAATGTATACCAACCGGAATTTATAGTGCACCATTTTGAAGCTAAAACAAAATTAGATTTGATTGAGTTGATGGTTTACTGAAATAATGAACGGGACAACAGGGGAAGCCGCAGACCAGAGATTGGTTTGCGTCACAACGCGCCACTGGCTTGGGGCTGAAGGCAGCCGGACTACGGGGTTATGATCTTGGGTCGTGAATGGTCAGCTAGAGACGATGGAATGATAGCGAATGAGCCTTCCTTCCGGCAGGAAGGTAGATGACACATATCACCGCTCGCAGGGAACGGAGAAATCGTCTTCTGCAGTAATCACCTTAATTAAAACTCATTAGTTATCATTCCATTGTCTCTAGCTGACCACTCACGACTACAAGATCATAACCCCGTAGTCCGGCTGTCGGCAGCCCCAAACCAGTGGAGCGTTGTTACATAAAACGAATCTCTGGCTTGCAGCTCTCCTCTTGTCGCGTTCGTTATTTCAGTAAACCACCAACTCAATCAAATCTAATTTTCGTTTTTGGCTTCAAAATGGCGCACTATAAATTCCGTTAAGGTATACATTAATTCTACAAATTCATTTCCAACTTACACTGCGTTTATCTGCCCATTTAAGAATATATACTTTTCATCCGGATCAGCGATTAAATTTCTAAATTTATAGTGCTGTGTAGTTGGTAAGAATCAGTCGCTCATTAGTACGGGTCCAAGTATTATAGGTGAAAAATTTAAGACCAAAAATTATTAGCACATTTTCCTACGTTGTCCTTTTATCACTTCCCCGGTCAGCCAACCGTTCTACCTGCCACAGAGATTGGTGCTCTGCAATTACACTCATGCACAGAAAAAACAGAACACCTTGAACGACTAGAGATGAGACCTTCATATTTGCAGCGTATGTACATTGGAGCGTTCTGCAGAAATGATTAGCATTTGCAACATGTTGCCCTGCAAGTTCAAGGTCAACATATACAGGGTGTTCCATAGATAGTGACCGGGCCAAATATCTCAAGAAATAAACATCAAACGATAAAACTACAATGAACGAAACTCGTCTAGCTTGAATGGCGAAATCAGATGGCGCTATGGTTGGACCGCTAGATGGCGCTGCCATAGGTCAAACGGATATCAACTGCGTTTTTTTAAAATAGAATCTCCCAATTTTTATTACGTATTCGTGTAGTACGTAAAGAAATATGAATGATTTAGGTGGACCACGTTTTTCGCTTTGTGATAGATGGCTCTGTAATAGTCACAAACGTATAAGCACGTGGTATCACGTAACATTCCGCCAGTGCCGACGGTATTTGCTTCGTGATACATTACTCATGTTAAAATGGACCGTTTACCAATGGCGGAAAAGGTCGATATCGTGTTGATGTATGGCTATTGTGATCAAAATGCCCAACGCGCGTGTGCTACGTATGCTGCTCGCTATTCAGGACGACATCATCCAAGTGTCCGGACGGTTCGCCGGATGGCTGCGTTATTTAAGGAAACAGGAAATGTTCAGCCACTTATGAAACGTCAACCACGACCTGCAATAAATGATTTTGCGCGAGTAGGTGCTTTAGCTGGTGTCGCGGCTAATCCGCACTTCAGTAGCAGACAAACTGAGTGGGAATCGGGAATCTCAAAAACGTCGGTGTTAAGAATGCTACATCAACATCGATTGCACCCGTACCATACTTCCATGCACCAGGAATTGCACGGCGACGACTTTGAACGTCGTGTAAATTGCTGCCACTGGGCACAAGAGAAATTACGGGACGATGACAGATTTTCTGCACGCGTTCTATTTAGCGACGAAGCGTCATTTAGCAACAGCGGTAACGTAAACCGGCATAATGTGCACTATTAGGCAACGGAAAATCCACGATGGCTGCGACAAGTGGAACATCAGCGACCTTGGCGGGTTAATGCAAGGTGCGGCATTATGGGAAGAAGGATAATTGACCCAAATTTTACCGATGGCATTCTAAATGGTGCAATGTATGCTGATTTCCTACGTAATGTTCTACCGATGTCACCACAAGATGTTTCACTGCATGACAGAATGGCGATGTACTTCCAACATGATGGATGTCCGGCACATAGCTCGCGTGCGGTTGAAGCGGTATTGAATAGCATATTTCATGACAGGTGAATTGGTCGTCGAAGCACCAGACCATGGCCCGCACGTTCACTGGATGTGACGTCCCCGGATTTCTTTCTGTGGGGAAAGTTGATATTTGCTATCGTGATCCACCGACAAACGCCTGACAACATGCGTCAGCGCAATGTCAATGCAAGTACGAAACATTACGGAAGGCGAACTACTCGCTGTTGAGAGGAATGTCTTTACACGTATTGCCAAATGCATTGAGGTTGACGGACATCATTTTGTTCATTTATTGCATTAATGTGGTATTTACAGGTAATCGCGCTGTAACAGCATGTTTTCTCAGAAATGATAAGTTCACAAAGGTACATGTATCACATTGGAACAACCGAAATAAAATGTTCAAACGTACCTACGTTCTGTATTTTAGTTTAAAAAACCTACCTGTGAGCCATGTGTTTGTGACTATTACAGCGCCATCTATCACAAAGCGAAAAACGTAGTCCAACTAAAACATTCATATTTCTTTATGTACTATACGAATAAGTAATAAAAAATGGGGGTTTCTATTTTAAAAAAAAACGCAGTTGATATCTGTTTGACCTATGTGGGTGCCATCTAGCGGTCCAACCACAGCGCCATCTGGTTTCCCCCTTCAAGCAAGACAAGTTTCGTTCTTTGTAGTTTTTCCGTTTGACGCTTATTTCGTGAGATATTTGGCCGGTCACGATCAATGGACCACCCTGTATATCGCGGCGCAACATTACCTGCCGGTAAAATAAACCTACTGCTGTCGTTGTCCCTATATACCGAGGATAATGGATCAGCCTGACTTGAGCAGACGAGCAGGATGCCTTGGAGAGACATGGGTGAACCGTGCCGCCCAATCAGTGAGTTTTGTAAATGGGCACATTATTGGCATGAGAGAATGTGTTGTTTCTATCTAGGAAATTGTTGCTCGTGTGGGACGAAGAGATTCGGCAGTGCAACTGGTGTGTGCAGGATGGTTCGGGAAGGCCGTAGAACATGATGAGATGGATCACATCGCACCATCCAGACCACATCCCCATGAGACCGAGACCTCATCCAAATGACAAGAAAGGACAGATCTACGTCCTCATCGGCTCAGGCGCAACAGTGGAACAGTGTAACACGTCGTATAATATCAGGGGTGACAGTACGTCGACGTTTAATACGACATGGGTTACGTGCTCCTCGTCCACTCCTCCGACTACCTTTGATGAATGTGCAAAAACATTCTAGACGGCAATGGTGTATGGAACGACATCATCAGAAATGGCATCAGATAATGTTTCCGGACGCTTCCAAGCTCTGTTTGTTCGAAAATGGTCGTCGCATTTGCTTTCGCTGCCGACGTGGGGAGTGAATTCACAGTCTCTGCATTCACACAAGACATACAGGGCCATTAGACTGCGCTAGAGTTGTTCCTTTGTTGTCGTTGTTGTTGTTGCTGTTACTCAACGTAATATTGCTGGTTTAGTGAAATGATGAACGGTATAACAGGGGATGCTGCAGACCAGAGAAAATGCGTCTGCTTTGGTACATCCATAGTATATTGTACAATAACAAAAGGAATGTGAGGTAGCCTGATTTGCAAGTATGACGGTACACTTATACAAATAGCAGTTCCTCTCTCTTCTTGGAGCAGGTCAAGAATATTACATAGAAAACTTTCAATCGATAGTAAAGCACTCAATTAGCTTCCTCCATCTTCTGAACAATGCGAGAGTGCGAGGAGAGGAATCATGGTGAATATTGATAATCGGCGAGAACGGTATCGCAAGCCCGGGCGGGGCACTTCATACAGTTATTCAGTAAAAATCTAGAATAGTGCCCCGCCTACGGCGTGCCGACCGATACCTGGTATAACCGCGAACGCCGCTGAATGTAGGTGTTGACAGAAGTTACTGACCATCATCTCGATAGTGGAACGACCACGGCGAAAAACGGTATATCAAACTATACCACCGACGCGAAGATGGCGGTTTGTTTCGAGCTGACGACCGTCGTAGCTGTTCACATCCGTCCTATACAGCCATTCCTTGCCATCTCTCCCGAGGAGCCCTCAGCATAGTATGCTTCCGTCGAAGAGAAGATGGGCTTATAGGCAACATAGCCTGCGTGGCTGCTACTGTGTAATGTTACTGTTAATGTGTGTAATGGTCAGTGCCCCGGCTCAGAGCTTGGTGCTCTTAATGTGGTGGGAATTCGGTGGAAACGGCGGGCTTTCGTGTGACCTAAATTTGAAGCTAATGGCTTTCTAGCCTCCGCCGATATTCTCCATCTTGCAGTATTGCAGAATTAATTGAATATTGGCCCTGAAAACTCGTCTGCCCACACGAGCCCCTAGTCAGCTGGTTAGGCAGGCCGATGGTGGTCACTAATTGTCAGGGGAAATTAATTGGAGAGGGTTGAATTATTTATTACAACGATTTTTGAGCTGGTTATTTTATCAGATGTAGCGCACAGCAGTGACAGATAATTTAACGATCAGCCCGATTATGAAGTCAGATAATTGATTTCACTCTCCGTTTGACACAGCTGGGCCACGCAGCAGTAGAGGCTGGCCAGTCCACGAGACGTCTGGCCTCTGCAATCTGGTGCATAGACTGCTGAAGCACCATAACACGAACGGCTGCGTTTGGAGTGGTTCTGTGATTGGATGAACGATATCGTAAAGTGTTCAGAGGTTCTTCACTATCCCAGATGGCCTTCGTACGTGTGTATAGCGGGGATATTCTTCCAATGTTTGGAGAGGCATAGTGGTGTGATGGATGGGGGAAGGGGGAAGAGCGAGGCACTGGGTATGACTTCAGATCAAAGCTGGTATTGAATGAAGGAACTGCTCATAACACAACCGTATGTCAGAGGCATCCTGTGTCCTAACGTGACAACTCTTGGGCGACGGTATCATGGTGTTATTTTTCAACACGGCATTGCTCGCCCACGTACTGCACGTATTTCTATGAACTGCCTGCTTAATGTTGAGATATTCCCAAGGCCTGACTGTAAAAAAAGAAGCACACAGAAAGGAGGGAGTAATCTTCAGATCAGTCCACAGTAGAACATATGTAAGGTCATCAGTGCCAGACCAGTTTCCACGATATTGAAGGCTAACTGCAACAGTTATGGGCCACTTTGCTTAAGAGATGATATAACCGCTTTATAACATCCTTACCAACAGTACATCATAGCATGCGTCCAGGCCTGAACTGGTGTGGCATCGAATGCTCATGCCATCAAATTCTTTCTAAACTTGCATCACTTTTGCAACCACTGAGTAAAATATCACACACCCTCCTACCAGAAAATTTTAATTCAGTTTCCTCCCTCTTTTCTGTGTGCTACTTGTTTTTTTCAGACAGTATATAACAAATTTGTGATTCAACCGTCTTTTGTTGAAGTTGAAAATAAATTAAAATAAAAGTAGTCATTTAGAGTATTTCTTAATTTAAATGCAGATAGAGACTGGCGCAAAATTACATATACAGTATGTGATCAAAAGTATTGGGGCACCTCCAAAAACATACGTTTTTCATATTAGGTGCATTGTGCTGCCATATGCTGCCAGGTACTCCACATCAGCGACCTCAGAAGTCATTAGACATCTTGAGAATGGGGCGCTCTGTGGAACTCACGGACTTCGAAGGTGGTCAGGTGATTATGTGTCACTTGTGTCATACGTCTGTACGCGAGATTTCCACACTCCTAAACATCCCCAGGTCCACTGTTTCGGATGTGATAGTGAAGTGGAAACGTGAAGGGCCACGTACAGCACAAAAGAGTACAGGTCGACCTCGTCTGTTGACTGACCGAAAAATGGATCAAATGGCTGTAAACACTATGGGACTAAACGCCTGAGGTCGTCAGTCCCCTAGAGTTAGAACTGCTTGAACCTAATTAACCTAAGGACATCACACACATCCATGCCCGAGGCAGGAACTGATTAACTCAAGATATTAAACCTTTTAACAAATAAAGAAATTTTAGTATGCAATCGAGAGGGGTTTATTCACAAAAGTTTAAATGATAACTAGAGGAGATCATGCATTCGTGGTAGTCATCCACAGTTGAGCCAGATCATTACATCCACTGCCCACCGTGCCCGACAATGGATGCCAAACGGTGGCTTTGCAGGTACATGCCTCCCAAACTAAAGTATGTATACGGACCAGTCACAGAGAGGAATGACCTTAATGAAGATATGGGCTGAATATGGGGAAATACAGGGAGATAAAAGCATTAGACAAAGGGAAGATTATTACTACTCACAGTTCGCCCGGCTGGGCAGGATATTTTGTCCCCTGAGGGACGGAGCATTATGTTGTGCTAATCATCATCATTTCATCCCCATCGACGCGCAAGTCACTGACGTGGCGTCAAATCGAAACACTTGCACCCAGCGAACGGTCCTCCCGACGGGAGGCCCTAGTCACAAGACTTTTTCTTTTTTTTTTTTGGCTACTCAGAGCCTGTAACCAGAAAGTACGAAGATGGCCGAATGTTCATGTGTTACTGCTGTTAACATCTACCGAAGGTTGAAGAGGACAGTGAATCTACTACTAGGTGCTAAATGCTCGGACGTCAACATTTCTTTATAAAACGTAGGGCAGGAGGCTCGTCTGCTCTGCGAAGTAAACTGCTGACCATTAAAATTGCTGCACCACGAAGAAATGCAGATGATAAACGGGTATTCATTGGACAAATATATTATACTAGAATTGACATGTGACTACATTTTCGCGCAGTTTGGGTGCATAGATTCTGAGAAATCAGTACCCAGAACTACCACCTCCGGCCGTAATAACGGCCTTGATACGCTTGGCATTGAGTCAAACAGAGCTTGGATGGCGTGTACAGGTACAGCTCCCATGCAGCTTCAACACGATACCACAGTTCATCAAGAGTAGTGACTGGCGCATTGTGACGAGCCAGTTGCTCGGCCACCATTGACCAGACATTTTCAAGTGGTGAGAGATCTGGACAATGTGCTGGCCAGGGCAGTAGTCGAACATACTCTGTATCCAGAAAGGCCCGTACAGGACCTGCAACATGCGGTCGTGCATTATCCTGCTGAAATGTAAGGTTTCTTAGGGATCGAATGAAGGGTAGAGCCACAGGTCGTAACACATCTGAAATATAAAGTCAACTGTTCAAAGTGCCGTGAATGCGAACAAGAGGTGACCGAGACGTGTAACCAATGGCACCCCATACTATCACGCCGTGTGATACGGCAGTATGGTGATGACGAATACACGCTTCCAATGTGCGTTCACCGTGATGTCGCCAAACACGGATGCGACCATCATGATGCTGTAAACAGAACCTTGTTTCACCCGAAAAATTGACGTTTTGCCATTCGTGCACCCAGGTTCGTCGTTGAGTACACGATCGCAGGCGCTCCTGTCGGTGATTCAGCGTCAAGGGTAACCGAGGGTCTCCGAGCTGATAGTCCATGCTTCTGTAAACGTCGTCGAACTGTTCGTGCAGATGGGTGTTGTCTTGCAAACGTCCCCAACTGTTGACCCAGGGATCGAGACGTGGCTGCACGATCCGTTACAGACATGCGGATAAGATGCCTATCATGTCGACTGCTGGTGATACGAGGTCATTGGGATCCAGCACGGCGTTCCGTATTGCCCTCCTGAACCCACCGATTCCATATTCTGCTAACAGTCATTGGATCTCGACCAACGTGAGCAGCAATGTCGCGATACGATAAACCGCACTCGCTATAGGCTACAATCCGTCCTTTACCAAAGTCGGAAACGTGATGGTACGCATTTCTCCTCCTTACACGAGGCATCACAACAACGTTTCACCAAGCAACGCCGGTCAACTGCTGTTTATGTATGAGAAATCGGTTGGAAACTTTCCTCATGTCAGCACGTCGTAGCTGTCGCCACCGGCGCCAACCTTGTGTGAATGCTCTGGAAAGCTAATCATTTGCATATCACAACATGTTCTTCATGTCGGTTAAATTTCGCGTCTGTAGCACGTCATCTTCGTGGTGTAGCAATTTTAATGGCCAGTAGTGTTTGATAGGCGGTGATCTGTGGCATCTCTGAAGAAAGGGCACAATGCTGGGGCACGCGCAAGTGTTTCGGAGCACACCGTTCATCTTACATTTTTGTATAGGAAGCTAGGAAGCAGACGATCCCTACATGTTCGTATGTTGAGTCAACGACCTC
The DNA here is from genome assembly GCF_021461385.2 of Schistocerca piceifrons. NCBI lineage: Eukaryota > Metazoa > Arthropoda > Insecta > Orthoptera > Acrididae > Schistocerca > Schistocerca piceifrons. Next base: position 1,186,447,066 of record NC_060138.1, on the reverse strand, counting down.
ATAAATTACGACTGCAATGGGAACGGGACCATCGGGATTCGATCGTCGATCAATGGAAACGAGTAGGCTCTTCGGGTGAATCACATGTCTATACCATGTCGGTGGTCGCCTCCACAAACGCCATCGTCGAGGTGAACGGAAATTCCAAATGCGCACCACGCCAAGGACGCTGGCTGGTGGGAGCAGTATTATCCCATAGGAGATATTGTCCGGCGTTTGCGTGGAACCTATGGTACTAACTGAAGACAGGGTTACAAGTGCGAACCATCTGCATCCCATCATGCTTAGTGTGTTCTTCGATGGCGATGTCACCTTTGATCTGTATAACTGTCCGTGTCTCGGAGCCCGGACCGTGCTACAGTGGTTTGTCGAGCGTTATAGTAAACTCACGTTGCTGTCTCGGCTACCAAATTTGCCTGATGTAAATCCTACAGAACCAATGTAGTTCGCTATCGGGTTCCATCACCGCGTATGCAAGTCAGCGGACCCTTATGTACGTGAATTATATAACCTGATGCCACAAATCTTCACAAACCTTCCCACAAGCTGTTGGTTCCCTGATAAGCGGAATCAGTGATTTATTTATTTTCAAAGACGGTCGAACAAGCTATTAAGTAGATGGCCATGCTGTCTTGGCTCATCACTGTATGTATTGTAGAGCTTACTTCAGTATAGTCCACTTCATAGCAGTCTGATTAAGAACGAACACATTCGTTTGTGTGTACATCTTCTAAAATGGCTAATACGTCGACTTGATAATAATCCATCATGTGGTACTATGTAACTTTAATAAAAATGCTGATCTAAACCGGCGCAGGCTCTGACATGTTGCGTAGTTGTTCGCACATGAATCTTCAGTTCCACGACGAGCTATTATCTCAGTTTTACCTTTAATGAATTATGAACTGATTCAAAGGGGTTACATTTATCGCTACTTCCACCCTTCGGCGGCTACCGGAATCGTGGTTGTGGTCGAGGTTGTGTGTGTCATCGTGGGGCACAGTCATTTCCTCGCTCTCTCTGGGAGAACATCGTGTATCACTTTGCACCTTAATGTGCTAAGCGGAAATTTTGTAGCCTACCTGAACTGGAATCGGCTTTGTCTCTCCAACAGATTCTTTTCATGTTGGATTGTTTAGTATAGTCTTGAAAAGAAGATGGTTGAGTAATAACGTGTATTCATAATTAATCATCTGACTAATTTCTAAACAGTCCTTCCCAACAATACACTTGCTGTGATGGCACAATCCTGAGAAGTGTTTACCCTAAATGAACATTTACGATTAAGTTCTGAGGGACACTCACAGACCTGTTAGACTGTCATGACTGGATGCTCCTACCAGCCAGCTACTCGCCAGTAATCTGTGCTCATCATTCATACCAAGGAATCTATCCAACGGTTACCGATATATTGGTTAAGATATTTATAAATCCAAATTAAAATTATCAACCATTACTAAAGTGCCTGACGAATAAGACGACCTAATGTCCCTCACACGACTTGAAACACGGAGAAGTCGTTAAGGACAGTTAAATAATTATTAACAATTCAATGGCTAAACTAAATAACATATGTTTGTTTCATCAGGTGCATCTCAATTTTTGTCATACGATTTTAATGAAATCTCTGTCCCATACGGTTGTCACACAACACTGGGAGAAATATACTACCATCCGCAACACTCGTTACTAGGGGCTGGAGGAATTACGGCGGAACTGCAAAAGATTGGAGCGTAAAAACCAAAATACCGATGGTGTTAAATCTACCAGGTAATCTATAAACGAGAAGACTGCCACGTGACATCTAGAACAGAATCAAAAGTATCAAAATGCGATAAAACGTATTTGCCATCCATCTGATTTCAGATGACAACGAATGCCAAACACGTTGTTGTATGAATTATCCTTTGCCGTATGAGCTGTGTTGGTTCAAGAGCTCTCAGCAGTTTGGTATTCTCTCTTAAGCTACTAACCCTTTGCCAAAGCGTCTGCTGTTGGGCAAGTGAAAAAAGAGTAACGTCAACAGAAGTAGTGAACTATCTAGAATAGTACTGTACTCTATCACATATGTGACACAGTACCTTACTATAATACATAATGCGAGCTGCCTATAACCATCAAGAAGTATATTAAAGTACTGAAAAGACGTAGTAAGTATTCCATAACACTAATCGCAGAAGTGAATTAAATTTATGAGAGCAACGGGAAATCTAGAAGGCCCTCAAATCTTTGTTTTTATAATTCTTCCAGACGAATTGCCTCTTCATGTCTCGGACCGCTGACCGTAGGCATGGCGAAAATTTAGCATTACATTAACAACTTATCGATATTTAAACAACCAAGTACTGTATTTCGTGCAAACGTAACAGTGACACTCTACTACGCACTTCACGTAAAGTGTTGTTACCTCTCGAATTAGGGGCATCTTTGAGGTCTTAGTCGCAGTGTTAAACATTTCCTGTGTAAAGGGCTTTCATCATGTCCCGTAGCTAAGCGTTTCCAGGAAACCTTAATTACGGGCTATTGCCTGCCACTTAATCGAACAATAATTCCTTTAACTACAGCTTCCTCTCAGATTGCTCCAGAACCCAACAGCGCCACGAATCTGGGAGGAAAGGATTAGGAACCGTGTAGCTTGCAACGCTAAGTTAACAACTGCTGCATTGCAAACGATCGCCTTACTAATTTAACAAATATTCCTTAGATTAAAAACTGTTGAAATTTATCTATTAATCCCTTATATATTTCAGTCATCAAACATTCATGGTTAAGAAAAATGTTGTAGAAATATGTTTTTATCCGTGTTTCGTCATATATACTACTACATAATTTACACCAGATGTTTGCACCTTAAGCTACTGAAACGGCTGTTGGACATATGCTAAATACTTTCGAAATAAGTACAGAAAGGGGAATGGTTATTAGTGAAAGTCTCGAAATATACTAGGCCAATTTACTTCGGATTTTTACACTGTGCTCTAATAGACGTTCGGACGGATATAGCTACATATTTTTCATGTGTGTGATATACAGGGTGTACATAAAGTCCGGGAACAGTTTCAATTATTTATTGCACAATAATCAAACATTCTAGAACTCTCATACATATGCCATTTTGACGAGAAATCCTGAAAGCTTTTTTTTTCGTGTGCACCGCCACAGCGTAGTTTTGTAGTCGCAAACATGGCCAGTTCAGGTGCAACCAACTGCTGTTTCATGAAATGGCCTCCCCGATCACCAGATCTTATTCCGAGTGACTTTTTTCTGTCGGAACACAGTAAAGATGTGGTCTAGGTACCGCCTCTACCCCGTGATGTAGCAGAGCTCCGGAAGACAATACGGGAAGTGACTGCCACAGTCGACGATGCCATGCTGGGACGGATGTGGCAAGAATTCGTTTAACGTATTGACGTCTGCGGGGTCACTCATGGCTCGCATACCGAATGTTTGTAAAAAAAAATTAAAAAGAATCTTTCAGAGTTTTTCTTCAAAATGCAGTGTGTATGACATCTGTTCAATGTTTCGTTCTTGTGCAACAAATAATGTATAGCAGAATAGGCGTGGGAGGTTAAGTATTTGGTTGTGAACGTTATAGGATGATGTAACGGGTGTTCATATTGAAATACCAGCCTGCTCTGCTCAGTTAAACTCTCAAGACGTACAAGGTAAAATGATCACTGAAAATAACGGTGAATATAAGGTATTGTCTGACTTATATAGACGGCTATTAGAAAGCAGTCTGCAGCATAATACTTCTGATCTCTGTTCACAATTATTCTTTAATAAGTGCTTCGAATACAAAGTTTGTGTCCAAGACAATGTGAGACTTACGTTATGTATTTTAGTGCTTATGAATAGTATACCTCAATTCAGTTCCTGGCAGGAAGTTTCATATCAGCGCACACTCCGCTGCAGAGTGAAAATCACATTCTGGAAACATCCCCCAGGCTGTGGCTAAGCCATGTCTCCGCAATATCCTTTCTTTCAGGAGTGCCAGTTCTGCAAGGTTCGCAGGAGAGCTTCTGTAAAGTTTGGAAGGTAGGAGACGAGGTACTGGCAGAAGTAAAGCTGTGAGTACCGGGCGTGAATCGTGCTTACTTTAAACATAGTTTCAAACCTTTATTAACCTTTCTATCGATTATATGCTGAAAGTCAGGTATTTAACAAGCGGACTCATTCGGAAAGCAATCATACGATTCAAGCTGCTCTGAAGCGCCAAAGAAACTGATATAGGCATGGGTATTCAAATACAGAGATATGTAAACAGGCAGAATACGGCACTGCTCTCGTCAACACCTCTACAAGACAATACGTGTCTGGCGCAGTTCCTTGATCGGTTACTGCTCCTACAATGGCCGGTTATTACGATCTGAGTGAGTTTGAACGAGTTGTTATAGTCGGCGCACGAGCGATGGGACATTGCGTTTGCGAGGTAGCGACGAAGTGAGGATTTATGGACAACCCCGCAGGATTCATGATATCACTTCCCTCCAGCACTACTTCCGACATTTGTCGAGTCCATGCCAAGTCGTGAACGGCACTTCGGCATACTCGCTGGGACCCTAGACGATATTAGGCCGGTGTACCTATTTCTTTGGCTCTTCAGCATATTTTCTACATGAGAGCTCGAATTTTTAATCACTCAGGAATTTTATTAAAAATTTGCGCATTGTTGGTTTCTTGGACAGCCTGCGTTACATTTTACTTTAATGTGGGTGTCTGAGCTTTACTTTAGACGTCACCATGACGCTATCTTCCAAGAAGACAAAGCAAGCCATACCTTGTTCGTGTCCTCCTGACGTAGATCGGGTGTCGGGCTGTTGCCAGGGAAGATCTGTCAGTCATGAACGCATCTGATCATGGGTTACCAAGAGACTGACGCGCCATCTTTTGCCAACAACTATCAATCTGCCGCAGAACTGAAGCAGCATGAAATGCTATACCCGTATCTTATGAATGGTGGGCTCCATGTGGTTCCCAAGTCGTGTAGCGACCGTAAACCATAAAATTACCAAATATTCAGCAACCAGTCGCCAAATCATGCTTTATTTATTCACTTTTGCAAATCGATTTCAACTGATTAACAGCTATCATCGGTGCTTTCAAACAATATGTGCCCTGTTAATCAGTGGTAATCGATTTGCAAAAGTGTATAAATAAAACATGATTTTGCGACTGGTTGCTGCATATTCGGTAATTTTATACCAGTATCTGTCATTGTAGTTCAGTTCGAGAAGACGCTAATCCAGTTCTGAGCAATTGTTGCTGCCAGAGGCGGTAGCTCTGTGTACACAATTTCTCACCACGTACATCCCCAATTCACCTACAAATTTTAGCATGTATTCTTCGTATTACACTGTACTCTCACAGCAACGAAAATTTCGTTATTTTCTGTCCTTTCTGTTGTTACAGATTTAATGGTTAGTGGCGTACTTCAGTGAACAGATAATGTTTCACTATTCCAGCATTAAAATAGTGCGTGGACGAGAACTTGCCTTGTATTTTTAACATGCATAAATTTGGAATTAGGTGGTAAGTTTTGCTGTACCTTTTCCTCACTTACCTGCACGTATGCAAACGGCGGGAATGCACCATAGTCTACACGCACACACATATACATACACACACACACACACACACACACACACACACATTCCGTCTGGTAATCTGGGATTAACGATCCAACACAGCCGGACGGTGGGGCCGAGTGGTTCTAGGCGCTTCAGTCTGGAACCGCGCAACTGCTACGGTCGCAGGTTCGAATCCTGCCTCGGGCATGGATGTGTGTGATGTCCTTAGGTTAGTTAGGTTTTAGTAGTTCTAAGTTCTACGGGATTGATGACCTAAGAAGTGAAGTCCCATAGTGCTCAGAGCCATTTGAACCATTTGATCCCACACAGCTCTCACTATTTGTCTCCAGTTTCCTACCACTCAGCGATTCCATTACTCTGCAGACGGTGGTCGCCTCTTACTGCTCTCTGCTCCTTGGTCTTCGAGGTGATCTTGAGGTTTCCATCTTCTTGGCATATATCTGATGGTCTATTCTGCCACGGTACATTCTGATAACATGGCTTGCCCCCTGCAAACTTTTCGCTTTGACGATATTCACTACCGAGGGCTGGTCGGCTAGCTTAACTACTACTTTGTTGAATTTACAAACCCATCTATGTGTTATCTGATCTTATTTTTAAAAAAATTTGGGCATCAATCTTCTGACTGGTTTGATGCTGCCAGCCACGAATTCCTATCCTCTGTCATCCTCTTCATGTCAGAGTAACCCTTGCAACCAATTATTTGCTGGATGTATTCAAATCTCTGTCTTCCTCAACAGTTTTTGCCCTATACAGCTCCCTCTAGTGCCACGGATGTCATTCCCTCATGTCTTAACAGATATGCTATCACCCTGTCCTTTCTCCTTATCATTGTTTTCCACATGCTCCTTTCCTCTCCGAGTCTGCGCAGAACCTCCTCATTCCTAACCTTCTCAGTCCACCTAATTTTCAACATTCGTCTATAGCACCACATCTCAAATGCTTCGATTCTCTTCTGTTTCGGTTTTCCCACAGTCCGTGTTTCACTACCATACATTACTATATTTCAGACGTACATTCTCAGAAATTTCTTCTTCAAATTAACGCCTATGTTTGATACCAATAGACTTCTCTTGGCCAGGAATACCCCTTTTGCCATTGCTAGTCTGCTTTTGATTTCCTCTTTGCTCTGTTAGTCATTGGTTATTTTACTAGTTAGGTAGCTGAGTTCCTTACCTTCATCTACTTCGTGACCATCAATCGTAATGGTAAGTTACTCGCTGTTCTCATTCCTGCTTCTTCTCATTACTCTTGTCTTTCTTCCATTTACTCTCCATCCATAATCTGTACTCATTAAATGGTTCATTCCGTTCAGCACATCATGTAGTTTTTCTTCACTTTCACTGAGGATAGCAATGTCATCAGCGAAACATATCATTGATATCCTTTCACTTGCTTTTTAATATCACTTCCGAACTTTTCTTTTATTTCCATCTTTGCTTGTTCGATGTACTGGTTGAACAGTAAGGGAAAAGTACTAAGGACTACATCCCTGTCTTCATTCTTTCTTGGTACAGTACCCATCTCATCCTATAGCTTACCCCTATTTTTCTCAGAATTTCGAACATGTTGCACCATTTTACATTGTCAAAGACCTTTTCCAGGTCGACAAATCCTATGAACGTGATTTGATTTTCCAGTAGTCTTGATTAGACTATCAATGGCACTGACAGAATTTTCTCTTTCGTGCCTTTACCTTTTATGAAGCCAAACTGATCGTCAACTAGTATATCCTCAATTTTCTTTTCCATTCTTCTGTATATTATTCTTGTCAGCAACTTGGATGCACGAACTTTTAAGCTGGTTGTGAGATAATTGTCGCACTTATCAGCCCTTGCAATCTTCGGAATTGTGTGGATGGTGTTTTTCCGAAAGTCAGATGGTATGTCGCCAAACTCATACATTCTACACACCAACGTGAATAGTCGTTTTGTTGCCACTTACCCAAATGATTTTAGAAAGTCTGAGGGAACGTTATCTATGCCTTATGCCTTATTTGATCTTCAGTCATACAAAGCTCTTTTAATCTGATTCTAATACTGGATTCCCTATCTCTTCTAAATCGACTCCTTTTTCCTCTTCTATCACATCATACACATTTTCCCCATCATATACCCTTTCAATGTATTCTTTCCATCTATCCGCTCTCTCCTCTGCATTTAACAGTGGGATTCCCGTTGCACTCTTTACGTTACCACTCTTGCTTTTAATGTTACCGAAGTTTGTGTTGACTTTCCTGTTTGCTGAGTCTGTCCTTTCGACAGTTATTTCTTTTTCGATTGCTTCACATCTATCTTGCAGTCATGTTGTCTTAACTTCCCTGCGCTTCCTGTTTATTTTATTTCTCAGTGCCTTGTATTTCCGTGTTCCTGAGTTTCCCGGAACATTTTTGTACTTTCTCCTTTCATCAATCAAGTGAAGTATGTCTTATGTTACCCAGTTACCTTCTTTGTACTCATGTTTTCCTTCCCAACTTCTGTGGTGACCCTTTTTAGAGAGATCAACTGTACTGCCTACTGCACTATTCCTTATTGCTGTATCTATAGCGTTAGAGAACTTCCGTATCCCACTTCTTTGCGTATTGATTCTTCCTGACTAATGTCTTGAACTTCAGCCTACTCTTCATCACTACTACATTGTGATCTGAGTCTGTCTGCTCCTGGGTACGCCTTAAAATCCAGTATGTGATTACAGATTCTCTGACTGATCATTATGTAATCGAACTGAAATATTCCCGTATCACCCGACCTTTTCCTAGTATACCTCCTTCTCTTGTGATTCTTGAACTGATTACTTGCTATTACTAGCTGAAACTTGTTATAGAACTCAGTTAGACTCTCTCCTCACTCTTTCGTTGTCCCAAGCCCATATTCTCCTGTAACCTTTTCGTCTGCTCCTTCCCCTACAACTACATTCCAGTCCCTCGTGATGTAGATTTCATCCCCCTTACATACTGCATTAGCCTTTTAATATCCTCATACACTTTCTCTATCTCTTCCTCTTCAGCTTGCAACGTCGGCATATACACCTGAACTATCTTTTTCGGTGTCGGTTTGCTGTCGATTCTGATAAGAACAACTCCGTCACTGAACTCTTCACAGTAACACACTCTCTGCCTAGCGTCCTATTCATAACGAATTCTACTCCCATTATACCATTTTCTGCTTCTGTTGATATTACCCTATACTCATCTGACCAGAAATCGTTGTCTGCTTACCGCTTACAGGACTTCCTAATCCTAACACACAATGGTTTATCAATAAAAAAAATTTGTAGATGTTTCTCCAACACCACGAACTTGAGACATAGTAATTTTTGCTTTTTCCTTTTCAGATTTTCTCGTTTCCTTACAAGCTTCAAGCTCCTGTTTTTCCACGCCACAATTCGTAGAACGTTATCCTTTCGTTGTAATTTGTGTTACATGCTGTATCAGAGATGTGAGAGATTTACTTCCATTTCGCGCCCCTCTTGGGGGTATCTCATTGGTTTGATTCGCAGTACGTGTAAATATCTTATATACAGTTCACAACTGCAGAAGGTTCATCGAATCACGTCAAGCTATTCCTCTAAACCTTGCAGCGCGAACTCTGAATTCTCTTATTTTATAGCGATGGTCGAAGTCAACTGGCAGTTGAAATTTCGCGAAAAGATTTCTTCGCAACGGAAAAGACCTTTGTTTTAAATTATTACCACCCAACATAAGGTATCACGTCTCTCCCCTGTTTGACAATAATAGAAAACGAGCTTTTCTCCTTTGATCTTATTCGATATCCTGAGAGTATTCTATATGGTAAAGATCCCGTACCGCTCTGCTATACTCTACAAGAGGAGGGACAAACGTAGTGAAAGTGATGTGTTTAGCAGGTTCGTAGCATCCTCTACATGTTCTGCCAACAGGACGCCGTCTTTTATTAGCCTCTTCCATTAGTTTTTTCTGGGTGATGGCTCCAATTTAAGTTGTTCGTAATTGGATGCACAAGTAATTAGTTCGATCGACAAGCTTTAAACCTGTGCGATTTATCGTGTGATCGAATTTTAACGGATGTATCATACTACTCCTGTAGACGGCGTCGTCACTCTTGTTATTGCTTAGAGTCGAATTACACTTTTCGCACCGTACAGTTGTCTCGTCAAAGTCACTTACCAATTGGTTTCGACCTTCTGAAGAGTACGCTGGACGGTAAACGAGGTAACCTCTTGCAAATAATCTAAGAGGGATGCTCAGAAAGTCCCACGAATCGTTCATATAAAATAGGAGCAGCAGAGGACCTTTAAAACGTCCATGATATACGATAGGTATCACTACTCGATGACATAAGTGCGAACTGTGACCTTACGACCTGTAGCCGGACAATTCGGATTCAGGAATCACCACACATCAACACAAAAATTTCTCTGGATAATAGACACATCACAATCCGCTACAACACCAAAAAACCGACAGGAGTTCTGTTCCTGGATATCGAAACGGCCTTTGATCGTCTGTGGTACAACGGTTTCATTCACAAACTCAGTGATACTGGTTTGCCCTACGGAGTCATACGTCTCATACACACATATCTCGCCAACAGGCATCGTCTACACTGACGTTGAAGACAAACAGTCAACACAACACCGTATACAAGCGGGAGTTCCCAAAAGCAGCATCCTGGGCCTCCTATTGTTTAACCTGTACTTCATTGACTTCCCAGCTACAGCCTTCTACGAGGATACACGGCCGTCCTAGCGCAAGGCTGGAAAACGTCAGACATTAATTCAGGATTACAGGCAGCAATCAAATCTGCGATGACGTTTGAAAGTAAACATCAACAAGTGCGAGGCTCTACTGTTCACAAGCAAATCGAAACATCTGAACAAATACCAAAATTGCAGACAAATATCACTACACACACGCCTAATACGTTTCTGCAAGAAATTCATCTATTCAGATACCTCGGTATACGCTGGCTGGACCAGAAACTTACATGGGGGGGTGGGGCGGGGGAAGGGGGGGGGGGGAGACAGCATTGAATTCTAACCAACCGAGCAATTGTGAGGCTCAAACAGCTCTACATCAACATGCAAAGCACACTGAATAGGAGGGTGTCGTGGTCCATGTATACAGCACTAATTAGATAACTGACGACCTATGCAGCTCCTGTTTGGGGATACGCAGCTCCAACACGTCTGCGGCGCTTCCAGATCATACAGAACAAAGTGCTATGTATCATAAGCAACGCTCCATAGTATACACGCACCGTGGACCTCCACAGAGAATATGCCTTGAGACTTTCGAGGAGGTATCCAAAAAACTTGCCACACAACTCTACAAGCAAACGAGACACTCGAACAATCCTTTCAATCTTAATATTGCTAACTACGATCACAATCATAGGTGGAAACACAACCGCCAAAAAATCCTACAACTTAGACTCAATTAACCACCTATGGATAACACCAACAACAAACATGACAAATACTGGTGAACTCGTGCAGCACAGCCGGCTGGAGTGGCCGAGCGGTTCTAGGCGCTTCAGTCTGGAACCGAGTGACCGCTACGGACGCAGGTTCGACTCCTGCCGCGGGCATGGATGTGTGTGTTGTCCTTAGGTTAGTTGGGTTTAACTAGTTCTAAGTGCTAGGGGACTGCCTACCTCAGATGTTAAGTCCCATAGTGCTCAGAGCCATTTGAACAATTTTTTTCGTGCAGCACAGCAAAATTAACTGGCACGCTCAGTTGCAAACTCGCCGATCAACAGGTAAAGCAGGGAAGACGTATTGCATACTAAACGCTAAGAAAACTACCAAAATCCCTCCATAGCAATCGATTTATAACCCATCGACCACATATGACAATCTTGGCATGTTACAAGTGCAGATGCTGCAGGTGGCCCAGGAGACTTCGCAATGTGCCCAGCCTAGCAGTACCCCTCCTCGAAAGGGCTGATACTCTTTATGACGGCCTAAGTTACCACAACTGTACCGAGCACTGCACGATACCCAGAACTAACAACTACCGTACCCTTGTGTGATGTGTCGCAGATAGCAAGGAAAGCGCTACTGCTCTTCCTACTGACAAGACTATCGCAGAGCTTTCTTTTTTTACGCTTGCCTCGGCACTTTTCTTATTCTGCCCTTGAAACCGCCATCAATCTTTTGCTTTCCGTCCACTATCTCCTCGACGCGACCTTGTTAGTGGGTAATCCTACCAAGCACGGATAACATCACGGCCCCACATCACGCGAAGTCCTCGATTAGTAACTAACAAATACGGAGGTGACATTAGATCTATTGAGATGGTCCCCAAGTCGCTGTGGGTGTGGAGACGCTCAAATTTCTAAAAAAATTGACATGAAGTCACGAATCAAGTCGCACAGCTTTAGCGGAAACCCATAGCCACGCAGTTTCGTAGGAAGCTGCTTTTGGGGTGCGCTGACTAAATCCTTCTTGAAATCTAGAAATATGGAATCAACCTGAGGTCCTCTACCGATGTCACTTTCACTTCCTGTGAATAAAGAGACGGATCCGTTGCCCAAGAACTGTATTTTCTGAGTCATTGCTGGCAATGTGTCAGGAGATCGCTAAGTATTAATAGTCGACCTCATTAGGTTCTGCGCATGGCCTGAAGTACTGCTGCAAAGTATGTACTAGAGTCCTAACTTGGCAGTACGAGGGGTATTTGGAAAATAAGGTCCGATCGGTCGTGAAATGGAAAGTCATAAATGTTTTATTTTTCAGCAGTTACCTACACCTTCAAGCTAGGTCTCTATGCAGTCGCCGCTCCGACTTAGACATTTACCGTAGCTTTGCACCAACTTTGCAGTAGCCTCGTTACGGAAGGCGGCCAATTTTCTACTCTGGTATACAGCTCGTTGTCAGCACCACAATGTTGCATTCGTAGCCAGCGGTTCATGTGAGCAGAGATAAAACTCAAGGTGGGTCTATTACGAACTGTAGTCTGCGTGGCCGTAGCAGTCACGCGGTTCCGGACTGAAGTGCCTAGAACCGCACGGCCTTTGCGGACGGTGCTGTAGTATATCGAGAAGTTGTAACAATGGAAAATTGTACTGAAATGCAGGAGGATCTGCGACGAATTGACGCATGGTGCAGGGAATGGCAATTCAATATCAATGTAGACAAGTGTAAGGTGTTGCGAATACATAGAAAGAGAGATCCTTAATCACTTAGCTACAATATAGCAGGTCAGCAACTGGAAGCAACTAATTCCATAAATTATCTGGGAGTAGGCATTAGGAGTGATTTAAAATGGAATGACCATATAAAATTAATCGTCGGTAAAGCAGATGCCAGACTGAGATTCATTGGAAGAATCCTAAGGAAATGCAGTCCGAAAACAAAGGAAGTAGGTTACAGTACACTTGTTCGCCCATTGCTGGAGTATTGCTCACCGGTGTGGGATCGGTACTAGATAGGGTTGATAGAAGAGAGAGAGAAGATCCAAGGGAGAGCAGCGCGCTTCGTTACAGGATCATTTAGTAATCGCGAAAGCGTTACGGAGATGGTAGATAAACTCCAGTGGAAGACTCTGCAAGAGAGACTCTCAGTAGCTCGGTACTGGCTTTTGTTGAAGTTTCGAGAACATACCTTCACCGAGGAGTCAAGCAGTATATTGCTCCCTCCTACCACGAGGATAAAATCAGAGAGATAAGAGCCCACACAGAGACATACCGACAATCTTTCTTTCCACGAACAGCGCTGCACTGGAATAGACGGGACAACCGATAGAGGTACTCAAGGTACCCTCCGCCACACTCCTTCAGGTGGCTTGCGGAGTATGAATGTAGATGTAGCTGTAGAAAACACTGCAGGCTCGTCTTCGTTGCTCTTGTAGCGTGCCGCCAACTATTGTCACGAAGAAGGAATTGCGTGACGGGTACGTTATGTACGGTTGCATTAAATCAGGCCAAACCTCGAAACGGGTTCTCACACCTGGCGGGAGACGCTATTTATCTAGGCAGTTCTGAATGCTCACTGTGCGGTCAGAACTGAAAATAGCGACTTCACCATGTCGACGGACACACAAGAGACGTTACCCAACTCATCTCCGGATTTTCACTGTCTTTCCCATTTTGAGCCCGATCGCAATTTATTTACCGAATAGCCTCGAACATAGCTGATGCAAGTATCCTGAGTCCGACTGTTAAAAAGGCCAAATCGCAAGCTAGTTAAAATGAGTGTCTCGAACGCTGTTGAGTGGTGCCCCGCTGGTACGAATGGTCTCGTCGATCCAGATAAAACAGTTCCTGTCGAAAATGACTGCAGGTTCATCGACGTTGTGCTTGTAGCGTGCGGCCAACTGCTGTCACGAAGAAGCAAATGCGTGACAGGTATGTTACGTACGGTTGCATAAAATCAGGCAAAACCTCGAAACGGGTTCTTAAAAAATGGTTGAAATGACTCTAAGCTCTATGGGCCTTCACATCTGAGGTCATCAATCCCCTAGACTTAAAACTACTTAAACTAACTAACCTAAAGACATCAAACACATCCATCCCCAAGGCAGGATTCGAACTTGCGACCGTAGCAGCAGCGTGGTTCTAGACTGAAGCGCCCAGAACCGCTCGGCCACACCGGCCGGTAAACGGGTTCCCACACCTGGCGGGAGACGCTATTTATCTAGGCAGCTCTGCATGCTCACTGTGCGCTCAGAACTGAAAATATTGACTTGACAATATCGGCGGACACACTAGAGACGTTGCCCAACACATCTCCGGATTTTCACTGTCTTTTCCATTTCGAGCCATATCGTAACTGATTTGCCGAATAGCCTCGAACATGGCTGTTGCAATTATCGTGAGTCCCAGTGTTAAAAAAGCCAAATCGCAAGCTACTTAAAATGAGTGGCTCGAACGCTATTGAGTGGTGCCCCGCTGGTACGAACGGTCTCGTCGACCCCCGTTAGGGATATCCGTGTCACGCCCGGCGCCTCCACAACCGCCTTGCAGACGCCGACGGCGGGGCGCTCGACACCAGGAGCTCCCATTGAGGACGGCGGCTGCTGTCGGCCGCAGGCGCTCAGGGCGTCGCGGCGCTTCGGAGGACGAGGCCACAATGGCGGACGTCAGGCGCAAGCCGCGCGGGGCCGGCGCTGCAGCCGCAGACGAGTCTGCAGCCCGCCGCCGTCTGAGACGCCGACACCCCCTGGTAGCCTACACAGCCCCGACCCCTCCCTGCCTCCACCCACTCATCGATCCCTGTCTCTGTACAGGAGCTGCACGGCTCACTCAGCCTCTCTGGCTAGTCAGCCTTGAGACCCGCTGCAGGCTCACATTTCCGGGTCTAACGAAGTCTATTTACTAGGTTCTAGCCAAAAATGTTCAACTAACATACCCGTAGATCATGAGCATGTGTCCAATGAAACGCTTGGAGTGTCTACTTATCTCGTTGGTTCTGATGACTTTTCTCCACCAGTTCAATGTTAATTGGGGTGTATAATCTTAATTGTTTCACTGCAGAAAACTCAGCAGTCAGTGTGAAGTGCCGATGATTTTAAATACACTACTGCCCATTAAAATTGCTACACCAAGAAGAAATGATCATGATACACGGGTAATCATTGGACAAATATACACTCCTGGAATTTTAAATAAGAACACCGTGAATTCATTGTCCCAGGAAGGGGAAACTTTATTGACACGTTCCTGGGGTCAGATACATCACATGATCACACTGACAGAACCACAGGCACATAGACACAGGCAACAGAGCACGCACAATGTCGGCACTAGTACAGTGTATATCCACCTTTCGCAGCAATGCAGGCTGCTATTCTCCCATGGAGACGATCGTAGAGATGCTGGATGTAGTCCTGTCCACCTGGCGCCTCAGTTGGACCAGCGTTCGTGCTGGACGTGCAGACCGCCTGAGACGACGCTTCATCCAGTCCCAAACATGCTCAATCGGGGACAGATCCGGAGATCTTGCTGGCCAGGGTAGTTGACTTACACCTTCTAGAGCACGTTGGGTGTCATGGGATACATGCGGACGTGCATTGTCCTGTTGGAACAGCAAGTTCCCTTGCCGGTCTAGGAATGGTAGAACGATGGGTTCGATGACGGTTTGGATGTACCGTGCACTATTCAGTGTCCCCTCGACGATCACCAGTGGTGTACGGCCAGTGTAGGAGATCGCTCCCCACACCATGATGCCGGGTGTTGGCCCTGTGTGCCTCGGTCGTATGCAGTCCTGATTGTGGTGCTCACCTGCACGGCGCCAAACACGCATACGACCATCATTGGCACCAAGGCAGAAGCGACTCTCATCGCTGAAGACGACACGTCTCCATTCGTCCCTCCATTCACGCCTGTCGCGACACCACTGGAGGCGGGCTGCACGATGTTGGGGCGTGAGCGGAAGACGGCCTAACGGTGTGCGGGACCGCAGCCCAGCTTCATGGAGACGGTTGCGAATGGTCCTCGCCCATACCCCAGGAGCAACAGTGTCCCTAATTTGCTGGGAAGTGGCGGTGCGGTCCCCTACGGCACTGCGTAGGATCCTACGGTCTTGGCGTGCATCCGTGCGTCGCTGCGGTCCGGTCCCAGGTCGACGGGCACGTGCACCTTCCGCCGACCACTGGCGACAACATCGATGTACTGTGGAGACCTCACGCCCCACGTGTTGAGCAATTCGGCGGTACGTCCACCCGGCCTCCCGCATGCCCACTATACGCCCTCGCTCAAAGTCCGTCAACTGCACATACGGTTCACGTCCACGCTGTCGCGGCATGCTATCAGTGTTAAATACTGTGATGGAGCTCCGTATGCCACGGCAAACTGGCTGACACTGACGGCGGCGGTGCACAAATGCTGCGCAGCTAGCGCCATTCGACGGCCAACACCGCGGTTCCTGGTGTGTCCGCTGTGCCGTGCGTGTGATCATTGCTTGTACAGCCCTCTCGCAGTGTCCGGAGCAAGTATGGTGGGTCTGACACACCGGTGTCAATGTGTTCTTTTTTCCATTTCCAGGAGTGTATTACATTAGAACTGACATGTGATTACAGTTTCAAGCAATTTGGGTATACAGATCCTGAGAAATCAGTACGCAGAACCACCACCTCTGGCCGTAAAACTACCTTGATACGCCTGGGCATTGAGTCAAACAGAGCTTGGATGGCATGTACAGGTACAGCTGCCCATGTAGCTTCAACTCGATACCACAGTCCATGAAGAGTAGTGACTGGCGTATTGTGGCGAGCCAGTTGCTCGGCCCCCATTGAACAGACGTTTTCAGTTGGTGAGAGATCTTTAGAATGTGCTGGCCAAGGTAGCAGTCGAACATTTTCTGTATCCAGAAAGGCCCGTACAGGACCGGCAACATGCGACCGTGCATTATCCTGCTGAAATGTTGGGTTTCGCAGGGATCGAATGAAGCTTAGAGCCACGGGTCGTAACACATCTGAAATGTAACGTCCACTGTTCAAAGTGCCGTCAATGCGAACAAGAGGTGACCGAGACGTGTAACCAATGGCACCCCGTACCATCACGCCGGGTGATACGATAGTATGACGATGACGAATACACGCTTCTAATGTGCGTTCACCGCAATGTCGCCAATCACGGATGCGACCATCATGATGCTGTAAACAGAACCTGGATTCATCCGAAAAAACGCCGTTATGCCTTTCGTGCACCCAGGTTCGTCGTTGAGTACACCATCGCAGCCGCTCCTGTCTGTGATGCAGCTTCAAGGGTAACCGCAGCCATTGTCTCCGAGCTGATAGTCCATGCTGCTGCAAACGTCGTCGAACTGTTCGTGCAGATGGTTGTTGTCTTTCAAACGTCCCCATCTGTTGACTCAGGGATCGAGACGTGGCTGCACGATCCGTTACAGCCATGCGGATAAGATGCCAGTCATCTCGACTGCTAGTGATACGAGGCCGTAGGGATCCAGCACGGCCTTACGTATTACCCTCCTGAACCCATCGATTCCATATTCTGCTAACAGTCAATTCGACCAACGCGAGCAGCAATATCGCGATACGATAAACCTCAATCGCGATAGACTAAAATCTGACCTTTATCAAAGTCGGAAACGTGATGGTACGCATTTCTCCTCCTTACACGAGGCATCAGAATAACGTTTCACCAGGCAACACCGGTCAACTGCTGTTTGTGTATGATAAATCGGTTGGAAACTTTCCTCATGTGAGCACGTTGTGGGTGTCGTCACCGGCGCCAACCTTGTGTGAATGCTCTGAAAAGCTAATCATTTACATATCAGAGCATCTTCTTCCTGTTGCTTCAATTTCGAGTCTGTAGCACCTAATCTTCGTGGTTTAGCGGTTTTAATGGCCAGTAGTGTAATTTACTCCAACACACAGTTTACATTTCATGGTAACGTCCATATTGTTCCAGAACATTCGTACAAGAAACTGACATTACAGATCATGTACTCGAAATAAGTGAAAATACTGCCACTCTACTGTCTCTACCGCCATACTACAGCCACAATCGCGCTAAGGCACACCGCTTATATTGATTCTTAAGAATACAAGTTCTTTGGAGTTATTGTGCTACTAAGTCACATTATTTGAGATACAATTAAAATCTGTTTTTACATAGAAATTAGCTACAATTTTGAAGATAACAAATGAGTGATTAAAACAAACGTTATTTCTAAAGTTGCTTTTCAAATTTAGTATCGAAACACAGCTTGAGACATGTGACTAACAGTACGTCATAGAAAATAATCAATATAGCATCTTGATGATAAAATAATTTGGAGTACTTTACATAATGCAGAAGTGGATTTTGAGGATAAAATTTTACGTAATAATCTCGTTTTGACTGCATGATTGAAATAATAGTTTCTTTATGACTGAAAATTCTAGAACTCGTAATTATAGAATTAATTACAGTGCATCTGATTAGAGTATTTGTAGTAACACAATCTCTTGAGAGTGAACGTAACTATCAGTTGATCAGTTAGGTAGAAATCATCCCAAAACATTAAATTTCATGTTTTATAGAATGAAAAATTTTTTAAAATTAGTTTCCCATTTAATGACTAAACTGATATTAACACTAACATTTGTACGTGATTGATATCTGACAGTTAGGCAACTGAAATAATTAGTTTATCTGTAAACTTCTTTAAATTGACGATTACAGTAAGCTACTTTTCCGCAAAACAAATATTCCTGTTAATTGTATTTATGTGAACTATAGTTGGCTAAATTTGTGTCTTACACTTCATATATCTTGTCTAGAGTGCTAGTTGATGTAGTACACAACACCAAAAGTTGTATTTTAACTTTTACATTACTGTGAAATGTGTATCTTATTTATACAAAAGCGTGGCACCGGATACTTCATATACGGATCCCTGTAGTATGTCCTATAACACACTGTATACAAGTTGGACGAAAAACCCCAGAGAAAGATGAAAACTGGTCACTTCTGTAGGAACGAAATTTCGGTTTATGGACTGTACCTTCTGCAAGACCGAATGTATTTCACTTTTATATATACCCTAAGATATTTCAACTATGCCTCATTTCCAATAAATATTTAACAACAAACCTACTAAATAATTAATTAGAGAAGTCCACTTCAATTGTACTGATATTAGTAATAAACTTAAGTGGATCACTCTAAATTAATTATTTACTCTCTGTTGGGGTTGTCCTACGTACCGACCTAGCGAGGTAGCGCAGTGTTTAGCACACTGGACTCGCATTCTGGAGGACGACGGTTCAATCTCGCGTCCGACCATTCTTATTTAGGTTTTCTTTGGTTTCCCTAAAATCGCTCCATTCAAATGCCAGGGTCGTTCCTTACAAAGGGCACGGCCGACTTCCTTCCCCGTCCTTCCCTAATCCGGTAAGACCGATGACCTCGCTGTCTGGTCTCCTCCCCCACAACAATCCAACACTACTCCTACTTACCAAATTTTGTAGAATTAGTAGTTATTATAGGCTGAATTGTACCCTAGACAACAATGCTCCTCAACACAGACACCATGCATTTGTAAACATATGCGTCGTCGTTGATCCCAGGCATCAAAAACAGGGTTTTGCCTCTCGACCCACGATTTCAAAGATGAATTTAACCTCTGTGAACGTACAGCGCCACTACAGTTGAGAATGACTCTGAATTCTGACGCGAATGCGCGATGCTCGAGGTCGGCCAGCGTGCGTGTATTGACAGCCATACAAGAGTGTGTGTCTGGTTGCACGGTTTGAGAGACCTGTAAAGGCATGAATTCACACTTCTGCAAACAGATGGCGGTGACTGTGACTTCCAAGTTCTCAAATAGGAGAAGTCCTGATGACGAGGTGGACAGCCGTGTATGGGCTGTTTTCCAAGGCGGAAAATCATTAACTTTGGGTTGGACAGTGATGTGGGTCAAAATGGTCGCTATGTGGGATCATAGCAATGTTCAAGACTAAAATTAATAAATATTAAATCACTTGATGTACAGAGGAGCCAGTATACTCATTTTAACGAGACAAAAAGACAGCTGTGCCAGTAAAGATGCGACATATATATCTGAAATGCATCATAAGTTATTGTAAACCAAATATTTGATACACTGTTCTAGCTCTAAAAATTAATATCATCATGCGTTCGCAACAAATGCGGTATCAATGGATAGATCTCGTTGAGCTCTATCAGGTAGTCGTAGTAGACACATTAAAATAGTACACAGTTTTGAATTACGGGCCGGAATGTGCCTCTTGCCCCACAAAATCTTCTTTCTTTTTATAACTAAATAATAATGAATGACGTAAAAGTAGCGGAATTACCCAAGACTAGATGCACGTATGGAACATCAACATTGTGAATTGTATTTATTTGTTTTCACTCTATAAAACCTGGAAAAAACGCGATCGTCAGCACAGAATCATTATTTGTAAGTAAATTATTGCAGACAGAAAAAAATCGAAGGTCATAGAAAATAGTTAAGAAAATGTAATTGTTATTTGATCTGTAAAACGTTTGTAAAATGTTAGTTATGATAGTATTTTAAGATAATACAAAGTATTTCTTTTGGCTCTCGTCAGCACGAGGTTTCATAAGCGCGGCGGCCGTTTTGAAACAGTAGACCATGATAAGGACCTTGGTGACGCAGGTTCTGTGGTTGTTTGATCCACGTTGTCGACAAGACAGTCACATTTCATAACTTGTAAAATTTACGTGGAGTGTCGTTGTCGAGAAATAACAATATTCTTCTGCATGAGTGAACTCGAAAATTTTCGCCTCCGACAACTCGTGTGAACATACATTGTTGTAGCTGCGTTCAGCTTAAGTGATGGATATAGAATATTTTTTGCAGAAGAGAATTTGGAAAAATTTTATCGTGGAACAATTTCATATGGACTTTAAAGTATTTTTTGCAGTTGCACCCGGATAGCGAGTTGACCTTGATATCTTTTCCTCAATTAGACGGTGAGGGAATTGTATTCTGATGCGGCACTAGTTGAACTTTAACATTTCTGTGGAAATTTTTTCCAAGTATGGAACGTCCCCTTTGAACAATTATACGTGACTGTACTTAACCTGACACACAATATTTTTTAGCGCAACGCAATCTGACTTTCAAAAAAATCCCTACGAAAGAATGGCCCTGACTAACATTAACCTATGCGTTTCACAAATCTCTTACTTTACAAAAATCTTGGTTACTCGAACTACTGCAATACAGCAGGCGCCACTACTGCCAGCTAAATAAAAGATTCAAACTATGGAGGGCACTAACTACTGATAGGGATAGTTAGCAAATGAAAGATATTAATAGAGAACAAACACTGTATTTACCTTAATAGTCATAATATATATAGCAGTTCATGACAAATTACAAAACTCCGCCATCTCTCTCCCCACATCCACCACTGCTGGCAGCTCACCTCCAACTGCGCAACGCTACGCGCTGTTCACATCCAGCTGCCGCTGCCCAACACTACAATGGCAGACAACAATGCTAACTAGCCACAGACTTCACACAGCACAGCCAGTGATTCTCACACAGTGCGCTACGTGGCGTTACCAATAAGGAAACCTAAACAGCCTACTTACATAGCCCCCATGCACCCCACAAAAAATTTTACAAATTGTTTTGGGCAGTGGCCAATAATGATTTGATAAAATTTTTCATAATTACAATAACAAAGATATCAAATGCACACACTTATTGATACAATGATGGACAAGAGCTAAAATTTTGTCACAGTCCATAAAGACAGTCCTGATCATTCTTCATAATAGTAATTACAGTTTTTTTTCACAAAGTCTCATTATTAAAAGAAATTGCACACAGAAGTAGTGGATTTCCATACAGTCTTGAAGAAGTAGTGTTGTCCTTCCAATGGAAAGACAGTGCTGACCCTTGACATGCAGGCTGGTAATGGGCCACAACAGAGCAAACCCACCGCAGAGTCAGTCGAAGTTTTGAGGAATATTGGTAGGTAGGTCATCACAGAACAGTCCACTGCAGTCTTGTTAGAGATTACGGTATTGGTGGGCCACCAGAGTTGCAGATCCACTGCAGTCCTTGTAGAAATAATGGTGTTGGTGAGTCATCAAAGGTGTAGACCCACTGTGGCCCTTGTAGAGATAGCTAGCAGCCATCTGTTGCGACTGTGCAGGTGCACAATCAGCATCGAAGAGTCTTGCAGAGAATATAGCAAGTCCATATACCACAACTTGTGCACTCACAAAGTTTCTGGAATTGTCCTTAGGACCAGCAATGCTCTTATCCAGTCCCTTGCTGAATTAGTAACACACATGCAAACACTATCAGTCCCTACTTCTCACATATTGTCCATAGATTATGACCAACAGAAACGCATGCAGTGAAATGTAGCTTACAAGTTACTTAATTTGATGAACTGGTGTCAATTACAATTTTATAACATAAGAATACAATAACAACTGTACAATATACATCATTAAAAACATAATAATACATATAACATTTGTAGTACAGGCTTTACAAAAGAATAGAAATAAATATATACATCAATGTTACTGGAATTATGACATAAGTAAATACATAAAAGATCAGAATAACTTTTGAAACATCAACTTCACACATGAGCATTAAAACAAAACAGAATAAATAATGTCTAAACATCTTTACAAAGAAAATAACATATTATCAGAAAAATTCTACAACATAACTCTTATCAGATAAACACATAAAGACAGGAAGCACACAAATACACAAGGGTACACAAACACATAGCATAATAATACAAAAGGAAAGGACAGGGTTTGTTTTACTGCAGTATTTTGCAAACAAAACTTTCTTTACTTCTTGGAGATCTCCCTTCATTCATCATTATTCCCAAAAAGACCTATCTATACCTGCTTACTGTATTCTATTCATATTTCTTTCAAAATAATTATTTCTCAGTGCACAATACTCATTTCTCCAAATCTGTTTCTTATATCTTCTCAATGCGTTTCTTCCAATTCATCGCAACTCATTCTCTTATATAGTCTACCCCCTCTTAAGCTAACTGAAATCTACTGAGCTCAGATGCTAAACTAAGGGACGAGGCAATGCAGCAGCACAAAACAATTAACACAAGCAGCAGTGATCAAAAATACAAATGGCAAAGCAAGCAGCATAAATTACAACTAATATAAGGCAATGGGCAGCAAACAAGATAAATAAATCAGTAGTAAACTGGCTTAGCAGAGTAACACAAATTAATATTCAGTAGCACTATGCCTGGCAAACAGCAGCAGAAAATGAAATACCTAAACATGACATAGCTCAAGCAGAAAAAATAATACACTAAAGATAACAATGCAGACAAGGGAAATGTATAATCACATCTTAATGTCTATGTAATTAAAGTGGTGCACCACAAGAAGTTATTCTACCAAAAAAGTTACCATGTACTTGAAAAGAAAATTATGAATGCAGTTCCTGTGAAGGTAAATGTCTTTTTGTGCTCCCTCATTTTTTTGAAAAAAATTATTATTTACTCGATCTGTAGACAGAAAACATTTATATTAGTACATCTATAAAATTTTGTAATAACCAATGCAGCAGTGCAGCTAGAAACTAGATATTAAAGAAAATGAGCAAATATGTACAAAGGAAGGCATGAAACATCATTCATTAGCCATATGGCATTTCATAAGGTAGTACAGAAAATCTCTCAACTAGAAAGACAGTAGTCATAATCAGGTGTATAGACATAAAATATTTCTCGTCACTTCATTAGACATTTCAGTAAATGTAATAAATTAAGAGCGCCACAGTGTTATCATATGTTTTCAAGTTCGACCGTGTCGTTTTTCCGATGCTTTCTACAAAGGAACGTCAATAGTGAGGATAATGGCCTCCCTTTTCTTATTTTTTTCCACCTGTGCCTCTGGAAGGCACACGCTAATGGCTTTTTTCAAGGCGACTGTCGCCCAGCTGGGTGCCCACGACGCATTAGGTGCAGGTGGTCACTTAACTTTCTTACCGAAATATTTACGACACCAATTTCCGCTACAGTGACAGTCTCATATAAAAATATTTCACAGGTCAAGAATTTGGGTTACAATTCTGTAGAAACAAAATCCTATAAATATAACAGCGTCCAAAAATTTTCGCCAGCATTGTGATACATTCACACATTTACACACATTTCATAACTCTTAAAGTACGATTCTTGTTTTCCAACATCCTTTTTCACAAGACAGAGTCCCTAACCACTATTCGTTATTCCTTACCTTATTATACATATACATATTCGTCGACACTTCTTCAATATTTCATCATGAGAAACACGTAGCATAATCAAATTCCTCATATACGGTATCTTAATCTTATTGATCATAAACATACCTCAACAGCATAATACATATCGTCATCGTAAAAATAACATCATAACACCTCAGTCAAATCTCAAAATCGTCGTAACTTCCTCCAATAATTTCAAAGCCTAAAAAAAAATTCTCTGCTCATGTCAAAAGTGTCAGCTGCCTCAAACGTACTTTAAAAATCGTGATCCCATACCAAATATATCATTCAAAGCTCTCATAATATCACAATGGGTCCGAAAATATATGAACAGTTCACAAAGTACAGACAAAATACAATTTCGTAAGTGTGAAGTTACCCAACTGTGTAATTGCGTAAATATGTGTCACTGATGTAGTAAAAAAAGTTTGTCTCTCAGTTAAATAATCAGATAGCTGTGTAATTCTGTGTTAAAGAAATATGGTACCGATGTGTAAAGTTGTATAAGCAAATACCATATTAGCTAGGGCTCCTTGTGCTTGCCAAACACATGGTACACAAAGTAAGCGTGTACCCCCCTGAGGATTAATGTAATTATACCCTCAGGTGTTACAGATTATTGCAATGGAATAAAATGTATCACGCAAAACTTACTTTGTAATTCAAAAACCTTTAAAAATAAATGTTTTAAGTACAAAATTAATCACTGAAATGCGTGTCCTGTAGCGCTAAATGTGCATCTTGTTGTAAGATAATCTCCGTGGAAGTGTCGTAGTTATCGTCCTCCGAAAGCTAAGTTCTGCAGAAGTCAATGTACTTACCTCATGATAAACAAAAGTGAAATGCTTTGCGTATAGATATCTTAGTTATTACGCTTATTGCCATGATGAAGAAAGTACTGTGCTGTAACGTATTGTTGTGCTACGGAAAAGGCAGTCTCATTGTAGCTATACCACAAAAGTTACTACTAAAACATATTTTACTTTCCAGAAGAATTCAAAAAAACTGTGCAGATATAAAGCAGATACAGCACAAAAGCAACAATGTAAATTGTGTCACACATTAGTAGTGTCGTGATATAATTGTGTAGCTGTCAAAGAAACCAAGTGCTAAGTCGTCTTTAATCCCACAGAAAGTACTTCAAACAAAGAACGTCTTTTCAAGTAAACCAAAATGTTACATGAAAATCTCATTAGCAGTGCCGGTATATGTTCTAAGTATGTGAGCCTGATAGTTGTTACGTAATAGTGCAACTAACAAGCAAGAATGTACAAATACAACACTGTGTTGTCTGTTCACTATAACAATGCAATCGTAATTTCTGTTTAAAAATGTTCCCTAGGTTCTAGGCTCGATATTTAACTTCAAACATTGTTGCATGTTAACAGTTTCTTAAGTCTGACAAAGCATACTAGAAATGTGAAGTGAAAAGTTTTATGGCAAAGACAAAGTTAAAAAGCAGATTATCTCTCAATAAATGGTTTTACATGTGAAATGTGGTGTAAACCTTTACTCTTCCTAGTACGCAGAGTTTCAACTTCAACGCAATTATCATGTGGTATACGTCGGATTCTGTATGGTCCATTGTAAACTAGAAAGAATTTGTGACTCAAGTGTTTCTTCTTATGTGGCAATGAATGAGCTTTAATGAGAACTTTCTGTCCAATGTATAATTTCTTTGCATTTGCTTTACCGTGTAGTTTTCTCCTTTTGTCTACTGCAGATTTTATATTTTTAATAGCCAAATCAATTATGTCTTTGTGTCGAAGTTTACGTGTATTCGGGAAAGGTACAAGCTCTCTGATTCTGTTCGGTGGTTCTTCATTCTTTAGTACAAGAGTAGGTGGTAAAGCAGTGGAGTCGTGAAGCATTTCATTCAGCACGTTTTGAAATAAGTGTAAATATCTGTCCCTATGCTGGTGCTTTCTGTGACAATAAAGTCTGCAAAGCGTATTGATTTCTTTCATAATCCGTTCCGACGGGTTACAATGTGGTGAGTACAATGAAATAAAAACAGGTTTGATTTTATGATTCCAAGGCGTGCGTGGCCAAACAGCAGATCTGAATTGCGGTCCGTTATCTGAAATGACTTTACTAACGTGTCCAACTTCACGTAAGAAATTTTTAACAAAGGCGTTGAGTACAGACCGTCCAGTGGCTTTACGTAACGGAGTGAAAGAAACAAATTTTGAAGTAAGTTCAACAGCGACTAGAACGTACGAAAATCCATTGGATGTTCTGACAAGCGGTCCCAAGAGATCAACAGCAGCAAATTCTTTTAATTTAGAAGGAATAATAGGAAACAACGGAGCACGATGTGAGAAAGTAGATGGTTTTGCCTTTTGACAAAGTTTACAAATAGACAAGACTCTTCGAAGTCTTTTTTCCATATTGTTAAAATAACATGTCGTTCGAAGAATATGACAACATTTTCGTGGACCAAAATGTTCGTAGCTGAAATGAATGTACCAAATGAGCTTATTAACAAAATCGTCTGGAATGCAAAGTACCCTTAGCTTGTCATCAACAGTGCAGCGTTTGAAGAGTATGTTGTTTCTAACCAGGTAATAATGCCGAATCTGTGTGTGTGTCTTTCCATGCCATTTGCTCTTGATGTCTTTCCAAATCGGATCTTGTTCATGAGCAATGTCCTTTAAAGATGTGGTGATGAAGTTTTCAAAGGCGACTTTCTGAATGTAAAGAATACTGAAATTTTTCTCGAGGTTGCCTTCTGTGTTACTTTTCTCAAGCCCAGCCGGTGTGCGTGACAGTGCGTCCGCAACAATGTTCTCCTTGCCGGGAATGTAGGCTATTGTGAAGCGGAATTCTTGCAGAAACAATGCCCAACGTTTTAACCTGTCATGATTTAATTTTGAAGACATAAGAAATTTTAATGCACCATGATCACTGTATACTTTTACGTGCTTACCAGAAAGAAAGAAACGGAATTTGTTAAATGCCCAAACGATAGCTATAGCTTCTAATTCAGTAACGGAATATTTTTTTTTCAGATTTTGTTAGCGCTCGGCTCGCAAAAGCAATGGTTTTCTGAACAGTAGTGTCATTTTCTATGGCTTCTTGAAATAAATGGGCACCAAGACCGACTTTAGAAGAATCCGTGCTAAGGCAGAAATCTTGTGACAGATCTGGATGAGCTAGTATTGGCGCATTAAGTAACGCTTCTTTCAAAGAACTGAATTCCAACTGTGATTGTTCGTCCCAGTTCCAAATAGTATTTTTTCCAGTGAAAGAACAAAGTTTTGGTGTAACAAGAATTTGCGTATTCAGAAAACGACGGTAAAAATTTACGAGACCTAGAAAACTGCGGACTTGTTTTTTTGTGGATGGAACTGGAATGGCTCTGATTGCTTCTAACTTTTCAGGATCCGGCTGAATGCCTTCAGAAGAAATAATATGTCCCAAAAACCTCACCTTTGACCTACCGAATTCAGACTTTTCCAAGTTAACTGTAATTCCAGATTCTGCAAAAATACGTAACAAACTGTTGAGGATGCGATTATGCTGTTCCCATGAAGCTTCTGCTATTAGAATATCGTCCACATATAAGGTGATGTGACGTTTTAAGAACTCAGGTAATATGGAATTTAGCCCACGAATGAATGCTACCGAAGAAATGTTCAAACCAAAAGGAAGTTTCCGAAACTCATAACAAACGCCGAAACAAAGGAAAGCTGTGTATTTTCTACATTCTGGATGAAGTTCGATCTGATAAAAGCTGGATCTGAGATCAATGGAAGACAACACTTTTACACCATTAAAATTTTGAAGAAGTTCTTCCAACGTTTGCGGCCTGTCTGTTTCAGGAATAATGATAGTATTGATTTGCTTCGAATCTAAGACAAGGCTGATCGATCCATTTTTCTTCTCAACAACATGTAATGGATTGTTGTATGAGCTTACTGCAGGCTCAATAATGCCCTCGTCAAGCATTGATTGTATTTCTGTTCTAACACAGTCCCTATAATGTGCCGGAATTACGTATGGTCTAACACAAAATTTAGTATGCTCACGAACACGAAATTGGTCTTGAAATCCCTTGATTGTTCCTGTTTTGTGAGTAAAAACTGTGGAATGTGCTTGTAAAATCTCAAAAAGGTCTTGCCTGTGTCCAGTTCCGTAGAAAACTCCGAACTGTTGTCTAACAGAAGATAAAGCCGATTAATTTCCTCGTCATGGTTTGAGAGCTAGTCTTCAAATTTCAAAGCTATTGACTTACCTTCTTTCCCTAAACTTATTTCAGCATCGTGAAAGCTTAAGATTGCTTTGTATTCATTCAAAAAGTCTACTCCCAATATAATTTCCGTCGACAATAATGGAACGATAAGAAAGCTCATAGAGAAGCTGTGGCTTTGACAAAAGAATTCTAAGTTGGTTTGTTTGCTTACATCTACACTTTTTCCAAAGATTGCACCTTGTAATTTGATCTTACGTAACGGAAGTGTGGGGCAATCGTTCGATTTGTTGCACTTGCTAAAAGCTGTTTCACTAATTACTGAAATGGGACTGCCAGAGTCAAGTACTGCCGTAAATTTTACGTCATTTACAGTAATGTGAATCACATGATATGCAATGTTGTTATGTTTTACGTCGTGTTCCTGGAGTAAGATGTCCCTAATGTCTTCCATTTTTACGTAATTACTAGCTACGGCAGCTGCGTCGTTAGTTTCATAAGTACGTTTTGTGGCTGCCAGCGGTGTGAGTCATTGCCTATTGTCTCTTTGTTGGCGCGCGTCGTTATTGGGATTTGGAGACCTATCTTCTAAAAATTCACCGTGACGAGAGGGCCCTGCCCTGTTTGAATCCCGCCAGTTCTGATGCAATTCAGGTCTGTCGTTACGATCATATCGTCTGTCGTCATGTCGGTAGATGCCATAGCTTCTTTCTTGTCGGTCACGTGGTGGAGAATTTCTCCCTGAATCGTAACTGCGCGCTGGACCGTTGCGTCTAAAGTTATTCTGTCTCCCTTGATAATAACGTCCTGCTAAAATAATATGCCGTAAATGTTCAGGTAATTTGATTAAGCAAATGCGGATGAGTTCTGAGGGGCTGTATGGGTTTGAAAGATACTGATTCTTATACAACATGTCTTCAAAATATTTCATAACACTGGAAAATTCAGATTGTTCGAAACGTTTCATCATTATGATGCTATGTTTTACTCGGTCATGTGTAGCTTGAGACCAATACGCTGAGAGGAAGGCATGATAAAATTCTCCTTCACTGTGACAATCGTGAATGACCGATCGCATTCTTACAGCTGGTTCATTCTCCAAATAGCCACACATAAATTCTAATCTGTGTTCTAACGACCAGTTGGGAGGAAAACAATGAGAGAATTGATGGAACCATGCTTGTGGATGAATGTCGTTGCCAGAATTCTTAAATGTTTTGAATTTACGTGTAGTAATGAACAGCTTATAGTCAAAGTCATCAAGTCGGCGAGTCGCATATCGGTCATTGTTACGTCGTTTCGGCGGTTCCATTTCAAAATTCGGTGCACCTTGCCAATTTCTTTCATAATTTCCGAAATGCCCTGTGTTATTATTTTGCGGCTTTTCCGTATTTCTAAGTCCCTCTTCCCGTGTTGGTGCGCGAGTGTCCTCTGAAATACGTAATTCTTGTATTACCTGTGTCAGCTGATCTTGTACTTCCCGGATTTCTCTTTGGTGTTGCGTATTAATTTGATTCAGATTTTGTTTCAGTTTCCTAATTTGTTCGCTCTCTTCTGTGTCATTAAAGACTACCGGTTTAGTGTCAATCAGATTATCATCTACCTTCGTAGATAAGTTAGTGAACTGATCCGAAAGTTCGGCTACTTTCTCCGATAGTGTACTTATTTCCTCAGTGCGTTTTTCTGAACCAAGTTTCAGAGTGTCCATTTGTGTTGAAATCGTATCTACTGTGTCCTTTAAGTTTTCTTGAGTTTTTGCAAATTGCGTAACCGAATCGGTAGATGCAACTGAGCCAATTTTAGCTTGCAAGGTGTCGTGATTTTCATGAACAATAGTTTGCAGTTCTTTTATGGCTGCTTCGTGATTCTGTAATGCATTTTCATGACGCGAAAAATTAGGTTGGAAATACTCACAAATTTGTGTTTTTACGTCATTACAGACCTTTTGACATTTCGATTCGATGTTATGTAACTCAGTAGTTAAATCTTCACGTGTTTGTTCAAGCGTGGTGTCTAACTTTTTAAGATTTTGTTCCATTGCGTCTAACTTTTGAAGCTTTTGCTGTGTTTGTCTCTGATTTTGTTCCATTGTGTCTAACTTTTGCAGATTTTGTTCCATTCTGTCTAACTTTTGTAGCTTTTGACTCTGATTTTGTTTCATTTGTTGCATTAATTGCAATAATAATGTATTAGTGTCTGGAATCTGTTTCTCTACGCTTTTCGGCAGTGCATTTGCACCGGCAACATTCACATTTTGACAAGCAGAAAATGTGTCTTGACTTATTTGAGACAACGGTGATGACCCAAAACCTGAATCTACAGTATTTGCGAAATTGTGTCCCGTCATTTCGAATTCCTGAGGTGATCTGTTGCCGACCGATCGATCGATAATGCTTCCCTGTTCACTACCTGTTTCACTGTCTACACCATTGTTTGCAGCCCGCTCCATTTCCCTATGCACAATTACCAAATTACTACTTTGAACATCAGTTAATTCATTACTCGGTGGCGCCAACACACTGCTTTCGTCTTCACTGTCATTTCTCAGTTTACTTGGAGCCTAGTATTACGTTTTTCACACGCCATAATTGTCACAATATTTCACACGATAACACAGAAAAGCACAATTTGAAGAACAACATAAAATAACATAGCAATGGATATAATGTCTACCTAATTGCAAGCGCAGCTGTGAAATACTTGGTGCAAATCTACATGCATGCCACACCTGTTTTACTGTACAACAATGAAACACTGCAACTACAAAGGAGATTCTCTCTACAATTACGCGCCAGCAATAAACAAAATCTACACTAATTACACAAACTACAAAAAAAAATTAGAAGATTCCCGTGAGGTATCCTCGGCTAAGGGTCGACATATGAAACGTCCCCTTTGAACAATTATACGTGACTGTGCTTAACCTGACACACAACATTTTTTAGCGCAATGCAATCTGACTTTCAAAAAAATCCCTACGAAAGAATGGCCCTGACTAACATTAACCTATGCGTTTCACAAATCGCTTACCTCACAAAAATCTTGGTTACTCGAACTACTGCAATACAGCGGGCGCCACTACTGCCAGCTAAATAAAAGATTCAAACTATGGAAGGCACTAACTACTGATAGGGATAGTTAGCAAATGAAAGATATTAATAGAGAACAAACACTGTATTTACCTTAATAGTCATAATATGTATAGCAGTTCATGACAAATTACAAAACTCCGGCATCTCTCTCCCCACATCCACCACTGCTGGCGGCTCACCTCCAACTGCGCAACGCTACGCGCTGTCCACATCCAGCTGCCGCTGCCCAACATTACAATGGCAGACAATAATGCTAACTAGCCACATACTTCATACAGCACAGCCAGTGATTCTCACACAGAGCGCTACGTGGCGTTACCAATAAGAAAACCTGAGCCGCAGTGCGAGAAGTTTTTAAAAATCATTGAAGTCACTCGTTTTTATCTCAAACAGCCCCTCCTGCTCTGCCCCAACAAGAGAGCATGGTGTAAACAGCCTACTTACACAAGTTTATCTCCATTTGATGATAAACTCCTTTGGATATAATCCATCAATCGGACATTGGGTTAAAATGTGGATTGTTAACTATGATTCCGTTTGCAGTGTCTAAAAGTAATAAACTAAGCTTTCTGTAAAATCTAGATTACTGTGAGCGGGTTCATGATTTTAGACTAGCAATTTTTGCTTTCTTTTATTTGGACTGCATTTAAATTAAAGCGTTATGAACATGCGAAAGGGATGTGTGTTGGCCCCCTCACACATAACGTAGCCAGCATATATAAGTCCAACTACACGCTAGGGTATTCCATTGTTATTTCTTTGGTGACTGTCTTTTGTAAATACAATTTGTGCATTATCACGTGGAGCTCCTGAACTAGACTATAATCAGTAGACACCCAGACTTCATTTCTACGACGTAATTTTTTAAATTGTTTGCCCTGAACTGCCGCACTAGACAAAATTCAAACCCGAGTACGGTCGCTTACGGTTGATCCCGTCCGAGGCCAAGCATGCAAATACAGTGTGAACGCTGTAATGGACATCAGCAGTATGCGGCAGTGGGTGAAGAAGCTTGGTAATAGTTTGTAGGTAAACCTCGCTGCAACATTGTCACAGATCCCAGTCGATGAAGTGTTGATGAAGTGCTTCAAGGAGACAAACACGTTAGAGTTCACAACCAACAGCTAAACTGATGTAACCACAATTAAGAAATTTATATGGAAAGGTCCAATCCACCATCCTAAAATTGGTTTTTCAGGATGAAATGCAATGTCAAAATTTTAGTTGCTGAGCCGCAATGCGAGAAGTTTTTAAAAATCATTGAAGTCACTCGTTTTTATCTCAAACAGCCCCTCCTGCTCTGCCCCAACAAGAGAGCATGGTGTTAACATGCGATGTGACACATGGAAGTTTGAAACACCTAAAACACAAAAAAGAGATGCTTTGAATAAGAGGCTGATCATATCTACTGCTAAACTGTTACAAAAATAATTTCACATACCATTAATGTTTCGAATAAGATGCAGTTCGTACCTATAGCTAAATTGTTACGTATGTAATTCTTGCAGAGGAAAATAAGTTAAGGCAGTGTTTGATGTTACATTACAGGTACGTTCCATCAGTCGTGACTTTAATTTATCGAAATATGAGACAGCTTCTCGTTTATTCCACACAGTCGTCACAATAAAGCGAACTGACATTTGGATAACGAAAACAAACGGTTTCCTTATACGAGGCACGTGAGACGAAAGAATAATAAATGTTTCCAGGCACAGTAATTACTAATTTTATGTAGACAAAATTCCGGTGCAGTAAGAAATGGTACTGGCAGTTGCTATGCTCATTGTGTGGCATGCTGAGCATACTTAAAGCAATTCATAAAACATGCCAATGCAGACTGGTAATGCACAAATGGCTGCAACTTAAAAAATACTGTTCTCTTGACAAACCTCACATGACACGGAGGTGCCGGAAATCATACTATCTGACAGTTCCCCTAAAAATATTTTCTATAGTCGAAAAAATTCTTTATCGAGAATGGCACTGGCAGTTCCGAGTAGGATTTGAATTATATCAACAGTCTTTTCGTCATACTCCTGAAAGACAGAGCTAACGCTATACCCCCGGCGAGAATACAACAAAAGCAATGAATTAGATTTCTACAACCGATTAGAAACCATGTCGAATGAAATGTTAAAAATTGCCCTTCGTATTCCTCCAGCTTTTGGTACGTCAGTTGGAATATTCTTGACACTAAATTGTCATTATTTAATTTTTGGTCCTAATATGCCTTGAGATTTTTGAACACAGATATAAAGCTGCGGAGACGAGTAACCCACTCACACTTGTCACTGTCGCCATTGTGTATGAGTGTGTCACAGCATTAACCAACTGCCAACGCTCTGTTTTCGCTTTTATACGATGTTCAGTTTGCTCACAGTTATTTCACGAAACCTGATTGATCGCTGTTGAACACAGTAGGTGCTGGGACAACATCAAGCTTCAACTTCACATCAGCTACGAGTTCATGGTATCTCCTCTACGTTTACTTGAAGTAAACTTCGTTGATTTGCGATTTCCTATACTGAATAATTTCTTGAATCTGCTCCAACGTATCAAGAAAGACTTGAAATAAGCAATGTTCATCTCATTTGCGATTTGTAGGGCCTATTCACGTAGATCTCATAGGTGACAATGCATTGCCTCTCATGAGCAGATAGCTGTACATGGTTCGTTCCTCAAGAAAACTTGTCTAAATATCTTTCTTCATGGTAATTATAGAACTTTAAGGATTGATATTTTTTGTTAGGGGGGACAGGCGGAGGGGTAACGAGACTTAGTGCCTACCCTGTGCGGTAAATCTTTCACATAGTTTTTCTTTCACATTTTTCTGAGTTTCATTTTGGCATGTATTTATTACTTCATTTAAGTCTTTCTTCCATTTATGCAGTTAACAGTCACGTTTAATGAAACAAGGATGGGTTAACACATTACTTAAATGTAGGCCTCTCAATACCAAGGGCGGGGGTTGGACACACTATGTGCCCACCTTTTGAAAATATTATAATCGAATAACTTTATATTTTAAAATTATGAAAAAAGTATTGTTTTTAAATGAACCCTTCTACCAGATTCCATAAATGTTTTAAATGTTCCAATTAAACGTAATCCAAAAATTTGGTCTTAGTAGTAGATGTTGCTTTCGCTTATGAACGTCATATTCAATAATTTCAGGTTCGTGACATTACTTACATGTAAATATCTTTTTAAAATTTATGTTGTGACTAAAAGACACCAACAAGTAACAAAATTTGCATTTTATAAACGACGTTTTGGGATGGACATAAAGCTCCATTGGTAGCAAACATTACTGAAAGTGCGATGATATACTAAGATCGCGGTAAGAGATATATTTACGCTCTGAACCCCACTTACACATCAGTATCTCTATAAAACGTATGTTGTTAATATATTTCAATAACATCTTCATTCTTTCTTTGGTTGGAAATGAAGTACCTCGTCTTTGTAATTTGTGTTATGGAAAATATTTCGGTACTGGAAGGGTTAAGCGTTAAACACAATGACTACTAATTCAGTCTTATCTCCATTGCTTACACTTGTATTACTGCAATAGTAACTGGTAATTACTTTGGATATTAAATGAGTTGTTAACTTCAGTCAGCGGTAACAGTGGAAAGTTGTTTCAGGGAAACTAACAACGGAAACTGAAATTTGCTTTACAATTAAGACGGCGTTGGGTCGTCTCACCTGGTTACCGATGCAGCGTCAATCAAGAATATGCGCCTGCCACGTTGCGCATGCGCAATCCGCTACACCTTCTGTAGGGGTGTATATTTCGCCAGCCGCCTTTCGAGCTACGAATTTCACAATTTTCAACATGTCCTTAAAATTCTTGAAGTTTGACTTAGCAGCGAAAATTTTAACGGAATCTTTCTTGCGGTGTTTTTTTCCTGCATAAAACATTTCAGGGAGTATTTATAGATGCCGGAATGCACCATTGCCTTGTTTAGGAAACAATGATGTACGATACGACAAGTAATCGTTCAAGCACTGCAAAAGGTGACTGGTCACTGGTGTCTCAACCAGCCTATAGGCCCGATTTGAACCCTCTGACTTCCATCGGTCTCGGCCTCTGGTAGACAACATACGAGGCTGTAGATTAAATGACTTGTATGAGGTTAAGACAGCTTTAAAATTATAGGTCAGGAATAAACATTCGATTTTTCCAGAATGAGTTATGATGCCTGGGTTGCACGATGACGCGAATGTGTGTAACTACATGGTGACTATGATGTACTGTACCCATGTGTGGGCGTCATATCAGGCTACGTGATCTGTGCTGGTTTTCACGGCTTTCAGTTTCACATGTTACACATAAGTGAGATGTGGGAGAAATGTGGTGTCACCACACTTGTTCAACGTTTTGTTTTTAGTCCAATAGGGCGCTAATTTTTAGTTTTTTGTTCCAGTTCCGGTAATGTGTCTGCTGAGGAGAATTTACCTGCTTTTCTGTTCATGGTGTCGTGTAGCTTGTATGAAGCTGATGAATGTCATTGTTTGTTTATACATAGACATGCTTCATTGCGTCATTATATATTTTCATTTTATTTTCTTGCCGATAATGTAAAACACGCCACCTCGTCCCCCACACAACGCTGACATGATAAAAATCGATTAAATATTAAATTAAAACTTCAGAATGGATTACAGGAATTCTATAAGGGCACAATAATAAACTACATAAGCGCTGTTGGCAGGCATGTCACCCGATCCCGGTCTTGCAAAAAAAAAAAAAAAAAAAACTGCAAAAGAAACAGCCTTGTCTATCTATGTTACACAAACAAAGTCATTCATCGACTTATTTGTTTTGCTCGTGCGCCAGCACGCCTGTGTGTGTGTGTGTGTGTGTGTGTGTGTGTGTGTGTGTGTGTGTTTGCGAGAGAGTGTGAGAGAGAGAGAGAGAGATTGAGAGGAAGGGTTGAGAAACACGTGACTTTAAACAATCCAGTATGTATTTTAGGGTTATTACCTCTTGATTACGTCTCGTAAATGGTCGTTGAGGTTCATAACGGGCAATCTGGGTGGCCAAATCATTCGCTCGAAATGTCCAGATCTTCTTCAAACAAATCGTGAACAGTTATGGTCCGGTCACATGGCGCTTGCCACTCCGAAAAATTCCAACGTTGTTTGGGACTATTGTATCCTGCCTACTCAAATATGGGGTGCCTAGGAGACGTAGTTTCTCGGTTCGCCAGACAACAATTCAAGCAAATCGCATTAATGGATTTATTACAGAAAAATGACAATACTTAACTTTGAGAAATACATAGATGTGTTGCAAGCAAAGGGTGACATTCAGTGCAATCAATGTCCATCAGTATAACGATTCCAATACAAGTGAAGTAATACAGTGGATGCTTATATCCAGATCGCTGGTCTTGACGCCTCTGTAAAAAACTGGTGCGACTAGTCGGGAGCTGCGCTTACGTTCTCTTCAAGTAGTGACCGGTCCTGTCGTTTTGTGGTCCTAGAGAGAAGTCGGTAAACGTGCTATTGGCTGACATCAATCATCTTCACAGCCCTCTCTGCTCTTGTTTCCGACTGGCGTTCCGGCGCTTGACTTTACGCCGTATAACAGGAACTATGAAGTCCATGCTCTCCTAAAAGTTCAGTTGGACCAGAGGAGCAGTTCATTCCACGTAAACACAGCCAACGTTATTAAGGAGACAGTGGCTTGTTGATAACTGCATGGGTTTGCGGGGTCTGCGCCACACTCGAACTCTACTGACGGCTCTTACCAACTGAATCTGGGATTCATCTGATCGGGTCACGGTTTTCCAGTCATCTACGGTCCAACTGAAGTGAGCAGAAGCCTACGAGAGGGTTTGCAGACGATGTCGTCTGTTGCCACAGCCCATTAACGCCAAATGTCGCCGCACTATCCGAACGGATACGTTGGTCGTACGTCCCACATTGACTCATGCCTTTATTTGACGCAGTGATGCTTGTCTGTTAGCACTGACGACTCTATGCGAATGCTGCTGCCCTTGGTCGTTAAGTGAAGGACATTGGCCACCGCATTGTTCATCGTGAGAGGTAATGCCTGAAATTTAGTACTCTTGGCAAACTCTTGGGACTGTGGACCTCGGAATATTGAATTCCCTAACGGTTTCCGAAATAGAGTGCCCCATGCGCTTCGCTCCAACTACCATTCCGTGTTAAAAAGCTATTAAATACCGTCGTGAGGCCATCATAGTGTCGCAGACATTTTCGTATGAATCACCTTAGTTCAAATGACAGCTCCGCCGACGCACTGGTATTTTATATCTCGTGTATGCGTTACAACTGCCGTGTATATGCTTGCATATCGCTATCCCATGACATTTTCACCTCTAAATGTGATAAAGTCGCCGTTGGACTTCATAACATGATGCATTAATCAATATTGTGCAGTCGATTCCAAGGAATTTGGGCCAGAGGTTGACTTGTGCTGGCCCTGTATTCCATATACTGGTACTAAGTAATAAGTCAAAACATACATCCATAAATAACATTTGTTATTGATCAGTCTTGCCGCGCGGGATTAGCCGAGCGGTTTGGGGCACTGCAGTCATGGACTGTGCGGCTGGTCCCGGCGGAGGTTCGAGTCCTCCCTCGGGCATGGATGTGTGTGTTTTTCCTTAGGGTAATTTAGGTTAAGTAGTGTGTAAGCTTAGGGACTGATGACCTTAGCAGTTAAGTCCCATAAGATTTCACACACATTTGAACATTTTTTTTGGAACAGTCTTCCACTAGGGAATATGGAAACAATCAAATTCCTTTAGAAAAACAATACCTTAATCCTGATTACTTTATGTAATAAGAACAGTAAGTCATGAGAATTTAGTGAAACTGCTACCAATGTCTTTTAATGAAACAAAGTCTACCTCATACATAAGAAAATTTTAAAACCACTGATAATTATGCGCCTGGCGGCTTAAATTAAGACACACAATATTTCTGGATAGTCTTCGGACACTGAGAACTGATGTTCTCAAAAACATTTACCTAAAGAACAATCTGCCAGAGATGCACCGAATAAATAGCAGGATGAAATTAATACAAAGGCGCTTGTTTCACACTCAAGAGTCAGCCAATATCACTAAGGCTTTCTAAGGTTTCGAACTTCGGCTCCAAGGCCCAGTAACACAATACGTCAGCGCAAAGTCTAAGAGTAGCACAGCAACAACCTCTCACAATCGTATATTTCTCTTGAGACAAGGTTTAAAAAATTATAAATATAATAAATACTCAAGTAAATACACTCCTGGAAATTGAAATAAGAACACCGTGAATTCATTGTCCCACGAAGGGGAAACTTTATTGACACATTCCTGGGGTCAGATACATCACATGATCACACTGACAGAACCACAGGCACATAGACATAGGCAACAGAGCATGCACAATGTAGGCACTAGTACAGTGTATATCCACCTTTCGCAGCAATGCAGGCTGCTATTCTCCCATAGAGACGTTCGTAGGGATGCTGGATGTAGTCCTGTGGAACGGCTTGCCATGCCACCTGGCGCCTCAGTTGGACCAGCGTTCGTGCTGGACGTGCAGACCGCGTGAGACGACGCTTCATCCAGTCCGAAACATGCTCAATGGGGGACAGATCCGGAGATCCTGCTGGCCAAAGTAGTTGACTTGCACCTTCTAGGGCACGTTGGGTGGCACGGGATACATGCGGACGTGCATTGTCCTGTTGGAACAGCAAGTTCCCTTGCCGGTCTAGGAATGGTAGAACGATGGGTTCGATGACGGTTTGGATGTACCGTGCACTATTCAGTGTCCCCTCGACGATCACCAGTGATGTACGGCCAGTGTAGGAGATCGCTCCCCACACCATGATGCCGGGTGTTGGCCCTGTGTGCCTCGGTCGTATGCAGTCCTGATTGTGGCGCTCACCTGCACGGCGCCAAACACGCATACGACCATCATTGGCACCAAGGCAGAAGCGACTCTCATCGCTGAAGACGACACGTCTCCATTCGTCCCTCCATTCACGCCTGTCGCGACACCACTGGAGGCGGGCTGCACGATGTTGGGGCGTGAGCGGAAGACGGCCTAACGGTGTGCGGGACCGTAGCCCAGCTTCATGGAGACGGTTGCGAATGGTCCTCGCCGATACCCCAGGAGCAACAGTGTACCTAATTTGCTGGGAAGTGGCGGTGCGGTCCCCTACGGCACTGCGTAGGATCCTACGGTCTTGACGTGCATCCGTGCGTCGCTGCGGTCCGGTCCCAGGTCGACGGGCACGTGCATCTTCCGCCGACCACTGGCGACAACATCGATGTACTGTGGAGACCTCACGCCCCACGTGTTGAGCAATTCGGCGGTACGTCCACCCGGCCTCCCGCATGCCCACTATACGCCCTCGCTCAAAGTCCGTCAACTGCACATACGGTTCACGTCCACGCTGTCGCGGCATGCTACCAGTGTTAAAGACTGCGATGGAGCTCCGTATGCCACGGCAAACTGGCTGACACTGACGGCGGCGGTGCACAAATGCTGCGCAGCTAGCGCCATTCGACGGCCAACACCGCGGTTCCTGGTGTGTCCGCTGTGCCGTGCGTGTGATCATTGCTTGTACAGCCCTCTCGCAGTGTCCGGAGCAAGTATGGTGGGTCTGACACACCGGTGTCAATGTGTTCTTTTTTTCCATTTCCAGGAGTGTATAATTAGCGCCAGAATTAATTCGCGAGGAGTGACGCCAGGTCGCCCGAAGGCAGAACCAAAACTTAACTTGCAGAAGCCAAGACGGAAGCGGAAAGCTTCAGTTCGTACAAGACCCAACCCGATGCGAAAGCGAAGGGTGCGTGGCAAAGGGGAGCTGTGTCAAGGGACCGAACACCAGTCCCTTTCTGTTCGCAGGGCACAGACCAGCAGGTGCTCTGCATGCCGGCGACCTCGTTTGTCGGCGTGGGATCGTGGAGCGAGTCGGCAAGGGTGCTTCGCCGCGCCCCTGGGTAACCGGGGCGTGTTCTGCCAAACCCAGGAGGTG
This sequence comes from Schistocerca piceifrons, assembly GCF_021461385.2. Lineage (NCBI taxonomy): Eukaryota > Metazoa > Arthropoda > Insecta > Orthoptera > Acrididae > Schistocerca > Schistocerca piceifrons. The sequence continues at coordinate 1,186,406,500 of NC_060138.1, read as the reverse complement.
GTGACATCGCCTGGGCCAGGTTAGATGGGCCCAGACCGCCGAACGACTGGGGGACCGACCCACCACCTGAGTAGGAGTGGGTCCTTGGCCTTCAGGTGGAAACTCGGGCTAGTAGGCGGCGAAGGGCGAGGGGTGCATCCGCCTCTCCGGAGTGCGGGGTGCACTTGCCGAGGAGCGTCGAGTGAAATCGTCGACGACGAGGCCTTCGACGGGGACCAGTGCGCTGGCAACGGCGCGCTGAACCCTGCAGCTCTGGAGTGCCCTTGACCTAGGGGCGAGGTCGGTGGGCGAGCTGCAAGAGTCCCCCCCCATGTCAGAGGAGCCGGTCCGGGGCAAGAGACGGGCTCCCAACCCCTTTTTTCGCTTGTCAAAAACATGGCTGAGACAGAGACAAGCGATTCATGCGCGCCTTCGAGGGCTTCTTTGCTTACTGTTCCCTCCCCATCAGGGGGCACGGGGCAGATCGAGGAAAGCATTAGTGAGAGGCATGCCAGGATTACACAATACCTGGAAGCCAATGTAAAAAATGGAAAGATAAGCCAGGCTGCGATCATGACCCTAAAAAACGAACTCGCCTCCTGGGCTATCGCCCATGCGAAGCTCGAGGGGCGAGTTGAAGAATTACAGAAGGAAAACGAAAGGCTGCGCAAGCAGCCAACAAAATCATGGGCTAATGTAGTCACTCAAACGGCACCTAAGAGCCAGTCCACAAGAGATACCATTGTAAAAGTGTCACAAAGACCGGATACTGCTGTCTTTTTGAGACCACTGCCCGGTCAAGACACTAAGAAAGTACAGGAAATTTTTACAACAACGATCAATCCTGCAAAAGATAAAATCAAAATAAATAAAGTAAAAGCTACAAAGACTGTTGTAATAGTCGATGTGGCAACGGAGGATGACCGGAATAAAATACTAAACAACCAGAAACTATGTAAAGCAGTAAAATGTGAGCCACCAAGAAAGAGAAATCCTCTTGTTATTATGTATGACATACCAGTCACATTTGATAATAATGAACTCCAGGAAACAATACGAAATCAGAATTTTGATGATATGAGTACTGATGAATTTAAAAACGAATTCAAACTTAAATTTTAAACGGGGCCAAGAGACAAAGACGTTGTACATCATGTAGCAGAAGTCTCTGGCCAAATGTGGAAGAGATTAACCTCAATGGGTAGAATCTACATTGGCTTTCACGCCATCAACGTGCGGGACTTTTTGGTGGTACCTCGCTGCCATAATTGCGGCGATCTTGACCATGTGCATAAATATTGTGAAAGGAAGTCGGCTTGCTCCAGGTGTGGAGAAGAAAATCACATTAGAAAAAACTGCACAAAATCTGCAATATGCATCCCCTGCATGAGAAGAGGTAAAAAGACCTGTAATGCCTCTGGTCGCAACTGCCCAACGTACAGGATGCTGGAGCAGAGGCTAATATCAAGAACCGACTATGGCTGAGTTAACTACGGCACCCAGGATGCCTAAAAGAAAATCCCCATGCAAGAGGAGAAGGGACGCGGCAAGAGCAGCCCAGTTCAAACAGTTCCTTGCAACACTTGCAGAAGGAAGAGATGGTAGGAAGAGAATGAAGGATGCGTGTGTCCAAACGGATCCACAAGAACAAGCGGCAGCTCCCTCTCCCTACTGCTGGGGATCACGAACGCCAGGAAATCGGGCAACTAAAGACAGGCGTCCTGTAGCGGTGGGCCGACCAGCATTCGTTCAAGGGAGTCCTGTACTGGAACTGCCGGTGCAGGTCAACACAATTACAAGTTCAAATACACAAATAACCAATAACACCAACGCTAGTACTGACTCGAGACAACCAACAGCTGTGAGAACAGTGGTTGACCCGATCAGAATATACCCTAATCTTGAACATTCTTTACAATTATCCCGCCTGGAGGAGCCGGCTGTCCTGACCACTGCACTGCGACATCTAGTGCGGGTAGGACATAGGTACGGGCGTAAAGTCACCTTCTCGGTCATGGAGGCTGTTGACAGGGTACAACTAAAGACTATGAATCTCCCCACCGACTTTGGCGCCCTGCGTGACCTAGTAAAGAAGGTGTTTGAGAGAAGGAACGAGACCTTCAACTTAGATGAAATATACAGTCAGTCTGTCCTACCCAATGGGAGAATTGCCTACGACTGGACGAAAACCTTCCCAGCATCATATGTACACACATATTTCCCATAATTACAGAAATACAGATAGGGCAGCTAAATGCACATAATAGTAGGCTGGTCATGCAGGAGCTTCGAAGAGTGGTGGAGGAGAGGAGCCTCGATGTGCTCTGTTTGCAGGAGCCATACTCTCTTGCGGGGAATGTAGCCTTTGCTGCCATGAGCTGGCAAGTGGTTAGTTTCGGAGATGACCCGAAAGCCACCATCATAATAACCAACAAGGCACTGCGAGTAACGGTGCTCTCACATCTCTCGGACGATCACTGCAATGTCATCGAACTTCAGTCACCAATTGGCGTGATATACTTAATAAACATGTACTTTCAATACGGTACAGACATTGATGTTTACCTTGACCAACTCACGCAGGTGGCAACGGTGCTGAGGGGCAGAAAGGCAGTTGTGGTGGCGGACGCGAACGCCAAATCCCCCCTGTGGCACAGTGGCACCCGAGATGAAAGAGGAGGCAAACTGGAAGCGACTATCATGTACCTACAACTCCTCATTGCCAATAGACCAGGAAACCCCCCCACCTACACAGGAGGGGGAGGAGATGGAACTAATATCGACATCACGTTGATGACCACCAACATCGCTGCCAATATACAAAACTGGATTGTCACTGACGGAGAAACAACCAGCGATCACAACTTGATCACATTTACAATTTCAGATCGGGAATGCCGCTGGGACATAGGGTGGGAAGTACAACTAAACTATAATAAGACCAATTGGGAGCGCCTTGCAAGAGAGTTTGACACTCCGACATGGTCAGATGATGACGAAGATATCGACAAACACGCCGAAGATCTGGTGGGTGCTCTTACCAGGGCAGTCAAGGCTGCCGTACCAACCAGGAGGAGAGCCGTTGCGGCTTCTCCATCACCATGGTCAGCGGAACTGGAGCAGATGCGTCAGTCTGTCAGGAGGGCGAGGAGGTATTACCAGCGAAGTGTCATCTGGGAAGAAAAACAAACTTGGCTACGAACATACAGGGAAGCTAAAGAGCAGTTCCAGAAGGAACTGCGAACTGTCAGGCTGGAAAGCTGGAAGAAATATGTGCACAGCCAATTGGCTATGGACCCCTGGGGCACTCCTTACAAAATAGTAAGAGAGAAAATCAGGTCGCCAATGGTGCTCTCCACTATCAGGGACGGGAACCGGATGACTGGATCTTGGCAGGAAACTGCTGAGGTCCTCCTCCACTCCCTCCTCCCTGATGATAAAGAGGAAGAGGACACAGAAGAACAATGCCTAATTAGGCAGGCTATGCAGGCTGACTACGAGAATAACACCATGGTGTACCCTTTTTCAGAAGAGGAAGTGGCAGCCCACATAAAATTACTAAAGAAAGGAAAGGCCCCAGGACCAGATGGCATCATCGCGGAGGTGGTGCAATACCTCGCTCCTCAACTGGTGACACCTTTAGCAAGAATTTACAACGAGGCCCTGCGCCTCAGAACATTCCCCAAAATCTGGAAACAGGCCAATGTTGTAATCATCAAAAAAGGGCGGGACAAAGACCCTAAAGAAGCAAAATCTTACAGACCTATGTGTCTGTTGGACCTGTTAGGCAAATTGCTGGAGAGGTTGCTAGCTGATAGACTGACAGCACACCGGATGTTGTGCGGGATGAGCGACAGACAATTCGGTTTTCGGCAGGGGCGATCTGCGTGTGACGCAATTGCCCTCGCATCCGAGGTCTGTGGGTCGTCTCCGCACAAGTACATAGTTGGCATCATGGTGGACATCAGTGGCGCCTTTGATAACCTGTGGTGGCCTTCGCTCTTCTCCTGCTTGCGGGAGAAGGAGTGTCCAGGGCCGCTATACGGCTGTCTTAGGAGCTATTGTATGGAAAGAGAGGTCGGGCTATCGTCCCCTAGCGAGCGAATTGGTAAGAAAATCACGAAGGGGTGTCCACAGGGCTCTGTCCTGGGGCCACTCTTTTGGGATATCAATATGGAGCCTCTCCTGGAGAGCTTGGAAAATAGTGTGGATGTGCTAGAGGCGATAGCTTACGCTGACGACCTCCTTCTGCTGGTTGGCGGCCGAAGTCGCGAGGACCTCGAACCTAAAATTAATAGAACGCTAGCAAATCTTACACAGTGGTGCCAAAACACAAAAATGACTATTGCGCCTAGCAAGTCAACATACTTGTTATTGAAAGGCCAATTGGCCAGGAATCCAACGGTAAGAATTGAGGGCTCACCGGTGATTCGGCGTCGAGAGGCACGGTACCTTGGAGTAACAATTGATGAAAGGTGGAACTTTGCCAAACATATCGAAACAGTTACACAAAGATCACTTGAAGCTCTAAATAATCTTATCATGATAGGACACAGTAGGTTTCACCTTCCACCAGAACTCATAAAATTGTACCACAACACCATTCTCGTTTCCATCGTGGGTTACGGATCCGGAGTGTGGGCACACAGGCTCACGAGGGTCGTGCCCGCTATGTCTGTGAGGAGGGTGCAACGTAACATGCTTCTGCGCTCCATCGGAGCGTACAGAACATCTCCAGGAGGGGCACTACTAACACTCATGGGGGTATGTCCCCTGGACATCAAAATCCGGGAACAGGCAGCTTGGTACTGGGTGAAAAGGGGAGATATAGAAAAGACCGAGAGCATCATGGGAGTGCGGGTGGGGGACAAGTTTGCAATTAAGAGGAGAGGAGAAGAGCTATGGCAAGAACTTTGGGACGCAGAAACAACAGGCCGAAGGACTTACCAGCTGCTCCCAAACATCAAAGAACGCCTCCAACTCACGCATTTTCAACCAAGCAAGGGACTGGTGCACTTCCTCACAGGGCATGGACCGTATCCGGCATATCTTTGCCGATTCGGGAAAAGGGCTACCCCCTCGTGTGATTGTGGAGCTGAGTGGGGCACTCCGGATCACGTGATCTATGAGTGCCCGGTCTTTGATGACGTAGCCGGGGAATTAAGAAACCAGCTGCCTCACAATAACACGTACCAGTTAATTAGAGACCCTACTACATTCACCATATTAAACCGCCTTGCCAGCGAGGTGTCAGCAAAGGTCCTGCAAGAATACCTCAGGGAAAACATATGAGCCACCAGACATGACATAACTGAAGGCGACCCATCCCATTCCGCCAGGGCGTGGACTGGCTGTGACGGTAGGAATCCGCCATGCCCTGGAACAAGGGGGAGGGAGCGCCAACACCCGAAATTGACAACTGCGCACCGATTGTGACTTAGAACCAATTAACCACTTAGTAGATAGGAGATAGAAGACCCCTAAAAGAACCCGCAGCGACTTTCTTAAGGCCAGCCCAGTGCCAGGGGCATGCTCACTGGGGTTAGCTCAGTGGGCACGGCCACACAGTAGGTTTATATTAAATAACTGGCACGCCTGTAACGCTGCAGGAAGTAGCCCTTAGATTAGTTAGCTAAGAGTAGAACTAGATCTTACCCAATAAGAAACTAGCTCCTCATTTCCTGTAGCAAGTAAGTTCACTAATACTAGTAATAGAAGTTAACAATGCTGCTAACATCAATTAAATGTAATGTAGATCTAAGACCCACTAATGTATTAGGTGGTGGGTTACAATGTATGAAATAATTTGAATTTGAATAAAGAATTTTTTTTTTTAAAAAAAAAAAAAAAAAAAAAAAGACCCACTTCTCGAGCTTCGACCCGGCGTCATCTCCCGCTACTCAGGATTTCACAGCCCCGCGTATCCATAGGTGGAAAGGTAGCGCTTACTCCAAAACACCAGCCAGCCAGCTGTAACATTTAACAAGCGCACAGAACAGGTCCGCAGAGACAATGTAAAGAACCACCAAAAGATATTAAATAACAGATTAAATTATTCACTAATAGAACGGCACACTGCCTGTGCCCCACTACGAATGAACTACACAGGCAAGGTAAAACCACAGCGCATGTCTTATCAATAACCTTAAGGAGAATTGCCTGCTATTAAGATATTTTAAAAAAACTGACAATTACTAGCAAGGCCATCGGGCACTCCAGTCTTAGTCATAATTAAATTACGTGAACTCTTGTGCCCAACTGTTCAGTGAAAACCGTAACGAGCACAATTCTGAAAATTTCATTATAAGCTTCACTGGGGCCCGCTGCGCTAAGCCTACCAAACACCCGAATGCTGTATATTTGATAAACAGATTACGGCCTTGTACCTAATTACGTATTACACCAAACAACAATTTGCCACGAGCTGGAAGAGGCGCTCTCGTGCATTATATTAATATTTAACAGCCGTCTTAAACACCATGAACTCTTCATAGGCGCACCTTTACTACCATGGTAACACCCATGCGCTTACAGTTACCAGAAGTGAGGTAGCAGGTCTCAACCCCTTCACACACATGCTCTAAGTACAATCTCACTTAACTTTTGGCTGGACGTCCGATATGGCTTGCGTTGGGTTCAGTAGGCGGCAATAAGGCAGCGGACGACCGTGGACAGCTGTGTCAGGAACTAGCAGCACGCAACCCAAGCCTCCTCACAGATGACAGGAAAGGCTCTCCACCAAGCTGCCCCACACACGTGGTCGGTCCCCGTTCCACTACGAGCGCTCTCCGTCCCCAGGTAACAACGAACCGCCAACTGTTCGCGTCCTTGGCGAGAGCCTCAAGTTCTCTCCTCCGGCAAGGATAAGACAGCCAGGATAAGAGCTCGAAAGCGAGGTACTTGCAAATACGCTGGTGCGCCAGCAACGCCACGGCTCAATTATGTAACGTGTTCATTACAAAATCGCAATCAAAGGGCATCGACCATTTTTTGAAGTGATGTCAACCTAACATCCCTAAGCAATAATGAAAATACATGGATTTGAGGTCTAACGATCAACCGCAACGCCAAATGATACACAAGCTGCCTATGGCGTCGCTTAAAAATCTATATACCAGTTGGCCTCTCCCCGCCAGTTTAATTGACGTGAAGTCACAAAAAGTATGTATATTTACTTCATAGAAGGATTAAGCTGCCTAATGGCTATTACTATTTACATTTGTATTAGTTTATACACAGTGAGTTTTACTTTGTAGACTACATCAATCATAAGTGCATTAACGTGGTGAAAACAATATTGCAGTCGACCTTTCCTTCCAAATATCACTTTGCCACCTTACAAAACAAAATAAATGCTTTTTTACGAAATTTTAACGACAGTGAGAAGACGGGTAAAATGTCCAACCTTAGCTCAATTTTTGTGCTGATTCCAAACCTGATCTTAGATTTTGTCGTTATGTAATATGTCTCAATTTATGGGAAATACACAATTATGTGTAATACTCTATTGATATTATTTCAGTGGATGGTTTTGGGTTACAGTTTGTAACCTCCCCACAAAATTTTCGAAAGACAATATTTAATAGAAATGGAGGCAATTGTAAGCTCCCCAGAGAAATTTGAAAGACAAAAATTTAAATGTTAACGAGAATAGAACCTAATGTAGCCTCCCAGCAAATAAATTTAATGACAATGACAATTAAATAAAAATTAGCAATCTGACCCAGGTATAAGCTGCCCACAAAAATGTAAGTCAATTCAATTAAAAATGAAATCTCAGTGACAATGAAAACGCAAATAGACCGAAATGTCGATCTTAGGCCCTGTGCAATAATTAAACTCAAACTCTTACCTCAGTAAAACTGCATCTGCTCTTATGTTTCGCCATAGCTAGGAGGAAATGCATCGCAAAGATTCTTTGAACTTAAGTAAATTTTTCTTTAAAGGAAATGGAAGGCAAATATTCTTTCAATAAAATGTTTGTTTTGTTAAAGTGCTTGGTTTGAAAACAAAATTATTATTGGGGCAATTCTTGAACAACTTAGTTACAGGTAATTTACATTACATTATCAGATGTGCGCCATGCTGCTTCATTACCTTATTTAAAAAATATACCTCGTCCTGAATCTTGACCAGAGTGCCATGTCGACGCCCGCCGACTCCTCACACACAACTGCGACTATCTCTCGCTCGCTACTACCACAGACTATGTCATCTCGTATGCGCCACCACTCTCGAACTCTAACTCGCAACTGAACTCTCTCGTAACTCGACTGCAACTGCTACTCTCGCGCGGTCAAGCGCAGACTAGGAACGACAAATAGCTCTCTGGTCAGAGACTCTGCAATGCCTCGCCATCGCCGCCACACAACATACGTGTTTCAATTTGTACGTGTGAAAGACGAGTTTTTGTTCTCTAGCATCGGATGTGAAGGGTATGTGGTGTGAATGGTGGCCTGGAGGACTCGGTTGACAAATTTATTGAAATAACCGGTATTTATTGTAATAATCGGCAACCAGTTGCGCAAAAGAAATTCCATTTCTTTGAACAGTTTCAGGCACTTATTGTCCTTCTTCATAGGGTTGCATCTCCAATACACGGTATGTCATGGCTCAAGCGAGACAAACATGCTTCTCGCTGTTGTCCCCCACTGGCGCTGATGTAAGGCGTGATGTACGGCGACTCCTTTCACCCTGGATTCCGAAGTAGTGCTCTGCTTTGCTGACTACAAGTACGTGGTAGGCTGGCCGCCTTTATATGGCATAGCCATTACTGTCAGTGGCATGCGATTTCCCCTGCCAGCGTGAAGCCCTTGCGCCCCCTCGCTCCACACGCGTCACCACAGCGGGGCGTGGAGTCAATTGTCTTCAATTTACTGCCCTCTGACAGAAGTTGGACGGCACATGGCATTGGGTTGCCATATCCAACTAGGAACTCATCGTGGCAGCAGCAGGCACTGGCGGCAGGTCGGCGGGTCTGTGACACTCAGTCTCGCGAAGAACTTATTACTGTCAGCAGGTGCAGTCATGTCTCGAACCCATGACTTTTACTGGCAGTGCCCAGTCGTCTCGCTGTTCGGTTTAGCCCCGATGTTGTGGTGGAGTTGCAGGTCTCCGGAGACGATAAGTGATCTTGCTCAAAAATCAGACATATTTTCAAGCCTCTGGCACACATTTTTCACTAAAACGTTCCACTCGCGCTATTCGTCCACGAGACTCAGAGGGCCATAGATACGGGTTCACAGGTAGATGCCGTGTTTCTTGACTTCCGCAAGGCGTTCGATACAGTTCCCCACAGTCGTTTAATGAACAAAGTAAGAGCATATGGACTATCAGACCAATTGTGTGATTGTATTGAGGAGTTCCTAGATAACAGGACGCAGCACGTCATTCTCAATGGAGAGAAGTCTTCCGAAGTAAGAGTGATTTCAGGTGTGCCGCAGGGGAGTGTCATAGGACCGTTGCTGTTCACAATATACATAAATGACCTTGTGGATGACATCGGAAGTTCACTGAGGCTTTTTGCGGATGATGCTGTGGTGTGTCGAGAGGTTGTAACAATGGAAAATTGTACTGAAATGCAGGAGGATCTACAGCGAATTGACGCATGGTGCAGGGAATGGCAATTGAATCTCAACGTAGACAAGTGTAATGTGCTGCGAATACACAGAAAGATAGATCCTTTATCATTTAGCTACAAAATAGCAGGTCAGCAACTGGAAGCAGTTAATACCATAAATTATCTGGGAGTACGCATTAGGAGTGATTTAAAATGGATTGATCATATAATGTTGATCGTCGGTAAAGCAGATGCCAGACTGAGATTCATTGGAAGAATCCTAAGGAAATGCAATCCGAAAACAAAGGAAGTAGGTTACAGTACGCTTGTTCGCCCACTGCTTGAATACTGCTCAGCAGTGTGGAATCCGTACCAGATAGGGTTGATAGAAGATATAGAGAAGATCCAACGGAGAGAAGCGCGCTTCGTTACAGGATCATTTAGTAATCGCGAAAGCGTTACGGAGATGATAGATAAACTCCAGTGGAAGACTCTGCAGGAGAGACGCTCAGTAGCTCGGTACCGGCTTTTGTCAAAGTTTCGAGAACATACCTTCACCGAAGAGTCAAGCAGTATATTGCTCCCTCCTACGTATATCTCGCGAAGAGACCATGAGGATAAAATCAGAGAGATTAGAGCCCACACAGAGGCATACTGACAATCCTTCTTTCCACGAGCAATACGAGAATGGAATAGAAGGGAGAACCGATAGAGGTACTCAAGGTACCCTCCGCCACACACCGTCAGGTGGCTTGCGGAGTATGGATGTAGATGTAGATTGGCTTCCTCACTGCTTTTTATTACTTTTTCTGCCTATTGAAATCGTTTTCTCAGAAACTGGGCAATTATACTACAGATGATTGAATGTTATTTCTGTAAACAGTCGCTTAAATAATATTTGTAACTGCATCATAAATTTTCCCATAGACATTTCACATGTTTTTGGAATTAACCAAATAAGCAGATTATCATATTGTGATCGTGGTGTTTTCTTTTTTCCTTCTTTGTTTTGTCTTGCAAGTTATCAGTCTTCTGACTGGTATTATAAGGACCACCTCGAATTTCTCTCCCGTGCTAATGTATTTATGTCAGCCAAGCACTTGCAACATACATCTTGGCTCTAAGCACTAACATCGGAGGTCATCAGTCCCCTAGACTTAGAACTACTTAAACCTAACTAACCTAAGGACATCACACACATCCATGCCCGAGGAAGGATTCGAACCTCCGACCGTAGCAGCAGCGCGGCAACATACATCTTGAATTACTTGCTGGATGTATTGCAATCTGGGTCTTCCTCTGCAGTTTTTACCCTCTGCAGATCCCTCTAATATCTTAGAAGTTATTCCATTATGTCTTAACACATATTCTATCATCCCGTCCCTCCTTCTGGTCAGTGTTTTCCATGTCACACATTCCTAATTGCTTACTTTATCAGTCCACCCAATTTTCAACATATTTCTGTTGCATCACATCTCGGACGCTTCGATTCTGTTGGTTCGGGGTTTCCCGTGTCAACGATTCGCTACCGTACAATGCTATGTTCCAAATGAACATTCTCAGAAATTTATCCTTCAAATTACGGTTTACATTCGATACTGGTAGACTTCTCTTGGCCAGAAATGACTTTTTTGCCAGTGGTCGTTTGCCTTTTATTTTCTCCTTGCTCTCACATTCATTGGTTATTTTGTTGCCTAGTTAGCAGAATTCCTTAACTTCATCTACTTTGCGGTCAGCTATCCTGATCTTAAGTTTATCGATGTTCTCATTTCTACTACTTGTCGTAACTTTCGTCTTTCCATTCAACAGATCCTGTAATTCTCCTTCATTTTCACTGAGGATAGCAATTTCATCGGCGATCTTCAATCGTGGTACCAAGGTAAGGGCTGCCGAAGAAGCGATATCACCATTGAAAATATGGACTTCTTACATGAATCCGAAACTACAATTTGAGAAGGATTACGTGATATCTAAGGAATCATCAAGCAATCAGAAATGCTGTGCTGTTGTTACAAACATGTCGTAATAATCAAAAAATAGAAGTGGTGTAATATTAATAGAGATATTCTTTTGCTTGTGGTCGTATCAACTTTGCTGTAATAATCGGTAGTTTACAACGAAATTATATCACACAGTGTATCTTCGTCCCTCCCTCTCCCCTCCTTGTCTGCCAAAAACAGATATCACATGGTCATCTTTTGCGTGGACGATGATCAAATATACCAGTCTAAACGCGTATACAGTGAAGCGCTGAAGAAACTGGTACAAGCATGCGTATTCAAATACTGTGATACGTAAACAAGCAGAATACAACGCTGCGTTTGGTAACGCCTATAAAAGACAGAAAGTGTCCGGTGCAGTTGTTAGATCGGTTACTGCTGCTACACTGGCAGGTTATCAAGATTTAAGTGACTCTGAACGTGGTGTTACAGTCTGCGCACTAGCGATGTAACACAGTACATCCTAGGTAGCGAGGAAGTTGGGATTTTCCCGTACGATCATTTCGCGAGTGGACCGTGAATATGAGTAATCCTGTAAAACATCAAATCTCCGACATCGCAGAGGCCGGAAAAAGAGCCCACAAAAACGGGACCAACGACGACTGAAGAGAATCGTTCAGTTGTCAGACGTGCTACCCTTCCGCAGATTGCAGCATTCTTACATCATTGATATGGGCTTTCGGAGCCAAAGGCCCACACGTGTTCTCTTGATGACTGCCCGGCAAAACTCTTCACTCCTTGCCTGGGCCCGTCAACACCAACAATGGAGTGTTGATGACTGGAAGCATGTTGCCTGGTCGGACGAGTCACGTTTCAAATTGCATCGAGCGGATGGACGTGTACGCGCATGGAATGACCTCGTGAATCCGTTGTCCCTGCGTATCAGCAGGGGACTGTTCAACCCGATGGAGGCTCTGTAATGGTGCGGGGCGTGTGCTGTTGGAATGATACGAGACCCCTAATACGTCTAGATACGACTCTGACAGGTGACACGTCTGATCACCTGCATCCATTCATGTCCATTGCGCATTCCGACGCTGGTGGTGGTGGTTAGTGTTTAACGTCCCGTCGACAACGAGGTCATTAGAGACGGAGCGCAAGCTCGGGTTAGGGAAGGATTGGGAAGGAAATCGGCCGTGCCCTTTCAAAGGAACCATCCCGGCATTTGCATGAAACGATTTAGGGAAATCACGGGAAACGTAAATCAGGATGGCCGCAGACGGGATTGAACCGTCGTCCTCCCGAATGCGAGTCCAGTGTGCTAACCACTACGCCACCTCGCTCGGTGCGCATTCCGGCGGAATTGGGCAATTTCAGTAGGACAACACGACACCCTGCACGTCCAGAGTGCTACAGAGTGGCTCCAGGTACACTCTTCTGACTTTAAACACCAAACTCGAAAGACATGAATATTACTGAGCATATGTTGGATGCCTTTACAACATGGTGTTCAGAAGAGATCTCCAACCCCCCCCCCCCCTCCACCAACCCCCCTTCCCCTCGTGATCTTACGGTTTTATGGACAGCACTGCAACAGTCATTGTGTCAATTCCATTCAGCACTACTTTAGACATTAGCAGAGTGCATGCCACGCCGTGTTGCGGCACTTCTGCGTGATTGCTGCGGCCCTACACGGTGTTTGGCAGATGTACCAGTTTCTTTTTCTGTTCAGTATTATTACTTCAGAGAAGACCTTGCAACCTAGATCTAGAATTATTTGATGGGGTCCCTTTAGATCCTTGGAAATTATTCCATTATGTCTTAACACACGTCCTATCATCCCGTCCCTTCATCTTGTCTGTGTTTTCCATGTATCGCTTTCTTCGCTGATTTTGCGGAGGATCTCACATTCCTTACCTTATCAGTCCACCCAATTTTCAACATTTTTCTGTAGCATCACATCTCAGACGCTTCGATTTTGTTGGGTCCGGGTTTCCCGTTGTCACTGATTCGCTGCCATATAATGCTGTGCTCCAAACGTACATTCCCAGAAATTTCGCCTTCAAATTATGGCTTATGTTTGATACTGAAACACGTATGTAACGCAGCAGCGATGGCGAGGCATTGCAGCATCTCTGACCAGAGAGTATGCGCTTGACCGCGCGAGTGTTGCGAGGAGTTCGCTAGTTGTCGCTATGCAGAGCAGTACTCTGTCTGTAGTCGTGGCAGTCTGTAGCTCGATTTAGTTACGAGCAGTCGGGCAGTAGTAGTCGTGCAGTGCAGTTCGCTACTAGTCGTCATGTAGTGCAGTACGCTAATAGTCGTCATGCAGAGCGGTCCGTCAGTAGTAGCAGCCCAGTGCGGTTGTGTGATGTAGGCGGTCGGCAACACTGGTCAAGATGCTGAATGAGGTATACTGTTAATTAATATAATCATTAGATAATGTAAAGTTTATTAATTGCAATTAATTTCCAACAAATGCCCCAATAATAATTTTTATTTCAAAAGCATTTTTTCAAAAATTTTATTTTTTATTGAACTAAAGATTTTGTTGCACTTCCCATTTCACTCCACTTTTTTTTAAAGAAAAAATTTCAGTAAAATAACAAAAAAAAGGAATATTATTATTTGCAATGCAGTTTCTCCAAGCCGTGCGCACGAAAAAGAGCAGAAATTTGACATCCAGTTATTCTGAGGTAAGACTTTAATTCTGATTGTTTTACACAGGGCCAAAGACCGATGTTTCGGTTTAATTGAATTTTCTTATCACTAAATAGACTCTAATTTTTTGGTGAAGAATTTATATTTGAGTCAGATTGCGAATATCACATTTTTGTTGCCATTGTCAGTACATTTCATTGTGGGCAGGTTATGCTTAGCGCAATGTCCATTAGCATTCTTAAATAATATTGTCCATACTTTTTCAAAATTATTGTGGGGAGGTTACACTCGGCTCCCATTTGTATTAAATAATATTGTAATTTTTCCTTTTAAATTACGGTGGGGAGGTTACACTTGGCGACACCCAGTCCAGGATCGTATTTCGTTGAGAATCTTTTGAAAAACAGTCAGATATCTGCTCTTATTTGCTTAGATATAATTAGGATTTGGCCCAACGCTTTTATTAACTTGTAACTTTCTTTCTACAGGTCAACGACAATTCGTTGCTCTGTTGTATTTGTATGTTGTTTTTGCATTTGTGCTTACTTGTTTTGTGAAAAATTTTGACTATTGTAAAAATGCCGCGAAAGACTGTGAATAGTGTATCGCGAGGTATTTTGAATGAAACAACCGACTCAAACGACTTTAACGATAGGACATGTGACACGCAGTGTAATGATGACAATCCTGCGTTCACTGACAATCAGTGCGTTCCAACCATTAATGATGATGTAGACCTTAATGATGAACAAACGAACTCTATTGTGTCTTGTGTTGATTTGACGACAATTGATGACGCGGGTCGCACTATTGTAATGAGAGCTGTCCAGCATAATACACCCGGTTTGGAAAATTCAAGTAACGTACCGACAAATTTTTCGAATGAAAATGGTCAGTGTACTGAAAATTCGACGGATTCATTTAACACGACAATTGTAGGTACGCAATCAAACAGCACAGATAATGGAGTAGGTAATGTTACTTTGGAACAATTTATGGCAATAATGCTACAGTTTAAGAACGAATTTAGTGTAAATTGCAAACAACAGAGTGAAGATCTCAAAAAACTTAGTGAGCAGTATAAACAACTTAATAAAAAACTTGATGAGCAGAACAAACGACTGGAAGAAGAAAACAAACAATTTAGAGAACGGAACAAACAATTTTCTGAAAGTATTAAACAGCCGAGAGAAAAACACGATAATGTTAATGAACAGAACAAACAAGTTAGGGAAGAGATTACAGCTGTTACCGTTCAATGTCAGGACAGTAAAGAACAATTACGTGAGGATACTAAGGCTTGTGCTAATAACAGTAATGAAGAAGTTGGCACTGTTGCACAAGAATTAAGTAGCACACGTGTAGGCACAACAGAATCACATAAAGACGAAGTTAATGCAGTCACTGAACAATGCCCTAAAAACGCAGTACAGATACGCGACGAGTTTAATTTAGAGTCACTGGAAGTTTCACACACTCCGAATACGGAAGTCAATAATAAAAGTGAACGTCAGAACAACCAAAATGTCGAAAGCTTTAAAGTAACAGAATTAAAGAGTATTTCAGTCACCAATACGTCACAGAATCCGCCACGTTGCGAGCATTTGTCAGAGTCACGCAGCGTGTATAATGTGAACAATTTACAGAAACTACGCGACTTAAAATCTGAAAAGCTACGCGACTTGAGATCCGAAATGACACAAACAAACAGATTCTCACACAAACCCGAACGTGTTCTTAAATTCAGTGACGAGAACGTTGATAATAAGCAATTTGCATTTGTAAAAAAATCTAAGGAATTTAATAATGACAGAGCACAGATACACGATTTGCACAGTATGAAACAATTTATTTTTGTACTTTCACCGCTATTACCTGTAATGCAGAAGCTAGCTTTGAACCTGATGCGACAATTTGCTATTGCATTTTCATCAGCATTGCGTGTAATGAGGAAACTTGAATTAACGTGCTTACAACAATTTACTTTTGGATTTTTACCGCTATTGCGTGCAACACAAAGGCTGAAATTTATTTGCAGTGCGTAAAAGACCTCAGGGGATTCATTACGCTTTAATGAATATGTGCCGTAGCGAGCATAGGGCCCCGAGCTGTAGTAGTGCTGTTTCATCTTTAGTTTTCTGCACTGCTGCCTTCTCTTATACTATCCTTTATATCTATCAAAACTGCTCTTTAACTATTGCTCTACGTAGAATTAAGAAACATTGTAATGAAAACCCAATATGACAAATATTTTACCGAATGTGACAATTTTCAGTAGGCACTCCCGTAATGACAACTACCGCCGTAATTTTAATAACAGATAAAATCGTAATCATTAGTATGTATAAAATTATTAGTAACAGGAACCACATTTTTGTAACAATATATGTTTTTCGCTACAATAGCATAAAAGTCAGCCGCTTAGCATACGTAACCAACAATGCAGTCTACAAGGTCAACTAAACTTTAATGTTTCGCCACGTGCACGTATAGTCCCTGATACAAGAAATAGTAACGCATGGCAGCAAGGAAATAACTACGTACAGACAACACACTATTTCAACTCGCATTGCAATGCGCCGTATAGAAATTACTATCAGGACAGACGTAAAAAAAAATAACGAGCACAATTTTCAGCGTACATTTAATAACAGTCGATCTTATGAGCAGCAACAACATCAGCAACAACATATTATGATGAATGAAACAGACAATAGGTGTCATCCATAGCGTAACACGTCGGTAAGAAATAACAGAACAGTTCATATAGTGGATATGCCACAACATTCTCCCGTAAATAATAACACGTACGATAGATTTTAACCAGACATAGTACAGATTGCATATTCCAGTAACGTAAGCAATAATTTTGACACGCAGAATCTTCTTCAAGAAAATGTTATTAATTTTGACGCCATCCGACACACGTTTGCATTAAGGACAGAATTACGACGTATGTAGACGACATTCTTATCGCAGAAGCTAACTGGTCTGAACACAATGTGATTTTTGAACAACTGTTGCAAACTTTTCATGCACAAGGACTTACAGTTAATCTTAGTAAATCGCACTTTGGCAAAACTTCCATAAAATTTCTTGGACACGTAATTTCAGCAGAAGGCATTGCACCTGATCCAGAAAAACTTCAAGCTCTACGTGACATTACTGTTCCTACGACGAAGAAACAATTACGTAGTTTTTTGGGCTTAATTAACTTTTTTCGTAAATTTATTCATCACTCCGCTTTAGACACGCCTAGATTATGCCAATTAACAGGTAAAAACACTATTTGGTCTTGGGATAAGCAAGCTCATTCTGAATTCATGAACCTGAAACATGCTCTGTTGAATGCTCCACTTTTATCGCACCCAGATCTTACTAGAAATTTTTCCATTGCTACCGACAGTTCCAACACCGCTTTAGGCGTACACATTTTCCAGGAAATCGAAGAAGATGGTTCTACAGCAATTAAAAACATCGCATTTGCGAGTCGCATTCTGTCACCTGCTGAGCGAAATTATTCCGTTACAGAACTGGAAACATTATGTGTTGTATGGGCTTTTACGAGATTTCGGCACTTTCTTTATGGCAGACATACCACCGTTTACACAGACCATAGAGCTATACAATTTTCACTTTCAGCTAAATTCACTCACGACAGATTAAGCAGATGGAAACTATATTTACAGGAATTTAATTTTACAATAGTTCACATTCCCGGTACACAAAACGTTATAGCAGACGCACTATCGCGTTCTCTCGGCAACAATCAGCAAGACGTAGCAACCAGCTTCTGCAAAACAAATTTCAGTGTCATGTACATTCAGCAAGTTGCATTTGAAAACTTTATTTCATCATCATTACAGGACATAGCAAAGGAGCAAAATAAAGACAACGTGTCGAAAGAAATTAAACACCTTTGGCAAGATAGGAATAATGTTACGATTAGAAACCATTACACTGTGCGCAATGACATTCTGTTTCGCCGCTCTCATCCTGACAGCAACAATTGGTTATTATGCATTCCTGACGAACTGGTCAACAAATTAATCTGGTACACTCATTTAAGTTACGCACATTACGGAGCAAGAAAATGTTTTCTTATACTGAGACAGGTTATTTTACCAACATGGAGAAACGTATACGACGAGTTTTAGCGTGTTGTAAAATTTGCCAGAAAGCTAAATCAGACACCACTTCACATATTCCTCCTTTATATCCCATTATACCTGTTAAGTTAAGACATATGGCCGCTGTAGACATTTTTGGTCCGATTCCGAGAACTAACAGAGATTTTTGCTACATCTTTGTCGCTGTTGAGCTCACTTCAAAATTTGTTACTTTCACTCCATTACGCAAAGCTACTGCTAAAACTGTTTCGAAAGCATTTGTAAAACATTTTCTATCTCATGTAGGGCATGTGATGAAAGTAATTTCTGACAATGGATCTCAATTTCGTAGTAGCGTATGGACACGCATGTTACGAGCCAGAAACATTTCTCCGATCTATATATCCAAGTACCACGCTTCTTCGAACCCCTGTGAAAGATTAATGAAAGAAATTAGTAAACTGTGTAGAATATACTGCCACAAAAGACATATTGATTGGGATACACACATACTCTCATTCCAAGATGTAATTAATTCCATTCCAAATGAATCCACTATGCTATCTCCGTCTGTTATACTGAAAAACGTTGAACCATCAAACAAAATTAAAGAATTAGTAAAATTTCCCAAAAGTCGTCGCCTACGTCACCACGAAATAATTAACATTGCGCTGAACAACATCAAACGTGCCGCAGAGCGCCGGAGAAGACAGCAAAAACAGGTTTGTACACGCCGCGACTTTCACGTTGGACAGAAGATACTAGTACGTACACACTATTTATCCAGCAAATTAAAAGGTAAGTGCAGTAAATTTGAACTTCTATACGCAGGTCCATATCGGATTCGCAGCATTCCTCACCCCAATGTTGTACACGTCGAAACTTTGAGAACCAGAAAATCGAAAGGCAATCACCATATCTCAAACATTAAACCGTTTATTGAGTGAAACCACTGTATGATTCAACACACTATGATGCCATTTACTAATGCAATTATTTCACCTGACTAATTACTGATGATTATCGTATTTTTTCTTGGTAAGTGCCCGGCAAGGTAAGGTTAGCAGGTCGCTTTTCTTGTCGTTACACATCAGACCGTGCATATTTTTCCAGACGAACTTACGTATTTTATGAATAATTATGCAATTGTATGTAATGACGTAGTAATTTTATCAAATTCTCTCTCCATTAAAGTCTTTAATTCTCGCCTCTATTAACTACACTACATACAAGCTGAACACAACGAACGTCACATTTTGTTTTTTTATGTACGATTGTATTCCAGTTTTGTTTGTATGCACTGTGCAATAGTTAAGATATAACACGCACCAGTTGACTTTGACATTTTTTTTGCCCTATGACATCTCAAGATCGTGACTGTTTTACATTTTTTGCTGCTGCATTGTGATATTCTGTGTACATTTTTGCATCTGAACACTGTCAATGTCTTTGATATATTACGTTTTCTGTCATGTTATGCTGTATGGTTAATTATGTCACCATAAACCAGTCATTATTTAGTGGGTATAGGATTTAAATGCAAGACATTAATCTTTGTTCATCAATTTCAGAAAGAAATGATGCATGTAAGAAATAAATTCAACAGAAGTGGGAATTTCACCTACGGAATAAACGAAAGGAGATGCAATAACTTTATGAGGAAGAGTAAATGGATCAGGATTGGCAGGCATTAACAAGAATATACAATACTCATCACAGAATAGCAGTCTTAACTAATTTTTTCTTTCAGAATACAGGGTGATTGATGCAGGCTGTCAGACTGAACTACACATCTTAGTTTTAGTGATGAAATATGCTAGAGATAAGGAATAGTTGTATAATGAGTAATGAAGTGATTTTTTTGCAGATGATAATGAATACTGATGAATAATGACGAAGGAAATGGTATTATGAATAATGAAGTTTTTCTTTACAGGTGATGATGATAATGAAGTTACGGTAATGTGGATAATGAAGTGATAGATAATGAAGTTTTCTTTACAGATGAGGATAATGTTGAAGTTATGTATTTATGCTACGTAGTTATTTAAGTATTTGTTGCAGTTTGCTTTGACAGCAGGTGTTACATTGCTTAGTAGGATGATGGAAAGTTTTGGAAAGGACAGCTATGGAACACATTTTTATACACATTTCACTACCTGTTAATTCGAAGTTCACTACTTTTCAGCATAGTGTGCGTTTCTTCTTTCAGGTCAATAATCCATTTTGTATTTTTTTCCAGGAGAAGTTTTTCATGATACTTACTAAACCTGTTACTTATTATACCTGTTCTAGTACTTGCATTTTTATTTTTTACCCATTTGTGTCTATCATTTATAAATGTGATCACATGTACTGCCTTGTTACATAACCTTGCTACAGCTGACTCATGACGAATGACGTTACCTATCCTCATTTGCAGCAATAGGTCAAATGAAAATAGTGTTATGCCTCAGCAGTTAATTATCGATCCCAACGCAATGCATTGCTAACACAAAAAAAAATGTATTACCAGTCCCAAGTAGTGATACCAGTTTGAGAAAATTCTGAATAATACTGATTAGCTCTGAATAGTATGTCGCTTGAGTAATGACTTCTTAATGAGACAAAAAAAAAGTATATATTTAAGATAATGCTTTGTCACTAGCTAATAACTGCCACTGTTTATTGTAATGAAACTACTTATAATGCCCACGATTATTAATGCTATGATTGTAATTAACTGATTTTAATAATGACTTTGTAATGATCTGAATACTACTGAAGGAGAAACACGGTTTATTGTAATGAGACTACTTATAATGCCCATGATTATTAATACTATGACTGTAATTAACTGATTTTTAATAATGACTTTGTAATGATCTGAGTAATACTGAATGATGAACTATGTTTGGTTCTATTCAATACTTGCTGGCCACTGAGTGCCAATAATTAATGTCACTCCACGAATTGTTATTAATTATGCCATTAATTAGCTCTTGTTTTCAATGTTCATACTTTGTTATTGGAAATGAATGTGACTGTTTCATAATGCTTTGTAATTAGGAAAAGGCTAATGATTCTTACTACATTGAAATGACAAATGATTAATTAACTGACACATAATTAATTAACTATGCTATACTTTGTAACCGGAAAAGAATATGATTCTTACTATATTGAAATGACAAATGATGCTATGCTTTGTAATTAGAAGGCTAATGAATCTTAATTACTGTTTAATAATGCTTTGTAATTAGGAGAAGACTAATGATTCTTACTATTGGAATGACAAATGATTAATTAACGACAAATGATTAATTAACTGTAATTAGGAGAAGGTTAATGATTCTTAATTATACTTTGCAACTGGAAAGGAATGTGACTGTTTAATAATGCTTTATAATTAGGAAAAGGCTAATGATTAATACTATTGGAATGACAAATGATTAATTATCCATGCTATACTTTGTAACTAGGAAAAGAAGACTACTGATTCTATGTAAAACAATTAATGAACATTTTTCTGTAATACTACATACTTGGTACAGAAATGTTCAATAACTGGGCTATGAATGCCACAAACTACTAATTAAGTCTGTAATTGTCAATATTATGTGACTTGATGTCCTTCACCTCATGAGCTAACTACCCTGAATTACTGCAATGTCCATTTTGTCCTGTTTATCCCAGTGATCATGGAGCACTATCTTTGGTTTTGCACTAATTCTACGTTGGTGTGCCTTGTAAGAGCGTGGTGTTGACACGACATGCTGTCCACCACCGTGAGCGGTGAAGACGTTATTATGGTCGCACTGTTTGGCGTACCTAATGTACTGCCAAAATGAAAACATGAAATATTACTACGACAATTCAGTGTCTTGGCTACGCTGATAAATTCTGATGGGAAAAGAACTTCAAGTTGTGTCACTTGGTGTTGTACTTCTGTGGAAAAATATGGACTTTCAGAGCAGCTGTGTGCAATCTAAAGTGCTACAACCATGATGCAATCCTTCCCTTTCCTATCCTGATTCTTGTCACATAAAGAAAAAAATTTTTTTTTTGTAACATCATTTATGTTCATAGGTTATACATTTTTCGATTCGATGAACTCCAGTGCGAGTACACATATGGCACTGGTCGACATGATGTTTTGCCATTATGTTTATTTGTTGTGAAAATGCTAAAGACATTTTTTCAGTGCGTGTGCACTTTGGACATGATTTTTTTTTGCCATTATGTTTATTTATTGCGAAAATGCTAAAGACATTTTTTTCGATTTGTTCTGAAGTACAGTATATGTACACTCTTGTCTTTTATATTGTATATACATTTTTTTAAATTTATTTTAATGATATGTTCTGAACTACAGTGCATGTGCACTTATGATAGGTGTTAATATGTTTTCTATTGAACTTCAGTGCCTGTGCACTTTTCTCATTTTCAATATGATTTGTACTATTTTGTATATTCAATACTTCAATGCGTATGCACTTATGTCATTTTTTACTAATTGTATATACATTTCATCACTTACTGATATGTTCTCAACTGCAGTGCATGTGCACTCATGTCACTTGTCAACATAATATTTTTTGCCAGTCTGTTTATTTGTTCTGAATATGCCAAAGAATTTTTTCAGTGCCTGTGCACTTTGTTATCTGTCAAATAATTTGTATACACATTTTTCTGATTTGCTACTATGTTTTGTACTCATATTTTGTCTTTGTCTGAAATGTTTTGTACTCTGTGCATGTGCACCACATTTAAATCATGTATCTAAACATTCTGTAAGTTGTACAAGTTTATTAATTAATTAAAAATTTTGACGCGATTGGCAAGTCCAAATGACTCACCATCGCTGCCAAATTTTTGCCTCCCCCAGTGGAGGGTTATGAAACACGTATGTAACGCAGCAGCGATGGTGAGGCACTGCAGCATCTCTGACCAGAGAGTATGCGCTTGACCGCGCGAGTGTTGCGAGGAGTTCGCTAGTTGTCGCTATGCAGAGCAGTACTCTGTCTGTAGTCGTGGCAGTCTGTAGCTCGATTTAGTTACGAGCAGTCGGGCAGTAGTAGTCGTGCAGTGCAGTTCGCTACTAGTCGTCATGTAGTGCAGTACGCTAATAGTCGTCATGCAGAGCGGTCCGTCAGTAGTAGCAGCCCAGTGCGGTTGTGTGATGTAGGCGGTCGGCAACACTGGTCAAGATGCTGAATGAGGTATACTGTTAATTAATATAATCATTAGATAATGTAAAGTTTATGAATTGCAATTAATTTCCAACAAATGCCCCAATAATAATTTTTATTTCAAAAGCATTTTTTCAAAAATTTTATTTTTTATTGAACTAAAGATTTCGTTGCACTTCCCATTTCACTCCACTTTTTTTTAAAGAAAAAATTTCAGTAAAATTACAAAAAAAAAGGAATATTATTATTTGCAATGCAGTTCCTCCAAGCCGTGCGCACGAAAAAGAGCAGAAATTTGACATCCAGTTATTCTGAGGTAAGACTTTAATTCTGATTGTTTTACACAGGGCCAAAGACCGATGTTTCGGTTTAATTGAATTTTCTTATCACTAAATAGACTCTAATTTTTTGGTGAAGAATTTATATTTGAGTCAGATTGCGAATATCACATTTTTGTTGCCATTGTCAGTACATTTCATTGTGGGCAGGTTATGCTTAGCGCAATGTCCATTAGCAGTTCTAAATAATTTTGTCATTTCTTTAAAAAATTTGTGGGGAGGTTACACTCGGCTCCCATTTGTATTAAGTATTGTCATTTCCATTTGTAAATTACGGTGGGGAGGTTACAATACTAGTAGACATCTGTTGACCTGAATTCCTCGTTTTGCCAGTAATACTTTGTTTTTGTGTCCTCCTTGCTCCGACCGTCAAGCATTATTTTGTTGTCTAGTTACTACAATTCCTTAACTTCATCTACTTTGTGATCATCTATCCTGTTGTTTCGTTTATCGATGTTCTCACTTATACTTGTCATTGCTTTAGTCTTTCTTCAATTTGCTCTCAATCTATGTTCTGTGCTCATTACACTTGTCATTCCATTCAACAGATTATGTAGTTCTATTTCATTTCCAGTGAGGATAGCAGTGTCATAAGCGATCCTCAATCCGTGGTAGCAAGGTAAAGTGGTGCTCAATAAACGGTTTCACCATTCAAAGCATGAACTTCTTAGATGAATCCGAAAATGAAATTTGAGAAGGCTTACGTGCTACCTAAGGAATCCTCAAGCAATCAGAAATACTATGCTGTTTTTACAGACATATCGTAAGTATAAAAAAATAGATATGTTACGTTGATGTAGATACTCTGTTGCTAGTGGTCGTGATCGACTTTGCTATAATAATCGGTAGTTGACTATGAAATTATGTCACACAGTGTATCTTTGTCCCTCCTCCTTCTTGTCTACTCCACACAGATGTTATATGAGAACCTTCTGCTTTGATGGAGATGAGATGTATAAATCTAAACGCGTATATTACGAGGGTCACTCCAAAAGAAATGCACACTATTTTTATAAAAATACAGTTTTCATTATGCATGTGTGAAAGTTTTACAGTGTGTAGATATATCCTTCCCGCTTGTTTTCAAACTTAGTTCAACCTGTTCCCGTGAGTGGAGGCGTCACAGCATGTCTTCAAGATGGCTGCTACACTTGACGTTCGTCAGAAGCAACGTGCTGTCATAGAATTCCTGTGCTGTGAAAACGAGACAGTGGGAAACATCCACAAGAGGTTGAAAAAGGTGTATGGAGATGCTGCTGTCGATCGCAGTACAGTTAGTCGGTGGGCCAGCAGGATACGTGATGAAAGCGGGCACGGCAATATTGAGGATTGTCCTCGCAGCAGCAGGCCTTGTACTGCACACACTCCAGACAATGTGCAGAGAGTTAACAAATTGGTGACTGCTGACAGATGCATCACAGTGAATGAATTGTCACGCTACGATGCGATAGGGGAAGGAAGTGTTTGCAGAATACTGAAAGTGTTGGCGTTAAAAAAGGTTTGTGCCAGGTGGGTTCCCAGGATGTTGACAGTGGCTCACAAAGAAACAAGAAAAACGGTATGCAGCGAACTTTTGGAATAGTACGAGAATTATGGAGATGAATTTCTTGGAAGAATTGTGACAGGTGATGAAACATGGCTCTATCATTTTTCACAAGAGACGAAGAGACAATCATTGGAGTGGCATCATGCAAATTTACCCAGGAAAAAAAATTCAAAACCACACCTTCTGCTGGAAAAGGTATGGCTACGGTGTTTTCCATTCTGAAGGACTCTTGCTTGTGGACATCATGCCAAGTGGAACCACCATAAATTCTGATACATATGTGACGACAATGAAGAAACTTCGAGCTCGACTGTGTCGTGTTCGTCCACATCGGCAAAAGCAGGATGTTTTGCTGTTGCACGACGATGCACGGCCACATGTCAGTCGAAAAACCATGGAAGCTATCAAAAAACTCCGATGGACAACACTGAAACACCCGCCCTACAGTCCTGACCTGGCTCCATGTGAGTATCATCTCTTTGGGACACTGAAAGACTCTCTTCGTGGAACAAGGTTTGAAAATGATGACTCCCTTGTACACGCTGCCAAACACTGCTTCCAACAGGTTGGTCCAGAGTTTTACCGTGCGGGTATACAGGCGCTGGTTCCAAGATGGCGTAAGGCAGTTGAGAGGGATGGAAATTATATGGAGAAATGAAAATATTGTTCCTAAAGGATGTATCTACACAATGTAAAACTTTCAAACATGTAGAATAAAAGATGGATTAAAAAAAATAATAGTGTGCATTTCTTTCGGAGTGACCCTCTTACATGGACTCGTAGTTATATGCTCTGTGTATTAATCTTAAAATGAGTTCTTATTACAATACTTTGACTCTCCCTTTGTCTCTGACCCATCAAAATGTCAAGTGTCATGTCTTTTGTGTTCTCTGTTGCTCATTTTCCTCTCGTAAAGTGTGGCGTGTCGATCCAAAAAGGCTTCGTTGACGACAATCGCTGCTATTTAGCTAGCGTGCGAAAGCGAATCTGTGTAACAGTACGGCGTGTCACAAATAACGGAAATGCGCCGGACGCGCGCTCCATTTGCGCGAGTGTCGGTGGAGGCGGAGGTGGCGGCGTCGGAGGCGGCGTCGGCGGCGGCGGCAGGTGCGCGCGCACACTGGCCCCCGTGACGCCAGAGCTGTCAGCGGCTGCAGCCAGCTGGCGGGGCACCTCGGCGCTCTTTTGTATTTGTTACACGTCCCGCTGGGCGCGATACGTGCTGCGCGCCCGCCGCAAAATGCAAATGTTAAAACGCGAACGAAAACACTGCCGGGCCCGGCCCGGCGCTCCTACGTGTTTGCCTGCGCGTGCCGGAGCCACCTCATGCGTCACTAACGCTTTTGTGTGTAAGGGACTAGAGAGAGAGAGAGAGAGAGAGAGAGCGCGATAAAGAGAGGGAGAGAGAGAGAGAGGGTAGTGCATTTCTGCGCGTCATCCCCGCTGATTGCTCGCCATTCCCTTCACAGCTTCCGTTAAAGCGGCGCGTTCCGGATGACAGGTTAATACCGACGGCGTAGCGCGCTTTTCGGACTAAAAGGTACGAACGTTTGGTGGATTGAGGGGGGGGGGGGGGGGTTGAAAAGAGGAGCAGGCTTTGAAAGTGAAAAGGCTTACTGATGTACGAGGGTAAAACTGTACGCTGACGTCAGGGAAGAAGTAACCAGACGATAATATCCGGGAGTTGTTCTACCTAGGATTTCGCTCTCTTGTGAGGATAATGTGTCTCCCAGTAAGGAATTTTCGGCACTTACGACAGAAGAATTGTAAGAGATGCTATTATGAAGGGGAAATACGAAGTCAGAGTGAATGACTACCTGTAGTCAGTAGCAGATGAGAGAAGAGAAATGTTCAGCCACTACTATAATACCAGTGGGAAACACGTGCCCAAATGGAGTGAGATTCTGTGATGCTTCTCCCTCCAGTTGGGACAGACGGTTATCGGCACATCAGAATTACGAATTTACACTGTCCAGTCACATTAATTTGACCAACTATCCAAAGCCTGATCAACCAATTTTTGGGAGTGCTGACCCTGAGACAAGCAGGGAAAGAGGCAGTGACCCAATGGAAGATTTAAAAAATCAAGGAAGCAAAGAAAAGTAATTAAAGAAAGTAAAAGAAAAATAACATAAGCCTGCCAGGTAGGGATGATGGACCTATGCCGATTCCAGTGGCGCTGCAGCCTGTACTAGGTTGCTCTGCTGAGGTTCGATGATGCAAACAGCCCGATCGAAGTGGTCCCACAAATTCTCGGTTGGGTTATTGGGTTTAAATCCGGGAAGTTGCGTGGCCATCATAAACTCATCTTGCTGCTCTTTGAACCACCCATGTACACAGCGAGCTGTATGGTGCGCCGGCCGGGGTGGCCTACCGGTTCTAGTCGCTACAGTCTGAAACCGCGCGACCGCTACGGTGCGTTGTCCCGCCACCGGTAGCTATTGTGCCACGAAAAACAAACAGCATGTAGGAGAGGACATGGTCCAATGGCTCAAATGGCTCTAAGCATTATGGGACTTAACATCTGACGATATCAGTGCCATAGACTAAGAACTACTGCAAACGTAACTAACTTAAGGATATCACACACCTCCATGCCCCAGGCGGGATTCGAACCTGCGACCGTAGCAGCAGCGCGGTTCCGGACTGAAGCGCCTAGAACCGCTCGTCCACAACGGACTAGATGCATACTTGTACTGACGCGTTGCTCCATGCAGATCGACGAGATTGATGCAGTAACATTCTCAATGGTCATAACACGACAATGATTATGTTTGCTGTCGGGCGTTTCCCACCGTACTTGCCAAAGGCCACATACCCGATGGAGCATAAAACGTAATTCATCTGTAAAGTGGTCACCTTGGCTATTACAGCATTATTAACTTCTTACTTTCATACATCAACATGACGATTATGAGCGCGATCTTTGCTCGTGTTGTTACACTATCTCTGCTTGAGGGCGCTCACAAAGAGGACAATATTATTAGTCGAGGTGTGTTGGGAACCAGACGCGTAACTGAATAATGAAGAAATTTTTATCCGCAATTGCGCTGCTAAATATTGAACACAGACTTGCTGGAAATAATTGAATAAGAAGATAATGGAACTATTTATTGACTTTCAAGAGATTTTTGTGAAGAATTGTAATGAAAGTTAAATTTCCAGTTTTACATACTTGGTCGTATTTAGGACTGTTGTAAAACAATCGTACCGGCATTGGGTAACACATTTACCTCATGGATAGTCACAGCTAGAGATGTTACATCTGCTCCACCATATACACAGTTTGTGCTAAAATAGAGATTATATTTGGTCGCTTATTCTTTTGTGTAAAGCAAATTTTTGAATAATCAAAGGGAATTGTTCCTTAAACCAGTCATTTTTGTATAAAGTCAATAGCGTTGAGGACCTTGAAAGTGAAGAAAGTGAAGAAAATTGTTTTAGAAAAATCATTTGTAGAAAATTAGCAACCAAAGTTATTCTCATGCAAAAATTCTATGTTGCTCGTGTTCGCATTGCACGCTTTTGAACATCATTTTTAGCTTACGATTTCAAATTAGCTCTGCTGCGGAGATGCTTCCTGTGCACTACTTCGGAGATAAAATTTTTACCGTACGAAGTAAGCCGAAGAATAATTCATTAATCTGTGATTATGTCAGCCCACTTGCATTAAGGTTTGAAGTTATCTTTTTGTTACACAAGGTACATTTCAGAGAAAAGTGTGAAGTATTCCTGTGTGAAACTTTTTCTGTATTCTGAGTTTTGTTTTACAAGTTACCGACCTAATTCAGCCATGGACTTTTACTAAAGTAGTCTGGATAATGAGCATCAACAAAAGCAAAACGAGGATAGTGGAAGGTAGTCGAATTAAATCGGGTGATGCTGAGGGAAATAGATCAGGAAATGAGACACTTAAAGTAGTAGATGAGGCTCGCTATTTGGGTAGCAAAATAACTGACGATGGTCGAAGTAGGGAGGATATCAAATGTAGACTGACAATGGAAAGTAAAGCGTTTCTGAAGAAGAGAAATTTGTTAGCATAGAGTATAGATTTCAGTGTCAGGAGGTCTTTTCTAAATGTAATTGGATGGAGTGTAGCCATGTATGGATGTGAAACATGGACGTTAGATAGTTTAGACATGAAGAGAATAGAGGCTTTCGAAATGGGGTGCTATAAAATCAATCAAACGGCTCTAAGCACTATGGGACTTAACATCTGAGGTCATCAGTCCCCTAGAACGTAGAACTACTTAAACCTAACTAACCTAAGGACATCACACACATCCATGCTCGAGGCAGGATTCCAACCTGTGACAGTAACAACAGCGCAGTTCCGAACTGTAGCGCCTGGAACCGCTCGCCCACAGTGGCCGACTGTGGTGCTACAGAAGAATGCTGAAGATTAGATGGGTAGATTACGTAACTATTGAGCAGGTACTGAATAGAACTGGGGAAAAGAGGAATTCGTTGCGCATCTTGACTAGATGAAGGGATCGGTTCGAAGGACATGTTCTGAGGCATCAAGGGATTCCCAGTTTAGTATTGTAGGGCCGCATGGAGGGTAAAAATCGTAGAGGGAGACCAAAAGATGAATACACTAAGCAGATTCAGGAGCATGTAGGTTGCAGTACTTACTGGGAGATGAAGAAGCTTGTACAGGATAGAGTAGCATGGAGAGCTGCATCAAACCAGTCTCAGGACTGAAGAGAACAACAACAGCAACAATCTGGATAATTTATTCAGATAAAAGTTTAGTAGGTTATTTGATGTAATTCTTATTGGTTTTATTAGCGTATTTTTGAGAGGCTGAAAACTGTCCACTCTGACGTCAGCCAATACACCGCCGTCCATTCGACTGCGCATTGTTTCAGTAATTAGGTTCGTGCTCTTACACTCTACGCTACACACACACTCTCTCACTCTCTCTCTCTCTCTCTCTCTCTCTCTCTCTCTCTCTCACACACACACACACACACACACACACACACACACACACAGACAGACATTTAAAAGCAGAAAAGTTTCACAGAGCCACCTGCCATCACTCAGCTGACGTGCAGTTCCGCTATTGGCGTGTGAATTCCAGCCTTCATCGCAGATGAATGGCAGTCAGCATGGGTGCATGAAACAGGCCCCTGATGTGGAGGCCTATACGCAACAACGTTCTGAAACGCCCTGCTAAGCCCGCAGGAGAGGACATGTTGGAATTGTGGAAAGGGGCCAAAATGAGCGGCTGTCTCTTACACTCGAACACATATAAATTTATTATTTGATCAAACATTACAGCGGAAATTTTTGAACTTAGTTAATGGCTGAGTACGCCACACTATGTTATGCTTTAAGGGCACAACCACTTTAATTAAAAGAAAAAAAGAAACGGCTCAAAATTCAGAATCAAAAGAGGATATTTAGAGGGAAGAAGGCCTCACGTTAAGTAAGTTCTACAATTTGACTAAAGGCCCAAAATTTAACACTTGAAAAGCAATAACATTAATTTAAAGAAAACTGAAGGCCCATGTTTAAGACTCAAGGTAAAAGTAAATAAAAAAAAACACGAGGGAGAAGGCCTTATCTTAAATAAGGCTGAAGGCCCCAAACAATCTAACACTTCACAAGCAAGGAACTTTAATTTTAAAGCGGCAGAAGGCCCATTATTCGAAACAGAAGTAAAATAATTTATAGCAGGCAGAAGGCTCAAGGCTTTATCTATAAGCAATATTTTAATCAGAATGAAGGCCCAAACAATCTAACACTTCACAAGAAAGGAATTTTAATTTTAAAGCGGCTCAAGGCCCATGACTTAAAACACCCCTAAAAACAATTCAACTTTAATTAAAAACTATCGGCTATCAGCCACACAAATACACACAACAGAAAATAAGAAAAGGCAGTGCAGCTAAGGGCGCTCCGAAGTTTCGGGGGTCTGCCAGCACTTGAAATGCTAACGTTCGCTTAGGTAAGACAGGCAGTTGGCCCTACCATTCCCGATCCGACGACAACCAAACCAACAGACAGTCAACGGACACACCGACCAGATAACTTGCGCTCCACCCAACCAGCATACAACCGGGAGTTCATTGCAAACGTAAAAGGCACGGACGCCCACAACCAAGCATATATTAAGCTGTCGAACTACACACCGTGCTTGACAGCGACAACATGGTGAGGAAAGGAGACTGCCTAAATTTACATCAACGACTAGGGCAGGTAATGGGAAGGTTAACGGCTACAAGGCAGAAAATTCCGCTGGTGCACTTCAATAGGAAATAACCAAATACAGTTAGACTCCACCGGACGGTGGCTAAGCCTTCGACAACTCGAACTCACACTATGCTCGCGGGAATGTCCCAACAGCCAACAACGATAACCAAACGGCACAATCTGAACAGTCTTGATTTGCTGGTAAATTAAATCCAAACTCAACTTTTGCGTACAGGGTCGGTGACCCACGGAGCTCGTAGTAATGGAAACAGTCCCACACACTCCGACGCTGTGTAGAGACGGCCAGCGGGCCCGGCCAAACCACGCCCCGCAGAGATTTCCTCGCTGCTCCAGGCCAGCCGACCGACTGCCACACATCAGCACGGACACAGCACTAAAATAATTGAGCAGTCGACATCACAAGCTACACACAGTTTCACGAACACTTGCATGAAGGACTAGACAATACTAACGGCAGCGACTGTGCAATAACGAGGACGAATCTCGAGTTGGCACACGCAGGCAGCCCAAAGCGATCGCCGGCCAACATACACGTCGTCCGACAAGACGACCGACCGACGACCAACCAAGATGGTCCGCACTCAGGTGATACGTATCGGCAACCGTCGGGCGAGTTATGGCTCTCCGGACCTCACTGCAGCCGCGCCCCGACTGAACTGCAGTGCCACGTCCTAAGTAAAACACTACCAGGTCCGAACTGCACTGCTAGCACCTCCCAACTCGAACACACGACAACCAGGAAGTAATAGCAGTCAGCAAAGATAATATGCCAGGGCCTATATCGATAAGGGCCGCTGCTGCCGCTCACGCGGAGGCAAGTCGGCAACTCAGTGACACCAGTAATTGAAATTAACGTAACGAGGTGGTAGTACAGTAAAAACAGGATGTCAAATGAGATATGGCACGAACACGAGACACGCGCGGCTCACGTGCGCTCAACTCTCGTTGAGAGACGCCGTTGGAAGCCTCCTGATTCATCTGTGCCGTCAGTTGTTCAACCATTGCTCGTCTGTTCGCTGGTTCATGTCTCCATAGGGGTCGTTCAACAGCGTCATTTATGGTGGTGCACCACAATTTTCTCGACGCACGTTTCGGATAGCGCCATTATTCGATATGTGGTTTAGTTTGAATACGGTGGCACTCAAACAGCCTATGAACGTACCCATTTCGGTGATGGTTCTCCATTCGGCCCAAAAGCCAGTGATCATGCCGTTTGGACGTCAGATTAATGGCTCCGTTTCTGCGTCACGAACAACGGCTGCACTGTTTTCCATGTCCTCCCCCCCCCCCCCCCCCCTACCACCTACACGCTTTATGTTCCCTCCACTGTCACTTGCCGTCTGTGAATGTTTAGTGCACGTTGATGACGATCATAGCCGTTAGTCACATTAATGTGACTGCACCGCTTAGTGATGACTTTACCGTATTTTGACAGTAATGTGATTCGTGACTGTAAACATTGTGGCGTTCACTGTGTTATTCAGTGGTTTGGTGTTTAACTAATTTGTAAATGGAAATGATAATCTTATTTTATTACATTGAGTAATTACGAAACAATTTTTCTCCCGGCTAAAGATCTGATCAAGTTGCTAAAGAACTCCAAGTTAACGTCGTGTTAAAGTGTTGTCTGTAAGTTGTGTAAGTGTCACTAAATCACAGTTCATACAACAGATTCTATACAACTATTGATTAAGATGGAAGCAGTTATCTTCAGCAAAATGATCATTAAAACCACCGAATATCAGCCGCGCACAACACTGACGTATGTTACCTGAAACAATATTCTTCGCAACTCGTGCGTAATTAATTTCGGCTCCATACATCAGCTAGAAAAGTTTGTTATAATGATCGTGCTATGAGCACTGTTTTTAAAGAACCAATCTGATTCGAATTATTTTCATTAAAATGAGTTCGGAACCACCGGTGCACATTTATTTTTACACATTTGTACTATCTTCGGCATTTATATCTGCAGAGTTTCGTAATTTGAATTTGCCGCTGAGATAATTGTTAAGATGGCGGCAGACAATTGATAGAGACTTTCTATTGTTAGAGCAAATAAGTAAATATTTAAAATGTTTATTAAACGCTATAAACTATACTTTCATATTGTGCAGTATTTAGACCTCATCAAGCAAACATTTGATTTGTTTCTAAGGAAAACACAGACAAAAACGCGATACAAATCGCTATTATCAATGGCTGCGCTCCTTGCAGCGGAAAGAGACAGTTAACACAGATAATGCTTACTGAGAGAGGAATTACAGTTACAAATAATTATTCACTCATGTTTATAATAATAATGAACTCTATTTTCAAGTAATAATCAACAAATAATTACAATTTCTTAACAGTTCGAAATGCGTCCGGAACCTACAAAAGCCATCCAACAAAAGGTAAAAAAAAAGGAAGACAAACGCAGATCATAAAAGGAATTTACAATTATTATTGTCTTTGTATGATACACATCGATATGTCTAATTACATCATAAAATATTATATAAATAATTAATGTTTATAAGTTTTCACTGTTCTTTTTTCATACGTCGAATACATAATGTTTATACTGTTAGAGGCATAATTTCCTCTCGTCGCACTGTAGCCAAAAATTTATCTCGTGGATGTTACAATATGTTGCGTGAGATGTCGAGAGATACCAAATAAATAATAATCACGCCTCTATATACAGGTGTTATCATAATCTTTGCTTTATATATTTAAGAATGTCATCAAGACAGCTTTTTGCATTGTAAGAGAGCCCTTAGTGACGACATTGAACTGTCTTTCCGCTTGAATGTGCCAAAAATGCGCTAGAGAAGTGGTTCATGTCCGTTACAAAAAGTCAGTTTTTGTTTATTGTTGTTGTTTTTTGGGGAAGGATTAGGGAAGGACGGGAAAGGAAGTCGGCCGTGCTCTTTGAAAGGAACCATCCCGGCATTTGCCTGGAGCGATTTACAGAAATCACGGAAAACCTAAATCACGATGGCCGGACGCGGGATTGAACCGTCGTCCTCCCGAATGCAAGTCCAGTGTCTAAGCACTGCGCCACCTCGCTCGGTTTTTGTTTATTTATTTAGAACATGCTACATTACAATGTTTGTAATGTTGCATTTATGTTGAGGGAAAGTGTGTTGGGTAGTGTTTGTATTGGATAATGATGATGATTGATCCGTGCTCGCTGGCCAGTGTCCGAGCGGTTCTAGGCGCTTCAGTCTGGAACCGCGCGACCGCTAAGGTTGCAGGTTCGAATCCTGCCACGGGCATGGATGTGTGTGATGTCCTTAGGTTA
This sequence comes from Schistocerca piceifrons, assembly GCF_021461385.2. NCBI lineage: Eukaryota > Metazoa > Arthropoda > Insecta > Orthoptera > Acrididae > Schistocerca > Schistocerca piceifrons. The sequence goes on along the minus strand of NC_060138.1, from coordinate 1,186,371,686 downwards.
GTTAGGTTTAAGTAGTTCCAAGTTCTAGAGGACTGATGACCTCAGATGTTAAGTCCCATTGTGCTCAGAGCCACTTAGACCACTTGATCAGTGCTCCGGCTCGTGTTTGTGCCGTTGTCATGTTGGCGTCGTGTATTCGGATTGTGATCTTTCGTTTTCTTAGTCCGTTCACTGGCGCCACTACGTTCGCTCACTTTGTCTCTCCGTGAGTGGCAGCAGCGGCGTTTATCAATAGCAAGTAGTGTTTTACTTTCTTTGGAGCGACCTCTAGTATTTTCGGTTCGTCGTGTGTCGGACTTCAGTTGGGAGTGAGCAGCAGGGAGGTGCGACGGCGCCAGTACTCGTCGAGGGAGCTGGCGATATATGCACTGCCCGATAGAAGGATATGGTCGCGAGAGTGCACGACCACGTCGAGATCCGGGTTCAGCGAGTTTAAGTTGAATTGATCGTTATATTAGAGTAGTGCCACTTACACTTGTGTGTGTGTGTCCGCCCGTCGAAGTGGCCTCATGCCATGAAGCTGTCAGTTGGCGGTTTAATACTCCGACGTTTCCCTTGCCTGAGTTCAATGGCAACGACCGGTGGTTGGTCGTTCCGTCAGTCGTTTCAGTGGACGACGTGTATCTGATCTTTCGACCGTTTCTGTGTTCTTAGCGTTCATGTCTACGCGCAGTTCGTCTTGTTCCTGTGTAGTGACTGTTTTAGCATTGTTTGAGTTGTTCGTGGAATTGTCTTTTGCGTTTCCATGTGCATCTAGTCAGATGTTGAATAGGCAGTTTGGTCTTAACCCTGTCTGTGTACTAGGATTCGGTGGAGACAACTTTTGCAATTAAATGCTTGTCTTTTGACGATGCTAACTGTTATTCTATCGTGGTATTGGTTATCGCATCTTAGGTGGATTTTGCGAGTCTGCTGGTCGGCGTTTAAGCTGTCTCTAGTTTGAGTTGCCATCCCGTTAAGTGGGCATAACTCTTGTCTGCCTGTCTCACCGCTTACGCAACTGTAGGGACTTTTCTCGGGTCGATCCCTGGGAGCACTGTCTGTGGATCACTCTCTTCTTTATTTGGTTTGATTGTGTCAATTGTTTAAAAATAATATTTTGTTCAAATTATTCCTATTGCTTGTGGTCTTCAGGCGACAATAATTTGAATTCTTTCTTAATAAGCCTTCAACCGTCAGTGTAGCTTGTGTTGCAGTCAATTTTTTTAAATGATTGTTTTTAAAAAATTATTTCCCTAAATGAGGTATACGTATTTACAGTGCAACCAACGGTAACTGCTTAGGCCCCGTCCGCGACTTTTCCTGCCCTACCTAAGTCCCACGTCTCAATGATGATGATGAGAGAAGGGAGAGGCTGAAACCCAGTGCAGACAAATAGCCTACTTCTCATGAAGAGCACCAAGGAGACTGCAGAATTTAACGTCGCCATCCATTGGATGGATTACCATCAACAGTGCCGCATGCCATCACTTCATGAGACACTGCGGAGAGGTTTGGTATTTAAACCACGACATTGGCGCAATGTCTGGTGACCAGGAACTTTAGGCCAACATCTCTCCTCTCCTTGCCCGACAAATACTGGCATTGAAAATTTCTTCCACCACAAGGATTCGAACCTTCTCACCCCCAGATCCAGCGCCACCGCACAAGCGTGTATCTGCTATCTCGACCACGGAGGCGGGCGGAAGAAGTCAGTGTGTGGCGACCTAACGTTAATTGGCAACCTGTTCTAATCTGTGCAGATAAACAAAGGTACCTCTGCTACGAGAAATGAAGCCCTCCGCACAATCGTCCATTTTCTCTGAAACGCTTGTTTTTAAACAGCCCCGGAAGCAAGAGCTCTGCCTCAATGGAACACGAACTGTCCTACAGTGGAGGCGAGTTTTCGTTAGGCGCGGTTTTCACTGAGGCAACGCGATATACGATACGACTCGCTGTATGGCGCAGTAGCAGTCAGCGTTGGTGTTGTCCGTTGAAGCGACCAACCAAGAGGACGAAACCGATACTCTACCAGTAAAATTCGTAGTCGTATTGTCAGGCAGAAATGGGGGTTCTGGTTACTCCACGTAACTGGTATCGAATGATACAGGAGCAGGGAAATTTCAGGTCATCTGACGTGCTTCAAACAAATATGTTTTATGTAAGAGAAGCAATTTAAAACTACTGTTATGGTATTTGCGCTTGTTCTCTGTTATATAGTCTTTTTCACGTTCGGTTTTGAGGAAACTATTTGGGAAGAACAAGGATTTTTCACTTCTTACTTTTTGCTATTGCCACAGTTATTCTGACAGTTCGAAAGTAAGTAAAACGCAGTGCATATTTCGAAAAGATTGTAATAAAAAATGGCATCTGCTGGACAGTTTATAATTGGTACATTTTAGATCATACAATGCTGCATACCAAGTAGCTCTCACATCGAAATCGTTTCTAACGCAGGAAGGAGAGCTGTACTGTAGCACTATATTGATTTCACCTTATTTGTCCTGACTAACTTCTTTGTCTGCTTCACATAGTGTGACATCTATATAACCATGCTATTTGATGTAACATGTATGTTCATTATTTATGACATATACATAATTGCAGTTAATCTGTGGATGTAACTTCAAGAGTAATGTAATGTAAAGGAATGCAAATCTTAAAAGTTTACTTGTAATACTGGTTAACGCTTGGGGCATGTAGGTTTGTGTCATGTAAAACATGGAGGGAAGTCCCTCGCATAGCGCCATTTAAGGAAATATGTAGGAGATGCTGTTACAGTATGTGGGTGTCTTCCATGGTCAGGGTGTGATCCCCTTGATTTGTTAAGGATAACGCTAAATGAGCACATTTTACACAATTGTGTATTGCGTACAATAGAGGAACAATTCGGAGACGATTATGCAGACAGGCAACTAAACTGACTTGACGGGAATAGAAAAGGTGGATTTGCCGGTCGAAGTGCAAGGCTTCCGTATGACAAGAGTGAATCAGTGGCTTGCAAGCAAAGTGTTCTCATCTTGTGAATTGAACGATGCAAGAAGAACAGCAGGTTTTTGGTAACATCACCTCGATGTGGAAGTAAATTGCCCTATTATTCATGGGATATTTTGGTTAGCTCTGTACTACGAAAATTCGACACTATGAAGAGAATTTTCAGAGTTTCTTACATAGCAACATCCAAGGATACCTTTACCTCATTTTTTGAGTAACCACAGAAAATCAACACTGCCACTATTTCATCTCAAAGAATCAGTTGATTACTGTATAACTGCTTGGACAATTTATGTGGTTTCTTTTCAATAATATGTTTGTGTTCTTTGAGCTTTGTGTTGAGCACCTGTATTTAATCCTTAATCACTTACCTAGACAGGGTCCTATCCTAAGTTATATGACATTTACGGGTAGGTATCCTATTTTATTCAGGAGAAAAATCATTTCACTATACTTTCACTACAGTCAGTACACTTGGTGGAGTATAAAATTTCATAATCAGTCAGTGAGCCTAAATTTTGAAGTACGCCACGTATTTTTCATAAGAAGATAATTACAATTCCCCAAAATATAACAGTCAAGAAAAAAATTTATGTATTCAGCTGAAAGGATGTATTTGTTGAAATCTCAGTACAATTGTACAGTTACCTGCCAAAACCGTGATCATTTGTGATAGTTACTGGTTAGTAGGTTTTGAAGGGCCGACGTAAGGACTGATTATTGTGTAGGTCTGGAAGTAACGGTGGCTATAATTTCATGTGTATATAGTTAACAGTGTTTCTCGTATTGTGTTGAAACTAAAACGCTCAGCCTTGATCTGAGTCTATTGATACAGTATTTGTGGTTCCCCATGTTAATTGTTGAGACAGATTTAAGCTTCGTACTATAATTAGTGCATTTGCCAGCTCTTTAACGTGTGTGTGATACTATATGCAAATAGCTATAATTATTGAAACTAAACTAGATTCAAAGACCACACGTTCAATTTGAGATAAATAGTATAATGAAGTGATTTTTCCTTGAGAATACAAATAAAAATAGGGATAAAGAACGTAATTGGCTGAAAATTATTTCAAGGAAAATGTTTCCTAACAATTAAGGTCATAAAATATACTGATGTTCAAGTTAATGTTGCTCTACCACGACTAATTATTTACCTATAATAGTCATGAGCTTTAATATTCAAGCTACTGTTACAATGCTTAGTAAATTACATTACTGCCTGGTATATCGTCTGAAAAATATAATTTCCGTATCAAGTAATGTCAATCCCAATCACTTAACTTACTTTGTGAATTGTGCTATTGCTTGGTACAATTTTGCCTAATTAGACTGGCGATTTATTCATTTTACGTAATTACTGTTTACCTGATTATTAATACAAACTTGGTTCGATCCCCTGCTGTATCCTGCAAATAGGAATCTTGGGAGAAACGAAAATAGTCCAAAATCTTAACCATTATTTGCACGATCACAGTCAAATTAAAATCCTTTCAAGGCGTAATATTGTCGGTGTACTGCTAATTTGTGTTTGTCAGTAGTGTTATAGTACCCCTTTCCTCTCTCGAGTGAATGACATACATGCAAAGTGCCCACTGTGAGGCTGGCAGCGATGCGCCACGTGGAAATCTATTGCTGTCTGCTGTTTCTTGTTGTTTGTCACATCACTCTGTGGTAACACAACTGTCACACGGATAACCATAATGTTGTGCGACCTTACTTGCACCATATCTTATTGTGTATTGTAGCGACTCTGTGAGAATCTTGCCTTAGAGGTCGGAAACAGAGCGAGTTTGACTCTCTTGTAGCAGGTTGCCTACACTATAACTCAAGGCACCTCTGTTGCACTGACGCTATGCCGTGTTCGTTCCGCCGTGCTGTTGTTCCATGGGTATGACAAGCCCGAAAATGGGGCCCTATAGCGCTTTTTCCTTTGTCGACTCATTCTCTCCTACTAGAAAGCGTGTTGGAGTCAGGCTAGTCATGCTTTAGTACGGGAATGAATGATCTTGCTGTTGTACAGTAGCACTGAAAGTAAGAAATAACCGATTCTCAAGGTCAGATGGCCTCTAATGAAGCTATATTGCAGACTGTGACCGATGTAAGACGAAATTGAAGTGTAGTATTGTGCACTACTGCGAGTGTGCTCTATTAGAAGAAGAGTGATATTTGTAAAACGTTCGATGCCATTTAGTCCACAAGTCAGACGAGAAACATACCATGTTCGTCCAATGCAAACAAAATCGTTGTATTCTTGTTTATTTAACTTCCACGATGAGGATACTTAGATGCTCTTTCAAACGCAAACTGGGCACAGATCAACGTCGCTTTCATGACCTGTGAGCAAATGACGCCCTATTTGGGTATTCGTTTGGCCATCACAAACTGCTTTTACGAGCTAATATAAAGTTGAGTATCTTATCATTAGTTTTTATAACCTTCTCGAAGACTGTTGTAAATTTATTTTAATAATTAATCACCGCAAAAGGAATACGAATCATCCTCACATACCTTTCCTTTCTGCTGTCGTCAGAGAGAAGGAAACGTGTAGAAATGAGTGTACGATTACGTAATTTCAAGACATTGAATAGAGACTAAGTATTAAAATTATTAAAAAATATATCGAAATAGAGGAAGACCGGTGATTATTAGGAGTCATCGTAAAGAGGAGGAATCTGGGTATAATGTGTAGAAATTTGTGCAACAAAGAATTATAGACGGAAAAGCCTAAGGAATAGGACGAAGTGCTAGGAAGAGAATTATAATGATGGACGAGGATAGATGAAGAAAAACGCTCAGGCGCGATGTATAGCCTCCTGTTGAACCGGTCGAAGGACAAGTACGTTATGAACAGTACATCCTCACCGAAAGTTCTCAGGTGGAAATTGCAACGAAGCATGTTCAGAGGACGTGACCGTTGAGTTTATTGCTGTCTTTCGAAATTTGGCAGAGGTCGAATCATTGACATAGGGGACTTGGCAGCACAATATCAACAGATCACACAGAGTGCAAGTGTACTGATTTTTTGCCAAACGTATGGTGATGAGATGAACTTAGGACAACTCTTGGAATCATTGCGTGGGAGCGCTATTGCGTTTGACTAAAGAACGCATCCGTTAACTGTTGAAAGGCGACCGAAAAATCGGTAGAAAATAACAGCAAACCTGTTGCCGTACCCCTCGTTACCATTGTACCAAATGACATTTTAGAGCAAATTCATGCAATGACACTCAGTGCACAGATTCTTGACTGGCTTGCCTTATGAGTTGTATGCATCGTTTCGGATATCGATATATGTTATTGAGTTTGTGCGAAGCCAACAGCAGCGGCGTGCAATCACCGCGTTTACACAACGTGAGGAGCTAGAGACTCGGAACACGCCTCCCAGTGGCACGTACGAGAACGTGATGAAGAGAAACGCCTCCGAATGTTCTATATTAAAACTGTGATACATTTTTGAATACAACAAATATTACTAACATTATATATCTTTATTCTTTATGGCTGCATATTTTCTCAACTTGCACTGGCGGCGAGCACATTTCTCCCAACGTGAGAACAGTTTGTTTATACCGTCACTGTAGAATTACTGGCTTCGTTGATGTCACAATCTCACTTCTGCTTACACTGCTTCATCACTACCCGATAGCTGAGTGGTCAGCGTGACGGATTTCAGTCCTACGGGCCCGGGTTCGATTACCAGGTGGGTCGGGGATTTTCTCCTCTGAGGAGCTGGGTATACATCACCATTTCATCCCTATCCGGCGTGCAGGTCACCCAATGTGGCGTCGAATGTAATAAGACCTGCACCAAGGCGGCCGGGCTTGCCCCGTAAGTGGCCTCCCGGCCAATGACGCCAGATGCTCATTTCGATTTTCATCACTACCAAAGTGAAGTCCTTGAAGGTGTTCTTTAAGTCTTGGAAACAAATGGAAGGCGATGGGAAGTTTATGAATGATCGTCAATGACTGAGAGCCCAAGGCGTCGGACTGTTGCAGATACCGCAGCGCTCGTATGTGTTTCGGCGTTGTCATACTGAAGGAGAGAGAGCTCCATGTATGGAGGAACTCTTTGAAATATAAACTAGATTACAGGACGCTGTTTCTCACGCATCGACGTAGTACGTGGAGAATAAAGATGTATAGTGTTAGTAATGTTTGTTTTATTTTAAAAGCTCTAAGAGTTTTCAAAATGGTTCAGGTGGCTCTGGGAACTATGGTATTTAACATCTAATGTCATCAGTCCCCTGGACTTAGAACTAAACCTAAGGACATCACACACATCCATGCTCGAGGCAGGATTCGAACCTGCGACCGTTGCAGCAGCGCGGTTCCGGACTGAAGCGCCTAGAACCGCTCGCCCATAGCTACCGGCTTAAGAGTTCTCACGTAAAAGTTCAGAGGTGTTATCTTACAGCACGAATTCGTAGGATTATGTGTCGCCACTCAGCTTTCTCCAGCTCCGAATAAAGGTGCCATCACGACTACTTACAGCACTACTTGCGTGTTGTTGTGGCTCGGTGGTCGTACATAGTGATCCGGCTTTTAATATGTACTACGACCACTGCGGCGGAACTGAGTTGGTAATGTTTACTGTGCTGGTCTCACTCTCACCCACCGCTCATCGTCGACAACGCATGGACTTGGTTTCTAGTACTGTTCTCGTGTTCTGTGCAAGCAGTGCATTGTGCTTCATTAACAAGCTGTGTAGCACCACTCAAGAAGGTCGTCAGACTTGCTAGACATGCGTTATGTCTGGGATACTACAGTACGACGCACATTTTCGTACCAGCCCCCAGATAAAAATTGTAGTTAACTGTTGTAGCCAGTGAGGCGTAGCGCCTTACATCGTGCCTATTGAGATCGTAACAACAGTGAACACACGTGCAGTATGTCACACGCAGCACAGGTGGTGTCAGATGCCCAAATGTACGTAGTTTCCACGCGATCTGGTAGATGTCACTAACTGACGGACACTGTTACAGGTGTCAAAAAACTGTCGTTCTCTTTTGTAGTTGTATTTGTTTCATTTTATAATTGTTTATTAATTACTATTGTAACTCTGCTTAGTCATGAAAGTAAATGAAGGTGTGAATGTGAAATAGTATATTATGTAAAGTTTGTGTACTAGGTATTGAAGCAACAGGTCACGTGAGTAGTTTTTTGAGAATGACGTGAGTGTCAGTCATTCGTAACGGGGAATTTGCTATAAACCATTTCGTCAGTTTATGGTACCAGGGAAATGAGATTTTGATTTCCGTAAAGTATTTCTGTTGAGGACGAGTTAATTTTATATTTATAGGTTTTCGAAATTTGTATACGCGAATCTAGTGCTCTGCTTCAGTGACAAATTTTGATTGGTTCTGTATAATTATGTGGAACTGAGCGGGTTTGGTGCTGCTTTCCATTTGGTTGTGATGTTTGTCTGCGAATCAGTGATTAACATGAAACTTCCAGGCAGTTTAAAACTGTGTGCTCGACCGAGACTCGAACTCGGGACCTTTGCCTTTCGCGGGCAAGTTGAGTCGTGCTTCGGTAGCTCAGTTAGTATAGCACTTGCCCGCGAAAGGCAAAGGTCCCGAGTTCGAGTCTCGGTCGGGCACACAGTTTTAATCTGCCAGGAAGTTTCATATCAGCGCACACTCCGCTGCAGAGTGAAAATCTCATTCGGTGATTAACATATTCGCTCGTATTTTGGGAACTAGAAACTTTCTTTACGTAGAAAGATGAGTAGAGTTGGGGCTTGGATCTCATACTGTATAGACCTATTGACGGGTACTCCGATGAAAGTTATTAATATTGTGATATTTCGGTACGAAAATCATCGAGAACTAAGTCTGCCAACGAAAGAAACAGCAGCTGATGAGAAAAATGAAACTAATATTTTAACAGCGATAACGCGCAAATCGACGTATCTCTAAGAGGCGTCTTGACTGTGCGAGACAAACCAGCCACAAGGAAAGTTTTTCCAGTACCACACTCCTACACATTTGATGCGTTCCAAATTTTGCTTCATCAATAGCTTCATAGCAATAACTTTCAAACACGGTGATAGTTCTCCGAGTGGTGTCTGAAAAAAGAACAATGTAGTCTTTCCACGAACGATTTTGTTTGCGGATTAAACGTCGTTTACAAACTACATGGTAAATCAATAATCGCAAAATGTAGAACAGGTCATGTGAATTCCACGCAGTCCGAGAGAGGCGGATAAGTAATGAGCATGGTTTGCTAACGCGTAATTTTCATTAAATACATCATTGAGTTATCGGTTGTAATCATGGGAGTCTAAACAACCACGCTTATCTGTACTTCAGCCTCTCACAGTTATTGGAGGTCATCCCACTCGATATAATGCAATCCACATGCTACCGATAAGTGATTGCACCACCTATTTTGCACAGATTGCTGCAGACCTTCGTAACAGAACGTTAGGTGATCTTTGGATCAACCGTTCGGGAAACACAAAATAACGTACTTTGCACAGATTTAACAGAACATTACGTGATCTTCGGATGAATCGTTAGGGAAACACAGAACGACGTGTGCGCTCATCATTAACACCTACGCACCTTTATCAGTGGAGGAAAATTAAAATTTTTAGGGACGTTCTTAACAGAACATTAGGTGATCTTTTGATCGTTCGGGAAACATTGAATGACGTGTATGTTCACCAGATGTAACACCTCTGGACCTTTATCACTGGAGCAAAATTAAGAAGTCGAAAGGGAACACCGACCATATCAACAGAGACGACATGGCATATAGCACGGACTTCTGCAGCCCTAAGTCCAGATGAAAAAATGGTTCAAATGGCTCTGAGCACTATGGGACTTATGAGGTCATAAGTCCCCTAAAACTTAGAACTACTTAAACCGAACTAACCTAAGGACATCAATCACATCCATGCCCGAGGCAGGATTCGAACCTTCGATTGTAGCACTCGCGCGGTTCCAGACTGTAGCGCCTAGAACCGCTCGGCCATCCGGCCGGCTCAGTCCAGATGAAACTCCGGTGTATCATAATGAAAGCCACACATCGATCTAATTGCTCGGTTGGGGTATATCTGGTTGAGTTTGTCTTAGCTGCCACGTCGTCCATACTTAAAAAATTGCTTTCGACAGTTGGACACGGTCAAATTCCCAACCGAAAAAGGATGAAATAAGTAGTTTTATTTGTGGCACATAAAATTAACTTAGTAAAATTGTTGTTATTATTAAAAATTTCTCACACCAATATACAGCATTGTGGTCTTAACCTTACTGAGTCTCAAACATTGTCAGTAACTTCGAAATGTTTTCTGTTAGACTCAACATCGCGATGGGGAGAGAACATATAAGTTCACATGTGGTAATGATCATAATATGGCAAGGATAATTCCGTTGAGAAAAGATCTCGAATTATAGTGTACAGGAACGAAGTTCCGACTTCTGCCTATCAGCTCTTAATGTCGATTTTCAGTAACAAAGCGTTAGCGAAACTGCTTACGTAAAACGTCTGCTTCGTTCCTTTATCTTATCGGCCGGCTGTCGACTGCAGACTAGTCGTGTTGCTGGCAGATTGTTCCTTTGCTCTGTTTTCCTTCTTTGTGCCTTCACTGGATTAATATCTTGACGCTGCTTGCGCTGATAAATTTGGTTGAATTCTGAATGTTTTCTAAACCACTTGGCTATGGACGTATTCTCAAAAGAAATATTTTAATGAATTTCAGATCTAAAATTTGGCGTGAGCCCTTGCCGATTGAAATAAGGTCTGTGAAAATAGAAAAGTAGTGTCATTCATACCACAGACAACGAGTGAAATTTATTCGTACGACCTTTCGTGGACCTTCATAATTCCTCTTTATTATCTCTTTTGTTTTTCCATCATTTATCGAAAATACAAAAAAAATGGCTCTGAGCACTATGGGCTTAACCTCTGAGGTCATCAGTCCCATAGAATATAGAACTGCTTAAACATAACCAACCTAAGGATATCAGACACATCCATGCCTAAGGCAGGATTCGAACCTGCGACCGTAGTGGTCGCGCGGTTCCAGACTGTAGCGCCTAGAACCGCTCGGCTATCAACAGTACACACTCTTTACAGAGCTCTTTATCTAACATTGCAATTATTTCTCTGATTCTGTCAACTTTGCTTCCTTGCAGGCACAGTCTGTGTTCATACCATGGTTTCACTTGCTATTTTAATTTCTAACAGTGCTTCCAAAATTCGTCCCAACATTTTCCTCCTCGTTAATCATCATCACCACTTTAGGGGTTTCATTTTTCCCTCTGTAGCGGCACCACCGTTTAGGACAGGGAAAGTTAGTTTTGTGCGATATCTGGAACATGAGTTACAGCCAGCTGCGAGCTGGGTTGCAGTAAGTTACGCATACCAGCAGTAGCGAAGCAAATAGAGGCCACAGGAGCATAGAACTGCCGGAGAGGATGCACAAAGCAGTTTCCATGGCGCAAGTCGCAGGCAGAAGGGGGCAACTGGCGAGCTTAGCATGTTATACGTACGTGACTCATAGTTGCGCGGTCGCATAGAGAGATGCACAGCCGAGTATAAATAGGTGCCGTTTTCTAATGATATTCATTGAAGTGTGACAGCTCTCCTGGACAGCGGGGCGTGTCGCACCACCGGCTACACGCAGAGCAGATGGGGCACCAGCATTACAGACCACGGCGGGTCACTGGTTCGACCCTCTGGAGTCAACCTGGGGCAGTCAAGTGTGGCAGCTCTCCTGGACGGCGGGGCGTATCACACTGCTGGGTTTCACGCAGCAACAGATGGGGCGCCAGTGTCCCTGTCCATGGGCGCTCGTTGGTTCGACCCTCTGAAGCCGACACGGGGTCCACAGCCAGCCAGGGCTACTCTTCGGCTCGCTACCATGGGCAGTCGTTTCGGCTCCCGACACATGCCGGAGACTTACGAGGCGACGGCGGCAGATATGGACGCCAGATAGCGGGTGCTTGTTGGCTGCCACGATCTGAGTCACGCTGGTGAGAAGGACGCAACCGGCCGCCTGCAGCTCACATCGAGCGGCGCTGAGTCGGCAGGGACGCAGACCGCCAAGTCGACCGTGGCATCCTGAAAACCCCACACTCCGCTGGCGTACAAGGCCGCCTCGACACAGTACATTGCACTGGGTCGCTGGGGCAGTAGCCTCAGCATTGCGGGGCCCAGTGACGTGGATCGACATACATGGAGCATTGTAGTGGAAACAAATAAATCATTTGGGAAGTTCTCGCCGAGTTTTAATACGGCACCTCTTGACGTCCATCCACTACATTTGGTGTCTTCACGCCACATAAGGCGTCAGATACCACAACACCTCTCATACTCTTCATTACAGACGACAATAACGTACCACAAAGGATTTATGAGGATCAAGTCAGACCTGATAAACAGTCTTGAAGTAAAATGAATTGAGGATGGCAATTTATGGTCGGTCGATTGAAGGTTAATAGCAACATCATAAGTGAATGGGGCCTCTGGTCTCGACACCGATATCAACAGGAAGGTAGGTAGCAGGATGAGATATTACGATCAGAGCTGTGACTGTTCTCCTACGGACTGAAACTAATCCACAACCAACCACAACAGTATACACAAGAAATGTACTTGCAGTTGTGAATACGAACAACCATCAGGTGCGTAATGGAATGACAATGAAAATTTGTGCCGGACAGTAACTCGAACCCGAATTTCTTGCTTTACGCGAACGGTCATCTAAACCGCTTTGGCTATCCGTGGACGATTCACGGCCAGACCGAAAGTTCCATATGTCGTCGTTCATGCGCCACAACCTGCACTCGTACACATTACTTAATTCTCGTGCAAGGAGAGGACATTTCAATTGAAAGTCGCTGCCTGGTAATGGTGGATAAATATGATGGTGTAGTGCCTGTGTTGTTAACAAGTGCGATGAAATGTTCCTTCGGACATGGGTGCATGTCATCCGTCTCTCGTCATTCGAGGTTAGACCTGCCCTGTGCTGAAATCCGATGTTTTTATTTTATCGTTGAGTTTGGTCGTTGCGGACGTCACATGACATCTGTTCAAGGTCATTGTTGGTCCTTTCACTCAGTCTTTTTTATTACTGAGGCCAACCAACTCTCTGACCGAACATGCTGAGCTATCGTGCCGGCTGTCGGTAGGCGGTGGCTGAGCTGCTCGCTACGCTTGAATTAACTACATCTCCAGAAGAAAGCTCGTTACCACCGTAGAAACACCTTGAGCTGGGCTCCATGTACCGGTATGGTTACCCATGGCCGATATTGACAGAAGGTATGAATGCTGTACGGTACAATTACAATCGCTTAGTAGTGGAATGGCATCAGGACCAGATGAGATACATATAAGATTCTACAAAGAGTTAGCGAAAGAAATGGCTCCACTTCTAGCAATAATTTATGCCAGATCACTTGCAAAACGAAGGGACCTAGCCACTGGAAAAAAGTGGAGATCGTTGCCACTTTTAAGAAGGACCGTAGCACAAAAAAATGGCTCTGAGCACTATGGGACTCAACTGCTGTGGTCATCAGTCCCCTAGAACTTAGAACTACTTGAACCTAACTAACCTAAGGACATCACATACACCCATGCCAGAGGCAGGATTCGAACCTGCGACCGTAGCAACAGGGCGGCTCCGGACTGGGGCGCCTAGAACCGCACGGCCACCACGGCCGCCTGACCGTAGCACATATGTACACAATTATAGACCTATATCGTTGATAGCAGTCCGTTGTAGAATTATGGAAAACGTTTTACGCTCAAGAATTTTGACTTTTCGGATTATAAAAATCTCTTCTCTAAAAATCAACACGGAAATCCGCAAACAGAGGTCATGCGAAACTCAACTCCCTCTGTTCCTCCTTGAGATCTACAGCCCGGTAGACAACGGCTCTCAGGTTGATGTCGTGTTCCTTGACTTCAGGAAGGCACCTGACGCCGTCTCGCCCTGCCGTTTAGCGAAAAAAAATACGACCCTATCGAATATCGAATCACATTAGAGTCTGGGTTCAAGATTTTCTTGCAGATAGAACTCAACACGTCGCTCTTGAAGGGACAAAATCGACAGATGTAAAGGTAATTTCCGGAGTATCCCTAGGAAGTGTACAGAATCGTTACTATTTACAACATATATAAATGAGCTAGTAGAATGCGTCGGATGCTCGTTAAGGCGGTTAGCACATGATGCCATTGTCTATAACAAAATAGTAATGCCATAAGATAGTACCGATTTGCAGAAAGACCTCCTGAGAATTGGTGCACGGTGCGGGTTCTGGCAGTTGACCCTGGACGTAAATAAATGTTACCTATTGATCATACACTATTGATGAGAAACCGCTGGAAACGGTATCGACCGTAAAATATCTAGGAGTAACTATCCAGAGCGACCTTAATTGGAATGACAGCCGGCCGGTGTGGCCGAGCGGTTCTAGGCGATTCAGTCTGAAACCGCTCGACCGCTACGGTCGCAGGTTCGAATCCTGCCTCGGGCATGGATGTACATGTTGTCCTTAGGTTAGTTAGGTTTAAGTAGTTCTAAGTTCTAGGGGACTGATGACCTCAGAAGTTAAGTCCCATAGTGCTCAGAACCATTTGAACCTTTTTTTTTTTTTTTTTTTTTTTTTTTTTTTTTTGGAATGACCACACGAAAAGAAATAGTGGGAAAAGCAGATGCCAGACTCAGATAGATATGAAAAATTTTAAGGAAATACAACTCGTCCACGAAGGAAGTGGCTTATAAGGCGCTTGTTCGACCGCTTCTTGAGTTTTGTTTATCTGTCTGGGATTCTACCAGGTAAAAGTCGTAGAAGAGATAGAGTAGATCCAACGAAGAGCGGTGCGTTTCGTCACGGGATCGTTTAGCCAGCGCGGAAACGTTACGGGGATGCTCAACAGACTCGACTGGCAGACGTTACGAGAGGAACTTTCGAGAGACAATTTTTCGGAAGAGTCGAACAATATATTGTTCAGGTAACGACCATGAGGAAAAAATTCGAGAAATTACAGCCAATACAGAGGCTTTACATCTATCATTCTTCACCCTCCACGCTGCCCTCCAATACTAAATTTGTGATCCCTTGATGCCTCAACACATGTCCTACCAACCGATCCCTTCATCTAGTCCAGTTGTGCCACATACTCCACTTCTCCCCAATCCTATTCAATACCTCCTCATTAGTTATATGATCTACCCATCTAATCTTCAGCATTCTTCTGTAGCACCACATTTCGAAAGCTTCTATTCTCTTCTTGTCCGAACTGGTTATCGTCCATGTTTCACTTCCATACATGGCAACACTCCATACAAATACTTTCAGAAACGACCTCCTGACACTTAAATCTATACTCGATGTTATTAAATTTCTCTTCTTCAGAAACGCTATCCTTGCCATTGCCAGTCCACATTTTATGTCCTCTCTACTACGACCATCATCAGTTATTTTGCTCCCCAGATAGCAAAAGTCCTTTACTACTTTAATTGTCTCATTTCCTAATCTAATTCCCTCAGCATCACCCGACTTAATTCGACAGCATTCCATTATCCTCGTTTTGCTTCTGTTGATGTTCATCTTATATCCTCCTTTTAAGACACTGTCCATTCCGTTCAACTGCTCTTCCAAGTCCTTTGCTGTCTCTGACAGAATTACAATGTCATCGGCGAACCTTAAAGTTTTTATTTCTCCTCCATTGATTTTAGTACCTACTCCGAATTTTTTTCTTGTTTCCTTTACTGCTTGCTCAATATACAGATTGAACAACATCGGGGAGAGGCTACAACCCTGTCTCACTCCCTTCCCAACCACTGCTTCCCTTTCATGTCCCTCGACTCTTATAACTGCCATCTGGTTTCTGTACAAATTGTAAATAGCCTTTCGCTCCCTGTATTTTACTCCAGCCACCTTCAGAATTTGAATCATTAACAACCATTTTATGGGCAACGGATAGGTTTCATTAGCTAATGAGTTCAAGATCCGAGATGACACGTGAAAAAATTTAGAGTGCATCTCAGTGGCTAATCTCACTTGTTTTTCTAGCATTTTCTATGTCGTGTTAACAGGTTAGCTTAGGGGAAGGACTGAAGTTTTGTCTACACGGCTTATAAATAAAAGACATTAGGTTAATGATCACAAAGAATGGCTGTTTGTTGTATCTAAACACATACGACTGCTATTGATATTTACAAAACGGCAAATAAGAAGGGCTTCAGCCAGTGAAACACCAACGACAATGAAAACGACATAGCCGTAGTTACAAGGGCACCTAAAATAATTAATAATACACATTCATCAACCCAGGGATGCTTACCGCAGATGTTGCTAGTTTTATGTGGGTAGGGCGGAGGGTATGGGACAGTGACAACAGAAAAAATTCACTCAAACGCACACACGTTATCATATGTGAGTTAGAGATAAATCTACTGAGGACGCACGGGCGCTCACCTGCCGCAGTCAAACTGTCCAGGGGTAAAACAAGAGTGTGTATGAGCTCCTTACTGGGCAGACACCGAGCTGGTGAAACACAGCTTAATGCAGAACTAGGAGAAGTTCTTTACCAACATCAGTACTCGTTCTGTTCGTAATTTTTTGTATAACAATACGAAACACAGTACTGCTTATTAGGTGCAAGCTAAAAGACACTTACCAGCTAATGCCTATTATTACGATGTTCAACATCAGACGAAAGCTCCTTGAATCAGGTAAATATATTCCCAGATAGGCGATCGCGAAGAATCTAAATGCAGTTCGAACATTACGGGTTTGATTTCCTACATTTAGAGCAAGTTACCATTCATCACACCAACTTGACATTCAGTCTAATTCATCTCCTATCCTCCTACAGTAACTCAATGACGACACCTTCCTATACACGGCAGCATCATCAGCAAACAGCCACAGATTGCTGCTCACCCAGTCCGCCAGAGCATTTATGTTGAAAGAAAACTATGGGGGTCCTATCAGGCTTCCCCTGGCGTAGTACTGACGATACCCTTATTTCCGATGGACAGTCGCTGTCAAGTACAACGTGATGGGTTCTATTATTTGAGAAGCGTTCGATCCACCCACATACAGGCTCTCACCTATCTGTGAAACAATTCCGGGTACACTTATTAATAGTCTGTAATGGTGCACTGTGTCAAATGCTTGTTGGATGTGTAGGAATACGGAGTCTACCTGTTGCACTGTATCGAAAAATGTCACACGAGAAATGAGCAAGGTGAGATCCACAGGAACGATGATTTCTGAACGTGCTTAGTTGTGGACGAAAGCTTTTCCACCTCAAGGGAATTTATTATGTTCGAAATTACAGTAATTTTGCAGCTAATCGATGTTACGGTTATCAGCTTGTAATTTTGCGGGCCCGTTCTTTCACACTTCTCATATGCAAGAGTCACCTGCGTTTTTTTCTGTCGCTTGGGACTTTTTGCTGTGAGAGAAATTCGCTATCAATACAAAATAAGTAGTTGCCAATGCCATAGATTATACTTTGTAAAATCGAAGTGGGATTCCAAACGGAGCTGCCGACTTCTTTCCTAAGCAGGTCTAATGTTGGTGGCCAAGCACTCGTTGCCCATTCTTGTGTGGCAGTAGAATAAAGCAAAAGGAAAGCCGAAGTTTTAAATTTCTCACTTAAGAAATCGTTCATAAAGAAGAATCGTAACAACACACCGTCGTTTGACCATCGCACAGGCTCCCTTATGGAGGTTATAGCAATAAACATTCCCAGCGTAGAGAAGCAACTAGAAGAGGTGAAAGCAAATAAGTCGCCAGGTACCAATGGAATCCCAGTTCGATTTTACAAAGAATACTTCACGCCATTTGTCCATAACTTAGCTTTCAATTATCAATACCTTGTGTGACTCCCGTAGGTAAGAAGGGTGAAAGAACAGACCCACAAAATTATAGATATATATCCTTAACACCGATATGATGCATATTACTAGTACATACTCCTTGAGACGGAAACACTTTCGCTCATGAATCAACACGGTTTATAAATATATTCTGCGAACCATGGATGAAGTGCCACAGGCTGATTAAACGTTTCCAGATTTCCAAAAAGCATTTTACACCATACGGAAATTAATTAGCGTCTGTTTCTAATTATCTATTGAATGTTTCACTCTTTTCAAAGTATTTCTTGAAAAAAACTAAAACATAACGTAAGGGCTGATTCCTGCATACTTTCGATGTAGGTTTACATACAAATTTAAGACATTTGCTTAAGTGAAGAATTTCGGTTGTTTTCATTATATAATTAGTACTCTCGTATCTACTTGGGGAATTAAAGGGTTTAAGTTCTGTCATTTATTTCTTTTCAAAAGGCGTAAAGTACACGTCACGTAACGAGATCTTAGGTCTAATTTTTCGGGTAATTAATTTTGATTTTTAATGTTAGTTTAAAAGGATTACGTTAGTATATTAGTAGTATACAGGTATATTACTGTTGCACATAACTTTAGTAACTCTTGTGATCTGTAGTTAACAGAATATTACAGTTATTGCGTAGATAAATTTTGTAAAAAAGATTGTAAACAGTCATGAGCAAGAAAGTTTGTTCTGGAGTTCCGTGCAGCTGTTGTGACAGATGGTTACATTGATGGGGATGTAGTGGCATGGGAACTGGGGAAGTAGATGTGTCTCTTCAATGGCATTGCAGAATATGTTCAAGGGATAGGAAAATAGCTCAACAGGAAGGGAAGCTTAGAGGCCTTCAAACGGAACTGGATAGTGCTAAGGCGGTACTGATGAGATTAAGGGGGAAGAAGGGTGAAAACAGGTGGGGAAAGGTAGCAAGTATTTTCAAGCCCAGTACATGTCTTAGCCAAGTGCTAGAAGGTGTAGGATCACTATGCAAGGGTTTTACAAAGCAGGATCACGTTGGGCTAGTGGGTGAAGTGGGAAATAGTATTGATAGGCATTAGGGCTACAATATTTAGTGTAACCTGGTAAAATTGGCATTTGCAATGAACTAGACTTGGTATCTCCTTTTATGCAGCGTGGTCGGTCCCAAATTAAACAGCTCTGTCAGGTGGGTCAAAATGGAGATTGAACAGCTGCTTCAGGCATGGGTTTCGTTCCTATTGATGGTATAGGTAGGTAGAACTTCACATGAGATGGCCTGCACCTCAGTAGGAACGGTAAATTGGCTTAGATGATTGCAACATATTTAAGGGGGTAGTGAAACTCATGGGAGTACTCCTTTTTTGGGCTAAGATTAGTGTCCAATCATCCAAAATTGAAATTAAGATTAATAAGAAGCTGAGACATGCAGGTACTATATACGTTATCATATCAAATGATTCTCATAACTGTATGGTGAAACATAATGTTAGTACATCATAAGATTTTCAGACAAGCACAATCAAAAATAATTTTAGTATATTGCATCAGAATATCAGGGGTTCAAAATAAAGTTGATGAGCTTCTTGATTGTTTAGAAGGTTTAGAAACTGGTGGTGGAATAGATATACTATGCCTGTCTGAACATCATATAGTAACTGGTGTGGAAATGGTAAATGTAGGTGGATATAAGCTTTCACCACATGTAAGAAGAGGCACTATGGAAAGAATAGGAGATGACATATATGTTAAAAATCGGTCATAGTGTGAATAATATCAATGCTTCACCAACAGCACTGGTTTGGATAGACTCTCTGGATATCAGTTTGTCATATAATTAGTGACTATAACTTTTGTCCATTCCTTTCATTATATATAAATATTTATTTTGTATTGTGTAAATATCGCTGTAAATTGCGTGTTTATTTCCATATGATAAATAAATAAATAATAGTGTGAAAAATTTGGAAACTAAAAATATTTGTGCAGACTAACATATACAAGCATGTGCACATGAGCTTAAACTAAATAACAGTGCTTTCATGATGGTAGCCATATATAGGTTCCCATTAGGAAAAATTCAGCTATTTTTGAAAAATTCTGATTCTTTGTTGCGCTATCTGTCAGACAAGAAAATTCTTGTTTGTGGGGATTTAAATATAGATTTTCTGAAAGAGTCCCATAGCATGCTTGACCCTGAAGTATTACTTGGTTGTTTAAATTTGAGGTCAGTTATTGATTTTCCTAGTCAGGTTGTACAGGAAAGCAGCACACCGATAGATAATGTTTTTGTAGACGAAGATAAATTGAATCAAATATAAACTTTTCCTGATAAGAATGATGTGTCTGATCATGATGTGCAGGGAGTTATAGTATATAACATAGTTCCATACAGGAAAGGAAAAAGTCCTCCAAAATACTGCATTCAATTAAAGATTTAACAATTGAAACTTTTAGGGAAAGCTTGCAATGGCTAGAGTGAGTTGAGGTATGCAGGGAACCTGATGCTAATTTAAAATTTAACCGATTTCATGATACCATTGTGAGTATATTTGAAAACAGTTCCCCAAAGAAAAGAGTGAAATATAGTTTTAAGGAACCATCTAGAAAGCCATGGCTTACTGAAGGAATAAAGATCTCTTGTAAACAGAAAAGGGAAATGTATCTTATAGCTAGGGGGAGAAGCAGTGAAACATTATAAAAACTACAGCACTGTATTAAGAAAAGTTATTAAAAGTCCAGAAGTATGTGCATTATGTCTGAGGTTAGTACATCTGACAATAAAATCAAAATAATTTGGAATATTGTTAAAAGGAAACATGGCAACAGAGAGCACAGGAGTACTGCATTTCTATCAGACTCAACGAAAAGATTGTTACAAAGAAGTCAGAAGTAGAAAATATTTATAATAATCATTTTTTAAGTGTTGTAGGAAAAATAGGATCCAGCTGATCATTAGAAAATACAAGATACATGGAATAGGCAATACCTATGCAATTTGATAAAACTGAAATTCAACCCACCTCTCAAATAAGGGAAATAATAAATTCACTCAAAAATAGAAGCTCACATGCAATTGACGACATTTCCCACAGAGTAATAAAAGCTTGTCCTCAATAGATAAGTAGGTTTCTCAGCCACTTTTCCAGATAGACTGAAATACGCTATTGTTGAACTACTGTATAAAAAGTGGATAGGTCTGATGCTGGCAATTACTACCAAATCTCACTTCTGACAGCTTTGTCCAAAATTCCTGAAAAAGTAATATATTCAAGAGTAGCGCCACATATTTGTAAAAATGAGGTACTAACAAAATGTCTGTTTGGTTTTCAGTATGACCTTTCAACAGAAAATACTTATATGCGTTCACTGATCAAATATTAAATGTATTGTATAGCCGAACATTGCCAATTCAGACATTTTGTGATCTCTAAAAGGTTTCTGATTGTGTGAATCATGAAATTCTTCTAGATAAGATTCTGGTATGAGTGGGACACTACACAAATGCTTTATTTTATATTTAAATGGAGCAATCCTGAAGGTTGAAACTGACAGTACAGATAGTTTGCAAAAATTAGCAGAGACCTCTAACGATGGTGATCCTTATGGTTCAGTCTTGGTACTTATTGTTTTTAATATATATTAATGACTTGCCACTCTATATTCCTGAAGTTGTAAAGCTAATTATTTTCGTTGATGATGCAAGTATAGTAACCACACCACACAAATAAGAATCAGCTGAGGAAATGGTAAATAATGTCTTTCAGATAACTATTAATTGGTTTTCTGCAAATGGACTCTCACTAAATTTTTGGGAAAACACTGTATACACAATTTGGTACAATAAATGGAATGCCATCATTGATAAATACAGACTATGAACAGAAGTCTGTTACTAGGGAATGGTATTAAAAATTCCTGGGCATGTACATTAATGAGAAACTAAACTGGAAGAAACATACAGATGATCTGCTAAAACGGTTAAGTTCAGCTAGTTCCACTATTAGGATTATTGCAAATTTTGGCTGTAAAAATATCATTAAATTATTCCACTATGCCTGTTTTCTTTCACTACTTTCATGTGGCATCATACTTTCGGATAATTCATCACTAAGAGGAAAAGTATTCACTGTACAACAGTGTGTAAACAGATTAATAACTGGAGCCCACCCAAGAACACCTTCCAGACATTTGTTTAATGAACTCTGGATACTTATAGTACCTTCGCTATAGATATATTCACTTATGAAATCTGTTATTAATAACCATCCCAATTCAAAAATAACAGTGAAGTGCATAGCTACAATGCTATAAGAAAGGTTAATCTTCACTATTTAGCGTTAAATCTGACTTTGGCATACCGAGGGATGAATTACGCTGCCAAAAACCCTTGGTCATTTGACAATTAATATTAAAAGTCTGACAGATAGCCAACCAACATTTAGAAACAAATTAAAAGAATTTCTAAATTACAACTCCGTCGACGCGACAGATGAAATCATAGATACAAAGTAGTAACGGAAAAAAAGGAAATTAATTATTTTGTGTAAAGGAAACTTATATTCAAGTGACACATACTATATCATAACGAAATGTCGTATCCACGATCTATGGAACAATTATTAACATATGTATGTATGTGTGTATGTATATGTGTATGTATCAGCGTTGTAGTAATATATGACATTGTGTTTTGCACAGCATTTTTAAATATTTCGCGTCCTACACTCTTATGTGAAGTGCAATACATTAAAACTACTTTGTGTGTACTGTTCATCCCTCAGATTTATAATTTTATGTTAAATAAGATACCATACATTTTTACAACTATCTATACACTGAAGAGCCGAAGAAACTGGTATAGGCATGCATATTCATATATAGAGATATGTAAACAGGCATAATACGGTGCTGCATTTGGTAACACTTACACAAGACAACAAGTGTATGGCGCAGTTATTTAATTGGTTATTGCATCTGTAATGGCTGCATATCAAGATTTAAGTGAGTTTGAACGTGGCGCTATAGTCGGCGCCCGAGCGATGGGACACAGCTTCTCCGAGGTCGCAATGAAGTGGGGATTTTGCCGTACGACCATTTCACGATTGTACTGTGAATATCAGGAATCTGGTAAAACATTTCATCTCCGACCTCGCTGCGGCCGGAATAAGATCCTGCAAAAAGGGCACCAACGATGACTGAAGAGAATCGTTCAACGCACAGAAGTGCAACCCCTCCGCAAATTGCTGTAGATTTCAATGACTGCACGAGACAAAGCTATACGCTTCGCCTGGGCCCGTCAACACCGACATTGGACTGTTTATGACGAAATATGTTGCCTGTTCTGACGGGTCTCATTTCCAATTCTGTTGGGCGGATGGACGTGTATGTGTATGGAGACAACCTCATGAATCCATGGACCGTACATGTCAGCAGGGGCGGCTCTGTAATTATATCGGGAGCGTATAGTTGGAGTGATATGAGAACGATCGATACGCCTAGATATGACTCTAACAGGTGACACATGTAAGCATTCTGTCTGATCGCCTTGATAACCTACATTCATTCATGTACACTGCGCATTCCGACGTACTTGGGAAATTCCAGCAGGACAATGCGATACCCGACACGTCCCCAATTCCTACAGAGTAGCTCCAGGAACACTCTTCTGAGTTTAAACACTTTCGATGACCACCAAACTACTCTGACATTAACATTATTGGGCATATCTGGGATGCCTTGCAATGTGTTGTTCAGAAGAGATCTCCATCCCTCATACTCTTACAAATTTATGGACAGCCTTGGAGGATTCATGGTATCAGTTACCTCCCACACTATTTCAGACATTACTCGAGTCCATGCCACGTTGTGCTGCTGCACTTCTGCGTGCTCACGTGGGCACTATACGATATTAGGCAGGTGTACCAGGTTTTTTGACTCGTCCGTTCATGAAGTGTGGACAGCCAAGGCACACTAAACCATCTGGCACGATTTTGCACTTTGAAGCATGAGGTGGTCTTTTAGCAAGGGAAGTTTTATACTGGCGAATGAACCTAGCGTCTTTACTGTCTCAACAATTTTACCTATCTTGAAAATGAAAATTTGTGTTGGTGCCCAGTCCCTTATGTTTAAAAATGTATTTAGCTTGTATCTGGTTTCTGGTAATATTTCTGATTTCATTTACTTGTTATTTGTGTGTAGTAGAGAAATAATGTAAAGGATAGGCTGTTCAGTACTGCATTCACAGTATTTTATCGATTGCAACGCTCTTAAGTTTCAATCAAATCTTTGTTCCTAGGTACGTCATATGTTGTACACCGGAATATTTTTCACATATAGTAAAACCAAATAATAATCCGGAGTAGTTTTATAGTATCAGAAAAAGGAATGTAGCACATAAAATGTGAAACCATAATTCATAAATTGACTAAGAAGATACAAATGGAATGAGAAAATGCATTAAACTTCTATCACACAGCAGGTTAGAGTATTAAAAGTGTATGAAGGTACAACACTTTGCCTTACAGCTGTCTTACAACTCTTATGCCATCTTACGTTCTTACACGGTTTTAGAATGCAATTTAGTGTCACTGAGTCTTCTTGTCAAACTATCTGAATACAAGCCTTCACATATGCATTGTAATAATGCATATAAAACACCGTTCCATTATTGTTAGATTTTTGGAAATGTGCTATTTTAATGAGTGTCTATTGACGGTGTATGAAATTGCATATTGTGCGGCTTAACGCTACTACAAGACAGGAAATCAGAGATGCAATGTACAGAGCAGACAAAAGTTGTAGAGTTTAGGTTAGCGGAGGCAAACAGTAACACTAGAGCCCTGCAAAATGCAGACGCTCTCGGCAGGCGTCCCAGGGGAGAAGTTTCACTTCATAGAATTAACTGGTAACTCCATCCACCACCTAGACGCTCTTGTAAGGCGTCGCAGTAGAAACCGTAGAAGATGATCACAATAGGGCACGTCTTACTAGAGACAGCAGATTTGATACTTGCCACTGAGAACCGCAAAGTCATTGGGAGAGCCACAGAGCAGGGCAAGGAGACGTTAAAGACGTTGCTACTAGCCATAAAAGGAAGGACTGTTCAACTGTGCAACTGAACTATGTTGCTGCCAATCCTGAAGTTTGTTACTGTAAAGGTGTGAAACATACCCACATACCGAGTAGGGGAAGAGGAGGAATTTGAGCGCCGTTGGCCAGGTGTATCATGCGGGTTGCAGGTGAAGAGCCACTCGTCAGATTGGCCGAAGTCTGTGGAGTGGTGGTGGACTGGCGGACCAATTATAGGAGGGGAGAAATACAGCGCCGCCGCAGTCCTATAAGAAACCCATAATTTTTGTATTCAGAGTTCACACACAGATTACAGGGGAGCCAACTCCTTGTCGCTCGTCGCCAGCCTCGGGTAAGCTCAGAGAAGTCTCTTTTTCTCACTTGGAGTGCCGTTTTTAAAATTGTAATTTACAATGTTGCTAGTGTTTTCTGCTTCTTTTAGCTTTCAGCTCCATGGACTCAGACAATGACTTCTGTTGTGCAACCAGCTGTATCCTTTGCTTTCTCTAATGTTTCAAATTATCCGTCAGTTTAGTAGTTAGTCTGATTGAAAATGAACAGTGTTAATCAGAAATCTAAGTATCCTGGAGCATCCTGCTGTGAGTTTCCGCATGGGTCACTCCTTCTATTCTGTCGACGAGTTCCTAGGAAAATTAAGATGATTCTTGTAGTATTGTTGACTGCATTTACTTAGACTTATGACTTGACATTTTCAGGTTTATAAACATTTTATTTGTATCTATTATTGGATCTATGCTGTAATTTCATGCACTGACACGCTCCAAGAACTTGGAGAGTTGTTACTCAGTTTGGTCCTACGGAACTTGACGTGTAAATAAAAAATAAAAGAAATGAGCATCCAATCGAGTCCCAAAATCCGTACCTTTTGTAGGTACCCAGTCAGTGTTTGTGGCTGAACCACAAATATGCTTGACTGGAAGTCTGTCTTTCTGTATTTGCTCCCAACTGCTCGGAAATTACAAATGCCCTGTCTTCACTCTATCCTGTGTTAGGACATGCCAGGAGGACTGGAATGGCTTTGAGTAAATCTTCTGGTCGAATGCCTTGCTTGTGCAGAATGAAATATTACTACCATTATCTATCAGGGGAAATACTTCGGCACCTGTCAGTATACTTGTTCATATTAGACAACAGCGCCCCATTTCCTATAACTTGCACTGGTGTGTGCCCACGAAGTGGTGCTGACACATCGCTACCTGGTACTGACTGTAAAGTACTTTTAAGCTAAAGTTGTAAACCATGGACCCACTATTTTTGCATTCTTTGGCATCGTGTTCCACCATTAAAATGGCGATAATAGTTTTAAGTAAATACACACACCGAGCGAGGTGGCGCAGTGGTTAGCACAATGGACTCGCATTCGGGAGGACGACGGTTCAATCCCGTCTCCAGCCATCCTGATTTAGGTTTTCCGTGATTTCCGTAAATCGTTTCAGGCAAACGCCGGGATGGTTCCTTTGAAAGGGCACGGCCGATTTCCTTCCCAATCCTTCCCTAACCCGAGCTTGCGCTCCGTCTCTGATGACCTCATTGTCGACGGGACGTTAAACACTAACCACCACCACCTAAATACACACATAAACAAAAGTGGTGCGTCATTCGATAAGTCGTGCAGGTATGTTACTGTTGTGACTGTTCCTCTACCGATTAGGATGTAGCCCCTGACGTTGTATGTAAACTTACACACAGTTATTATGAGAGCTACCAAAGGGTAGAGCGCCCCACTCGTATGGATTGCAGCATATCACCTTAGAAGTAAATAAACTATAAGAATACATTAGTGACGTCTGTGAAAGGAAGAACACCCATCACGCCATGAATGTCAGTCGCGACCTGTAGTAAGCTCCGCATCATCATATTACGTGCAGAAGGCTTGCCAACGAGGTAAGTTGCTCGACGTATGCACTGGAGTCAAACTGATGCGGTACGGTCCGGTGGGGTTGAGAACCTACACTGCAAGGTTCAAATGGCTCTGAGCACTATGGGACTTAACTACTGGGGTCATCAGTCCCCTAGAACGTAGAACTACTTAAACCTAACTAACCTAAGGACATCACACACATCCATGCCCGAGGCAGGATTCAAACCTGCGACCGTAGCGGTCTCGCGGTTCCAGACTGTAGCGTCTAGAATCGCACGGCCACTCCGGACGGCCACACTGTAAGGGCTGACAACTTTCTGCAGATGTACAAGTGATCGATATCTACTCTTGACTCAAGGCCACCGTGGGCTGAGTGCACCAGAACTGAATACGGCGTTCCAAAAGTCTACAGGCGTCATGTATCGCATCAAAACCTTCATAAAGGATTGCGTGATGTGAATTTACGTTCCCATCTACCAGTGCCACAGGAATTATAAGCGCAGGCAACGTGTTAGGAGGAGACCAAGTAGAATCGAGCTCCACCAATACGTGTGTCCCAGATATACAGTAAGGTTATGATTCGTTGGATGGCATTACATGGGTCTGAAGTACACCTCTAGTGGCTTTTGAGGACAATCTCACTGCTCTGTGGTAGACGGGCGAGGTTCTGTTACCACTAGTGGCAGTTTCATCCTGATGGATGGTAACTTTCCTCTTGAACACATTGCTTTAGCCGGCTAAGATGGCCGGAATGGAGTGGCCTGTACTTTCCCCTGACGTAAACCCAATCATACATGTGAGGTATTTATAGAAGTGAGCTGCTTTCCGACGGTCACAATGACGACATACGCTGCGCGACTTACCTAGAATCGCCGTTGTAGAGTGGTTCAATAAGGATCAGTGTTGGTTTGATGATCTCATAGAAAGTATGCCACGATGTTTTCAAGCCTGCATCTGAGCAGGGGGACGTTACTCCAATACTGAAAAGAAAGGGAAAAAGACGATTTTCTCTGATGAAGTCTTCTCGGGTTATAAGCCGAGTGAAGGCGTCGTTCCGCGGCATTGTTTTCACAACTCAGAGAAACAGATAAAACGCGCTCTCCAGTGAAGCAAGAGAACGAAGGAAGACGATCTGGAAGAAGACATAAGCCGTATGACGTTCCTTCCGTAGGGTGGGCCGTCAGCGTCCCAGATATTAGAGGAGAACAACAGTAAAACAATTTTCTTATTATCGGCTAAAAACAAAACACGCTTCGCTGAATGAACTATAAACTAAGACTATGGACACCTGGAGTCCTCAGCATCAGTTGTTAATATGGCAAGCAATACAACGGCCACACGCAGCAGTGTGTTTCGTAGCGCCGCTCAGAACATTTGAGAAGCATTCATCTTGGCCAAGCCGACAGATCTATGGCAGAGCCCAGCCTCGACGAAGATCATACGTGCCATTTTTGAACAAACAGCGATGTTGTGCCGGACAAACGTTTTCTGGGACTCGATCATAAGAGAGGCAGTGGAGAAACTGCCCCATGATGATCTTGTCTATTGGGATAGCGTTTTCCAAACGAGATCGGCATGGGATTTACCGGTAGCAAGAATATGCCAAGAGCGCTCTGCGTCTACATCTACAAGGACACACTGCAAATCACATTGAAGTGAATGGCAGAGGGTTCATCAAACCACCTTCACAATTCTCTATTATTCCAATCTCGTATAGCACGCGGAAAGAACGGACACCTATATCTTTCCATACGACCTCAGATTTCCCTTATTTTATCGTGGTGATCGCTTCTCCCTATGTAGATCGGTGTCAACAAAATATTTTCTCATTCGGAGGAGGAAGTTGGTGATCGGAATTTCGTGAGGAGATTCCGTCGCAACGTAAAAGGCATTTCTTTTAATGATGCCCAGCTCAAATCCCGTATCATTTCAGTGACACTCTTTCCCATATTTCGCTATAATACAAAACGTGCTGCACTTCTTTGAACTCTTTCGATCTACTCCGCCACTCCTACTGGGTAAGGATGCCACACCGCGCAGCAGTACTCTAAAAGAGGACGGACAAGCGTAGTGTAGGCAGTCTCCTTAGTAGGTCTGTTACATTTTCTAAGTGTCCTGCCAATAAAGCGCAGCCTTTGGGTAGCCTTCCCTACATGACTTCCGTGTACTTTAATTTGTTCATAATTGTAATTTCTCGGTATTTAGTTGAATTTACGTCCTTTACATTTGACTGATTTATCGTGTGACCCAAGATTAACAAATTACTTTCAGCATTCATGCGGATGAACTCACACTTTTAGTTATTTAGAGTCAACTGCTAATTTTCGCACCATTCAGATATCTTTCATAAATCGTTCTGCAATTTGTTTTGATCTTCTGATGACATTATTAATCGATAAACGACAGCATCATCTGCAAACAACCTAAGACGGCTGCTCAGATTGTCTCCTAAATAGTTTATATATATACGGAACAGCAAAGGGCCTATAACACTACCTTGGGGAATGCCAGAAATTACTTTTGATTTGCTCGATGACTTTCCGAGCTGTGACCTCTCTGACAGGAAATCACAAATCCAGTCACATAACGATATTCCATAAGTAAGCAATTTCCCTACAAGGCGCTTGTGTGGTACAGTGTCAGAAGCCTTTTGGAAATTCAGAAATACGGAATACATCTTAAATCCCTTGTCAATAGCTCTCAACACCTCATGCGGATAAAGAGCTAGTTGCGTTTCAAATGGTTCACATGGCTCTGCGCACTAAGGACGTAACTTATGAGGTTATCAGTCCCCTAGAACGTAGAACTACTTAAACCTAAGTACCCTACATCACACACATCCATGCCCAAGGCAGGATTCGAAACTGCGACTGTAGCGATCGCGCGATTCCAGACTGAAGCGCCTAGAACCGCTTTTTTTTTTTCGTTTTCGTTCGTTGATGCTCGGCGCGGATGTCGCAAGACACCCGTTTCAGTTCGTCGTTGATCCAGTAACTAAGTTTTTTTTTATTACAGAGGGCAGCTACCCGTCTGACCGCTCGGCCACTCCTGCCGGCAGTTGTGTTTCACAAGAACGATGTCTTCCGAACCAATGTTGACTGAGTGTCAATAGGCTGTTTTCTTCGAGGTAATTCGTTATGTTCGAACACATCCTGCTTCATATTGACGTTAATGATACGGGTTTGTTATTAAGTGGATTACTCCTACTACCTTTCTTGAATACTGGTGTGACCTGTGCAACGGTTGTATATGATTGTTAAGTATGGAGCTAATGCATCAGCATACTCTGAAAGGAAGCTAATTGGTATACAGTCTGAACCAGAAGACTTGCTCTCATGTTAAAGCGGCGAAGGCAGCGGGTGGAACAGACAGGCAGCACCAGGACACGAACGCACGAACCTCTAACGAAAAGTCGGGAGTTCCTCCCCCCCCCCCCCCCCTTGCAGCCGCCATCACCACCATCACCGTCCACGATTTCCCTGCACCACCGTGGGGACACTCCTTCCGGTGGAGAATTATTGGTCCAACCGCTGCTCAGGAGGTAGAGGAGCTTACGGTCCAATGGCTATAAAAATACGAACTGGGCATGAATCCGACACCTCATCTGATGATGATGAATAGGAAACTTGTCGAAACTTACTGCAGAACAACGCCCTTACTTGGTTGATAACAGGAGAAGACTTCATCGAAATTCACCGACAAAGTCTGCATTCCCACACATACGATTTTATTGTTTCAGACACGTCTTTCTTTCTTTATTCGGTGATCTGGACACATTGTAAATGATTGTTTTCTGTGCTATGAATTTCTAAGTACAGGGGTGGTGAAAACCTTTGTTTGGTGTGTGATGATGCAAACCTCTTCTAACCATGTAAAACGATCTGATTGCACCATTAAGTACTAATCGCAAGTGAAAATATCTTTGCCTTTTTGTATGAGCTGAGAGGGCCACCTGTCGATACGCTTATACATACAGGAAAGCCGCAGGCTCTATGCTACAAATCGCATTGGCAGGTGCTCACACGGTGGCCGGGCTGCATACCTGCAAGGGGCCGGCCCGGGAGTGCAGGCGAGGTTTTTGAAATATGGGCCTCGCGGGGCGCGGACTGCGCGAGGTCTGCGGCCATTGTGCGGTGCGCCTTTGTGGCCCAACACCAACCGCGCCCTGCGCAGCACTTGCCCCTGCTTCCTACCCCCCGCCCCACCCTCTTTCCAGTGTTGATTAATGTGCCCACCGCCTAGTACGCAGCACGGCCTAGACGCCTGCGTCGCCATGCATCGCTAGCTTTAAGGGAACCGTCACACAGTATGGCACTACCATACAGATGCGACACCAATTTTTTGGAATAATTTTTGAGGTAGTATCTAACCTTGTGATACACTACTGGCCATTAAAATTGCAACATCAAGAAGTAATGCAGATGGTAAACGGATACTAATTGGACAAATATATTATACCGGAACTGACATGTGATTACATTTTCACGCAATTTGGGTGCATAGATCCTGAGAAATCAGTACCCGGAACAACCACCTCTGACCATAATAACGGCCTAGATACGGCTGGGCATTGAGTCAAACAGAGCTTGGATGGCGTGTACAGGTACAGCTGCCCATGCAGCTTCAACATGATACCACAGTTCATCAAGATTAGTGACTGGCGTATTGTGACGAGCCAGTTGCTCGACCACCATTGACCAGAGGTTTTCAATTGGTGAGAGTTATGGAGAATGTGCTGGACATGGTAGCAGTCGAACATTTTCTGTATGCACAAAGGCCCGTACAGGACCTGCTGAAATGTAGGGTTTCGCAGGGATCGAATAAAGGGTAGAGCCACGGGTCATAACACATCTGACATGTAACGTCCACTGTTCAAAGTGCCGTCAAGGCCAATAAGAGGTGACCGAGACGTGTAACCAATGGCACCCCATACCATCACGCCTGGTGATACCCCAGTATGTCGATGACGAGTACACGCTTCCAAGGTGCGTTCACTGCGATGTCGCCAAACACGGGTGCGACCAACATGATGCTGTAAACGGAACCTGGATTCCTCCGAAAAATTGACGTTTTGCCATTCGCGCACCCTGGTTAATCGTTGAGTACACCATCGCAGGCGCTCCTGTCTCTGATGCAGTGTCTGGGGTAACCATTGCCATGGTCTCCGAGCTGATAGTACATGCTGCTGCAAACGTCGTCGAACTGTTAGTGCCGATGGTTGTGGTCTTGCAAACGTCGCCATCTGTTGACTCAGGGATCGAGACGTGCCTGCACGATCCGTTACAGCCATGCGGAGATGATGCCTGTCATCTCGACTGCTAGTGATACGAGGCCGTTGGGATCAAGTACGGCGTTCCGTATTACCCTCCTGAACCCACCGATTCCATATTCTCGCTCAACGAGAGCAGCAATGACGCGATACGGTAAACCGCAATCGCGATGGGCTACAATCCGACCTTCCTCAAAGTCGGAAACTTGATGGTACGCATTTCTCCTCCTTACACGAGGCATCACAACAACGTTTCACCAGGCAACGCCGGTCAACTGCTGTTTGTGTATGAGAAATCGGTTGGAAACTTTCCTCATGCCAACACGTTGTAGGTGTCGCCTCCGGCTCCAACCTTGCGTGAATCCTCTGACAAGCTAATCATGTGCATATCACAGCATCTTCTTCCTGTCGGTTAAATTTTGCGTTTGGAGCACGTTATCTTCCTGGCGTAGCAATTGTAATGGCCAGTAGTGTAGTACGTATATTGATTTGTTCTAAAAATGTGAAATTTCATCTATGACTCAAACCAAATAACATTTTTCTTAGTTGCAATGTCCTTTGTCAAACGAATTGTGTGACATTACAGGACGTCATTCGGCCGTGAAGGGTTGAAAGACGCGTGAACAGAGTTGCGGCTGTGGCAGCGCGACTCCATTAGCCTCGAGGTCCACTAAGGTCGTATTCGGCCCAATAATAGATTGTTCTTACGGCTGTGCAACTATTGCCTGTCAATGAAGCACGCACGCTGCAGCCACGAACATCCGACACACGGCCGGCAGCAGTCCTTCACGAGGAAACGTACTTGATGAGACAATTCCCAGTTACCAATGCAAACCACTTTCAACAGGTGTCTGTCAACAGCTCGACAAGTGACAGTATGTGCGTATGGAATAATGACTAACAAATGGAGATTGCTACAAAAATGTGTTGAAATCGATAGGCCTGGTAGTTTTGGGATTACACTGAAACGTACATGCTAGTAGCACAAATGATAACTGACATGGAGGGCGAAGAACCAGCAGCTGCATTCACTAGCTAGATAATACCATCGAGAAAAAGATGCGTTGTATGCCATCTGAGCTAGCCAATGCGGCCGAGCGGTTCTAGGCGCTTCAGGCCGTAACCACGCTGCTACTACAGTCGCAGATTTGAATCCTGCCTCGGGCATGGATGTGTGTGATGCCTTTAGATTAGTTAGGTTTAAGTAGTTCTAAGTCTAGAGGCTGGTGACCTCAGATGTTAAGTCCCATAGTGCTCAGAGACACTTTAGCTTCTTCCATCCGAGATAAATTTATGCCTTCTTTTATTAAGGGAGAGTGCACGAATGAAAGCAATTAGAGTAGTTCGGAGAATATAGTTACACGGGGCGAACGTATGGTAGAAGGCATTCTTCTCAGTTTCGATTTTAAGTACATTTTTTATAATCTTCTAAATAGTCTCACTGACGACATGCTTTCAATCCGTATTTGACGTACGTAGAGAACAGAGAATCCAATTTAAAAATATAACAACAAGCGCTTTTTCGAAAATGTATACAGTTTATGTCACCAAGCAACACTAACATGATCAGACACAAGTAGGCAAGGTGGAATTATGGAGCGGCTTTAGGGTCTTCTCAGTTTTATTTTTAAATGCAATATCTAGAATTTTTTAAACAGTCTTAGTGAAAGTACACTATACATCACATCCCTCATATTCAATAAACTTGATCACGAAGCGTTATGTTCTTTGTTACGTTGTGATCGGCGATTCCACTTAGCTTCCACACTCAGGTTCTTTGCAATTTTGAAACATAGTTTCCTTTGTAAATCGTGGTGGTGGCATTTTTTTTATTTTTACACTTCGTCTTCAGGCCACGAGTGGCCTATCGGGACCCTTCCGACCGCCGTGTCATCCGCAGTGGAGAATGTGGGTAGGAGGGGCGTGGGGCCAGCACATCACTCTCCGGGTCGTTATGACGGTGTTCTTGATCGAAGCCGCTACTGTTTGGTCGAGTAGCTCCTCAATTGGCATCACGAGGCTGGGTGCACCCCGAAAAGTGGCAACAGCGCATGGCGACCCGGATGGTCACCCATCCAAGTGCCGACCATATCCGACAGCGCTTAACTTCGGTGATCTCACAGTAACCGGTGTATCCACTGCGGCAAGGCCATTGCCCGGTGGTGGTATCTCAAGTTTTCCATATTCCACAGTGACCTGCAGTCGTTCACAAGATTTCAGTATCCCTACGCCCAGTAGGCTACTATGTGCGAAACCTACACAGACATAATTAACAAAAGGCACTCGCTAGCACCGATTACATCCGGCCAGGTCAGTTTCACTGGGATACGTTTGTCAGTCAGTCATATGCGGCAGTATGCTGCCTACTGGGTCGTGTGAAGTGGACGCGTACCAATGCCGCACTGTCTTGGGATTAGTCAGCTACGGGCGGTCGTGTACCACTGCCCAAATAGTCGGATGAACTAGGTTCAAGTGGACACTCGACATAATGGAGTTCAGCTAGACACATAGGGTAGAATTGAGAGGACGACCGAACGAGTATCAAGGTGGGGAACCTTGGTGCAGGACCACAGACCAGCCGAACAGGACAGATTTGAGGAGACACCTGGCAGACATAGTGTAGCCGGCCGCCTCTAAGAAGCGTGTGCTGTCCAAACAATGGAACTACGGCGCTCCTGGTGTTCTTTACTATAGATCAATCTTTTCCTAGCGGTACCTCGAAAGCACTAATTGGGGCAGCGATTTGAACTGCGTGATTCTACTGTCACACTGTGCTTCCCTCATTTCTGAAACATGCTATCGTTAACTCTCTTCCTTATACGGCTGGTACTTTGCTTGTAGGACAGAGCGGACAGCTGTCATTGGTGTGTAAATAGGTTCTTAGTCTCCACAAGGGTGAATATTTACTGTTGCCTAAGCATTTTTGTAAATGGTTATCCCTAATTTGAGCAATTGTCTAGTAATCATTAAGTCCAGTTGTAAGTGGTACTCAATAAACCACCGGGCTATGTTAGTGTTTCTTTTGCCAGATGATGTAAGCATGTCTAAGTAAAACAAATCCACGGGATATTTTGGTGCTTTTGATCCAGATCAATTACCGCTCCAGTGCCTTTTGTAATTGGTGGATTACGAATCTTGCATATTCTCATCAATTTTGTTGCCCATAATGTCGATTTCTAGTAGAAGACCTTAAAAGATTTTGGGAAGTAATTTGGAATAGCTTTCTCACGTTATTGTAATTTTGGAGAGTAACAAAATTCCTTAGGCTTCGTCATATTTCCGATTTCTTTCCACTGCATAATCTGACAGAGAGTGGGCACGATTAATCTGCTCAGAGTAATCGTGCAGACTTTCATTTAATTATGTGTTCTCATTGTTACAGTAAGACTGTATTTGGTGCTGTGGCCTGTATGTAGGCAATTCAGTTTTGGTTCTGGCCTGTGTTTTCAAATTGTTTCTATTCAGCTCCTGTGTAATTTTATCATGTTATATACTTTTGATATTATGGTTCGTTGTTGTTGTTGTGGTCTTCAGTCCTGAGACTGGTATGATGCAGCTCTCCATGCTACTCTATCCTGTGCAAGCTTCTTCATCTCCCAGTACCTACTGCAACCTACATCCTTCTGAATCTGCTTGATGTATTCATCTCTTGGTCTCCCTCTACAATTTTTACCCTCTACGCTGCCCTCCAATACTAAATTGGTGATCCCTTGATGCCTCAGAACATGTCCTACCAACCGATCCCTTCTTCTAGTCAAGTTATGCCATAAACTTCTCTTCTCCCCAATCCTATTCAACACCTCCTCATTATGGTTAGTATCTTCTGATTTTTCACAGTAAATGATGAGAGCCAAAACAGTTGCAGGATAAAGATTTATTAAAATTCTTGACCAAGGTTTCGGTTTATATATATACACTCCTGGAAATTGAAATAAGAACACCGTGAATTCATTGTCCCAGGAAGGGGAAACTTTATTGACACATTCCTGGGGTCAGATACATCACATGATCACACTGACAGAACCACAGGCACATAGACACAGGCAACAGAGCATGCACAATGTCGGCACTAGTACAGTGTATATCCACCTTTCGCAACAATGCAGGCTGCTATTCTCCCATGGAGACGATCGTAGAGATGCTGGATGTAGTCCTGTGGAACGGCTTGCCATGCCATTTCCACCTGGCGCCTCAGTTGGACCAGCGTTCGTGCTGGACGTGCAGACCGCGTGAGACGACGCTTCATCCAGTCCCAAACATGCTCAATGGGGGACAGATCCGGAGATCTTGCTGGCCAGGGTAGTTGACTTACACCTTCTAGAGCACGTTGGGTGGCACGGGATACATGCGGACGTGCATTGTCCTGTTGGAACAGCAAGTTCCCTTGCCGGTCTAGGAATGGTAGAACGATGGGTTCGATGACGGTTTGGATGTACCGTGCACTATTCAGTGTCCCCTCGACGATCACCAGTGGTGTACGGCCAGTGTAGGAGATCGCTCCCCACACCATGATGCCGGGTGTTGGCCCTGTGTGCCTCGGTCGTATGCAGTCCTGATTGTGGCGCTCACCTGCACGGCGCCAAACACGCATACGACCATCATTGGCACCAAGGCAGAAGCGACTCTCATCGCTGAAGACGACACGTCTCCATTCGTCCCTCCATTCACGCCTGTCGCGACACCACTGGAGGCGGGCTGCACGATGTTGGGGCGTGAGCGGAAGACGGCCTAACGGTGTGCGGGACCGTAGCCCAGCTTCATGGAGACGGTTGCGAATGGTCCTCGCCGATACCCCAGGAGCAACAGTGTCCCTAATTTGCTGAGAAGTGGCGGTGCGGTCCCCTACGGCGCTGCGTATGATCCTACGGTCTTGGCGTGCATCCGTGCGTCGCTGCGGTCCGGTCCCAGGTCGACGGGCACGTGCACCTTTCGCCAACCACTGGCGACAACATCGATGTACTGTGGAGACCTCACGCCCCACGTGTTGAGCAATTCGGCGGTACGTCCACCCGGCCTCCCGCATGCCCACTATACGCCCTCGCTCAAAGTCCGTCAACTGCACATACGGTTCACGTCCACGCTGTCGCGGCATGCTACCAGTGTTAAAGACTGCGATGGAGCTCCGTATGCCACGGCAAACTGGCTGACACTGACGGCGGCGGTGCACAAATGCTGCGCAGCTAGCGCCATTCGACGGCCAACACCACGGTTCCTGGTGTGTCCGCTGTGCCGTGCGTGTGATCATTGCTTGTACAGCCCTCTCGCAGTGTCCGGAGCAAGTATGGTGGGTTTGACACACCGGTGTCAATGTGTTCTTTTTTCCATTTCCAGGAGTGTATATACCTTCATCAGAATTAAAATGTCCTGAACAGGAAGACACTTTCATTAGCAAAAATTTAGCATCGGAAATGAGGAAGAAAGAAACACTATAGCTTAAGTAAATGTAAAATTACCTGTGTAATACAGGTACAAAAACTTTTAGTCACTTACTTAAATTACATCTTGCAGTGGAGATTAATGAAACAATTGTGCCAGAGGTGCCGTCAGTAGTTAAGACGTCACACTCCATTTATACAACATGATTATGGACACAGGGTCAATGCGAATACAGTTTAGCGTCAGTACTAGGCCTATAAACTATCGTGACGAGATTGTGAAAACATTAGGACAGATGGTTTCGCGGAGAGAGGGCACTTGTGGTATGTGCCAGACACTCGCGCACGTAAAAATCCATGGATACATACGCATGCGCATAAAAAAATCAGCATGTTTTACTTCTGATGAAGGTATATTTATACACACCGAAACTTTGGTCAAGAATTTTAATAAATCTTAATCCTGCAACTGTTTTGGCTGTCATCATTTACCGTGAAGAATTTCAACAGTTGCTGTTTCAGCCATGTTTGAAACCTTGAGATCTTCTGATTTTGTCCGTTAAAAACTCTTTGTGAAAGCCTGCGACTGTGAAAACAGGTTTGTTTACAAAAGCTTTTCCGCTACCAGCCACTATCTTCTTTTAGTCATCTTTTGTTAGTTTAATGGCCAGCGGAAGTGTTTAACCTCAGAAGAGTGTTCCTGGAGCCACTCTGTAGCAATTCTGGTGAAATGGCCCAATTCCGTCGGAATGCACAATGAATATGAATGGATGCAGGTGATGAGACAGGATGCTTACGTACGTGTTACCTGTCAGAGTCTCATCTAGACGTATCAGGGGGTCCCATATCACTTCAACTGCGCACGCCCCAAACAACTACAGAGCGCCCACCAGCTTGAGCAGTCCCCTGCTTACATGCAGGGTCAATGGAATCATTCTCTCGATGCTGCTTGAAACGAGACTCGTCCGACCAGGCAACATGTTTCCAGTCGTCAACAGTCCAGTGTCGATGTTGAAGGGCCCGGGTGAGGATTAAAGCTTTGTGTCGTGCAGTCATCAAGGATACACGAGCAGGCCTTCAGCCCGAAAGTCCATACCGACGATATTTCGCTGAATGGTTCGCACACTGACACTTGTTGATGATTCAGCATTGAAATCTGCAACAATTTGCGGAAGGGTTGCACTTCTGTCACGTTGAACGATTCTCTTCAGTCGTCGTTAGAACCGTTCTTGCAGGATCTTTTTCCGGCCGCAGTGACGTCGCAGATTTGATGTTTCACTGGATTCCGTATAGTCACGGTACAGTCGTGAAATGGTCGTACGGGAAAAACCCTACTTCATCGCCACTGTGTGCCATCGCTCGTGCGCCGACTATAACACTACGTTGAAACTCACTGAAATCTTGATAATCTGCCATTGTAGCAGCAGTATCCGATCTAACAACTGCGCCAGACGCTTGTTGTCTTATATGGGTGTTGCCGACCGCAGCGCCTTATTCTGCCTGTGTACGTATCTCTGTATTTGAATATGCATGCCTATACCAGTTTATTTGACACTTCAGTGAGGTATTACTAACACAGAAAATAGAGTACCGTTGGTAGCTGTTATGATACTACTGTACAGCATGTTTCCAGTTGAAGCATCTTTTATCGTGTGTTGTCAAATTTTACAGTTTGATCCAGACAAACAAATCTCCGGTTAGAGTTCAGGAACGATTTTGAGGATGTTTCATCGAAGCATGGTCAGAGCGTGAGAAAATATTTTTCACAGCTAGTCATTTATCAGGAGCTGCTTTCCGATAGTCAGATGACGTAATGACTGGATGTAAAATTTTATCTTAATGAGTACCGGTCACACAATAAATAAAAGTATGTTTTGAGAGAGTTTTGGAGTGGTAAAAAGTTTACTGCAGGTCCTGAATCAGTCAAAGTCTTCTCTAGAAAGTGGGTATCACGGCTGTCACATCAGACAGAAAAGAGGATGATCATGGGTCTAGACGGCAAGCGGCTTTGCTCTTGGCGGAAAACAATTATTTCCGCTCTTAGAGATAATGTGGATACGTTCATTGAGTATCTGGAGGGAGTGGAAAGAGTAGCCGCTGTTGAGGAGCACTTTCAGAATCATAATAGGTCCTCTAACAATCATGTAGGCCACCGAAATGATGACAGTAGGAACGTGAATGCTGGAAGTATAGAAGTTCAGAATACACGATCTAATTATTGTGGCCGGTGCCATGGTAGGGGAAGAGGAGGCAGAGAGCCTCCGGGCTTTCGCAGTAATTATTGTGGATGGCAGAAATATAAACGATATAAGTAATTTCAATACTTTACAGCAAATAACAATGATTACAAGGAATCACAAAGAGGTCATGTAGTACTGTCACTTCCGTTCTAAAGATTCTACCCAGCAAATTTTGAATGCACTCGATATAAAAAAATTTCATTAACTAAAGCAAACATATTTGTATTTGGATAAAAGTTAAGAAGACTGTAAATATTTAACGTCAGACCTATTAATTAATACATGTGTGAGAAAGGCGCCATTTGATACTTTAACGTGTGCTTAGGATGGCTGATAGCAGATATTCCGTTTGGCGGTCCGCTGCGCCCCTAAATCCAGACAGATAAGAAGTGAGAAGAGGCACTTCACACCGAGATATCAGACTGAGCGCATCAGTCGAATACCTGTGTGCGTTGTGCCTCGGATGACGTCACAGCTGGGCAGAGTTCAACGCATTTTCAGCGAAGGTAGGAAATGAACTGGCGAGAACTGTACACCTTCCTGGATAGTTTGATTATACCTAAGCAACTGGTGGTGTGCCGGCCGTAATGTTGACAAAACCCTGTGGCAAGTGACGAGATTATTTTTTACTTGTAAGGCGCGCAATTAACGTTTGGTGGTAAGAAGTCAGGGAGACAGATATGTTTATTTGTAACCTCTCATACGGGTCACCAAGAACTGTTAATAGTGCTGTTTCAGAGAGAGATATTATTATTACCATTATTGCGATATTATTACATTTTATGGGTACGAACGTTTACAGAACACAGTTAAAACTCAAAACTTTTATTTACACTCACAATTCCTGACCCCGCCGAGTAAATAGCAAATTAAAACATTTTCTTCCAGTGAGCACTAAGAGTAATGTGGATTTACAGACTGTAAGTTATGTCTGTACGTTCTTCATGGCTTTCTGGATGAGCGCAAAAGTGGTTTTCAGATTTTTGTAAGCGATGGAGGTAGGTATAAAGCACGCACGGGCAATTTAAGGATCTTTTCATAGCGGAAAAGTGAGCATTTGATTATTTACACGCTGCACCATAAGTTCACTATTTTAAATTGGCGAGTGCTTTTTACGTCGATCAGTTTTATGACGGAGTAGTGGTTTCCTACAGGAAATCTTTATTACCGAGGTCAACGACTACTGT
Source organism: Schistocerca piceifrons (assembly GCF_021461385.2). NCBI lineage: Eukaryota > Metazoa > Arthropoda > Insecta > Orthoptera > Acrididae > Schistocerca > Schistocerca piceifrons. Next base: position 1,186,330,853 of record NC_060138.1, on the reverse strand, counting down.
GTCTCTCTGATGCTCGAAGTACTTACAGAAACTGTGGAAGATTAAGCGTACACTACCCGATCAAATGTATCCTGAGTTTCCTTGGTAATATAGAGCTGTCCACTACATGTGACGAGAGGCTGAGTCAGCAATATAGTAGGAGGAGGCGAGTACTATGTCGACAGCAGGATGGGTTGCTCAGGAAGGCTCAGTGACTTTGAACGTGGACTAGTCACTCGATATCACCTGAGTAACAAATCCAAGTGAACCCTTCTAAAGCTGTCCAAGCAAACTTTCGGGAACGTGAGTATGAAGTGGAAATGTGAATGAACAATCACAGATTAATCAAAGCCAGAAAGACCATATGCACCTAGAGACGGGTACAAGTCTAGCGTTATGGAGGGTGAAAGCAAAAAAAAATTCAAGAAATCATCTGAAGGAATAATCTGTAATTCCAGTTGCTACATATAGTCCTGCTATTACAATGGTTGTGCTTAGGGACTTAAAACGAATGGGGTCCAATGGTCAAGCAGCTCCTCATAGGCCATGCATTTCTGTAGTGAATGCAAAACGTCACATGAGATCGTGTAAAGTGCGACGCTACTAGCCAGTGGATGACTGAAAACGAATGATTTGCAGTGACAAATCACGCTATACACAGTAGCAATTCGATTAAAGTGTTTGGACTTGGCGAATGGCTGAGATACATTACTTGCCATCAAGTGCGGTGCCGACAGTGAAGTGCAGAGGGCCGGCCGGGGTGGCCGAGCGATTCTAGGCGCTACAGTCTGGAACCGCTACGGTCGCAGGTTCGAATCCTGTCTCGGGCGTGGATGTGTGTGATGTCCTTAGTTTAGTTAGTTAGTAAGTAGTTCAAAGTTCAAGGGGACTGATGACCTTAAAAGTTAAGTCCGGGGGGGGGGGGGGGTGCTCAGAGCCATTTGAACCATTTGAAGTGCAGAGGGGTGGTCTTGCGATGTGAATGTCTGCTACCCTCACTGCCGTTAAGAGAATCCTACACGCGGAAGGATATGAACAGATTGTACAGAATTTAGAAGTGTTTGCAGTAGAGTTCGGAGACAATGATTGTTTGTATCTGTATGAGAATGCACCATTTCACAAAGTAGCGTATGTGAGGCAGTGGGTTTTGGATAACAACATTTCCGAAATGGACTGGCCTGTCCAGAGCCCCGACTTGAAGCTAATGGAGCACCTCCAGGATGGGGTAGAACGTCAACTTCGCTACAGATCCCAGTGTTTTGGTCTCGGCTCTTGAGAAACAATGAGCTGCCATTCCTCCACACTCAGACACCTCATACAAAGCGTCCCCAGCAGAGATCAAGCCTTCATAAAGACCAAGGGTACATACACCGCATGTTAATGTCCACTAAATATTGGTAAGTGTCCGGAAGCTTTCCATGAGGTAGTGTATACAGGAACACAGTTTATGCTATTAACAAACTGATGTAACAATGGCTAAAAATTCAATCACAGAGACCAAAACCATTTTTGATACCAACAGATTCCAAGTTAACTAGACTGTAGAAAATTCGGCGGGAGATGATTTCGATCTATAACGAACTGGTTGTGAACTTCCAATTCGAGTAATGCAGACACTTAAACACTGTACCGATGACAGAGCTAGAGTGGTAGAAGTACTACAGGCATATAATAGTATGTCATCATGAGAGCAAGTACTGTCTGAATTAAGAAGAATGGTGAGGAACGCCGGCCGAAGTGGCCGTGCGGTTAAAGGCGCTGCAGTCTGGAACCGCAAGCCCGCTACAGTCGCAGGTTCGAATCCTGCCTCGGGCATGGATGTTTGTTATGTCCTTAGGTTAGTTACGTTTAACTAGTTTTAAGTTCTAGGGGACTAATGACCTCAGCAGTTGAGTCCCATTCTGCTCAGAGCCAATGGTGAGGAACGGTTTGGTCCCTGCGGGGGTTCAAGTCCTCCCTCGGGCATGGGTGTGTGTGTTTGTCCTTAGGATAATTTAGGTTTTGAACATTTTTTGAGGAACGCTTGGAGATGTTACCGATGATCACTGAGAAGTTGGAGACTCATCTATATAATCGGGTATTACCACCTACTTAGTGAGTGATGACAGATCTGTCAGACGATCAGCACATGTTACGGACTGTATACGGTTCTTCCATATATGTTTTCATGTCTGTGCGCAGCGGCCTCCAATCAAAATTCATGGGAGATGATTCAGATTTCAGCCTCAAACTAGGCGAAAGGTATAACGTTTTGCTCCACTGTAAAACGTTGCTCAAACGCAATAAACTCTGCCCAAGGCGCGAGTTATCTTCTAAAAGCTATGTAACAAGCCTCAGGGTAGTGACGTCTTAGGTCGCTTCCTGCGATGGGCGCCACCGCGGTTGCCGTAAACTGTCTCCAGACACAAAAAAGCCAGCATCGGTCGTCAATAGAGCCATAACGAGAGTGGCTGAGCGGCGCTGCTGGCAGGTCGCGAGGCGGGCAGTAAATCAAGCAAACCAGAGTGCCCTCCGCCAACGAGGCCGGGCCCGGCCGCCATAAAACGCTGTGTTCTCACCGCGGCTGGGCCGCACGCGACTCCCCCCTCACTCGTCGACGTCTGCAGCAGCCACGCCATGCTGAGGGCTGCAGCTGTTCGCAAGGAACTGGTGCGTACCGTCTTACTCGTATCACTATTTCACATTCTCCATTACATTGTAATATTTCACATTTTTGCTGTAATACCATATGTGTGGTGTAAAAATGGTGAATAATAACTGTAGATACACCATTAGAAATCTCTGAGCCCTGATAGAACTTAGAACATTGAATCTGACTCATTCCATGTAGGCTTTCACGGCCGGCGTCTTTATCAGTAAACTCTTCCGGGCTAAGTTGCCGTGGTCGATCTGTAGAACTTCTTCTCCCTGACGTTTCGTTCTCAACTACGGAGAACATCTTCCGAGGGGAGTCGACGACTGGCTGCTAGGAGCTGGGGCCGCCGCTTATATAGAGATCGTAGGGGGCGCCACCACACGTCACATGGCGTCGATGTGCAGCTATCTCTGGCTATCGTCTGTTCTCTCGATTGCAGGCAATCGATTGTCACGTGATTGATGCAACGTCGACCGCCATATCTTATCCAATTTTAATCCTTCTTCTTTACGATTAAAATTGTATTGATGTTTGTGGATTTCAATTGTCTCTCTATACATACGTGTATAATAGTGCGACGTCCTCGCTAGCACGCTTGTTTCACCAAATTTTATGTCGTGATCTCCATCCTTAAAAACATGTTCCGCTACTGCCAATTTGTCGATATGTCCCAAGCGACAGTTTCTTTTGTGCTCCGTCAACCGTGTATTGATGCTTCTTTTGGTAGTTCCTATGTAAACCCTGCCGCAACTACACGGAATTTTATATACCCCTGGGGTGGCTAGGGGGTGACGAGCATCTTTTCTTGATCTTAGGCATTCACTAATTTTCTTAGTAGGTCTAAAAATGGTCTCTACCTGAAACTTGGCTAGTACTTTTCCAATGCGATCCGTGATATTATGGATGAACGGAAGAAATACTTTTCCAGCTGATGGTTGTTGCTGTCTCCTATTTTTAGGCATTTTTCTATTTGGGTGAAGTGCTCGATTAATCTCGTTTTTTGTATAACCATATTTCGCAAAGGCCATTCGTAAATGATTTAGTTCTTCTTGTAAGTAGCCTGGTTCACAAATATTATTGGCCCTATCCACTAGTGTTTTTATGACCCCCCTCTTTTGCCTAGGGTGGTGGTTTGAGTTCTTATGGAGGTAGCGATCGGTATGTGTACCTTTCCTGTAGACCTTATGGCCTAAGGTCCCATCCGCCCGTTTGATAACTGATACATCCAAGAAGTTAAGTTGTCCATTCTTCTCCTTCTCCATAGTAAATTTAATCTTTGGGTTGATGCTATTTAAGTGTACCAGAAAATCATTCAAGTCTTCTTCCTCATGATTCCATATTACAAAGGTATCATCCACATACCGATACCACTTCGAGGGGCTTTTTTTGGCCGACTGCAATGCTTGATGTTCAAAATATTCCATGAATAAATTCGCAATTGCGGGACTTAGGGGACTTCCCATGGCTACCCCATCGATCTGTTCATAAAATTCACCATTATACTGAAAATAGGTTGAGGATAGACAGTGTTGGAACAAGGCTACTATATCAGTAGGGAACATATTGGCTATATGGGAGAGAGCTTCATCAACTGGAACCATCGTGAACAAAGACACTATATCAAAACTGACAAGTATGTCATTAGGACCGACAGTAATTTCCTTCAATTTCTCAATGAAGTGTAGAGAGTTTTTAATATGACTCTCAGTTTTGCCTGTGTGAGGTTGTAACAAAGAATCTGACTGTTATTTATGTTGTTAACTAGCTTTTTACCATTGACTTCGCTCACATACACGTTTGTCACAAATATTCCGTACATCACATCGTCCAATCTCACTCCACGCTCAGTCTCGCTCCATTTCCTTTTCCCTCTCTCTCTCTATCCAGTTCCTCGTACAATTTCTCCCCTCTCTCTGTCACTCTTCCCCATCACCTACTCTCCCATTTGCTTGTTCGTCTCCCCTCCACCCTCTGTCTGTAAATGACCTATCCCCCCTTTCTCTGTCTTCTCCTGCGCCCTCTCTCCGTCCCTCTCCTACGTCATCCCTTTCCACAGCTACACCCACCCCAGTCGGAAGTGGCTCCTACCAACACAGTACGTGGGATGTATACCATGCTGAAACTGATCCAGTTGTTTCAGAGGAGATGTGGCACATACAAACATAAATACATCCATTTTCAAAATATTACTAGTGATTCAAAAAGAATCAGCAGATTTAAAACGTTCATTACAGACAAACGATAAAAGATAGATATATATTGGGTATTTCCCTGGATAGACTAATGTTCAAAGCTATGACACAACTCCACTGTAGCTTGTATCAACATGCCAACTACACAATTATAGAAAATATTTTGTGTATTGGAACTTGTGTGAAGTCAATCTGTTCCTGAAGTTGGGGGTTGGGTTGTTTGGGCGAAGAGACCAAACAGCGAAGTCATCGGTTTCGTCGGATTAGGGAAGGACGGGGAAGGAAGACGGCCATGCCCTTTCAAGGGAACCATCCCGGCATTTGCCTGGAGCGATTTAGGGGAATCACGGAAAACCTAAATCAGGGTGGCCGAACGCGGTTCCTGAAGTGCGACGTTGTTTCAGCAAGAGGCCTCTTCTGCTTATGAGCCGGCCACTGTGTTCTAGCGGTTCTAGGCGCGCAGTCCGGAACCGCGGGGCTGCTACGGTCGCAGGTTCGAATCCTGCCTCGGGCATGGATGTGTGTGATGTCCTTAGGTTAGTTAGGTTTAAGTAGTTCTAAGTTCCAGGGGCCTGATGACCACAGATGTTAAGTCCCATAGTGCTCAGAGCCATCCATCTGCTTATGACTAGCATACAAAATTCTTGGAAGTTGGTTGCACATGCAGAGGGAACAACACTGGTCGATTACGCATGTCTGATGAAAATGTCGAACATATCCGAGATGCGTTCACGATGAGCACTCGGAGGCCACAAGACGGGGAGGTCAGGAATTTCAGCTTCCTCAGTCAAAGGTGTGGCACGTTTGGAAACGACACCAGCACTTGAGGCCTTACAGTTTGCAGCTACCGCAGCAACTGCGTCGACGAGAACATAACAGAAAGTACGAATTTTGCACTTCATTTCTCCAGAATATGACAGAGGACACTTTGTTCAACGACGTATCTTTTCGGACGAATCGACGTTTCACCTATTGGGTAAAGTAAACTCTCATAATGTAAGAATTTGGGGATCTAAAAATGCTGTCGTCCTCGTCGTATATGAGACAGTCACCGAAACTGAATGTAGTTTTCGCCGTTTCTAAAAAAATGATTCAAGTGGCTCTGAGCACTATGGGACTTCTGAGGTCATTCGTCACCTAGAACTTAGAATTACTTAAACCTAACTAACCTAAGAACATCACACACATCCATGCCCGAGGCAGGATTCGAACCTGCGACCATAGCGGTCGCACGGTTCCAGAATGTAGCACCGAGAACCGCTCGGCCACCCCGGCCGGCTTGCCGTTTCTGTTCACAGCTGTTACGGATCATTATTTTTTGCGATGGAAACTCTGCCAGAAATGTCGCACTTGGACATGCTGTAAAACTGATTGTTTTCCTCAATTTCACCAAGATTTCTAGGATTTCATTTTGATGCATGATGGCTCCCCGCCTCACTCTCCCCTTGAGATGCGGTGCTATCTGAACAGTACCATCCCTCAACGTTGCACTCGAATAGGTAGCTACAAGATTGCTTTTGGGCTCCCAGGTCACCAGACCTATCTCACCTTGCGATTTTTTTACTAGGGAAGTACTTGGAAGATAGAGATTTTGACCCGCCTACGACAGCTACACAGCTGGCCTCCAAGAGATGAGAAAGTGAGTGGTTCAAGCTGTCGATTCAATAACAAGGACATGATCAATTTCTGGAATGAAATGGACTACCTATTCGTTGTTTCTTGAGCAACGCTTGGTAGAATGTTTGGTATAGTGCTGGTCGAACATAAAGCTAGGAACCTTCTTCTCTCCAGTGATATAGCAATCTGTTGTTTTCGTAGTTTGTCTGTAATAACTGAAATCCCTTCTTTCTTTTTGACTGACCTTGTATATAGATTTTATATGTGATGCGAGAGCTGACGAGAGATTCTAATATAGAGGGATTTTTTGTCAACTTGTGGATCGTTTTTCCATTTCATTAAGAAGTTAGAAGGAGGTTGAGCAGCAATATGCAACCTATTTGCTGATATCGCAATAGTGTGCGAAAAATGTCATATTGACTCATTGTAAGAGGATACAGGATAGGTTGACCAGATCTTCAAGCCGGTATGATAAATGACGAGTTGCTCTGAATGCGGAAAAATGTAAGGTAATGCAGCTGAGTATTAAAAGTAATCATGAAACGTCCGAATACAGTATTAGTGGTGCGTTGCTTGAAACTGTCACTTCGATTAAGTATCTAGGCGCAACGTTGCAAAGCGGCATGAAGTATAATGAGCAGGTATGGTCGGTGTTAGGGAAGGCGAATCGTTGACTACCGGAAATGCTCTCAGGGGATCCCTGCACGGACGAGGATGTTCAAATGGTTCAAATGGCTCTGAGCACTATGGGACTTAAAATCTGAGGTCATCAGTCCACTAAAACTTAGAACTATTTAAACTTAACTAACCTAAGGACATCACACACATCCATGCCCGAAGCAGGATTCGAACCTGCGATCGTAGCAGCAGCGCGGTTTCGGGACTGAAGCGCCTCGAACCTCTCGGCCACAGTGGCCGGCGACGAAGATGTTCCTTCAGCGAAACTTTCTTGAGAAGGTTTAGAGAACCGACATTTTCGACAGAATGCTGAACGACTGTAGTGAAATGGAGATCAAGAGCACACGTTTGGTGAAACCACTGACGGAATTGCTGTCTGGGGGGGGGGGGGGGGCGATCTTGTGGTAGCAGAGTTTGGGCTCGCTGCACATGGTAGGGATAGAGCAACTGTCCATGGAAAACTGTCCAGACAACAGACTTAGCGACATCTTCTGCTGCAGATATTATTCGGACATTGTCCTAGGGTTGTCCTTCACATGTTCTAATACCCAGAGTTCCATAACAGGTGTGCCAAAAGTGTGCCACTACCTCGTGCTCGTGTTGCAAAGATCCCGTTTGCGAAAGTCGCTGCAACAGGGTACCAAATGTCTTTATAGGTGATGTACGGCGTCGTGGATTTTAGGCTACATACAGCAACTTACAGGCTACATGCCCATAGACAGTTTTCATCTGCTTCCCCATTTTAGATGGCCATATCTGTCATCTCCAGTGATGAATAGTAGACATACGTTGGGACTTGCACGCCCTGCAACAGACACGGAAACAAGTTACTGGAATATACTGATGTGTCACGACGAACTATGGGCCATATGAATACTGCGGGTACACCAGATAAAAATAACATATCTGACTGATACATGCTTACTATAGTACGCTGTGGAACTGCGTGCGTGCTTGATACCAAAGCATTCACGTTGTGCTGCGCAATCGTACATGTAAGACCAGCTTGGTAGCTCAATGTTTAGCGTCCCTGCCTTGGGAGCTTAAGCACCTGAGTTATGATCCCAATACCTCCGTACATACTTCAATTTTTCTGAGGTGAAGAGGTCTGGAATTATGTCCACTCAGCCTCGTGATGCAAAATACCGAGATGCTTGAACAAAAAAATTGCAGCATCATCAGCAACCACTGACTTGCGATAATGGCTGGAGGGAATGGAGCTATGCTGATCACGTGTCCTACGACCCTACAGCGCACCTCACGCTGCCTTTGAGGCAGCAGTCGGCTAGTCGAAGCCTACCTACTGCCTAATCCGTCTGTGGCGGTCCTATATTTGAGGAGATACTTACGAGATAACTGCGGAAAAACTACATATTTTACTTACAGATTGACCATGTGCAATCAGGATATTCCGTGTGTGTCATGAGTTGACCCACAATACTGATCCATTATTCAGTGGAAATATACTAAATATATTAGGAGGTTTATTCGTTTGTTTCCAATATACGCAATTACATGAAGAACGGAAGTAGTTGAGCTTAATTGTTAGAGCAGCTCACAAGGTAAGTTTCCCAAGGGTTTACAGATTATTATTAGTGTAGTTATTTTCTATTATAATCGTGAGTTATTTATCAATTTCAATTAACAAAAGACACGAATATGGATCAGTAACCTAAAAAATCAAGTTGTTGTTGTTGTGTGGTCTTCAGTCCTGAGACTGGTTTGATGCAGCTCTCCACGCCACTCTATCCTGTGCAAGCTTCTTCATATCCTAGTACCTACTGCAACCTACATCCTTCTGAATCTGCTTAGTGTACTCATCTCTTGGTCTCCGTCTACGATTTTTACCCTGCATGCTGCCCTCCAATGCTAAATTTGTGATCCCTTGATGCCTCAGAACACGTCCTACCAACCGATCCCTTCTTCTAGTCAAGTTGTGCCACAAACTCCTCTTCTCCCCAATCCTATTCAATACCTCCTCATTAGTTACGTGATCTACCCACCTTATCTTCAGCATTCTTCTGTAGCACCACATTTCGAAAGCTTCTATTCTCTTCTTGTCCAAACTGGTTATCGTCCATGTTTCATTTCCATACATGGCTACACTCCATACAAATACTTTCAGAAACGACTTCCTGACACTTAAATGTATACTCGATGTTAACAAATTTCTCTTCTTCTGAAACGATTTCCTTGCCATTGCCAGTCTACATTTTATATCCTCTCTACTTCGACCATCATCAGTTATTTTACTCCCTAAATAGCAAAACTCCTTTACTACTTTAAGTGTCTCATTTCCTAATCTAATCCCCTCAGCATCACCCGGTTTAATCTGACTACATTCCATTATCCCCGTTTTGCTTTTGTTGATGTTCATCTTGTATCCTCCTTTCAAGACACTGTCCATTCCGTTCAACTGCTCTTCCAAGTCCTTTGCTGTCTCTGACAGATTTTCAATGTCATCGGTGAACCTCAAAGTTTTTACTTCTTCTCCATGGATTTTAATACCTACTCCGAATTTTTCTTTTGTTTCCTTCACTGCTTGCTCAATATACAGATTGAATAACATCGGGGAGAGGCTACAACCCTCTCTCACTCCTTTCCCAACCACTGCTCCCCTTTCATGCCCCTCGACTCTTATAACTGCCATCTGGTTTCTGTACAAATTGTAAATAGCCTTTCGCTCCCTGTATTTTACCCCTGCCACCTTCAGAATGTGAAAGAGAGTATTCCAGTTAACGTTGTCAAAAGCTTTCTCTAAGTCTACACATGCTAGAAACGTAGGTTTGCCTTTTCTTAATCTTTCTTCTAAGATAAGTCGTAAGGTTAGTATTGCCTCACGTGTTCCAACATTTGTACGGAATCCAAACTGACCTTCCCCAAGGTCCGCTTCTACCAGTTTTTCCATTCGTCTGTAAAGAATTCGTGTTAGTACTTTGCAGCTGTGACTTATTAAACTGATAGTTCGGTAATTTTCACATCTGTCAGCACCTGCTTTCTTTGGGATTGGAATTATTATATTCTTCTTGAAGTCTGTGGGTATTTCGCCTGTCTCATACATCTTGTTCACCAGATGGTGGAGGTTTGTCATGACTGGCTCTCCGAAGGCCATCAGTAGATCTAATGGAATGTTGTCTACTCCCGGGGCCTTGTTTCGACTCAGGTCTTTCAGTCCTCTGTCAAACTCTTCACGCAGTATCATATCTCCCATTTCATTTTCATCTACATCCTCATCCATTTCCATAATATTGTCCTCAAGTACATCGCCCTTGTATAAACCTTCTATATACACCTTCCACCTTTCTGCCTTCCCTTCTTTGCTTAGAACTGGGTTGCCATCTGAGATCTTGATATTCATACAAGTGGTTCTCTTCTCTCCAAAGGTCTCTTTAATTTTCCTGTAGGCAGTATCTATCTTACCCCTAGTGAGGCAAGCCTCTACATCCTTACATTTGTCCTCTAGCCATCCCTGCTTAGCCATTTTGCACTTCCTGTCGATCTCATTTTTGAGACGTTTGTATTCCTTTTTGCCTGCTTCATTTACTGCATTTTTATATTTTCTCCTTTCATCAATTAAATTCAATATTTATTCTGTTACCCAAGGATTTCTATTAGCCCTCGTCTTTTTACCTACTTGATCGTCTGCTGCCTTCACTACTTCATCCCTCAGAGCTATCCATTCTTCTTCTACTGTATTTCTTTCCCCCGTTACTGTCAATCGTTCCCTTATGATCTCCCTGAAACTCTGTACAACCTCTCGTTCTTTCAGTTTATCCAGGTCCCATCTCCTTAAATTCCCGCCTTTTTGCAGTTTCTTCAGTTTCAATCTGCAGTTCATAACCAATAGATTGTGGTCAGAATCCACATCTGCCCCTGGAAACGTCTTACAATTTAAAACCTGGTTCCTAAATCTCTGTCTTACCATTATGTAATCTATCTGATACCTTTTAGTATCTCCAGGATTCTTCCAGGTATACAACCTTCTTTCATGATTCTTGAACCAAGTGTTAGCTACGATTAAGTTATGTTCTGTGCAAAATCCTACAGGGCGGCTTCCTCTTCCGTTTCTTCCCCCCAATCCATATTCACCTACTATGTTTCCTTCTCTCCCTTTTCCTACACTCGAATTCCAGTCACCCATGACTATTAAATTTTCGTCTCCCTTCACAATCTGAATAATTTCTTTTATTTCATCATACATTTCTTCAATTTCTTCGTCATCTGCAGAGCTAGTTGGCATATAAACTTGTACTACTGTAGTAGGTGTGGGCTTCGTATCTATCTTGGCCACAATAATGCGTTCACTATGCTGTTTGTAGTAGCTTACCTGCATTCCTATTTTCCTATTCATTATTAAACCTACACCTGCATTACCCCTATTTGATTTTGTGTTTATAGCCCTGTAATCACCTGACCAGAAGTCTTGTTCCTCCTGCCACCGAACTTCACTAATTCCCACTATATCTAACTTCAACCTATCCATTTCCCTTTTCAAATTTTCTAACCTACCTCCCCGATTAAGGGATCAGACATTCCACGCTCCGATCCGTAGAACGCCAGTTTTCTTTCTCCTGATAACGACATCCTCTTGAGCAGTCCCCGCCCGGAGATCCGAATGTGGGACTATTTTACCTCCGGAATATTTTACCCAAGAGGACGCCATCATCATTTAATCATACAGTAAAGCTGCATGTCCTCAGGAGAAATTAGGGCTGTAGTTTCCCCTTGCTTTCAGCCGTTCGCAGTACCAGTACAGCAAGGCCGTTTTGGTTAATGTTACAAAGCCAGATCAGTCAATCATCCAGACTGTTGCCCCTGCAACTACTGAAAAGGTTGCTGCCCCTCTTCAGGAACCACATGTTTGTCTGGCCTCTCAACAGATACCCCTCCGTTGTGGTTGCATCTACGGGACGGCCATCTGTATCGCTGAGGCACGCAAGCCTCCTCACCAACGGCAAGGTCCATGGTTCACGAATGCAAAACGCAAAATAACAGTTTCAAGCTTAAAGCAAATATAAGTAAACTAAGTAATTAGAATAGCAATGAATGTTTAATTTTAATTTGATATAGTAAAATTTTCGAACAGCACACTGTGTACAGCTTATTTTTCCACAAATGGTATTTCAGAAACCAGCTGTATTACACAGGGATATATGCAGATTGAAAGCGTCTTTTATTTGTGTTGTGATAAATGTTTTCGTTTCTCAAAGCGAATTAATGGTAGTGGGGTATTTTACACAATTTCAAATTGTTACCAAAGTTGATTATAAAGGTTTCAAGAACATTAACTACGTATCATCTTTTATATGAAAAATATTTTATGTTTCATCGTTTCGGAGGTATTACCCCTAAACCTAATATTCCAATTTACCTTTCGGGTTGCATTTTACTCCTGAAATGTAAAACTGGACACAAAAATTAGAAAAGCACTCCGTCTTCAGGCCACAAGTGGCCCATCGGGACCGTCCGACCGTCGTGTCATCCTCAACTAAGGATGCAAATAGGAGGGGCATGTGGTCAGCACACCGCTCTCCCGGTCGATATGATGGTTTTCTTTGACCGGAGCCGCTACTATTCGGTCGAGTTGCTCCTCATTTGGCATCACGAGGCTGTGTGCACACCAAAAAATGGCAACAGTGCATGGCGGACCAGATTGTCTCCCATCCAAGTGCCGGCTACGCCCGACAGCGCTAAACTTCGGTGATCTAACGGGAACCGGTGTATCCACTGCGGCAAGGCCGTTGCCGGACACAAAAATTACGTATTGCACTATTTTGCCCAGTCAACACACTCGCCAAATTCCATCAACACCGTTTATTGACACTTGGGAGTGTTCCGTTGTCAGTCTCATGAGTTCATATGAGGTGCTGCTGAATAAACATGCAGTGGCATCATCCGCAATCATCGACTTGAGACAATGGCTGGAGGGTTTGGTGCTATGCTGATCACGTATCCCACGATCTTAGACCGCCCTCATTCACCTTGTAGGCAACAGTCTACTGTAAAAACCTACCTGAGGCCTAATGCATGAAGTAGGTTTACATACCTGAGGGAATACCTACGACTGCGGGTGAAAACCTTATACTTTTCTTATAGCTCGACTTTATGCAATCAGTATAGTCTTTCTGTGTCATGAGTTGCCCCGCAAAACAGTTACATGACATGATATTGAACAGAAATATGCTCAGTATGTTGGGTGGTTGATCAGTTTGTTTCCAAGACAAAGCATTAAACTAAGAAATAGTTGAGCTTAACTGTTTGAGCAGCTCAGTAAGAGCACTCTGATACAGTGGGACAAATCATTCACCAATTAAAAACAGCGCAATTATAAATATGAGTCTTGTGAGTCTTTCGCGACTGTATATTTGGCTTGGGGGCAGTAGTTCCAAATTTGGCACCTATCCTTCGCACCAGCTGACGTCATCACAGCTGCAGCGGCATGGAGTAGTGCCGCTGTTTAACTCACTGTTCCATGCAACTGCCAATTTTGTTCATTTGGGGAAAGTCCTTGACGCTGCTGCCTCGCGTATTTAACGCGAACATTTTGCCTATCCGGCAGTCAAGAACTTTAGCTTCTGAGGACGATGGCGGTGGATGCTACCGAAATCTTGTAAACTGAGAACGTTTCACCTAGTAAAAACCATCTACAATCGCATTCTCAATGTGAGAAGAAGTGCAGAAGAAGTGAATCTCGGCTCTTTGCACATCCCTGAAAGTATAGGTACGCATAGGAGCTATCGGATAGTTGTTTAAGTATGGAGAAAGACCACGAGGAGAGCTGAAAGAAACTAAAAAAAATAGTTTAATTTTGCTTTAATGACAGATGAATTAGAGACTGGAAAAGAATTGGGAAGCAAACCGGCGCTGTATCTTTTAATGCTATCACAAGAGATACTTGAATGACCACTCACATCTAAAATCTGGATGGCTAGCACACATATCCTCAATACGGAGACCAGCATCTAAACCACTGCATCACCAGTCTCGGTTACATTGATTTTTTAGAGCTATCTCTGGTGTGCAACTGGTTGTAAGGTATGATATCGTCAAAGCACAGTGTGGCCTGAGCTCCCAGTTGGTGCACATCAACAGCGCAGAAAGATACGTATATAGCTTCCTTTCTGTGTTTACTTAGTAGATTCTTACTTCAATTGCGTGTGAGTTTCGTATAGGAGGTGTAATTTCGAGTTTTAGTTACTGTAATCGTGAATTCAGGCAGGTTGTAGCGCAGTCGTTAGGCATTTGTACAGGTTAGTTCATACATTCTTTGCGTGTTTCCCTTGCGTTATCTAGGCACAGATTCGTGTTTCAGTAACTGTAGTTCATCATAGATTAGAATGGACAGGGCCTGTGATTGCTGTGTTCAGATGAGGGCTGAGTTGGCATCCCTTCGCTCACAGCTGCAGGCGGCGCTGACTTCGGTTGCGCAGCTTGAGGCTGTGGCCAATGGGCACCACTGTGGGGAGCCGGACTTTTGTATCACAGGGATGTGAACCTCATCCCGTCTGTCCACAAATCGGTCTGCCGCTGTGGTTGCCCCAGTTGCTGCCCGCAGTGGGGCTGAGCCTTCACCCGTGGTTGATTGGGAGGTCGTTCCAAGGCGTGACAGGCAGCGAAAGACGTCCCCAGAGGCTGATCAGAAAGCCTACCCGGTGCGTCTGACAAACAGGTTTCAGGTACTGTCTCTGGCTGAGCCAGATGCAGCTGCCTGCCCTGTTTCAGAGGATGATTCCCAGCCATCAAGGTCAGGGCAATCGCAGAGAGTGGGCTTATTGGTAGTTTGGAGCTCCAATGTTAGGCGCGTAATGGGCCCCCTTAAGGATATGGCGGCTAAGGAGGGGAAGAAATCCAGTGTGCACTCCATGTGCATTCCGGGTGGAGTCATTTCTGATGTGGAAAGGGTCCTTCCGGATGCCATGAAGAGCACAGGGTGCAGCCAGCTGCAGGTGGTGGCACATGTCGCTTTGGATCTGAGGAAATTCTCCCTGGATTCCAGCGGCTATGTGATTTGGTAAAGGCTGCCGGTCTTGCTTACGAGATGAAGGTAGAGCTCACCATCTGCAGCATCGATGACAGAACCGACTGTGGACCTTTGGTGCAGAGCCGGGAGGAGGGTCTGAATCAGAGGCTTAGAGGGTTTTGCGACCGTGTTGGATGCAGATTCCTTGACTTGCGCCATAGGGTGGTGGGGTTTCGGGCTCCGCTGAATAGATCAGGAGTTCACTGCACTCAGCTGGCGGCTACACGGGTAGCGGAGGCTGTGTGGCGTGGACTGGGCGGTTTTTTTTAGGTTAGAAGGCCTCGGGAAAGTACAGCGTGGGCTGCAATCTCAAAGGTTGCATGGCAAGTACAGGACGTGGTTGGATCAATTAACAGTCGGAATTGTAGTTGTAAATTGTTGCAGTTGTGCTGGGAAAGTCCCTGAGCTTCAAGCGCTAATAGAAAGCACGGAAGCTGAAATCGTTATAGGAACAGAAAGCTGGCTAAAGCCTGAAATAAGTTCTGCAGAAATTTTTACGAAGTCTCAGACGGTGTTCAGGAAAGACAGATTAGGCAGAATTGGTGGTGGAGTGTTTGTGTCTGTCAATAGCGGTTTATCTTGTAGTGAAGTCGAAGTAGATACTCCGTGCGAATTGGTATGGGTGGAGGTTATACATAACAGCCGACCTAAGTTAATAATTGGCTCCTTCTACCGACCCCCAGACTCTGATTATATAGTTGCTGAACAGTTAAGAGAAAATTTGAGTCTCGTAACACATAAATACCCCACTCATACGGTTATAGTTGGTGGGGACTTCAACCTTCCCTCGATATGTTGGCAAAAACACTTGTTCCAAACCGGTGGTAGGTAGAAAACATCTTCCGAGATTGTCCTAAATGCTTTCTCCGAAAATTATTTATCGCAGTTAGTCAACGAACCCACGCAAATTGTAAATGGTTGCGAAAACACACTTGACCTCTTAGCCACAAACAATCCAGATCTAATAGAGAGAATCATGACTAATACAGGGATTAGTGATCACAAGGTCGTTGTAGCTAGGCTCAAGACCGTTTCTTCCAAATCCACCAGAAACAAACGCAAAATAATTTTATTTAAAAAAGCGGATAAAGTGTCACTAGAAGCCTTCCTAAGAGACAATCTCCATTCCTTCCGAACTGATCATGCAAATGTAGACGAGATGTGGCTCAAATTCAAAGATATAGTAGCAACAGCAATTGAGAGATTCACACATCATAAATTGGTAAGAGATGGAACTGATACCCCCTGGGTATACAAAACAAGTCCGAACGCTGTTGCAGAGGCAACGGAAAAAAAAACATGCGAAGTTCAGAAGAACGCGAAATCCCAAAGATTGGCTAAAATTTACAGACGCGCATAATTTGGCACGGACTTCAATGCGAGATGCCTTTAATAGGTTCCACAACGAAACATTGTCTCGAAATTTGGTAGAAAATCCGAAGAAATTGTGGTCGTATGTAAAGTCCACAAGCGGCAAGACGCAGTCAATACCTTCGCTGCGCAGTGCTGATGGTACTGTTACCGACGACTGTGCCGCTAAAGCGGAGTTATTGAGCCCAGTTTTCCGAAATGCCTTCAGCAGGGAAGACGAATGGACTATTCCAGAATTTGAAACACGAACATCTGCTAGCATGAGTTTCTTAGAAGTAGATACGTTAGGGGTCTTCAGGTCCAGATTGTATACCGATTAGGTTCCTTTCAGATTACGCTGAAACAATAGCTCCCTACTTAGCAATCATATACAACCGCTCGCTCACCGATAGATCTGTACCTACAGATTGGAAGATTGCTCAGGTCGCACTAGTGTTTACGAAGGGTAGTAGGAGTAATCCATCAAACCAGAGACCTATATCATTGACGTCCGTTTGCAGTAGGCTTTTGCAGCATATATTGTATTCAAACATTATGAATCACCTCGAAGGGAACGATCTGTTGATACGTAATCAGCATGGTTTCAGAAAACATCGTTCTTGTGCAACGCAGCTAGCTCTTTATTCGCACGAAGTAATGGCCGCTATCGACAGGGGATCTCAAGTTGATTCCGTATTTCTATATTTCCGGAAAGCTTTTGACACCGTTCCTCACAAGCGACTTCTAATCAAGCTGCGAGCCTATGGGGTATCATCTCAGTTGTGCGACTGGATTCGTGATTTCCTGTCAGGAAGGTCGTAGTAATAGACAGCAAATCATCAAGTAAAATTGAAGTGACATCAGGTCTTCCCCAGGGAACCGTCCTGGGACATCTGCTGTTCCTGATCTATATAAATGACCTGGGTGACAATCTGAGCAGTTCTCTTAGGTTGTTCGCAGATGATTCTGTAATTTACCGTCTAGTAAGGTCATTCGAAGACCACTGTCAGTTGCAAAGCGATTTAGAAAAGATTGCTGTATGGTGCGGCAGGTGGCAGTTGACGCTAAATAACGAAAAGTGTGAGGTGATCCACATGAGTTCCAAAAGAAATACGTTGGAATTCGATTACTCGATAAATAGTACAATTCTCAAGGCCGTCAATTCAACTAAGTACCTGGGTGTTAAAATTACGAACAACTTCAGTTTGAAAGACCACATAGATAATATTGTGGGAGAGGCGAGCCAAAGGTTGCGTTTCATTGGCAGGACAGACAGCTTACACTGCACTCGTTCGTCCTCTGTTATAATATTGCTGCGCGGTGTGGGATCCTTACCAGGTGGGATTGACAGAGGAAATCGAAAGGGTGCAAAAAAGGGCAGCTCGTTTTGTATTATCACGTAATAGGGGAGCGCGTGTGGCAGATATGATACGCGGGTTGGCATGGAAGTCATTAAAGCAGAGACGTTTTTCTTCACTGCAAGATCTATTTACGAAATTTCAGTCACCAACTTTCTCTTCCGAATGCGAAAATATTTTGTTGAGCCCAACCTACATAGGTAGGAATGATCATCAAAATAAAATAAGAGAAGTCAAAGATCGAACAGAATGGTTTAGGTGTTCGTTTTTCCCGCGCGCTGTTCGGTAGTGGAATGGTAGAGAGGTAGTATGATTGTGGTTCGATGAACCCTCTGCCAAGCACTTAAATGTGAATTGCAGAGTAATCATGTAGATGTAGATGTAGAGGTAGGCGGTGAATCCAGCTTTCGAATATGACACTGTTTGGTCCTATAGCCATGTGAATGTTGATTATGTCCTATGAATTCGCGCCCTGATATGTATGCGATCACTTGTGGAGTATGCAGAATGAATCCCACATAGGGGAGCGGAAACTGAATGTAAACATTGAGCTAAGATTATTTATAATCAGGTTACTTAACTATATTAATATATTTACTTTATTGATGCCGGGAGTTTTAGGGAAACAGGATTTTTACGTCACAGAATGATTCCATAAGGCTGAAGAACATAATCTTGTGTTACCTAATGATGATCAATCGATCGAAAAGTAGTGAATAAAGTTTATTTCATCACAAGCTCTGGCCAATACACAAATTTGACTTTCTTCAATGCCCATGTTTCTTATGCTGTTTCGTTGTCACACATATTCAGGGCTTTCAGTTTGGCATTGAATTCTTTGCAGAGCTTGTAGACTGAGAAAGCGGTGTTGTTGATTGTCAAATGTATTGGTCGATATCTGTTGAATCATAACATTGGCGTGTAGAGCTGTGATACGTTGATCCCGATTGCCTGTTTTTGTTTGTCATCTCGTTAAAAGAAAGGAACTTCTATTGATATTTTCTCTAATCAAGTTCGAAATATTCTAGCTGGAGCATTTGAAACTTCTTTAACTTCATTTTCTGTGAAAAAGGCTGCCGTTTAAGGAATACATAATGCATCGCAATTAACAACTAATTTTATTACCCTATTCATCTCTTGTAATTACTCCCTAATGAGTTTCAAATTTATTATTTATTCCTCTAACGAACGTTTTACCCATTACATTTCCTATTATTTTCTTGATGAGTGTTATAGCAGTTTGTTTCACGTTAACGGTAATTTAATTTTGTTCTAATGCGTTTTATTTTGCGATGTTACCTGCAATTTTTATTTGTGTTATGCTTTCGTTAATGGTTTAGGAAAAGAGAGTTAAATTTAGCTTATATTTCGGAATTTTGTTAATAAGACTTACAAGTTGTCTCTTTCCTGAGACGGTAACGTCAGTCAAATTACGTTTTTGTAAACGTCTTTTTATTTTCATCCTTACGTTAAGAAGTTTCTTTTAATGTCTCGTTCAAATTCTATTTTGTGAATATCGAACCCAGTTTCTGCTTCTTCCAAAATATAAGGTCACTCCATTGCCGGTAATGAGTTGCTAAAGCTTGATGTAATTTGAAAGAAACAAAGTTTAATCTCTTCCTCAAACCTTTTCAGTCTCTTCTCAACAATAATGAAACCGTCACGTAAGGGTCGACGGACAGTTAAAATCAAAGTTTTTATCAGTCTGGCATATGATAATTGCCGATTTGTTAGCTGCAGTCTTTTAACCATTCTTAAATTATATTATTTGTTATATAAAGTGAAAGCTTTCTCCATTTTACCAGATCTTCTGTGGGCTGTGGCTTCGGAGCGTATATAACTGAGTGGATACCTATCATCCCCTTATTTTCATAATCTCTTTTCGATAGTTCTTAGTTGCCAAATTGTGATTTATTACGAGGAGGTCAGATCTGTCCATACTCTTTCCACCTTACGCCATAGATAGTCAGTCGTCTGTTGAAACATAGGTTTTCTAAGGGACCCACGCTGGTCTGTTGCTGCTTTTCTCTTTACTACTAGTTCTAAATTCTGTACCCAAGTTACTATCATTCCCACTTGTAGTCTGTACGAACTGATTTTCAGTATTGTTGTACAGACCTGCAACTGACGGGTTCCATTTCCCTACATTATTTGACACATGAATTTATTAGTAATATTGTTATTGATGCTTAACTCTAATTATGTCACAATAAAACGATCGGTTAAAGAACACCATCAAGATTAATACCTGAATAAGGGATACGTCAGTTCGATGTGGACAGATGAAACGACGCAGTGGAACATTCAGAATCATCGAATCACCAACACAGAAAAAGAAACCATTGCTATACATCTGGTTAAATCTTGAATCACGGAAACAATGGTATCATTGTGATAATGGAGAGAACAGACCCTAACAGTTTACACAAATTTGAATTTTTAGTTTTGGTATCCACATAGCGTGATTTAGTAGAAAGATAAACCTTCTTAAATGTGACGTAATACTGGAGTATTACACTGAATAGGGGGAAAATGTTAAGCATTGACTTGAGAACTATCACGTAAAATATGTCGCCTATACATTTACGTAAATAAACTTATGGCTGTTAATGTCGTAGGAGATATGGACGTTCGCCGTTTACTAAATACGGTGACTTCTCCATCGTCTTCTTCGTTGTAATTTTCCATAAATTCTAAATTCAAACGCCGGTAACAAGCGAACGAAACTTCTCTTTAGTGCTTTCATTGATTTATTGTTTTGTAGTAGGGTAAACCAAATCCCGTATATCCCATTTTAGCAGCGTAATCATGAAAATATGTTTAAATTTTGTTTCTAGTTTCGGCCAGTGTGTACCAGATAGGGTTGATAGAAGAGATAGAGAGGATCCAACGGAGAGCAGCGCGCTTCGTTACAGGATCATTTAGTAATCGCGAAAGCGTTACGGAGATGATAGATAAACTTCAGTGGAAGACTCTGCAGGAGAGACGCTCACTAGCTGGGTACAGGCTTTTGTTGAAGTTTCGAGAACATACCTTCAACGAGGAGTCAAGCAGTATATTGCTGCCTCCTACATATA
Organism: Schistocerca piceifrons; assembly: GCF_021461385.2. Lineage (NCBI taxonomy): Eukaryota > Metazoa > Arthropoda > Insecta > Orthoptera > Acrididae > Schistocerca > Schistocerca piceifrons. The sequence goes on along the minus strand of NC_060138.1, from coordinate 1,186,309,947 downwards.
TCTCGCGAAGAGACCATGAGGATAAAATCAGAGATTAGAGCCCACACAGAGGCATACCGAGAATCCTTCGTTCCACGAACAATACGAGACCGGAATAGATGAGAGAACCGATAGAGGTACTCAAGGTACCCTTCGCCACACACCGTTAGGTGGCTTGCGGAGTATGGATGTAGATGTAGATGTAGGTCATCTTCAGATAGCCACTGGCTATTGTATGTAGCACTTCTGTGTGTGTTAGATATTTGTGTCCTTCTTTGAGCACATGTTCAGCAAAGGTGGAGTCCGATTTATCTCCAGCTGCGTTCTTGTTCACTCAGCCATGTTGACATGGCCCGACCCGTCTGACCAATGTACAGTTTATTGCAGTCAGTGCAGGTTATTTTGTAGACCCCACTGTTGCTTATTTTGTCCTTGCTGTTGAATAGGAGGTTAGTCGTAGTACCTCTTACATAAAATGATGATTTATAGTTCTGAGATTATGGTGTTTTGACTAGTTTGTCTGATAGCTTACCTAGATATGGTATAGTCAGCAGTTGGTTTTTTGGTGTAGTTGTTATTGCAAAGGGGGCATAAATGTAGGGCAAGCTTTTCCTTATTTGTTTCTTGTGCAGGATTTTGTCAACTAATTCAGGGTTATAGCCATTGTTATATGCAGTATATTTAATGTTGTCTACTTCTATTTGGAAATTCTGTTTTGACATTGGTATGGATGTGAGGCGATGTACCATGGAATGTAAGGCTACATGTTTGTGTGTTATTGGGTGTTGTGAACATGAGAGTATTACTGTGTCTGTTGTGGGTTTTCTCTAAATTTTGAAAGTATGTGTATTTGCAAATCGACGTCAGTGATTTGGTTCTGTAGTTCTGTGGATTACTCGTATTTGTCTTTTTGAGTATTGGAGTGACCTGTGAAATCATCCATCCTTTACGTACTGATCTTCCTTCGAACGAGCTGTTGTATACGCTTGCTAAGGACGGAGCTACATGACATTAGCATACTCTGAAACAAACCTAATTTGAATACAACGTAAACAGGAAGAATTAGTGAACCGTGAATTTACTTTCAAAATCTCTTTCTTAATGAATTTATTTACTAGCGATTCATCAAGAACATTAACACATTTAATCACACTATGTGAGCGTGGAAGTAGTTGCCAATGGGTAACTGATGAGACAATTTTTTTTCAATAAATGGATATTTTATTCCTAAGAGCCCTTTTTTTAAACAGATTTAAAATTGTAAACAGAAAGCACCCTGTAAATGTCAAGTTACCGTTTATTCAGAGGCAGAAATAAGAATTTTCTTTTGATAGTATGATCTTTCGGGCTGAAAACCTTGCCGCTCCCTTTCAACACGGCCGTAGTCACGACCGCGCACAACAACCTCTGACAGGCTACACTGGTGCAAATCTGCAACACACCAGATTACTTTAAACTAAAAATTTTAACAACTCACACAAACACATAAACTATGCACCCCGTAAAAGGGATGGAAATGGTAAAAAACACTCACATTAAAAATTATTTGCTACCGAATGTGCAACTTGTTTTTAAAGAACTCTTACGGTGGAAGGGTGGCAATTTTATATACTAAAATGACCATTTAAATAAAATCCATGAAATGCAGTTTTACATAAAATGTACCAACATGCTCTACATTACACATATACCACCTCGCAAGATGATAGGCAAGATAAAAACGTATTTCAGGAATTCGGCCTTTACACCTTAAGCAATAAGTTCGTTAACACCGAATGCGACAACCATGACTGAGGCAGTTATTAACGTACGGCAGACCGACAGACAGACAGACACTAACTGCCTAACAAATGCGGACCTAGACGGACGAGCAAGTTGGTGACGAGGGACTGACCAAGAACATAAGTTGAATTTAACAAGTAAATGAAACAACATAGAACGAATCACTTAACTTTTAATAAACTGCGATGTCCGGCGAAGACCTGACGTAGCACGCCCAAAACGCTCTCCCGAACCGTCCACTGCCAGCCACTTCAACGGACGCAGGAAGGCGCGCCGGTCTCCCGTCTCACGGCGTCGCAGCTCGCCCCGGCCAGACCGATGTCGTGGGTTGACTCCTGTTTCTCTGGTGTAGGCCGCGAAGCCACTACGCCTCGCTATACGGCGCGGCCCACTGGCTGCCACGTGGCGACCTCGCATGCGCCGACGCTCAAGACGGACAAGGCATCTTGTGTCTCAGTGCACGACTGACCAACCGATCGATCCAACCAGCCTTAAGGTCGATCCGAACGACAGACATCCTGGCACTCCAGACGACAGACCGACATTGACTAAGCGATACACTCGGTCAGACCCACCCCTGCAGAGGAAAAATGCCTTCAGGCTACCCGGCATCCCTGCCCTGGGAAGAGACTGACCTACCGATAAATCCAACCGCCAATGTCCATTGCCTGAACAAACTCGCGGCCTAACACATACTAGCACTCTGGACGACAGACAGACAGACACACTGACTGCCCCACACTGACCCGGCTGACTAACTGACCGACTTGCCGAGACTGACAGACTGCCCCCCCCCCCCCTGCTGATTTTTTTTTTCCTTTATTGAGTTTCGATTCCCCCTAAAGGGGGCGGGCTGGCAGCAGCTTATTACGCCACTCTTCAGCCTACAGAATTTGTTTTAAACAGATGTAGATAAGAAAAAATAATAACAGTTGGCGATAAAATCAGTGACTTACGGGTAAAATGGCAGAAAATCCAGGAGCTTAAAACATAAAACACAGGGTTGATGATGCTAATAAAATACACAGGAAGCAGAAAAATAATAGACAGACAATTAAAAAACACGGCGACAGTCTGGGTTCTGTTTGCAAGAGATATAAAAGGCACACCCAGCGACAGCATGATCTCCGTTCGCAACACTGTGGAAAGACACACAACACGGAACACTCACTTAAACACTGCACTAAAATGTTGGCACGAATATGACATACCACACCCGAGAGCAGGTGGGGGAAACTGGTCAGATGACAGGAAAAAAAGGGGGGGAAGGAGAGGAAAAGCGAAGTGGGAGGGGGGAAAGGAGCCAATGGAAGAGGGGGATCCAGAAGAGGGGTGGGGGGTGCTGAGCAGACGTGCCAGGGAGTGGGGAAGGCAGAGGAAGGGAGAACAAAGGGACTCGGGGGGGGGGGGAAGAAAGGGAGAGGGTAGGAAGGGAGAAAACACAGGTTGGAGGGGGGGGAGGAAGAGGGAACCCAGGGAAAGGACGGAGGAAAGGTGGGGGGGTGAGGATCAGAGTTGATAGGAGGGATAAATGGAGGGAGAGAGGGCACCATCGGGGAAGGGGAGTTGATGGAAGCCACCTTGGGAAAGGAGATGTAGGGTGTAGAGATGGAGGGTAGGGGGATACAACAGTGAAGATGTGGCAGGGGGCGGGGATGGGAGAAGAGAGGAGCAACCAGGGGGTGAGGGGGTCCAAGGCGGCGGGAGGTGTAGAGGATGCGAATATGTTCGAGGAAGAGGAGCAGATGGGGGAAAGGAATGAGATCATAGAGTATCTGCCTGGGGGACGGGAGGCGTGTACGGAAGGCGAGGCGGAGTGCATGACGCTCAAGGATCTGGAGGAACTTATAGAATTTGGGGGGGGGGGCAGATATCCAGGCAGGACTGGCATAACAGAGGATGGGACGGATTAAGGATTTGTAAGTGTGGAGGATGGTAGAGGGGTGCAACCCCCATGTCCGGCCAGAGAGGAGTTTGAGGAGTCGGAGGCGGTTGTGGGCTTTGGATTGGATGGAGCGGAGATGAGGGATCCAGGTGAGGGGACAGTCGATGGTGAGGCCAAGGTAGGTGAGGGTGGGGGTGAGGCGGACAGGACGGGCACAGACAGTAAGGGAGAAATCCAGGAGCCAGAAGGAGTGAGTGGTATGACCTACGATGATTGCCTGGGTCTTGGAAGGATTGATTTTCAGGAGCCACTGGTTACACCACGCAGCAAAAAGGTCAAGGTGATTCTGGAGAAGGCGTTGGGACCGTTGGAGGGTAGGAGCGAGGGCGAGGAATGTGGTGTCATCAGCATATTGCTAGAGGTGTACTGGGGGGGGGGGGGTTGGGGCATATCTGCCTTGTACAGGAGGTAGAGGCGAGGGGAGAGAACAGAGCCCTGGGGCACACCCACAGAGGGGTAGAAGGTGTGGGAATTGGCATGATGGATGGTAACATAGGAGGGGCGGTAGGAAAGGAAGGAGGCCATCAGACGGATGTAGTTGATAGGAAGGGCGTAGGTTTGGAGTTTAAACAGGAGACCGGGATGCCAGACACGGTCGTAGGCCTTTTCGAGGTCAAGGGAGACAAAAATGGCGGAGCGACGTGAGTTAAGCTGGAGGGAGAGGAGATGAGTGAGGCGGAGGAGTCGGTCATCAGCAGAGAAGGAAGGTTGAAAGCCACATTGGGTGTTGGGGAGGAGGTGGTTTTGGTGGAGATGGTGATGGATGCGCTGGGAAAGGATGGATTCCAAGAGCCTGCTGAACACCCATGTGAGACAGATAGGACGATAGGAAGAGGCATCAGATGGAGGCTTGTTGGGTTTGGAGAACATCAGGATACGGAAGGTTTTCCACAGGTCGGGGTAGAAGCCAGCGGCCAGGATGACATTGTAGAGGGTGGCAAGGACTGAAAGAAAGGAGGGAGAGCAGTGTCTGAGGTGGCAGTAGGTAATGCAGTCGTGTCCGGGACCAGTGTTGCGTTTAGTGCGGAGTGTGAGGCTGATGTCCTGTGTAGTGATGGGAGTGTTAAGTTCAGATGATGGTGTGTGGCCCAAGTACTGGAAGCTAGGAGCAAGTGGAGGAACAGAGATATTTGTATGGTCCATGACGTCAGGGAAGAGGGAATAATCAAAGTGGGGATCATCTGGAACGGAAAATACATCCGAGAAGTGAGAGGTAAAGTGGTTGGCCTTACTGAGGTTGTCAGGAAAGGGACGGTCATTAAGGAGGAGAGGGTACTGGGGGGTGGAGCGGGTCCCAGAAAGGTGGTGGAAAGCAGACCAACAATTGGAAGAGTTTATGGGGAGCGCGGTGTTGAGTTGTGTACATGTCTGGCGCCAGGCACGGCGTTTCTTCGCTATAAGCAGGTTGCGGATGTGTCGTTGTAATTGCCGGTGGCGGGTAAGTGTATCCCGGTCACGAGTGCGGAGAAAAGAGCTGTAGAAGCGGCGGGAATCTCGAAGGAGGAGGGCGGCCTGTGGAGGCAGATCGGGGCAGTGAGGGTGGATGGCTTTGGTGGGGATAAGGGTGGCGATGGCGTCAGACAAGGTCTGGTGCAGGAAGGCAGCAGTGCAATTGATGTCATCAGGAGATTGGAGGGTAAGGTCATGGCCGGCAACCTGAGTGTGAATGGAGTCCCGGTAGGCATCCCAGTTGGCACGGGAGTAATCATGGAAAAGTTTAGGAGGGACATCAGGGCGAGGAGCGTTGCAGGGATGGCGACCATTAGAGATAGTGAGGAGAACAGGAGCATGGTCACTGCCAATGAGGTCAAGGACATCTGAGGTGATGCGCCCAAGGAGGTTGGGAGAGGGGAAGGCCACATCGGGATTGGTGTTGGATTCGGGTCGGGTGTGCTGAGGCATGGGAACCAGGTCTCCCTGGAGGGTGGTGAGAAGCTGATGCCACGATCACGGCTGTGGATATTGAGGTCGGCGGCAATCACGTAGTTGAAGAAGGTGCGGTCTATATGGGTCAGGAAATCGTACGGAATGGGGGTGCGAGGGCGGACATAAATGGTGGCACAGGTGATGGTAAGGATGGGGAAGAAGAGGCTGAGGGTGAGATGCTCGGCAGGATTGTTAAGGAGAGGTTGGGGCTGGACCGGGAGGTGCTTGAGGTGGCCTATAGCAACTCCGCCACGCGCCAGAGGGTATGGGTTATCGGTGTGATGAAGGGTGTAAGGAGCCATGGAGATGGAGATACGGGGTTGATGGAAGGTTTCATTTAGGACGAAGGCATCCACGCGGTGCTGACGGAGGGTGTGGAGGAAGAGGAGTTTGTGGATGGGCAGGGAGCAAATGTTGTGGTACAGGATACGGTAGGGTTGTTGTACCATGAGAGGGGAAAGTTAAACGAGGGTGGTGAGGGGGGTGAAGGTGAAGTGGGCCTGGATGTGGAAGTATGTGGCATAGGTGGTAAGATGGAAGATGGAACGGGCAGTGAGGGCGATTTGGGAAAGGGTGTGGGAGTGGTGGAAGGGGTGGGTGTTTTGGAGTACAATGGTGATGAAACGGATGATGTCCTCTGCAGTAGGTGGAGGGCGGAGCGAGTTGTTGGGGTGGATGGGGTCATCAACAGGACAGACAGGGACGGTGAGCTCAGGGGTGACTGGAGGAGGTTTCACTTTGCACTTCGAGGAGTAGGTAGGATGTGGTTCGTTGCAAGTGTTGCAGGAGGGGGAAGAGGTGAGGTCGGGGCAATTCTTGAGTAAGTGTGAAGCTTTGCAGTGGGGACAAGTAGGGGCTTCTTGCAGGCAGAGGTAACGTGGTCATTGCACGTGAGACAGCGTTGGCAGCGGTAGGATTGGACGGGGGAACGGGAGGGGTCCACCTTATGACGGCGATTGTAGATGAGGTCTCCTTTCGTGAGGAGGCTGTCAATGAAGGAGGAGGATTCGGTGAATATCCGCATGAGAAGAGTCGGCCCGGCATAATTGAAGATGCGATGGGCCGAGTGGATTTCAATGTCGAAAGTTCCGCCAACACCTCAGCCTCCGTGATCACGGGGCTAAGCTTCGTGATCACAGCGGTGAAGGTTGGCGGACCTCGGGGAGGTTGAGGCTGGCAGGGAGAGGACGGGGTGTGGTAGGGGGTGAGGGTTGCACGTTGGCCAAATAGGATCTGGGGGATGCGGGAGAGGAGATTGGTGTGGAAGGAAGCATTGGGGGATTTAATGAGGACCGAGTCCTTGCGTAGAATCAGAAGGGAGATGGGGGCATTGGGGTAGTATTTACGGATGGCGAGGGTGAGGGAGTGGGCGTCAAGGAATTGAGGGTCAGGATTGGAGAGGACAAAGGTTTGGGTGGCAGGCGCGGTGGAGGCAGGGGGCGGGGTCGCGTCCATGGGGGTGGGTGGGTCATGGGGATTGGGTGTTTTTTTGGAGGAGATGTCGGGGGAAGGGTCAACATTCGGGCGCTTTGAAGGTTTCGTGGTCACGACTGGGTGGAGAAGGGGCTGGGGGATGGATTGCATGGGGAGATGGCGGGGGGCAGGACCACCCTGAGCAGCGGATGACGCAGAGGGAGGGGGCGTGGGTGTCACAGAGACAGTGGAACGTCGAGCTGAAATCCGCGCTGGCTTGGAGCCCAACGGAGGTGGTGCAGGGAGCGATGGAAAGTCTGTAGCTGTCGATGGGGCAACAGTGATAGGGGAGGGGGAGTTGGGGGTGGTTACAGCCGAAAGTGGCGCAGGGGTGGTGTAGACAGGGAGAGAGGGAAGGACGAGAAGTGGGGTGGATGATGAGCTCCATGTGATGGTGGTTGGAGCAGCGGAGGGAGAGGTGAAAATGATAGTGGTGGTGGGTTGGACATGGTGGCGGCACGCGAGAAGGGCTGTGGCGGCGGCGGCGAGCACCGGCAGGCGGCGACGGCGGCGGCGCGGCGGCGGCGGCGGCGGCGACCAGGCGGCTGCAGGCAGCGACCGAACGGCGGCGGCGTCGAGCACCGGCAGGCGGCTGCGGCGGCGGCGGCGGCGAGGAGGACCGCACGGCAAGCAGTAGTGACGGCGAGCAGGCGACACGGCGAGGAAATGGTGAGGCTCTTCCACGTCGAAGATACACCCTGAGAGTAGCCCAGGCAGTGAGAGTCATCGATGAAGAAGTGAGGGACTCCAACCCTCGAATGACGCCCCTGCTGAGCTCATAGCGCCCCTTAAATACACATGAACAGGCAACTTTTCCCCTTTTCCACCAGAGGGAGACACCAAAGCTGCAATTGCCACAGCGGCGCCACAGCCAGAAACGGAAGGCAACTGCTTTACACTACGCGCTTTGTCACTTTTACAGCTCATACTCTACAGTTGGATGGCCTTAGTGGTTTGTCATGTATAACACTGTACTCAGATCCTGGAGATTCTGGTTCAGTACCGGATAAAGTCGGGGAAAATTCATCGGTACAGCCCTTCCAAGATGGCTCAGTTAGCCGTTGTGAGTATTGGGCATCTTTCCCAGGTGTAAAAGGCGCCCAGCCTGATGAGCCATTCTCTCTAGCATTCCTAGTGCCGCAGCGAGGAACAGCTCCAGTCTACGTACTGGTGGTCATTAGCTAAAATGATTGAAAACCTACAGTGTGTCTTTAGTTCTCAAGATGGACTGAATCCATAATCTGAGAAGGTTCTCCACTGTCTTGTCTGAGAAGAATCCATTGCATTTAACTTACTCTGACAAACCTCCCTACGTTTGTAAGACATACTAGGGTGTCTATCTGAGCTAGACTGACCGTACACGAGAGATTACAGTTGAAAATTCGCCACGCGTCATGTAACATGTGTCTGTGTAAGTTCCTAACTGGAATCTTGCAGAGATGGTTGTTCCTCCGTCGCAGTAGTCAGCCCATACTGCCAGCACGTAGCACTGATGACAATGCAAGTTGTGAAATCGTGCCAAGTGGGAGTCTGGCAAAGAACGAACTACACGCTGTTAAATAACGTCACACGTATATTGTTCCGTACTAATTCAGATGTACTCCAGATATCACTGTGCATTCAGCGATCAGCCGAAACATTATGACCGCGTACCTAATAGCCAGCACGTCGAACTTTGGCATGGATAACAGTGGCGACGCGTGATGGGATGAAAGCAATGAGACCTTGGTAGGCCACGGAGGGAGTCAGCACCACATCTGCACACACAAGTCATTTAATTCCTGTAAATTCTTTGGAGGGGGCCATGTGCTCTGACGCCAAGTTCAGTCACATCCCAAATATGTTCAGTCGGGATAATCGCTGGCATATTGGGGGGGGGGGGCAGCGCATAAATTATATATCGTTACTGTGTTCCTCAAACGACTCCATGACGCTCCTAGCCTTGTGATATGGAGCATTAACTTGCTGAAAAATTCCATCGGGGAACATGATCGTGATGAAGGGGTGTACTTGTTCTAAAATCAGTGTAAGATATTCCTTGGCCGTCACACTACCTTGAACGAACTCCACATGACTCCTGGAAGCCCTCTTGAATGTTCCCCAGAGGACACTGGAGCCGCAGACAGCTTATCTCCAAACCGTTGTACAGGTATCAAGGAGCTGTTGCTCTGGCAGACTACGGATTCGCGAACTCCCACTGGCAGGTTGAAGTAAGTATCGGGATTCATCAGACCACGCAACGCTCTGCCACTGCGTCAACGTCCAGGGTCGATGCTGATGTGCCCATTTCATTCGAAGTTGCCGATTTCGTGGTGTTAACTTTGGCACGTGCGTGGATCGTCGAAGGCGGAGCAACATCGTTGGGAATCCAATAAAACAATACCAATCGCCGCTTTATAGGTTTTATTTTTAGGTTACCAGTTTCGATGATACATGCGTCATATTCAGGCCTGCTTCATTCGAGTAATCTTCGTGTTACAAAATACAGCAGTACTTTTAACCGGTCTCGTAACCATTATTACTGACATGCGTGGCCCTTGGACAATTGTCAGCAACTGACAATAACGGTTACGAGACCTGTTAAAAGTACTGCTGTATTTTGTAACACGAAAGTTACTCGATTGAAGCAGGCCTGAAGATGACGTAATGTATCGTCGAAACCGGTAGCCTAAAAATAAAACCTAAGTAACGGCGATTGGTATTGTTTTATTGGCTATTGACCTGCCTTATTCCCACACTCCAGCCAGGAGATGGAGTTACATTCATCGTTAGGAGTGTTCCGTGCACTGTTTGTTTAGACACACTTGTACTTTGTCCAACATTAAAGTCTGATGCGACTTTCACCAAAGTTCGCTGCCTGTCCTGTTTTACCAGTTTGCCCAGTCTACAACGTTCGACATCTGTACTGAGTGGTGGACACCCAACTCCCCGACGCCTGGACGTGGTTTGACCTTGGTTTCGCAAGCACTCACCACAAGTCTTACAGTTTCCGAAATGCTCGTGACGAGGCTACAGGCCATCACAACCTGTCCTCGGTCAAACCCAGATAGACAGCGCGCCTTCCCCATTCTACAAACGGACAGAACTCTCACTGAAGCTGTATGCACCGTGCGTGCGTCTGAGTAGCAGTCATTCCACGCCAGGTGACGCTACTATTGCCTGGACGGGTTTGATCGGTGGCCATAATGTTCTTGCTAGTCAGTGTGGATTTTGCGCCAGTTGCCACAACCCAACACATAAATTATATAGTACATTAAGATCGTCTAGTCATTACAGCGATTCGAGTGCTATTTACCGTGTCATCTTCTAACATCTAACAGTTTCTTAGAAGTCTGTGACGACCGCGTTCGGCACGCGTCCATCAACATCGGATGCCCTCACTCGACTCACTGTGGTCACGCAACCGAGTCCTTGGGCTGCTAACCGCAAAACAAATAAAAAATAAAATCCTCTCGGCCATTCAGGATCACGGCCTCGTTTCCCTTCCAGATATTGTAGCGCTCATCTCAGTCAATGGGAAACGAACACTCAGTTCCACGTCACCTGGCTATCAGAATACCAGTACAGTGCCACGTCGCTAAGAACCACGTCAGCCCCTTCTGCAGTAACCCATTTCGCCAAATTCACGCAATCTTTTGGATAGAGTATTGTATGCTGCATATGTCATATGGCATATACGTATTATATGGGGAGTTCCTTTGGTTATGGCGTTGGACCCGAGTACATGCGCATCGGAGTTCTAATCCCCATATTGTCTTCATGTTGACATTTTACGCTGTTTCTCTGGATGACCTAAGGTGAATTCTGGGATGGTTCTCAGGAAAGCTACCGCGGATTTCGTACGGCATCTTAGTTGATCGTCGTTTTTTGTCCACGTCTAGTGACCTGGACGTCAGTGAACTTCTCCTGTCTACATAGTAACCCAGGAAAGCATTTTCCCAGGTTCCTATAAATGAATTTGAAAGAAGGTGCGTCACTAGACATTCTCGTAAATGCTGTTCGTTGAATAATGCCCACTAAAAGCAGTCTGCAATTGATACTGTAGACGAGACAAATACTGAAGTTTTCATTTGTCATTATTAAGCTATTTCTTAGTGTGTAACGTTTCAAACAGGTAGATACCTTAAATTGGGAATATCATTCCCACAGCTGCACTACTCCAGTTAATCTTCTTTCTTTGTTGATCCCTATTTCTCCAGCTCTCCTTCATTTTCGGGCCATGTTGTCTTTTCATTTCTTCTGACCATGTTGTTCCAGATTTCCTAAATCTTGTGCCTTGAAATCCTTCTAAAGGTAGTATTTTTTTCTGAAAAATGTTTCTTTCTGTTATTTCCGATTATTTTGTGCTGTTCATTTCCAGTTCTTTTCTTAAATGTGCAGTTCATACTATCACCGATTGCTTTTTTCTGAGATACGGTAGTATTTGTTTCCGTTAGCCTGCTTTCATTAATTTGGTAGAGGTTTCTAAAGAAGACTGATCTTCGCTTTGCCGCTACCTTCCATATTTGCTCTATATAACTGTAGATATCATCGTTACTGTTCATTTTATGACCAGCGTTAATTTGTATTGCACACACCGTTTTTGTAATAATCTGTTTTTAAACTGCATCTATTCTGACCAGTTTGCAGTTCACCATTACGCATTCACATGCGTATAAACTCTCCCTTCTTACCGCTGTGGTATAGTGTTTTGCTTTTCCAAATTTGTATTGCTTGCTGTAGATACTGGTTCTCGGACTGTATGGTCTTGCATTTTATTAACTCTTACATCTACTGCAAGTTTTTCTAGACCATTCTGCTGTCTACTTTCTTCAAGATATTTCAATTTACCAACTCGCTCTGTTTCACCTATTTGTGTTCGATGTATTTTGGTTCACTGGGTCGTTAGTTTCATAGTCTCAGGTCCGTTTTCATGCGCTCATACCACTTACCTCTGCTGCTTTAACTGTGACAAGTGACTGTGAGCGGTTCCAGATGGACAGCATCAGTGATTACATCAGTCATCACTCGTCAACTGAGCTGTGATCCCGGATAGAGTCGCAAGCAGTGACATATAAATAAGTAAATAAACTGAAAACACTAAAATGAAGTTGTGGAAGTGATGAAGCTAGAAAAAAATATTGTATCCGATACGCTCCCAACAAAGCAAATTCTCATTAAACACTTACGGAGAAGATATACCACATAAATGCAGTCAAAATGTCTGTCGTTCTTAAGTTTCTATTTATAGTAGGGACATTTCTAGGTACTATATATTCGCCATTGCCATCACCTTAGGCGTTTCGAAGCATTACAGCAGCAAGCAAAGTTCCAGAACTGGTCTCTGAACAGCACAAATCGATCTTGTTAAGTAGAGCACTGTGCCTGAAACATCGCCCCAAAGTGTGTAAGCCACAAGATTTTAAGCGAAGCAGCTAGCTATTAGGCGATAAAGTGAACTCCCTGCATTACTCGCCAGGCAGCAGTAATTACTACACAACGAGGCATGCCGAGGGAAAATCCTTGGATTACTGCAATATATGTAGTTGATGCAGAACCACTTTAACAGCTAATTGGCCATTTAATGAGAGTGGTTTACCCATACCGAGTTCTCTCATAAAGAGAATTACGTTATTAAGAAACATTACACGGCCGCGAATATCAGACGCAAATCATTTGTTTATTGCAGTTTCCCCAATCTGTGAGGATAACTGCGCGAATCCTCTACAGAAAAAAGCAGGTAAGTGATTCATAACAAGGCGTAGTTCACTTATCCGCTGTATGTTACATTTCTAAAGGTTGCAGTTCATTTAATAAGTCTATAGATATGTTTCAAACACAGACAAATACTTCAAAAGCGAAAATTTTTATCTGTATCGACTCCTTTCTGGTTTCAGAATAACACTCTAGTGGAAACGACGTCATACATTACATTTATATCTCTTACTTTTCATAAACTAAAAATCTGTGTATGGGTGAGTTTACTGATAGGTCATGCAGAATGTAAGCAACAATCAGTGTACTGGTGTAGTTTGATTTATTTTAACCCACTATTTTCAGACCGGACTCCTCGATACGTTTTAATTATATTAGTATAATAACACTATAAATGAATGTGAAAATTACGGGTTTACAAGTTTACTTTACAGTTATTAGCTGACGGTCGTAAATAATTAAATAAATGTACGCTTACTGCGTATATCCACTAGAAGAAAGCATATGACTGTATTGGCAGAAAAATATTTACTTGAATCTTTAGCAGACTACAAAACACCTAATGTTATTTACACTTCATTTATACTCCATGACGCACAGTGGAAGTATAACCTGAATGAAGTTATGTTCATAATCCTATGAACGGATGAAATCAAACTGTGCAGTGTGACATCATCACTTCTATTTTAATATCTGTATAAGTTGAATTTTACAACAATGGAGATTAACAACTTATAGCAACACTTCGAGGTAATAGCGTACTGTATATAGTACGCAGAAAATCAAGCCCTCTTTGTTAGTAATGAAGATAATTTGCAATCTTAATTCCACTATATTCATTTTACAGTAGAAAATGGTTACCTGGTAATGTCAGTAACTAAAAATTGCATGGGTCTAAAGAGAAAATTGTTCATGAGTAACAAACTTATCTACACAGTTCATTTGTAGAGCAATTAAATTAATTTAAAAATCTTTGTAACACATTTTCTTGTATAATAAATATAACATATCACACAACTGTACAACAGAACTTAATGTCATGACGTATTCAAAACGACATAAATATGTAAAGAATCTTGATCAGCAACTTACAAAATTTTACGAAGTCAATGATCTGTTAACGAGGCGAAACATGCGTCACTTAATATGAACGCTGGAAACGCTTAGTACTCATTGTAATGAAAAGTCTAAAGGACACTACTGGATTTAGCCTTATAGACCATAAAAGAAATGTAACTATCATCAAGAATCTTTAGGTAACATCTACAAGAGACTACCTCCTAGAATGCAGACAGAAAAACCTGTGCTCGAAAGAAGAATGGAACACGTTGGATTGCGACAAAGCTAAACAACTTTCCGAAGGGAAAGAGATCAGCAGACCAGGCATACAAGATAAGGGAAGTAGCTGTAACAGGTCATCAGGCCACTATATTCAAATTTACTGCGTCCTTATGTTTCGATCCAGACGATACTGAGGCGAGCTGTTACCTCGAATTGATAGCAGTTATTAATTTCGAGGTACACTACCTATAGAACAGATGTTGAAGAAACGCTACTAACCAAGGTTCAGAACATAACAAAGGTTGATCAGTGCATGTCTAGCAGTACAAAAATGAAGAAACATAGCGCTGAGTTCCTGTTGTAGCATTTGTGGTACACCTCTCAAATTACATTCATGAGTTAAATTCCTAAAACTATTGACTTGGAACTATTAACGTCGGTCGAGTATGTCAAATTCTGTTAGCAGAATGGAGAATAACGTGCAAAGTGCCACTTTGTTAATTTTATGAAAGAGTAGCTCGTCAGATGATGTGTGAAAGGCACTTATTAATTGTATAATGACTTATCTTCCTCTATTCATTGCGGAATACAGAGGCTGTCAACGAGAACTGTATACAACGAACAACAGTGGTCTACACGAAATAATGACGAACAGTTTTATATGCTACACTTGTTGTCCATGAAATCCTGAAACTACCTCAAACTGGCCTACAAAAACCACCTAAACTACAGAGCATGCGAGTCGCGCGAGATTTTTTATACTCCCTTGCTTTCCTCGTGCAAACTATTAGCCCTAATGAAAAAAGGAAATGGGGGGAAATATTATATAGTATTATAGACTGGGATATGTTTCGCTAAAGACCGCATTTTTCGATTTATTAGTCGCACGAGATTATCTATACTCCATTGCTTACCTCGTGCAAACTACTATTCTTAATGAAAAAAGGAAACGGGGGAAATACAATATAGTATTTTAAAGTGGCATATGTTTCGCTAAAGACAGTGTTTTTGGATTTATTCAAGAAAAACGCAAAGCAGTGACGTTTTAACTCACCCACACCACGACACTTGCTCCCCAAAGGTAAGTATTTTTAGTATGTTGTTCATAGCACTCCCTTCTATAACTGTACAAAAATTTAAGACTACACCATATTATTTGCATATTCGACCACACCTTGTCTTCATTGACTTACACTATTACGCCACTCGCTTATTCAGCTGTTTTGTTACGGTTATAATTTAAAGTTTTTCATGAGTTTAATGTCAGAAGAAAGATTTTGAAAATTGTATGTAAAGGCTAATTACGTCTTAAATTCGAATTAAAAGTTACCCTTACAAGCACAGGAGTCTCTTAATACGAAAGCCAGAAAATTAACTATTGGTTTTATGCTGTTAAACTCACAAAACCGTCAGGGCAAATTTACAGAAACGTCACTTTTAGAAAAAAAAAAATGGTTCAAATGGCTCTGAGCACTATGGGACTTAACATCTGAGGTCATCAGTCCCCTGGAACTTAGAACTACTTAAACCTAACTAACCTAAGCATATCACACACATCTATGCTCGAGGCAGGATTCGAACCTCCGACCAAAGCGGTCGCGCGGTTCCAGACTGAAGAGCCTAGAACCGCTCGGCCGCAACGGCCGGCTCACTTTTACAATTTTTAAATCAATTTGTTGATGCATGACTAAGTCGGTGGTTTAATAGCTCAGTGAATGAAGACCAGAACGTGTCGAACATGGGAGATAATTCGTATAGTCACCAATTTTTACATAGTCGTAGAAGAGGCATTAACAACATCCTGGCAAGGTTGGGGGGTGTTTGTGCAGGTCATTTTTGACAGTTTCTCTAGAATGACACGAAAATCACGACCTGTAGTGAAACATGTCCCAGTACAAAATTAAACAACATTAATTTTCTCACAAAAAGTTTGTGCTGAAGTGCGACGTCCATATGCTGTAGCTTACTTGGTCCTTTATGCCAGTTTTAGGCAGTTTCCCGAACTGACAGCCCATCAAACCGTTCTGACTTGCTTATTTTTGGTAAACTGTTACCATATATCATGTTGTGCTGTATAAAAGTAACTTATTGGCGTGTTTAAAATCGTAGAATCTACAACTCTCCTCTAAAATTAACAGTTAAGAAATTTCTGAGCGTTATTTATCTCCAATTTTTGTTGTACTTGAAGGATTTATTGAACATCTGCAGACTGACTTTACCTCCGCAGTACAGGAAGCTTCATACACAGTGTCACAGAAGAGTACAAGGACAACCAGCTTCGTTTCACCAATAATCGTATTCACAGAGAAGACGGAAACTGTATGAAATATGAGTTCTAGAAAATTAAGTTTGCCTGAATTCGATGAACGCATTACTAACGCAATATTTAAAAGGAAGCGGCAAATTCCTTTTTATATTCGTTTTCACCGTTTCAAGCGCTTCGTTTTATGAGCTATGGCACGTGACATTCAATTTCCTTAATATAATTTCGATACCGCTGCCTATGACTTTCTCAATTTCCCCCTTCTTCCGCGCGGGATGTGGAGCTGAACGTACGTTCGGCTCCAATGCTATCACGGGATACGCGCTGTCCTGTGTAGGAAGAATTTGAGAGTGCTTTCTATCTCATATGATACCATTTCCTACAGTAAGTGGTATAAAAGGTGGATAATAAATATTTTCGTAAGAACTGTGCCTGTATTCCTAACACAAAGACAAGAAACGAAATGTCATGTAAATATGCACTGATTAAAACTGCCCAGGGCAAGATTGAGTCCTGTAAAACGTGGTAAACACAAAATATATTGTTAACAGTGCAAAGAAAAATGAAAATCGAAATCGTATATCATTTCAAACTAAGTCTTTAGTCCTTTTTATTCTACTGACCTACAGAATTTTCCCTGACAAAGACAACTCAAACCTACCTATTCATTTACTACCCACTATATACAAGCCCAACGCAATCTGACTGCTATACAGTGACAACATGACTTCTAATAATTAACACAAAACAGTGGCCCTGAATTACAAGAAATCCTAACAATCATAAAAATCAAAACAGTATGAAATTAAAGAAATATGAAACTACCTCCAACTCGGTTAATTGCCTAAACTCATATCAATCATGAATCTCGATAGTGGATACCTCATTTTTTATTTTACAAGTCACTTACCTTCACAAAATCTTCATAAGATGAACTACAGCAGTTATAGCAAGCAGCAACTACAGCCAGCTTAATTTAGGGACTCTAACTACTATAGAGTCTCACTACTAGGAGGCATATGGTTGGCAAAAGAGAGAGTTTGTTGAAGAGCAAACAATGTATTTAGGAAATTATACATTATTCATGTGTCATGTAGTTCCAAAAATTATATAATTCTGAATTTTCATGCTTTCGCGACGGATTTGCAGCAGTAGCTACCACCACCTGGTGGTATCAAGCAGTTGCATATTGTGTGAGTTATCCAGAGGCAAACCCGAAAAGCGTATTTGCTATTATATACTTGTAAATAATTCCACTGCCCAAACATTACCAATCAAAGATCCGACGTCATACATTTCCTTGCCTCTCACTTTACAGTTCATGTCCTACCAACACAGAGTCTCCACTGAAAATAAACATGTCCACACACTTCTCTATCCACTCTCTAACTGATAGTCTGTCCAACCACAGAACCTCCTGCCGAGAGAGCACAGCGCTGTCAGCGATATTAACACAGTCTATAGCGCTGCCAACATACAAAGAGACTACTTAGACGTTATGGATATTATGGCTCACTTTGAATTGTTATTAACTTTATGACCTAGCTCATAATTTTCAGACAGAAAAAAAAAAGAATTTGGTGTTTCTATCAAACATGCAGAGAGTGGTGAATAGAAACAGCAGAGTTATCGTTTTTACTGTTTCTGTTTACTGACCCTTTGGATGAATAGAAGCATGTAAAATACTGTTTAGGTTCTAGGACAAAAGGAGCAATATACTTTCCTTCCACTCAAAACTAAGAATATTTGATTTTTGACTTTTCTTATTCGCCATGTAAACAGCGTTATAGGTGTTAATGTTATTGTAATTAATAAAGTAATGAATTTCGTTTGTTGGTTAATGTACTGGATCACTGTCATTATTAAAAGAAACATGTCTTTCAGTCTATAAGTAATAGGTACAGCGAAAAGTAACGGAAACCTATTAAACATCTCCTTGACTAAAAAGTTAGTTTTGATTTGTTAAAATAAACGTCTTTAATTGCCATGATATTAAAAAAAATCTACGTAACCTTCGGCTTCTAAATAAAAAATTTTAGATGTATGTAATCTAAATCAGTCCTTACCTTTCCCACACATCTTAATCACATCATCACCTCCTGGGTTAAAAGCAGGGCAAGATGGCCTTTGTTGACATCAAATTCTTTGTCTTCTTGTAAAAAAAACACCGCTATTAGTTGTTACTATTCACCTCACAAATTCAGAAAACATAACGCAGACTTTTTAATTAGTGGAAACGCAAGTCAGATTAACTCTCCTACAACCAGGGTTTTTTATTTTACTGAGTACCACTGGGATCATATAGACCTCAATAGTAATGTACCCAGATAATTGGCAGTATTTTAATGAATAAACTAAAAATATACATTACAGTTGTTCAGTATAACAGTAATGACTCTATTTTCATAAATATAATGTTCAAGAAAGAAAATGAAGTCTATATTGCGACTATACTGACTTCAGTGGCACTCTGTAAGAGAACCATGATTTTTAATGTTTTGTAAATATAAAACTGTACAAAACATCGATCGATATAACTGAGTCACAGAGAGAAAGGCGTATACTTTGAAAAAAAAAGTGACTTTCAAAATAAATTTTAATACGTTGTAAATATGTAAATTAAGGAAACATCTTTGGATAAAATTGAGTCAGAGGGAGAACGTCATGTATTTTGAAAACAATAGTTTTGCAAACGGGGAGGATATACGTGTTTCCAGTGTGATTATGTGGTCATAATGACTCCAGTGGTACTAGGAAGTGTAAGGCTTACTTTATAATGAAGTTTATGGTTAGTGGAATTTTCTATTCAGGTACTTAAATTAAAACAAAACAACTGAGATTGGTACTTATATTTCAAGTGCAAAGTAAGCATATTAAGCACCACATCCGATATTTATCGTAGGGTAAAAAAAAAATCAACTCACAGTGTCGACAAGACTGAAATTCATAATGTCCTAATTAGATTGGTTATTGCAAACGTAGATTAACGGATGTTTAAAGGATATTCTCATTTGTCAACCGACACAATAACAGAGAAGTTTGTTACCTGTACCTTTTCTTTTCATCCCGTTGTTTCTATTCACAACCTCGAGGAGTTACGGGTATGTGACGTGGTAGGGAAAGCAGACAAGTGTAGCAGAGACAAAAGGTGGAAAATTCTAGCCACAAACATGGGCGCGAATGGGGAAAGTCACTGCCACATGTGACTCTGGCGAGGAGCAGACTGTTATGGCGCAGCTCCTGGAAACCACAATCTTTCAGACGGCGAATATGGTTCGCTGTTACATTGCTGCAGTCGTGGACTTCTGTGGAAAGCTGTTGCAGAAGGTACTGGACTTCCATGCCTCATCACATACTGTAGTGGTGAGGGTATTGCCCCCTTTGTAAAGTAGGATAGGCGGTGGTATGTCCAAGGTCTATCGACAGAGTACAACGCTGGTACACGCGAAAGTGTTTCTGAACACACAAGTTGGTGTGACATTATTGAAAATGAGGCCGCCATAGTAAACGACTGATAGACATTTCTGTGTTGACCCAACGACATCGTCAGTTACGATTTCAGGCATATGACAACTGCGAGTTGGGTCCGTGAATCAGTTTAAAGAAGTCGCTTGTTCGAGTGAATCCTGTATTTTGTCACGTCATGTCAATGGTCATGTCTAGGTGAGGCGTTATCCAGAAGAATAGCTGCTCGACTGATGGAACTCGCCGTGGTCGCAGTAGACAGTGTTACAGAGATAAGCGGAGACACTTCTGTGTGAGGTCAACGTGGGAGCCTGTGTAGCGTCAACGATAGTAAAACATTTTCAGAGTGCAAGCATTTATTCTCAGTGTTTACAAGTCCTCGTCCCTGTGCACCAGCCTCAGCTGTCGCTCATTCAGGTGTTTGTTGGATTCTTGCTGATGATCATAGATTTTGCTCATCAGCTGCAAGCCCAAGAGTAAACTTCAGCACTCTGGCTCACGGTGGGTTGCTGGCGAAAGGGAGTGGCCATTGCCCAGCGTGAAGTGACTCTCAAGCTTGCTGATGGGGTGTCCTCCTGTACTCTTTGATGAACTTTGATGACCCATCTGTGATGTACCTCGTGTCGGTAGTATTGTGCTTGGTTGATTTCCTCTATGCCCCTAATAAGTGTCAGAATTTGGAGGCACCAGTGTGTTTAATAGGGTCGTGGACTACAAGAGGCCCTATAGCTGGCTTCTGGGTTGATGTTCCATGCTAAAAGCACTCTGTAAAGTGATGTCAGAAGACAGTCAGTCTCTCCATAAGTAGATGGTAGGCGGTCACCAGCATGAGGTTCATCAGGCGAAGGTCATCTTTGTTTGGTTGATAGACTGTGCTGGAGCATCTAGGACATAAATTCACTATGGTATCATAATCACGGAATCAACTGATATTACTGTGAATACCATCGATCACAATGATCAACTCATGCCAAGAGCTGGAGAACTGGAGTATTTAAAGGTAGCTAGCGTGAGCTATGATGCAAGGCTTGGTCCATAATGACTACATGTGTACACGTTTTTCTGTATTCACCTAACAGCCAATTAACTGTTGTGTCAGTTCCTCGCTATGTGCCCTTTTGAAGGAGAGTTTCTTGCAATATATCTTATGAGCTAACGAATATGCTTGTCTCATTTCCTTTGTTTTTCTGTAAGTCTCGTTTTTACTGAATGATGTCCTCACTCGGCAGACAGTTTCGATTACCTGACCACTCGCCACATACTGACACACATCTAGCTTCCACTCCTGTCTCTTGCACCACTTGATTTTGTCTGTGGCAATTTGAGTGAGTTTAATAATATTTTTCCCAATTCTACCCCTTACTATTCAGTGCTATAACAGTATTATACTGTGGGGGATGTTCACCTGGATTCCCAAGATACCAGTGGTTATAATCGAAGGCACCAAGACAGTTGTGGTCTGTAGAAATCTTGTTGTGAACCAGCTGCATCCCTTCATACTTCAACCCTGATATCGATGACGTTATCGGGCAGTGTAACTATCCATGTCACAGGGATTGAATCGTGCTTTGGACGTTTGAGAATCAGAATAGCGAATCTTGACACCACATTCACCTGATCACACGTGGGACGTTACTTAGCCCTAGCTCCGCCCCTACAGGGCACAGACTAGTAATTGATGGGATATTGGGTTAACTGATTTTGAACAGCTGATGCTGCATATCTCCAAAACCTACCTAGGGCTTTTCGAATCAGATCAGTTGCTGTATTGCGGTTCAGACTACTAAGCAGTTGGGCATAATGCTTTGGTTTACCTCCGAGTGTTTCATGGAGATTGTCCCGAAGGGTGACATTAACGTGTTCCTATTCATCACTCTTTTCTTCATGTATATTCAGTGTTAAAGCGACTTGTCTCCTCCTCTCCTTCTACTTCTTCTTCTCCTTCTTCCTCTTCTTCTTTCCGTTTTGGCCTTCTGAAGATCACGTTAATTCGCATGAACTTTTTCCTTCAGGTCTTTCTCCTTCTCCATTAGTCTTTAATTCCCGTACTTTGAAACCTTCTTCCCTCCTCTGTCAATGATGATTTCGTTTTGGGCCTAGTTCTGCCATTTCAAACAGTATTTTTTATTAAAAACTCACCGTGGTCTACATCTCTGGATCCTGTATTCCCATATCTTCTAGACCCATTTGTACTTCTTTTCACCTGGAACTGTATTATTTGCTGTGTTAACATTTCCTGGTCCTTTCTAAAGATTTGTACGAAGAACATCTCCGCGTTTTCCTGATGATGTCCCAGATTCTCTGTAGCTTGGTTCACGATTCACTAGTCTAGTAAACTGACCATCTTCTGTTCTTCTGGATCCCAATATTCTGCTGAGAATGTTTCTTTCAACCAGCTCTAAATCCTTAAATACTCCTCTTCTTACTGGTTTAAGTGTTTCTGCTGTGTATAAGGCTTCAGGACAAATCACTGTTAGATATTGTCTCAGTTCTGTATTGATCGACATATTTTTCTTGTTGCAGGTACCTTGTCTTTATATTGGAAACTACAGGGTGTACATAAAGTCTGGGAACACTTTCAATTATTTATTGCACAACAACCAAATATTGAACAGATATGATACGTAAGTCATTTTGAAGAGGAAACCTGAAAGTTTTTATTTATTTTTTTATTTTTCATGTATACCACCACAGCGTAGTTTGGTAATTTGCCGATAGTCAGCGCTAGTCGCAAACACGGAGCTGCCGCATCGATGGATCGGCCATGCTACAGAAGAGAGCTATTTAATGCAATGACCTCCCCTCCATGTGACCTTTTCCCGTGGGGACACATTAAATATCTACTGTATGTACCGCCTCTACCACGTGATGTAGCAGAGCTCCGGGAGAGAATACGGGAAGCGACTGCCATAGTCGACGATGCCATGCTGGGACGGGTATGGAAGAATTCGATTACCTTACTGACGTCTGCCTGGTCTCTCATTGTTCGCATATCGTATACTTGTACAAAAAGCCTTCAGAGTTTCTCTTCAAAATACAATATGTATGACTTCTGTACAATTTTTGGTTCTTGTGCAATAAAAAACTGAAAGTGTTCCCGAACTTTATGTACACCCGTTTATAAACTTTTTTTTCTTTTCGGTCTACGTGTAGGTTCTTTATTATAAGACACACACAGTATCATATTCGAAAAAGAGGTAGGGGCAGCTTTCGGAAGGACATGGCCTACTTCCTTTTGAATCCTTGACCCATACGAGTTCGTGCTCCATCTAAAATCTCTTCGTCGACTGGAAGTAAAACTTCAGTTTTTCATATTTAATCTTTCTATCTACAGTGGATTGGGCGGGGTTTTGAAACTTTCTCACTTAAACAGACGATGAGAACGTGGCAAATCCCACAACTCGCTCAGTGGAAGAGGAGACAAAATAAGCGAACGCATGTCCCCGCTTATCCGCAGATACTGGACCGTTTCTGAGAAAACGACCATCAAAGTTTTCGGCGTAGTTTAGACAGCTTTCAGCACACGATAAGATGAACCAAACTAGTCACATATTTTGATTAGCGTCGCGGCATACTATTGTTTGCGTCCTCTGTTGGAAACCTGATCATTGTTTGTGTTTTATTTTATTTAGTTTTTCATTTATCTACCCATGTCGGTAGAAGGTTACTAAACGAATGTTCCTTGTCAAGTTAGGGAATAGAAGGGCTTATATTAATTGTGAAATTACAACAGTGTTTAACAATAAGTCTCATACATTTATTGTGTAACATATGTATGTATGGTATTTTCAGGGATTAAAGTCGTTTTAAATTCTCGTAGTCTTATGTTTCATTCTTAATTCTAATATTTTATTCTTATGTTTATTCTTCACTAAGATTTGGAGCATTCACTTGGATGACACCGGTCGTACAAACATTCTAAACATAGAAATTTCGAAAACCACGAGCATCGCGTCAAGTTCTGTTTGCTACAAGGACATTTCTTCGTATGAACCTCAGCTGGAGATAAAACATCGTTAACATTGCTGAAGATTTGACGTCTTGGACATAATTTTGCGGCAAACCACGCATAAAGGATCACGTTTACGAAAACTGGAGCTTGCAGTTGATTATGAATCAAGACACACTAGAGGAATTTCCAGAAAAAAAATTTCAAATAACGTTTCCATTTATTTGCTTTTTTTACTTCATTCACCAGACAGACAGTTAATATGCTAATAATGAAAATATAGATATATACATTGGAAAATATTAGTGGGTGGCTATGTGAATAATAAAAATAAAAATAGTGATACTGTTTCGATCACAGGGCAGCACTGTGAACATGGGTGCTGTCGCCATGGAGTACGCTAATTTCCACGCCGTACTCACCACGAAGAAGTTTAAGAAATAATAGGACTTGCTCAATGGAAATGCTGAAATAAACATGTTCACGATAACTTAATTGATTGGACCCAAGATACAATCCAACAGACACCCCTAAGACATGACAGAACCTCGTTCTGTCTGAACGACACCATCCATACACAGCACGGTAAACTCTTTTGTTAAGTTATAACACTGCAGCTGCAACAGATTTACGTAGCTTGTGCGTTCAAATACCAAATTTGGTTTATTATGCACTAAGCCTGAACAGAACAAATAGCCCTGTCACGGAAAAGCCACGTATAACACTACCGTCTGCTACTACCATACTATAACCTCAAAACTGAAGGCAGTTCGTATAATGCAATTATTCTTATTCAAGTAATTATAGTATGAAGAAGCAGAGCAGTGTTACCCTCTGAGAGGAATTTTGTTATATTGACCGTGTTGTACCTAACGGAGGTGGCTTATCGGAAGTGATAGTCAGAATTACGTAAATATTTAAACAGTAACAAATAATATTTTACCTAGCTACATTGTTTAAAGAATAAAGAAAATGGTCGCCAGCCTAATTAGGCAAGAGAATGATTAACATTTTTGTTTAAGAAAATAGGTATGAGTAACTTCAACGGACAAACACAACCTATACTTTGCCACACGCGAGTGCAATGAACTCTGGCGCCTGAATTCTGTGTGTTCAGGTTGAGGTTGGAGTTAACAGATCAGAACAAACTACTGGCATAAATATAACAGATAGCAATACACACTATTACTTTCATGGATTATTCAAACTGAATGGTCTTTATAACATTACTATTAATATTCACTGTAGAATCATAAATTGGACATCGGTTTTCAAACACTTTTCTATCTAACAAAAAATTGTAAACGTAGTTTACTGGAAAATTATGAACTGCTCACAGGTTAAGTTTACCTCAGCTAATTACTTTTCTATTTAGAATGAAAGTTAAATGTAGTTCACTAACAGGTTACTTCTCATTGTCTTTCGAATGAAGAAATTATTGTTTTAATAAATAGTGATCTTTTTATTAGTTGTTGTTTATCATGAGCATAAAGGATAACCTGTGGATCCTATTACACTCTTAATATGCACTTTCAATACCCAAAAGAATCAAGTGCTTAGCAGTCATGAATATATAACTTTCCACTATTGCTGTTTTCCACTTTTACAACAGTGAGACACAAAATTAACATATTGGTAACCTACTGACTCACCTTTTGCGATTTACAGCAGGCAGCAATGTGATCATTTACTTAGCAAAACTTTATAACCCTAAATTTTAAGAACTTTTAATTTTGAAGTTGGCAACAACATATTAAGAAGCAGTTTTAATAGGAAAATTATTTTCAGCAAGCATCATTAACTTTAACTCACTCTCTTGCCACATTAACTTTCTTTTTACTATGTTCAAGAGCCATTAATTAGTTAAAACACTAGGCTTTAATGTTCTTTCAATAAGGACACTCGGTAATCACTTTAGTTCAAACGGAGAGGAACCTGAGAGGTGTTATGATAAGGAAAAACAATTCGAAGTAGTTACATAAATTCAGTTATAAACTACCATATATTTGAGCACACTAACACATCCAATAAGCTGATCCTTCACTGTACATTACTATGGTGTTCCATTACAGTGGTGGCGATTGCATGTTGGTAGGTGTATTTGCAGGTAGGATTGCTGGACTGTCATTTATTGGTGGCGATGACAGATAGTGGCGATGATAGATAGCAATTTCAGAATATTTCCAGCTCTTTGTCCATCCATCAGAGGCATAGGAAAACGTCAGGAAAAGCCTCTCTCGGAACCAGCACAATACACAACTTTTACATGAGCAGTTGACAGTTTGGTAGCTCGTCCCCGACTGACTCTTTATTCCACCTTTTCTACCTTTGCCAACCACAATTTGCGCGCGCTACTCAGTTCCGTTCCCCAGAGGAACCACAACACCTTTTACATACAAAATAACTAAGAACCCTAAACGAGGATCAGCAATTACATAACAACAGCCAAACATATTAAATAAAACAGAACCGTTGCAACTATTGGCATTTCTATTAAAAAAATTATTTAAACAAAATCATTCAGCCTCAAAGATAACCTAAGAGATTATATAAGGAAGATAATACATATCATTACTGAGATTATACTTCATTACAGTATCGAATTAATCGTACATTAATTACAGAAGTTCAACGATGGGATGTTGAACAAAATAGAAATCTAAATGAATCAACAAAAGGTATGTAGTGTGTCAGCTATGGTGTTACAAATCGTTCAGTAGCCTCGAGACCTTTCATCTTTCATCATTTAATCCTTTTGAGTATTAGTCGTTCCTGCCTTTAACTACCATTTGATTATTAATATTTTTTTAAGTACCACTGCCTTTAGCATGAAACCACCGATTCCGTTGAAAGACTGAGACGTCTAGTGGTACATTAAGGTACTCCCCAGAAACAATCCGCACGGAGATGGTGCTAAGTGATTGCAGGAGATTTTTACGTGCTGGGTTTCTTTTTAGAGGTCATATTGATCAGATCACTGACAGTGAAAGTAGGTATCTGAAGTTACTGGGACGTAAATCTGAGTTTGTACTACCGTTTGTATGAGTTGTTTCCAATTGAAACAATAGGGCAGCATACGGTTTTGATACAGATGTATTAAATTATAGTCCCACGTTTACTTGTTGTTTATGACTACAGTTTGTGTTAGGCATTAACAGATCATGGAAGTTTCGAGATGTGAAACTGCGCCCAGGGAAGACACAACTTTCCTTTCAAATATATTAAATGACATGATGAATGGTTGAAAATTGTAGTCCCACTGGTTCCAAAGTGAAACCAACAGCCTAAAACAGTTGAGTATTCGCATTTAGCCATTTTCTTCTTATATTCGTTCCTTCCTATGAGAGTAAAGGTTTAATTCGTATGAAATTTTTTAATTGAATTTTTTCATTTTGGTGGAACTCATATGTTTAAAATGAGGAATTATAGCGAATCGTCGGTCCAGACAAATCGCCTCACCTCAGCTACTCTCAGTCTTCTCTGTTTTTCTCCCTTTCTGCCATACAGAATTATGTTTCACAGCAAGTAATGCTCTTGTAAGTGTTACCCAGCCCCAAATGCCCATTGCAAGCAGTTTCCTTCGGAATGGTTGGTCAGTATTGTTTCAGATTGACCTACATTCACGGAAAGCAGCTATTCCTGTCAGCTTTGAAACTGACTGTCACTACAAGCACTTTAAACTCTTTACCGGCCCCCGTTAATTCGGATCATCTTAAGACCACCAGCCTTACACCGCCTTACACAGGAAGCGAGTGATACATCAGTGTTTCAAGACACGTTGGATGGTCTGCGTTGATGCAACAACGAATCGTGAATTCCATACAGACACATTTTCAGACGATAGCTCCCTTTAGAAACCTTGTCTGCTGCAAACTTTTCCCTTGTTTTGGTCGATACAGCTTCCTCCAAAAATGTGGGAAGCAAAGAGCTTACAGTACAAGAGACCCACTGTCAAAGGTGTCGGAAACGTTTTCACTTATGACTTTCGACTCGGTCGTTTCCGAACCAGGGACCCTTACCTCAAATACCGCTCTCCATGATCGTTATAAGTTTCTAACACCATCACGGAGCCATCCTCTATCTCTGCAGTTCACTGAAGTCATTGACACGAAGTGCCAGGGAAAGCGTGACAGCAGCACGTTTTGGAGATGCGTCCATTGGGTTGCCATTATACTGGCGCCAATAAATTTGATGCGGCAATAACTAGTGGATGAAACATCTACACCATTTTGTGCTCTACAACTCATATCACGAATCGAAACGGCGAGAGATTCTCTGCCCACTAATGTGTGCTCTGTTTCTATTTATGTCCTGTAGTTTCTGCATAGTGGTCTTTTGAAAACACGGATGTATGAATAACACTGTTTTTAAACAGAATCTGACTTTACATGTTGCTATTAAACTTAAAAAGAAGCTCACTGCCCTCTCCTTGCAGCAACGCTATTCAACCGAGGCAGCTGGCGTTAGGGTGTTCAACTACACTCCTGGAAATTGAAATAAGAACACCGTGAATTCATTGTCCCAGGAAGGGGAAACTTTATTGACACATTCCTGGGGTCAGATACATCACATGATCACACTGACAGAACCACAGGCACATAGACACAGGCAACAGAGCATGCACAATGTCGGCACTAGTACAGTGTATATCCACCTTTCGCAACAATGCAGGCTGCTATTCTCCCATGGAGACGATCGTAGAGATGCTGGATGTAGTCCTGTGGAACGGCTTGCCATGCCATTTCCACCTGGCGCCTCAGTTGGACCACAGTTCGTGCTGGACGTGCAGACCGCGTGAGACGACGCTTCATCCAGTCCCAAACATGCTCAATGGGGGACAGATCCGGAGATCTTGCTGGCCAGGGTAGTTGACTTACACCTTCTAGAGCACGTTGGGTGGCACGGGATACATGCGGACGTGCATTGTCCTGTTGGAACAGCAAGTTCCCTTGCCGGTCTAGGAATGGTAGAACGATGGGTTCGATGACGGTTTGGATGTACCGTGCACTATTCAGTGTCCCCTCGACGATCACCAGTGGTGTACGGCCAGTGTAGGAGATCGCTCCCCACACCATGATGCCGGGTGTTGGCCCTGTGTGCCTCGGTCGTATGCAGTCCTGATTGTGGCGCTCACCTGCACGGCGCCAAACACGCATACGACCATCATTGGCACCAAGGCAGAAGCGACTCTCATCGCTGAAGACGACACGTCTCCATTCGTCCCTCCATTCACGCCTGTCGCGACACCACTGGAGGCGGGCTGCACGATGTTGGGGCGTGAGCGGAAGACGGCCTAACGGTGTGCGGGACCGTAGCCCAGCTTCATGGAGACGGTTGCGAATGGTCCTCGCCGATACCCCAGGAACAACAGTGTCCCTAATTTGCTGGGAAGTGGCGGTGCGGTCCCCTACGGCACTGAGTAGGATCCTACGGTCTTGGCGTGCATCCGTGCATCGCTGCGGTCCGAACCCAGGTCGACGGGCACGTGCACCTTCCGCCGACCACTGGCGACAACATCGATGTACTGTGGAGACCTCACGCCCCACGTGATGAGCAATTCGGCGGTACGTCCACCCGGCCTCCCGCATGCCCACTATACACCCTCGCTCAAAGTCCGTCAACTGCACTTACGGTTCACGTCCACGGTGTCGCGGAATGCTACCAGTGTTAAAGACTGCGATGGAGCTCCGTATGCCACGGCAAACTGGCTGACACTGACAGCGGCGGTGCACAAATGCTGCGCAGCTAGCGCCATTCGACGGCCAACAGCGCGGTTCCTGGTGTGTCCGCTGTGCCGTGCGTGTGATCATTGCTTGTACAGCCCTCTCGCAGTGTCCGGAGCAAGTATGGTGCGTCTGACACACCGGTGTCAATGTGTTCTTTTTTCCATTTCCAGGAGTGTAGTATCGCTGATATCGATATTCGACTGTCCTGCTATGTTTGACTGCTCCCACGGCGAGTTTTCCGGGTGAACATGTGACGAGTGAGTCTCCGGTCGGCGTTCAACGAGCCAACTTGTGTTGAAAACAAGCCCACGTCCCTAACCTTGGTGCATGGGCCTCGCCATGTCCGCCTCCCTAGACTTTTGGAGCGCGCCGGATGTACGGTGCCAATCACTGGGCGCCTTGACGTGCAAAATTGTGGTGCGTTCGTCGTCTCACGCTGAACAGCTTCCCAGCTCGTAATTTGCAAGCTCCAAGTTACGCATGACTTTTATTCTGTATTTAACTAAGAAAATTGTTGAAACTTATTGTGGCATGCAGCTGCTGGATATGATTCTGAACTTGGCTCCACAGTGGCTATTTTAAGGAGGCTGGTGTTCCCCATCCCGTTTCGATCAGCCGTGGAGTGTGTGTTTTAAGTGGTTTTCTTGCATATTTTAACTTGCTTTAGGATATAGTGTTCGCTTTGGGAATGGCTGCGGTTGTGTACCTGTCCGGCAGCCATAGAGTTAATTGTGTAATCATTTGTCACGGCAGCATTTGGTACGTTTATTTAATGTTGAAAGTGCCTTAAGGCAACTGGGAGTGATCTCTAAGTTTCCTGCTAATTTACTGGGAGACGGGTAATATTAGATTGTAGCTCCTTAAGAATTTGGGGGAAGGGGGCGGCTTATTATATATTCTAGTGTGGCTGTGATTTGATCTCGTTTTCATTGCAATCTATTTGTGCTGCAGGACATTTGTTAAGACTGCTCGTTCCCTGGCGTAGACGCGGTTATGGATTCTTGTCAGGACCGCTCATTGTGGGGTCGGTCGGATTATATATAAGTACCCTATACCGCCTGCTATGGGATGCTGTGCACAAGCCGTGGGGAGTGAACGCTCGTATTGGCTGCCGGACGTAGCGTTATTGCTTCCAAACAGTGCTGAGGGCCTTAACGCTGTTCTCTAAAGTTAAGTGCAATTTGGGAATCATTCTGGGTCATTATGTACGTTAACTGAGGCCACCTTGTTAATATTGGCGTTTCTGTAAGTCATTTTATTGGTTAAGTTTTTACTAGCCTTTCTTATTTGTCACTTGCATTAAACATTTGTGAATCTTTAATGAACGTACAACTTGTTATTATTCCTGTGTACAAGTTTTGCGACCTTGGTTGGCCCACATTCTATTTTTAGTATAAGCATGTTCATGTGGGCAGTTCCGTTTTATTAAGCTTTAAGATCTCTTTGTTCATTATGAAATTGTGGTATTATGTGGCTGTGTAACTTTGGTTCAATGTGTAAAATGTTACACTACTGAGCATTAATATTGCTACACCAAAAAGAAATGCAGATGATAAACGGATATTCATTGAACAAATATGTTATACTAGAACTGACATGTGATTACATTTTCACGCAATTGGCGTGCATAGATCCTGAGAAATCAGTACCCAGAACAACCACCTCTGGCCGTAATAACGGCCTTGATACGCCTGGGCATTGAATCAAACAGAGCTTAGATGGCGTGTACAGGTACAGCTGCTCATGCAGCTACAACTCGATAAAACAGTTCATCAAGAGTAGTGACTGGAGTATTGTGACAGGCCAGTTGCTCGGCCACCATTGACCAGACGTTTTCGGTTGGTGAGAGACCTGGAGAATGTGCTGGCCAGGGCTGCAGTCAAACATTTTCTGTATCCAGAAAGGCCCGTACAGGACCTACAACATGCGGTCGTCCTTTTTCCTGCTGAAATGTAGGGTTTCGCAGGGATCGAATGAAGGGTAGAGCCACGGGTCGTAACACATCTGAAATGTAACTTCCAGTGTTCAAAGTGGCGTCAATCCGAACAGGAGGTGACCGAGATGTGTAACCAATGGCACCCCATACCATCACGCCGGGTGATACGCCAGTATGGCGATGACGAATACACGCTTCCAATGTGCGTTCACTGCGATGTCGCCAAACACGGAATGGTGTAAATAGAACCTGGATTCATCCGAAGGAATGACGTTGTGCCATTCGTGCATCCAGGTTCGTAGTTGAGTACACCATCGCAGGTGCTCCTGTCTGTGATGCAGCGTCAAGGGTAACCTCAGCCATGGTCTCCGAGCTGATAGTCCATTCTGCTGCAAACGTCGTCGAACTGTTCGTGCAGATGGTTGTTGTCTTGCAAACGTCCCTATCGGTTGACTCAGGGATCGGGACGTGGCTGCAGGATCCGTTACAGCCACGCGGATAAGATGTCTGTCATCTCGACTGATAGTGATATGAGGTCGTTGGGATCCAGCACGGCGTTCCGTATTACCCCCCTGAACCCACTGATTCCATATTCTGCTAACAGTCATTGGATCTCGACCAACGCGAGCAGCAATGTCCGATAAACCGCAATCGCGATGGGCTACAATCCGACCTTTATCAAAGTCGGAAACGTGATGGTACGCATACAACAACGTTTCACCAGGCAACGCTGGTCAACTGCTGTTTGTGTATGAGAAATCGGTTGTAGGTGTCGCCACCGGCGCCAACCTTGTGTGAATGTTGTGAAAAGCTAATCATTTGCATATCACAGCATCTTCTTCCTGTCGGTTAAATTTCGCTTTTGTAGCACGTCATCTTCGTGGTGTAGCAAAAACGTGATGGTACGCATACCAATTCCTTACACGAGGCATGACAACAACGTTTCACCAGGCAACGCTGGTCAACTGCTGTTTGTGTATGAGAAATCGGTTGTAGGTGTCGCCACCGGCGCCAACCTTGTGTGAATGTTGTGAAAAGCTAATCATTTGCATATCACAGCATCTTCTTCCTGTCGGTTAAATTTCGCTTCTGTAACACGTCATCTTCGTGGTGTAGCAATTTTAATGGCCAGTAGCGTATTAGTCTCGTGAGTCATGGTTAAATAAGAACGATTGCTTGTGAACGATTATTCACCGTGCCTACTATCAGTGATTTTGGTTGCGGGCGCAAAGTAATATGATTCTTATTCGTGTTTATGTAATTCAATCAAATTGAAGATTAGTATTTTGCATCAGTAACAGGGCAAATGTCCGAACTGAAGTTTATAATATAGTCTGTTTTGGGTCAAATTAAAATTGTAAAACAATCACAAGGTTTTCCAGCACCAGTGATCCCGGGCTTCCTATTTCCTTTAAATTACTGTGGTGAGACCATAAATTTGATTTTATAAAGAATTGGGTAATACCACGGTTCAGCTATAAATGCATTAATATTCCTTATTGCGCCAGGTTTTCACCGGTAACGTGGATCAGCGCGATCATGGAGCACGCTGGTGCTGCTCTCACGAGGCAACTTCCCGGGTGGTCACGTGAGCCCTCTTCGCGGAGGAGGTGCGCTCACAAGGGGAAGGCCTCAGACACGGCCAACCGATTCGGCTCAAATTTGGCAGGTCGCTTGTGTACAACCCAAAATCAAGGAACCTAACATATTTTGGGTCAACACCCCCGAGATTTTGAGAAAATCACCCCTAAAGGTTACGACGAGCAATCGATTCAAATTTGGCGGGATCGATAGATAATTGCAAACAGAGCATTTTTCATCATCAGGTATGGGATCCGAAAACGCGTACTTTTCTAGAAATGGAGGTAAGGAACATTTACAACACCGCCTTCTGCACCCACATGGTAAACGCGTTTCGCTGACAGCACCGATAGCAAGCCGGCACGGTAACTCGTCTTGTTCAAAAATTGTACAAATGGCTCTGAGCACTATGGGACTTAACTTCTGAGGTCATCAGTCCCCTAGAACTTAGAACTACTTAAATCTAACTAACCTAAGGACATCACACACATCCATGCCCGAGGCAGGATTCGAACCTGCGACCGTAGCGGTTACGCGGTTCCAGACAGAAGCGCCTAGAACCTCTCGGCCACAGCGGCCGGCGATCGATGTTGGTCACGTGATCACGATTAAAACCGGTCATACGTCACGCCTTTTGCGTGCTGAAAAGAGGTGCCACTTTCTGTATATCTTCTATATTCTCTACCTCCTTATGAGAGACGTAATTAGTGACGTGTCGTTGACGAATTTTATACTGCGATTTGAGATCTCTTGGCCAAGATAATGATGCAGCAAACGTAAAATCCTTGTTGGCCTTATATTGAAGCGCTGCACCTGCAGTCCACTCCTGAAGTATCCTTGTTGTTACTTTCTTGTTACGACAACGAGATTCGACTAATCGGTCGTATGTCCACTTACTTGTCGCCTGATATTTGTCGTATCTTGTCCCTCCTTTAACGATATCACTTTCCCACAATTTCAAGTCCTTCTTCCTTTTCAGGGCTGTTGTTGGTCCATTCTTTTGCAGTTTTTGTAAGTTCCAATTCGGATGATTCCTGTCTAGCACTACCGCCTTTACTTTTACTTCAAGGGGTATAGCACCGTAGTTC
This sequence comes from Schistocerca piceifrons, assembly GCF_021461385.2. NCBI lineage: Eukaryota > Metazoa > Arthropoda > Insecta > Orthoptera > Acrididae > Schistocerca > Schistocerca piceifrons. The sequence goes on along the minus strand of NC_060138.1, from coordinate 1,186,275,859 downwards.
TGTCGTTTAGTAACCGGTTCGTAATACACATCGGGAACAGATGAAGCACATATTCCCAGTGACGTGGAGATTTCAAAAGTGTTATGACCATTTTGCGATTCATTAGTAGGGATATCTTCCACTTCGTCTTCATGGTATAGTACTTCAGTATCAACAAAAGTCATTCCGTTCGGCAGCTCCAAAAATCGCTCGACGATAGCCGCTCCTATCAGTCTGGAACGCCGAGAATCAGAACAGCCTGCTCCCGGTAGTGCATTGATAATGCATCCGTCTTGCAACACTTTTGCAAACCAAAACACAGCGTCGGTAACTTCCCGCTTGCCATGGTTTGTCACAGGGTCTCAACTATATATCACAGCGCTAGTCGAAGGGTGCTATTCGAAGGGTGTACATCCTCCATTATTCAGATTATGCACCTGAAAGATATGACACAACAAACAATAACGAGTTACTATGGCGTAAACAGACGAGCTAGTTACTACAAACTACATACAGTACTCGTCATATGTTACTTACGGAAGAACACTGTATTCATTCACAAAAAGTTTTTCATTCGGCGCATTAACGATGAAAAAATCACTACATGTATCCGCGAGGTTGGCGGCAGCCTAGTGACGGAAAACAACACTTTCCGATTGACTTCTATAAGGCTCGTGCCGGACACCTTCCCTCTTCCAGGTTCACAAGTATGATGACGAAGGGCCAACCGGAACAACGTAACTCTCCTCGCGTGCATTCTGTCCTGTGCCTCGCTGTAGACAAGTGTCGCGCGGTTGGCTATCTGTGGTCCCTCGTGAGGAATTCGCAGCGCTTTTACTCGGAGTTGTTTTCATGTGACAAGGCTTAAAAGTTTAATACTTTACTAACTCACGGCGTTTGGGAAATTAGTTTGCCTATCTTATTATTATAATTCCTTATTGGTTTACTTACCCTATTAACCCTCCTATCCCAATCAATTGAGATATGGAAAAATACAAACGAAAAGATTTCTCAAAATTGCGGGGTGTTGACCCAAAATATCTTAGAGTCCTTCGTTTTAGGTCGTACACAAGCGACCTGCCAAATCTGAGCCGAATTGGTTGGCCGTATCTGAGGCCTTCCCCTTTTCAGTCGTCTTGGCTGGCCGTTTGGTTGATTTTGGGGCAGGGGACCAAACAGCGAGGTCATCGATCCGATCGGATAGGGGTGGAAGTCGGCCGTGTCCTTTCAAAGGGACCATTCCAGCACTTGCCTGAAGCGAGTTAGCGAAATCACGGAGAACTTCAATCATGATGGCAGGACGCTAGTTTGAACCGTCGTCCTCCCGAATGCTGGACAGTGTGACAATCACTGCGCCACTTCACTCGGTGTGTCTCTTTGTCGCTTCGTGTGACAGAGGACAGAACTTCTGTAGGACACTGGACAGTGTGTTTTTGTTAGTGCCAGAGGTGGCTTTGGTGGACCAGCATGTCTCTTCAGTTCGAACGTCCCACAGGGGGCTAGATTCTGCAGTTACGGAAAAACGTGGACAATTTATGCTTGCATTGAACTGATAAAAGAGCATCGAAGTGGAATGGTGGGTGTCCTTTTAGTTGCTTCTCCTTCACCTTGGCATTTGCCGATGCACCTCTATTATTGACGTTATTACATTGTTGAAAGCTATGTTGCTCCAGGTTGTGGCTGTGTGGCTCGTATTCGCTCGGGTTCAGGCATCAGGTCGGTTCAGCTAAATTTACGGATATCGTGCTGAGAAGGTTTTTGCACTGAGCAGTTGCTCGTTAAAAGTTAATTAAGTTGGTTGCTGCACGTGTCGGCTGATTTTCTATAAAGACAGTCACATTCTTGTTGTGAACGGTAGGGGTAAGCAATTTCCCAATCTTTCACAATTGTTTTGTTAAGGGCTAGCTATTCTGTGCTAGGAGCTTTAGTTTCGCCCGCTATAGTGGGCTGTTGGAGCGATTTGCTTGCAGTACTATGCGTGGTGAACGATGAGTGTTATAACCTGTTGCGTCCATGTTTGATGACTGCCGTTAGGACTGATGATCAGTGGTTGAAATCATTAGGCCTAAGATATCTGTACACAAAGAAGTGCACTGGCCGATATTGTGGAGAGGCTGCCATGTGGGTATGCCAACGATGGTTAATGTTCTCAGTGGCTATTGGGAACGACTTCAGTAGCCGCAGGTACGATTTTGAGCTGGTCACACGTGATACGGCGCCAACTGCTGGTGCCTTGATTTAAGCTACAAGTGCCGACACCACACTCAGACTCATGGAGTCAGCTCGGTAGTTCTAAGACAAAGTTAGCAACCGGTAATATGTGAATGCTGAACGAGGCTAGCCTCTGCTTACTATTATTTAGGCATTACATACTGCGCTCCTTATCCGCATTAGGCTTGGCAGGCTACTACCTGCATAGCTTAAGTTATTATTAATGGCAAGGTCAGTGCGAATAACTCAGAGCCGCCAAGTACTAAGTAACTCGTCAGGTTTACTATTCAGCAGAAATAGTGCTTCTACGATGTGGCTAAATATAATAGCGGGACAGAATGATAAACTTAAAAAGTAGACTATAGGTTTCGTTTGTGTGGTTATTGCAGTTGTTTTCCTTTTAATCTGTTGTCACGTGTGTTCTGTCTCGAAATAATAAACTTCATTACTATATCAATACTAAAGTTATCTTTCGACTTCGTTCGACCTTCACTATTCATTTACTGGTTCATTAACAAAACATTTCTTTAAACACCCGCATTCGGGAGGACGACGGTTCAATCCCACGTCCGGCCATCCTGATTTAGGTTTTCCGTGATTTCCCTAAATCGCTTCAGGCAAATACCGGGATGGTTCCTTAGAAACGGCACGGCCGATTTCCTTCCCCATCCTTCCCTAATCCGAGCTTGTGCTCCGTCTCTAATGACCTCGTTGTCGACGGGACGTTAATCAGTAATCTCCTCCTCCTTTAAACACCATTCTAATATAGCTAGTTCTGCAAATAATTATTATTAACACAATTTTTAATTTCCATTTAGGGACACTTGGATTGCACAACGTTTGGATAGGACCCTGTCTAGGTTACTTGTGAGGATAATTAAATGATGGAAAAGTTTTGGTAAAATTTAGGTTATTATTGCGCTAATCAAACACAGTTCACTCTCTGATCCATGCGAGTACAGTACTAAAAGTTTCAACCCGCTAGTATCGATGCGGCGGTTGGCGGGCGGCAAGATGGCGAGGCACAAAGCACATCTATGGCTCTTGATGCATCGGCACTTTATTCTTCTTACCGTCGCAAAAATTTTCCATTTAGTGCCTATGGAATTTTGCCATGCTGTGTGGGCGTTGAAACGGGTTACCCGAGGCTCAGTGAAGCTATGTCTTCCAGGAGAGCCTCCTCGCTCCAGAAGGTGTTGCTCAAACCAGTGCCAAACTCCAACTACTACTGTGCCCGTTGTGCCGTTCATTGCCCGCGTGCATTTTCCCGCGCTCGCCTGCCATCCACCTTTTACCGCTCCCTGACAGATCGGGTATTCACCCGAGGTTTTTGCATTCTACGTATCCTAACACATTGCCTACGTATGGACGAGTCGCACAGTTACAATTTTAAACATCTTACAACAGTTTCAGTATTTGTTACATTTCAGTTCTACTACAATATTATTTGACAACTGACATAAACATTAATATTCACATTGAAACTTATTTACAGTTTTCTTAACATAATGGCATGAAACAAAAAGAAACGAAATCAGAACATCAATTACACAAGTTCATCGTAAAATCAGATGAAAAGGATTACTTATATGTACAATAGTACAGAGTCGTTGTTGTTACAGACTATGATCAATAGACACAGACTTCTTCCCGAAACCATGAAGTTATTTGGAATAGATAGCAATATTCCCGAAATTACTAAACAAATTCATACAAACACAGTGCCTAAAGTGAAATTTCTTGTAATAACAACTAATTACTTCCAAACTGCATCAGAAGTCAGACATGGAGACGGTTTTTCTGTGGCGAAAGTAAAAAAAAAATAATCACAACATCAAGTTGTGCAAATCGGAACAGTTGTGCAAATTGAAACAGGCACTAAATTGTTTGGCTCTCGCAGATGACGCCATAATAATAGTTGCAACCTCAGAGCATCCAAAGGAAATATTAGACCTTCTGAAGGGAACAGTGGAGAACGGTGATCTACAAATATCATCTAAAAGTAGAGAATACATGACCAATGAAAGGACCTCACTAAGAATCAGAAATTCGAGGGTCTTCAGGAAGCTAAACCAAAAAGAGATACGACAGCATGTCAAATGGTCAGATGAGAGGAAAAGAGCAGAGTCTGAGAAAATGAAAGAGTTGTCAGAAGGATAAAGGGAAAGAAAAATAAATAGTTATCGTGTCGTGGTCCTCAGTTGGCCTGTAACGAAATAGGTGGTCAAAACCCATCAGCTTTGACTGTCACAGTGACTGTCAGGACCTTGAAACTGAAACATGTCGTGCACTCAGATCAGTCAGTCAAGTTGTTGTTCCTAGCGATCGAAACTCTCCTGTATGTTCCGACAAAAGATGCTACCAACAGATCGCAAAGGTGTATTGTTTTAACGCAGAAAGATCTTTTCCTATCCTAACCACGTATATATACAAGATTTTCACGTTTAAACGAAGGCACTTGCTGCAACTTACGAGTTCAAGATGCGAGAAGTGCACTGAGTTTACCGCACCTCAACTGTGTTTTACCTATTTACTTTGTGATGACTTCATTCTTCGTCGTCAAACTTGTGATAATTTCATCTTTCGTCGTCTAATTTGTGGTGACTCAATTCTTTGTCGTCTGATCTGCGGCGACTTCATTTTTAGCTGCGTCTCGTCGGAGTTAACGTCACTTCTATGACTGTTAACTTGTCGTTTCCCGCACCTGTGTGATTCGCCTGGTGACAGCGAGCCTCATCGGAATGGTAATATTACGAAAGCGAAGCTCCTGCCTACATCAAACTCACTTACTCTGTGACATTAACCAGACCGGTTCTCCACGTCAACAAAATAAAACCTCAAAGAATGTTTAAATGTGCTTGAAGTCTTAAGGGATCAAACGGCTGACATCATCGGTCCCGACACTTACACACTACTTAAAAAAAGTTAGACAAACTTTTGCTAAGAACAATACAAAAACCCATGCCTGAGGGAGAACTCGAACCTGCGGCAGGAGAGACCGTCCAATCCGTGACATGACGCCTCTAACCCCGCGGCCACTCCACGCGGCGTAAAACCTCAAATGACTTAAATTATCTTATTTTGTATTGTTATGTCTTAGTATGTTGCTATAAGTCAAGTCAGTATGACGTTCTGTCAGCTTTCATGGAATCAGTGAAATTGCTCTCAAATGTGGCACGGAATGATTCCTTCTACATACATAAAAGTACCGGGCGGTTATGAGAATCGGAGGTGACAAAAGGGAAGCCACAGTTGAGAGGACAGGGTTACAGTCTAACCCCGATGGTGTTAATTCTAGACATTGAACAAGATGTGAAAGAAACATTGAGTATTTTGGAAACGGAACCGAAGTTAACGGAGACTATATAAAAACATTGCCGTTTGCCTATGACACTGCAATTCTGCCAGAGGCGGCTAAAGACTTGAAAGAGCAACAGACTAGAATGAATAATGTCTTTTTCAGAGATTATTAGATAAATGTAAATATAAGTAAAACAAGAACAGTGGAATGTAGTCTGAGTAAATCAGACGGTGCGGAGGGAATTAGACTATGAAATGCCCCGCGGGATTAGCCGAGCGGTCTCGGACGCTGCAGTCATGGACTGTGCGGCTGGTCCCGACGGAGGTTCGAGGTCTCCCTCGGGCATGGGTGTGTGTGTTTGTCCTTAGCATAATTTAGGTTAAGTAGTGCGTAAGCTTAAGGACTGATGACCTTAGCAGTTCAGTCCCATAAGATTTCACACACATTTGAACATTTTACAGACTATGAAATGAGACAAAAATAGTAGATGAATATAGTCACATGAGCAGAAAAATAGCTGATGATGGTCGAAGCAGGGTACACGTAGCATGCAGGCTGGCAAGAGAGAAAAAAGCATTTTTGAGAAAGACGAATTTTCTATATGTACTGCAAAGCTTTTGTCTGTAGTGCATGGAAGTGAAACGGGGCCAGCAGGAAATTCAGAAAAGAAGATAAAAGCTTTTGAAATGTGAAGCTATAAGTGAATACTGAAGTTTAGATGGGTAGATAGAATAACAAATCAATTGATAATGAAAAGAATTAGAGAGAAAACAAAGTTATGGCACAATATTATTAAAAGATGGGATCGGCTGATAGAACACATTCTAATGTATCAAGAAATTGTCCGTTTGCTAATGGAAGGAAGAGTAGGTCGTGATAATTGTAGGGGGAGACCAAGGCTTGAATTAGTTACTAGAGTCAAATGGCTGTAGATAGCGGTAGGTACCCAGAAATGAAGAAACTTGCATAGGATAGATTAGCGTGGAGAGCTGCATCGCACAAGTCATGGGAATGAAGCACACAACAACAATAGAAAGTCTTATAGCTAATTCTAAAATTCTTAATTACCTGCTAGGGGAAGCATTACATGAATTCTTACGAACAATAAATGCCATCTAAGTACTCCATCTGAAAGTTAGGCCTGACTAACAATTGAGATTAAAAAGGAAGAGAGATCTGACGTCAGGACATACAAGGTGCATTCAAGTTCTAAGGCCTCCAATTTTTTTTCTCCGGACTGGAAAGAGATAGAAACATGCGCATTGTTTTAAAATGAGGCCGCGTTCATTGTCAATACGTCACAGAGATGGCAGCACCGTACGGCAGATGGAATTTTACCGCCAGCAGCGAGAATAAGAACTGTTTTAAATACTTAAAATGGCGACGTTTTCCTTACTTGAACAGCGTGCAATCATTCGTTTTCTGAATTTGCGAGGTGTGAAACCAATTGAAATTCATCGACAGTTGAAGAAGACATGTGGTGATGGAGTTGTGGATGTGTTGAAAGTGCGTTCGTGGGTGCGACAGTTTAATGAAGGCAGAACATTGTGTGACAACAAACCGAAACAACCTCGGGCTCGCACAAGCCGGTCTGACGACATGAAGTGGAGAGAATTGTTTTGGGGGATCGCCGAATGACTGTTGAACAGATCGCCTCCAGAGTTGTCATTTCTGTGGGTTCTGTGCACACAATCCTGCATGACGACCTGAAAATGCGAAAAGTGTCATCCAGGTGGGTGCCACGAATGCTGACGGACGACCACATGGCTGCCCGTGTGGCATGTTGCCAAGCAATGTTGACGCGCTACGACAGCATGAATGGGACTTTCTTTTCGTCGGTTGTGACAATGGATGAGACTTGGATGCCATTTTTCTATCCAGAAACAAAGCGCCAGTCAGCTCAATGGAAGCACACAGCTTCACCGCCACCAAAAAAATTTCGGGTAACCGCCAGTGCCGAAAAAATGATGTTGTCCATGTTCTGGGACAGCGAGGGCGTAATCCTTACCCATTGCGTTCCAAAGGGCACTACGGTAACAGGTGCATCCTACGAAAATGTTTTGAAGAACAAATTCCTTCCTGCACTGCAACAAAAACGTCCGGGAAGGGCTGCTCATGTGCTGTTTCACTAAGGCAACGCACCCGCACATCGAGCTAACGTTACGCGACAATTTCTTCGTGATAACAACTTTGAAGTGATTCCTCATGCTCCCTACTCACCTGACCTGGCTCCTAGTGACTTTTGGCTTTTTCCAACAATGAAAGACACTCCCCGTGGCCGCACATTCACCAGCCGTGCTGCTATTGCCTCAGCGATTTTCCAGTGGTCAAAACAGACTCCTAAAGAAGCCTTCGCCACTGCCATGGAATCATGGCGTCAGCGTTGTGAAAAATGTGTACGTCTGCAGGGCGATTTCGGGTGAATAGTTAATTAGAAAAAAAAATCGGAGGCCTTAGAACTTGAATGCACCTCGTATATTAAAATTTCTCATAGAAAGTTTAGCAAAAGAGAAAGGTAGGATGCCCGTAAATTGTAAAGATATTACTGTAAGCATGGCACAGTTTCATCTCACGTGGATACATGGAATTCACATAACGGAATTTAATTGTGCATATTGAAAAACGTGGTTAATTGTTAAAAACACATATGATGTCTCTGTGACGCGTGACGACTATAACTACAACGGGAGAAAACTCTACTCGGTCTCTTGATATGTTTTATTTGGCCGCCCGCGGTGGCCGAGCGGTTCTGGAATCTTCAGTCCGGAACCGCGCTACTGATACGGTCGCAGGTAGGAATCCTCCCTCGGGCGTGGATGTGTGTGATGTCCTTAGGTTAGTCAGGTTTAAGTAGTTATAAGTTCTAGGGAACTGATGACCTCAGATGTTAAGTCTCATAGTACTCAGAGCCATTTGAACCATTTTTTTGTTTTACTTGGATGACTAGTTTCAAGTCGTAAAACATGGTATCTTCAGATGAACATAACTGATAAAAGAGGTCTGAGGGTGCACCGGTGTTACATTGTGTCAATACACAAGACAGAAGGAAATCAATTTTCTACCGTTAACACACGCTGATATTTAAAAAAAATCGAGACACCTCAAGTTTTGTGTTATCAGTGGAACAACAGTAAAAGCAGAATGGTTAACATTGAACGTGGACTACTGATTGGATGCCACCTGAGGAACAAATCGATCTAGCACATTTCAACTCTTCTCTGGCTTCCCACATCGACTGTTGGTAATGTGATTTTGAAACGGAAACGCTAAGGAACAACCACAACCAGACAGATGGACAGAACACGACGAGCACTGAGCAGGCTGGCTGTACAAAATCACAGTAATTCAGTAGAAGGAATCACGTATAAGTATTACAATGCTACCAGCAGACCAGTTACACAGTGAGTGTGAGTGTAGAGTTAAGAAGAATGGGGTACAGTGGTCGATCCTCATAAGCCAATAATTTCTATAGCCAATGCCAAGTGACGTTTCAGGTGGTGTAACGAGCGACGGCACTGTACAGTGGAGTCGTGATGTGGAGTGACGAATCCCGCCGTGCCGTGTGCCAGTTCTAAGGAAGGCATTTTGTTTGGCTTCCTGGAGGACGTTAGAGCCTACGGTGAAGAACCGATGAGTTGGTGTTACGGTATGCGAGCGGAGGGATATGAACTCATTTTACAGCAACATGTACTGTGTACAGAGGAGGGTCAGTTCGTAGACGATGATTACCTGACAGTGCACCCTGTTAATAAGCAGCATCTGTGAGCCAGTGGCATGTCGGCCGTGACATTCCAGAAGTGGATTCTCCTGCCCAGACTCCCAACCTGAAACGCAATGAAACATCTTTGGGGTAAGATAACATCGGCCCCACCCCGGACACAGTGTTCAGAATTAGTCTTTTCTGGTTTCGACTCCAGGAGTAGAATGGCCTGCCATTCCCCTGCTCGTACGGTGTTCTACAGAACTTAAAGCAGGGTCTATATAAAGTATCATAACGTATTACTGTGAGGTGGAAATGAATGAAAGTGCTGGAGGATGTTACCAGAGATGTTCCAGACGTGCACAGTAAGTTAGATGTCACTTGATGTGAGGTCAGCGTAACCATAGCGCCAAATAGAACAGGCCCATGAACACGAGGCTGTTGAAGGAACAGGAAAAGACAGTGTCCGTCAACAAGCAAGTAGCTATGGTCCACTGTGATGGTCTTCTTCACTACAACACAGCCGGTAGACAAAATCTGAATGAATTCATAGGAGGTAGAACCACTGAGAAACTGAAAGAAAGACGAATTGTGACAAGTGTAGCCCAAGAGTTTGATATGTGTCATAGAAGGGGCAGCGTTCCAGACCACAGGCAATGTTGCATGAAGGAGAGGATACGGCTGACCGCAGCAGAAGGTAACCGCTACATTCTACATGTCAAACAGCGGGTTCAATTATGTACTCACGTTTAACAGTGGCACGAAGACCGCATGGGAGTTGTCTCTTTACTCAGCGACCTGTACGTTCTCTTCATTTGACAACCGTACATTGACGCACCGTTTGCGATGCTGCCAAACCCATTGGAAGTGGGCTGAAGAGGAGCGGAGTCGCGTACTCTTCTCGGATGAGAACAGATCCAGTCTATGACTCCGTACGTACACTCAAACTGCAAGAGGTGGGAATACCTAACACTCCCTGGAATATTGTTCAACATGATCGTTTTGTTGGTCCAGGCGTTATGGTGTGAACACGCATAATGTTTGCATGGACGTAGAAACCTTCAAATCTTTGAATGAGTTGTACTTGGTGCTGTTCAAGGAAAGTAGGAAGTGTTCTGGCACCTGGATTCACCTTTCTCTTACTCATACAAGGCAAACACGACACCACACTTTACACATCTGTAACCGTCACCTATACTCAACAGTTACACTTAACACACACCTCTCACATTTCGCGAAGGAAAGATGCCATTGCTGGTGAACGAAAGGAACCCTTAACAAATAGCTACTAGTCGATTTAACCTTCCACTCGTGATCCGCCAGCCAACCATATGATAATCAACTTGTAAGACCACCCTAAAGCGTACCGAGTCAAGGTTCACTTTATGTCACATAATGAAGCTCGGAGGCTGGTGGACGCAAATCTTGCATCATCTCCTTCATTTGTACTGGCGATTCGAATTAATAATCACTTCACTACCCCGATGTGTGCTAAAGTTTTCAGTTTTTCTACTTTATACGTGGTATTATGTCTCAAGAAAGTATTGCTTCCAAATGCTAGCTACAGGAATCAGACTAAGGAATCTAATGTGAGGCTGGGTATCAGGGTTCGAAAATCTTTTGGGCGAGTCTTACTGGACACAGTTTACAAATAACAGACAAACGCAACCTGCAGTAAAATAACTTAAGCTACCTTGGGGTTCCACACACTACTACCATTTTTAAATGGGTTACCACATCTACTTCAAATGATTGTTGACACAATCGAAATTTTTTTTTGCATTGTATACTTGTTATTCACTACCGTTAACGTTTTCCTTATCTATAGTTCTTTTGATTCCTACAGTCTTCCACTGGTTATTACAGTGTAATAATGAAAGAAATAGTACTTTGGTGTGCCATACCGATACTGCACTCTCCGACTGAATATTTTTCAGTCTATTTCTACGAGGCGTAGTCATAAAGTCTTAACTATCACTTTGAAAAAATAAAGTCACGCACCTGTAGGTCTGGATTTCATTATAATTTGATTAACTTCGTTACCTCATGGTCACTAGTCTGTGGCATTTTATTGTACAAGACATTTCGTCTCCACATCCTGGAGACATCATAGAAGGCTGTAAAGTCTAACATTTCTGTCTGAAACGTAAATATGGTCAGCAAGCCGATCTTTACAAGTGCATCCACAGAACGATCGAGTCGTGACGTCATCAGATCGGTGCCTAAAATCTGCTCTGCAAGTCACTCTTCAGTGTGTGGCAGAAGGTTCATCGAACTACTTTCGCAATACTTCTTTATTATTCCACACTCGTACAGGACGCGGAAAAAATGACCACCTAAATCTTTCTGTACGAGCTCTGATTTACCTTCTTTTATTATGATGATGGTGGTTTCTCCCTACTAAGTTCGGCGTCAACAAACTCTTTTCGCATTCGAAGGAGCAATTTGTGTGAATGGAATTTCTTGAGAAGATCCCGTCGCAATGAGAAACACTTTTGCTTTAATGACGTCCGCCTCACATCCTGTGCCATGTTCGTGGCTCTCTCTCCCCTATTTCGCCATAATACTAAACGTGCTGGCCGTCTTTGAACTTTCTCGATGTACTCCTGTCTGCTAAGGATCGCACCAAGCGTAGCAGTACTCCAAAAAGGGGACGGACAAGCGTAGTGCAGGCAGTCTCTGTAGTAGAGCTGTTGCATCTTCTAAGGGTTCAACCAATAAGACGCAGTCTTTGGTTCGCCTTCTCCACAGCATTTTCTATGAGTTCTTTCCAATTTAAGTTCTTCGTAATTGTGATTCTGGGTATTTATTTTATTTTACGGCCGTTAGATTTAACTGATTTGGCGTGTAACCGAAGTTTAGAGGATTCATTTTGGCATTCATGCGGATGACCTCACAGTTCTTCATTATTTACGGAGAGTTGCTAATGTTCACACCATACAGGTACCGCATTTAAATTGTTTTTCAGCTGGTTTTGTTCTTATGATCACTTTATTAGACAACAAACAACCGCATCATCTGCAAACAACCTTAGATGGCTGCTCAGATTGTCTCCTACATCGTTTTTGTAGATAAGGAACAACAGAGGGTCTAGAACATTACCTTGTGGAGTGGCAGAGTCGCACTGATATCTTTTGTTATATACCTTGTAGTGGGGAAGAATATGGCTGTGTTCGATTTATTTAGCATTAACGCCCACAACTTGTCTGCAGTCCTAGTACAGACTGAAATACCTGCGCCACAGTACGACTGTATGCTAATAGAGGAGCTGAATCATAATGGATAGGCTCATCACCGCTTCAGTAATTGAGTGAATAATTTCATTTTCACTCTCCTATTGACAGGCTGAACAGTATTGTTAGGCGGCGGGTGGAATAATAGAATAAATGTTTTGTATTTATGCTCTTTGCCGTTCTCAACACTGGCTCTCTAACTACAATAATGGCAACCAGAAAGTGATTAGCAAAACATGAAACCTGTAATTAGAATTCCTAGTGCCCACTTCATCTGAGAAATACATTTATAGCTACAGCTTATAGCTCTGAAGAATTAGGAGATTGTCTGGGATTCATAATCAAAAACCATTCTCTCTAAAATGTTCACTATATTCTGAAAGTCACAGATCAAAAAGAATCCACACAAACCAACTACCAGAGCAGTTCAGAGTCTAATGCGCTGATACCACTATAACTGTTCAAATTAAATGTTTAAGTGAATGCTCGCCATAATTTGATGATAATGATCATCAAACGCAACACTAAATAATGGTAGAATATCTGTCCTTCGGCGGCACGTGAAAATATGACATACGCAAACTAAAGATAGATCATTAACGTCATCCCAAAATTAACACTTCACTCGAAAACGATTTCATGGTACGCATATCCCGAGTAACTTATTGTTGCATCCGAGGCTGTATATATCAACAATACCAACGCGACGCGACTCCGGGCACAGGTGGTGCGCTAATCAGCATCACGCAACTCCCAGCACAGGTGGTGCGCTAATCAGCATCTGGAGAGAACTAGGGCCTTCCTTTCTCGCACAGCGTTCTTACATATAAAGCCGCGGTGTGGACGGCTAAGGGAACGCCTGATCAAATCTGCTCTCCCGACTAGCTGCTGGGCTAGTAATACACCACTTTAAGTTATCGAATAAATCATTGCTTCCTTTCTGATGGCCAATGAAGCTCTCAATTTAAATGTGCAATCAGCACACAACTAAATGTCGTAATAAAAGTCTGACGTGGCTAAGTCAAATATTTTGGGCGAGAGAATTAATTTAATTACACTACATGCAGTAGACGAGCTCTGAACTTGTCCTTTCGAGATATGCTATAGCTATAGTTTAATAGTTATTCTGTTGAAACTTTTCACATTTTTATGATTATAGCGGATCTCCCTTCTACTTAAATTTATAAATATCCTAGCTTTATTTATTCGCCTACTTAATCTGTCTTGCTTCCTTAATTTGTAAGACAAAAACCAGAAAATCATGATTTTCTACTAAAATTGTAATTTTTGAGATCCAGAACACTGTTTCTACTAAATTATTATGCAAAAGGAATCTAATTACAAATTTTTAAGTTTCTAGCTCTTTTCTGTAGCGCCAATGATTTTTACGGAAAAACATCCAAATTTTCGAAAATGGTTAAAGGTTATTGAACTGATATCCAACACATATTGATTTTGTATTACTCCTGACATGCTAGAAACGTTTCAGGTTATTTACTTCATTTTAAAAGGAATATCTACACTCCCGGAAATGGAAAAAAGAACACATTGACACCGGTGTGTCAGACCCACCATACTTGCTCCGGACACTGCGAGAGGGCTGTACAAGCAATGATCACACGCACGGCACAGCGGACACACCAGGAACCGCGGTGTTGGCCGTCGAATGGCGCTAGCTGCGCAGCATTTGTACACCGCCGCCGTCAGTGTCAGCCAGTTTGCCGTGGCATACGGAGCTCCGTCGCAGTCTTTAACACTAGTAGCATGCCGCGACAGCGTGGACGTGAACCGTATGTGCAGTTGACGGACTTTGAGCGAGGGCATATAGTGGGCATGCTGGCGGCCGGGTGGACGTACCACCGAATTGCTCAACACGTGGGGCGTGAGGTCTCCACAGTACATCGATGTTGTCGCCAGAGGTCGGCGGAAGGTGCACGTGCCCGTCGACCTGGGACCGGACCGCAGCGACGCACGGATGCACGCCAAGACCGTAGGATCCTACGCAGTGCCGTAGGGGACCGCACCGCCACTTCCCAGCAAATTAGGGACACTGTTGCTCCTGGGGTATCGGCGAGGACCATTCGCAACCGTCTCCATGAAGCTGGGCTACGGTCCCGCACACCGTTAGGCCGTCTTCCGCTCACGCCCCAACATCGTGCAGCCCGCCTCCAGTGGTGTCGCGACAGGCGTGAATGGAGGGACGAATGGAGACGTGTCGTCTTCAGCGATGAGAGTCGCTTCTGCCTTGGTGCCAATGATGGTCGTATGCGTGTTTGGCGCCGTGCAGGTGAGCGCCACAGTCAGGACTGCATACGACCGAGGCACACAGGGCCAACACCCGGCATCATGGTGTGGGGAGCGATCTCCTACACTGGCCGTACACCACTGGTGATCGTCGAGGGGACACTGAATAGTGCACGGTACATCCAAACCGTCATCGAACCCATCGTTCTACCATTCCTAGACCGGCAAGGGAACTTGCTGTTCCAACAGGACAATGCACGTCCGCATGTATCCCGTGCCACCCAACGTGCTCTAGAAGGTGTAAGTCAACTACCCTGGCCAGCAAGATCTCCGGATCTGTCCTCCATTGAGCATGTTTGGGACTGGATGAAGCGTCGTCTCACGCGGTCTGCACGTCCAGCACGAACGCTGGTCCAACTGAGGCGCCAGGTGGAAATGGCATGGCAAGCCGTTCCACAGGACTACATCCAGCATCTCTACGATCGTCTCCATGGGAGAATAGCAGCCTGCATTGCTGCGAAAGGTGGAAATACACTGTACTAGTGCCGAAATTGTGCATGCTCTGTTGCCTGTGTCTATGTGCCTGTGGTTCTGTCAGTGTGATCATGTGATGTATCTGACCCCAGGAATGTGTCAATAAAGTTTCCCCTTCCTGGGACAATGAATTCACGGTGTTCTTATTTCAATTTCCAGGAGTGTATTATGTACTTTTATTTTTTCGGGGTGACAGTTAAACCTTTATCCCATTTCTACCAATGTGAATGGTTCATCAGGAAAATCACGCCGATGATGATCTGTTAATATAACATTTTCTGGTCTGTTTATACAGAGTGTTTCAAAAGTCATGTCTCATAGGGCAAAGTCTACATCGGTGATTCAATAGTCTTGGCCCATAGAGAAAGTATTTAGTGGAGATACCGAAAATGCAAAGATACGAGCGCCTGCGTAGAAGTGATTTAATTGTACAAATAGAGTGTTATGTCATTGGTCACTGACGACCTGAAGCTTAATAGTGCAATCAGTCTCAGGTCAGTTGTTCGCACGTGCCTGCAATGCGGAAGGTGTTCAAGCTGTCGTTCTCCAGATCATACATCTGAATGCTTCAAATGGCTCTAAGCACTATGGGACTTAACATCTGAGGTTATCAGACTTAGAAATACTTAAACATAACTAACCTGAGCACATCATACACAGCCGTGCCCAAGGCAGGATTCGAACCTGCGACTGTAGCAGTCACGTGGATCTGGACTGAAGCGCCTAGGACCACTGGGCCACAGCGGCCGGCCATACATCTGAACACGGCTACGGAGACTGCATGACACTGATTGTAACATCGCTGTTGGTATTTCAGTTCAGGCTCTGTGGTACTCGTCTGCTGGTCAGTTAATATTCTGTGTGCGTTGATGGAATTTTTGGATCTGATGCTCCCCGAAAAGGAAAGGCCCAGGAGCGACGGGTCTGGCGACCTAGGTAGCCAATCCACGGGACCTCGTCTACGCATTCAGCTCTCAGGAACAATGTCATCCAGAATTCATGGAATATTTCGTCCAAATTGTGACGGAGGAGCACCATCCTACTGGGAGAGGACACTAGATCTCTGTTCGAGAGGCAGATCGTCCAAATAGGGTGGTAAAGTTTGGCCAGTATGATTTCTGTACCGTGGAGCAGTGGGGTTGCCGTTTAAAAATATGTGGAAAATAAGAACATCCCTACATATGCCACACCACGCGAGATGAGGATTGTCATATGCCCAACCGCCGGAAATATCTCTATTGACGTTAATGTTCAAATGGAAAGTAGCTCATCTCTGAAGGAATGGTCAGCTTCAAAGTTCTGCTTGTATGGGTGTCTTTCTTCAAACCATTCACAGAACTGGAACCGCCTTTCAGTACCATCACCGTGGGGTTCTTGAACTAAGTGGATTCGACATGGATATAAACGATTACAAGATGGTATCCTGTACATGGAGACTTCTTCTGATGCCGAGTTTTTGTGACAGCTTCTTTGTTAACCAAGTTGGGCTTACTATCGCCTCTTACTATCGTCCTAGTACTACTGCAAACTGTGTGTACCCTGCTGCTGTGCATTGTCGTCCGGACCGTCTTTTCTCGTGAACGCTGCTTGTAGACTTGGACCGTTGCATTAAACGGACTAACATTTTCTGTTTACACTGGCATTGGTATGGGCATCGCTCCTTTGACTTGCTGCTACCGTCGCAGGTTCGAATCCTGCCTTGGGCATTGGTGTGTGTGATGTCCTTAGGTTACTTAGGTTTTAGAAGTTCTAAGTCTAGAGGACTGAAGACCTCAGATATTAAGTCCCATAGTGCTTAGTGCGATTTGAACCATTTGAACCTATTGACTCATGCCTGCCCCACGGTTGAGATTCATTACCGGCTTCTCCTGATGTGTCTCCATTGCAATGCGAGTCACAACACTGGTGAACTGCGTCATACTACACAACGTGGTAACTGGAGGTCCATCCAAATTCTTCCATATTAGTACGTTAATCAGTTGCCTCACAGACTACTGGTCATGTGGTTTAACAAACTTTATGCGACTAATCATTTCAGCGGTGTGATGGTAGTGGATCATTTCTCTCGTGGTAGTTTGCGTTCAGTGCCATATACCTCTTGAATCATCCTATTTTTTTCTGAATGTTTTGATGCAGCCCGCTACGAATTCCTTTCCTGTGCCAACCCTTTGATCTCAGAGTAGCACTTGCAACCCATGTCCTCAATTATTTGTTGACTATTTTCCAGTCTATGGCATGCGCTACAGTTTTACCCTCTACAGATCCCACTAATACCATGAAAGATATTGCTCGAGGTGTTAACTGAAATGCCTCGGTTAGCAGGACAGAGCGGATTAGATTGTGGAAAGGGGCCAAAATGAGTTCCTGTCGGTTGCACTCAACATATAAACTCTATTTATCAGCACACAGTATTACAGCAAGTACACAAAAAACTTAAAACTTTAATCGACCTCCTTTGATTAACTTAAGATCGGCTGAAGGCTACACACAAAATCCAAGACACAAGGCCTAAGCAAAATTGAAATACAAGGTTCTTCTGGAGGTTTCACCCAAGATTATTTTCTAATTCGTCAATCTAATCGGCTGAAGACCTTAACAATTTAATTTAAATGGAACTTGACTGCAGGCCGCATATGAAGCAATAATAAAAATTTCAATCAAAAGGCAGTAGGCTTATCTTAAAACATTTCAAGCAACAACAGCATCACAATCTTATGCCTTAATGGCAAGCACATCAGAAAATAATCTAACGGCTTAAGTCCTAAAAGAAAAGTTTCAAATTTAAATGAAAGGAGGTCGTACTATAGAACATTTATATAAAATTATGAGTAACAATCTCATACCTTAAAGGCAAGACAAGAACATTAATTCAAGAGATATTAATACTCGGCTGGAGGCCACATATCAACAAAATATGTTTAACGGCTTATGGCCTAGAAAGTAGTTTCGTTTTAAAAGGCAGAACGCCGTATCTTAAAACATCTCATAAAAAATTTCGGCTCAGGGCCGCATATAAATGATAACAACCTCATGCACCAAGGGCAAGACAAGAACATTAATTCAGGATATATTAAAATTTCGCTGAAGGCCACACATTAAAGTACTAAAACTCAAACAGGGAAGTTACTATGTAACAGACACGGAACGGCGCTCAAAAGTTTCCAAGGGGCAGCCTGGGACTGTAACACTAACGGCCGCTTAGGTGAGACAGGCAGCCTGTCCAACGACTTCTTAATCTGGAGGCAACCCAGCCGACAGACAGCCGACCGACCAATCAACCAAATCAGTTCCGCTCCACGCAACCAGCAAAACGACCACAAGTTTTCAATACAGGACACACAGAATATTAGCACCCATAACGACCAACACCTCAGTTGTCGAACTTCATGCCGCACTGGACAGTAACAACATGACGAGGAAAATACACTGCCTAAAATTACGTCAACGACCAGGGCAGGTAACCGGAACGTCAACGGCCACAAGGCAGAAGATACTGCTGGTGAACTTCAACAACAGGGAATAAAGTTAGGTTAAATTTCACACGAAGATGGCTGGAATGTTGGCCGACTTCAATACACGTTATTGCTCATGGAAATGTCTCAAAAGTGACAACGAGGATCAAACGAAGAAATGTGAACAGTTGAGGCTCGATGGTAAGTTAAAGGAGGACTCAACTTTCATGTCCAAGATCGGTGGGCGACGAATTTCGCAGCACTCGGAAGCAGCACCTCACGCTCAACCGCCAGCGACTCCAGCCCGACTCGGCGCGATGGGGACTGGCTTTCTGCTCCACGCCAAGAGACCGACTGGACTACTGGTCCGTCCGCAACTGTTGCTCTGTCGCGACTGCACTGTTGGTGCGTCTCCAACTCACTGACTTCCTTCGGACGGACGACATCCTGGAGACACTGGCTCGGACCCAACCATGCAGAGGGGACACAACCGACATCTCTGCAGAGGAAGGAACGGACCTAAATACACTTTGTAGATGAGGCGACTGACAGAACGACCAACCAACGGTCGTCCACGCTGGTACTGGCTCAGCTGGCCTCAATAGGGCTCCGTGCCCCAGTGCACTGGTGCTGCATCACCATCGCCCTGCTGGTCCTTCACCAACTCACTCCCAGACACACGATGACCCGGAAATACTATCGGTCACCCAGAGATAGTACATCAGTACACTTATCGACACGCTCTGCTGCTGCCGCCCACGAGTAGGCAAGTTCAAAATGGCTCTGAGCACTATGGGACTTTACATCTGAGGTCATCAGTCCCCTAGAACTTTTTTTTTTTTTTTTTGGTCATCAGTATACTGACTGGTTTGATGCGGCCCGCCACGAATTCCTTTCCTGTGCTAACCTCTTCATCTCAGAGTAGCACTTGCAACCTCCGTCCTCAATTATTTGCTTGACGTATTCCTATCTCTGTCTTCCTTTACAGTTTTTGCCCTCTACAGCTCCTTCTAGTTCCATGGAAGTCATTCCCTCACGTCTTAGAAGATGTCCTATCATCCTGTCCCTTCTCCTTATCAGTGTTTTCAACATATTACTTTCCTCTCCGATTCTGCGTAGAACCTCCTCATTCCTTACCTTATCAGTCCACCTAATTTTCAACATTTGTCTATAGTACCACATCTCAAATGCTTAGATTCTCTTCTGTTCCGGTTTTCCCACAGTCCATGTTTCACTACCATACAAAGCTGTACTCCAGACGTACATCCTCAGAAATTTCTTCCTCAAATTAAGGCCGGTATTTGATATTAGTAGACTTCTCTTGGCAAGAAATGCCTTTTTTGCCATAGCGAGTCTGCTTTTGATGTCCTCCTTGCTCCGTCCGTCATTGGTTATTTTACTGCCTAGGTAGCAGAATTCCTTAACTTCATTGACTTCGTGACCATCAATCCCGATGTTAAGTTTCTCACTGTTCTCATTTCTACTACTGCTCATTACCTTCGTCTTTCTCCGATTTATTCTCAAACCATACCGTGTACTCATTAGACTGTTCATTCTGTTCAGCAGATCATTTAATTCTTCTTCACTTTCACTCAGGATAGCAATGTCATCAGCGAATCGTATCATTGATATCCTTTCACCTTGTATTTTAATTCCACTCTTGAACCTTTCTTTTACGTCTATCATTGCTTCCTCGATGTATAGATTGAAGAGTAGGGGCGAAAGGCTACAGCCTTGTCTTACACCCTTCTTAATGCGAGCACTTCATTCTTGATCGTCCACTCTTATTATTCCCTCTTGGTTGGTGTACATATTATATATGACCCGTCTCTCCCTATAGCTTACCCCAATTTTTTTTAGAATCGCGAACAGCTTGCACCATTTTGTATTGTCGAACGCTTTTTCCAGGTCGACAGATCCTATGAAAATGTTTGATTTTTCTATAGCCTTGCTTCCATTATTAGACGTAACGTCAGAATTGCCTCTCTCGTCCCTTTACATTTCCTAAAGCCAAACTGATCGTCACCTAGCGCATTCTCAATTTTCTTTCCCATTCTTCAGTATATCATTCTTGTAAGCAGCTTCGATGCATGAGCTGTTAAGCTGATTCTGCGATAATTCTCGCACTTCTCAGCTCTTGCCGTCTTCGGAATTGTGTGGACGATGCTTTACCGAAAGTCAGATGATATATCGCCAGACTCATACATTCTACACACCAACGTGAATATTCGTTTTGTTGCCACCTCCCCCAATGATTTTAGAAATTCTGATGGAATGTTATCTATCCCTTCTGCCTTATTTGACCGTAAGTCCTCCAAAGCTCTTTTAAATTCCGATTCTAATACTGGATCCCGTATCTCTTCTAAAGCGACTCCTGTTTCTTCTTCCATCACATCAGACAAATCGTCACCCTCATAGAGGCTTTCAATGTATTCTTTCCACCTATCTGCTCTCTCCTCTGCATTTAACAGTGGAATTCCCGTCGCACTCTTAATGTTACCACCATTGCTTTTAATGTCACCAAAGGTTGTTTTGACTTTCCCTAGAACTTAGAACTACTTGAACCTAACTAACCTATGGACATCACACACATCCATGCCCGAGGCAGGATTCGAACCTGCGACCGTAGCGGTCACGCGGTTACAGACTGAAGCGCCCAGAATCGCTCGTCCACAGCGGCCGGCATGAGCAGGCAAGACAGAAATTCAGTGACACCAGTAATTAAAACTGAAATGAAGAGATGGCCGTATGGTAAAAATAAGATGTTACATTATAGACGGCATGAACGTGAGCCAGGAATGGCTCATTAACTGATACCCCATCATCCTGTCTCTTCTATTTCTCAGTGTGTTCCATATGTTCCTTTCCTCGCCTACTTTGCGATGAACCTCCTCATTTCTTACCGTGACAGTCTAATTTTCAGGATTATCGAACTCTGTATACCCTATGATTACAAATAACTGCCGCGCGGGGTTAGCCGAGCGGTCTTAGGCGCTGCAGTCATGGACTGTGCGACTGGTCCTGGCGGAGGTTCGAGCCCTCCCTCGGCCATGGGTGTGTGTGTCTGTCCTTAGGATAATTTAGGTTAAGTAGTGTGTAAGCTTAGGGACTGATGACCTTTGCAGTTAAGTCCCATAAGATTTCACACACATTTGAACATTTTTTTTTCAAATAACTATTTTTCGAAAGTTATTAAGGGCAATGCATACGTCAAACTTTCTCTCTCAGGATGGCCAACGACATAGCACTTTGAGGAATGCTCGATTACTCACAAAAAAACATGGAACTACCTCACGGAGACCATCATTCGCTTTATTCATCGTAAATAACCGACGTTCCTAAAGTACTGCGAGAACACATCAATCATCATCAGACTTTTCAAAACAGCAGATTTTTTCCCGACAGCAGCCGTGGAAGTGACAGTCAATGTACAGCACAATGGATCCCGCAGGCCAACCAGGTTCTCATTTGATGCTCCTCCCCCTCCCCACCCGCCCACCCTTTATTTTTTTGGCGAACAGTCGAGGGGGAAAAATTACACGCCACCTGCAAGCGCTCATAAATCACCGCCGTAATGTACCGGTTCTGTTGTCCGACTGGACACATTCGCCGGGCGGCAGCGAATGCGCGAGCGAGGGCGTCCGCGGTGGCCAGTAGGCGGCGTTCTTCTGCTGCTGCTGCGAAATGTAATTAGTCGTTAAATGGCTCGACCACGCTCGGAGTGGGCAAGCGAGCAAATGTGCCAGTTAATTACATCGGGCCTGCAGCCTCCTAATGTGGACTGTTGACCGCCGTGGTGACAGCTCGTCGTAAATCAAGGCCCGCACAGCGAGCGGCGTGCCGCCCGCGCCCCGGACTCTATTTACTTCGCTCTCCGCGGGCAGCACTTCGGGGTTAGGTAAACAAGCCGGCAACTGGCCGCGCGTGCGCGCGCGCACTGAAAGGCTGTTCCGTTAATGGAGTACCCTCGCCGAGCACCATCGATTCCGGAAATCGGCGTTTCTTGTGCTCTGGATGTGAGGGTTAATTGCACCACACTTGGACGTCTTCCGAAAAAAAAGTACTGGGCAATCTGTTAGAAATAATTCAAGACTTCAGTTTACAAATGGGACAGCCAATGAGAAACATAGATAGTGCATGTGAAACATGGCACGTGGTGCGCTTTATTCATACTAGTCCATAGTTTCACAACAACCCGAAAAATTGCTGCTCTATATCTAATTTCAGGTTCTCACTAATATCAACACTGTCAGGATGTGTGTAAGCAAACAGTAGTAAATGGTTCAAATGGCTCTACGTACTATGGGACTTAACAGCTGTGGTCATCAGTCCCCTAAACTTAGAACTACTTAAACCTAACTAACCTAAAGACATCACACACACATCCATGCCCGACTGAGGATTCGAACCTGCGACCGTAGCAGCCGTGTGGTTCCGGACTGAAGTGCGTAGAACCGCTCGGGGGCTACCGCGGCCGGCAAACAGTGGTAAGTGCCGAAAACATGGTGCCAGTGCTAATAACCCATCAACGTTCAAGCCAGGCTATGCTTTTCAGGGACGATTTGTACAAAGCTGTGTTTGTGAATTGGGGACAGCATTCCTTATTTCAATTTGTACTCTACTTGACAATCTGGCCCCTTAGGAACACGACTGTGAAGACTCCGCGCAACGGATATTTGACTCCAAGTGATTAATATTTTCCCTTGACGGTGAAACCGAAGTGGACATAATAGATTCTCCGCAACTTAAACTACCTCTCACCAAGACTACTCTAAAAAGCGTTATAGCCTCTAATTTCCACTAAACTTCAATGTACTGAGTGTGATTACACAAATTTGTTATAAAGACAAACGAGCCGCCAGCCGGAGTGGCCGAGCAGTTCTAGGCACCACAGTCTGGACCCGCGCGACCGCTACGGTCGCAGGTTCGGATCCTGCCTCGGGCACGGATGTGTGTGATGTCCTTAGGTTAGTTAGGTTTAACTAGTTCTAAGTTCTAAGGGACTGATGACCTCAGCAGTTAAGTCCCATAGTGCTCAGAGCCATTTGAACCATTTGAACACACGAGTCAAATACGATGAGCCAATATATAAATACATAATTAGAAACCAAATGAATGGCGCTACAGTGCAGTTGACAAAGTTCTGAATGGGTTGAGTCCTACACCACTGTTCCTGCTTCGAATGTGGATAACGCAATCTCACTACAATTCGCTGGATTGATAGAGGTAGTGAACGGCAAATTACATGCTAATGCGCCACAGGTATGTCGAGTTACGATTGCTGCTGTTTGCATGGGTGAACGCCGTACATGGTGATCAAACCACCACCGATATTCCTATCAAGCCAGAGAGTGGCCGAGCGGTTCTAGGCGCTTCAGTCCGGAACCGAGTGGCTGCTACGGTCGCAGGTTCGAATCCTGTTTCGGGCTTGGATGTGTGTGATGTCCTTAGGTTAGTTAGGTTTAAATAGTACTAAGTTTAAAGGAGTGATGACCTCACATATTAAGTCCCATAGTGCTTAGAGAAGTTTGAACCATTTTGAACCAGAGCAGCGTAATGCTTACAATGCACCGTCTGGAGTCTGCACCGTGGTGAACAGCACGCCACAGCACAGGCTGGACTGACGTACCGCCATCTCTGCTCTTCGATGCCTGACCCGGAGCTGCGTCTCGAAACTGGATACGAAATTGTAATGGTTCGTAAACCAAGGATCTAGGCCAGGAAAACTTCACTCTGATTTGCGGCAACAAACTGAAAAAACATCTGAGTTGTCCTGAATGTAAACTCGAGTGAGTGGCGCGTGTTGCACCTGCGATACAATATTTGCAATTCTGACCGTCTGAATACTATCCCTTCCTGGTAGTCAAATCGCGGCTGTCGTCCTCTCCTTACAACCTCCAAAACGATGCTTCTCATCTTCCCAAAATCTCCAAAGCACCACCCTTCTGCCCTGCTGTGTTAAGGGTCTTAACTGTCTTTCAAAACCCTGTGCTCCCCATAGAGATGCTTCTCAAAAGAGCAATCCACAGATGGCGGCCCATGAATCGCCTTTGTAACCAACCGTACATTTTTAATGGCTGACGCTGCCTCCCTCCAATACACGGGTAAATCATCTTAGACCAGTCCTCTCTCTATCGTGACATTGGACACGGACCCTGCAGTATCCAGCTAGATGTTACAATCAGCACACCAATTAAAACTTTACTTCTCAGTTCGCAGCAAGGAAGCCAGTGTGTCCCTCAAAGAGAACATACAGGAATTTTTAGAATGCCGATTGTTGGATGTCAAGCCGCATCAACGCATTGCAGTAGCCGAAGCAAAACGTTCTCTTTCACAGGCCAAAATGGACGGAAGGGCCACGGCAAAAAGCTTTGCCAGGGCTGTCTGTGAAAGCTGAGGGGCGCTGTGTCCTCTGCAGGGACAAAGTACTAGCACCCTGTGTCAATGGGATTCTGTGAAGATGGCGATAAACTCTGGCACCAGCCTCTGCACCATACCACCTCGTGTCCAGCTAACTGCATGTGCCACGTGACACTGATCTACAACCACACTGCTAGGGCGCGTCCCCGCCACCGTTCTACCCGCAGGGGGAAGCAGTCACTGAAACTCTTCGCCTGTCACCCAGCATACGTCAGCTCAGTCTACACATTTTATAACATGCTTGCCATATAATGGCTGTTGCGCCGTCTACACTGACGGTGGCTAGCTGGCGTTAGCTGGCCTTAGCTGGCCATAGGTCTAACACAATAACAATATTAGCACAATTCTTTCATCTCAAAATGCAGCACGCAAAATTTCGTTATAACCAACGCCGAGACTGATCACTGTCAGTCCTCTATACTGTTCACTGAACTGATCCCTGTGTCTCCTTAACCCAAGTGCACTAAAATGCATTTGGATCATAATTGAATTCAGCTAGATTGAAGGCATATGAGCCTAAAGGACTACCCACCTTCCAATGTCGACAACAATAACTCAGATAAAGATCCTGATTATACCCCTGAACGCAAACGTGATACGAATTTCTTTAAGTACTAGGTAAATTTGAGCAAGCAGTAAAGGAAACAAAAGAAAAATTCGGAGTAGGTATTAAAATTCATGGAGAAGAAATAAAAACTTTGAGGTTCGCCGATGACATTGTAATTCTGTCAGAGACAGCAAAGGACTTGGAAGAGCAGTTGAATGGAATGGACAGTGTCTTGAAAGGAGGATATAAGACGAACATCAACAAAAGCAAAACAAGGATAATGGAATATAGTCTAATTAAGTCGGGTGATGCTGAGGGAATTAGATTAGGAAATGAGGCACTTAAAGTAGTAAAGGAGTTTTGCTATTTGGGGAGCAAAATAACTGATGATGGTCGAAGTAGAGAGGATATAAAATGTAGGCTGGCAATGGCAAGGAAAGCGTTTCTGAAGAAGAGAAATTTGTTAACATCCAGTATAGATTTAAGTGTCAGGAAGTCATTTCTGAAAGTATTCGTATGGAGTGTAGCCATGTATGGAAGTGAAACATGGACGATAAATAGTTTGGACAAGAAGAGAATAGAAGCTTTCGAAATGTGGTGCTACAGGAGAATGCTGAAGATTAGATGGGTAGATCACATAACTAATGAGGAAGTATTGAATAGGATTGGGGAGAAGAGAAGTTTGTGGCACAACTTGACCAGAAGAAGGGATCGGTTGATAGGACATGTTCTGAGGCATCAAGGGATCACCAATTTAGTATTGGAGGGCAGCGTGGAGGGTAAAAATCGTAGAGGGAGACCAAGAGATGAATACACTAAGCAGATTCAGAAGGATGTAGGTTGCAGTAGGTACTGGGAGATGAAAAAGCTTGCACAGGATAGAGTAGCATGGAGAGCTGCATCAAACCAGTCTCAGGACTGAAGACCACAACAACAACAACAACAACTAGGTAAATATGAATAAGTATTTAAGCAAGTATACAGCAACTTTTGTCCCTTACCGTAGTGTACATACCTTTATGCGACAGCGTGATTGTAGAACTTTGACGGGCCATCTTTTAACATTGATTGCATGCTGTTGTATGGCGAGAATAAAATTAATTATATATTTTCCCGTATCAAAGATTACTTTTTGAGGCAGGTATACTTTATTATGACAATATCTGACCATGAAAATAACGGTGTCATAAAGTGAAACAATAAATATACAATTATATATATATATATATATATATATATATATATATATATACACATATTTATATATAATTGTATGAGACCACTAAACTCTTAAATTGTCATCAGATCTGCTTAGGTACGTGGACCTGAATTTCAGTTTGGGACCCCATTTACGCTCGATGCCGAGGGGCTATTCCAGAACATGGAGAGCCTTGCCAATTTTGTTTAGGGGAAGTGCAAGTAGACTGGGGTGGCACTGAAAAATTTGGATCATGGAGGGAGGCAAACCAGGGGGGCAATCCACGAATATTTATGTGAACCTCTTTGCCAATGTGGCTTGTTGGCTAGCTGGCTGGCTGTTGTACACGAGGTTCTCTTTGATGGACACGGATACTACGTGTTGACTCCTGCAGGATACCAACTATAGTGTCCTGCTGGATCCTGTTTAAAATCTCTGTCCCAACAACAAACAGTAGACTGTCAGGTTAGGCACCACTATGCGTGCAGCTCTAAACTTCCGTTCCTACAAAAACTATATCAGTCTTACGAGCAAGTTTCGAGGCGACGTTCCAGATCTGTTAGTCGACATTACCTGGCTGGTAGCAACTGTAATCTGTCTCCCAGGAATGTAATCTTGAGCATCTAGCGCTCTTTCTCATTTCAGCGAGTTTCTCTAACGGTCACCGCCATTCTGGTGACCCCAATAATTACAGTTTGAAAAGCATTGCCTTGAAACTGACCTCGCCAGAAATTACTCCCGTACAGAGGTAATAACATTGTTCTCCCTCTTCTCTGGGAGACAAACACAAAAATGGGAGTTAAGTTTATATTTTTAATTTTGATTTGCGACTTAATTCCCTAATTATAAAGTTGTTGGCATTCTGTGTGTGGGATAGCAGCTCGTAACTATTACCAAACAACCGAAGAAGTATAAAGTTTGGACTCTTCGTACCAGCGCTGTTGAAGACACGACCCTCGCTTTTCATTGCGGTGTGTGAAGTGGACTATTTCGACTAAGACGAGGAGCCATAATTGTGGTGTCACCGCCAGACACCACACTTGCTAGGTGGTAGCTTTAAATCGGCCGCGGTCCATTAGTACATGTCGGACCCGCGTGTCGCCACTGTCAGTGATCGCAGACCGAGCGCCACCTCACGGCAGGTCTCGAAAGACGTACTAGCACTCGCCCCAGTTGTACGAACGACTTAGCTAGCGATGCAACACTGACGAAGCCTCGTTTATTTGCAGAGAAGATAGTTAGAATAGCCTTCAGCTAAGTCAATGGCTACGACCTAGCAAGGCGCCATAGCAATTGATAGTTATCGTATGAAGCATGTCTCATCAAGAACGATGTATCCAAATGATGGATTAAAGTTAAGTATTCCAGAATCTACGTACTTTTCTTTATAGCATTCATTACGTATCCTGTCTCAGACCTCATGCCATCCTGCGTGAGCTTATAGCGTGCATTTAGGACTTCTCTAGCTATTTAACAATAATCCAATGTATATTTCAGTTTATTGAACTAACGCAACAAAATGAGTCTCAACAACCCGTTTATGGGGAATTGTGTCTTGTAATTCGTAGTTGAATTACAGGTGTATCAAATATTAGTGGGCTGGGTGAATACCAATTACTACTTCTGATATAGTACAACAACCTCTACCACACCACACACTAAATATGGATGATATTAAATGTGCAACAGTTTTGGTTAGTGTCCCAGTGGTCGTTACTACACAAAATTTCTACTGTCTTTACTAGGGAGAGAAAATTCCCAAAAATTTGTCATAATTTTCTTTCGTAAATCTTATGTAAATCATTTCCAGCAAAAGATCGCTGGTGTATTCTTCTTAAAGGCTTTTTAATATGAACACTGAAATTTTTCGCAGAAGCATCCTAGTTATGTACTAGAGTTAAAAGAAAACGCTGCTATTGCTCTGTCGTTTAATGCAACAAGAAGATACAATTTGTGAAAAACTGCCACACCCGAAGCGTCGTATCGCTGTGCTCGGAAATTCAAGAGTTTTCAAATGTCGACAAAATAATTATAGAGATTAAGTCGAAGCCATGCTTAATACGAGTGTTAGTACCATTCACGAAACAAAGGTGCTGAAGCCTTTGGTGTTTCACACTGTACACACAAGCGCAGGGGTAATATTGTTAGGTAACCTGGACTGTAAAGCAAATCTCGAACGGTACCGTAGGCTTAGTGGCAACAACTAAGTATAGAATGGCAGGAAATTCAAACGGTATTGGGGACTTAGGCGCTCAGGCTTAACGGGCCCTTTGTTCTCGTTATGTAACAAACAAGCTCGTTTCTCTAGCTCCCTTATGTAAGCAAACCAGTCAATTGTACTATTATGTTCACGTACTATCCGCCACTATATTATTGTTCTTAGCCTCCTGTGGCCGTTATCAGAAACAAAATGTGAAGTTACTGTAAATAAGTATATTGGTGACTAAGGAAAACTCAACGCGCTGTGAATGATTTCAAGGTAGGTGTGTATTGATGTATACTGACAAGTGGTTCAGCGTGTCCTCGTGGAATATCATGATTAAAACTTACGATAAACCGAAAATGTTGCCCCCACTCCCAGGTATTATAACACTGTGGTCGACTAATAAAATAATTTATAACAGTTACGTAAACAACATGGCTACCCTATGCCTTTATCCTTGTGTAAACAAACCATGCACTTGCGTTCTTATGTTATGTAAGTCTAATTAATGACCAGATGCTTGCAGCTTTATCTCAATGGTCACAACGTATAATCCAAAAAAGTAGCCGCCAGTCCCCAGTCTCTCCTCCACTTCTCTAGTCCAATAGGGTGATGTATAAATGGGAATAAGGGCTGAATTATCTCAATTACAAACATTATGACCCCAAAAAATGACGTCATTACTGCCCAGACTGGATCCTCACAGTGAATAGCGCTAACAACAATCTATAGATATCCCTTTTTACCATAAATTCTCTAACCAACCTAAATTGTTAAGGGATCTAATCTGACCTGCAAATCAACATATTTGTTTTTCTCTGAAGACATCTGCCTGAGTACTCCCAGCCCAGTGGTCCAAATAGGTGAGTACTTTTCCTCTGGACCTGAACCTAAGAGAGTGCCATTATCATTAAATCACACATAACCTTGGGAAAAAGAGAAAAAGGAAAAAGAAAACAAAGAAGTAAGCTGTTGTTCCCCTCGCTTTCAGCTGTTCACAGTACCGACAATTCACCAGGGCAATTTTGGCTGATGCTACAAGGCCAGATCAGACAATTATCAGTGTTGGCCCTTCAGCTACTGAAAATACTGCTGCCTCTCTTTGGGAAGGATATCTTAGCCTGTCCTCTCTTCCGGAAGGATATCTTAGCCTCTCCTCTCTTCATGGTCGTCTTCAATGTAGTTGCACCTACGATACAACTGTCTGTCTCACTGTTGCATGCAAGCCACACCATCCCAGTAATGTCCATGGTTCCTGATATTTGAGAGTTCTGTTTTCGAACTTCATCATATTCATGTATCTTTCTGTTTATAATTCTTTTTGTTCTCACGCTCAAGTGGTATAAATTGTCATCTTTAATATTATTGAAGTTATGCAAAGATATAAAACAACTGTGAGAAGACAGTACTACCACCAACCAAAGATGACCAGCCTCTGACAGTCATCATCTTTGGCTATGGGGCGATGCTGTTTGTTTACAGTGTGTGTGTTATGTTTCTCCACCCACAGTGGTTTTCTTTCACTACTGGCGTAGGGTCGCACACTGAAAGGTTAAACTGACTTCTACATGATCTCTCATTCCACTTGTGACTTCAAAAGGATTTATAGGACTATCGAGGACGGTACCCTGTTGCATTCTCGCTAGTTATCTGAACATCTGTAGCAATGCTTCCGCGTTGTCGCCGTTCTGTAACATACTCCGATTCAACTAGCTATCTGTTAAAACTTCAGTTCTCTAGGAAGTGACAGTCAAAACTGCTTCGCAGTCCAGTCGCAGCAACGTGACCACCGCCAGTGTTCGACGTCTCCGAGGAATAACCACTCAACTCCTCCGTCAGAACTGACTTTGGAAGGCCCAACGCTTCCAACCTACCGCCGTGTCATCCTCAGCCGACGGATAATCACTGGATGCGGATATGGAGGGGCATGTGAACAGCACACCGCGGTCCCAGCCATTGTTAGTTTTCGTCGCCTTTGGCTCTACTTGTAAGCTTCTCAGTTGACCTTACAAGGGCTGAGTGGACCCCACTTGCCAAAAGTGCCGGCAGAATAGGATAGCCACTCACCCATATGCAAGCCAAGCCCTTCAGCGCTTAACTTCGGTGATCTGACGAGAACAGGTGTTAGCACTGCGGCAAAAAGCCTCTGGCGGCGCTACAAGTGGTGGTATATAAACCGTATCGGGCAGACGCGCAAAAGGGTACATATGCTGTCGCAATGCGAAAACTGAGAACTTATCTGACGTCTAGAAGGGCATGATCATTTTCTTTCGGGCCAGGAGTGGAAGTATTTCCGAAACAGCTAAGTCTGCAAACTATTCGTGTGCCTCCGTGGATAATGTATCCCCTGCATAGCAAAAACGCGCTATCCAAGACTGGTGCCGATTGAACAGCGGGCCGTAGATGACAGCGGTGAGCGACAGCTGCTGAGATATGTACTGGCACACAGACGTGCAGCTGTAGAGCAACTAGACGTCCAGATGAACCAAGGGGCTACCAACAGTATCTCCTGACCGACAGTTCCGCGAAACATAACAGCAAACGACAGCGACATATAAATGTGTCAGCTTGTATAAAGTAGACATGGGTTAATGCCTAATCATCTGTATTTGATAATGGCCTAATGCCGAAATTGCAGTATATAAAATGTTTAACAGTCACTGGCGTAAACATGATGTCTTTCAAGATTGTTCAGCGAAAGTTGCTGCGTATGGATCTCGTCAACAGGGGTCTGATTCACGCACCCACGCTGACTGCTGATCATCGGCGATGAAGGCTCGAATGATACAGTTCCCCACACTCGTTTAATGAACAAAGTAAGAGCATATGGACTGTCAGACCAATTGTGTGATTGGATTGAAGAGTTTCTAGATAACAGAACGCAGCATGTCATTCTCAATGGAGAGAAGTCTTCCGAAGTAAGAGTGATTTCAGGTGTGCAGCAGTGGAGTGTCGTAGGACCGTTGCTATTCACAATATACATAAATGGCCTTGTGAATGACATCGGAAGTTCACTGAAGCTTTTTGCGGACGGTGCTGTAGTATATCGAGAGGTTGTAAAAATGGAAAATTCGACTGAAATGCAGGAGGATCTGCAACGAATTGACGAATGGTGCCGGGAATGGCAATTGAATCTCTATGTAGACAAGTGTAACGTGCTGCGAATACACAGAAAGAAAGATCCTTTATCATTTAGATACAACATAGCAGGTCAGCAACTAGAAGCAGTTAATTCCATAAATTATCTGAGAGTAGGCATTAGCAGTGATTTAAAATGGAATTACCATATAAAATTAATCGTCGGTAAATCAGATGCCAGAGTGGGATTCATTGGAATAATCCTAAGGAAATGCAGTCCGAAAAGAAAAGAAGTAAGTTACAGTACACTTGTTCGGCCACTGCTTGAATACTGCTCACCGGTGTGGGATCCGTTCAGATATGGTTGACAGAAGAGATAGAGAAGATCCAACGGAGAGCAGCGCGCTACGTCACAGGATCATTTAGTAATCGCGAAAGCGTTACGGAAATGATGGATAAACTCCAGTGGATGACTCTGCAGGAGAGACGCTCAGTAGCTCGGTACGGGCTTTTGTTGAAGTTTCGAGAACATACCTCCACCGAGGAGTCAAGTAGTATATTGCTCCCTCCTACGTATATCTCGCGAAGAGACCATGAGGATAGAATCAGAGAGATTAGAGCCCACACAGAGGCATACCGACAATATTTCTTTCCACGAATAACACGAAACTGGAATAGAAGGGAGAACCGATCGAGGTACTCAAGGTACCTTCCGCCACACACCGTCAGGTGGCTTGCGGAGTACGGATGTAGATGTATATTATCGCAGTTAGGCGTCCACTGAGTGACGACAGGTGGCCTTTTCAGGTTAATCACGTCTTATGCTCCAGTCAGACAGATGACTGTTGACAAACACCTTGCAACAATAATCGGCAGGGTCCATGGCGGAGGAGGGAGCGTTAGGTTTCAGGTATGTTTTCGCTGCATTCCTGGGTGGTCTTGTCATTCTGCAAGCCACAATGCGTCAATAGAAGTACGCATCTATCCATGGGGACCATGTCCACCATCACGTTCGGTTTGTTTCTTCTCGGGCGACGGCATTTACCAGCAGGACAATGCAAGGTGTAACACAGGTCGCGGTATTCTTCCGTTGTTCTACGATCACCAGGATGAGTTTACTGTGCTCCGTTAGCCCTCAGATTCCCTGGATTTGATCCCAATGGAGAATCTGTGCGATCCTAAGTCGATCATACTATTCTCGCCACTGCGGAACCTAGGGCAGCTGATCACCATACTGGCGTCGGCATGGTTCCACATCCCTGTCGGTAACTTCCAAAATTTCATTAAATGTTTTCGTGCAAGTCTCGCAGTGATCCGAGCTGCAAAAGATGGTTATTAAGGCTTTTGACAGGTAAATGTAAATGTCGCATGAATAGGGCCTCCCGTCGGGCAGACCGTTCGCCGGGTGCAAGTCTTTCGTTTTGACGTCACGTCGATGGGGATGAAATGATGGTGATGAGGACAACACAACACCTAGTCCCTGAGCGGAGAAAATCTCCGACCCAGCCGGGAATCGAACCCGGGCCCGTAGTTTTGACATTCTCTCGCACTGACCACTCAGCTACAGGGGGCGGACTTTTGACAGGTGATAACATTAATGTGGCTGGACATCATTCACAGAGGTAGCCGAAACGTTTTGCGCTAGGAACCTGCCATAGTGAATCTTTTAGTCTTACCTAAATTGCCTCGTTCCTGACTTATAATGCCATTTACGCCAAACATCAGAAATCGCAGACGATCCACTTGTAATCGCGGTTTCGGCAGGTGGCTCAGTGCGATTGTTGTCGGCCGCAGCGGTGCCGTAACAAGCGCTTGGCGGCGCCGCTGTTTTGTTATTAACCGGAGCAACGCAAAACAGCTTTCAGCAGACAGTGCGTCGCTAATCTGTAAATTATATTCCGCCGCACCGCGCTTGTGCTGTGCTGCGCTCTGCGGCTCGGGGCCAGCGCCTTAAGCTGTGAATGTATTGCGTTTTCCCGACGTTAATCTTGCGAACACGCCGTGAATTACGCCACGCCGCCCACTGAGGCGGGCGTCGTCGCAGCGGAACAGGACTCCAGTGTCGGAGTCCTTGCAGTGCAGAGAAAGGTTAGTGGCGCAAACACCGTGCTAGAGGCTGGGAACAGGCAGAACACTGTGTCACGGGATTAGTTGGCTAATTTAGCGCAGCTGTGGAGAGGGGCGTGCCGTCTGTATGCCCCATTTACAACACACTGAATTACCAGAGCACAGGATGCATTGAGTGATAGAGGCATCAAATTCCAAAGTTGCTTATGTAAGAGCACTACTGAACTTTCAGTAAAAACTGCTTAATGAAATGTATTGCTACATTATAAGAAACCGAGTTACACACGCTAGGGGGTCCTGTATCACGCAGTGATGGCCACTTGATTACCAGTTTGTTGGTCCACCTTTGTATCGCAGTACAGCGCTTACAAGCGTGGCGTGGGTTCGACAAGTCGTCGCAAATTACAGTCCGGTGATTTGCCCAGATGTTTTCCGTCGTTTTAAGATCAAACAAATTTAACGGCGAAGACAACCACTTGATTTCGCTGTCAGGCACCTTGCACCACTGTAGCACGATTCTGGTCATCCGACATAGGCAGTTATCCTCCTGGAAGATACCCATCGCGGACGGCAAAGATTTCAAACAAGAAGGGAAGCAGTTGTCAAGTTGATTTTTGCTTTTTCGTGTGTGTATCATACGAGGGTTGGAACTTAAAAAGTGGCAACTATTTATTCACAACTGATACAAAAGACCGGGTTCAATTCCCGGCGGGGTCAGGGATTTTCTCTGCCTCGTGATGGCTGGGTGTTGTGTGCTGTCCTTAGGTTAGTTAGGTTTAAGTAGTTCTAAGTTCTAGGGCATTGATGACCATAGATGTTAAGTCCCATAGTGCTCAGAGCCATTTGAACCATTTTTTTGATACAAAAGAGTTACATGTTTGCACCTGTTACTGTCGTTCAAAGTAGCCACCAGCGTTGTGTAGAACTCGTTGCCAGGGATGTGGAAGGCGTAGTATACCGTTAGCAGAGCCTGTTGTGTTGATGGTGCGAATGGGGCGGTCTACTGCCTGTCGAATCTCTATAACAGTTCTGAAGCGAATACCACGAAATGGTTCTTCCATCTATTGAATCAAATCAAAGTCACAAGAACCTAAGTCCAGGGAGTATGGTCGATGGTACAGTACTTCCATCGACCCAACAGAACAGCCGCAGCTTGCGCCGTATGCGCCCGCGCATTCTCGTGCAGAAAGTATCGCCGCTTCTTTCCCAAAGCTGGTCGCACGTGATGCTCCAAAAGTGAACAGTAATACTGTGCATTGACGGTCTGCCTTGGAGGAACGTAATGAGTTGGGATATCACAATCACAGTCGTACACGAGAATCACCATAGCTTTTGAAAGTGTACAGTACTGCCCGACATAGAAAATATGTACAACAACATACTTCGTTGTTCTTGCCGGAACAGCATTTTTTGTATAATAACATCATTTTATTTAATACACCGAAACCGGATACCAATGTAGGAAAGAAGGACAGTTTACATATTTAATTATTCAAATGCGCACTTCTTTAAAATAGACCCCTTTATCCGGTTTGGTGATGTTTGTGAATTGAATGAATGGTTATTCGTCTGCTGACCACAGATAGTGAAGGTAGATTCTATAATCATCTTTGAGACAGTCCTCTGGTTACCTTTGGCCGAACCAAAGAGAGGAAGTGTACCAGTGCACTAGAGGGCCTGGATTGCGGCTGACCAATACGGTGGCAAGGTCCTCCTTCACTTCTGCGGAAGCGTGGGATGACCGGATAAACGACCATGTTTCAGCGCTCTGCCGCTGGCTCCTGAGGTGTGAAGACGTGTTTTATGTGTGCTCCACAAAAACAAATTTAAATGAAAATGATACGCATGTGGAATATTTAAGAGAAGATAAAAATAATGATTTCTCTTTTCAGAAACTTTTGTTGGGAGGGTCATGTGAATAATTAAGATACCAAAAATTCCCATTATGAGATACATTCGTGTGACACTTGCTTGATAGTCTGATACTCTGAGAGAGAATTAAGGTGAGTCAGCCATCTACCCAGCAACACCATGTGGGATGCATTGCACAGGGAGACCTGCATAAATCCTCCAGAGATTGTGGTAGGGAAAAGTATTACGTGGGTCAGAGAACTGTGAATCTGGGATGACTATTGACTGATGTGGGAAAGCAGAACAAGTATATAACCAAACATTATGCTTTTGAGATGTGTTTTATACTGCCAATGAGATTTGTTTTGTATATTTAATCTGTGTGATTTGCATGAGACAGTAGCGAATTAGTTTCAAATGCGGTGCGTCAAGTGTGATTTTCCTTAGTACAGCCCAGTAGTAAGTAAATTCGTTATGTTGCTAATGAATGAGCTTGTGAGAGTATGGGAGAGGATTAAGTAGCGAAAGATTGCTTACCAATCCAGAAAGAGCACAGTAGCAATAAACAGAAACATTACGAGACCATAGAATAGTAAAATGCTTCTGTAATGTCATGACAACTGCGTGGAGAATCCCTTGTTTAGCTATTGTGTTTCAGTGTAATGCAAGAAATTATGCAAAATTAGCGTGAAAGAATTTATTGTAGTAAAAGAAAAGATACATGAAACAAATGGTGGTCTTCAAAAAATGGTTCAAATGGCTCTGAGCACTATGGGACGTAACATCTGAGGTCATCAGTCCCCTAGAACTTAGAACTACTTAAACCTAACTAAACTAAGGACACCACACACATCCATGCCCGAGGTAGGATTCGAGCCTGCGACCGTAGCGGTCGCGCAGTTCCACACTGAAGCACCTAGAACCGCTCGGCCACATCGGCCGGCGGTGGTCTTCATTACTGAGTTGTGGGTAACCATTTTGTTGAGGCATTATACCACAAGCTTCATTTTTTGCTAGTTTGCCCAAACTTTGGTTAAAATACACTCCTGGAAATTGAAATAAGAACACCGTGAATTCATTGTCCCAGGAAGGGGAAACTTTATTGAGACATTCCTGGGGTCAGATACATCACATGATCACACTGACAGAACCACAGGCACATAGACACAAGCAACAGAGCATGCAGAATGTCGGCACTAGTACAGTGTATATCCACCTTCCGCAGCAATGCAGGCTGCTATTCTCCCATGGAGACGATCGCAGAGATGCTGGATGTAGTCCTGTGGAACAGCTTGCCATGCCATTTCCACCTGGTGCCTCAGTTGGACCAGCGTTCGTGCTGGACGTGCAGACCGCGTGAGACGACGTTTCATCCAGTCCCAAACATGCTCAATGGGGGACAGATCCGGAGATCTTGCTGGCCAGGGTAGTTGACTTACACCTTCTAGAGCACGTTGGGTGGCACGGGATACATGCGGACGTGCATTGTCCTGTTGGAACAGCAAGTTCCCTTGCCGGTCTAGGAATGGTAGAACGATGGGTTCGATGACGGTTTGGATGTACCGTGCACTATTCAGTGTCCCCTCGACGATCACCAGTGGTGTACGGCCAGTGTAGGAGATCGCTCCCCACACCATGATGCCGGGTGTTGGCCCTGTGTGCCTCGGTCGTATGCAGTCCTGATTGTGGCGCTCACCTGCACGGCGCCAAACACGCATACGACCATCGTTGGCACCAAGGCAGAAGCGACTCTCATCGCTGAAGACGACACGTCTCCATTTGTCCCTCCATTCACGCCTGTCGCGACACCACTGGAGGCGGGCTGCACGATGTTGGGGCGTGAGCGGAAGACGGCCTAACGGTGTGCGGGACCGTAGCCCAGCCTCATGGAGACGGTTGCGAATGGTCCTCGCCGATACCCCAGGAGCAACAGTGTCCCTAATTTGCTGGGAAGTGGCGGTGCGGTCCCCTACGGCACTGCGTTGGATCCTACGGTCTTGGCGTGCATCCGTGCGTCGCTGCGGTCCGGTCCCAGGTCGACGGGCAC
Organism: Schistocerca piceifrons; assembly: GCF_021461385.2. Classification (NCBI taxonomy): domain Eukaryota; kingdom Metazoa; phylum Arthropoda; class Insecta; order Orthoptera; family Acrididae; genus Schistocerca; species Schistocerca piceifrons. Next base: position 1,186,237,794 of record NC_060138.1, on the reverse strand, counting down.
GTGCACCTTCCGCCGACCACTGGCGACAACATCGATGTACTGTGGAGACCTCACGCCCCACGTGTTGAGCAATTCGGCGGTACGTCCACCCGGCCTCCCGCATGCCCACTATACGCCCTCGCTCAAAGTCCGTCAACTGCACATACGGTTCACGTCCACGCTGTCGCGGCATGCTACCAGTGTTAAAGACTGCGATGGAGCTCCGTATGCCACGGCAAACTGGCTGACAGTGACGGCGGCGGTGCACAAATGCTGCGCAGCTAGCGCCATTCGACGGCCAACACCGCGGTTCCTGGTGTGCCCGCTGTGCCGTGCGTGTGATCATTGCTTGTACAGCCCTCTCGCAGTGTCCGGAGCAAGTATGGTGGATCTGATACACCGGTGTCAATGTGTTCTTTTTTCCATTTCCAGGAGTGTATATGCCACAGAAAGGAAATGTGGTCTTGCCAGGGTGGAGTGAGTCCATGTGCACAAGCTGTTAGTGAGACGCGTTAAGAAGTAAAGACGAGAATAAATTGTAGCTTAACTATTAGGTGCTAGGGCTCTGATTTCAAGCATAGTTGCAGTGGGTATGGCAACTAATGAAAATATTTCTGATGTACGAATAATAGAAGGACTCACTCGGCAGGCCACTCATCTAGTAGGCCTGACTACTAGATACTACAGTTGAGGGTGAACTCCCACTTTCGCCATACTGGGGCTCTGACGCACTTTAGGCTTTCATGGCGACCCATAATGAAGCCATTCGTTAGACTGGCGTTTCAGTTTAGGCTTCGTGGCATTCGCTTCAGAACTGTTCCAGAAATTTGACAGGCAGTAGCCCGCTCCATTCGCACCATCAGCAGAACAGTCTCTGCAAACGGCATACTACACCTTTCACATCGCTGGCAACGGTTCCTACACAACGTTGGTGACCTCTCCTGAAGGACATTAACAGGTACAAATATGTAATTCTTTTGTATCGGTTGTGAACAAATAGTTGCCACTATTTAAGTTCCAACCATTGCATATGATACAGCGAGTCTTCGCGGCTACATTTCATACACCTAACAGTAACTGGCAGTAGAAAATAATGTAACTGTTTTATGCGTTGTTCCAACAATCTGTTTTTATTCCTAGGGTATGTATGTCTGTACTGAAAATTGTACCATTTCTTCATTTTATTAAGTTATGGATACTTCGCGAAAGCCTATAACCATCATTTATCTCTTCATTACTGCACTGCACATTGTGTATGAAAACAACACATTTGAAAGTAAGTAAGGCAAGACAAAGATTATTGACTATTACGTCTTTAAGGTGTAAACTATCCAAAATCTGATGTGCATTTACACTAAAAGAGGAAATATGAAACAAAAGAAGAGTCTGAGGAAAAGAAAGGTTATGGAGGTAAAGACTGGAAGAAAACCGAAAGACACTTCAAGTCAGCACCACCAAAGGCCAAAACTATAAATGTGTCTTATAAATTCACGAAACGGCCACCTAAGAAATGAGCAGATCATCGTGTAGTGCACTGGGTTTTACATATGTTTCTTGCACTATTCAGAAACTGTTTCAAGAATTTCATTTCTTATAGAATACATCCATTTCGTATCTTTTTCCGTGAAACGTAATTTATGAAATTTTCAGATTTTTCACTACCGGATAACATTTTCAGTCAATAATACACTATTGGCCATTAAAATTCCTACACCACGAAGATGACGTGCTACAGACGCAAAATGTAACCGACTGGAAGAAGATGCTGTGATATGCATTAGCTTTTCAGTGTATTCACACAAGGTTGGCGCCGGTGGCGATACCTACAACGTGCTGACATGAGGAAAGTTTCCAACCGATTTCTCATACACAAACAGCAGCTGACCGGGGCTGCCTGGTGAAACGTTGTTGTGATGCCTCGTGGTAGGAGGAGAAATGCGTACCATCACGTTTCCGACTTTGATAAAGGTCGGATTGTAGTCTATCGCGATTGTGCTTTATCGTATCGCGACATTGCTGCTCGCGTTGGTCGAGATCCAATGACTGTTATTACAATATGGAATCGGTGGGTTCAGGAAGATAATAAGGAACGCCGTGCTGGATCCCAACGGCCTCGTATCACTAGCAGTCGAGATGACAGTCATCTTACCCGCATGGCTGAAACGGGTCGTGCAGTCACGTCTCGATCCCTGAGTCAACAGATGGGGACGTTTGCAAGACAATAACAATCTGAACGAACAGTTCGACGTCGCTTGCAGCAGCATGGACTATCAGCTCGGAGACCATGGCTGTGGTTATGCTTGACGCTGCATCACAGACAGGAGCGCCTGCGATGGTGTACTGAGCGACGAACCTGGATGCACGAATGGTAAAACGTCATTTTTTCGGATGAATCCAGGATCTGTTTACAGCATCATGATATTCGCATCCATGTTTGGCGACATCGCAGTGAACTCACATTGGAAGCGTGTATTCGTCATCGCCATACTGGTGTATCACCAGGCGTGATGGTATGGGGTGCCATTGGTTACACGTCTCGGTCACCTCTTGTTCGCACTGACGGCACTTTGAAGAGTTGACGTTACATTTCAGATGTGTTACAACCCGCAGCTCTACTCTTCATTGGATCCCTGCGAATCCCTACATTTCAGCAGGATAATGCACGACCGCATGTTGCAGGTCCCATACGGGCCTTTCTGGATACAGGAAACGTTCGACTGCTGCCCTGACCAGCACATTCTCCAGATCTCTCAGTAATTGAAAACGTCTGGTCAATGGTGGCCGAGCAACTGGCTCGTCATAATATACAAGTCACTACTCTTGATGAACTGTGGTATCGTGTTGAAGCTGCATGGGCAGCTGTACCTGTACACGCCATCCAAGCTCTGTTTGACTCAATGCCCAGGCGTGTCAAGGCCGTTATTACGGCCAGAGATGGTTGTTTTGGGTACTGATTTCTCAGGATCAATACACGTAAATTGCGTGAAAGTGTAATCACATGTCAGTTCTAGTACAATATATTCGTCCAATGAATACCCGTGTATCATCTACATTTCTTCTTGGTGTAGCACTTTTTAATGGCCAGTATTGTAGTAATAACACAACTTTCAAAAATCTGTTGCACTCTACAATAAAACTATTCATGTGATAGTTGCAAGCAACTAACTTTACTAAAGTACAAAGTGCAACTACGAAAGGAGGAGGGCATATATGAGTTGTGAACTACATAAAGTAACAATTCGCTCTGGTCAGGAGGATGTAGGGATCTCGTTGACCAAGCATCGAAGATATGTATACCTGGAAAAACAGTTTGTGTTTTGCAAAGAAACATGTTGTGAAACAACTGATAATGTGCTACATGAGGAAGCTAAACCAAACCAATTTACTCTCAAAATGACAACTGTGAAGCCTTTACCATCTACCGTACAATCTTATCGATAAATCGCCCCCGGTTCCCAATGAAATATATTAAGACTGTCAGTGGTAAATCGTGAGCAACTACCATAGCCGAATCTCAAAGAACCCAAAGGTATTCTAGTGATAATGATTTATAAAGGCACGAATAATAGTACGCAGACGCTCGTGGACGACATAAGTACCGAATCTGAGAGCGACAAACCAAAATCAAAAGTCATATTTTCTATTTTGAAGTATTCCTTTACAAAGGATCCAAGATCACTGAAAAAGGTTAATTCAAGCATCACTGCAAAAATGAGTGATATAGATGCTGAAAAACAGCTGAACTCCTTAAAACTGAACAAGTGTGGGGGCTCGATGGAATATCAGGTACATTCTACACAGAGTATGCAGCTCCATTAGCTTTTTTCCTGACCTTAATACAACAAACGTACCAAAAACGAAAACTATACAATAGTTGGTGAAAGCAATGGTTCAAGACAATCAGGTAGATGCTATTTCTTGACTACGGAAAAGTGTTTTACTCAGTATGAGTGATATCTGTGTTACGGGCATTAGGCCATGTTCCAAGGCACAGTTCGCTTCCTACAGTTTCGTCTTCCAAAGATGGAGGTATCAGCAGAGGCTTAAATGACTCAAAAGCAATTATAGTCTCAAACAAACTCAGTATGTTGAACTGTTGATACGTATCTATTGATACGGCCCCTCTGTACATCCTAACATAGAAATGATTAGAGCTGGATAAAATAACAGGTAAAAGAATTTGGTGGGCCACTGTTTCTAGTGCATGACCTGTTACTGTTGATTTATCCGTATTTCGCAGGTGACAATTGGTCTTGGGTTCCTTAAAGCGGTGCTAATAGTTCTTTTTGTGGTCCCTCTGTACACTTCACCACAAGCGCCAGGGATTATGTATGCTCCCGCTGTGGAAAACGACCGGCTGTAGGTTCTTTACAGAGTTCATATATTCGCGCACCTTTCTTGTAGGTTTAAACAATGTGCTGCAGCAAGCAGCGGGAGTCAGTCCTATGTGGTGTTCAAATATTCGCGTTCATTTCTTGTAGGTTCAAACACTATCAATTTTACGGAACGTTAGAAAACTTTACCGTTGTTAGCTTAATCGTTGTCATGGGAACTGAGCTCTCTGTACCTTCGTGGTTTCAATAAGCCCCAAATTTTACTGCGCTAGTATTCTTTCTTCATTGCCATTGCAGCATTTCCTTGATGTGCGGTAAGAATTGAAATATCTTCATCAGAATTTAAATCCCTTAGAGTATTCAGCTAATCTTGCGTGATCTTCGACGGAAGTAAGATGACGTCATCAACCGACCATTGGTGGATATGTATCAACAGTCCTGCTTGCTGAGCTTGCTTGAGACTGTAACTACTTTCGGAGTTGTTAAAGCTACTGATGTTGCGTCCAGCATTGAAAGGTGAAACGTTTCAGAGAAAATCATAGTTTGGACCACTTCTTTTTGTGAGTAAAACAAATAACACCACTAATACAAATACTGGCTATGAAAGCCTGCACTTCTAAAAAACTATACGAAGTGTCAAACGAAACTGATGACTCTGCTTAGAATTTCTTCGTAGGGATGATGCAGCACGTTATCTTGGAGAGTCATTGACACATCCAGATCAGGTAGGCAAAAATATAAAGTAGCAAAATTAACAGTAACCTCAGACTTTTCCCAAATGACGCTTTTATCTAAAATTAAGTGCTGTCTAACAAAAACTGCGAAAATAAGCAGTCTCTGAATAGATTTCGAAATCGTCGATAGATTGTAAAATGAAATTGTGCACGTCACGAAACTCTGAAATGAAATATGTCGATGCAATATCAGTGAGTCACAACTACACTGAATTAATTTTGTGCTTACATCAGATGAATTGGTCACATGGTCCTCATTATAGGTAAGGAAGTTGACGGACTTCCTTTCTTTGGTAGGAAAAACGGAAAATGCATTCCGTCTGCTAGATTGCTTCAAAAATCCTCAAGCTAGTCATTCTAGAATATTCAAAAATGGTTCAAATGGCTCTGAGCACTATGGGACTCAACTGCTGAGGTCATTAGTCCCCTAGAACTTGGAACTAGTTAAACGTAACTAACCTAAGGACATCACAAACATCCATGCCCGAGGCAGGATTCGAACCTGCGACCGTAGCGGTCTTGCGGTTCCAGACTGCAGCGCCTTTAACCGCACGGCCACTTCGGCCGGCATTCTAGAATATTGTCCAGTTGTGTGGAATCCGTGCCAGGACTAACAAGTCCTATTGTATATATGTAAAGAAGATATGCACGGATTGTCATACATTTGATACGGGTCTTACATCTGGAAGGAAGTAGCGGAAATGCTGTAAAAGCTGACAGACGCCTGGGGTTGGGCGCCATATACCCAACGAAAGCCTTGTTACGAAGTTTCGAGGACCATTAAGCAATACGCTACTGTATTTATATTTATTTTCACAATAGATTTAGGTCTCACCACGACCACCCTTGGGTCTCGGGCCATGTATTTAATTATGCATTTCACAACAGCAGTAATTAGTCAAAATTTTGAAATGGTCTTCTTGGGTATAGGTTGCGATATAACTAGTAAAGTGTTTCCGACTTCCAGTTTCACACTATGTTTTGAATGTAAAATTCCTCATGTAAGGACTTAGTTTCTGAGCATAAGGACAAGAAGATGTAACTATTTCTTTATCTGTTTGCACGTGATCGTCTGTCTTCAATATCGTGAGAAGCTTGCTGATGGCGTAACCGCATTTCCAGTGTGCCGAACGATGTTTGTCAGTAAGATACGTGTGTTGTATCACTTTTCTAGATACACATATACTGCTTTGCACTAGGAGAGACGAAAAACCTCTTCAGGTATATGAATAGATTGATGGAACCTAGTTTCAACCACTTCAGCACTACAGGTTTAACTTCTAAAATGGTATATTCATTTAAATTATTTGCTCTTGAAAGAAACAGGACTTACGTAAGAATAATCTAGCATTTAATGTATTATTGGTTTTAATTTACGATTATTTAGAGTCCCTACTGATGAGGTTTCAGCTGCAGTCTATGCTAATAATTATTTTTTTGGGCTGGAAAGAAATGAAACTCGAAAAATGGACCGGGTGATTCGTGGGACAGTGACTGAAAATGGAGCACAAGAAAATCTATCGGAACAGATTATATTCCACAGTGGCATCTGAGAAGTAATATTCTACCGGCACGCTATGTCCCCAACTTCCTTTTCCTTGCGAAAATATGTTCAGCCGCATCTGATAAACTGGGGAATACGATATCGAAATTGCCAATCAGATTCACTATTGTGTCACGAAGGTGGTACTTAGCTGCGTGCTGATATAAAAGGGGTGGCCCAGACACCTGAAACATTCCATTATAGCCGAAATTCATCAAGATAGCTGCAGTTCTTGGGCACCTGGGAGTGGACAAATACGCCCTTCTCATGCAATTTGGGAATTCACAACCGAGTTAATGTGCGTAGGGCATGCATCGAAGCGGGCCTTGATGTGACTATTAGCAATTCACGACATACTTCACACTTGCAGCTCAAGCGTATTACGGCCGTTTTAATGGACGTCTGCACTGCGTCAGAATGACAAGCCCCACCTCATCGAACGGAGGTGTACCTGCCAGCTATAGGGAACACTTACCAAACTGGAATAGCACTCGGTTTCCGTAGGCAGCTGACGCAGGGCGTTATACAGATGTGCAAATATAATTTTACTACCTTACAGAATGTAGGCATCTGAGCCAGTAAAAGTAAAGACAGTTTACTAGGTTTACGATACCTTTCCCTCAGATCCTACGTTCCGAGCTTTCAGTTTATTTCCAGTTATAAAGGCGTTGCGTTACGTTGACGTAGCAGTTAATGTATACTATAAAGTAAGGTGTAGAAAATAATTTGAAGCTTGAAGCTGTATCTGTTATCTTTAATCAGAACCAGTTTTTATTTGCATTAATAATTTTCATAGTTTTTAAAATACGTCATAGTAACTGTGTTTGAGGGATCTTCATGGTCTGATTTACATTTTAGCCTATATTTTAGGCGATGCCGTCTAATATAAATTCGTGCCTATTGAATATAAATTTGTTCTTGTCTAACATAAAGCTAAGTATTAGGAGGTCGTTTGTGATAGTACTTGTCTGAAGTGTGTGTTTGTACGTAAGTCAAACGTTATGATAAAATATTCAGACAAAAAGAGAAAGGAAGCTTCTAAAGTTTGGTTCTACAAAAGGATGCGGAGGATTAAAACATTCTAGATCGGATAATTAACAAGCAGTTACTGAACCAAATTCGGAAAGAAAGAGATTTCTGGTACGATTTGTCTAAAGGAAGGGATCACTAGGAATATTCGTCTTGTATAAACATACGAGAACAAGTGAAATACTTGGTGAGGGGAGGGGAGAAGGCAGCCATTTTGGGTCGTAATTTATGGTCACTAAGATTAGGCTAAAAGCATTTGCTCTCAGACTAGACTAATGTAAACATAACTAAGAGGTATGTACGTGGGCTGTTAACATCAGGGTCATAAATTTCACTGGTTTGTCAACATAAGGACTCTAGGCAAAGTGGTCTGTTTGTTTGCACTAGGAGAGCAAGGGACCCCTTGGTCCTGTATGCCCACTGTTTGAAAACTAGTAAATGTAACTGATTAATAAGTTATTAGTAATATAATAAGCCGAAGTCTTTAAATGTACTGCAAACACCAGTATCATAAGGCGTGTCAAACCTGTGGAGTAATTCGGAACTACATCAAAGAAAATACACAGTACTACCTGTGCATAATGAAACACCAAGAAAACTGTAGGTGGTTCAGCGGTCGGCCAACAAATTTCAGTTTGAAGAGCTACCACTCCTTTTTCTTTTTTTTTTTTTTTTTAAAAAAACTTGTTTCTGAGAAAGAAAAAAAATAGCATTTGTGTGTTTCCCGAAGCTTCTCGCATATAGCCTATCAGTACTACAGAATTACGACAATCCCATGCTACCCACTGTTAATTTAATTCACATGATGTAAATTAATTAACAAAGATAATTAGATTCTGTAAAATAATTATGTATTTACAAAAAGCTACTGAGTGAAAATAATGTGTACATCACGTCACTGCGTGACGAGCGATTGCATACGTTTGTGGAGCAGTATCGGAAATAGTTCTCAGACACCATGAGCAAAAGTTAAACAGAAAAATGTAGCATACATACAAAAGAATCAGCTTTACAAGAGGCATGTGAATGACACATTACTTATCATGAACGTGAACAAAGAGTGTGATGTCCACACCACCCTTCAATTGTTGAATATTACGCATCAGAACACGTAGTTAACATATGAGTATGGGACCACAAACACGGTAAGTTTCCTTCATCCAGCAGTCTTCATACAAAATGATATACTGTCCTTCGAAATTTAAAGAAATCCAGTTACCACAGACGGTGATATACACCAATCCTTATGCAACCTCAGTTCACATAATTTAGCAACACTCCAGTTTATTATACACACGACATACAGGATTCCTCTGAATGATAGACACCTTCAGATATTAACAGAAACCATCAGACCAACAGTTGATGGTAATTGGTAGTAGCCTCAACTTACAGACAACAAATGAAGAATGAATGTAGTAGAAGAAAGAAACGAAAATAATAAGAAACAAAGTGACTCTCTCACTTTAGGTCGACGTTATCATCTTACATACGAAAGTTCGGGATCTGCTTGTTGCCGGCCGAAATGGCCGAGCGGTTCTAGGCGATACAGCCTGATCCCATAGTGCTCAGAGCCATTTGAACCATTTTTGATCTGCTTGTTCCGTATTCACAAGTTTTGTGATCGTCGTTTCCTTGATCTAATTATTTCCGTCCATTGTTTTGGGTTGCTGTTCAGAAATTTTAGGTAACCTTTCATCATTCTATTCATATCTTGCTTGCACCTAAGTTTATATTTAGTTATGTCCTGATTAACAGCGTGAACAAAATATTCCGAAAACTTTTATTTCTTATTAAATCTCTTTTTGTGCAGCCTTCCATTATGATCAAAAATCTTGGACCTGCTTTCTGAACTTTTCTGCCATGTATATTTTTATATATCAATCTCCTGCTTTTGTGGAGCTGTGTTTGGCTCGAGGTGAAGTGGATTTGGTCTCGTGATTGTACCGTTTTTGACTCTTATTAATATTATGAATCGTGTAATTTCCAGAGCACCTGCATCAGGTAATACAATCAAAAACTTCGTCCTCTATTTTCCAGATGATTTAACACTTTTTTTTTGAGTCAGCAGTCTTCTGAATGATTTGATACTGTCTGCCAGGAATTCCTCTCTTGTGCCAACCTCTTCATTTGAGAGTGCACTTGCAATCAACGTCTTCAATTATCTGCTATATGTATTCCTATCTCGGTCTTCCTCTATAGTTTTTACTCTCTACAGTTCCCTCTAGTACCATGGTATTTATTCCCTGGTCTTAACAGATATCCCTTCTTCTTGTCAGCGTTTTCCACATATTCCATTCCTCGTTGGTTCTGCGGAGAACCTTCTCATTCCTTACCAGTCAACCTAATTTATAACAATTATCTGTAACACCCACATCTCAAATGCTTCGATTCTCTTGTGTTCGGTTTTTCCTACAGACCATGTTTCATTGCCACACAAACCTGTGCTGCAAATGTACATTCTCAGAAATTTCTTCCTCAAATTAGGGCCTATGTTTGATTCTAGCAAACTACTCTTAACCACGAACGACCGTTTTGTCAAGGATAGTTTGCTTTTTATGTTCTCCTTGCTCAGTAGGTCTTGGATTATTCGGCTACCAAAGTGGGAGGATTCCTTATCTTCATCTACTTCGTGGTCACCACTGCTAATAATAAGTTTCTTACTGTTTCCATTTGTGCTGCGTCTAATTAATGTCGTCCTTCTTTAACTCCAATCCATATTCTGTACTCAAAAAACTAATCACTGTATCCAACAATTCCAACAACTCTTCTTCACTTTAAAATTTGGTAGCAATGTCATCAACGAATCTTATTACTAATGTTCTTTACCTTGTGTTCTAATTCCACTCTTGAACACCTGATATAATGACATAAATATCTTAAGGGGGCATAAATAAATATAAAATTAGAGAAACGTAACCCAATGTACATAAATCATCCAGTGTAAGTCCTTCACCAGACTGACATTAATTTAATACGAGAGGCACTCAATACAACATGTAACTCTAATCAACAAGGTAGTTCAAGGACATCCCACTGTGACCAACACCTAAAGGCAAACACGCACACCTAAGTAATGTGCAATGACAATAACCAAGCATGCTTCAGCTATCAAGCACACAGAAAGGCTACCTCAGTCATTAAAACCTTATCACTAAAATACAGTTCCTCAGATAAATCACCGCTTCATAAGCCCAACACAGCCTCTCCATACTCTGTGAAAATACACTTCACTTATGCTCCTCACTTATACTCCTCAAATTACACGCCGAATAGCAGCCTCGCCGTTCCATCAGTTAAAAACATGGAAATACACTAATGCGAGCAGAAGTCAGCACAAAATGAGACAGAAGCACTCCACCCGTTGAAACGAGACTAACCTCCTTCTTTTTGTTTCGCAGACGCTTTCCGGCTTTCAGATGCGACATCCTCAGGCTGTACAGAGGAAAACACCACCTGCTGCTCCAATCGAACGATGCCTAGAGGTAAAAGCGGGCCACTTTCAGTGCTGGCTATGTGTAAATATTTTGCCTTGCTGCTAGCGCGCTATCCGCTCCGATGCCAGATGGCACTGTTGAGCTTCTTCCAGAATGTGTTCACTTTCGCCGGCAGCTTCTCACTAGACTCTCTCCTCTGCTGTTTCTTCCACTGATGGCGACAGCAACTGGACCTCATCGCGCCCATACCTGCAGCTCCCTGGTCCCGCCACGTCGTTTGAAAACAAGGTCGGCTGGAACACCTAGCGAAACTCCCGGCACCACACAGAATTCTTGTCCGCGCATACCACAGGCCACGGGCTCTAGCTGCCAGAAGCACACTTCAGATGTGTCACGAAACAGCTTATTCACAGCACACTTCTAGACACCAGTGACGCTCTGCTAGAAAGAGAAAAGAAACATCAGTACCGTGGAAGACGACGTCGATTTTGATACGATGACGGCATATGCGACCTGGGTATACAAAATGTACTGATAACGGTTTCAACGTCGTCCGCCAACAGGTAGCTTAGCGGCATAGATACTAGAGCGCCAGCTATGCTAATAGCCACAAGGCTGTGTTAAATTATGCAGAAGGTACTGTGTAACATTTACTGAAAGTTTGAAGATCCTTAGAAAACATGTAATTAGTATGAGAAAATAAAAGTTTTGGGAATCGAGCGACAAAGATTGGATTAACTGTTTAGTGCATTCCAGGTCCATAGGATGGATTATCTTCATCCTCTGCAAACTCCTCCTTCAGTTTCCTCTTGTTCCTCCTCCTGTTTACTCTTGCTTGTATTTCTAGACTCTTTACAGCCCTGTCTGCAGCCCGAAGGCGTTCCTTGTCTAAAGCAAGCATCGCTCGTTGTTGTGTTCGTAGATTTTGCTACCATTTTCTTCAGTTGCAGTTACTGCAACACTGTTCCAAAAGGTGGTCATGTATGAACACTTATCACATTTCAGTTGTATTTCACTAGCAAGTCCTACGTGCTTCATTATGGAGAGTTCCAGACCAACTTCACTACAATGAATACATCTTACACAGTTTGAAAAAATTCCTTTGAGAACCGACATAACAAATATTTCATTCACATCCGATTCGCCCATAAAACACTCATAGTTTTCACTCATTGAACCAAACTTCTTCTGTGAAGTATTTTCTTTCCCACTTTGACTGCTATGGGCAGGTGTACTTGAGAGGTTAGGTTCACTCACTTGGTTATCGTCTTTACTGTTTACAGTAATAACACATACCTTTGGCTTTCCAACATTTCTTCTTTTCTTAAAAGCCTTCAGAGGATTTCTAATAACTTTACTTTTACTCATTATTATACTTCAACAAATCAGGGACTCAAGAAACAGAATTAATTACGAATATTTTCGAGATAACGACAGAGCAAATACACATGAAACAATCGACAATCACACCAGCGATATATATTGAACCATCACAGGTTAGCCACAACACATACTTTATCTCATATCACTAAAATGTACCTGATGAACACGGACGTTAATAATAACACCATTTGACAGCAGTTTAACAGCGCCACAGTGGGTCACGCCCATGTAGAACACATTTCCAAAAAATTTAAAAATAGTTGTAGTCTTCGGAATTGAATAAATTATATATCTATTAAAAGGTAATAGTCTGCAGATTCAGAAAACGCAAAAAAGTAAAAATTGAACTTTTCATGATTATGAGCCTTTCCGGAGCCCCTTAAGTTAGTTAGGTTTGAGTAGTTCTAAGTTCTAGGGGACTGATGACCACAGCTGTTAAGTCCCATAGTGCTCAGAGCCGTTTTTGAACCAAGCGTACGAGTTTGAAATTGGGGGTTGTGGGTCAAATTGTGGCCTTCCGAATGGTGGGATTTCCTTCTGGAAAACTGCGACACAAGTCAGACGTGATGCGTCAGTTATGCGACGATGTTGCCGCGATGAAAGCAGATTCTGCTTGCAAGCAGGTGATGGTCGTTGGCGCGTGCGACGCAGACATGGTGAGCCCAGTCTCGTAGAGTGCATTCATCCAAGACACAGCGCCGTACCAGGCCTAATGGTATGGGGTGCCATAAGCTACAACTCTCATTCACCTTTGGCGTTTATGGAAGGCACGTTACGCGCAGAATATTGCTACGCCCGTTCTTTCGCCACTGTTGCAACAGGAACGTGATGTGTCGGTCCAACAATTCAAGCCACACACTGCCCGTGAAACTCAATATTCTCTGCAATTCGTGCAGCAACTTCCCTGGCCAGAAATATCTCCAGATTTATCTCCAATCGATCACGTGTTTTAGTATGATGGGACGATAAGTGACTCATGTGACCCATCAACCAACAACTCTTACAGTGGTACGTGAACAGGTCGAGCAGGAGCGGCATAACGTATCATAGAACAATCTTCGCCGTCTTATGATTGAGTGGACGCTACAGTCAGTGACTGTGTTGCTCCTCGTGGAGGCTACACAATGTACTATTATGGATGTTGCAGCATGGTTAGATACGTGGTATCCCAGAACCGCTTATGCTATTGGTCTGTAAGGGTATTCCTTTTATGTACCCCATACACACTGTTGCTACAACAAATCGTGATTGAATTGGAGAGCTCCAAAAGGGTGTACTTTTATTCAGGCAGTGTGGTTCAGTTACAATTAATCTGCATATGTTTACAGACTTCTACTTTCATGTTGTCATAACGATACCTCATCGCTCATCTGTTTAAGGAGTGACACTGGTGAACTTATTTCATTGTTCATGGCTGTCTTCTGTGGTATTGAGTGTCTTGCGTAATGAACTTTTAAGATGGTGCTTTCTGCATATCTGGTTTAGTTGATGTGTGACTAGCTGCATGTATCTCAAAAATAGTGTAATATTCTTTCCAGAAGCTATAATTTATGCTTCGGATTATCCAGCAACATTGGTAGCAAACCTCACACCCACTCAGATTCTGAAATCTTTAAAATCGTTTGTACCGGTCATAGGTTCAAAACTTGGTTCAGTGAACATATCAACACTTTCCAATATCACACACCTAATAGATCAGGAAACACACATCAGACACATAGGAAATAAATTTGAAGACGTGTACGAATAACCTGAAACTACGGCATAAGTTAATGAAACGATATAAAATGGCCATATGTGAAAAGTTCTAGATTTTCCTGCACAGTATAAACACTGGAGAAAACATAAATAACTTACAAAATTTGAATCCAACTCTAGCAGCAACTTTATCAGTTTTCTAAAAACAGTAATTAAACATGAGTAAACTTTTAACAATACTTTAGAACCTCAATTATGGATTAAATTTTCTTTACTTAATTAGATCATACAATAGTTTCAGTTGGTGGTATCTGTAAATCCTTACGACTGGTGGCAATAATGCTTTAAAACTACAATAACTAATTTCATGCAAGTGTAATACTGTAGATGCTCAGACGCACATTTTTATGTTTCCCTCTCACCTTTTCCCACACGTTCCTTATACAAAACGGGATTTACGTAGCCCTTCTCATAGCGAGGCATTGTTCTACTGTCACCAGCTTTCTCAAATCCCGTTTTACGTCAAAAATATTCCATGTGGGTGTGTTGAAACAAAAAATATCGGAACACCAGTGCATACAATCTCTACAGAAAAACAAAACGTACAGGAGATGGGCAACTAGTCGAAAAAATGTAAGCAGAGTGCCGTACACAATCACTTGTCGCGAAAACGTATTTCACAAGTGAGCAATATTCTTTATGACTACTTCGCAGATGACATGCTGTTAAAACAGTAAAAAGGCATAAAAACAAGCCTTTCTTACGAGTGAGCAAGGTGAGCAATCGAAACAAATTTTAAAAATTGCACATGTACAGTTTTCAAGCCTAAAAGAGAAAAACAACCATGAACTCTATATGATATTTTACAGAAATAAATCTAAAGCCACAAGATATGACACTCATGACGAAAGACGTTTGCGTCAGAAGAAATAAATTGTGTTTAGCGTAAGGTTGAGACGCTTCCGTACAATTTTCGCAGTTACTCTATGTTTACTACGGATCAGGAAGAGCAGCTGAACGCAGTGGACATGCTCTTGAAAGGAGGATATAAGATGAACATCAACAAAACCAAAACGAGAATAATGGAATGTAGTCGAATTAAATAGGGTGGTGCTGCGGGGATTAGATTAGGAAATGAGACGCGTAAAGTAGTAAATGAGTATTGCTATTTGGGGAGCAAAATAACTGATGATGGTCGAAGTAGAGAGGATATAAAATGTAGACTGTCAATGGCAAGGATAGCGTTTCTGAAGAAGAGAAGTTTGTTAACATCGAGTATAGATTTAAGAGTCAGGAAGTCGTTTCTGAAAGTATTTGTATGGAGTGTAGCCATGTATGGAAGTGAAACAGCCGGCCGCTGTGGCCCAGTGGTTCTAGGCGCTTCAGTCCAGATCCACATGACTGCTACGGTCGCAGGTTCGAATCCTGCCTCGGGCATGGATGTGTGTGATGTCCTTAGGTTAGTTAGGTTTAAGTAGTTCTAAGTTCTAGGACACTGATGACCTCAGATGTTAAGTCCCATAGTGCTCATAGCCATTTGAACCATTTTTGAAGTGAAACATGGACGATCAATAGTTTAGACAAGAAGAGAATAGAAGCTTTCGAAATGTGGTGCTACAGAAGAATGCTGAAGATTAGATGGGTAGATCACATAACTAAAGAGGTGGTATTGAATAGAACTGGAGAGAAGAGAAATTTGTGGCACAAATTGACTAGAAGAAGGGATCGGTTCGTAGGGCATATTCTGAGGCATCAAGGGATCACCAATTTAGTATTGGAGGGCAGCGTGGAGGGTAAAGATCGCAGAGGGAGACCAAGAGATGAAAACACAATGAGATCAGAAGGATGTAGCTTGCAAAAATGGTTCAAATGGCTCTGAGCACTGTCGGACTTAACTTTTGAGGTCATCAGTGCCCTAGAACTTAGAACTACTTAAACCTAACTAACCTAAAGACATCACACACATCGATGCCCGAGGCAGGATTCGAACCTGCGGCCGTAGCAGTCGCGCGGTTCCTGGCTTTAGCGCCTAGAACCGCTTGGCTACTCCGGCCGGCCCGATGTAGCTTGCGGCAGGTACTGGGAGATGAAGTCGCTTGCACAGGATAGAGTAGCAGGGAGAGCTGAATCAAACCAGTCTCTGGACTGAAGACCACAACAACAACAACAACAACAACAACGTATAGTGCTGCCAGTATGGGTCGAAGTGAAACGAACCTCACGAAATGACTACTGAAGATACTTCGGAAATAAAAGAAGAAGCGAAATGTCTCTCGCAGCTAAACAAACATTCATTTACTAGTAAGAACTAAATTTATACCACTAGAATTTTTCCTTTTCTAATTTTTATTTTATTTTGAAGCTGTATTTTCTCGAAGCGATTTAAATGAATCACGCACAGACATAAACAATTAGATATGCGTCTGGTAGAGTGTTTGTAAAGATACAGTGCCAGGTATGTATATCTATGCAGTGGCCGACAGTGCTGAGTAGTACAGCGAGTGACCTGCAGCAATGTGTGACCCGTTGTCTGGAGCAGCGGTGAGTGACCTGTTGTCGGCAGCAGCTGTTTCTCCGCAGACACTCGGCCCGTTGGCTGCGGACAGCGGCTGTTAAGGCGACCTGGCGCGCTTCATTATTGATCAGCCGCTGCGGACAGCTCGCCTTGTCCGGCGACACCTGCCGACCACAGTGTCAGTTCTGACTGCCGCGCGAACAGCCACCCGTCTCTGCACCAGTCAATTACGCGTGTTCACCCGCACGCGGTTGTGACAGCGCAGGCAAACCCACAGTGCTGCCGACTTTTCCACGTGCATGAACTCTACTGCTGTCTGCAGTTCCATGGAGGTTTATAAAATCGAATGTAAGAGCATATTTCCGTACCAATCAGTAACCTTTAGACTGCACTCCATTCACATCACAATGCCGCAACGGATATGCTGCCTGCTAGTTACGAGATGCCACTGCGGCAATACGTACTTCATACCAAGGGCACACACCACTGTATACAGGGTGTTCCAAAAAGGTGCGGCCAAACTTTCAGGCAACAAAAAATGGTTCAAATGGCTCTCAGCACTATGGGACTCAACTGCTGAGGTCATTAGTCCCCTAGAACGTAGAACTAGTTAAACTTAACTAACCTAAGGACAACACAAACATCCATGCCCGAGGCAGGATTCGAACCTGCGACCGTAGCGGTCTTGCGGTTCCAGACTGCAGCGCCTTTAACCGCACGGCCACTTCGGCCGGCTTCAGGCAACATTCCTCACACACAAATAAAGAAAAGATATTATGTGGACATGTGTCCGGAAACGCTTAATTTCCATGTTAGAGCTCATTTTAGTTTCGTCAGTATGTACTGTACTTCCTCGATTCACCGCCAGTTGGCCCAATTGAAGGAAGGTAACGGTAACGTTGACTTCGGTGCTTGTGTTGACATGTGACTCATTGCCCTACAGTACTAGCATCAAGCACATCAGTACGTAGCATCAACTGGTTAGTGTTCATCACGAACGTGGTTTTGCAGTCAGTGTAATGTTTACAAATGCGGAGTTGGCAGATGCCCATTTGATGCATGGATTAGCACGGGGCAATAGCCGTGGCGCGGTACGTTTGTATCGAGACAGATTTCCAGAACGAAGGTGTCCCGACAGGAAGACGTTCGAAGCAACTGATCGGCGTCTTAGGGAGCACGGAACATTCCAGCCTATGACTCGCGACTGGGAGAGACCTAGAACGACGAGGACACCTGCAATGGACGAGGCAATTCTTCGTGCAGTTGACGATAACCCTAATGTCAGCGTTAGAGAAGTTGCTGCTGTACAAGGTAACGTTGACCACGTCACTATATGGAGAGTGCTACGGGAGAACCAGTTGTTTCCGTACCATGTACAGCTTGTGCAGGCACTATTTGCAGCTGATTGGCCTCCACTGGTACACTTCTGCGAATGGTTCATCCAACAATGTGTCAATCCTCATTTCAGTGCAAATGTTCTCTTTTCACAATCAACATGTGTGGGCTGACGAGAATCCGCACGCAATTATGCAATCACGTCATCAACACAGATTTTCTGTAAACGTTTGGGCAGGCATTGTTGGTGATGTCTTGATTGGTGCCCATGTTCTTCCACCTACGCTCAATGGAGCACGTTATCATGATTTCATACGGGATACTCTACCTGTGCTGCTAGAACATGTGCCTTTACAAGTACGACACAACATGTGATTCATGCACGATGGAACTCTTGCACATTTCAGTCGAAGTGTTCATAAGCTTCTCAACAACAGATTCGGTGAACGATGGATTGGTAGAGGCGGACCAACTCCGTGGCCTCCACGCTCTCCTGACCTCAACCCACTTGACTTTCATTTATGGGAGCATTTGAGAGCTCTTGTCTACGCAACCGCGGTAGCAAATGTGGAGACTCATCGTGCTCGTATTGTGGACGGCTGTGATACAATACGACATTCTCCAGGTCTGCATCAACGCATCAGGGATTCCATACGACGGAGGATGGATGCATGTATCGTCGCTAACGGAGGACATTTTGAACATTTCCTGTAACAAAGCGTTTGAATTCACGCTGGTACGTTCTGTTGCTGTGTGTCGCCATTCCATGATTAATGCGATTTGAAGACAAGTAACAAAATGAGCCCTAACATGGAAAGTAAGCGTTTCCGGACACATGTCCAAGTAACATATTTTCTTTCTTTGTGTGTGAGGAATGTTTCCTGAAAGTTTGTCCGTACCTTTTTGTAACACCCTTTAGATCCGAAGATAGTTCTGCCTCGATGGCCCGTCGACCTTGTCACTGACAGCAGTTATAATATTTGATATTTGAAAACCATCTTCACAGTATATTTCGCTGATACAATAACTGGTATACAGGGCGAGGAAATTAACAATTTTTGTCGGCATATTTGGCAAAATACTCATCGGATTAAAAAAAAAGTGGCAATAAACGGTGTTCACCTTAAGGAGGGACATCCATTTACCTAATGCTCCAATTCCTACAAAACACTGTGGAGCGGTAGGGAGGAGGCTGACTTTGAAATGTTAAACAGGAAACCTTATCTTTTATTGCAGATTTCGATTGTCCTTGAAGATATATCTAACTTTTATATCAAACACGTCTTTCGTTCCATATAGATGGCGCTGTAATCGGAACACACGAATATGGGGTGACAGTTGTTACAAAACGGTAATATCTCCCAAAAATACACATTCGAATAGGAAAATCAGGGTACAGGGTGATTATAATTAAAGCTAAACTTTCAAAACGCTGTAGAAATAACGCCACTGTTCAGAATGGCGTTAAATTACATTGGAATATTATCAGATGTTCACGTGTGTGTGATAGCTTATGGGACTTAAATGCTAAGGTCATCAGTCCCTAAGCTTGCACACTACTTAACCTTAAACTCGAACCTCCGCCGGGACCAGCCACATAGTCCATGACTGCAGCGGCTGAGACCGCTGGGCTAATCCCGCGCGGCGGTATATTATAGGAGAAGGGGGAAAACGTATGTCAGAAGAAAAATAAAGTCTTAAATTTGATCAAAAGATGGCGCTGTATGTCTCAGAATACGTACATGGAAACACCTGTCATGTGCACGACCCAATGAGGCATAAACACGCCTGGCACATGGATTTTCCTCCTTTCGCGTCTGCGACGTTCGCTATGACTGTCGCAATGCAGGATCGCGCTCTGCTTGTAAAGCTATATTACAAGAATGATGACTGTGCACACGTCGCTCTGCAGATGTTCGGGACACTGAAGGGTTAGAATAAAGGCGTTGGTCCGATGACTGCCGTGGGTCTGGAGAAAATGATTCGGAAATTCAAAAGACGGGTTCTTTTGGTGTTTCACCTAGTAGAGGTAGGAAACGAATTGATTCGACGTCAGTGGAATCAGTGGCCACAGCAATGCAGTAGGAGATGAATTGTGGTGTGCAAACGTGTAGTGCACGGAGAATTGCCCGAACATTGGACATACGCATGGGCCCGGTGCAGAAAATCCTACGAAACATCCTTCTTGGCTATCCATTCAAAATTACGCACGCGCACGGGTTGCTTCCTGTTGACCTGCCAGTAAGAGAGACATTTGATTTAGAATTTCTTGCTCGTGTGGAAATGGACAGTAATTGGCCGTGGAAGACTTTGTGGACAGAAGCAGCCCACTTCCATCTGACAGGATATGTCAATACACAGAATTGTCGAATATGGGCAACGCAAAATCCACACACAAATCAACAAGTACCACTTCATCCTGGAACGGTCACTGTGTGGTGCGGGTTTACGGCATTATTTATCATAGGGCCATGTTTTATCGAAGAGACAGGTCCTGCCGGTCCTGTTACCTGTATCCTCAATGGTAAGCGTTATGAGTGTCTTTCGCGCAACCACGTCATTTCAGCTCTCCAACAGCGTTGTTGTGTGGATGGGATCATTTTTATCCAAGAATGTGCACCTCTGCACATTCCAAATCCAGTTAAGCAGCTGCTGAAGCGTCATTTCGGAAATGCTAGAATTATGAGCCGCCATTTCCCTATAGCCTGGCCGTCCCGAACACCTAATCTTAATCTGTCTGACTTCTGGCTGTGGGGCTCTCTGAAAGACGTTGTGTTCAGTGTTCCCATTGCAAACCTGGCTGCATTGAAGGTACGCTTTACGCAACACATTCAGAACGTGACCCCGGAAACACTTGGATCAGTTGTGGAACATGCTGTTTCTCGATTTCAACTTGTTGCAGAAAACGTTGGACAGCATATTGAACATGTTTTGCGCCAGTTACACGGAAATTCATATTCCGATTTGATTTTGATTGATGCTTTTTAAACGGTTTTTGGTCGCAGGACAACTAAAAATCGATGTGAGTGATGCTTTTTATGTGATGTTTGGCCTCAGGACAATTAAAAACCGATTTTCCCGATCTGATATGACCTTGCCGTGGCGGATAGGCTGACATAACTAACAATGTCACTCCTGTACCCCCAAGCACACTGAGTAGTACAGTTTTTTAACGTCAAGTGTACACCTTAGGCATTGTTGTATGATTCATTTGTCATTTATAATCGACCAGTATAATGATGCTTACAGCGCCATCTATTGATACATTTTGTAACAATTTATTTTTCTGCCATACGTTTCCCCCTTCTCCGATAATACTCCGTTGCAATTTGACGTCTTTATGACCAGTGGTGTTATCTATACACCGATTTAGAAGCTTAACTTTAATTATAATGACACTGTACATCATTTAATATTTGGGAAAGTGCTACCATGTGACACCGTCTACCCACACGCTATGCATTCTGAGATTGCATATAGCGTCACCTATGAACAACGATGTGGACCTAGTAGTAATGTGTCCCCTTCGGGGTGCTTGGTTTTGGTGCGTCCCCTTGCCTCTCACTATCTTGAAATGTTTGATTAGCGTGAGTCCCCTTGCCTCTCACAAGTGTTTCTGTGCAGCAAATGTTCGAAATGTTGTCCGTTGTTTCTAACGCACATTGCAAATTGTGTTTTTATGAAAATCCGACATGTATTAATGTCTCATCCAATGCATCGACCCGAATAGTTTCGATTCAAAAATTCTCGAGGCAGTCGTGAATGACGTGCTTGTAATGCATCGTGCTGAAAGTACTTATCCAGTCTCGTTTGAAGTGGAATATCGTCCGTTAGTATGTGTAAAACATTATCCGCAATGTCGCTGTACATTTGACCAGTCGGGTTACCGTCTGTGAAATATGGGCCAATTATCTAAGTACCTAAAATACCGCACGAAACGTTAACACTCCATGGGCGTTGATGTTCAACTTGCCTTACCCAATGAGGATTCTGCACTGACCAGTTATGCATATATTGGTAAAATCACCATCGGCGAAAAGTGTCTGTGAAGTGAAATTATCGTTGACTGCCAGTTATTCCTGCATCCAGCTGCCGAAATTCAGACGATTGTGAAAATTGTCACCGTGCAGTTGTAGATGCAGCGATAGATGAAATGGATGCCATTTGTGTGCATGCAATATGCTTAGAACACTTCTTTGTGAAAATCCTGAACCCCGCGCAGTTTGCCAAGAACTAATGTGAAGATTTGCTGCAACCGCGGCTAAAACATTCACTGTCTTATTTTCGTTTTCATAGGCCGCGGTCGGACTCTTTCTCTAGGTTTAACTTTTCCAGTTTCAGTAAACAGATGGACGTTACTGCGAAGCGTCGTTGCAGACGGGGAAGAGAGTAGCATTCGTTTGACGAGCTTCCTCAACATTTCTATCAGGCTCGAAGCATGTGGCAGTGATGTCGACCCGCCCTGACGTCGTTAACATCGTGGAACAATTGTGACGATGTGTGTACAGTCCGAATCATTGAAGTAAAATGCACATCAGACAGAAGACTGAGCGCATGATCACGATCTGTGCTTCATTCGATTGTGGGAGGTGTTGTATGATAGCATTATCAAAATTATCAAAAAGTACTTCGATTGTCTTAATAACAACTGTAACCTAATTTCGATGTTTGCCGATTACAGCGCCATCTATTATGAAATGAAATAAATGTTTCATATAAAAGTTACATATTTTTTCTCGGAGAATCCAAATCTCCAATACAAAATAAGGGTTCCTAATTAAGATTTCAAAGTTGCCCCCCTCCCCCTACGTGCAGGGGGACCGAGAGTTATGTCTGAAATGGCACTGGGACACAGCCTACGCACACGAACCGTTACCTGCATGCCTCTAGCTGTCATCCATCGTTCCAGCGTACGGGGTTCCTGCGGACATTGGCGAGAAGAGCTTACGCCATTTCAGACGGAGAAAACATGACACAAGAATTGGACCACCTCAAGGTTGTGTTCAAGCAGAATGGCTATACAGATAAACAGATCCGTCATGCTTTCCAGTTTGGACCTTCGCATGAACCACCAGAAGATACCGGCAAATCGATGGTTTTTGATTTTGCTGGGAGAATTTCTTCGAAGAGTAGTTTTCGTCCGCCAGCCAAGATTAGAGCGCTTCTTGGCTCTGTTGAGGATGACTTGGGTTTGAGGAAGCCCGGTGTCTACAAGATCTCTTGCTACTGTGGGAAGGCTTATTTGGTCAGACAATCCGGACCATTCAGGACCGATGTGTTGAGCACCAGCGGCACACACGCTTGCTTCAGCCTGAGAAATCTGCAGTGGCGGAGCACTGTCTCACCGAGGGACATAGAATGCTGTATGACGAGACACAAATGGTTGCCCCTGCATCTCGCTATTGGGACTGTGTTTTAAAAGAATCCATAGAGATTCGTTTATCGGATAATCTTATTAATAGAGACAAAGGTTACCTTTTAAGTAAGACTTGGAACCCGGTGTTATGAGACATTGAAAAACAACGATTTGTGTTTCGATCGTCGAAATAATTTTTAATTTTTTGAAAGTGATATTTGGATTTCGCCTGTTTCCACCACTGGCGGCGCGCTATGGTTACTTACACTAGAGGGCAGTTACGGCACCTCCTCGAGCACGCGTTGTGGGCCTTCTGCGGCCTGTATAGGAACCGCCGCTTGCGCGAAGAAGTCAGTTTCAGCGAGATCGTGTACCAGCACACTCATCTGAAGATGGCGGCCAGTTGGACCGCAGAAATATTGTGTCAAGATGACGTTATGATCCGGCTGCACACCCGAGAAGAATATTATCAACTTACCTCAATGTTAAATTGATATTTCTTCATTACAGAATGATTACAAAATCAGTTTAATATTGAGAAACGTCCTAAATGTAAAAATAATAGAACCATTTCGTAAAGATTAACCGTGTACTATAACAGATCACAACTGATCGTTACCACACCTTAACAAGAACTGGATACATATTTTAATCCATTATCGTTCAAAGTTACAAATTCACTTCTCATCATTACTAACGTGGAGTCACGCGACTCGGTTCTGTGGAGTGAGCATTTCGTTAGGGGCATGTTGTCAGCCGCAAGCAGAATTTGTCACCTGATCTCGGAACGACGTTGTTCGTTTAAGGTCAGTTAGTCGTCGCGTCACGTAAAAATATTTCACAGAGTATTTCAAATAGTGGCTTTCACATAGGCCGTCAACGAACCGTCACGACACATCACGCCTCGTCGAAATTTTTCGGGAAGAAAATAATGTAAGTTGACGTATCTTCGCCGTGTTAATTCATGTTATAGTAATGGATTTCGCGCGTTTGTTTATTTTTGATCTCCATTTTATTATTATGCTTTGCTTTCGTCGCAAATTACATATGTTCCACAACGAGTTAGATTTTTTTTCATTAAATCACGTATGTGAAGTTAAAAAATATTTAGGTTTTAGAGTGACAAAACAGAGCTGACGCCCACAATGTATATGAATAAAAACGTAAGTCGACGAAGCAGTTTAGATTAAATCATCTTTTAAGTGATAACGTCATCTTTACACAGTAGTGGTGGTGGTGGTGGTAGGTATTTAACGTCCCGTCGACAACGACGTCATTAGAGACGGAGCGCAAGCTCGGGTTAGGGAAGGACTGGGAAGGAAATCGGCCGTGCCCTTTCAAAGGAACCATCCCGGCATTTGCCTGAAACGATTTAGGGAAATCACGGAAAACCTAAATCAGGATGGCCGGAGACGGGATTGAACCGTCGTCCTCCCGAATGTGAGTCCAGTGTGCTAACCACTGCGCCACCTCGCTCGGTACTTTACACAGTGAAGGAGGAAAATACAGTTATTTATGACGTTATTAATTACATAAGAAAAAACATAATGGGTAAGATAAGCAGGCTCCAATTTTTCTTTTATAGCTATTGTATGAGGTGTCTGTACGTAGTCTATACAGTTTCTCTAGGAAATAAATGTCGATATTGTGAAAGTTGTTTCACTTCTCACACTTTAAGAAGCAAAAATGAATAAGAATATACGTTACGAACTTTGATTTGGCCATTAATAAACGTTGTCGTCGTCGTTAGTTTCTGAAATCCGATACTATACTCGGACGTTTCCTTACACGGATGGTTCGTAACTTTACATTCACCGTTCGGTATTGGACTAAGCGAACTGACGTGACGTGACTTAACGCACAGTGTAAATGAACGCTGACGTGACGGTGTCGGTACATGATTACCGTTCAATTTGCTGTTCAAAGCTGAGAGTCCACCTCATTCCAGGTATCAAGTGCACATTTTTATGGTACCTAGAAAACGCCTCTAAGAAATTAACAGCGCCTACAGAGGGAACCTGTTGCGAGCTAACATCACAAAGATATTCGGGCTCACATGCGGTTCCTCTTCGTCGAAATGTCTTGGCTCAAACTTGTCTAGGGGATGAACCGCACGTGTCGCATTACACCTCATATATTAGACACTTGTGACCCTTTGCTTAAATTGTCTGGCTGACGACAAGTTTGCGAAACAGTATGAAAGAAAGTTAATGTAACATGTAATAACAGTAATAATAATATCGGGAACTAAATTAACGATCCATTAATGATGTAGGCCACACAGTTGCGATTTGGTTAGAATAATGTTTATTCAGAAAGAAAACTAATAGCGAAAGTGGCCGTATATACAATTACTATTACACTAGAGCGCATATACATTTGACACAGTTCGATCACTCACGATCCCATGGCGAAACACAAGTCCAATACTCCACCTCGATATTTACACGAAAAGTTAAGAGTTCACACCAGGCACGCGGCTGCTCCCGCGATACCACACAACGCGAAATTTTCTAAGTCGTTTCACTTCCTAGCTGCACAAAGACCGACTGTCCGTTTCCGGGTCTCAATCCGGAATGTACCCTTTGGTGTCTAGACCAGAACTGTCCGTTTCGCGACTAAACCAGCACTGTCCAACTGCCCGTTCCCGGCCGCGTTTCCCGCGCGCCGAATATCCTCGCTCAACTGAATAGGGCAGTTCCCTTTCCTGAAGCCGTCCATCTGATTGGCTACAGCTTATTCTCATTATTTTAAATTTTAACATATTTAAATAATCAAAGCGTGCCGACTTTCACGTTCTAAATAAAGTAACAATAATATCCATTATATATTAAACGTTAAATTCCTTTACATAAAGCCAACACAATTTCCTTCTTAGCTTTGAATGGCACAGCCAGTGGCCTTGCACCCATGTACTTTCTGATAAATAGTGTTATGCACAAACTTTACAATACATATTCTGTTACCTAAAGACTCAATAACGTGTCATGCTGTCATCGTTCAGTGTGTTTTGTGTGGAGGAAATGATAATCTGATGCTTAACTGAAAAACTGATAATTTAAATTTACTATATCATTTAAACAAATAAAATTACAGAGTTCATATTTACAACGTTTGTCATTTTAATGATGCGCTTCTATATGAAATGTCGATCGTTAATATCTGCCAAAGCGTTCAGATTTTAGCATTCAGGTCTTTGTTACTTGTTAATTTCACTTTAACAGTACATCCTAAACTATTATAGATATGATCAATATTCAAGTTTTATTGGGATCACCATGAAATTTTATGAAGGATGCTAGATTGAAATTACTGTGGCTTCATTCCCTGCACTACTACAGAATTAAATAGTTTTCATAAATGTTTCCCTTTATGGCCGATCTCAGGTCCGCCATATTTAACTCTGCTACATCTCTCTGGTTACAAACGCCTTCTGCTGGGTTTCCCTATGACGTAGGTTCGCCAGCCGCAGTGGCCGAGCGATTCTAGACGCTACAGTCTGGAACCGCGCGATTGCTACGCTCGCAGGTTCGAATCCTGCCTCGGGCATGGATGTGTGTGATGTCCTTCGGCTAGTTAGGTTTAAGTAGTTCTTAGTTCTAGGGCGCTGATGACCACAGCAGTTAAGTCCCATAGAGCTTAGAGCCATTTGAACCAATTCTGAATGTAGGTTCACGTCTGTCTCACTCGCAGACTACAGCGCTTAGCCTTCAATAGACAATAGACGCTTGTGAATTTCTCCATCTCGTGGCGAATCTGCGTCCTTTGTGGCACACGGTCCTGGACGACAGGATTCGTTTCACAATTCCTGTAGGCTGACTCTTTCGGCCATATACACTCCTGGAAATTGAAATAAGAACACCGTGAATTCATTGTCCCAGGAAGGGAAAATTTATTGACACATTCCTGGGGTCAGATACATCACATGATCACACTGACAGAACCACAGGCACATAGACACAGGCAACAGAGCATGCACAATGTTAGCACTAGTACAGTGTATATCCACCTTTCGCAGCAATGCAGGCTGCTATTCTCCCATGGAGACGATCGTAGAGATGCTGGATGTAGTCCTGCGGAACGGCTTGCCATGCCATTTCCACCTGGCGCCTCAGTTGGACCAGCGTTCGTGCTGGACGTGCAGACCGCGTGAGACGACGCTTCATCCAGTCCCAAACATGCTCAATGGGGGACAGATCCGATCTTGCTGGCCAGGGTAGTTGACTTACACCTTCTAGAGCACGTTGGGTGGCACGGGATACATGCGGACGTGCATTGTCCTGTTGGAACAGCAAGTTCCCTTGCCGGTCTAGGAATGGTAGAACGATGGGTTCGATGACGGTTTGGATGTACCGTGCACTATTCAGTGTCCCCTCGACGATCACCAGTGGTGTACGGCCAGTGTAGGAGATCGCTCCCCAAACCATGATGCCGGGTGTTGGCCCTGTGTGCCTCGGTCGTATGCAGTCCTGATTGTGGCGCTCACCTGCACGGCGCCAAACACGCATACGACCATCATTGGCACCAAGGCAGAAGCGACTCTCATCGCTGAAGACGACACGTCTCCATTCGTCCCTCCATTCACGCCTGTCGCGACACCACTGGAGGCGGGCTGCACGATGTTGGGGCGTGAGCGGAAGACGGCCTAACGGTGTGCGGGACCGTAGCCCAGCTTCATGGAGACGGTTGCGAATGGTCCTCGCCGATACCCCAGGAGCAACAGTGTCCCTCATTTGCTGGGAAGTGGCGGTGCGGTCCCCTACGGCACTGCGTAGGATCCTACGGTTTTGGCGTGCATCCGTGCGTCGCTGCGGTCCGGTCCCAGGTCGACGGGCACGTGCACCTTCCGCCGACCACTGGCGACAACATCGATGTACTGCGGAGACCTCACGCCCCACGTGTTGAGCAATTCGGCGGTACGTCCACCCGGCCTCCCGCATGCCCACTATACGCCCTCGCTCAAAGTCCGTCAACTGCACATACGGTTCACGTCCACGCTGTCGCGGCATGCTACCAGTGTTAAAGACTGCGATGGAGCTCCGTATGCCACGGCAAACTGGCTGACACTGACGGCGGCGGTGCACAAACGCTGCGCAGCTAGCGCCATTCGACGGCCAACACCGCGGTTCCTGGTGTGTCCGCTGTGCCGTGCGTGTGATCATTGCTTGTACAGCCCTCTCGCAGTGTCCGGAGCAAGTATGGTGGGTCTGACACACCGGTGTCAATGTGTTCTTTTTTCCATTTCCAGGAGTGTATTTAAATGAGAGCGTAATGTTCTTTAATTCACACTCGTTGCAGAAGCGATATAACAACATTCAAAATTTATAGGTCGCATAACGAACAAACCTTCACCGTCACGAGATCACGTGATAACAGAGGTAATGTGTGTTGACAACACAAAATTAGTATGCTCATCTGAGTGCTCACTCCGAAGTTATTACTACTCTGTGGTCACTTCAGGATGTCTTCGTTTTAAAACCATAGCAATGATGGCTGCGTTACGACAGGAAGACTATTCCTTCCGGCACTGACGAGCCACACGCTCCTACCGTGAAGCGGAAGAAAGAACATATATTTTTTACAGTGTAACATATCATAATACAAAACAAACGAAATCCTTTGATCTTACTAACTTTATGAAACTTACAACTACCTACTGTTCATGGTGCTGTCTATATAATCCACTGTATCCACTGTATCATTACAACCAAAGGTCTGTTTCGCCTCAGAACTGCTCACACCTTCCTTCTGAAGGATGGCCACTATTTCATGTTCTTCTGGGCTTATACTGAAAACCAGTTTTAATGGTTCTGTTCACTTTAATATATACAATCCTCGCCTCGGCTGAGCACACAGCGACAATTTGCAAGAAGCCAACAGCAGCTCTCCACGCTCCAAACGAAGGTGAAATGTTCTCTCCTCCTGTGCTGATGAAGAAAAAACTTGTACAAACGGTTATATTTCGAACTGTTTCTTACAAAAATGTTAGGTGTACCAACGCCTCTCTCAGGAAAACACACAGTGCTAGGATCTTGTGATGAATACCTGTGTACTACACTGAATCTCTACGACGTTCGACTATTTGACCAATGGAAAATTGGAAATTGATGGTAAGGTCTTATGCGTCCAAACTACTGAGGTCATCGGTTCCTAAGCCTACACACTACTTAATCTAACTTAAACTAACTTACGCTATGGACAAAACAAACACCCACGCCCGAGTGAGTACTCGACCTTCCGACGTGGGGAGCCGCACGGCTACCCCGTGCGGCTGTTTGACTATATTTCACTATCATACATCCAGCTACCCTGACTGTTTTCAGGCAAGCCCAGAATGGTTCAAATGGCTCTGAGCACTATGGGACTTAACTTCTGAGATCATCAGTCCCCTAGAACGTAGAACTATTTAAACCTAACCTAAGGACATCACACACATCTATGCTCGAGGCAGGATTCGAACCTGCGACTGTAGCAGTCGCGCGGTTCCAGACTGTAGCGCCTAGAACCGCTCGGCCACCCCGTCCGGCCCAGGCGAGCCCAGAGATCTCCTCACATTCCTTCTCCTTTTCCGTTATACCAACACTTCTTGTATTCGCCATCCAGTCTTAGCGCTCTTGTCTAAAATACACAACAGAGAATCTCGTTCCCTCCAGAGTAAACTCTTTTCTGTCTCACGACTTCATTCAGCCACCCTGTTTTAAGTAGCAGCAAGCCAACTGTCGGGTAGGTCGGGGAAGAATGCCAGTGTGCACTCGCTGTGCTTGCCGGGGGGTCTCGTCCGTAATGTGGAGGAGGCCATTCCGGCAGCTATTGAACGCACTGGGTGTGACCGGCTGCAGATAGTAGCACATGTCGGAACGAATGACGCCTGCCGCTTGGGTTCTGAGGCCATCCTTGGTTCCTTCCGGCGGCTGGCTGATTTGGTGAAGACAACCAGCATCGCACGCGGAGTGCAAGCTGAGCTTAATATCTGCAGCATAGTGCCCAGAGTCGATCGCGGTCCTCTGGTTTGGAGCCGTGTGGGGGGTCTAAACCAGAGGCTCAGACGACTCTGCGACTATAATGGTTGCAAATTCATCGACCTCCGTTATTGGGTGGAGAACTGTAGGGCCCCCCTAGACAGGTCAGGCGTGCACTACACACCGGAAGCAGCTACTAGGGTAGCAGAGTACGTGTGGCGTGCACACGGGGGTTTTTTAGGTTAGAGGGACCCCCCCTTGGGCGAGACGATAAAATACCTGACGGCTTACCAGAGAGGACATTATCATCGTTGATAAAGAACGTCCGTCCTCAGAGACCAAAAACAGGAAAAGTTAACGTAATATTGGTAAACTGCAGGAGTATCCAGGGCAAGGTTCCTGAATTAGTATCTCTTATTGAAGGAAATAGTGCGCATATAGTATTAGGAACGGAAAGTTGGTTAAAACCGGAAGTGAACAGTAACGAAATCCTAGACACAGAATGGAATATATACCGCAAGGATAGGATAAACGCCAATGGTGGAGGAGTATTTATAGCAGTAAAGAATTCAATAATATCCAGTGAAGTTATTAGCGAATGCGAATGTGAAATAATCTGGGTTAAGTTAAGTATCAAAGGTGGGTCAGATATGATAGTCGGATGCTTCTATAGACCACCTGCATCAGCAACCGTAGTAGTTGAGCGCCTCAGAGAGAACCTGCAGAACGTCGTGAAGAAGTTTCGTGATCATACTATTGTAATAGGGGGAGACTTCAACCTACCAGGTATAGAATGGGATAGTCACACAATCAGAACTGGAGCCAGGGACAGAGACTCTTGTGACATTATCCTGACTGCCTTGTCCGAGAATTACTTCGAGCAGATAGTTAGAGAACCAACTCGTGAAGCTAACGTTTTAGACCTCATAGCAACAAATAGACCGGAACTTTTCGACTCCGTGAATGTAGAAGAGGGTATCAGTGATCATAAGTCAGTGGTTGCATCAATGACTACAAGTGTAATAAGAAATGCCAAGAAAGGAAGGAAAATATATTTGCTTAACAAGAGTGATAGGGCACAAATCGCAGAATATCTGAGTGACCACCATCAAACGTTCATTTCTGAGGAAGAGGATGTGGAACAAAAATGGAAAAAATTCAGAAACATCGTCCAGTACGCCTTAGATAAGTTCGCACCGACTAAGGTCCAAAGCGAGGGGAAAGATCCACCGTGGTATAACAATCATGTACGAAAGGTACTACGGAAACAAAGAAAGCTTCATCATAGGTTTAAGAGTAGTCGAATCATAGCTGATAAGGAAAAGCTGAACGAAGCGAAAAAGAGCGTAAAGAGAGCAATGAGAGAAGCATTCAACGAATTCGAACATAAAACATTGCCAAACAATCTAAACAAGAACCCTAAAAAGTTTTGGTCATATGTAAAATCGGTAAGCGGATCTAAATCCCCTATTCAGTCACTCGTTGACCACGATGGCACCGAAACAGAGGACGACCGAAGAAAGGCAGAAATACTGAATTCAGTGTTCCGAAACTGTTTCACTGCGGAAAATCGTAACACGGTCCCTGACTTCAGCCGTCGCACGGACGCCAAAATGGAAAATATTGAAATAAACGATATCGGAATTGAAAAACAACTGCTATCACTTAGTAGCGGAAAAGCATCCGGACCAGACGAGATACCCTTAAGATTCTACAGTGATTATGCTAAAGAACTTGCCCCCTTTCTATCAGCAATTTATCGTAGATCGCTGGAAGAACGTAAAGTACCTAGCGACTGGAAGAAAGCGCAGGTCGTTCCCATTTTCAAGAAGGGTCATAAATCAGATGCGAATAATTATAGGCCTATTTCGCTTACGTCAATCTGTTGTAGAATAATGGAACATGTTTTGTGTTCTCGTATTATGACGTTCTTAGATAATACAAATCTCCTTCATCATAACCAACATGGATTCCGCAAACAGAGATCATGTGAAACTCAGCTCGCCCTATTTGCCCAAGAAATTCACAGTGCCGTAGACACTGGCGAGCAGATTGATGCCGTATTCCTGGACTTCAGGAAGGCATTTGATACGGTTCCGCACTTACGTTTAGTGAAAAAAATACGAGCTTACGGAATATCGGACCAGGTTTGTGATTGGATTCAGGATTTCCTAGAAGAAAGAACACAACATGTCATTCTTAACGGTTCAAAATCTGCAGATGTAGAGGTAATTTCGGGAGTACCGCAGGGAAGCGTGATAGGACCTTTATTGTTTACAATATACATAAATGACTTAGTTGACAACATCGGTAGCTCCGTGAGGCTATTTGCAGATGACACGGTTGTCTACAAGAAAGTAGCAACATCAGAAGACTCGTACGTACTCCAGGAAGACCTGCAGAGGATTAATGCATGGTGCGACAGCTGGCAGCTTTCCCTAAACGTAGATAAATGTAATATAATGCGCATACATAGGGGCAGAAATCCATTCCAGTACGATTATGCCATACGTGGTAAATCATTGGAAGCGGTAACGACCGTAAAATACTTAGGAGTTACTATCCGGAGCGATCTGAAGTGGAATGATCACATAAAACAAATAGCGGGAAAAGCAGGCGCCAGGTTGAGATTCATAGGAAGAATTCTAAGAAAATGTGACTCATCGACGAAAGAAGTAGCTTACAAAACGCTTGTTCGTCCGATTCTTGAGTATTGCTCATCAGTATGGGACCCTTACCAGGTTGGATTAATAGAAGAGATAGACATGATCCAGCGAAAAGCAGCGCGGTTCGTCATGGGGACATTTAGTCAGCGCGAGAGCGTTACGGAGATGCTGAACAAGCTCCAGTGGCGGACACTTCAAGAAAGGCGTTACGCAATACGGAGAGGTTTATTATCGAAATTACGAGAGAGCACATTCCGGGAAGAGATGGGCAACATATTACTACCGCCCACATATATCTCGCGTAATGATCACAACGAAAAGATCCGAGAAATTAGAGCAAATACGGAGACTTACAAGCAGTCGTTCTTCCCACGCACAATTCGTGAATGGAACAGGGAAGGGGGGATCAGATAGTGGTACAATAAGTACCCTCCGCCACACACCGTAAGGTGGCTCGCGGAGTATAGATGTAGATGTAGATGTAGAACGATGTTCCACACTGTAACAGGGACAAATAACATCTACAGCTCCAAAATACTGCGACTGTAATATTTAATAAAACATCAACGATATAAATAATGGCACACTGCATCTGTTATCTGTTTTCTCGTGCTTAGCACGAAGCGTTTCAATAATTTCTCAGTAAGAAGTGATAACCGTTACATACGACGTTCATATATGTGATCATTTGCCTCTCCCGCTCTGCAGTAACCTTTTTGTGGCTTTTCCGCAATCGGACAAAATAACACTGATGATGTTTTTGTGTTCTAATAATAGTACCTAATATTTTGGTCTATACACTTATAGGTACTGTGCCTCCACATAATGCAGAAATTTACACGCAAGCAAACCATTACGCACACTGTTTTTGTGACGTCATAACATGGTACAAATGTATAATGATAGGCTGGTTTCACAGAGACTTTGAATACAGTCATAAGTACCACATTTTTCGAGTATTTATTTACATCAAGCTGTCACTTACAACTTCTATCATTGTCGGTGGAC
This sequence comes from Schistocerca piceifrons, assembly GCF_021461385.2. NCBI lineage: Eukaryota > Metazoa > Arthropoda > Insecta > Orthoptera > Acrididae > Schistocerca > Schistocerca piceifrons. The sequence goes on along the minus strand of NC_060138.1, from coordinate 1,186,203,818 downwards.
TACTTTTAAATTGTCGGTTGTGCTTTATTTTCTGTTTTATTCTATTTTGTTGCAAATATTGAGGCGATTGTATGAAGGAACGAACATATTTGTGGATATGCTATAGTTGTTATATATATATACACCTATAATAACTATACACATGTGTATCACAATGAATGGCCTAAACACATGCCGTCCGCTGTGGCAGAGCTATTCTAGGCGCTTCAGCCCGGAACTGCGCGACTGCTACGGTCGCAGGTTCGAATCCTGCCTAGGGCATGGATGTGTGTGATGTTCTTAGGTTAGTTAGGTGTAAGTAATTCTATATCTAGGGGACTGATGACCTCAGATGTTAAGGCCGATAGTGCTCAGAGCCATTTGAACCATAAGAACCTAAACACGTGGGAGTGAAATTACACGACACTAGATCCGAAAGTCGCAGAAACAATGGGCTCTACAACACATAGCTTAAGGGCTGTAGGCATTTGTTCAGTAGGGATGAGTTTACCAGTATCGAAGATGAAGAAGTGTTCACAGCTGTTTATGTACGCATTTCACAAAAAAAATGGTTCTGGCTCTGAGCACTATGCAACTTATTTTCTGAGGTCATCAGTCACCTAGAATTTAGAACTAATTAAACCTAACTAACCTAAGGACATCACACACATCCATTCGCGAGGCAGGATTCGAACCTGAGACCGTAGCAGTCGCTCGGCTCCAGGCTGTAGCGCCTAGAACCGCATTTTACGGCCCACGTTTACTGACACTCTTTTGCTTCCCATGTCGTGAACTTTCAAGTGTGTGAGTTTATACCATGAGTTATGATACACCTGTGTGTGTGTGTGTGTGTGTGTGTGTGTGTGTGTGAGTATGTGTATGTGTGTGTGTGTGTGTGTGTGTGTGTGTGTGTGTGTGTGTGTGTGTATGTGTGTGTGTGTGTGTCGTGACAGGATATTCTGTGGCGTTATCGGTCGCTCTATGATGTTTGGTATTCGAGCTGATCACTACTAGTTATACCGTTTCATTGGCTAGGAGGCGTTTCTACCATTGTCCAGCAGTCAATAAAATGGTTCAAATGGCTCTGAGCACTATGGGACTCAACTTCTGAGGTCATTAGTCCCTAGAACTTAGAACTAGTTAACCCTAACTAACCTAAGGACTCACACACATCCATGCCAGAGGCAGGATTCGAAACTGCGACCGTAGCGGTCTCGCGGTTCCAGACTGCAGCGCCTAGAACCGCACGGCCACTTCGGCCGGCTCAGCAGTCAGGCGGGATGGAAAATCTAGCAGAGCCGCAAGGGTTAGCGGCGCGGTGTGAGGCGCGTTGCCACGATTCACACGGCTCCCTCCATCGGAGGTTCGAGTCCTCGCTTGGGCATGGGTGTGTGTGTGTTGTCCTTAGCGTAAGTTAGTATAACTTATATTAAGTAGTGTGTAAGACTAGGAACCGATGACGTCAGCTGTTTAGTCCCACAGGAACTTAAAAAAGATTTTAAAAAAAGAAAGAAAAGAAAATGTAGCAGAACACTGCCAAAATTTGTTTTCCAATCTTTTTTCTCTATCGGTTCATAGTACAGCCCTTAATGAGAGGCAGAAAGGGACTGGTCCAACAAAATGTCGTACGCATCCCAGCATAAAATAAAAATGACAATATTGTACTACTCTCCCACGAGACACTCTCTGCTCAGCTGCACAACGTAGCTACAGCAGCGTTTTTTGCTCTTGCCTACGAAAACAGGGGGGAATAACAGAGGGGAATTTCAAGGTCGAACAAATGGCTTCTCCCGGAGTTTTGAGCTGCTCAGAGTCTGTGAGACGGATCACAGCGCAGTACGCAGTTGTAGCGTTATGGATACTGCAGTCCGGTTGGCATGACAGTACAATAAGTTTCTGTAGCGGCCCAGGCTGAGTGGGGCCGTTACAGTTCAACGGCAGTGCAGTGATGGGATGTAGAGTTTATAGGACGCGGACCAGTGGCGGGTGGGGAAACTCGGCTGAGGGATCAGACACCTTTGCTCAGTGCTGTGTTACAATGATCGAAGTGCTGCGACGTTACATAGACGCTCCCAGCAGGCCCGTGGCCTACCGGGTGAGCCGTCAGCAGCTGAATGCTACGGCGGAGTGCTGCACGTGCGGCGTCCAAGTCCCGCTTTTTCTGGCACTTGTTTGCTTCACTCACGAGGAAGTAACGGCAATTGCAACAAACCGATTTCGCAGAAAATGGCTCTGAGCACTATGGGACTTAACACCTGAGGTCATCAGTCCCCTAGAACTTAGAACTACTTAAACCTAACTAACCTAAGGACATCAAACACATCCATGCCCGAGGCAGGATTCGAACCTGCGACCGTAGCAGTGGCGCGGCTCCAGACTGTAGCGCCTAGAACCGCTCGGCCATTTCGCAGAAACTTCACTCAGTGGGATAATGGTCAAAATAAGCGGGCACGTGTATCGGCTTATCTGTAGATATTCGACCGTCTCTGAGAAAACGACACTGAAGCTTTATATGCCTTTTACAAAGCTAATGTTTCAAACGAAGCTGTGCCAAGGTGGACAGCACCGCCGCTTCACACTGTTGAGCCCCTCGTTCGAAATTGGATCATGATTTTTATTTATTTATTTATTATTTATCTTTTCATATCCGTAGAAAGGTTACTTCACCCCCGCGCGGTGTAGCCGTGCGGTCTTGGGCGCCTTGTCACGCTTCGCGCGGCTCCCCCCGTCGGAGGTTGGAGTCCTCCCTCGGGCATGGGTGTGTGTGTTGTCCTTAGAGTAAGTTAGTTTAAGTTAGATTAAGTAGTGCGTAAGCCTAGGGATCGATGACCTTAGCAGTTTGGTCCTATAGTCGTTACCACAAATTTCCACAAAATCACTTCACCACTGTAATCCAATGTATAGTGAAGTAAAGTTGTCGCTGTTAGATTACTAACTGCATTTCTGGCGAATGAATTAAAAACAATAGAAAAACTAAAAGAATGGGAAAATTAGCTGAAACGGTTTTCGATGAAATTCCTGTAGTTTGTATTGATTAATAATCAATTACAATCACAAGTTTCGGCAAAGTGATCCGTTATGCGTAGTTTCCCGCGATATTATTGCCAACTCATTAAATCTTCAGCAATGTTAACGTTTCTTTCCCGAGTGATATTCATACAAAGAAATGTCACCGTTGCAAACCTGCCTTACGGAATGATCGTGAGCTACGGAATTTCTATGTTTCGAATGTTTCTGCGATTGGCATAATGCGAAAGAATGCACAAAATCTTACTGAAGGATACACGTAAGAATAAAATATAAGAACTAATATAAGAACTTATATAAGAATCAAATATAATATCACGAGAATTTAAAAGGATTATAGCACCCAAAATACTATACACACTTACACGAGCCACAGGAGGTCTCATTTATCTTGACCACCGTAAGTAACTGTTTCTCCAGGTGTAAATTACAAAATGTTTCAAGCAAATTTTGTTTAGCCGCCAGGTGGACATCAATCAGCATGACTGCCTTCGTTCTACCTTTGTTTTTTTTTACAAAGATATGAACAACGGTATGACTTTTTTAAATGACACCCTCAAGTTTTTATTCGGTAATCCATTTCCTCACCTAAAGACCTATTAAAAAATGTACCACAGTGCACCATTCACTGAAACAAAACGTTATTAATTACATAACACAACAATGACGTTGACGCTCCCAGTGCTTAGTGCAGGTACTCGGGGTAGTGGTACACATCCATGTGCTTACGTTGACAGACGACAAATGTAAACATAAATAGAATGCACATCCGTCATTCCGTCAGCCACTGTTAGTTGAAGAGTTGTGTGAGAAGAATGTACACCAACGAAGAGAAAGTAGAAATGCTACTCATCTGTACGGGTACATTTAGTACAGTAGTTTAGTCCTTTTAAATACTGTAGGTGCAGAGTAGGCATACAGTAAAGGCTGTCCTTCCTACGAACTGCATAGACATAACGTGTCTTTTATTGTTGTTGCTGAAGGTAGGGGAAACGCTACGCAGGCAGCGGAACTGTACAGAGAGCGATATCCTGACTAGATCCCGCCTTCCCGGCGGATGTTTTCTCGTGTTGCTGCAACGCTTCAGGAAACGGTAGGTTTCAACCCACAACAACGCAATCCTCGTAGCACTCGCACAGACGAAGCTAACGAAGTCACGGTTCTCGGTATCGTTGCTATGAACTCACATGGGAGCACACGACACCTTGAACACGAGATTGGCATTCCTTAAACCAGTGTACGTCCTAATCTTACACGTCACCGGTTTCAATCTTACCATGTACACCTACATCAAGAATTGCATGGGAATGATTTCCAGAATCGTGTACAGTTCTGTCAGTGGGTACAACAGCAAATCCTCGTGAACCCGAACTTCTTCTCCAATGTTCTATTTACCGATGAATGTTCATTCTCAAACAAAGGGCAGGTAAATACAAGAAACTAAACATCAGCGTCAGTGGAGAGTTAACGTCTGGTGTGGGACGCTTGGTACTACAATTATTGGACCTTATTTCATCAATGGTAGTCTAAACTGCACAGCGTATGCCAACTTCCTCAGACGAATTCTTCTTCCTCTCCTAGATGAAGTGCCGCTAAGAACCAGAATGCTTATGTGGTATTAACACGATGGGTGTCCAACGCACAATGTTTTGCGTGCGCATCGTGTTCTGAACCGAACGTATCCTGCCAGATGGATTGGTCGAGGAGGAACAGTTACTGGCCTGGTAGGTCTCCTGATTTAAATCCTCTGGACTTTCTTGTTTGGGGATGCATCAAACACGTGGTCTATCGCGATATTCCAACAACTCCAGAGGACATGCAAGAACGTGTCGTACTTGCTTGTACTTCTCTTCAGCACGCAACACTGGAAGCTGTAAATAATTCTTTCATTCAACGAGTGCATCAATGTCTCCGTGTCCAGGGTCATCTCTTTGACCACCTTTGAATGTTCTACTCCTGAGAAATTGCACAGGAGTGTCAAAGTCTATTTTGTTTTATGTTTTTACTTGGTTTCCATTTGTTTTCTGAGAACTCCAGCAAGTGGAGAAGTTTCTGATCCCGGGCTCAAAGTCAATGATATGTAATTAATAAGCGAATGGTACACTGTGATACATTTTTGAATAGGTATTTAGGAGAGAAAATGAATTTCCTAATGAAAAATACAGGGTGCCATTTAAAAAAGCCATACCACTGTTCATATCCTTGTACAAAACAAAGCTATAACGAAGGAAATCATGCTGACTGATGTCACCCTGGCCGGCCGGAGTGGCCGAGCGGTTCTAGGTGCTACAGTCGGGAACCGCGCTACCGCTACGGTCGCAGGTTAGAATCCTGCCTCAGGCAAGGATGTGTGTGATGTCCTTAGGTTAGTTAGGTTTAAACAGTTCTAAGTTCTAGGGGACTGAGGACCTCAGGAGTTAAGTCCCATAGTGCTCAGAGCCGGTTTGATGACCCCCTGACGGCTAAAGAACATTTGCTTGAAACATTTTGTAATTTGCATCTGGACAAACAGTTATTTAGGGTGGTGAAGATAAATGGGACACTTGTACAATAAATGTATGAAATTCTGAAACACAGTTGTAATTTTGCTATTAATATAACGCTCTTGTATTGCCTAACTTTACAAGAAACATTAACGTAGCGAAATTCTACGGAGACGGGTAGATAAATGAAAAAATGAGAAAAAAATAAATAAAAGGAATAATCAGGTTTTGAGAACAGGACGGAAAAGTGAGACAGTGTTCCACCATTTCGGCTGAGGAACAAGGGCCCTGAGAGGCATGTAAATTACGTCGGGAAAGCTTTGACAGTCGCTATCCCACAAACAGTCGAGTTATCTACGGTCAAGCAGAGACAAGTGTTCGCTTATTTTGAGTCCTCTTCCGTTGAGTGAAGTTTCTGGGAAATCTGGCTATGGCGCTTGCCGTATTCTCCTCTTTAGCAGTTCGTGCCTCAGTTAGCACTGTGGGGCCGTAAACGAGAAGTGATAGCGATGCGAACATCTGCCCGGATTCTCGCAGAGGTCCCTTGCTATCAGAAGAAAAGCTTGCCGCAGTGCGGGTGGACGGCGGTGGTACCGCCTTGACAGCGAACTGCTGCTCCACAAGGCAGAAGTTCACTTGCTGCAGTACTGCACGGAGACGGATCATTCGTTGCAGCATAACCTCGCGAGCCAGTCGGATTGAGATAGTGCCCAGACTGACATCGGTGGTTCGCTGTCACATAACGTGGAGGCTTGAGTGGAGAATGCTGCCACAATGCGTATCACTATAGTGTACGTTTGTTGTGAGGATACGTTGCTTCCAAGCACATACAGATCAACACAGTCGTAGCCCCTTATGGAGTAACTCCCCACCGTTCGGTACAAGGAAACAGTGCATTTTCAGCGTAGCCAAGATAGTGATCGGTATACAGGCTCAGTTATGAAAGTGCATATCAACACCTCTGCGCCTGCCTCCTCGTCTTACATACTGCCGCAGTGACGCCCAAAATTAGACATGGCGTTACGTTGCTAATCGATAGTACAAGGGTTATTTCAGGTGGTTCGAGTGCAGTCCGCGTTTTTGCAATTTACCCAAATAACCCCAAAACGTAGCTGACAAAAGACTTACTTTACAACTTTAATGGTGTAAGTCAACATTAAGATGATATCTGGCAAATAAACCCAATAATGCACGACTGGCCATTAAAATTTCTACACCACGAGGATGACGTGATACAGACGCGAAATTTAACCGACAGGAAGAAGATGCTGTGATATGCAAATGATTGGCTTTTCAGAGCATTCACACAAGGTTGGCGCCGGTGGCGACACCTACAACGTGCTGACATGAGGAAAGTTCCCAACCGATTTCTCATACACAAACAGCAGTTGACCAGCGTTACCTGGTGAAACGTTGTTGTAATGCCTCGTGTAAAGAGGTGAAATGCGTACCATCACGTTTCCGACTTTGATAAAGGTTGGATTGTAGCCTATCGCGATTGCGGTTTATCGTATCGCGACACTGCTGCTCGCGTTGGTCGAGATCCAATGACTGTTAGCAGAATATGGAATCGGTGAGTTCATGAGGGTAATACGGAACACCGTACTGGATCCCAACGGCCTCGTATCGCTAGCAGTCGAGATGACAGGCATCTTATCCGCAAGGCTGTAACGGATGGTGCAGCCACGTCTCGATCCATGAGTCAACAGATGGGGACGTTTGCAAGACAACAACCATCTGCACGAACAGTTCGACGACGTTTGCAGCAGCTTGGACTATCAGCTCGGAGACCATGGCTACATCACAAACAGGAGCGCTTGCGATGGTGTACTCAACGACGAATCTGGGTGCACGAGTGGCAAAACGTCATTTTTTCGGATGAATCCAGGTTCTGTTTACAGCATCATGATGGTCGCATCCGTGTTTGACGACATCGCGGTAAACGCACATTGGAAGCGTGCATTCGTCATCGCCATACTGGCGTGTCACCCGGCGTGATGGTATGGGGTGCCATTGGTTACACGTCTCGGTCACCTCTTGTTCGCATTGTCGGCACTTTGAACAGCGGACGTTACATTTCAGATGTGTTACGACCGGTGGCTCTACCCCTCATTCGATCGCCGCAAAGCCCTACCTTTCAGCAGGATAATGCACGACCGCATGTTGAAATTCCTGTACGGGTCTTTCTGGATAGAGAAAATGTTCGAATGCTGCCCTGGCCAACACATTCTCCAGATCTCTCACCAATTGGAAACGTCTGGTCAATGGTGGACGAGCAACTGACTCGTCACAATACGCCAGTCACTACTCTTGATGACCGAGCGAGGTGGCGCAGTGGTTAGCACACTGGACTCGCATTCGGGAGGACGACGGTTCAATCCCGTCTCCGGCCATCCTGATTTAGGTTTTCCGTGATTTCCCTAAATCGTTTCAGGCAAATGCCGGGATGGTTCCTTTGAAAGGGCGCGGCCGATTTCCTTCCCAATCCTTCCCTAACCCGAGCTTGCGCTCCGTCTCTAATGACCTCGTTGTCGACGGGACGTTAAACACTAACCACCACCACCACTACTCTTGATGAACTGTGTTAACGTGTTGAAGCTGCATGGGCAGCTGTACCTGTACATGCCATCCAAGCTCTGTTTGACTCAATGCCCAGGCGTATCAAGGCCGTTATTACGGCCAGAGTTGGTTGTTCTGGGTACTGATTTCTCATGATCTATGCACCCAAACTGAGTGAAAATGTAATTACATGTCAGTTCTAGTATAATATATTTGTCCAATGAATACTCGTTTATTATCGGCATTTATTCTTGGTGTAGGAGGTTTAATGGCCAGTAGTGTATGTTTACTCACGCAATGTCGCAAGCATTAAATAACAAAACAGTACCAGCTGGTACTTTCTGTGTCCTATCTAAGGCATCTGACTGCTTCAACAACCATAACCTCCTAAATAAATCTCTGTTTTGTGGAACCGATGGCATATTTAACCAGGGAGGTAATGTATCTAACGCACAGAATGCAGCAAGCTGTACTTAGTAATTCCGTCGATGTAATCAGGGGAGACTACTCTGACTAGAGAGAAATCAAACGTGGAGTTTGTGATGGTATAATACAGAATTGCTGCATAAAATTTTTGCTCATTTTGTTTATTGTAAATATAATTCTTTTATTCTGTAAATGTGTTATATGAGCTGTAATGTGTACAAATTAAACTCGAATCTTGGTTTACAGCATTACACGACCGGTCGCCTTAACCGCTTTTGCCATCCGTGGACGAGTCACGGCCAGACCGAACCTTCTACTGCATTGTTCGTTCTGATAACACGGGGACAGAAGCACTGTATTTATCCGCCAACAACAGTCAGAGACTTTCAGTTATAACGCCCTCCCCTCCACGGGAATTGCATTGTGTGTGTACAAGTCGTGATTCGGGAACAACGATATTTGGAAGCGTGGGTGTGGCCGTGAGGCATTGGCAGATAGCCAGAACGACTATGGTGACCGCTTGAACAAAGCAGGAAATCCGAGATCCAGTCCTGATGTGGAGCAAATCTGTGGTTGCCGCAGTGCCTCATCCTTCGGACATGCGTGGATGGAACACTGCATCGTTCTACATAGCCACTGCAATATTGCCGTTACGGAAAGTTAGGAAAAGCAATATAGTTGGCAGAGACTAAAGACTTGTGGAGGAGCGTTGTCTCTGGGCGCGAGTGCGACCTCAGGGAGAGCTTGCAGGAGACTTCTTTGGTCGTCGGACGTAAGACTGAACACACGCAAATGTCGTGCACTGTCGGGGCTATGTGAAACGCAGTTGTAACTAGCGGGCACCAAGAGTATGACGAATGTGGTGCAAAATGCAGGAGGCTCCAATAACATCTAGATCCTGTCCCACAACTAGTCATTGCGAGTCAAGACGCGTCTACAAGATTACATGGAGCTATGGGAGCACTGTAGATGACAACGAAGGCGACGGCCTAACGTCTGCAACGAAGTATACGATTGTTTTGTTTTATTTCGTGTAAAAAACTTTGCGAGGCATTATGCAGTGCCCTTCTCGGAGAATTTTGTTTTAGTAGTAAGTGCTGTAGTTAAAACCGTAGGTACCTGATCTTGTCTTTATCCTCAGCCATTATCATCTACTTAGGATCCTATTTCTTTCCACTTACTAAATACACGTATGTTGTTGTTTAACCCTTCCAGACCCTCTGTTTACAATTGTGTACATTAACGTCTGCTATGTCTTAGCTGCAACAGAAGTATTCTATTCCAAAGGGGAAGCTGAGGTACACATTTGTCAATGTTCAACCATTTCATCATACTTAACTACTGCCAAGTGTTAGGCATCACCATGAAAATATCAGAAAGTCTATGTGGAATTGTGCAGCGGCTCATGACCACCATACTACACGTATGTGGTTGGTTTGCTATATTTCACTGTATAGCTTAATACTGTTGTTGTTATGGTACATGGTAATTATTGAATTATCTTTTCACTATTTATTTTAATAGAAAATATTTCGCAATGAGTTATTGTAGTCCATAAAATTAAATCAAGTGTAGAAGGTATATTTTGAACATGGGTACATATTTTTGTATAAATCTTGCATTTAATCATTAAAAAATCACATAAAGAAAAACTTTCCTTCCTCCAGAAAAAATTCAGGTCTGATAGGGTTCAACACATAAAAGAACCATAACAACAGACTGTCAAGGCCAGTTACGTTTGTTTGGCAAAAAGATAATTGAAAGTAATTAATAATGAAACCTCAATAAGTTGACAGTTTTGTCCGACGATATTAAGAGGCAATGTCATGCTAACTCAATGAAAACGAAGCAAAGTAACTAAAATTAAAATAACTCCAGCGCTCTTAAATCAAAGAAAAGATTAAATTAAGTTCACATGTTTCATATTCGTGTCTATAGTAATAATTGTATTAAGTATTGTTTTGGTTCGTATCTCCTCATTGTGAATATCTTGAAAGCCACCAATTTCTTACTTGATCCAGTAAATTTTCATAGCAATTGCATTCTACTCAAAGTACGTAGCTTGCCATATCCAGGAAACTAGTGCAAGTAAGTAAACGTTAACCAGAGGTTACGTAAATTACTGTCGCAACAAAAGAGCTACCTCCAATCAATCACTTACTTTTCAATAAAGAATTGAAATACCCTTTTGAAAAATTAACCTATCTGATTATTGAAGATATAATACAACTGCTTTCTATATTCATTATTGTTTTGTAATGTGTTGTGCTCTCAGAAACGTGTGTCAGCCTTGTGTTGGCACAACTGCTGTAACGCTTACATATTCATTGCTGTCCGCATTATTGATAGGATGTCGGTGAGACAGTGTCCAGTTGTGCTGGCGACCTGTTTAATTAATTTATTATTTCATTAGATTAGTCATGTGGTAGCTCTTTTCGTTTCATATTTTATGTGTGTGATTGCATTGTTTCAAGCGTTAAATCTAATCCAAATAAGTAGATTAACAGAAAGAGAAGGAATAAGATTTGCTAGTTGTACACTTGTCTCCACTAACTGGGCAAATTTTCTTCAGAGACGATAGCCTTATCCAAAATCAAATTCATTACACATACGCGATAAGGGTCGTATTATCACATTAAACAGTTGGTAAAAGGGTTAGGTTACAATTTCGCCGAGGCTAAACCTTAGCTCCGCATGAAATTTGATGTAACCGCAACACACACACACACACACACACACACACACACACACATAGCAGTTCAAAAGGAACGGTGATGTACTTAATTGCAGTACCAAAATGAAAAGTCACGTGCAGTACTACACATTAAGGTAGTCTTCAGCATGAGAATGGGTACACAATGATGCAAATAAGACATAGGATCCCTACCCAGTCATAAAAAATTCCTGATAAACAGTACAGTAAAATTTTAAAACAAACTGAAAACGTTTCTCCTTGACAACTCCTTCCATTATTGTAATGTCTAAGAGATGTTGGACAGGAATTAATAATTCACATCTGTATATTTAATGAAAATAACAGTAATAATAGTTATAATAATAATGACAATAATAATAATAAAGCTTATAAAAGTTCTGCATGTAGCTATATTTACAAATTATTTCTCGATGTGAATGTAAAATAACTCGTTCCACACAGCTACGATCCGTCGTGCAAATGATCCATTGAACATGAAACTAACTAATTAACAGAAGTTCGGTTTTCTAAGCAAATAGTGTTATGTATGGCATCAACAACATCTGAAACGGCGGTAGAAACCCTGTGTTTTTCTGATAATGCGTACTGAATACATGTATAACAGCTGAAAACGATTAGATCAAAAATTGTTTTAACATGGCGGAAACAAGGGAAGTAAAAGAAAACAACTTCAAAAGACCATGAAAGGCTGTAGAAGGAATTATAGATGCTAAACTATCAACATTTTGAACTGTTGGTATGGTCATATAAGAAGAAAAATGAATGAAATCCATTGAATGTAAGACAGACAGTGCTGAAACACGTCTGGCTGAAACGAAACTGATCAAACGATGCCGTGCGAAATCCGAATTTTTCCCCAAATTTGTTCGTTGTTCATTATCTCCAGACGGGCACTTTGTTACCTTGCGCAGATCGCTTGCAATTCTTAGAGACTTGCTTGTATTCATCTGCGTCGTCTGCGAGCAACCTCGTTGTGGTTTCATGTATCGTTGACGGCATAGTCGTTAGGGGCATAGTAAACATAACAACTGTGAATTTTAGATAAGAGAATCGCAGGCGTCTCACCGGTGTTTGGTTTAAGCGAATTAGAGAAAACACGAAAAACTTTAATTCTCTATAACCGGAGTGGTAGCTGAACTGATGTTCTCCAGTGAGACGAGTTTTTAACAGTAAAAGCGGATTACGTAAGCAGAGTAGCTGCCTTCAGTAATTTACTCCCGTATTACTTTTCATCAAGTAAACACGCACTTCTTTCGCTCAGTTGAAATGTTGCATTGATAAATGTTTCTGTGTGTTAAAAGAAATACACATTTTAAAACAGCTTTTTTCTCTTCTTTACAGGAACATATATGTCGCAGTCGTAAACCAACAGACCAAATATTTGCAGTACATTTTCAAGTTTCGATGTTTTCATGATATCATTTTGAAGCGGTTGTTAAGTAGAACACGTTCTCACTCTGAAACAGTTGTGTGGTCGGTATTAATCAAAAGTATCTGAAACAGATTGTCTGTTTGCCCCATTCACATTCCACAAACGCCAGTTCGCGCATCCACAGGGGCTATTTTATCAGGTCGGTTGGCATGCAAATATTACTGACATTACTAACCACACATCTCTCCCCTCTCACACAGCAAACACAAGGCAGATGTGAATGCGTTTGGTGCACATTTTCAAAGCGGATATTGTTTACACACACTGCCGATTAAATTTCCTCATCTGCTTGTACCATTGTGCAACACAGGTATAAACGATGCTCGTTTTGTTACGGTTAATTTGTTTGTCCAGCTGACTTCTAACAACCACTTTTCAAAAGCTATTACGGTGTTACACACAAGGTAAAAATATTTCATATTGAAATCTCTTTATTGCGTAGATGAGTAAAGAGCCTGCTAAAAATTTTGACTATGACGTAAGTTGTATGACGGACAGTCAAACTAAAAACGAGCACCTGCCACAACGGGAGAAGGAATATGGAAAAGTTCCATTAAAAATAATTATCACTCGCGATAAAACATTTATCTCACTGGGAAACGAGACAATCAGTTCCTGTTTTGTAAAAGGTCGTCGGGCGCAGACGGATCCAAAGCAAAACCCACTATTGCACCTCAAATGGTTGAAATGGCTCTAAGCACTACGGGACTTAACATCTGAGGTCATCAGTCCCCTAGAACTTTGAACTACTTAAACCTAACTAACCTAAGGACATCACACACATCCATGCCCGAGGCAGGATTCGAACCTACGAGCGTAGCAGCAGCACGGTTCCGGACTGAAGCGCCTAGAACCGCTCGGCCACAACGGCCGGCTTATTGCACTTCCCGTTCGACTGAAACCGACGTCCATGCATCTCTTCCTTCAGGTCGCTAAAGATTTGAAAATCACACATTGAATGATCCAGCCTTTACGGTTGATGTTGCAGTGTATATCAACTCTGCGCATCTCTTTCTTCAGGTCGGCGAAGTTGTATAATCACAGGGTGAAAGGCGCGGGTTGTACGGCAGATGTTGCAGTGTTTTCTAACCAGAACGATGCAGCGTAGCCTTCGTGCGATTGACAATTAGAAGCTTTTTATAGACTGACATCACAGCTTGATAATCAATCGGTTTTATTTTCGTTATTGCCCATAATTATTTTGATACTTCCAAGTAAAGTAAAGCACTGTTTATATTTTGTAAAATTTACAGTTGAAAATGTAATCTCCAGCCAGCTTACATCCAGTGCATATTGTGTCACACATTTCTGCGTAAGAAATATAGCTATCATGTCGAAATGGTTTTTAATGTGTAACTAGAGTGAAACGTCTTTCTGTTCTCGAGAAAGTGCTTGAAATTTATTGGGGACTGTCTGTAATGTAGCTGTCTTGCGTTTCTTTCTTTCGTATGCTTTCTGAAATAAAAAGACTGTAGTCATCAGCTAATGAAGACTGGATGTTTTTTCAGTCCATGCTCCTTAATTTTAGGAAACTTTTCGACAGGCGTGATAGAGATCTGAAAGCTAAATTTCTCTTACTTCTGAATGAGTATTTGGACGAGGCTGAGAAGGATGCATCGGGATTTTTCTTCTCATCATGGGCTTCTTCGAGTTCTTCAAATGCTTTTTCTACCCCTATACAGAGTTCACCATCATCTGTGACACCATCGACGGTGACTGATCTCTCTTCAATGCCAGCAACGTTCCTTCTTAATAGTCCTCAGGCTCAGTCAGGTACTACTGTGCGAATGTCAACTGCTGTAGAAATGCTATCCTAGTTTAATGAATTTTTTAACCATAAGGTGTATATATACTGTGGTGTCACGCCCAGACACCACACTTGCTAGGTGGTAGCCTTTAAATCGGCCGCGGTCCGTTAGTATACGTCGGACCCGCGTGTCGCCACTATCAGTGATTGCAGACCGAGCGCCGCCACACGGCAGGTCTAGAGAGACTTCCTAGCACTCGCCCCAGTTGTACAGCCGACTTTGCTAGCGATGGTTCACTGACAAATTACGCTCTCAATTGCCGAGACGATATGCTAACGCATAGCCTTCAGCTACGTCATTTGCTACTACCTAGCAAGGCGCCATTATCATTTGCTATTAATCTTGTGATGCATGTACCGTCAGACCGATGTTCACCAATTATGGATTAAAGTTAAGTATTACAGAAGCTACGTACTATTTTTACTAGTCTCACCCCCTTTAACTGTTCCAGACCTCAAGCCAGCATGCGTGAGCTTAAACGCGTGCCTTTCGGCTACCCGTCTTTGTGGATTGGCGCTTTGGCCAGTCCACAAAATATACTACATTGAGTAAATTAATATGCCAGGTGGCCTCAATGAAAAGGAATTTTATATAGTACTGTTTTTAACGTCAATGAAACACTCACCAGCTTACCTTATTGTAGTGGGTAGATTTTGAGCAGAGAAGCAGAAATCTTAAAATCTGCGACCTGCTTTGTCAGAGCAGCTGTACTTGTTGCTCCAAAAAGTGATTACTGTCTGAACTCTTTCTGTATACTACATAGAGTTTGTCTTCGTCTAGGGAGAGGTAACAAGAAACAACTGCTGAAGTATGTTGAGTATTTAAATCATTGTGTGGATGAAGTTTGTAGTTCCTTTTCCTTTTCAGCCGTTTGAGATTAAATTAGTGATAATACTCAATGACCCCATGACTGCAGCTGAAACTGAAACAGAAAAGTGATTTGTGCTGCCTTGTTATATTGTGAGTCAGATCACGTACCGTATCGCACATCGTATCATCCCATTGGGACCTTTATTGCAGTGTATTGCATTGTACCACCTCAGTGATAACTGCTTGCTGAGTTCGTCAGTGTTATAAACGTGATTGTTGAAGCTCGAACTCTACCGATACCTTACGTAACATTGGTTCAAAACAATCCCAACCCCACGCTCACCCTCCTCACCTAAAACACTATGTAATAGAGTTGAAATTATTGTATGTGGAATGTGCATGCTTTTAATACTAACAATATGAACATAAATTCCACTTTTTTGGTTTAACGATCATAAATGGCAAGCACCTGTGACTAAACCCATCGCATGTAGTTGATTTACCAAGTGGGGTGGAGAATAGCTGATATGAAACTTCCTGACAGATTAAAACTGTGTGCCAGACCGAGGCTCGACCTCGGGACCTTTGCCTTTCGCGGGCAAGTGCTCCACTAACTGAGCTACCCAAGCACGACTCACGACCCGTCCTCACAGCTTCAATTCTTTTAATCTGTCAGGAAGTTTCATATCAGCGTATACTCCACTGCAGCGTGAAAATCTCATTCTGGAAACAGCCTATAGGCTGTGGCTAAGCCATGTCTCCGCAATTATCCTTTCTTCCACGACTGCTAGTTCCACAAGGTTCGCAGAAGAGCTTATGTGAAGTTTGGAAGATAGGCGACGAGGTACTGCCACAATTGAAGCTGTGAGGACGGGTCGTGAGTCGTGCTTGGGTAGCTCAGTTGGTTGCCGGCACTGTAGCTATGCGTGCTCTGTCAGAGGGGTAGCTGCCCTCTGTAATAAAAAAACTGAGTTAATCGATCAACAACGAACTTAAAAGGGTGTGTTACGACGTTCGTGAGCAGATGCGACGAACAAAAGCGAACAAAATGACATTAAAAAAAAAAAGGTTGGTAGCACATTTGCCCGCGGAAGGCAAAGGTCCCGATTTCGAGTCTCGGTCTGACACACAGTTTTAATCTGTCAGGAAGTTTCATATCAGCGCACACTCCGCTGCAGAGTGAAAATCTCATTCTACAAACAGACTTTACCAAAAAAGAAACACGCTTGTTTATCTCTCCTTTAGTGACCAGAAACACTGCAGGCCACGTATTACATGTGAAGTGTCAGTTTGCTAACGAGACAGCACGACACCTGGGTAAAACGTAAGTTTCACTTTTAATTTACTGAAGCAATGTCTTTAGACAATATAAAGTCCGCCGGCCGGAGTGGCCGTGCTGTTCTAGGCGCTATAGTCTGGAACAGAGCGACCGCTACGGTCGCAGGTTCGAATCCTGCCTCGGGCATGTATATGTGTGATGTCCTTAGGTTAGTTGGGTTTAATTAGTTCTAAGTACTAGGCGACTGATGACCTCAGAAGTTAAGTCGCATAGTGGTTCAAATGGTGGTGGTTAGTGTTTAACGTCCCGTCGACAACGAGGTCATTGGAGACGGAGCGCAAGCTCGGGTTAGGGAAGGATTGGGAAGAAAATCGGCCGTGCCCTTTCAAAGGAACCATCTCGGCATTCGCCTGAAACGATTTAGGGAAATCACGGAAAACATAAATCAGGATGGCCGGAGACGGGATTGAACCGTCGTCCTCCCGAATGCAAGTCCAGTGTGCTAACCACTGCGCCACCTCGCTCGGTATAAGTTGCATAGTGCTCAGAGCCAATATAAAGTCCGTAAAGGCCGTTTCACACACTTCAGTGACGTGACAGTGCGGTAATCGGACCGTTATACCACTGCGTGTTTGAAGGTATTCTTCTAGGTATTTAAAGGGCAGTGATCACATTCACCCGTGGCGTAAACATGACAGTGTAAACTGTGCTCCAGGTGACACCGTAACGTGATTGCCGTGTTTCTTGCGGTCGATGGTTTCTCGATTCACGGCCGCGGCACGGGCAAGTTGTTGTGTTGTCGTGCAGTAGTTTATCATAATAAACAAAATCGACGAAAAACTTATTGAATTGAATCCTTTGCTGTACGATCTATCCAGACCCAAGGGAAAAGGACACAAATCAGAAAAATACCACCCTGGTCCATAATAGGAAGAGAAATAAAAACAGCTGTTAAGTACATAAGTGCATATTTGTCATTTTACATCAAAGAATGCTACCAACTAGGTAAAACATTGTTGTCAGAGGGTGGGCTATACCTGTAATATTTTCTTTCCATAAAAATTGAGGTTCACCGATGACATTGTAATTCTGTCAGAGACAGCAAAGCACTTGGAAGAACAGTTGAACGGAATGGATAGTGTCTTGAAAGTAGGATATAAGATGAACATGAACAAAAGCAACACGAGAATAATTTAATGTAGTCGAATTAAGTCGGGTGATGATGAGGGAATTAGATTAGGAAAGGAGTTTTGCTATTTGTGGAGCAAAATAACTGATGATGGTCGAAGTAGAGAGGATATAAAATGTAGACTGGCAATGAAATGGAAAGCGTTTCTGAAGAAGGGAAATTTGTTAACATCGAGTATAGATTTAAGTGTCAGGAAGTCGTTTCTGAAAGTATTTGTATGGAGTGTAGCCATGTATGGAAGTGAAACATGGACGATAAATAGTTTGGATAAGAAGAGAATAGAAGCTTTCGAAATGTGGCGCTACAGAAGAATGCTGAAGATTAGATGGGTAGATCACATTACTAATTAGAAGGTATTGAATAGGATTGGGGAGAAGAGGAGTCTGTGGCACAACTCAACAAGAAGAAGGGACCGGTTGGCAGGACATGTTGTGAGGCATCAAGGGATCACAAATTTAGCATTGAAGGGCAGCGTGGTGGGCAAAATTCGTAGAGGGAGACCAAGAGATGAATACACTAAGCAGATTCAGAAGGATGTAGGTTGCAGTAGTTACCGGGAGATGAAGAAGCTTGCACAGGATAGAGTAGCATGGAGAGCTGCATCAAACCAGTCTCACGACTGAAGACCACAACAACAACAACAACAAACCCCGATATCAGTTGCAATGTGAACGTCTACAAGAGGCAACAAAGATATGGAGAGTGGTGTTGTGTAATTGAAGAGTAATGGTGCAATGTTCGAAGGAGTATGAGAGTAACGTGTTTCCCAGCCAGAGTTACTATACTATTTGGAAAATTCCACATATCATAAAAAACATGTAGCGAAGTTTTTCCGCATTTCTTTTATTGGAGTAGACACCAATTCGTCCATCGTATGGTCTATAATTATGTCGCAGGTTTCTCGTACTGTTTTGTGTACCGTGGTGACCAAATGAAATCGTTGTAAACATTAGGAATATGATAAGCAAAGATTTCACAGGTGCCGAGTGGTCTAAGGCGCTGCAGTTATGGACTGTGCGGCTGGTCCCGGTGGAGGTTCGAGTCCTCCATCGAGCATGGGTGTGTGTGTTTCTGCTTAGGATAATTTTAGGTTAAGTTGTGTGTAAGCTTAGGGACTGATAACCTTAGCAGTTAAGTCCCATAACATTTCACACACATTTGAACATTTTTTTCACAGGTGGTCTCAGGGGTAATAAATCAGTAACGCGTGCAAAACTATACAGCAGAAGGTAATAATTACGAACTTTGATTTCATATATTTAATTAACGATAAACTGTCTAGGTGTGCGTTAACATCAAGCAAAAGGCAAGCCGTTCGCTTGGTGTGATGGTTTTTCTCCAGTGTGGGTTCCGAATTTTCAGATGAGCTTTCTACTTGTTCAATAGAAAGCTGAATGAATTTCAAAACGTCTGAAACATTCATAAACTGTATTCCATCGTCCATCAATTCACTCTACAGAGTGGCAAATTCCCCTTCTTCTTCTCTGTTTTTCCAACTCTGTTAAACCCACTTCAGTATATTCGGTAGGTTTTCCTCTTTTTCATCCAAAATCCAACAATCTACATGAGATCGTCGCCCTAGAACCTCGCCATTCCGGCCTCTCAATTGCACTGACGACTATCAGTAGACGTCACTTTGGTGTCACGGCCGGAGCAAACACTATCCGTTCGTAGAACTGTCACGTCACTGATGTCTGGAGCTGCCTTAGGATTGTTCAGTGTTGCTCGTTAGTGTTATTTATGGAGAAAACAGTTATTCATACTTTACAATCGGAATATCTTTTATCATGCTTCAACAGTCCGGTCTTCATTATCTGCCATGCGCAAAATAACTTTATATACTTTGGCAGCTGACATTAGTGGCTGAATTGATTATCTCTTGCAGTCACTCCCCTCTTCTTTTCGCTCTTTCCCCTTTCTGGACTTAATTATTTCTAAGACGGTATTTCCTATTTCATTAATGTTGTACATCAGATTTTCATCAGTTACCCCCCCCCCCCCCATGAAGAACTAACGTTAGTTTTTACATTTACATGCTAACAGAAAAAAGTCGTGGCACCAAGAAGAAGTTGTGCGACATAAACGAAGGTTGGTAGGCGTGTTTCTACACCTGAAGTAAGATGTCCGTTCAGATTTAGCGTTAGTGACATAAGAAGGGCGCTAGTAGCGCCACTATGAAAACGCAAATCCGGTTCGCTTTAAATATACACTGTAAGGGTCGTGAGCGTTAGTTATCTTTGGGACTGGACGTGGTGAGTTGCTGTTAGTCAAGAATGCCTTTAAGGCGACAAAGATGCCACTATCAATACCTTACTGTGTTTGAATAAGGTCGTTTAAAAGGGCTACGAGAAGCTGGATGTTCGTTCTCTGACACTGCAGGAAAACTTGGCAGGAATATAGCCACTGTACATGATTGATTTCAGCAGTGACGGACACGTGGCATTACCTGTCGGTTAAACTTCGCGTCTGTAGCACGTCATCTTCGTGGTGTAGTAATTTTAATGACCAGTAGTGTAGATATACAGGGTGAGTCACCTAACATTACCTCTGGATATATTTCGTAAACCACATCAAATACTGACGAATCGATTCCACAGACCGAACGTGAGGAGAGGGGCTAGTGTAATTGGTTAATAAAAACCATAAAAAATGCACGGAAGTATGTTTTTTAACACAAACCTACGTTTTTTTAAATGGAACCCCGTTAGTTTTGTTAGCACATCTGAACATATAAACAAATACGTAATCAGTTCCCTTTGTTGCATTGTAAAATGTTAATTACATCCGGAGATATTGTAACCTAAAGTTGGCGCTTGAGTACCACTCCTCCGCTGTTCGATCGTGTGTATCGGAGAGCACCGAATTACGTAGGGATCCAAAGGGAACGGTGATGGACCTTAGGTACAGAAGAGACTGGAACAGCACATTACGTCCACATGCCAACACCTTTTTATTGGTCTTTTTCACTGACGCATTTTTTTATGGTTTGTATTGACCAATTACACTAGCCCCTCTCCTCATGTTCGATCTGTGGAATCGATACGTCAGTATTTGATGTGGTTTACGAAATATATCCAGCGGTAACGTTAGGTGACACCCTGTATAACGAGCATCCTTCCCCAAACCGCAGAAAATTTTATTCTTTCAGCCATTCCTGTGCTGGGCGAAACAAGAACGTTTGCGTGATAGGGTTTTTACTAACCCCAACAGGCAGCGAAATATCTAACAAAATTCTTACCGTGTGACTGTGTTTTGGTCTTGTATATCAAATACTCAGGAAGGGAGATAGATCGTATGAACGCTTAGAAGTTGGTTCAAATGGCTCTGAGCACTATGGGACTCAACTTCTGAGGTCATTAGGCCCCTAGAACTCAGAACTAGTTAAACCTAACTAACCTAAAGACATCACAAACATCCATGCCCGAGGCAGGATTCGAACCTGCGACCGTAGCGGTTTTGCGGTTCCAGACTGCAGCGCCTTTAACCGCACGGCCACTTCGGCCGGCCGCTTAGAAGTTTGTGAAATAATGTGCTCTGCAGCAATATCTGGTAAATGTAATGTTCATTTGGTTACATCGGAGGATATACTGAATTTCAAAACATGGTGGCCAAAAAAATACAAGCAGACGTGCTGATCAAAAGAATCTAAATCCATACTGTTCCACGATCCTAAAAACAAGATTTCACCATTGCTAGTTGAATAAAGTTTGAGTACAAGTAAGCCACTAGAGACATAGTTATTGCTTCAAAACACAAAGGGGTTTAATACAGCACACTTTTGTACTGTAACACAAATTACATATGAATGTCTCATTTGTAATCTCAACTGACAGAGCTTATGATGATTAAGGACTGCCTATCAATCACGATAAAATTAAGGACTCACCTAAAACAGTGAATACATATCAGACGAACACCTTGACTTCTATAAATCTCTCCTACAGTGGCCCACAAACAATACTTCTGGGTAATTATGTTTTATAACTTACTGGAATTCAGTAAAGGACACTCTGTATACCTTAGCCCACTTTGTTTTCATTGTGGCGGTTCCTATTTACGTTTTTCAAATCTTAATCCCCAGGTATTTAGTAGGCAGACTTGAGATATATATGATTTACCGTATATTTTATTTTTAACAGGTTCCAGTTATTAATCATGTGGATGACCTCAGACGTTTTATTATGTAGTTCACAGACACGTTTCGCAGCATATAGATATCTTGTCCAAATAATTTTACTATTAGATGTGATCGTATATTGATTTTACTAGGCGATAAATGACGGCATCATCTGCAAACAATATATGAGGGCTGCTCAGAATGTGTCCCACATAGTTTATATAGATTAGGGACAGAGGTCATTTTATATTTTCATTGGGAATGCCAGATATCACTCCTATTTTACTTTATGAGTTTCCGTCAGCTACTTCGAACCGTGACCTTTCTGACAGGAAGTCACGAATCCAGTGGCACAACATGGTGGATCCACCGTAGACATGTAATCTGATTAGAAGCCGATGGTGAGGAACGCTCAATAGCCTACTGGAAATCTAGAAATATGTAATAAATCTGAGATCCCCTGTCGATATCACTCATTCTTGGTGTGAATAAAGAGCTAGCTGTGTTTCACAAGAAATGACATTCCTGAGTACGTGCTGCCCTTGTGTCAACACATAGTTTCCTTAGAGGTGATTCATAATGTTCGGAAAAGTTTATGTTCCAAAATACCACTTCAAACGGATATCAGTGATATGGCTCTGTAATTCCATTTGACTTTCATCTTAAAATGACAATCACTGTATGATTTGGGAATAGCGAAGATAAAAATAAATCACGTAGCCTAATGCTAATCCAAACGCATCCCAAGCTGAGGTCAATCAACAAACGATGTGTCAGTTATTCCAGTGTATGTACACCTCTTGAGACCGACAAAATGTTGGAACAACAAATAAATCGTGTGACATTATACTGACGTCTTTTGAATGTGCACAAATGGAATAAGGGAACTGTAAGCAACTGTTTGCCTCTGTTCTGTCTGGAAACTCGACGGCGTACCCAAAAGAAACCAAACTTCCTTTTAAAACTTAGTTATTCATGTTTTAAGCAGAGACCTTCACTCCACTTCAAAGTACGCACTACTTGCACTAACACACGTGTTTAAGTTTTTATTTCATTGTTTCAAATCATCGTTTAAATTCATCTTTTATGATGCCTGACATTACCTCGTCGCTGTTATCTTCCCCTCAGAAACATAGGCAAAACACTTTCCTTTCGTGTACCTTTTCATTCCAACAATCTGTTATACAGTCTTTTCAGAATTTGTAAGTAGAAAGCCTGGTGAACTGCCTGACCCTGCGCAACAAACTGTGAATGGACGACTTATCTCACATCGAAAATTAAATTTCATGGTCTTAATATGTCATTTCATGTGACGAGCTTTCTCGAGGCAAGGAGAAATTGAAGCCTTCCATTACCTTCATTATCGTAGGCTCAGCATCAAGTTCCTTCACCTGAGGCGATTTTTGAAGAAAAAAAAAGAAGAAGAAGAAAAAGATGATTCCGGGGCTTCGCGACTTCCACGGGACCTTGTTTTTGTTCTTTCAGTCAGTAGCCACGGCACGAATTTGGCAACTACCCCTTTCATTCCCAAATCTTCTGTCACAATTCACTGCACTGAACTGCAAGTAACTTACGACAGCTCCACAATTGCTTCAGTGGACATTTCACCATTCCTGAAACGGGGAAACCACTCACACATTTGACATTTCCCCATATCTTAGTACTTGTACGCCGTCTTTAACATTTCAAGAGTTTCAGTTCCACTTTTTTTTTCGAGCAAAAATCTGAATTTCAGCACAGCCTGCTGTTCACGAAATTCAGCAATTGCTAAAACAACAATCACACAAAAATGTTGTCACTATAGACTACGGGACTTCAGCGACAGCACTTGCCTCTGGAAAACTCGCTCTACGCGCTCCTAGCGGCAAAACGCGGTACTACAACAGCTCTGTCCACTAAAAAGTTTGTTGGGTTTCTTTCGAGTATCCCTTGTGAAGTTAAATGAGAAATACTCAATTTTCCTTCATGAATCCATGCTTGACGGCATGAAACCGTTTGTTAACTGTTGCACTTGACGTTTAACGGTTAATCTGACAACAAGAAACAGCTGACGTGGTCGTTCTGTAGACTGTAACGAATAAGATGCGGGCACCGTTCATATAAATTTCAGCTCACTATACAAACAGTTGCTTGCAAAATTTCACGTGATCATGTTAATGGAGTTATTGCATTATAATCCTGACAAGGGAACCTCCCCATCGCACCCCCCTCAGATTTAGTTATAAGTTGGCACAGTGGATAGGCCTTGAAAAACTGAGCACAGATCAATCGAGAAAATAGGAAGAAGTTGTGTGAAACTATGAAAAAATAAGCAAAATATACAAACTGAGTAGCCCAGGCGCAGATAGGCAACATCAAGGATAGTAAGAGCACATGAGCGCCGAGGTCCTGTGGTTAGCGTGAGCAGCTGTAGAACAAGAGGTCCTAGGTTCAAGTCTTCCCTCGAGTGAAAAGTTTTTCTTTATT
Source organism: Schistocerca piceifrons (assembly GCF_021461385.2). Lineage (NCBI taxonomy): Eukaryota > Metazoa > Arthropoda > Insecta > Orthoptera > Acrididae > Schistocerca > Schistocerca piceifrons. Next base: position 1,186,179,527 of record NC_060138.1, on the reverse strand, counting down.
TTCGCAATGTTATGATCTGTCCGTTCGTTCATTGACGTCTCTGTTCACTGTAATAAGTTTAGTGTCTGTGTTTTGCGACCGCACCGCAAAACCGTGCGATTAGTAGACGAAAGGACGTGCCTCTCCAATGGGAACCGAAAACATTTGATCGCAAGGTCATAGATCAACCGATTCCTCCACAGGAAAACAAGTCTGATATATTCTATACGACACTGGTGACGGCATGTGCGTCACATGACAGGAATATGTTGTCGACCCACCTAACTTGTACACTTGGCGAATGGGTAAAAATATTCTACTTCCTTGCCCGATTTAGGTTTTCTTGTGGATGTGATAATCACTCCCAGAAAAGTGATGAAAACATAAGAGTTTGTCACATAAACTGCAACAAATGAATGCAATAGTTCCACGGGCGCGCAGTTTTCCCTGTGGTCTGTCAAAACATATGTTCTTAACGTTTTCAAATTTTTCCGTGTGTAGACCGTCAAATCCTGCATATGTCCAAACAAATCTGAACATGTCCTGGAATTTTGGAGAGCGAAGTTGATTATGTGTGAGTGCCTGAACTCTGATAATTGTCTGAAAATAAAAAAAATTAAACTCTTCGCTCCACGGACCTCTTGTTCCGCAGCTGCTCACGCTAACCACGGCACCACGGCTGTCCTGAGCCTGCATGGTCCTTGATGTTGCCTATGTTGGACATGGACTTCTCAGTTTATATATTTTGCTTATTTTTTTCATAGTTCCACACAACTTCTTCCTGTTTTCTCGATTGATCTGTGTTTATTTTTTCAAGGCCTATCGACTGTGCCAACTTATAACTAAATCTGAGGAGGGTGCTATGGGGAGGTTCCCTTGTGAGTAGGCAGAATGTCATTGGATTCCCAATGTCAAATTTACAACGATGTTTGTCAGGTAGTGGCAGAACAAATTATTCTACGTGTGTTCAGTAAATGTGTTTTAATCGCTTCGAGAAGTGTATGGAAACGGAAACATTATTCGCAGTGAATTGCGCGAGAGGACACCAAACACTGTGCAACTTCTGACGATAGCGACTTGCAAGTGCAGTTGCTACCTGAAGGTGGAACGGGCGCGACCAGATACGTGAGGACACCCCGTTCCCGCTTTCGCCCGCTGAAGACATTCATTACGGCAAGTGTCGTCGATAAGACCGCCCCCTAGCCCGGCTGCTATCTCTGGGCCTTTATGTTCCTCCTGCGGGCGCTGCCGTCGTTGTCCAGTCGGCAGCAGCGCCAAGGAACCACGGTGGCCGTGATGAATGGAGCAGCAGAAGACAACGCGTAACACCTCTGAAATATTCTGCGCCCGGACTACAGAGCAGAGAAATGACTGTCAGTTCTGTAAAGCGAGGTCCACTAATTTAGGAGAGACAATGAGTTCTTCGTTTAACACGGTTACATGAGGGAAACGATTGGCGCATTAGGCAAAGAACTAAGTTTCACAAATAAGTTAACAATATTCTATGTATTTCAAAGGGGTACCTAGGCAGGTAAACATACAATTTTACCTCTATAGACGTGCTATACATTAAAAATGAAGATGTTTCATTCCACTTGTTCAGTGACAAATAAACATGCTGGTTACACACACTATTGGCATCCCACCTTCTCGAAATTATGAAACGACCTGGCAGATTAGAGCTGGGTGCGGGACTGGAACTTTGTCTTTCCCGGAGAAGTCGTGGAGCACTTGCCCACTAAAGGCAAAGGTCCCACATTCGAGGCCCGATCCCTCACACAATTTTAATCTGCCAGCATATTTCGTATCAGCACACACTCAACATTTATCCTGGAATATATCACCAACTAAGGAATCACCCGATATCATCGTGATGTTTTATTGGTATTTAATGGCGTCACCTTAGTGTGCGCGAGTAATGAGTGGATGGGCAAATATCTATTAGGTACATTACTTATGTAGATTGTAGACAGTTGGGAATGTGGGTTTCACGGGAAGCGTGCAAGGGATAAGTCACTGAACTTGCGCTATTAATCTGTGTCCTCGGTGGCTCAGATGGATAGAGCGTGTGCCATGTTAGCAGCAGATCCCGCGTTCGAGTCCCGGTCAGGACAGACATTTTCTGCTGCCCCATCGAGGTATATCAACTACACCTGTCTGCAGCTGAGGGTTTCAATTAATTATCATTTATTCTAGAGAAGCTGCACGGTGATTAAGGGTACCTGTTCTTTCGAGAACAGTTATTGTCTTCATATATACCATTATTCTAGTCAGTATAAAATGTTAGTCGGTAAATTACCTGCGGAAGTTCTTGTTATTTGAGTAATTTTCTCCCTGATCTACATCCTGTTGATAATATGACCTCCACTCGTGAAACGATGAGGCACTGTTTCCACAAGGTTTCATTTCCTGAAGAGGTTAGTGTCATTTAAACAGATGGCGATGAAATCTTCATCGGTGCTGATGATATTATTGAGTATCCTGTACCAGGCAGTTCTCAAATGGGTCAAATGGGTCTGAGTACTGTGGGACTCAACATCTGAGGTCATCAGTCGCATAGACTTAGAACTACTTAAACCTAACTAACCTAAGGACATCACACACATCCACACCCCAGGTAGGATTCGAACCTGCGACCGTAGCAGCAGCGCATTTCCGGACTGAAGCACCTAGATCCCCTCGACCACCGAGGCCGGCGCCGTTCTCAAGTGAGACGAAATAATTTTACTACTACTGATGTTACGCGAGTCTGCTTCCCATGCTATTGCGGCGTATTAAGGGCCAGCAGCGGAAAAAAAAGGGAAGTTTCGAGGCAGTAGTCATGCATACACGTTATGAACTTATCACAATCGATATGTAACAAAGTTGGCTGACGTATTATCTCGGAAGTAGTTCTAAATAAAAATTTAAAAAAAAAGATAAAACAAGTGTACGTAAAATGGAAGTGGTTGACAACAGGCACCTTTCGCCCTAATAGCCCATCATAACAAACTGTAGCCGACCGGAGTGGTCGAGCGGTTCTAGGCACTACAGTCTGGAACCGCGCGACCGCTACGGTCGTAGGTTCGAATCCTGCCTCGCGCATGGATGTGTGTAATGTCCTTAGGTTAGTTAGGTTTGAGTAGTTCTAAGTTCTAGGGGACTGATGACCTCAGAAGTTAAGTCCCCTGCTCAGAGCCATTTGAACCTTTTTGAACAAACTGTATCTACCGAGCAGTATTCTTGATGACAAACAAGTCTTTAACAGGTAGCTCAGCCACGCTGTCTTTATTAAATGCGTGCAGCATTATTCTTTCGCATTTTAGCAGCCGCGACTGCCTCTCAAGCGTGATCAACGCAAATTTAATTTTGCGGCCGACGCTAATTGGATGAGGCACACGCTATTAACTAATCAGTCGGCAGCGACGTTCAGGAGGTCGATGCGTCGCTTGTGGCTGTTCCCTGACTGCGAGGCGGCGTCAACATCAGCTCCAACAGCCGCGAGCCTCTCAGCCAACGCCGCACCGAACACACGCCTGCGGCTTCCTCAGATCCGCCCCCGCCGCTCCAGATCTGGGACCGCATACAACCGGCTTAGGCGGTTGGTATGAGGCAGCCATATAGGGAAGGTTTCACTAAATATTTAGAAACGCGTTGTAGCAATATTACTTCAAATATGTATGCAATACTTTGTTTGACATATTCATAATATCGTCTAAAAGTTTGACTTTCATCCAGTTATTATTAGAGGGGTAATAAAAGTTCTCCTAAACAATTATTTTGCGAATGTTATCCTTTGCTGTAGGGTTAGACTTCCAGCACCTGCGCAAGCGGAAGGAGTATGCAGTGGGTACTGAAGAAAAGGATTACAAATTATTACATAGAAAAACAAATTATTATTTTTCACCGAATTCAGAAGGTAAATGTAATGATCTGAGAGTAGGAACAAAAAACAATTTATCGGGGGAAACGCAGTTCTGCACTGTTGCGTGTCTTCCTCCAGTGAAAATTTTTTTGTAATCAGCCGAGGTGCTCACTAACATTTATGGTTCTGAGATATTTGTAAGGCAGCCTCCGAAAACCTAATACACTACTGGCCATTAAAATTGCTATACCACGAAGATGACGTGCTGCAGACACGAAATTTAACGGACAAGAAGAAGATGCTGTGACAGGCGAATGATTAGCTTTTCAGAGCATTCACACAAGGTTGGCGCCGGTGGCGACACCTACAACGTGCTGACATGAGGAAAGTTTCGAACCGATTTCTCATCCACAAACAGTAGTTGACAGGCGTTGCCTGGTGAAACGTTATTGTGATGCCTCGTGAAGGGAGAAGAAATGCGTACCATCACGTTTCCGACTTTGATAATGGTCGGATTGTAGCCTATCGGATTACGGTTTATCGTATCACGACATTGCTGCCCGCGTTGGTCGAGATCCATTGACTGTTAGCAGAATATGGAATCGGTGGGTTCAGGAGGGTAATACGGAACGCCGTGCGGGATCCCAACGGCCTTGTATCACTAGCAGTCGAGATGACAGGCATCTTATCCGCATGGCTGCAACGGATCGTGCAGCCACGTGTCGATTCTTGAGTCAACAGATGGGGACGTTTGCAAGACAACAACCATCCGCACGAACAGTTCGACGACGTTTGCTGCAGCATGGACTATCAGCTCGGAGACCATGGCTGCGGTTACCCCTGACACTGCATCACAGACAGGAGAGCCTGCGATGGTGTACTCAACGACGAATCTGGGTGCACGAACGGAAAAACTTCATTCTTTCGGATGAATCCAGGTTCTGTTTACAGCATCATGATGGTCGCATCCGAGTTCGGCGACATCGCGGCGAATGCACATTTGAAGTGTGTATTCGTTATCGTCATAGCGGCGTATCACTCGGCTCGATGGTATGGGGTGCCATTGGTTACACATCTCAGTCACCTCCTGTTGGCACTGACACACTTTGAACAGTGGACGTTACATTTCAGATGTGTTACGACCCGTGGCTCTACCCTTCATTCGATCCCTGCGAAACACTACATTTCAGCAGGATAATGCACGACCACGTGTTGTAGGTCCTGTACGGCCTTTTCTGGTTACAGAAAATGTTCGACTGCTGCCCTGACCAGAACATTCTCCAGATCTCTCATCAACTGAAAACGTCTGATCAATGGTGGCCGAGCAACTGGCTCGTCACAATACGCCAGTCACTACTCTTGATGAACTGTGGTATCGTGTTGGAGATGCATGGGCAGCTGTACCTGTACACGCCATCGAATCTCTGTTTGACTCAATGCCCAGGCGTATCAAGGCCGTTGTTAGGGCCAGAGATGGTTGTTCTGGGTACTGATTTGTCAGGATCTATGCACCTAAATTGCGTGAAAATGTAATCACATGTCAGTTCTAGTATAATATGAATACCCGTTTATCTTCCGCATTTCTTCTTCGTGTAGCAATTTTAATGGCCAATAGTGTTGCATTTGATTTTTGCCGTATTAAGTTCCCAATTTCAGTAAGGCCAAGAACTTTGTGGCATAGCTTCTTTGTTAATGGCTGTAGAGTTAATGTTCTCTGTCAGTTTCTAAATAATGCAACTATGGAAGATTTATTTATTTTCGTAATGTGTTTGAGGTGCTTGAAGAAAAGCGCTATTCAGCGGAAAGAAGAACTACAGAGAAGAAAAATTAGTTTAAATTCTCTAAGGTGAATAGTAAAGCACCTAAGGTAAGTAAACTCCAATAAATGTACTTTAGTACCCTAGAAAGGGCTACACAAGTCGAAGTACAAGTTATGAGGTAGAAGTACGTACATAATTTCTTAACTGGGTAAAAGTGTGAACTTATATCCCATTATACCTGCCTACTTTTGCCCCATTCCGCTATTTTCGTTTTAGGGAGTCTACAAGCAACAGACGCAATTGAACTCACGGAAATCAGGGAGGATAATGGAACCTTACAGCCACCAGTTCCGGCACCGAGTTTATCTGATTTTTAAACTGATTCAGGTTTATTTAAGACTCCGTTAAAACTGTAATAAATTTGAACCGAATAGATAAATAAAGTTACTTCCGGATTTCCTCCAACTGTAAGCCATCGACTGCCGCGGGGTTCCAGAACAGAACTGAGGAGATGACGAATTATGCAATGCCTGCTACTTTTACCCCCACCTACCCTAAAAGTAGAGCATTAGTGTTCAAAAGGTATTATATCATGACTTTAATTTTCACAGTCGCACACTAATGCAGAAACTATAACCGGCATAGACGTTCTTCCGTGAACATGAAGCCAGCTTTGGTGGTCACCCGATAGATCACCATTGAAAGAGTAGTGTAGAGTGTTGCCCCTTGAGGACAGTTTACGAAGGCACACATGCTGTTTTCTTGACATAGTTTGAATCTAGTGATTTCGATCTAGTGAGCGATTTTAGAATCACATGAAGGAATGTGCGCAGGAGACTGCCATGGGCAGTCTCCAGTATTTCCTAGTGTTCCTGTTCTTGTGAGGCACGAATTTATATTTTCCGCAGCAGTTGTAAATATTTTTCGTTCTAAAGCACTGTATAATACACTAAAGCTACTTGTAAGATCTTGTTAATTCTTCTCTTACATAATTTTGTGTTGAGTAAACTTATTTACATTTCTAAAACTAGATATACACTCCTGGAAATTGAAATAAGAACACCGTGAATTCATTGTCCCAGGAAGGGGAAACTTTATTGACACATTCCTGGGGTCAGATACATCACATGATCACACTGACAGAACCACAGGCACATAGACACAGGCAACAGAGCATGCACAATGTCGGCACTAGTACAGTGTATATCCACCTTTCGCAGCAATGCAGGCTGCTGTTCTCCCATGGAGACGATCGTAGAGATGCTGGATGTAGTCCTGTGGAACGGCTTGCCATGCCATTTCCACCTGGCGCCTCAGTTGGACCAGCGTTCGTGCTGGACGTGCAGACCGCGTGAGACGACGCTTCATCCAGTCCCAAACATGCTCAATGGGGGACAGATCCGGAGATCTTGCTGGCCAGGGTAGTTGACTTACACCTTCTAGAGCACGTTGGGTGGCACGGGATACATGCGGACGTGCATTGTCCTGTTGGAACAGCAAGTTCCCTTGCCGGTCTAGGAATGGTAGAACGATGGGTTCGATGACGGTTTGGATGTACCGTGCACTATTCAGTGTCCCCTCGACGATCACCAGTGGTGTACGGCCAGTGTAGGAGATCGCTCCCCACACCATGATGCCGGGTGTTGGCCCTGTGTGCCTCGGTCGTATGCAGTCCTGATTGTGGCGCTCACCTGCACGGCGCCAAACACGCGTACGACCATCATTGGCACCAAGGCAGAAGCGACTCTCATCGCTGAAGACGACACGTCTCCATTCGTCCCTCCATTCACGCCTGTCGCGACACCACTGGAGGCGGGCTGCACGATGTTGGGGCGTGAGCGGAAGACGGCCTAACGGTGTGCGGGACCGTAGCCCAGCTTCATGGAGACGGTTGCGAATGGTCCTCGCCGATACCCCAGGGGCAACAGTGTCCCTAATTTGCTGGGAAGTGGCGGTGCGGTCCCCTACGGCACTGCGTAGGATCCTACGGTCTTGGCGTGCATCCGTGCGTCGCTGCGGTCGGGTCCCAGGTCGACGGGCACGTGCACCTTCCGCCGACCACTGGCGACAACATCGATGTACTGTGGAGACCTCACGCCCCACGTGTTGAGCAATTCGGCGGTACGTCCACCCGGCCTCCCGCATGCCCACTATACGCCCTCGCTGAAAGTCCGTCAACTGCACATACGGTTCACGTCCACGCTGTCGCGGCATGCTACCAGTGTTAAAGAATGCGATGGAGCTCCGTATGCCACGGCAAACTGGCTGACACTGACGTTGGCGGTGCACAAATGCTGCGCGGCTAGCGCCATTCGACGGCCAACACCGCGGTTCCTGGTATGTCCGCTGTGCCGTGCGTGTGATCATTGCTTGTACAGCCCTCTCGCAGTGTCCGGAGCAAGTATGGTGGGTCTGACACACCGGTGTCAATGTGTTCTTTTTTCCATTTCCGGGAGTGTATAACTGTGGACAGTTAATCCACAATTTGTCGTGCAGTATCTTGTGACCTGTTGCGGAAGGAGGTCTTCTACCTTCTAACATGTGATATGTGCCAATGAACTGAGTTTCTTTAATGTCCCACCTCTGTTGCAAAGCTATTTTTTTTAAAAGAAAAGTGTATTTAATTTAAACTGGATTTTGATAATACTTTTACGCAGTTTAATTTCACTTAGGCCTACTGATTACTGATACATAGTAGAGTAATAATATCACAGGTAGACTATTAAATACCGTAATGGCAGAATTTTCTGGATTGCAGCACTTTTAAATTTCAGTAGAATATTTGTTCTTTGGTACATGATCGTGAAATACCGTGGAATATTTATTCACATTTGGGGAAACCTTATTTTTTCACAGAAATTTTTGTAATTTTAAAAAGATATTATAGCGGACAAGAATTGGATGCTATCATTTAGAAATGGAATAAGAAAATACATCAAAAATCAGTTATCCGACTGGCTAAAGGCGAAATTCTGAAAAATGTTCCAAAGTACAACGCTGTCCCCTACTGAAGACGTTGTCCACGTAGAATCTATTGCCATAATAAAGATACCTACTTGATGACGACATAAACGACAGTTCCGTTTATTCCAGGTGAAACTGTCTAGGATTGTGACTCAAAATGACACTAGAGTCTTGAAAATGGTGAGGATTACATAAACTTAAATGCTGTGATACTCCTCAATTAATTGCTTCAGATCAGTTACTGGAAAGCCGAATATAATAGCTGCCAGAAACACAAGCAGAATATGGCAACGACTGGAGGTCGAGAATGGTTAGACTTGAAGGGGAAAACCTTCCACAGAGAGAACAAAAACTGACCCTTGGGCCTGCAGACGGAGACAAGACAACTAAACGCTCTCCACTATTTACATATAAATCCACGCTTTATCGACCCGTGTACCGCAAGTCTCTAGAGGAAAGGAAGGTTCCAAATGATTGGAAAAGAGCACAGGTAGTCCCAGTCTTCAAGAAGGGTCGTCGAGCAGATGCGCAAAACTATAGACCTATATCTCTGACGTCGATCTGTTGTAGAATCTTAGAACATGTTTTTTGCTCGCGTATCATGTCGTTTTTAGAAACCCAGTATCTACTATGTAGGAATCAACATGGATTCCGGAAACAGCGATCGTGTGAGACCCAACTCGCTTTATTTGTTCATGAGACCCATAAAATATTAGATACAGGCTCCCAGGTAGATACTATTTTTCTTGACTTCCGGAAGGCGTTCGATACAGTTCCGCACTGTCGCCTGATAAACAAAGTAAGAGCCTACGGAATATCAGACCAGCTGTGTGGCTGGATTGAAGAGTTTTTAGCAAACAGAACACAGCATGTTGTTATCAATGGAGAGACGTCTACAGACGTTAAAGTAACCTCTGGCGTGCCACAGGCGAGTGTTATGGGGCCATTGCTTTTCACAATATATATAAATGACTTAGTAGATAGTGTCGGAAGTTCCATGCGGCTTTTTGCGGATGATGCTGTAGTATACAGAGAAGTTGCAGCATTAGAAAATTGTAGCGAAATGCAGGAAGATCTGCAGAGGATAGGCACTTGGTGCAGGGAGTGGCAACTGACCCTTAACATAGACAAATGCAATGTATTGCGAATACAGAGTAAGAAGGATCCTTTATTGTATGATTATATGATAGCGGAACAAACACTGGTAGCAGTTACTTCTGTAAAGTATCTGGGAGTATGCGTGCGGAACGATTTGAAGTGGAATGATCGTATAAAATTAATTGTTGGTAAGGCGGGTGCCAGGTTGAGGTTGATTGGGAGAGTCCTTAGAAAATGTAGTCCATCAACAAAGGAGGTGGCTTGCAAAACACTAGTTCGACCTATACTTGAGTGTTGCTCATCAGTGTGGGATGCGTACCAGATCGGGTTGACGGAGGAGTTAGAGAAGATCCAAAGAAGAGCGGTGCGTTTCGTCACAGGGTTATTTGGTAACCGTGATAGCGTTACGGAGATGTTTAACAAACTCAAGTGGAAGACTCCGCAAGAGAGGCGCTCTGCATCGCGGTGTAGCTTGCTGTCCAGGTTTCGAGAGGGTGCGTTTCTGGATGAGGTATCGAATATGTTGCTTCCCCCTACTTATACCTCCCGAGGAGATCACGAATGTAAAATTAGAGAGATTAGAGCACGCACGGAAGCTTTCAGACAGTCGTTTTTCCCGCGAACCATACGCGACTGGAACGGGAAAGGGAGGTAATGACAGTGGCACGTAAAGTGCCCTCCGCCACACACCGTTGGGTGGCTTGTGGAGTATAAATGTAGATGTAGATGTAGATGTAAATCGATTGAATGGCATATGTAAGTTTAAATTTTCCGGACGAAATGTGTTCTAATTATGTAGTTCTCTGAATAACAATTTCGTAGAGATTCACTATCATTGTATTACATTTTACAAATTTTATTGTCATTTTCATTAAAATGATAGTCATCTGTTGTGTATTTAAAGTAAGGGTTACGGCAAGCTCTATTTGGAAGTGAGAACGGGAGGAGAATCTGTAAAAATCTATGAAGCCTTCTTCTCCAGAAGCGAAACATACACCCCTCCCGTTTCCCAAACATTGTATTTTTATTGAACATTTTCTACCCCTCGTTATGTATGGTCAGTATCAATTTGTATGTATGAACAGTATAACAACAGTTTGTAAGGAACCCAGAAAACCACCGTAAGTTTTGCTGCTCTCCGGTATCAGGACTTATGTTGACACCTTACTTTTCTAAGATATCAGTCCGATAGCTATTTCGAGGCTCCCTTTTCAAAAACGTGTGAAATGATTTGGAATCAACTGCATTGCTTTACCAAATATTTATAAGGCCAGTAAAGCCGAATTTTTATCGGCCGCTTCTAGGTCACCTTCACTGGCGGTATTAAGATTATCCTAAACCTTTCCTTGCCTACTACAATCTGCCTGCAGACTGGTGAAGACAGCTGAACCAACGTTTGTGAAGTCTGTAAGTCGTTGGCGTACTTTACGATGTCTCCGACTACATTTAACAGGTCTGAACGAAATCAATATAAAATTCTCCCAAACTCCAGGCACTTTGTGCCATATTTCACCTTGCGCCTAGAATTTCAAAAATTACTCGCGGGTCATGTATAGGGTTTACAGAAATAAGTGCATAAAATTACATAATCCTACCTTTCATAGACTCCGAGAAAAAGCTACCTTGCTTTTCGCGGGGCTCTACCATCTCAGCTACCCACGCACGTCTCACGACCCATCCTCAGTCCTTTGATTCCGCCAGTACCTCCTCTCCCACCGTCCCAACATCAAAGAAGCTCTCCTGAAAACCTTGCAGTACTAGCACTCCTAGAAGAAAGGATATTGCGGACACATGGCTTAGCTGCAGCCTGGGGGATGTTTACAGAGCGAAAATTCTGGGATGGAGTCGTTGTTCATCAAATTAGTACTGAAATGTTGCTCCAGAACGTGCGCGTGGTGGGTGTGATGGGAAGGTCACATCACACGTTTAATTACTTTCAGGCATTTCGGGAGTGATTTCATCATTGAAACTTGTGGAATTTGTTGTCTACTAGTTCTGCTAATAAAAAGTAAATTGAAAATCGAAATGTTTGGTCAATTTAATTAACATTATCCCTTAAGCGACTACGAAAGAAGTTAAGGTGCTTCAAGCCCCAGTAAATACTGTTTTCGTTATACAATCCATTGAATCTTGCCAGAAATCTCTGTTCTGTGAGCGGTCGGCGTGTGGCACCATACAGCTGAGCGATAGTGATACAGGTGGACACGGGAGTGGAATTCCATAACTGATAAAATAAAAAGAAAAAAGAAAGAGCGTGGAAGAGGACGCTGCCTCGGAATCTAAACTTTAATTTGTCCCATGTGCATGAAACACACTGGAGAGTCAGTGTCGAAATCGAGGTACTTCTCCAGTAGGGTTCAATGAAGAATATATACTTTCTCTGGAAAAAGTCAAATCAGCAGCTAGGCTTAATTTTTTTTAATTTTATGTATTTATATTTCATTTTTTGCTATTCCTTCTCAAACTGTCGTATCTGACTGACAGACAATTTTAATCTCACTGCGACCACTAACCAGCTAGACTGCTTGGTCGCATAGAAGAATGGACTCTTGAGAAATGTAAACAAATTAAATAAAACCATCAAATTGCAGCAGCGGAACATGTGTATCCGAAACAAACGCATTCTATTAGTGCAGAAGGTCATATCTGACAGGAAGGACGTGTGAGCAATTGAACGTACTCCGTTTGGTTGCCGTACACACGCTGGTGATATGCGGTTAACTGGTGCCTGTCGGCTACAAGGTGAACGGTGCGTAACATTTCAGCTAAAGGTTACGCCGCCACAGGCACGAAAGCACAAAGAGTATCATCGTCAATATGTCAATAGCCTATACTCGTAGCGAGTGTGCACGCAGGCGCACGCACACACACACACACACACACACACACACACACACACACACACACAGTATTCCAATATCCGTTCTGCCGTCAAGTAATATTTTGTTTGAGCAGACAGGTGATTCTGACTCGCAGGCTAGCGATCAGCCGCCGCGCAGCCTATGATCGGCGCACACCGACGTCAACGAACGGCGGCTGCCGTCGCTGCTCGCTCGTTACTGTTTCATTACGAGAATTAGTGCAAACCCTACCGCCGGCTCCCGGCTAACCGTTACCTCATCCCCGGAAGCTCGCAATATTGGCCTCGTTACGCCGCTTAATGACTCGAACATAGATTGCATAACCTCATTTACATATGCGGTGTCACGGCCGCCCGCAGTCAGTGCAGTGCGAGAGGGCGCGCGGGCGGCGTAGCGCTTCGCGTTTAAACACATATGACAACAGCCGCACTGTACTCGTTCGTGGAACTCATCACTTTGCCCAAGTGATCTTTACGTGTAGACTCGAGCGAATTATTCTACGAACTGAAACAAGAATCACAGCTGCCAAATACTTTCATAAACTACACTACTGGCCATTAAAATTGCTACACCACGAAGATGACGTACTACAGACGCGAAATTTAACCTACAGGAAGAAGATGCTGTGACATGCAAATGATTAGCTTTTCAGAGCATTCACACAAGGTGGGCGCCGGTGGCGACACCTGCAACGTGCTGACATGAGGAAAGTTTCCAATCGATTTCTCATATACAAAGAGCAGTTGACCGGCGTTATCTGGTGAAACGTTGTTGTGATGCCTCGTGTAAGGAGGAGAAATGCGTACCACCACACTTCCGACTTTCATAAAGGTCAGATTTTAGCCTATCGCGATTGCGGTTTATCGTACCGCGACATTGCTGCTCGCGTTGGTCGAGATCCAATGACTGTTAGCAGAGTATGGAATCTTTGGGTATAGGAGGGTAATACGGAACGCCGTGCTGGATCCCAACGGCCTCGTATCACTAGCAGTCGAGATGACAGGCATCTTATCCGCATGGCTGTAACGGATCGTGCACCCACGTCTCGATACTTGAGTCAACAGATGGGGACGTTTGCAAGAAAACAAACATCTGCACGAACAGTTCGACGACGTTTGCAGCAACATGGCATATCAGCTCGGAGACCATGGCTGCGGTAATCCTTCACGCTGCATCACAGACAGGAACGCCCGCGATGGTGTACTCAACGACGAACCTGAGTGCACGAATGGCAAAACGTCATTTTTTTGGATGAATGCAGGTTCTATTTACACCATCATGATGGTCGCTTCCGTGTTTGGCGACATCGCAGTGAACGCACATTGGAAGCGTGTATTCGTCATCGCCATACTGGCGTGTCACTCGGCGTGATGGTTTGGTGTGCCATTGGTTACACGTGTCTGTCACCTCTTGTTCGAATTACGCCAGTTTGAACAGTGGACGTTACATTTCAGATGTGTTACGACCCGTGGCTCTACCCTTCATTCGATCTTGCGAAACCCTAAATTTCAGCTGGATAATGCACGACCGCATGTTGCACGTCCTGTACGGACCTTTCTGGATACAGAAAATGTTCGACTGCTGCCCTGGCCAGCACATTCTCCAGATATCTCACCAATTGAAAACGTCTGCTCAATGGTGGCCGAGCAACTTGCTCGTCACAATACCCCAGTCACTACTCTTGATGAACTGTGGTATCGTGTTGAAGCTGCACGGGCAGCTGTACCTGTACACGTCATCCAAGCTCTGTTTGACTCAGTGCCCATTCGTATCAAGGCCGTTATTACGGCTAGAAGTGGTTGTTCTGGGTACTGATTTATCATGATTTACGCACCCAAATTACGTGAAAATCTAATCAAATGTCAGTTCTAGTATAATATATTTGTCCAATGAATGCCCGTTTATCATCTGCATTTCTTCTTGGTGTAGCAATTTTAATGGCCAGTAGTGTATTCACCAGAGCAGTGCCACCCAATGCCTGACGTCGAGGAAGCATAGCAAGGCACCAGACTCAGATTTCTCTGTCTATTTTCTCTTCTCCACTTCCTAGCTACACTGAAAGTAATCTATAATCCGTTTCATGTACTTCTTTACTTTTGGGCCATGATTCCCGAATGCTAGAGCACAGGTCCACTATTCTGACCCATATTACGATAAGAACATTGAGGCTTCAATAATTAAGGAAAAACTTTTTTTCTTCATCAATTTCTGCTGAAAGAACCATAATTTTGCTGTGGCACGTTGTGGAACATTCCCGCTTCAGACCCTATTGATTCATGAAGCTCTGATTGGCGGCGGCGCTATAGGTAGCATTAAGAATATGTCTGCTACGGAGGTGCGTCCTGAGCAGAGAGCTGTCACTGAGTTTCTTTTGGCGGAAAACCAAAGCATCAAAGATATTCGCAGGCGCTTGCAGAATTTGTACGGAGATAAGTCAGCTGAGTCGTTCGGCGAGGCGTCTGTCATCTTCTCAACGGGGTCGCGCAGACGTGTTCGACCTCAGGCATGCAAGCCGGCTGCACACAGCTGAGACTACTACAATGTTGGAACGTGCGGACACTCTCATTCGAGATGATGCACAGATCACAATCAAACACCTAGCAGGACAACTGGGCGACTCTGTTGGTAGTTCTGAAACAACTGTACACCAGTTGAGAACTCATGGGTGTCTGCACGCTGTTTTCCTCGCCTCCGCCCGCTGTGGCAGAGGGGTTCTAGGCGCTTCAGTCCGGAACTGCGCTGCTGCTATGGTCGCAGGTTCGAATCCTACCTCGGGCATGGGTGTGTGTGATGTCCTTAGGTTAGTTAGGTTTAATTACTCTATTGGTTATTAAAATTGATGCACCAAGAAGAAATGCAGATGGTAAACGTGTATTTATTGGGCAAACATATTATAGTAGAACTGACATGTGATTACATTTTCACCCAATTTGGGTACATAGATCCTAAGAAATCAGTACCGAGAACATCCAACTCTGGCCCTAATAACGGCCTTGATACGCCTGGGCATTGAGACAAACAGAGCTTGGATGGCGTGTACGGGTAGAGCTACCCATGCAGCTTCCACACAATACCACTGTTCATCAAGAGTAGTGACTGGAGTATTGTGATGAGACAGTTGCTCGGCCACCATTGACCAGACGTTTTCATTTGGTGAGAGATCTGGAGAATGTGCTGGCCAGGGCAGCAGTAGAATATTTTCTGTATCCAGAAAGCCCCGTACAGGACCTGTAACCCGCGGTCGTGCATTATCCTGCTGAAATGTAGTGTTTCGCAGGGATCGAATGAAGGGTAGAGCCACGGGTCGTAACACATCTGAAATGTAACGTCCACTGTTCAAAAAAATGGTTCAAATGGCTCTGAGCACTATGGGACTTAACATCTATGGTCATCAGTCCCCTAGAACTTAGAACTACTTAAACCTAACTAACCTAAGGACAGCACACAACACCCAGCCATCACGAGGCAGAGAAAATCCCTGACCCCGCCGGGAATCGAACCCGGGAACCCGGGCGTGGGAAACGAGAACGCTACCGCACGACCACGAGATGCGGGCTCCACTGTTCAAACTGCCGTCAATGCTAACAAGAGGTGACCGAGACGTGTAACCAATGGCACCCCATACCATCACTCTGGGTATGAAATGAAATGTCGTGTGGCTAAGGCCTCCCGTCGGGTAGACCGTTCGCCTGGTACAGGCCTTTCGATTTGACGCCACTTCGGCGACCTGCGCGTCGATGGGGATGAAATGATGATGATTAGGACAACACAACACCCAGTCCCTGAGCGGAGAAAATCTCCGACCCAGCCGGGAATCGATCCCGGGACCTTAGGATTGACATTCCGTCACGCTGACCACTCAGCCACCGGGGCCGACATCACTCCGGGTGACACGGCAGTATGGCGATGACGAATACACGCTTCCAATGGGCGTTCACTGCGATGTCGCCAAACACGGATGCGACCATCATGATGCTGTAAACAGATCCTGGATTCATCTGAGAAAATGACGTATTGCCATTCGTGCACCCAGGTTCGTCGTTGAGTACACCATCGCAGGCGCTCCTGTTTGTGATGCAGCCATGGTCTCCGAGCTGATAGTCCATGCTGCTGCAAACGTCGTCGAACTGTTCGTGCAGATGGTTGTTGTCTTGCAAACGTCCCAATCTGTTGACTCAGGGATCGAGACGTGGCTGCACGATCCGTTACAGCCATGCGGATAAGATGTCATCTCGACTGCTAGTGATACGACACCCTTGGGAGCAAGCATGGCGTTCTGTATTACCCTCCTAAACCCACCGATCCCATATTCTGCTAACAGTCATTGGATCTCGACCAACGCGAGCAGCAATGTGGCGATACGATAAACCGCTATCGTGATAGGCTACAATCCGACCTTCATCAAACCCGGAAATATGATGGTACGCATTTCTCCTCCTTACACGAGACATCACAACAACGTTTCACCAGGCAACGCCAGTCAACTGCGGTTCGTGTATGAGAAATCGGTTGGAAACTTTCCTCATGTCAGCACGTTGTATTGTCGCCACCGGCGCCAACTTTGTGTGATTGCTCTGAAAAGCTTATCATTTGCATATCACAGCATCTTCTTCCTGTCGGTTAAATTTCGCGTCTGTAGCACGTCATCTTCGTGGTGTAGCAATTGTAATGTCCAGTAGTGTAGGTCTACGTCTAGGGGACTGATGACCTCAGATGTGAAGTCCCATAGTGCCCAGAGCCATTTGAACCATACTTTTTTCTCGCCGCCCAACAGAAGACCATAAAGAGCAAAGAAGGACAATCTGTAGGGCATTGTTCGCACGTTACGAGGCAGATCGTGACAATTTTTAATGGACGTCGTCACAGACCATGAAACATGTGTTCATCAGTTCGAACAGGAAATAAAACAGCGCCACACTACCGGTCCTCCGAAGAAAAAATTCAGAGCAACGCCTTGATCCTGTCGTCATGGCGGCGGTCTTCTGGGATTCTGAATGCGTTGCGAAACGTCTCAACAGAGCCGTTCCATCAGAACTTCTCACTAACTATGGTTGAGCGTATGCACAACCTCTGAAGGCTTGAGTAGGTGGAGTGACGGCAGAAAAATGTTCCTTCTTGCTACAAAACTAAGTATTTTGCAAAAGGTCATCAGTGTTTGATTATATAATGTCATTTATTATGTTCCACGTTTCCACATATATACCTATTACTTTCTCTGAACCGTCTTGTGAGTGTGAATCTGAACAAATGAGCACTTGAATGTCTTTTCTATCAATTTGTGGTGGAAGTTCAGTTGGTCGTCGACTGCTAGAGCGAGGGCTGGGAGGAGGTTGGAGGAGAGAGCAGGATGACCAACTCAGGATCCTAGTACCTGGGCCGAGAGGTCTATTCTTTCTGGAGGTGGCATTGTTGGTTTGTCATGTTGGTCACGGAAGCTGCGGTGTAACGACGCCTTAGGTTTTCGTTTGATATATGTATGATCATGTGCAGACTTCGTCACCTACGTCAGTTACAACCCACTTCAAAATGATTCATATTCTTTTAAATTGTCATAGGATGGTTCTTGAACGAAACTGTAAAACATCAGTTGAGTCGTGTGCAAAGAATTACATCACTTGGGCCAATTGGTTTTTGTAACTTTTTTGAATTTAAAGTTCGTTTGTTTCTCCTCAGAAAATTATATCGACACACGTTATCTTGATCTAATCGATATCAGAATCACACATTAAATAAACTTTTTAGATTCAAAGTTTCGGCCAACGCTGTCTGAATCAATAATCTTGTCAAATATATTATTAATCCGTTCACATAACTCTTCATAAATAAATCTTCAAGACACGTGTTTCAACTTTAGTAGCATACACTATTTTATTAGCTTCCTACACATAAACAGATGTGAACTTGAGCGTTGACAGACAGTGACTAACATTTCAATAAGATTAAGATCTATATGATGTCATTGTTGTACAAAAAGAGTATAAAACTTCATTTTTAATTTTTAGAAGCACGACGCAACAACTCGGTTCCAGGATCTTCTGTTGCTCCTTGGCTGTCGACCCGCGACGTATAGCGGCCAGCAATTTCCTCTCTGGTCGCGGCAACGAAGATGCTGTCCCCGTTCGTTGCGCCGACCTCTCCGTACATGAAACACATAAAAAAATACAAACTTTTAGATAATTCACATTTATTACAAATAATAAGAAAACACATAAACAAAACTAAATTAAACTTATAGTCACCTGCAAACTGGGCTGACTTTGGTGGATGGGTGACGCTTAATTTCGTCCCACTACATACCCCACCCACAAGCTCAGTTTGTCAGGTTTTAACCGGAATTAAAACTGTTCAATATACAATATTTAACTGTTAATACATTTTCCTCACATTTTACGTAACCTAGAGTCCTTGCTATTAGATAGATTTAATCCTTTTAATACGATATCGTTGTGACTATTTGTCATTTACTCTTAATTGTGCTCTTATGGTAATTCGTAACCGAATATAGGGAGATTGCTCCTCTTCAGTTAATAGTTGCTAATAAATACTAATTTAGTACGTTCTTTAACGTTGTACATTAGGACAGAGCGTTCAAACGGTGATAGATTAGTTTCAGTTTCATTTATTTACTAGTTATTCTTTCCAAGAATGTACATTACTAATAAGTTTCTCACAATAACTAATAGTACTATTTACTTTACGTCATTCTCTTCCCTAATGCCTTATTTATGCCTGAGGTCAAGAAGAAATCAAGCAAAACTTTCTTTGGAATCTCGGCACGGCTTTCTTTACCTTCGGACACCTTGTTGGGTAATGGCCATTTATTTAGGAGAAACAAGCGAGAGAGCCCCATTTGGTGTGTTCTATATTAACACTATTACAAACCTCTATTAAAGGCACTCTGCTATGTTCTCGTGAGCCATATAGCTCTGGACGCCCATGGTCCCTAAAACTATTAACCATCCCCTTTGGTTCCTACTATCCGAGTAAATTTAAAATACGCAAAATTCCTTTAGACCTAAGAGCAAAGTTTCCTCCATATAAATCCCCCTTTTGGTTATCTTTCTCTTTTTGAAGTACCGGTAGATTATTGTAGAACACATGTTTAAGCTTTCTGTCATTTATTTAAAATAACACGTAACTATCACGAAAAACTTCACATGAATAAACTATGAACGCTCTTCCGTGTGTAACATATACTAAATATTAACTTATTTAGGAATGAAGGGTTTCATTTGATCAACACTATATAATCCTTTAATTACACCTGAGGAAGGTTCCATAAGAAGTAACGCTTTGGGATGTACAATCTTATGTACAACATATGGACCTTCAAAGATAAAGAAGAATTTTCTACATTCCTTACCAATCTTAGAACTTTTAGGATGAGATCGTACTAACACAAGATCTCCTACCTGAAATGAGGGTTCTATAGCCTGTTGATTATAACTTTTAATTCTCCGTTCGGCATTTTTTACAATCTGTTCGCAAACTTTTTCGTCTGGGATACATTGTTGGATCTCATTTACTGGTGGCCAAGGTAAAGCAGCTAGTAAAGGCTCACCTATAATTCGTTTGTCTAAAATTTCTATAGGTGATAATCCCGTCGTTAGGTGAGGCAATTCATTTAATATCTTTTCGAATTCAGGCATTAGTTTGGCCCACCGAGTATGTTTATGTGCACAATAAGTTCTACATATTCGTCCTAATTCTTTCATGACTCTTTCTACTAAATTACTTTGAGGGTGATATTTCGAAATTAAGATATGTTTGATTCCATATTGTCTTATCATATCTTGAAATCTTTGACTAATAAAGGCACTACCGTTGTCAGACATAAGTCGTTTAGGAATGCCCCAGTTAACAAAGTAATTTCGGGTGAGGCAGCGTATAACGCTTGCTGTATTCGCTCGTTTCAAATTATACAGTTTCACATGTTTGGACCAACATTCCATTACAACAAACACATATGTTAATCCTCCTGAACTCCGAGGCAGAGGGCCGAAAAAATCTAATGATAGTAGATCCCACAAACCTCGAGGAATTACAGCATATAATTTATGACGCTTGGATTTGTTATTAACTTTAACCTTTTGACAGGTTTCACAAGCCCTAATAATACTTCTCACAATACGTGACATATTTTTGAAATAATAATACTTCATTAGATGTTTAATACATTTATGAATTCCAAAATGCCCGTAACCTTCATGAATATAAGTAATTAACTCGTCCACAACAGTTTTCGGAATGCAGATTTTCCATCTCTGGTGTTCCCTCTGTGCTTTCCAATACAACAAGTCGTTAAAATATAACCACACATCACGGGTGTTAACTGCTTCGTCCCCATTATTAAGGTTTTATATAATTCGTAGAATAACATTTTTCTTTCCTTTATGTAATACGGTAACCTACCAATTAGGACTCGTATTAAATGACTTTCAATAATTGGTTCTTCAATTAATTGAGCACGGTTTAAATTCCACTTGAAGTAATTCCTATAACCTCCCCACCGTTTAGAATATGGAGGAGGGTCTAACAACTCTAAAGTTAAGTGTTGTTGTTTTCCTCTTGACCAATAATTTTGTTTAAACTGCTTAACAAAATCATCCCAATCTTTGAATTCCGTTCTATGCAGTACTGCCCATTCCGCAGCTTCTGCTTCTAAATGTCCTATTACAAATTGAATGCGTTTTTCATTACTCCATTTAGAAGATAATGATGTTTCAAAAGCTTTTATAAAGATTATGGGATGAAGTTCGCCTCCTGGTTTGAATACAGGAAATCGACTTGCTACATTTGAATTTGTCGTTATGTCATCCAGACATTCTGCGAGAGAAATAGTCGGATTTTGTTTAGATTGCAGAGACGGAGTTGCATCGGATTGGCTTGCCGTGATTGCTTTATTCATATTGTTGTCGTCCGAGCTAGCAAATTCGATGCGACTGTTGTCTCTGATTATGTTATTACCTCTGCTACCTGAAATGTTCTCGTTATTATCTAATTCCGATAACCGTTTAGTAATTTCCTGTATCCGCATTTCTGTATTGGATACTCGATTAGCTAATATCGATTCTTCACTGTGCTCACGATGTGAACGCTCTGTACCTTCATCAATGTTATTATCTTTGGCAGTCTCAAGATTACTGCATATTTCAGTAATTAAAAATTTCATGTTTTCGATTTCGGTATGGTCCTTTTCTACTTGATGAGTTAATGTCTCTAATTCTACATTATCTATTGAAGAAATCTCTACAGGTTTGGTAGAGACCTCTTTAATAGATTTCAATAATTCTCTGCGAACAGTTTCTGTTTGCATAGAAAATTCATCTCGTAACATATCGTTATTTTTCTGTATTTCATTTACAACTAAGATATTGACACTATCTAGTCTCTCGGATAAGTCAGTAATATCGTGTCGCATGCGAGCTTTTTCCTCGCGCGATTCCTGGATATGTTCTTCTAACCTTTTACAATTATCAGCAATCTTATTACTAAGTCCTACTAATTTTTCCTGCATTTCAACTTTAGAAGACTCTATTTTATCACTTAATTCTCGACTGGTTTCATTAAGATATTCCTGCAACCTGTCTGTTGATTTTGTTAGCTCCCCTTTAAGTCTAGCAGTAGATTCCTCGTTAGACTGTTTTAATTCCTGTTTTAGTTCCTGTTTCAATCTAGCAGTAGATTCCTCGTTAGACTGTTTTAATCTAGCCATAGATTCTTCGTTAGACTGTTTTAATCTAGCAGTAGATTCTTCGTTAGACTGTTTTAATTCCTGTTTTAGTTCCTCTTTTAATCTAGCAGCAGATTCTTCGTTAGACTGTCTTAATTTAGCCATAGATTCTTCGTTAGACTGTTTTAATTCAGCTAGAAAATCCCCGTTAGATTGTTTTAATTTAGCGATCGCCCTAAAAAGGGATCTCATGCTCCTATCGGACATAGATTGCTCTTCGTCTGACATTTCACTTCCCGACATTATTGTAAGATATTAACTATTTACACACGCAGACTTGGAATCAACAATCCTATAAAAGCACACTCCCTATATACAACACTCCACTTCCAACTTGAAACAAACTCACCGGACACTTAATATTGTAATTTGTAGTTCTCGATGATCAGTGTGCTGCTATGGGCTGCAGATGTAACAGCCGTCGATGCAGCCGCTGAGATGCTGCGACCCCGTTTCCGCAACCGGCAGGACGCTGAGTCGAACACCGGAAACGTCGCTGGCTGCAACCACGCCCGGCACCGCCGTAGACAGGCGAAGCCCTCAGCAACACCTCTAATACCAGCCGGAGGAACGCCCCGCAGCTGACGTACTGGGCCTATTAGTTTAGGGAGAAAAAAGGTTGTCGGGGTTTGCAGCGTTCAGCTGCTGCCCAACAGATGCGCCTTCTCGTGGAACAACTGCGTGACCGTACTGCTTGGCTGCGGCTCCGACAGATGCCCACATCCACGAAGTCGCCGCTGGCTGGTGAAGGCTCCACGAAAACTCGCGTTGACTTCCGAAGGACTCTTGATGTTTTGTTTCGTACCTGTGTGCCTTAGTTGCACACAAGTCCTGTTTCTAAGGTCGCCACGATGCGGTGTAACGACGCCTTAGGTTTTCGTTTGATATATGTATGACCATGTGCAGACTTCGTCACCTACGTCAGTTACAACCCACTTCAAAATGATTCATATTCTTTTAAATTGTCATAGGATGGTTCTTGAACGAAACTGTAAAACATCAGTTGAGTCGTGTGCAAAGAATTACATCACTTGGGCCAATTGGTTTTTGTAACCTTTTTGAATTTAAAGTTCGTTTGTTTCTCCTCAGAAAATTATATCGACACACGTTATCTTGATCTAATCGATATCAGAATCACACATTAAATAAACTTTTTAGATTCAAAGTTTCGGCCAACGCTGTCTGAATCAATAATCTTGTCAAATATATTATTAATCCGTTCACATAACTCTTCATAAATAAATCTTCAAGACACGTGTTTCAACTTTAGTAGCATACACTATTTTATTAGCTTCCTACACATAAACAGATGTGAACTTGAGCGTTGACAGACAGTGACTAACATTTCAATAAGATTAAGATCTATATGATGTCATTGTTGTACAAAAAGAGTATAAAACTTCATTTTTAATTTTTAGAAGCACGACGCAACAACTCGGTTCCAGGATCTTCTGTTGCTCCTTGGCTGTCGACCCGCGACGTATAGCGGCCAGCAATTTCCTCTCTGGTCGCGGCAACGAAGATGCTGTCCCCGTTCGTTGCGCCGACCTCTCCGTACATGAAACACATAAAAAAATACAAACTTTTAGATAATTCACATTTATTACAAATAATAAGAAAACACATAAACAAAACTAAATTAAACTTATAGTCACCTGCAAACTGGGCTGACTTTGGTGGATGGGTGACGCTTAATTTCGTCCCACTACAAAGCTCTCTCTGGTTTCCGTTTTCACGTGGTAGCCGGTGGAACCTTTGTGGAGAGGAAGGCATTCTGCTGCTGGTTACTGGTGAGTACAGACGTAGTCCTATGTTGCTCTGCTACAAACTTACTTGGTAAATAGCCTGAAATATTTAAGTTCATCAGAAACGCTATGGATCTCCTAGTGCCTTTGTGCTATGAGGTAGCAATAATAGCTGACGGTTATGCGCAATTTTTGCAATGATCGGACTAGGCTTTGTTCTGTAGAACAGTGTCGTGCAATTCACACACCACAGAACTTTCCAGCGTCCGTAAGTCAGGATAGCTTGCCTATGCATCGTGTGAAAAGGAAGGGTGTTTATTTCTTCATGCGTGTGCGTTTTTCTGTTACTTTACGCTCTTGATTTTTAAACTGATCTTCGTGCATTTTATTCAAATTGTAATGGTTGTCGTTATTTCAGAAGCCTCCTGCTCAACCTTTCATGTATGATAAGTTTCTTTTAGAATGAATTTCATTAATTACGTATATGGTACTATTTGTTAATTCTTGGAGTTTTCATGCAAGTACGGAAATCTGGCGGAACAAATCTATTGTGTGAGAACCACGTGGATGTAGAATAGATGGAGGCCCTCAGCCGGACCTGATCACTCCCTACCGATTTGATTTATACGCTTGCTACTCTGTGGTGGAAATGCACTCTCTCTGCTCACTTTTCCTCCTTTGCATGCGAGTGCTGGTGGTGGTTTCTTGCTTGAGTCCATCTTCTCAGTCTGAACTGAATGACTGAGTGTGAGCCTTGGTTCAAATGGCTCTGAGCGCTATGGGACTTAACATCTGAGGTCATCAGTCCCCTAGAACTTAGAACTACTTAAACCCAACTAACCTAGGGACATCACACACATTCATGCCCGAGGCAGGGTTCGAACCTGCGACCGTAGCGGTGGCGCGGATCCAGACTGAAGCGCCTAGAACCACTCGGCTACACCGGCCGGCGTGTGTGGGGCCATTTCCTTATTGATACATGTCCTTTTCCTTCCGTTGAATTTTACAAGTGTTACGACCTTCTCATTAAAGAGCAGCAAGTTATTTGTTCCAAGATCAGGCAACCGTTTTTCTCTTGTAATGTAATTCATTCCCTCCATTATTGAGCACTGTTTACTGAATAAACCAGTGATAACCCGTACACCATCAATCCTGCGTATTTTTTCACGATCGCTAGATTAATACCCGGTTGCAATTGTAAAATCAATATGAATACTCTGTAATTTTCATATCTTTTGACGAGTCATTGCATGAGGGCAGTAATAAAAGAGATGATCAACATCACCGGAACAACTTAATTAAATGATCAAGGAAAAACGGTGAGAACAATTGTAGATCCCTTTTTTTTATAAACAATTTCCAGCTCGGTCGATTCTCTGGTCTTAAGAGTCGGCTTAGGTTGGTGGCGACCCTGAAATTGTATCACGTTACTCGTAATTGTAAGTCTGAATGACCCAAGGTACTAAAAGCAGCATACCGATTCATGGGTCCTAGGTCAAGTTGCTAGTCCAGACTTTGCGCAGGACCTAAGCATCCTACTTACAGTTGTTCTGTTTGATTTCTTCCCTCATGGTGCAACTATCAAGTTTGAGTTCATTGTGCTACGCTCAGGATATTGAAGAAAGTACTTCAGCGTGGTAGTCCCACAAAAATGCAAATGAACAAACGAACTTCTTCCGCTCCATGACAAAGCAGGGCCTGACACATCCCCACTACAGCCCAGATCTCACTCCTTCAGATTTCCATCTGTTTGACCCAATGAAGTACACACTCTGTGAGAACGAACACGTGGATAATGGGCGGATGTTACTGGTGCAACACGATAAAGCTTTCTTGTATGCACAAAATTCAGCACTTATTTTCCTCAAACTGATGGGTGCACCACAAAACTCACACATTCCACTCATAAATTTAGTACAGATATCTTCTGATTCTGTTAGATAGACTTTGGCACTGCACTGATACGTGAACTGAAGCATTGTTCTAAGCCATCCACATGTACACTATGCAGATGAAGATAGTTCACAGTGTCATTGTACACTGCTTGAATTCTTGGCAGCCAGCGATTAAGTCTCTCCAGCACAAGAGAGGACACCATACTTAGTCCATATAAGATCATAATTGTGGCGTGCTGCAGATAAATGGATAGGTGCTGTGGTTTCACCCGGAGTACATCGTCATCATACATTGTTCTAATGGATAGCTTTAGACCATGACAGCAAATGTTTGGAGGAGAATGGGATGGGTAATACTCAGTTGACATCTACACATTGATGTAGCATGTAGCGTGACATATTTCATCCAATTCCCGCTCAGTACATTACACTTTAGATCTCCAGTCATTGTCTTCTGATGCTTCTATACCAATATTTGGACGCTTTGACCCTCTAACAGTTAAATTATACATTGAAGTGAAAAGTAGTAGGACACTGGGCTCAACTGGCGTTTTCTTATCCACAGTATCTGCATTTTTTTCTGGGACAGCATGCTAGTCGGAGCCCACCATTGACTTGCACCTTGCTGTTTAGCACGCCTCTGCGAGCTGGTGGTAGGCTGGGTGTCTTCATCACACAAATAAATGTGCAGAATAGACATTATCAGTTCCTTTTCGTGCTCAAGCATACTGACCAGAAGCACTACATGATTCCAAGTGGTCGCTGCAGTCCAGACATAGTGGAACTCGATGCTGGTCCTGGCACACTGGCCATCATCTCTGCAGGTCTCAACAGGTGGAACGTTCCTGAACCAGGAGAAAGAACCAATGCATGCAGTACAAAGACATGCAGTAGTAGTAATAATAATAATTGTAGTACTAGCTACAGACAAAGATGATTTTGCATTGTATTTTATTGAACTGGGGACCTAGAAAAGACAGAGAGGCTTCGTTACCGCTGTAGGCCTCAGTGGTACACAACACCCCAACAGGCTACAGTAGCCCGCGCACCCGACCGCTGCCCCGCACCGATTCCAGGGTTACTGTGCGGTTCGGCCCCCATTGGACCCTCCTGGGAACGACTCATTCCAGACGAGTGTAACCCCAATGTTTGCGTGGTAGAGTAATTGTGGTGTACGCGTGCGTGGAGACAGTGTTTGCACGCCAGTCGCCGACATGTGTAACTGAGGCAAAATAAGGGGAACCAGCCAGAATTAGTCTAGGCAGATGGAACACCGCCTTAAAAACCTCTGAACCAGACCTATTTTATGTACCCGCCCTAGAAACCAGGCAATTTTGTCAATATGTAGAAAATCAGTGCTTCATATCTACTTTTTGGATTGTGGCAAATTTGGTACCATTTTGAAGCTGCGCTTTTCGTCTATAATTCTATGCAAAAGAAACTGCTTTGGAATTCCCAGCGTTAAGTTACAGTTATAGAAATCCCAAAGGTGTTTTTAAGAATTTAGGAAAGTCATACGGATAAGAGAATGCAATTGTTTATTTTTAACTAACATTATGGCACTACGTAACATCTTTCTGTCAGTCTACAATAACTGCATATAAATTTCACACAGAATCATATTTTTTTTAGTGTGGAAAATATTGAAGCAATGTTCCAGGCAGAGTGAAACACCACACTGTTCACATTCGTACCGCGTCTTTTTGCGAGAAGCTTTGCCATTCTCCTTCTTACTCCTGGCACTGCACACGTGACACACACGAGCAGCGTATTTCTTTGTAGTTGGAGGTATGTGTTTCAAAAAATGCCTCTACGTTAGCCGACCTACATGTTCCTTCATTCCCTTGGATGAATTCAAGTGTATCACCTTCAAAAAGTTGAGCAGCAAGCACTGTTATGAAGTCTGTTATTGTAAGTTTCTTGTTGTGCAATGCATTGCATAGCAAAAAGCATTTTATATTTCCATCAGCAGCAGATGGAAATATAATTTTCGCCACCATTTCACTGATCTGTGCTGGAATGGACTGTACTGCAGGCGCTGCTGTCCGATATCCACTCCAATTTTATTGAGATTGTAATCCAGTACCTGAAGTGGTTTCATTAATACAGACCTATTTTTCTTAGTATGCATACCAAATGTGGCCTGATGCCTTGGAGACAATGTATACACGTCCCTCTTATCCTTCCACTTCATTGCTAATACATTGTCATTACGCCGAAAAGACATTTAGCCCTTTCTCAGATTATTAGATACTAAATCTTTAGGTAATCATTTCCTACATTTCTTCACAGTACCAACAGCTCCAGTACCTTTGTCAGCCAGTCGTTGCACAAGCTCTGGACTGGAATAAAATCGGTCTAAATACACAGTATGAACTTTATTAAGCAAGCCACCGCCAGACAACATTCTTAGTACAACAGCGGACGAAAAATTGTGTCCACATTATGCTTACCAGCATAAACTTCAAAGTTTACTTCATAGCCACTACTGGTTTCAGCAACACCATAAACCTTCAGTCCATACTTATGAGGCTTATTTTGCATGTAAACACGGAAGCTCACACGACCTCGAAATGGGTATATACCTTCATCAATTGTCAGTTTTTCTGGTGGACGATATGCCAGGAAACATCGCTCCTTCAAAGTCTTATAATAAGGTAAAACTTTATAAAGTGTTTTTTATCTGTTTAGAATTGTCAACAAGATGCAAGCACGACAGTATCTGATTAAAGCGCAAACGACTCATAACTTGGGGACAGAAGTTACAACTAAGAACAGGATTAGTGGCTTTCTTGAAATACACATGTGGAAAAGCATACCCAAGAAACGTCTCGTCTCACTTGTAGTTAGTGGCTTCCAGGAACTCAAAACTGAATTAGGCTTCATGTTATTTCCTCTTCTTTTCTTCTGGATTGTGTGTGATGCATACAAATTTGTCTGTATCTTGAGTTCTTTTACGTCACTGTCAGTAAGGAACGCTTTACTGCAATCCAGTACAGAACCTGAGTCATCAATATTCACTAGAATCTGCCTGAGTGTAGAGTTGACAGGCAGAGGTCGGTAGGTGTCAAATTGAGTCCAGTCGACACCTTTTCGACGTGGCGCAGCCGCTGGATTTGAGGTAACAACTTCAGCATCATTCACGTCTGCATCTGAAGACAAGCTGTCGTCGATCTCGCTCTCTAAAGGGAATATCATATTATATGTAACTACATATATCTCTTACAGAAGACATGTTCAGCAGAAATGTGTGTACTGTACGATTAAGAGCAGTGATATGCCGTAGAAAATTCTGAAATACGTAACTTCAAACACACCATTGTATTCAAAACCGTCAGAATCACTCTCAACATTATCCAGAGTGCCGCTACCATTAATCAAATCCTCGATTTCTGCGTCTGATAAACCCTACCGAGACACGATTACACACATGAAATAACGACGTAAGGAAGTCTGAGAACGCAAAGATAAGCTTTAACATGGATTACGGAACCATCTACAGGCTGGCCGGCATACTGGACCTCGACACTTAGCAGCCGGACGGATTCGTGCTGGGGACCGGCACGCCCTCCTGCTCGGGAAGCAGTGCGTTAGACCGCACAGCTACCCATGGGGAAGGGGAGAAAGTAGTGGGGGAGCGACTGATAGAAGGTGATGTCTTCAGGTGACGTCACCAGTGCGATGTTGCCACATTTATCTTCTAGGGAGAGGAGAGGTGGGCGAGGAGCAGCCATCTTGAACAAATTTGGCAACAATGCAGCCTGTCCAAGTTTCGGCTTTAATACCCTGCTGTGGTACCTCAGGCAGGTTTCAGTACTTATACTTCAGTGACGAACTTACAAAGTGGTCTGATGTGCATCCCTACAAAATCCTGACGTCTCAGTTCCGCCAAGCATTTTGCGTTAATAATCTATTGGTCTTCATAATGTGAATCTCTATCTGAATGCACATAGTTACATATGTTGTGCCACCTACTGGCAATTTTCATTACTGTTTCACGTATGTACACTTAAATTCTAAACACCATCCAATTTTACATTCTATTCGCTTTGTATACTTTTTCTAATCATTTGTGAGAGCACTTCCTTATTACAATGGAAATTTTTATGTTCAGTTACGTTGAACAACGAATAATTCTTAGGGTGGTCCTGAACCCATATTAACTTGTTTGGTTCTTAACTGTGTCTACATCTGTGACAAGAGCAAGGTGGGAAAATGGAGGTCGGTCATAAGTTTTGCTACCGTATCAGGTGGAACATTTCCTTGGTTGTATGTTGCCGAATGATCTGGGTTGGAGAAATTATTGGCAGAAGACATTCTAATGCCATACGTGTATGTTTGTTGCAGTGGATTATTCATCCTGAATCAATAATAGTAGCTCCGATCTATAACGTAAGTGGCATTCATTTCTGTTCTAATAGTGAACTAATTAATGAGAAAATTCACAAGCTCTTCATATACACTGGAGAGCCAAAGAAACTGGTACACCGTGTAGAGGCCCCGCGAGCACGTAAAAGTGCCGGAATTCGACGTAGCATGGACTCGACTAATGTCTGAAGTGTGCTGGAGGGAACTGACACCATGAATCCTGCAGGGCTGTCCTT
Organism: Schistocerca piceifrons; assembly: GCF_021461385.2. Taxonomy (NCBI): domain Eukaryota; kingdom Metazoa; phylum Arthropoda; class Insecta; order Orthoptera; family Acrididae; genus Schistocerca; species Schistocerca piceifrons. The sequence continues at coordinate 1,186,149,044 of NC_060138.1, read as the reverse complement.
AAATCATTAAGAGTACCAGGGTGTGGAGGTCTCTTCTGAACAGCACGTTGCAAGGTATTTCAGATATGCTCAATAATGTTCATGTCTGGGAAGGTTTGTGGCCAGCGGAAGTGTTTAACCTCAGAAGAGTGTTCCTGGAGCCAGTCTGTAGCAATTCTGGACACGTGTGGTGTCGCATTGTCCTGCTGGAATTGCCCAAGTCCGTCGAAATGCACAATGGGCATGAATGGACACAGCAGATCAGACGGGATGCTTTCGTACGTGTCACCTAACAGAGTCATATCTGGACGTATCAGGTGTCCCACATCACTCCACCTTCACACGCACTACACCATAACAGAGCCTCCACCAGCTTGAACAGTCCTCTGCTGACATGCAGCGTCCATGGATTCATGAGATTGTATCCATACCTGTACACGTCCATCCACTCGTATATAATTGGACATGAGACTCGTCACATCAGGAAACATGTTTCCAGTCATCAACATTCCAATGTCGGCGTTGACGGGTCCGGGCGAGGGGTACAACTGTGTGTCGTGCAGTAGATGAGTGGGCCTTAGGCTCCGAAAGCCCATATCTATGATGTTCCGTTGAATGGTCCGCACGCTGACACTTGTTGATGGCCCAGCATTGAAATCTGCAGCAATTTTCGTAAGGTCTGAACTTCTGTCACGTTCAACGATTCTCTTCAGTCGACGTTGGTCCTATTCATGCAGTATCCCCCCTTCCGGCCGCAGCGATGTCGTAGATTTGATGTTTTACCGGACTCCTGATATTCACAGTACACTTGTGAAATTGTCGTATGGGGAAAATCCCCATGTCATGGCTACTTCGGAGATGCTGTGTCCCATCGCTCGGGCACCGACTAAAACACCACATTAAACTGACTTAAATCTTGATGACCTGCCATTGTAGCAGCTGTCACCCGTCTAACAACTGTGCCAGACACGTGTGGTCTTATATAGGGGTTGCCGACCGCAGCGCCGTATCATGCCTTTTTACATATCTCTGTATTTGAATGCACATGCCTATACAATTTTCTTTGGCGCTTTAGTAGATATTGGTTTAACAGCAGGTAGTAAAACTACCGTAGAACGACACCTTGACACGGCTTATAACCCAAGAGGACTTCATCACTAATATCAAAATTCTGTTTACATTCGTAGATATTGGTTTAAAAACAAATATTGAAATTGTATTTGCGTTGCACTGAGGAAATGCCAACTATAAAATAAAAACGTAGCTGACTGCAACATTGCACTTCAGTAGACTGCATTTATATTTCATAATTGTATTTACATAGCACTGAGGAAATGCCAAATAGAAAATAGAAACATAGCTGGACCTTGCCGTTGGTGGGGAGGCTTTCGTGCCTCAGCGATACAGTTAGCCGTACCGTAGGTGCAACCACAACGGAGGGGTATCTGTTGAGAGGCCAGACAAACGCGTGGTTCCTGAAGAGGGGCAGCAGCTTTTTCAGTAGTTGCAGGGGCAACAGTCTGGATGATTGACTGATCTGGCCTTGTAACACTAACGCCGGCAGTGGTGGACGAGCGGTTCTAGGCGCTACAGTCTGGAACCACGGACCGCTACGGTCGCAGGTTCGAATCCTGCCTCGGGCATGGATGTGTGTGATGTCCTTAGGTTAGTTAGGTTTAATTAGTTCTAAGTTCTAGGAGACTGATGATCTCAGAAGTTAAGTCGCATTGTGCTTAGAGCCATTACAATCAATCTTTTTTGTAACACTAGCCAAAACAGCCTCGCTGTGCTGGTACTGCGAACGGTTGAAAGCAAGGGAAAACTACAGCCGTTATTTATCCCGCGGGCATGCAGCTTTACTGAATGGTTAATGATGATGGCGTCCTCTTGGGTAAAATACTCCGGAGGTAAAATAGTCCCTCATTCGGATCTCCGGGCGGGGACCACTCAAGAGGACGTCGTTATCAAGAGAAAGAAAACTGGCATTCTACGGATCGGAGCGTGGAATGTCAGATCCCTTAATCGAGCAGGTAGGTTAAAAAATTTAAAAAGAGAAATGGATAGGTTAAAGTTAGATATAGTGGGATTTAGTCAAGTTCGGTGGCAGGAGGAACAAGTCTTTTGGTCAGGCGAATACAGGGTTATAAATACAAAGTCAAATAGTGGTAATGCAGGAGTAAGTTTAATAATGAATAAAAAATAGGAATGCGGGTAAGCTACTACCAACAGCATAGTGAACGCATTATTCTGGCCAAGACAGACACGAAGCCCACGTCTACTACAGTAGTACAAATTTATATGCCAACTAGCTCTGCAGTTAACGAAGAAATTGAAGGAAAGTATGACGAAATAAAAGAAATTATTCAGATAGTGAAGGGATCCGAAAATTTAATAGTCATGGGTGACTGGAATTCAGTAGTAGGAAAAGGGAGAGAAGGAAACGTAGTAGGTGAATATGGATTGGGGCTAAGAAATGAAAGATGAAGCCGCCTGGTAGAATTTTGCGCAGAGCACAACTTAATCATAGCTAACACTTGGTTCAAGAATCATAAAGGAAGGTTGTATACATGGAAGAAGCCTGGAGATACTAACAGATTTCAGATAGATTATCTAATGGTAAGACAGAGGTTTAGGAACCAGGTTTTAAACTGTAAGACATTTCCAGGGGCAGATGTGGACTCTGACCACAATCTATTGGTTATGAACTGTAGATTAAAACTGAAGAAACTGCAAAAAGGTGGGAATTTAAGGAGATGGGACCTGGATAAATTGACTAAATTAGAGGTTGTACAGAGTTTCAGGGAGAGCGTAATGGAACAAATGGCAAGATTGGGGGAAAGAAATACAGCAGAAGAAGAATGGGTAGCTTTGACGGATGAAGTAGTGAAGGCAGCAGTGGATCAAATAGGTAAAAAGACGAGGGCTAGTAGAAATCCTTGGGTAACAGAAGAGATATTGAATTTAATTGATGAAAGGAGAAAAAATTAAAATGCTGTAAGTGAAGCATGCAAAAAGGAATACAAACGTCTCAAAAATGAGATCGACAGCAAGTGCAAAATGGCTGAAGCAGGGATGGCTAGAGGATTAATGTAAGGATGTAGAGGCTTATCTCACTAGGGGTAAGATAGATACTGCCTACGGGAAAATTAAAGAGACCTTTGGAGAAAAGAGAACCACTTGTATGAATATTAAGAACTCAGATGGAAACCCAGTTCTAAGCAAAGAAGGGAAAGCAGAAAGGTGGAAGGAGTATATAGAGGGTCTATACAAGGGCGATGTACTTGAGGACAATATTATGGAAAGGGAAGAGGATGTAGATGTAGATGAAATGGGAGATATGATACTACGTGAAGAATTTCACAGAGCGCTGAAAGACCTAAGTCGAAACAAGGCCCCGGGAGTAGACAACATTCCATTAGAACTACTGACGGCCTTGGGAGAGCCAGCCCTGAAAAACTCTACCATCTGGTGAGCAATATGTATGAGACAGGCGAAATACCCTCAGACTTCAAGAAAAATATAATAATTCCAATACCTAAGAAATCAGGTGTTGAGAGATGTGAAAATTACCGAACTATCAGTTTAATAAGTCACGGCTTCAAAATACTAACACGAATTCTTTACAGACGAATGGAAAAGCTAGTAGAAGCCGACCTAGGGCAAGATCAGTTTGGATTCCGTAGAAATATTGGAACACGTTAGGCAATACTGACCCTACGACTTATCTTAGAAGCTAGATTAAGGAAAGGCAAACCTACGTTTCTAGCATTTGTAGACTTAGAGAAAGCTTTTGACAATGTTGACTGGAATACTCTCCTTCAAATTCTGAAGGTGGCAGGGGTTAAAAACAGGGAGCAAAAGGCTATTTACAATTTGTATAGAAACCAAATGGCGGTTGTAAGAGTTGAGGGGCATGAAAGGGAAGCAGTGGTTGCGAAGGGAGTGAGACAGGGTTGTAACATCTCCCCGATGTTATTCAATCTTTATATTGAGCAAGCAGTGAAGGAAACAAAAGAAAAATTCGGAGTAGGTATTAAAATCCATAGAGAAGAAATAAAAACTTTGAGGTTCGCCGATGACATTGTAATACTGTCAGAGACAGCAAAGGACTTGGAAGAGCAGTTGAACGGAATGGATAGTGTCTTGAAAGGAGAATATAAGATGAACATCAACAAAAGCAAAACGAGGATAATGGAATGTAGTCGAATTAAGTCGGGTGATGTTGAGGGAATTAGATTAGGAAATGAGACACTTAAAGTAGTAAAGGAGTTTTGCTATTTGGGGAGCAAAATAACTGATGATGGTCGAAGTAGAGAGGATATAAAATGTAGACTGGCAATGTGAAGGAAAGCGTTTCTGAAGAAAAGAAGTTTGTTAACACCGAGTATAGATTTATGTGTCAGGAAGTCGTTTCTGAAAGTATTTGTATGGATTGTAGCTATGTATGGAAGTGAAACATGGACGATAAATAGTTTAAACAAGAAGAGAATAGAATATTTCGAAATGTGGTGCTACAGAAGAATGCTGAAGATTAGATGGGTTGATCACATAACTAATGAGGAGGTGTTGAATAGGATTGGGGAGAAGAGAAGTTTGTGGCACAACTTGACTAGAAGAAGGGATCGGTTGGTAGGACATGTTCTGAGGCATCAAGGGATCACCAATTTACTATTGCAGGGAAGCGTGGAGGGTAAAAATCGTAGAGGGAGACCAAGAGATGAATACACCAAGCAGTTTCGGAAGGATGTTGGTTGCAGTAAGTACTGGGAGATGAAGAAGCTTGCACAGGATAGAGTAGCATGGAGAGCTGTATCAAACCAGTCTCAGGACTGAAGACCACAAAAACAACAACAACAGCTGACTGCAACATTGCACTTCAGTAGACGGCATTTATATTTCACATGTAGTGTGAGTTGAGATATTTGAATAAAGTGATTTGCGTGTGTGTGCTTGTTTGTGTGACTCTGCGTGTGTTCGTGCGTGCTTTCGGATAGGAGTGTGAATGTGAACGTGTTTTCTTCTATTCTTGCTTTAGGGGTATTGTGGTTGCCTTGTGACGTCGGATTTGTGTTGTATTCTAAGTCGTAATACGGCGTTGTACTTGTATATCGCCGTTGTTGACAACTGTATTTGCTTGAAATCGTACAAGGTAGGAACAAAGTGTGTGTGTGTGTGTGTGTGTGTGTGTGTGTGTGTGTGTGTGTGTGTGTGTGTGTATGGGTGTGTGGGTGGGGAGGTTTTCGTGATCGCTGTCTTGCTGTACCTTATGTTTGTTAAATAGTGAAAGCCTACGCTCGTTAAATAGTGAAAGTAAAATCACAAAGCAGTCAAATAACCAATATATTACCAATTGGTTACCTGTTGTAGATACGTGTAAGCAAATGTGTGTGTCGTTGTTGTACAATAGGAGTGGTTTCGACACATTAATGTAGTGAGAATTGTGCCTGATCTTAATTTTTTAGACGAATTTTTGATGCCAAAAACACAGTCATATTTGAAAGTGGCTAGGTATACATTCCAATGAACAGTTGGACGTAGAACCGTTTATTATTTTATAGTGTTTAAGCCAGAGGTTGGAAATACCGCTCCAGTTGTAAAGTTCTTTTATTATCACACGATAAGTTTCGGGCACTTATAAGCCCATCTTCAGGTGTCGTAAATTAGTGCTGTGGCCCCCGAGCGCCGCGGTGGACGTGTACTAGGCTAGGTGTGTAAAGTTTTATACTCGCTTTAGTGAGTTCTTATCCAATGATGCCGAGTCATGATGGTGATGATACGGCAACATAAGGGTTATATGTTATGTCTTTCAGTAGCTGCGATGCAACTACAACTGTGCGGCGTGGGTTTCGTTGGAGGAACAGCACTGAAACTCCTACAAGGTAATTTGAGAACGCGTTACAGATCGCACGATGGCTATTGACGGCGCATGATCTCGCTGTAAATTTGTCTTTGGAACAGTTTGTTGTAAAACCACCATAAACCGCAAATAATGTGTTAATCTGCAACCAATTTAGACGCAAATATGGTTCTACCTGCGTGCAAGTAAAACATACTGAATTACTCTGGAAAATTAGATAGTTATTTTAAAAATAAGTACTTTTAAATTCCCTACAAATTTCTATCTTAGTTGTCGTATAAGATACAGTCTCTAAAAGCAGATGGATCTCTTAGAAATACGCTACAGCTTGTACTCGAAGTGACTGAATAGGTAACCTCAGATCTACAAAATGATGATAACATACTGGAATGTATTCAAGCCCACACAATGAAATTAAATTGCGAGCTCTAGAAGTTAATAGGCTAGTTCTTATGGTTCATATTCCACTCTTTTTCATGCTCACATCCGTCATTCGTTCAACGTCCTCTTCCGTAATGACACCGACAGACAAGTTAATAGCCTCTTCCACATTCATACGTCAGAGTAATGTATAAGGTCTGAGGCGCTAATTCTAGCTTTTGCTGACTTCTATGAAATGCACGAAAGTCACAGAAAATCTTTTGAGGTGTAACTAACACGTGTACTTCGTGCAGCACTGCATTTTTTTGCGACAAAGCAGTCTATCCAGTTCTAAGTACTCGCTTTTCTGGAATGGAAGTCGCTGAATGCAAAACCATTAACGTCGTACTGCAGGAGCGTTTGATGGTTCCATTTACAAGGGACTCATTCAGTGCGGGAGCTTTGAACCGACAGGCACGGAAAGAAAAGGGAGCGCTATTTTCCAATTATCCATTCTTTATACCACATATACTTACGCCTTTGTCTGACCACACAGAAAACAATGGATGCCAACGAGTATTGTTCTACAAAAGATCCCGAGTGGCGTGTGACGGCTGAAATGACAACTGAATAAGAGTGAGCCAAAGAGGATGTACAAAAATCTGTCATTTTTCTGCGATCACACCTAGTTCAGAGAACTGAACAGTACCTCATTTGATATTTTTTATGCTTCACGCGCGTAAGGAATTAATGTTAACAACTGTAAAAAAAAATTCGTTTGTGTCTTGACGAATGGATAGATGACTCTAATGTGTTAGTTTGATGTAGAACAAACAATGTATTTACATTAATAGTGTTCAAACGCTATAATATATATATATATATATATATATATATATATATATATATAAATTGGTGATATCCAGTTTTACAAATTTTCCTTTTTCAGACGGATACACGTGGATGATTTCGATCTTATACTGACATATGAGATTTCTTGTAAAAGCATATCACATGACAGAGAAATGTATGGGAATGAGATTTTCACTCTGCAGCGGAGTGTGCGCTGATATGAAACTTCCTGGCAGATTAAAACTGTGTGCCCGACCGAGACTCGAACTCGGGACCTTTGCCTTTCGCGGGCAAGTGCTCTACCAACTGAGCTACCGAAGCACGACTCACGCCCGGTACCCACAGCTTTACTTCTGCCAGTACCTCGTCTCCTACCTTCCAAACTTTACAGAAGCTCTCCTGCGAACCTAGCAGAACTAGCACTCCTGAAAGAAAGGATATTGCGGAGACATGGCTTAGCCACAGCCTGGGGGATGTTTCCAGAATGAGATTTTCACTCTGCAGCGCACACTCCGCTGCAGAGTGAAAATCTCATTCTGGAAACATCCCCCAGGCTGTGGCTAAGCCATGTCTCCGCAATATCCTTTCTTTCAGGAGTGCTAGTTCTGCTAGGTTCGCAGGAGAGCTTCTGTAAAGTTTGGAAGGTAGGAGACGAGGTACTGGCAGAAGTAAAGCTGTGGGTACCGGGCGTGAGTCGTGCTTCGGTAGCTCAGTTGGTAGAGCACTTGCCCGCGAAAGGCAAAGGTCCCGAGTTCGAGTCTCGGTCGGGCACACAGTTTTAATCTGCGAGAAATGTATGGTTTCGGTCTCGGTCAGACGATATTAGTATGTGGCTACATTTTAATTTAGTATGCGCCCCATTGCAGGGTGAATGTCGTCGGAAGGCACCCCACGACAGACTGTGCAGGTAGGCTGTTTAGGTTTTTATGTTGGTAGCTTTTTGTATTAAAATCACTGTTTGCGCTGTGTGCAGTCTGTAGCTAGTTGGATTCATTGTTGGATTATACGCTACTGTAGTGTAGGGCAGTTGGATATGAACAGAGCGTAGCATTGGGCAGTTGGAGGTGAGCCGCCAGGAGTGGTGGATGTGTGGAGAGAGATGCCAGTGTCTTGAGAGATTACTATTGAAACTGAACTTGTTGTACCGTTCCAGTGTTTTATTAAATTGCTAGCACGCAGAAATTATTAGCAAGAGTTTCTTCTCTTGCAGGTAATACCTCAGCTGGTGACCAAAAGGAGAGAATGGACTAAACAGTGTTATTTATTGAATTTGTTTCTGTTGTGTACCACGTTTCCCATTTTCCTTTCCTTTCTGCGGCCTGGACGGTGTAAATGAGGGATTGTGTGAAGTAGCAGAAAGCTTAAGGCACAGATTGTAACACTGCATGAATGGTCGTTCTGGGTAGGGTAGTACCAACCCCCCAAGCGTGAACAAGTTTAGCAGAGACCAAGTTTGCAGGTCAGGGCAAAGATGACACGTAGGCGCGCGTATTGGCTCTGTCAATTTGGCGCGCCACCCTCATCACGTTTGTAAGCGGAACGGTTAGACGAATTCGGTTCAAAATGGTTCAAATGGCTCTGAGCACTATGGGACTCAACTGCTGAGGTCATTAGTCCCCTAGAACTTAGAACTAGTTAAACCTAACTAACCTAAAGACATCACAAACATCCATGCCCGAGGCAGGATTCGAACCTGCGACCGTAGCAGTCTTGCGGTTCCAGACTGCAGCGCCTTTACCGCACGGCCACTTCGGCCGGCTAGACGAATTCGGTTGGAAGAGCACTTCTTCCTGGGTCGTGGTGCTGGACAGACGTGGAGACGCAGCTCTCGTTTTGGTATTGTTAACATAGGTATTACATTGTCTGAAATCTGCTCTGTAATGAAGTCCAGATGTTGAAATCTGGTGCGAAATTACCACCGAACCCCATAAGGGAATTGATTTCTTAATTTACTCGAATTGCAGTAGACCTTGCGTTAGTGCCTTGTTCAGGCAACGCACCATGTGCCTTATGCTCACGGTCACGTTATTGCTCTGTGCTTAACGGAAATTCACTCATTCAATGTATTTTAATCTGCTCTTCCATTTACAGTAATACTTTGGGGATTTTTATTTATTTTCCGTATGTTTTCTTTGTGAACTTGCTTTCGCGCCACGTGGTCGGTTGGAGCAACCGCCGCATTGATAAATTGTAGTTTCGGTCTGAAAATATATTGTACACGATGAATAGTCATACGATAGTGAGCGAGTGTAAAATAGGGAAGTAATAATCGTGTGTGTCCATATTTTTCTGGGTTTGTGTTGGCTACTGTAACTTGGCCATGTGTGTTGAACAGCATTGACGTGATGTTTCTTGTGCACCCCCATAACGAGTTTATTGGTTGGCTATGTTGTGCGTTCAGTGAAATACTCGTGCCACTAGGAAAGGTAGCGGTTTTAATGCCCACTGATTTGATAAAAATTTGCGATATACTCTTCCACCTTGACTTAGTTTTGCTTGTATTGTCTTTGCGGAATTTGTTCTGAGTAATCTATAGTAACTGAATGTAATAACCGAGGGTTTAGGTATAATTGTGCGGTTGTATAGAATTACATTGAAGCCAGGTCTGCGCTCCTCTGTCCCATTCCATAATTACATGGCGAAACTGAACCATGTTAACTAGAGACCGGTTTTGATTATGTACATTGCAAGAGAAACACGACTAGTTGTTGAAATACCATCGGTACTGAATAAATATCAATTAATATCTACCCTAGACAGATTATTTACTCCTTCCATCATAAAGGATAGGTGGCAGTCAGCACCACAGTCGAATTCTGGGTCATGAAAGCAAATAAAAGCTATATACTGCCTATTAAGCCCTGTATAGGTGCCTTCTGTAGTGGTTCAAACAAATGCGTTATCCGTTGCGTTCAGATTTCTACCGGTTCGTTAAAACCTTCCGCTAGAAATTATTAATACCCAGCAATAACAAGCAGGGGCCAGTAATTTCGTGGACCACACGAATTTAAGAAACCGTTTACTACAGATGGTATCTTGCAGGAGCTGTAGGACGTGTCAAAGCGACGGAAATCTACCTAGAACGGAGACTTTTACCACCAACAGTAATGGAAGGTTACCTTGCACTATGAGCGGACGAACCGGACGTGTGTCCGTCTGAAAAAGGAAATTTGTACAACTGCATGTCACCTATTTTATATATAGGGCTATTACAAATGATTGAAGCGATTACATATATTCACTGCAACTCCATTCATTGATATATGATCACGACACACTACAGATACGTAGAAAAACTCATAAAGTTTTGTTTGGCTGAAGCCGCACTTCAGGTTTCTGCCGCCAGAGCGCTTGAGAGCTCAGTGAGACAAAATGGCGACAGGAGCCGAGAAAGGATATGTCGTGCTTGAAATGCACTCACATCAGTCATTCATAACAGTGCAACGACACTTCAGGGCGAAGTTCAACAAAGATCCACCAACTGCTAACTCCATTCGGCGTTGGTATGCGCAGTTTAAAGCTTCTGGATGCCTCTGTAAGGGGAAATCAACGGGTCGGCCTGCAGTGGGCAAAGAAAAGGCTGAACGCGTGCGGGCAAGTTTCACGCGTAGCCCGCGAAAGTCGACGAATAAAGCAAGCAGGGAGCTAAACGTACCACAGCCGACGGTTTGGAAAATCTTACGGAAAAGGCTAAAGCAGAAGCCTTACCGTTTACAATTGCTACAAGCCCTGACACCCGATGACAAAGTCAAACGCTTTGAATTTTCGGCACGGAAGAGGATGCTCATGGAAGAGGATGCGTTCAGTGCGAAACTTGTTTTCAGTGATGAAGCAACATTTTTTTCTTAATGGTGAAGTGAACAGACACAATGTGCGAATCTGGGCGGTAGAGAATCCTCACGCATTCGTGCAGCAAATTCGCAATTCACCAAAAGTTAACGTGTTTTGTGCAATTTCACGGTTCAAAGTTTACAGCCCCTTTTTCTTCTGCGAAAGAAACGTTACAGGACACGTGTATCTGGACATGCTGGAAAATTGGCTCATGCCACATCTGGAGACCGACAGCGCCGACTTCATCTTTCAACAGGATGGTGCTCCACCGCACTTCCATCACGATGTTCGGCATTTCTTAAACAGGAGATTGGAAAAACGATGGATCGGTCGTGGTGGAAATCATGATCAGCAGTTCATGTCATGGCCTCCACGCTCTCCCGACTTAACCCCATGCGATTTCTTTCTGTGGGGTTATGTGAAAGATTCAGTGTTTAAACCTCCTCTACCAAGAAACGTGCCAGAACTGCGAGCTCGCATCAACGATGCTTTCGAACTCATTGATGGGGACATGCTGCGCAGAGTGTGGGAGGAACTTGATTATCTACTTGATGTGTGCCGAATCACTAAAGGGGCACATATCGAACATTTATGCCTAAAAAAACTTTTTGAGTTTTTGTATGTGTGTGCAAAGCATTGTGAAAATATCTCAAATAATAAAGTTATTGTAGAGCTGTGAAATCGCTTCAATCATTTGTAATAACCCTGTATATATATATATATATATATATATATATATATATATATATATATATATATATATATATATATATATATAATGGCTTTTGAACACTAAACACGTAAATACATTGTTTGTTCTCCATCAAAATCTTTCATTTGCTAACTATGTCTATCAGTAGTTAGTTTCTTTAGTAGTTAGAATCTTTTATTTAGCTGGTAGTATTGGCGCTAGCTGTTTTGCAGCAGTTCGAGTATCGAAGATTTTTGTGAGGTGATTCATAAAGGGTATAGGTTATAGTTAGTCAGGGCCAAACTTTTGTAGGGATTATTGAAAGTCAGATTGCGTTGCTCTAAAATATTGTGTGTCAGTTTAGACATGATCAGAATAAGTAAAGATAAAACAGTCTCAGTACGTTTAGTTTTGCTCAGCTGTTTGAAAATCAAATAACGTAAGAGTTTTTCCAGCACTGCCATTCTTAATTTTCTAAGTGGACGTTTCAACTGTAGAACTTCGTACTCTGCTTACCTTGTAATTTAGCTGTTGCTTAAATGCGCTAGGTGCCGAGCAATCAACGTAATTTATTTTTGTTTGTGTATCTACTGTACTTTACATTGACATCCATGAAGATACCAGGTCGTGATAAAAGCCTCCAATCAGGATCTTTAACTAATGGTTGCGTCTCTACGAGGAAACTTTCTTGATAATGCAATGCACTCTACACGTTTCTACAAACTTCTGTGTCGTGGTTAATGAAATTCAAGTCACAACTTTACCAAGGTCGGCTTTTGAAAATGAAACGATGTCGAGAGCTGCTGAGTTCATTTCTATGCCGTTGTCAGATCATTGAATAGACACGATACACGCTGAAGAATAAAGGAAAATAAATATGAAATGATATTGTGTTGTAAACCAGAATACATCCGAAATAGAGAAAACATAGTAGGGGAACTGAAAAAGTTCCATTGCTTAGCTATGGGAAATGACAATGACCCGAACAGATACCACACAAGGGCAAGGAAAGGGCTGGTCCCGGCGGAGGTTCGAGTCCTCCCTCAGGCATCGGTGTTGTGTTTGTCCTTAGGGTAATTTAGGTTAACTCGTGTGTAAGCTTAGGGGCTGATGACCTTAGCAGTTAAGTCCCATAAAATTTCACACACATTTGAATTTTTTTTTTTTTTTTTTTGACAAGGAAAGACATGGGGAAGATGAAAAGCTACCAAGCTGAAGAGAGGTGACTAAATTTAACATCAGTGTCTTTCAAGACATGCTCGAAGGCAAGTAGCGTGTGCCCAAAAAAACACATAGTAGATCCGCGAATAGCAAAATTGCAGTAGAAACTGTGCCTAAAGATCTAACAGCGCCATGAACTGCCAAGTCACGAAGACGAGTTGATCAGAGATGCGTTTCCTCAACCATATCAGGATGTGCATCACGATAATGTACATATAAAGCGACACAATCATGTGTAGTCCTAGCACAAAAAACAGGATTCTCTCAAGGAATAATCACGGAATCTGGAAATATTATTCATGTAATACCTCAAACGACCTCTCGTAAATAGTAAGGCAGGCGAACAAGTATATTCTGTTTTCCGAGATCTCCGAAAAGAGTGACGCCTGTATCACAGCATTCACTAGTAAACAATTATTCGGGGTATGTTCCCTGACATTTGGACTCCTCGATAAATATCTGAGTAATGGCAAACCACCTCCGCTAGGACCTTGCCTACTCGGCGGTGCGTGTCTCACACATCGTGCTCTACGCTCCTTGTAGTATGAGACGACATCATCATCATCATCACTTGGCAGTACCATATACTAGATTAAGAATTTTCACTAAAAACAACAGTTACATTGGCTGGGCCCCAAGAAACCCTAGCAGTACCTTTAACGTTCAGAGTACACATAAACGATTTGTTAGGATAGACAGCTCTAGACTCTTTTTCGCTGATAACGCGGATGTCTACAGAAAAGAGTCATAGTTTGTAGTGTCATGATGATCTCTCCACTTACATAAGATCAGGATAGCACCATTCGGATCTCAGAGAGGTACTGACAAGGGGACGGTGACAATGAGAATAAGACTGAATAACCAGCGAAAGGGTAACGTTCTACGAAGTAAGGTGTGGAATGTCAGAATTTTAAACATGATGCGAAAGCTAGAAAACCTGTAAAGGGAAATACTGATGCTCAATCCAGATGTAGTCGGGTCAGTGAAATGCAATGGACAGAGGATAAGGATTTCTGACCAGACAAGTAAAGGGTATCATCAACAGGAGCAGAAAATGGAATAACGGGAGTAGGATTCACTATAAATACGAAGGTAGGGCAGAAAGCGAGTCACTGTGAACAGTTCAGCCATAGGACTGTTCTCACCAGTACCGACAGCACGCGAACATCGACAATAATAGAGCACGTATACATGCCAACAGCGCAAGCAGATGAGAAGAGATAAAGTATATGAGAATACTGAAGGTAATTCAGTACGCAAAAGGAGATAAAAATCTTATAGTTAACGGGAACTGGAATATGGTTGTAGATGAAGGAGAAGAAGAAAGGGTTATGAGAGAGTATGGGCTTGGTAGCAGAAATAAGAGAGGAGAATGACTAGATGAGTTCTGCAAAATGTTGCAGATAATATTAGAGAATGCTCTGTTCAAGAATTGTAAGAGGAGGTACTATATTTGAAAGAGGTTGGCGGATATAGGAAGATTTCTGTTAGATTACATCATCCTCAGGCAGAGATTCCCAAATCAGATCTTAGATTGTAAGACTTACCCAGAAGTAAAGAGACTAGTCAGGAAGAATCAATGCCGAAAGGAGGCTATAGATATCGCGATAATGTATAAATCAATTGGCAGTTCAGTTAAAGATGAATGGACATCTCTAAAAGGATCAATCACAGAAGGTGCAAAGAAAGCAAGAGGTACAAGAGGAATAACTGGGAAGAAATCAGGGATAACAAAAGAACATCAAATGCCGGATATAAAATAAATGTTCGAGAGTGGGATTCAAATTCAAGGTGAATGGATATCAGTGATAAAATTCGCTGGTGACGTTACTGTTCTCATTGAAAGTGAAAGAGAGTTATAGGATATATTGAATGGAATGAACAGTTTAATGAGTGCAGAATATGGTTTGAGAGTAAATCGGAGAGTGACGAAAGTTATGAAAGGGAGCGTAAATGGGAACTGTGAGAAACTTAACATCAGATTCAGGGATCACGAAGTACAGTAAGTTATGATTCTCAACTATATAGGCAGCGCTATAACCCATGCTGGACGGAGTAAGGAAGATATAAAAAAAGATTAGCACTGACCGAAGCTGCATTTGGGCCAAGAGAAGTCTACTAATACCAACCATAAGTTTCAATTTGATGATTTTTTTTTTTTTTTTTTAGGTAGTACGTTCCGAGCTCAGCATCATATGGCAGTAAAACATGGACAGTGAGGAAGAAGAAACAGAGTCGAAGCATTAAATATATGATTTTACAGAAGAATGATGAAAAATGAGTGGACTGGTATTGTAAGGAATGGAAAGGTTCTCCGGATAATCGGGGAGAAAAGAACTTACGGAAAACGTTGAAAAGAGAAAGGGATGGGATGATACATCTGTTAAGACGTGAGGGAATAACTTCCATGGTACTAGCGGTAGCAGTAGAGGGTAAAACAGAGACTGGAATAAATTCAGCAAGTAGCTGATGTTTTAGGATGCAGTTGCAACTCTGAGATGAAAATCTGGCCACATCAAACTATTCAGAAGACTGATGACTCAGAGTACGTTTTCGACAACACTTGCGTGTGATTTAATAAATAACAGCTGTTTTTGAATATAGATAAGTGTAAGATAATGTTTATAACAAAGAGGCAAAACCGTATAGTATTAGATTACAAGATTATAATCGCATAACTTGAATATGTTCATCCTATAAGCCTCTATGCGTAATAATAACCACGGATATAAAATAGAATGTTTAAAAAATTACCGTTTGGAATGGCGAATTTAATACTTGGATTTGTTGTAAGGGTGTTAAGAATTTTTAAAACATTTGTAAAATAAATTGCATACAAAGCGCTAGTGTCACCACATCTATTGTTCATAGGTTTGGAGTCCTTAAATACACATTCAGAAAAAAATACAACGCCCTTAAGGACTACGTTGGATGGCACAAGGCTATGATAAGTGTTTACTGAGGGGTTGTAATGTTAGTGATTCATTTGTCACCGTCATGGGCGATCAGATGTAGCTCAGGAGACCTCTGTCTGCGCCCACCGTTCTGGTTCTGCAGGCAGTAATTCTGATGAGTTTCGAGGCGAACAGTGTTTGCAACATACATTCTTTGCTGTACCGCCTGTTGAATCACTGTGGGCCTGCGAGAAGGTGGATGGACGTATCAGCGTATCGCTGGAATGCTGCACATGCTGGGCACTGTGTATCGATGATGCGTCGATGCTTTCAGTAATGGCCTGTGAAGTACTGTTACACCCGTGGGAGAGATTACGTGTAGTACAGACTCACGTCAGGATTGACGCATTTTGCGAGCAGCGATTGCCGACCGAACATCATCCAGGGAAGAAAAAAAATGGATCAAATGGCTCTGAGCACTATGGGACTTAACATCTATGGCCATCAGTCCCCTAGAACTTAGAACTACTTAAACCTAACTAACCTAAGGACATCACACAACACCCAGTAATCACGAGGCAGAGAAAATCCCTGACCTCGCCGGGAATCGAACCCGGGAACCCGGGCGCGGGAAGCGAGAACGCTACCGCACGACCACGAGCTGCGGACTCCAGGGAAGAAATCTAGGCACAAGTTGCACCTGACGTGTCAACAAAGGCTATTGGTAACTGTATGCTCGAAGAAGCACTACAGTCACGATTGCCTCTGGAGATTCTACCTTTGACACCACAACACCGCCGAGCACAGCTATGCACCACAACACCACCGATAACACCTGAAAGGGTCGATTGGAAAGTGGAATGGCATTCCGATGTCTTCAGTGACAACAATAAGTTCTCTCTGTAAGCGAGCGTTGGATGTACACGTGGACAGCACAGGCCTGGAGGGTGGACCACGCTGGGTTGCATTCACCCACGACGCTCAGATCCCAACTAAGCATTATGGAGCAGAGGGGGACGAGGGAGAGGACTCATGGAGCAGGAAGGGGGAGAGGGGGACCTTCATTTACATCTCTCATTTGGATTATCTGTAGGGTAAAGTAACCGCTACAAAGCACGGGTGTGACTGCCATTTCTTCGAAAGGAAGATGATGTACTTTCTCAGCAGGACATTGCAATGCAACGTTCTCCTCGTTGCTGACAACAACTTCCTCTGCCCAACAGGATCACCAGATCTCCTGCCAACGGGACACGTGTAAGCAAGAACTTACTCATATTCCAGAGCTTCCAAGAAGCGTTGCTGAATTAAACAATAAAAAGGGCAAGATGCTGAGGACGATTTATCGCGAGATGCCATTTGGCATTTTTATAATGGATGGCACTGGAGAATACGCATCAGCATTACAGCCAGTGACTGGTACATTGTTACTACATGGGCGCTCTTTACTGTGACACCTGTATTTCACCTGGTATGAATTTGTCGTCAGAGCACTGATTATCGTGATGCTGAACACCGTATTAAAATGAATAACAACTATCTACAAGAATGCGGTTCAGATTTCCATCATTAGACCATCCAGATTTATATAGTCTTTAGTTTTCCCACATCAGGTGACTGAGCTGATGGTTTCTTTGAAAGCACCATGTCTGATCACTCACTGTAACTTATCTTTTACAGGCGAGGACAGTAAAAAACTGGCGCGCGGGATTAGTCGAGCGGTCTATGGCGCTGCAGTCATGGACTTCAAAATGTTTCAAATGGCTCTGAGCACTATGGGACTCAACTGCTGTGGTCATTAGTCCCCTAGAACTTAGAACCACTTAAACCTAACTAACCTAAGGACATCACACACACCCATGCCCGAGGCAGGATTCGAACCTGCGACCGTAGCAGCAGCGCGGCTCCGGGCTGGAGCGCCTAGAACCGCACGGCCACCGGGGCCGACGCAGTCATAGACTGTGCGGCTGCTCCCTACGGAGATTCGAGTCCTCCCTCGGGCATTGCTGCGTGTGTTTGTCCTTAGGATAATTTAGGTTAAGTAGTGTGTAAGCTTAGGGACTGATGACCTTAGCAGGTAAGTCCCATAAGATTTCACACACATTTGAACAATTAGTAACGAACCAACTTCCCGTCCCATACTCAAAGAAGACTCCTCACTTGTACAGCATTCCATAGAAATACGTATATAATTAAGCAGTTTCAAGATAATAAAGTACGGTGCCGATATAGTGTTCAAACCGACATGAGGCACGCCTGAGTATTTGAACACTGCGAAAGTCGTACACCCATCGCTGCCAACGCGTCTGATATACACAATCGCATGCACATGCGATCAGTTGTAATTGTAACTACTTACAGAAGCACTATCACTCAGCTTAAAGAATACAACGGAAGATGTCGTCCAGGTAACATGGGAGAATCGCCCGAAGTAATCAAACACTGGGCACCATCAAATTCGATTCTGCGATACTAAACTTTTACCAAGCTCCAAATATTACTATTGTGTGGATTAACGCGAGGTGGGAGTGAGTGAGTGAATTTTATTTTGTATGCCCACCTTTCACGGTGTAACAACAGTTTTAGCCCTTTTTTCAGATTCGTTTTATATGTGTATAAAACAGAACTAATAATGTAGAAACTCCACAACACACTTCGGCGAGGCGTGAATCCGGGATTTTGTCAACGATCCGATGATATTACTAAACTATCGTAGCGCAGTGACGCATAGACATTTCGGCGTCCTCAACTATCTGCGTGCGAGCGTGCGCTGTGATTCACGTGCATTCCATGCATGGTTGAAGAAGGTTGAGCAGGGCCTGCTGTTCCTGCGTCGGGAATCTTAGTGGATGTGTTGTCATCTCAGTTTTGTTTCTCTTCTCGGTTGTCACAGTTGTGCTTTCTTCTTCTTTTGCTGCCAGGTGGCCATTCCAGGAGCAGGTCGGGCCATCTGGTGGCTGGGCGCCATTGGAGTTGGATGCCCAGTCCGATGACCAGCGGGTTTTGCGATGTCCTCGCCGACGCGTAGAATCTCGCCACGAGAGTACGGAGGCGGCGCTGCAGCAACGGAATACCGGTGATGTCGTGTAGCTACCTTGTGTCGTAGTCTCTTGGGACATAGAGCGCCAGCAAGAGGGCTTTATTCTGCACTCGCTGCAGTGTCTGCAGATGAGTGCCTGCCGCGTTTCTCCGCACCATGGCCGCCTACTCAATCACCGGCCTGATTAAGTGCTAAGTAGAGGGAGAGGGCGCAGGGGAGGGGGGGGGGGGGAAGGGGGCAGCGTAGTCGTCGGGTTGAGTAGGGGATACAGCAAGCGCATCCTTCCGAGCCCTCGGCCTGTCATATCCTGGATGTGTGGTCCCCAGGTCAGGTGCCGTTGTAAGCTGATGCCGGGGTATCTACCAGTGTCAGACCACGGAACGGGGCCTCCCATGATCGGCACTTGCGGCAATGCGTAGCGAATTCGCCGGTGCGTGAACACCAACGCCTGGCTCTTCCCAGCATTGAACTTTGAGCTGCCATTTGTTAGCCCAAGCTCCAAGCTCATTGCAGGCAAGTTGCAGGCGGGGGCACATCAGCTGAGCGCTCAAGCTGTGCGAGTGGAGCAAGGTGTCTCGGCGTAGAGCGCTCATTGTGCCCTCGGCGTCGTCTTCGGTACGTCGGCGGTGTAGAGAGAGTACAGCAGGGGGCCAAGCACGGACCCCTGCGGTATACCAGCTCGGATGTGGTGCGCCGTTGCGCATAACCATCAGCACGCGCATGGAATGTACGACCGCGCAGATAGGACTGAATCAGGGGGGCTTGTGACACTGATACCCCCTAGAACCTTTTACGAACATGTCCGCGGTACAAACAACAAGTCACTACCAGGGGAAATGCTCAGCGAAAACACATCAAACTCCATACTACCGAAAACAATAAAGCAGGAAAGACGTGCTGCACTACAAAATTACTCCAGATCGGAGTAACAAACAAACAGTCAAGAGGACGAACCAGACACAACCAAGGACCCCAAGCTGAGGAGCATTAATTACATAAACTACGAAAACTCAGAAGTTAACCTACGGCTTACCAGACTAGAAAATCTTCTTCCCAACTACGGAACAAACTGACAGGATGATCCAAACAGTTGAAAATCTGCCAAAGAATCCCAAAGAATTATGTAAGCTTTTAGGGGAGGCATGTGCAAGAAGGGGAGAGGACCTAAACCTAGAGAAAGTGTACAAGGATTTCTAAGTGTTTTTCTTTGTTACATGTCCCTTCTGAAGGTAACACATTTCAATTGCCAGAGTAGTACCCCTAGTAAACATGGAACTAGGTAGACTCTTAGAAGAAACAAAAGCAGACATCGTCTGTGTTCAGAAATATTTTCTGCCAGTCGTTAAGATTTCAGGGCTCCCCTCACATTAAATCACAATAGCAGGAATACCAAACGCGAAAGCCGCGATAATAGTAGTCAATAAAAACCTCATAGTAACACAGATCACCCAGTTTTGCTCTGAATCCACTGCCACAGCAGAAATAACGGACGGGCAGGATGTATGGCTCATGTCATCTATTTACGCCCGGTACTCATATGATATAGAACCTTCCTTAGACAGAATAAAAGACACTGCACGACACTCAGAAAGAAAAATTGTTCAAATGTCTCTGAAGACTATGGGACGTAACATCTGAGGTCATCAGCCCCTAGGCTGAGAACTACATAAACCTAACTAACCTAAGGACAACACACACATCCATGCCACCGTAGCAACAGCGGGGTTCCGGACTGAAGCGCCTAGAACCGCTCTGTCACAACGACCGGCTCGGAAAGTAAAAGGCTGCTCATTCTAACAAATATCAAAGCAAAATCCCCCTTGTGGAACTCAGCTAGAACTGACGACAGAGGGCAACTATGGCTTCACGTGGTAAATGAATGCAACCTCTTGATACTGAATGGGGAGGGTTGACCACCTACCTATCTCAAAGACGCCGGTGATGTAAGTAACATAGACCTTTCTCTAGGGAACGCAAAATCTCTTCCACTAGTCAGTACATGGAGGGTATTAGATAGAGCCACACACGGCGGCCACAACGCAGTCGTCGTAATCACGGACAGATATATCAATACACATAATATGGACCATGAACAGCAGCATTTACTCATAGGAAGAGCCGACTGGCAAAAAGGTCGAGATATTTTTGAGGAATCGTCGTTACACACTGTCCAAGGCAGTATAGATTGCAAAACTCATGTACTGACATATGTCCTACAATGAGCACAGGAAGCAGCTACACCACGGGCAAAAACTGGGTGGGGTCAGAGACAACCGTGGTCGGCAGAACTGACAAGACTAAGGGAGGATTCGCGGGACAAAAGAAAGTACTACCAACAAACAAAGACAGCTCCTGAAAGAAAGATAAGACTAGATCTGTATCGTGACGCTAAACAGAAATATCAGAAAGAACTAAAGACAACAAGGCAAAACTACTGGACCAATTTTGCAAAAACCCAGCTACAGAACGACATTTGGGGACAACCATTCAAGATAGAAATAGGACGAGTAAAGTCACCGACAGTTCTGTCAACACTAAAACAAGCTGACGGCACAATGACCAGAGGATGGAGCCTGAACAGGCTCTTCCCAGATGACGACTCCACACAAGACGAGCGACACCACGCTGACCTAAGAGAGAGCATGGGGCAACCATACATCAGTGACACACTGTCACTGATGTATGGTTGCCTCATGCCATTCGCGCGAGAAGTCGCGACGGCAATCAACAGGTTTAAAAATCGAAAAGCGCCCGTCCCAGACAAAACACTTTCAGAAACATTAAAACAAAACTACTGATGGGGAAAAACCAACGTTTCGATCACGCTTCTTTTGGGTCTACTTGTGCGTTCTTGCTATTCAGTGTCCCTTATGGTTGTCATTACTGTTCACTGTGCATGCCATTATGCCATAATTTTAAAAAGATAGTTCATTTCATTGGTCACTTAAGGAAGAAGAAGAGGGAACTTATTTTAATATTTTCCTCTCTATTCATGTTCTTAAAGTGTTTAAGTATGTCGATGGCCTCTCTAATTTCGCGTTTCGTCACAGCCAACTGCTTGGTGAACACACAGGCTTCGCTAAATTTTATTTCTTTTCCGCAATCTTGCTGATGTTGTGCCACTGTTGATTCGTTATGTTGCTCTAGACGAATATAGCACTCGGGTTCCCGAATTCGCCTTGTTATTGTCTTGCCAGCCCCGCCGATGTATGCCTCTCCACATTCGCATTCCACCTTGTACACAGCTGCAGTGTGTAATGCATCCACCTTATCCTTAGTGGGCCTAGCACGGCCTGGATGCTGCGACCACTAAAAATGACATACTGTCTATACGGTCAGTAACGTTTTTCACATAAGGTAAGCACATAGCTGGCTGCAGTTGGTCTATTTCTTGCTTATCTTTCTTACTTGTACTCGTCGACAAGGCTGTGTGGATCGACTTCTGATTGTAGACATTTAAGCTCAGGGATTATGTTTTTAGTTACACTTAGGCGCTGCGCACGGATTGCCAAAGAACGGATCCCCGAGTTGTTCTGTGCTGCATGGTGGTAGGATTGAGAGTGTAGATACCTGTCTGAATGTGTGGGCTTGCGATATACTCTATATCCCAGTGTACCCTCCGTTGTCCTGTATACTTCGACGTCTAGAAATGGAATTGCACCATTCTTCTCTACTTCGAGTGTGAACTGTATCTTCCCGTGCATGTTGTTCAAATATTCGTGAAACTGGTGAAGTTCCGTTTGACCATGAGGCCATATAGCGAACGCGTCGTCTGCATATATGAACCTCCTGGCCCGTTCGTAAATAGTGACTTCACGTCAAATCTGACCATGATGTCATACTTAAACACCATAAGAACATGAACAGAGAGGAAGGACTGAGGCTTGCCCCATCTTGGTTGCCAGCAATCAGAGCAGAACAGACTGCACAATCAACACGAGGCGCGAGCACTACTGGCGAGTGACTCTCGCCGCGTGGCCGACGTCAAGCACATGGAAAAAGTTTTGAAAATTTATTGAAAGAGCCTAAGGGACCAAACTGAGAGCTCATCGGTTCAAAAGCTCACACACTGTTTAATCTAACTTAAGCTGACTTACGCTAAAGGCAACACACACAGCCATGTCCGAGGGAGTACTAGAAAACTCCGACGGGGGTAGCCGCGCGAACCGTGACAGGACGCCTAGACCGCTCGGCTACTACCGTGCGGCAAGCACTTGGTAAACAGGAGCCAACTTCTCATTTGCTGTTGACCACCAATCACCGTACATAGTACAAGAACCACGGCACAACAGAGGTTACGCTCTCCCTTCACCGCAGTAACTATCTTCATAAAATTACGACGTAATGGCATGCGCAGTGAACAGTTGTCGTTGTTATGGTCTTCAGTCCTGAGACTGGTTTGATACAGCTCTCCATGCTACCCTATACTGTGCAAGCTTCTTCATCTCCCAGTACTTACTGCAACCTACATCCTTCTGAATCTCCTTAGTGTATTCATCTCTTGATCTTCCTCTACGATTTTTACCCTCCACGCTGCCCTCCAATGCTAAATTTGTGATCCCTTGATGCCTTAGAACTTGTCCTACCTACCGATCCCTTCTTCTTGTCAAGTTGTGCCACAAACTCCTCTTCTCCCCAATTCTATTCAATACCTCCTCATTAGTTATGTGATCTACCCATCTAATCTTCAGCATTCTTCTGTAGCACCACGTTTCGAAAGCTTCTATTCTCTTTTAGTCCAAACTATTTGTGGTCCATGTTCCACTTCCATACATGGCTACACTCCATACGAATACTTTCAGAAACGACTTCCTGACACTTAACCCTTTCGTGGTTGATGGGTCATATATGTCCCACTAACTTTGAGCGCCAGTTCGAGTGTCGGGATATATGTTACCCAGCTCTGCACGGTGCTGCCATCTAGGGACGACTGTACTGAACCTAAGAAAAAAATCGGGACTGCACTGCAAAGGCAATAGAGAAGCGGTGACTACTTTTGTTGACTGGCCGGTATATATGGCCGTTGCAACGTCACTTATTTGTGTCGTTCTTCAGTTTTCATCATTTCTCACTTTCCAGCGATGTCTGAAGTAAGTAATTCATCTTGTTATTAACTTAATAACCATTTTTAGTACAAATACAGTGTGGAATGTACTTCTCAGCGACTGTACTATTTTATAATCGAAATAAAATTAGTGGGACACATGTGTCCCAGCAGACATTATTTGTAAACATTAGCAAGACAATTGATTAATTCATCCAGGAGAAAGAGGGAATCAATGCCCACTTTCTTCCCAGCAAAGAGAGGAGTCTCTAGTGTGCCAGATGACGTCCGGCTCGTAAACGTAGGCAAACATGTACCGAAATACAGCGACACTAGGAAGCGATGCAGATTCTGCAGCACAAACTCTAAAGAGAAGAGAACAAATGTTGTTTGCACTGCTTGTGATGTACCACTCTGTGCCACACCATATTTTTCCAAGTTTCATGCCATGCAAAGTTTTGTAAGTATTCATCATGTAGCATGAAAACTGAAATGTAATGAATATTTTTTACACAGGCTCTACACAAATAAAAAGATTACATGCATGTATAACTTGTAGTTATTTTATTCTCTATAAAATCCTGTTTATGGCTAAAAAAATTTAATTACAAATTCAGTCAGTCAGCAGAAAAGGTATCTTGCGTTGGTTCATGGACATGTGTGTCCCACTTCCTGTTGTGAAAAAATTGAGAACTTAAAAAATGTTTTGGTTTTGCAAATATAATAATAAGACTGAAAAGAAACTGTTATCACCTTAATATTTTAAAAATCTGTAAAAAATGAATTTTATCCATGAAGGGGTTAAATCTATACTTGAAGTTACGAAATTTCTCTTCTTCAGAAACGGTTTCCTTGCCTTTGCCAGTCTACAACTTATATCCTCTCTACTTCGACCGTCATCAGTTGTTTTGCTCCCCAAATAGCAAAACTCCTTTACTACTTTAAGCGTCTCATTTCCTAATCTAATTCCCTCAGCATCACCAGACTTAATTCGACTGCATTCCATTATCGTCGTTTTGCTTTTGTTGATGATCATCTTATATCTGCCTTTCAAAACACTGTCCATTCCGTTCAACTGCTTTTCCAAGTCCTTTGCTGTCTCTGACAGAATTACAATGTAATCGGCGAACCTCTAAGTTTTTATTTTTTTCCCCATGCATTTTAATACCTACTCCGAATTTTTCTTTGTTCCCTTTACTGCTCACTCAATATACAGATTGAATAACATCGGGGAGAGGCTACAACCCTGTCTCACTCCCTTCCCAACCACTGCTTCCCTTTCATGCCCCTCGACTCTTATGGCTGCCATCTGGTTTCTGGTTCAAATGGCTCTGAGCACTATGAGACTTAACTTCTGACGTCAGCAGCCCTCTAGAACGTAGAACTACTTAAACCTAACTAACCTAAGGACATCACACACATCCATGCCCGAGGCAGGATTCGAACCTGCGACCGTGGCGGTCTCCCAGTTCCAGACTGTAGCGCCTAGAACCCCTCGGCCATCCCGGCCGGCATCTAGTTTATGTACAAATTTCAAATAGCCTTTCGCTCCCTGTATTTTACCCCTGCCATCTCTAGAATTTCCAAGAGAGTATTCCAGTCAACATTGTCAAAAGTTTTCTCTCAGTCTGCAAATCCTAGAAACGTAGGTTTGCCTTTCCTTAATCTTATCTCTAAGATAAGTCGTAGGGTCAGTATTGTCTCACGTGTTCCCAAATTTTTACGGAATCCAAACTGATCTTCCCCGAGGTCAGCTTCTATTAGTTTTTCCATTCGTCTGTGAAGAATTCGCTTTTGTATTTTGTAGCTGTGACTTATTAAACTGATAGTTCGGTAATTTTCACATCTGTCAACACCTGCTTTCTTTGGGATAGGAATTATTATATTCTTCTTGAAGTCTGAGGGTATTTCGCCTGTCTCATACATCTTGCTCACCAGATGGAAGAGTTTTGACAGGACTGGCTCTCCCAAGCCCGTCAATAGTTCTAATGGAATATTGTCTACTCCTGGCGCCTTGTTTCGACTCAGGTCTTTCAGTGCCCTTGTCAAACTCTTCACACAGTATCGTATTTCCCATTTCATCTTCATCTACATCCTCTTTCATTTCCATAATATTGTCCTCAAGTACATTGCCCTTGTATAGACCCTCTGTTTACTCATTCCACCTTTCTGCTTTCCCTATTTTGCTTAGAACTGGGTTTCCATCTGAGCTCTTGATATTCATACAAGTGGTTCTCTTCTCTCCAAAGGTCTCTTTAATTTACCTCTAGGCAGTATCTGCCTTACCCCTAGTGAGATAAGCCTCTACATCCTTACATTTGTCCTCTAGCCATCCCTGCTTAGCGATTTTGCACTCCCTGTCGATCTCATTTTTGAGACGTTTGTATTCCTTTTTGCCAGCTTCATTTACTGCATTTTTATGTTTTCTCCTCTCATCAATTCAATATTTCTTCTGTTACTCAAGAATTTCTACTAGCCCTCGACTTTTTACCTACTTGATCCTCTGCTGCCTTCACTACTTTATCCCTCAGAGCTACACATTCTTCTTCTACTGTACTGTTCTCTCCCATTCCTGTCAATTGTTCCCGTACGCTCTCCCTAAAACTCTGTACAACCTATGGTTCTTTCAGTCTATCCAGGTCCCATCTCCTTAAATTCCGACCTTTTTGCAGTTTCTTCAGTTTTAGTCTACAGTTCATAACCAATAGATTGTGGTCAGAGTCCACATCTGCTCCTGGAAATGTCTTACAATTTAAAACCTGGTTCCTAAATCTCTGTCTTACCAGTAGATAATCTATCTGATACCTTCTAGTATCTCCAGGATTCTTCCATGTACACAACCCTCTTTTATGTTTCTATGTACCATATCTTTAGATAAAGTATGAGATATTTTCTGGAAATGTGTGAGTGGAATTTAATTATAATATTAGACTTGGTAATGTACCATGAAATAGCTTCGTGTGAATATTTGTATCTTCCTTTTCAGATGAAATAATTAGTGATGAATTATTCCACGGTAAAACTACCGAAGAAATTACATATCCTTCCGTTACTTATTCGACATCGCTACGCAGAACCAACCTGAGATCGAGTTACTAGCAATTTCTTTCCATTCCTTTTTATTGAAGGGTCATATTAGGTTGGTCAATCAGTTTCCTTTGAACAGTGGCTTTGTCAGTCGTTTTAATGGTTTGATATTAATATTAATTAAAGGACTGCCTTTTTGAACGTTCCTCTCGCCTGTCACGGAATTCGTGGTGTCGAACTTTGCTTCCGCCGTTTGCCGATAGGTGGTGACAACGGTAAATAGAAACAGATCGCAGACGTCAAGCAGTTAACTTGGACCTTGGTCAACATAACCTCAATCGAACATTATTCTATTTGTGTCTGCATCATAAAGTTTAATTGCAAATGTCAGTTTACGAGCCTAATTCTCGTCATTTGCAGGAGGTATTACTTCTTTGTTTCAATATGAAGAAAACAGCGGCTGTGTCTCATAGGATGCTCTCAAATACGTATGGTAAGGACTCTATTAGTGAAAAAACGTGTCGTGAGTGGTTTTGACGATTCAGGAACGGTGATTTTAACGTCATGGACCGGCATAGCGGTGGAAGAGAGAATGTTTTCGAAGATGCATAATTGGAGACACTTTCCAGTGACGACTAGCGTCAAACTCGAGAAGAATTGGCACGATTAATAGGAGTCACACAGAAAGCCATTTCAAAACGTCTCAAGGCTATGGGCGTGATTCAGAAAGAAGGAACTTGGGTCGCGTGTGAGGTGAAACCAAGAGACGTTGAACGGCGTGTGTGTGTTTGTGAACAGTTGCTTCAGAGGCAAAAACGGAAGGGATTTCTGCATCGCATTGTGACCAGAGACGAAATATGGGTTCATTGCCATGACCCTAAACGCAAAAAGCATGGGAAAATCCCGGCCATGCTTCCACATCAACGTCCAAACCATATATTCACAGCTTCAACCTCATGCTCTGCATTTGGTGAGACCAGCTCGGTGTCGTGTACTATGAGGTGTTAAAACCAAGTGAAACAATCACAGGTGCTCGTTATCGAACGCAATTAATGCGTCTGAGCAGAGCATTGAAAGACAAAGAATACAGCGAGAGGCACGATAAAGTGATTTTGCAGCACGACAACGCTCGACCCCACGTTGCATAAGAGGTCAAAAGGTACTTGGAAACGTTAAAATTGGAAGTCCTACCAGACATTGCTCCCTATATCACCTGTTTAGATCAATGGCCCATGGCCTGGCTGACCAACACTTCCGATCTGATGAAGAAGTCACAAATTGGATCGAATCGTGGATCGCTTCAAAAGGTGTACAATTTTTTCGACGCGGGATTCGTATACTGCGCGAAAGATGGAAGAAAGTAATGGCCAGCGATGGAAAATACTTTAAATGATACACGTGTAACCAATTTGTTTCATTAAAGCCTCAAATGTTGGGGAAAAAACGGCGGAAGCAAAGTTGTACACCATGTACATAACAGTAGTTTTATCTGCTGTGACGTGACGTTTTCATAATACTAATATCCCAGACCGTTCTCCTGTACTGTAAATTCCAGAGGCAAACATTTCAGAGTGTCATATTTACATGACCTGCTGTTGCAACTGAAACTAGTGTAATTGTCAAGTTTGCAGCGGAAAAAAAGGAATCAAGGTTGGGTTTAATGTCCCGACAAGTCATTAGACTTGGTGCACAAGTTCAGATTGTGTCGAGGACGGGGAAGGAAATAGAACGTGGCCTTCCAAAGAAATTACAACGGCATTTAAATGGAGCGATTAGGGTAATTACGGAAAACCTAAATTAGGATGGTCGGACTCGGGTTTCAACAGTCGTCCTCCCAAACGCAAATCCAGTGAGGTAACCACCGCACACTTCGCTTGGTGTTTGCAGCAGATGAGGACATTTGCAGTCATAGATACTGGTACGATCGTAAGGATCTTGGGCACCCGTTTGGAATACTGGGCTGCTCACCGCCAGTGGCACCCAATCGGATTGTCATTAGGGAGAGGCTGGAATTGGGTTCTGATTCGGGTAGGGGTAAGTGGGGGTGGAAGGCGAGGCCGTTTCAATTTCCCCCACAGGTGGGCCACCCCTCGAAAGCGTCCGGTATCGGAGCCGCCCCTCCCCCTTTCCGTATATTAAGGGGGCGGAGACGGCGACAGCGGGTCGCCCGCCGCCTGCGCTGCGGAAGAGATCGTAGCAATTTCTGGCCCGCTCGCGAGCCCATTCAGGGGGCCGCCGTGATACGCCGGCGCCCGTATCGCTGCTGCTGATTTAGTATTCAGCTCCGGCGTAACTCAATTTGCTCTCATATCAGTCGCAGCGGAGCCCACCTTCCTACCTGCTTGCTGCCGGCAGCGCGCGGCCCGCCAGCCAGCCTGTGGGCTGTCACCTCCACGCCTCGCGAGCACGTAGCCGGGATGGGCGCCTCCAGGAACAGAAAGAAGCCAAGGCAAAAAAGGAACAAGTTGTCTCTCTGCAGCGGAATTCCTGCAATTTCGCAGGCGAGAATCGATGGCGTCTGTCGCGTAAGATGGAAATGCGGACGCTGTACCTGCTGCCTTCTCCGTCCTGTGCTGCGTTCGAGCTCGTTACTGGCGCGGCGGAGCCCCCAGGTCTTCGACACTGCCTTTTCCCTCCGCCTTAATAAGTGTCTGGCAAGAGTTCTAGTATGGCGCAAAAGAGTTATTAGGAAATCTCAGTTTCTGTTCGCGGAATACCGTCACCTACTTGATACAGGAGGAAGTTACGCGTAATAATTGTCCTTTTCAGAATTAGGTTTTCACTCTGCAGCGGAGTGTGCGCTGATATGAAACTTCCTGGCAGATTAAAACTGTGTGTCGCGCTGAGACTAGAACTCTGGACCTTTGCCGTTCGCAAGCAAGTGCTCTATCCGAGTTCGAGTCTCAGTCCGGCACACATTTTTAATCGGCCAGGAAGTTTCAAATGTCCTTTTCATCTATATTTACATCATAACCCACAAACAGCCTAATCGTACGTGGCACAGCGTACTTTTCGTACCACTGACTGAGCCCTGCAGCCCTGTTCCACTCGCGAATAGCGCGTCGGAAGAATAATGGTCTCTAAGTCTCCGTTTTGATTCTAATTTCTCGAATTTTCTCTACATGATAATTTCGGGAAGTGTCTGGAGCGGGAAGTAACATGTTGTCCGACTCTTCTCGGAAAGTGCTCTCTCAAAACTTCATTAGCAAATCTTTGCGTGATGCACAACGCCTCTCTTGTAACGTAAACCAATAGAGCTCGTTGACCATCTCCGTAACGACCTCGTGCCCACTAAATGATCCCGTGACAAAATGTGCCGCTCTTCGTTGAATCTTCTCTATCCCTTCCATCAGTCCTATCTGTTGAGTTACATTTCCTTAAGATTCTTCCTATGACTTAGTCTGTCACTACTTTTCTTGAAATTTGTTTTGTATGGTCATTCAACTTAAGGTAGCTCCGGACAATTTCTCCTAGGTATTTTACGGCAGTGGTTTGTCATCAGTAGTGCAGCTTTACAACAATGGATTTCTTTTCTTAAGTGTGCGCAACATGTTACAATTATTTACGTTGAGGGTCAACTACCATAGCCTGCATCATTCGTCAAATCTCTGGAGGTCATTCTGCCAATCGTTACTATCTTCTGGCGTTCTTACTTTCTTATAGACAACCGCATCATCTGCGGATAGCCATAGGGAGCATCCGACGATTTCTACTAGATGATTTATATATCTAGTAGCTCTCTATGGCTATCCGCAGATGATGCGGTTGTCTATAAGAAAGTAACAACGCCATTTATATATGTAGTCGAAATTTATATATGTAGTCGAATTAAGTCGGGTGATGCTGAGGGAATTAGATTACGAAATGAGACACTTAACGTAGTAAAGGAATTTTGCTATTTGGGGAGAAAAATAACTGATGATGGTCGAAGTAGAGAGGATATAAAATGTAGACTGGCAACGGCAAGGAAAGCGTTTCTGAAGAAGAGAAATTTGTTAACATCGAGTATAGATTATGTGTCAGGAAGTCATTTCTGAAAGAATTTGTATGGAGTGTAGCCATGTATGGAAGTGAAACATGGACGATAAATAGTTTGGAGAAGAAGAGAATAGAACATTTGGAAATGTGGTGCTACAGATGAATGCTGAAGATTAGATGGGTAGATCACATAACTAATGAGGAAGTATTGAATAGGATTGGGGAGAAGTTTGTGGGACAACTTGGCTAGAAGAAGGGATCGGTTGGTAGGACATGTTCTGAGGCATCAAGGGATCATCAATTTAGTATTGGAGGCCAGCGTGGAGGGTAAAAATCGTAGAGGGAGACCAAGAGATGAATACACTAAGCAGATTCAGAAGGATGTAGGTTGCGGTAGGTACTGGGAGATGAGGAAGCTTGCACAGGATAGAGTAGCATAGAGAGCTGCATCAAACCAGTCTCAGGACAGAAGACCAAAACAACATTTATATAAACAGTAAGCAGTTCTTGCATCCAGTTGAAAATCTGCTCCTATACTCGATGAGCTCTTATATTTTTCGTTAAACGGCAGTGCGCGACGGTGTCAAATGCCTTCTGAAGTCAACGAACACGGCATGAACACGAGCGCCAGTGTCTACGGCACTTTGGTTCTCATGGAGGAAAACCCCGAGTTGAGTTTCGCTAGATCTCTGTTTGCGGAACCGAAGTTGATTTTTTTCTGGAGAAAATTTTCTTTCTCCAAGAACGTCATAATTGTTGAGCAGAAAACATGTTCCATAATTCTGCAACTGATTGACATCGACGATATATGTCTATAATTGTGTGAATCTGTCCTACGGCTCTTCCTAAAAACGGGAATGACCTGCGGTTTCTTCCACTCACTAGGTCCCATTCGTTGCTCAAGCGATCTGCGATGTACACTCCTGGAAATGGAAAAAAGAACACATTGACACCGGTGTGTCAGACCCACCATACTTGCTCCGGACACTGCGAGAGGGCTGTACAAGCAATGATCACACCCACGGCACAGCGGACACACCAGGAACCGCGGTGTTGGCCGTAGAAATGGCGCTAGCTGCGCAGCATTTGTGCACCGCCGCCGTCAGTGTCAGCCAGTTTGCCGTGGCATACGGAGATCCATCGCAGTCTTTAACACTGGTAGCATGCCGCGACAGCGTGGACGTGAACCGTATGTGCAGTTGACGAACTTTGAGCGAGGGCGTATAGTGGGCATGCGGGAGGCCGGGTGGACGTACCGCCGAATTGCTCAACACGTGGGGCGTGAGGTCTCCTGGGGTATCGGCGAGGACCATTCGCAACCGTCTCCATGAAGCTGGGCTACGGTCCCGCACACCGTTAGGCCGTCTTCCGCTCACGCCCCAACATCGTGCAGCCTGCCTCCAGTGGTGTCGCGACAGGCGTGAATGGAGGGACGAATGGAGACGTGTCGTCTTCAAGGATGAGGGTCGCTTCTGCCTTGGTGCCAATGATGGTCGTATGCGTGTTTGGCGCCGTGCAGGTGAGCGCCACAATCAGGACTGCATACGACCGAGGCACACAGGGCCAACACCCGGCATCATGGTGTGGGGAGCGATCTCCTACAGTGGCCGTACACCACTGGTGATCGTCGAGGGGACACTGAATAGTGCACGGTACATCCAAACCGTCATCGAACCCATCGTTCTACCATTCCTAGACCGGCAAGGGAACTTGCTGTTCCAACAGGACAATGCACGTCCGCATGTATCCCGTGCCACCCAACGTGCTCTAGAAGGTGTAAGTCAACTACCCTGGCCAGCAAGATCTCCGGATCTGTCCCCCATTGAGCATGTTTGGGACTGGATGAAGCGTCGTCTCACGCGGCCTGCACGTCCAGCACGAACGCTGGTCCAACTGAGGCGCCAGGTGGAAATGGCATGGCAAGCCGTTCCACAGGGCTACATCCAGCATCTCTACGATCGTCTCCATGGGAGAATAACAGCCTGCATTGCTGCGAAAGGTGGATATACACTGTGCTAGTGCCGACATTGTGCATGCTCTGTTGCCTGTGTCTATGTGCCTGTGGTTCTGTCAGTGTGATCATGTGATGTATCTGACACCAGGAATGTGTCAATAAAGTTTCCCCTTCCTGGGACAATGAATTCACGGTGTTCTTATTTCAATTTCCAGGAGTGTATTACTGATAGAAGGGTATCTCATCTGGTCCTATCGTCTAACCAATACCAACCGATTTTAGGTGTTTTTTCTATTCCGCGACCTGTTATCACAATATCAGCCATTTTTACCCTCGTACGACGATTTAGAGGTGGGACCGTGTTACGATTTTCCGCAGTGGAACAATTTTGGAAGTATTTCGGCTTTCTATCTGTCATCTTCCGTGAATGAATAGATGATTTTGACCCTCATATTGATTTTACATACGACCAAAACCTGTTAAGGTTTTTACTCAGATCGTTTGATAAAGTTTTACTTTCCAAGTCATTGAACTCATCGCTCATTGCGCTCCTTACGCTCATTTTCGCTTTGTTCAGCTTTTGTTTGTATGCTAGGTTTTTGCTTCTCTTGTTTCTCTTTGTTTACGTAGCAGTTTTCTTATACGCCTATTATACCAGGGTGAGTCGTTACCGTTCCTGAAGACGTTACTTGGAAAGTATTTATCTCGACAATGCACGACTCCTTTTAATTATTTACATTTGTTTCCGAATATTTTATGCTGACTGCTCAGATACTCTGATATTTGTATAGTGTCACTCTTGCTAAGCAAAAATATCTTCCTACCTTTCTCAACTTCTTTGTCAGACCCACTGTCATAGATACTATCACAGCATTGTGA
This sequence comes from Schistocerca piceifrons, assembly GCF_021461385.2. Taxonomy (NCBI): domain Eukaryota; kingdom Metazoa; phylum Arthropoda; class Insecta; order Orthoptera; family Acrididae; genus Schistocerca; species Schistocerca piceifrons. Next base: position 1,186,115,440 of record NC_060138.1, on the reverse strand, counting down.
TCACTGATACCTTCCTCCACGTCAACTGATTCGATAAGTTGACGTGCCTAGACGTTATCCTCAGTAGTTGGTTCTCTAACAATATGCTCGAAGTAATTTTCGGACAAGACATCCAGAACAATGTCACACGAGTCCCTATGTTTGGCTCCATTTTTCATAGCATGGCACTCCCAATCTATATGTGGCAAGTTGAAGACGCCTCGTAGTACAACGGCAGGATGAAGAAAATTACGAACGATGTTCTGCAAGTTCTGTCTGAAGCGCTCTATTACTAAAGCTCCTGACCCAGGCGGCCTATAAAAGCATCCGATTACCATTTTTGGCCGACCTTTGATACTTAATTTCACCTAGATTAATTCAAAATCCTAATTCTGATAACTTCCGTTAGATTTTACCGAATTCCTTACTGCAATAAACTCACCGCCACCATTGGCGACTAACGTATCCGTACGATAAATATTCCGATCTGAACCTAGGATTTCGTTGTCATTAACATTCTGTTTCGACCAACTTTCTAGTTCTAGTACTATGCTTTATAACCTACAGTGAGCGGTACCAATTCTGCAACTTTTCCTTGGATGCTCCTGCAGTTTACTAAAATCATTTTAACCGTATCTATCTCTGATCTTCGACAACGAACGTTCTCTGTGTATATTTTTCTCTGATAAGCTAGCAAACGTTGTCATTCGATATATACATTGTTCGGAATGTACTTCAGTAATGTGTACACTCGGTCATGCTCTCATGCTGACTGCCATTCATCGGCGACGAATGCTGGAATTTGCACTACAATACTGCAACTGAACGTCCACCAAGTGTCGACAGGTGGCCTTTTCAGATGCATCGCATTAAATGTGCCACGGGACAGTTGGCCATAGGCCGTTCAGCGTGAAACGTCTGAAAGCGAACACTCCCTCCTGCACATCAATTCTCCTTTCCTAAAATCCTTTAACTCACACAATTGTCTGAATTCATCCTTAAAAGTTGTAATCTCTTCCCTTAACTCAGATCTTAATGTCCCAAAATTCATCCTTGCAACACCTTTACATCGTTTTATCTCATTTATGTGAGACACATTCTAATTGCTCATTGTATCGATGAAACGTCTACACAGATATTTTTTATTAAATTTTGAGACGGGCTAATCGACAAAAATTATTCGTATTGTTCCACCTGAAAATGTCCAAAGGCTTAATACACAAACGTTGGCCTTATGAAGTAAGTATTGTGACACTAGACGGCCGCAATGAATATTTAGAAGAGTATATAAGGCTGTCAACTCCACCGAAGAAAGTATGACGTTTTTCTATTCTCTTGTTTTGGGCATTGTGGAGAATATAACTGTGTGAACTGAAAAATATCTTGCACGGTCCTGTTTAGGGAACAAGAGATATTAACTACTGCTTAAAATATATTTTTTTCAAACAACCAGCTCAGTTCGTCGAATCAGTACTAGAAATAAGAATAGACTTCACGAATATTTAAAGTCGCTTATTTTGGTGCACAAAGGTGTCCATTATTCAGGAACAAATATTTTCTGTAAGCAGCGAGAAATAGCTTGATACAAATAAAGTTCAATTTCAGAGGAGCCGAAAGAATTTAAGATATAAGTATTCGCATTTGCGTGTATGGCAACCATCAGCTGTATAACGGAATGAAGACAATGAAAATTTGTGCCGCACTGGGACTCGAACCCGTATTTCTCGCTTATTGCAACAGGTAGTGAGCATGCATGTCAGAAGGAACTTTGTATCGTAGTTCTGAACAACAGAAGCACTGCAATATTGCGCATGAAGGGTTTCTTTGTGACCAACGTCTTCTAGTGCACTGGTGGATATCTTAGTAGAACCAACAGATGAGTGTATGTTAGTAATAACATCACATAATGGGAGTATATCATCAAATCTGACTTCTGCACAATTCCAGTGTATTGTAAATGATTTTTCAAATGTTCAAATGTGTGTGAAATCTTATGGGACTTAACTGCTGAGGTCATCAGTCCCTAGGCTTACACACTACTTAACCTAAATTATCCTAAGGACAAACACACACACCCATGCCCGAGGGAGGACTCGAACCTCCGCCGGGACCAGCCGCACATGATTTTTAAATTTCATGATGGATGGATGGATGGATGGATACAACAATCAAAGAATTATGAAATGCATCGCGGTTTGTTTAACATTTACATGTTTTGCAACAAGTTTCCTGTAACATTTCAAATGAAAATACATTTGAACTTGAAACGTCCCCTTTGAACAATTATACACGACTGTGCTTAACCTAACACACAATATTTTTAGCGCAACGCAATCTGACTTTCAAAATTCCCTACAAAAGAATGGCCCTGACTAACATTAAACTATACCTTTCACAAATCACTAAATCACTTGCCTCACAATAATCTTCGTTTCTCGCACTACTGCAATACAGCAAGCGTCACTACTGCCAGCTAAATAAAAGATTCAAACTATGGAAGGCACTAACTACTGATAGGGATAGTTAGCAAATGAAAGATATTAATAGAGAACAAACAATGTATTTACCTTGATACCATCATATATAAATATAGCAGTTCATGACAAATTTCAAAACTCCGCCATCTCTCTCCCCACATCCACCACTGCTGGCGGCTCACCTCCAACTGCGCAACGCTACGCGCTGTTCACAGCCAGCTGCCTAACACTACAATGGCGAGTATTACAACAATGCAAAGCAGACACAGACTGCCCACAGCACAGCCAGTGATTTTCATACAGAGGTGGCGTTACCAATAAAAAAACCTAAACAGCCTACTTACATAGAGAAAACATAAACAGCCTACTTACATAGAGAAAACATAAACAGCCTACTTACATAGTCCCCATGCTCCCCACAAAAAATTTTACAAAATATTTTTGGGCAGTGGCCAATAATGATTTGATAAAATTTTTCATAATTACAATAACAAACATATCAAATGCACACACTTATTGATACAATGTTGGTCAAAAGCTAAAATTTTCTCACAGTCCATAAAGACAGTCCTGATCATTCATCACGGTAAAATAGTAGTGTTTTTCTCAAAGTCTGAGCAGTAGAAGAAAATGCACACGGTAGTAGTGGATTTCCATGCAGTCTTGACTCTTGACATGCTGACAGGTAATGGGCCACAACAGAGCAAACCCACAGCAGAGTCATTCGACGGTTTGAAGAAGATTGGTAGGTAGGTCATCACAGAGCAGACCCACCGTAGTCCTGGTAGAGAGTATGGTATTGGTGGGGCACCAGAGGTGCAGGCCCACTGCAGTCCTTGTAGAAAGTGTGGACAGGCCCACTGTAGTCCTGGTAGAGATGACCAGCAGCCATCTGTTGTGATTTTGCAGGTGCACAATCACCAGTGAAGAGTCTTGCAGTTAATATAGCAAGTCCATAACCACCACTTGTGCACTCACAAAGTTTTTTGAAATTGTCCTTAGAACGAGCAATGCCGTTATCCAGTCCCTTGCTGAATCATTAACACACGTGCAAACACTATCAGTCCCTACTTCTCACATATTGTCCATATACTATGACCAACAGAAACGTGTGCAGTGAAATGTAACTAACAAGTTAATAATATCATGAACTGGTGACAATTACAATTTAATAACATAAGAATACAATAACAAAGGTACAAAACACATCATTAAAAACATAATAATACAGATAACGTTTGTAGTACAGGCTTTACAAAAGAATCGAACTAACATATACATCAGTGGAATTATGACATGAGTACATACATAAAAGATCACAATAACTTTTGAAACATCACCTTCACATGTGAGCAACAAACCAGAATAAATAATGTCTAAGCATATTTACAAGGTAATTAACATATTATTAATGCAAATGATATTTGAGGATAACAGTATTCCTCATCATAGTGAATGTAGCTTAATATTAAAAGAAAAAAAAATTCTATGAAACTACACAGAGACAGGAAGAAAACAAATACAAAAAATGGTTCAAATGGCTCTGAGCACTATGGGACTCAACTGCTGAGGTCATTAGTCCCCTAGAACTTAGAACTAGTCAAACCTAACTAACCTAAGGACATCACAAACATCCATGCCCGAGGCAGGATTCGAACCTGCGACCGTAGCGGTCTTGCGGTTCCAGACTGCAGCGCCTTTAACCGCACGGCCACTTCGGCCGGCAAAACAAATACACAAGGGTACACAAACATATAGTGGGATAACACAAAAGGGAAAGGACAGGGTTTGTTTTACTGCAGTATTTTGCATGGAGATCTCCCTTTGTTCATCATTATTCCCAAAAAGTCCTATCTAAGCCTGCTTTCTGTATTCTGTTCATATTTCTTTCAAAATAATTATTTCTGATTGTACAATACTCATTTGGGCACAAAACGTTTTCATATAACTTTCAAAACATTCTTTCCCTATTCTCCATAGTTAGGTTCTTATATAGTCTACCCCCACTTAAGCTAACTTAAATCTACTGAGCTCAGATGCTAAACTAAGGGATGAGGCAATGCAGCAGCACATAACAAATTAACACAAACAGCAATGCAAAAAAAATGGAAAATTGCAAAGCAAGCTACAGTAAATCTAAATTACCAAGCAATGCAACATTACAACTAATATGAGCCAATGTACAGTAGCAAGAAAAATAAGTCAGTAGTAAAATTAGCTTAACAGAGTAACACAATTTAAAATTCAGTAGCACTATGCCTGGCAAACAGCAGCAGCAAATATAAAAAATATAAAAAATATATCTATACATGACAAAGCTCAAGCAGAAAAAATATTACAGTAAAAACAACAATGCAGATAAGGGAAATGTATATTCACATCTTAATGTCTATGTAATTAAAGTGGTGCACCACAACAACTTATTGTAAAAAGAAATATTACCATGTACTTGAAAAGAAAATTATTTGTTACTGTTACTAGTTCCTTCTTATTGTTCTTTCCTCTCCAAGTGCTCCTTTTCTAAAGAATGTGGGTCATAACATAATTATTTAATAGATCTGTTGACAGAAAGTGTTCACATTAGCAAATGCATTTTATTTTATAAAAGCAATGCTGCAACACAGCTGGAAACCAGATATCAAATGAAATAAGCAATTACGCAAACCAAAGCATAAAAATATCATTCAATAGCCATGTGGCATTTCGTAATTCAGTATCTCTCAACTCTCGTAGAAAGACACTTGTCATAATCAGGTGTGCAGATGTACGAATATTTCCCATCAATTCATAAGCATTGCAGTAATTAGTACAAAGTACGAGTAATCATATGTTTTAAAGTAATGAGCGTGTAATATTTGCGATGCTTTCTACAAAGGAATGTCAATAGCGAGGTTAATGGAAGTAATGAGGGTGTCGCATTTGCAATATTTGCTCTAAAGGAATGTCAATGGCGAGGAAAAGGCCTGCCTCTTTTTCTTTTTTTTTTTTTTTTTTACCTGTGCCTCTGGAAAGGCCCTCACTCAAATGGCTTTTTCTCCAGGTGTCTGACACAGCTGTGTGCCGACGACGCACGTGCAGGTGGTCACTTAATTTTCATACGGAAATATTTACGACAGCAGTTTCCGCTACAGTGACAGTCTCACATAAAAATATTTCACAGGTCAAGAATTAGCGTTGCAAATCTGCAGAAAGAAAATCCTATAAATATAAGTGTCCAAATAAAATATTTGTCAGCATTGTGATACAGTCACGAATTTACGCACATTTCATAACTCTTAAAGTACGATTCTTGGTTTCCAACATACTTCTTATTCCTCATATACGGTGGCATCATCTTATTGATCATAAATATATCTCAACAGCATAGTACACATCGTCGTCGTAATAATATCATAACACCTCAGTCAAATCTCAAAAACGTCGTAGCTTTCTGCAATAATTTCAAAACCTAAAAAAAATTCTCTGCTCATTTCAATAGTGTCATCTACCTCAAACGTACTTTAAAATCATGCTCCCTTACCAAATACATCATTCAAAGCTCTCATAGTATCACAATGGTTCAGAAAAAATATGAACAGTTTACAAAGTACAGACAAAATACAATTTCATAAGTGTGAAGTTATCCAACTGTGTAGTTGCGTAAACATCTGTCACTGATGTAATAAAAAAAGTCTATCTCTCAGTTACATGATCAGATAGCTGTGTAATTTGTGTGTTAGAGAAATATGGTACCGATGTGTAAAGTTGTATAAGCAAATACCATATTAGCTAGGGTTCCTTGTGGTTGCCACACACATGGTACACAAAGTAAGTGTGTACCCCCCTGAGGATAAATGTAATTATACTCCCAGGTGTTACAAATTACAGCAATGGAATGAAATGTATCACGGAAAACTTTCTTTGTAATTCAAAAATCTTTAAAAATAAATGTTTTAAGTACAAAATTAATCGCTGAAATGCGTGTCCTGTAGCGCTAAATGTGCATCTTGTTGTAAGATAATCTCCGTGGAAGTGTCGTAGTTATCGTCCTCCAAAAGCCAAGTTCTGCAGAAGCCAATGTACTTACCTCATGATAAACAAAAGTGAAATGCTTTGCGTATAGATATCTTAGTTATTACGCTTATTGCCGTGATGAAGAAAGTACTGTGCTGTAACGTATTGTTGTGCTACGGAAAAGACAATCTCATTGTTGCTGTACCACAAAAGTTACTACTAAGACATGTTTTACTTTCCAGAAGAACTCAGAAAAACTGTGGAGATATAAAACAGAAACACTGCAAAAGCAACATTGTAAATTGTCACTCATTAGTAGCGTCGTGATAAAATCGTGTAGCTGTCACATAAACTAACCACTGTGCCATCTGGTATCTCACTGAAAGTACTTTAAATCCAGAATATATTTTCAAGTAAACCAAAATGTTACATTAAAATCTCATTAGCAGTACCAGTATATGTTTTAAGTATGTGGGCCTTATGGTCGTTACGTAGTCGTGCCACTAACAAACAAGAATGTACACACACAATAACGATGTGTCGTCAGTTCACTATAACAATGCATTCGTAATTTCTGTTTAAAAATGTTCCCTAGGTTCTAGACTGGATATTTCACTTCAGACATTGTTGCATGTTAACAGTTTCTTAAGTCTGACAAAGCATACTAGTAATGTAAAGTGAAAAGTTATATGGCAAAGACAAAGTTAAAAAGCAGATTATCTCTCAGCAAGCGGTTTTACATGTGAAGTGTGGTGCAATCCTTTACTCTTCCTAGTACGCAGACTTTCAACTTCAAAGCAATTATCATGTTGTTTACATCGGATTCTGTAAGGTCCATTGTAAACTAGAAAGAATTTGTGACTCAAGTGTTTCTTCTTATGTGACAATGAATGAGCTTTAATGAGAACTTTCTGACCAATATACAATTTCTTTGCATTTGCTTTACCGTGTAGTTTTCTCCTTTTGTCTGCTGCAGATTTTATATTTTTAAGAGCCAAATCAATTATGTCTTTGTGTCGAAGTTTACGTGTATTTGGGAAAGGTACAAGCTCTCTAATTCTGTTCGGTGGTTCTTCATTCTTTAGTACAAGAGTAGGTAGTAAAGCAGTGGAATCATGAGGCATTTCATTCAGCACATTTTGAAATAAGTGTAAATATCTGTCCCAATGCTGATGCTTTCTGTGACAATAAAGTCTGCAAAGCTTATTGATTTCTTTCATAATCCGTTCAGACGGGTTGCAATGTGGTGAGTACAATGAAATAAAAACAGGTTTGATTTTATGATTCCGAAGCGTGCGTGACCAAACTGCAGATCTAAATTGCGGTCCGTTATCTGAAATGACTTTAGCAACGTGGCCAACTTCACGTAAGAAATTTTTAACAAAGGCGTTGGAGACAGATCGTCCAGTGGCTTTACGTAACGGAGTGAAAGAAACAAATTTTGAAGTAAGTTCAACAGCGACTAGAACGTACGAAAATCCATTGGATGTTCTGACAAGTGGTCCCAAGAGATCAACAGCAGCAAATTCTTTTAATTTAGAAGGAATAATAGGAAACAACAGAGCACGATGTGAGACAGTAGATGGTTTTGCCTTTTGACAAAGTTTACAAATAGACAAGACTCTTCGAATTCGTTTTTCCATATTGTTAAAATAACAAGTCGTTCGAAGAATATGATAACATTTTCGTGGACCAAAATGTGCGTAGCTGAAATGAATGTACCAAATGAGCTTATTAACAAAATCGTCAGGAATGCAAAGTACCCATAGCTTGGCATCAACAGTGCAGCGTTTGAACAGTATGTTGTTTCTAATCAGATAATAATGCCGAATCTGTGTGTGTGTCTTTTCATGCCATTTGCTCTTGATGTCTTTCCAAATCGGATCTTTATCTTGTTCATGAGCAATGTCCTTTAAAGATGTGGTGATGAAGTTTTCAAAGGCGACTTTCTGAATGTAAAGAATACTGAAATTTTTCTCGAGGTTGCCTTTTGTGGTACTTTTCTCAAGCCCAGCCAGTGCGCGTGACAGTGCGTCCGCAACAATGTTCTCCTTGCCGGGAATGTAGACTATTGTGAAGCGGAATTCTTGCAGAAACAATGCCCAACGTTTTAACCTGTCATGATTTAATTTTGAAGACATAAGAAATTGTAATGCACGATGATCACTGTATACTTTTACGTGCTTACCAGAAAGAAAGAAACGGAATTTGTTAAATGCCCAAACGATAGCTAACGCTTCTAATTCAGTAACGGAATAATTTTTTTCAGATTTTGTTAGCACTCGGCTAGCAAAAGCAATGGTTTTCTGAACAGTAATGTCATTTTCTGTGGCTTCTTGAAATAAATGAGCGCCAAGACCGACTTTAGAAGAATCCGTGCTAAGGCAAAAATCTTGTCACAGATCAGGATGAGCTAGTATTGGCGCGTGAAGTAACGCTTCTTTCAAAGAATTGAATTCCAACTGTGCTTGTTCGTCCCAGTTCCAAATAGTATTTTTTCCAGTGAGAGAACAAAGTTTTGGTGTAACTAGAATTTGCATATTCAGAAAACGACGGTAAAAATTTACGAGACCTAGAAAACTGCGGACTTGTCTTTTTGTAGATGGAACTGGAATGGCTCTGATTGCTTCTAACTTTTCAGGATCCGGCTGAATGCCTTCAGAAGAAATAATTTGTCCCAAAAACTTCACCTTTGACCTACCGAATTCAGACTTTTCCAAGTTAACTGTAATTCCAGATTCTGCAAAAATACGTAACAAACTGTTGAGGATGCGGTTGTGTTGTTCCCATGAAGCTTCTGCTATTAGAATATCGTCCACATATAAGGTGATGTGACGTTTTAAGAACTCAGGTAATATGGAATTTAACCCACGAATGAATGCTGCCGAAGAAATGTTCAAACCAAAAGGAAGTTTCCGAAACTGATAACAAACGCCGAAACAAAGGAAAGCTGTGTATTTTCTGCATTCTGGATGAAGTTCGATCTGATAAAAGCTGGATCTGAGATCAATGGAAGACAACACTTTTACACCATTAAAATTTTGAAGAAGTTCTTCCATCGTCTGCGGCCTGTCTGTTTCAGGAATAATGATAGTATTGATTTGTCTCGAATCTAAGACAAGTCTGATCGATCCATTTTTCTTCTCAACAACATGTAACGGATTGTTGTATGAGCTTACTGCAGGCTCAATAATGCCCTCGTCAAGCATAGATTGTATTTCTGTTCTAACATGGTCCCTATAATGTGCTGGAATTACGTATGGTCTAACACAAAATTTTGTATGCTCACGAACACGAAATTGGTATTGAAATCCCTTGATTGTTCCTGTTTTGTGAGTAAAAACTGTGGAATGTGCTTGTAAAATCTCAAAAAGGTCCTGCCTATCAGTGTCATTACAATTCTCAATTGTTAGAATTTTATTCTGAATTAACTCATTAGTATCAAATATGTCGTCGATACCATCCCTGTCAGTACTTGCAGAGTGATTGTTAGTGTCAAGTTCCGTTGAAAATTCCGAACTGTTGTCTAACAGGAGGTAAAGCCGATTAATTTCCTCGTCATGGTTTGAGAGCCAATCTTCAAATATCAAAGCTATTGACTTACCTTCTTTTTCTAAACTTATTTCAGCATCGTGAAAGCTTAAGATTGCTTTGTATTCATTCAAAAAGTCTACTCCCAGTATAATTTCCGTCGACAATAATGGAACAATAAGAAAGCTCATAGAGAAGCTGTGGCTTTGACAAAAGAATTCTAAGTTGGTTTGTTGGCGTACATCTACACTTTTTCCAAAGATTGCACCTTGTAATTTAATCTTACGTAACGGAAGTGTGGGACAATCGTTCGATTTGTTGCATTTGCTAAAGGCTGTTTCACTAATTACTGAAATGGGACTGCCAGAGTCAAGTACTGCCGTAAATTTTACATCATTTACTGTAATGTGAATCACAGGATATGCAATGTTGTTATGTTTTATGTCGTGTTCCTGGAGTAAGATGTCCCTAATGTCTTCCATTTTTACGTAATTACTAGCTACGGCAGCTGCGTCGTCAGTTTCATAAGTATGTTTTGTGGCTGCCAGCGGTGTGAGTCATTGCCTATTGTCTCTTTGTTGGCGCGCGTCGTTATTGGGGTTTGGAGACCTAACTTCTACAAATTCACCGTGACGAGAGGGCCCTGCTCTGTTTGAATCCCGCCAGTTCTGATGCAATTCAGGTCTGTCGTTACGATCACATCGTCTGTCGTCATGTCGGTAGTTCCTGTAGTTTCTTTCTTGTCGGTTAAGTGGTGGAGAATTTCTCCCTGAATCGTAACTGCGCGCTGGACCGTTGCGTCTCAAGTTATTCTGTTTCCCGTAATAATAATTGTTTTGGTTCCCATATTGTCTGTTTCTCTGATTGTCTCTGTGATAGTCATTACCGCGGAGAGGTGATCTTTCCCTGTAATTATTACTACTCTGCCAACGGTTGTCATACGGGTGGTGTCTGTTTTGGTCACGATTTGTGTTGTGAGAATAGCCTTGTCGCGTCCAGTTATTATCGAGGAATTGTGACGGATGTGACCTGTAATTGTTGTGTTCCTGTTTCCGCATTCCGCGATTGTCAGTGTCAATTTCCAATTCTTGTAACAGTCCCTGAAAAGCTTCAATGTCGTCTTTGCAACGTCCTGCCAAAATAATGTGTCGTAAATGTTCAGGCAATTTGATTAAGAAAATGCGGATAAGTTCTGAGGGGCTGTATGGGTTTGACAGGTACTGATTCTTGTGCAAAATGTCTTCAAAATATTTCATAAGACTGGAAAATTCAGATTGTTCGAAACGTTTCATCATTATGATGCTTTGTTTTACTCGATCTTGTGTGGCCTGAGACCAATATGCTGAGAGGAAGGCATGGTAAAACTCTCCTTCACTGTGGCAATCGTGAATGACCGACCGCATTCTTACAGCTGGTTCATTCTCTAAGTAGCCACACATAAATTCTAATCTGTGCTCCAATGACCAGTTGGGAGGGAAACAATGAGAGAATTGATGGAGCCACGCTTGTGGATGAATGTCGTTGGCAGAATTCTTAAACGTTTTGAATTTACGTGTAGTAATGAACAGCTTATAGTCAAAATCATCGTGTCGGCGAGTAGCATCTCGGTCATAGTTACGTCGTGTCGGCGGTTCCATCTCAAAATTCGGTGTACCTTGCCAATTTCTTTCATAACTTCCGAAATGCCCTGTGTTATTATTTTGTGGCTGTTCCGTATTTCTGTGTCCCTCTTCCCGTATTGGGGCGCGAGTATCCTCTGAAATACGTAATTCTTGTATTACCTGTGTCAGCTGATCTTGTACTTCTCGGATTTCTCTTTTGTACTGTGTATTGATTTGATTTTGATTCTGTTTGAATTTTCTAATTTGTTCGCTCTGTTCTGTGTCATTAAAGACTACCGGTTTTGCGTCATTCAGATTATCATCTACCTTCGTAGATAAATTATTTAGCTGATCCGAAAGTTCAACTACTTTCTCTGATAATGAACACATTTCCTCAGTGTGTTTTTCTGAACCAAGCTTCAGAGTGTCCATTTGTGTTGAAATCGAATCTACTGTGTCCTTTAAGTTTTCCTGAGTTTTTGCAAGTTGCGTAACCGAATCGGTAGATGCAACTGAGTCAATTTTAGCCCACAAGGTCTCATGATTTTCATGAACAATGGTTTGCAGTTCTTTTATGGCTGCTTCGTGATTCTGTAATGCATTTTCATGCCGCGAAAAAATAGGTTGAAAATGCTCACAAATTTGTGTTTTTACGTCATTACACACTTTCTGACATTTCGATTCAATGTTATGTAACTCAGCAGTTAAATCCTCACGTGTTTGTTCGAGAGTTTGTTCCAATGAGTCTAACTTTTGAAGCTTTTACTGTGTTTGTCTCTGATTTTGTTCCATTGTGTGTAACTGTTGCTGTGTTTGTTTCAGATTTTGTTCAAGCGTTGTGTCTAACTTTTGTAGCCTTTGTCCCATTTGTTGCATTAACTGTAATAACAATGCACTGGTGTCTGAAACATGTTCCTCAGTGCTTTTCGGCAGTGAATTTGCACCGGCAACATTCACATTTTGACAAGCGGAAAACGTGTCTTGACTCATTTGAGAAAACGGTGAGGACGCAAAACCTGAATCTACAGTGTTTGCAAAATTGTGTCCTATCATTTCGGATTCCTGAGGCGAGCTGTTGCCGACCGATCGATCGATAATGCTTCCCTGTTCACTACCTGTTTCACTGCCTACGCCATTGTTTGACGCCCGCTCCATTTCCCTATGCACAGTTACCAAATTACTACTTTGAATATTAGTTAATTCATTACATGGTGGGGCCAACACACTGCTTTCGTCTTCACTGTCATTTCTCAGTTTACTTTGGAGCCGAGTGTTACGTTTTTCACACGCCATTATTGTCACAATATTTCACACGATAACACAGAAAAGCACAATTTGAAGAGCAAAGATAGGGGAATACATTAACATAGCACTGAAAATAATATCTAGTTAATTACCAGCGCAGCTGCGAAATACTTGGTGCAAATCTACATGCATGCCAAACTGTTTTACAGTACAACAATGAAAGACTGCAACTACAAAGGAGATTCTCTCTACAATTACGCGCTAGCAATAAACAAAAGCTACACTAAATACACAAACTACAAGAAAAAATCAGAAGATTCCAGTGAGGTATCCTAGGCTAAGGGTCGACATATGAAACGTCCCCTTTGAACAATTATACACGACTGTGCTTAACCTGACACACAATATTTTTAGCGCAACGCAATCTGACTTTCAAAATTCCCTACAAAAGAATGGCCCTGACTAACATTAAACTATACCTTTCACAAATCACTAAATCACTTACCTCACAATAATCTTCGTTTCTCGCACTACTGCAATACAGCAAGCGTCACTACTGCCAGCTAAATAAAAGATTCAAACTATGGAAGGCACTAACTACTGATAGGGATAGTTAGCAAATGAAAGATATTAATAGAGAACAAACAATGTATTTACCTTGATATCATCATATATAAATATAGCAGTTCATGACAAATTTCAAAACTCCGCCATCTCTCTCCCCACATCCACCACTGCTGGCGGCTCACCTCCAACTGCGCAACGCTACGCGCTGTTCACAGCCAGCTGCCTAACACTACAATGGCGAGTATTACAACAATGCAAAGCAGACACAGACTGCCCACAGCACAGCCAGTGATTTTCATACAGAGGTGGCGTTACCAATAAAAAAACCTAAACAGCCTACTTACATAGAGAAAACATAAACAGCCTACTTACATAGAGAAAACATAAACAGCCTACTTACAAACTATTTCCCCTCACATAAACGACCACCATTTGTCTTGGGATCTGTGGAGAGGAATTAAGCATATTTGTTTTTCATTGTATGTTTATTCTCATTTTCTGACGTGTTCTGCATCTTGCTGGAGTTCCTCACTGTGAACGAAAAGCACATTTAACGTAATCAACATAAAATGAAGGACGTAGTACCTCCACATACACCGTCAGACATTGACAAAATGTCGAATGCGCTAATATTCACAACTCACAATGATGTTGCTGCAGGAATGGACAATCGATAGCACTTTTGTTCATGAATCTGTTCAGTTCATTCCACTTCATATCAGAATACAGTATCCATAGGTGTTAATCTTTATTCTCCTATTCCTTTGCGTCTATAAATTTCCTTAGTTCTGACAACTTAATTGCACCTAGTATAAATTATAGGATAACACACGATATACTATTTAATTTAACGGCTGTGCCATGTCGGCACTTATCGAAAGTCGCATCAATGGGCAAGGACCTATCTTCGGGCTGGAAAGTGTTGGGCGTAGTGGGCGCGGCTTGGCTGACACGCCAAGGCAACTGGCCCGGAATAAGTGGCGTATTTGGAGTCCTGTTCAAACAGTGTTATTGTAGAAGTATCAATGCTTGATTAGACAATGTGATTTTGTGGCGACGTAAGGACGTACGAACCCGATGTTTCAATTAAGGTTAATGAAATCAGTGTCTAAGTTCTATGTATATGAGGTCACGGCCTCTGTCGATTAACTCCATGTAATGTTGCTTCTGTAAAAGGAAAATACTCTGTATACACGTCGTATGCTGCTGAATTACTGGGCAAAATGATAGCAGCGGTTTTGGCGTGCTGCAATAGAAAGGAAGCATTTTGTAGTCATTGTAGATTTCTGTATCTTAGGAAATGTTTTTCACGTAAGGGGCTCTAATCTGGATCGAAAGACCAGTTAGTTCCATGATTATAGTTTGTTCCATAAAGGGGATAAATCAAGACTATTGTATTACGGTTTTGTAAAAATAATTATTTTGGATTTTTCATTCGTTGTTTTTAAAGATTCCTATGTTAACATCCTGTCGTCTTTGATTACCAGAAACTATATTATGGAAGTTAAAGGTTGGAAACTGTTTTTTGTAACATTTCTCTGCTTAAACTAAATTTTTAGTACCTTTATCCTCTTAGTCATTACTATACTAATTTGCAGTGATTATGCTGGACTAAGTCTGTTAAATATACTTGAGGTGACTATTGTGCAATTTGATAAATAAATTTGGCCTTATGTTTTGTACTCAATTAACCGCCTTTACGAATATTTATTTTGGGCACCAGGTCCCTACGTCCGTAACAAGACGAAAGAAGAAACTATAAAAAGGCAACAAATTATTCTGCGGAAAGGGAATACGGACGTCTAAAAAACAACTAAGTGAAAGTGCAAATTTAAATAGCGGGAGTCGTTATAGAAGAAGCACAAATTCGTTGAAGCACACATGACTACGGAAAAGAAATATGCTGCGTACAGGAAGATTAAAGAGAGAGTTGGAGAAATACGAAGCAAATGTATGAAAATTAACTCTCAGACGTGAAGAAGAGTGTAATTATTCCAGTTCCAAAGGACGCAGTTCCTGACAACGTGAACATTAGTCCAAAAAGTCGGTGTTGCGAAACACTGATAGCAATCAAATGCCCTATGTCTCACCTTACGTGTCCTAAATGCAGTATTCTAAGTGAGTTATTAGCCGCTTATCATTGATATAAATGCCCAATAGGTATCCGTCCAATAACCATACCCGTTATGAAGAACATGACCATTTTCACATCGAACAGACAAAAATTTAAGAGCGCGAAACTCTCTTGTGGCTGCCTATATAGTCATAACAGTGCAGGGCTGCTAGTTCAGATTTGTGGTAGGGAAGAAACCAAATTTATTAAAATTTTTGTTAACTGTTATGAGTTAACGAGCATTTCACTGTCATTTAAGTATATGGCCGAAAGAGTCAGCCTTCAGGAATTGTGCAACGATCCCTGTCATCCAGGACTGGATGCCACAAAGGGCGCAAATTCACCACGCGATGGGTAAACTCACAGGCGTCTATTGTCTATTAAGGCCTAAGCGCTGTAGTGTGCGAGCTAGACAGACGAGAACCTACGTCACAGGCAAACCCAGTAGCCAAGGAGACGTAGCAGTGTTAAATACGGCGGACCTAAGATCGGCCATAGAGGGAAACATCTATGAAAACTATTTAATTCTGTAGTACTTCAGGGAATGAAGTCACAGTAATTTTAATCTGCCATCCTCTATTAATTTTCATGGTGATCCCAATAAAACTTGAATATTGATCATATCTATAATAGTTAAGGATTTACTGTTAAAGTGAAACTAACAAGTTTTGTAACAAAGGGCTGAATGCAAAAGTCTGAACGCTTTGGTCCATGTGAAAGATCGATATTTCATATAGAAGAGCGTCATCACAACGACAAACGTTGTGAATATCAACTCTGTAACTTTATTTATTTCAACGATATAGTAAACTTAAATTATCAGTACTTTCAGTTAAGCATCAGATCATCAATTCCTCCACACAAAACAATTGAATGATGACGGCATGCCACGCGGGGTTACCCGAGCGGTCTTGGGCGCTGCAGTCATGGACTGTGCGGCTGGTCCCGGTGGAGGTTCGAGTCCTCCTTCGGGCATAGGTGTGTGTGTTTGTCCTTAGGATAATTTAGGTTAAATAGTGTGTAAGCTTAGGGACTTATGACATTAGAAGTTAAGTCCCATAAGATTTCACACGCATTTGAACATTTTTTTGATGACAGCATGACACCTTATTGAATCATTAGGTAATAGAATATTTGTTGCAAAGTTTAGTGCACAACAGTTACTTTTATTCTTTGTTTATTCATCAGAAAGCACACTGGTGCAAGGCTACTGGCTGTGGAATTCAAAGCTAAGAAGGAAATTGTATTGGTTTTATGTAAAAGAATTTATCGTTTATTGTGTAACGGGTATTGTTGTTACTTTATTTAGAACGTGAGAGTGGTCAGGATTTGATTATTTAAATATGTTAAAATGTAAAATAATTTAGAATAAGCTGTAGCGAATCAGATGGACGGCTTCAGGAAAGGGAACTGCCCTAGTTAGTTGAGTGACGATGTCCGGCGCTCGGGAAAACGCGGCCGGAGACGGGCAGAGATGGACAATTCTGGTCTAGACATCAGCAACTAGGAAGTAAAATGACTTAGAAAATTTCGCGTAGTGTGGTATCGCAGTGAGCAGCCGAGCGCCTGATGTCAACTCAAACTTCTCGCATGGTTAACGAAGTGGAGTACTGAACATGTATTTGGTGATGAGATCATGTCAAATGGATATACGCTCGAGTGTAACAGTAACTCTAAATACGACAACTTTCGCAAGTATTTTGCTTCATGAATAAACAATATTTTAACAAAATCGCAACTTTGTGGCCTACATCATATATGGGTCGTTAATTTAGTTCCCGATATTATTGTTACTGTTATTATATGTCATATTAACTTCATACAATTTCGCAAACTTGCCATCAGCCAGACAATTTAACCAAATGGTCACAAGTGTCTAATTTAAGGCGTGTAATGCCACACGTGCGGTTCAACCTCAAGACGAGTTTGAGCCAAGACATTTCGGCGAGGAACCGCACGTGAGCCCGAACATCTATGGGATGTTAGCTCGCACTGTCTTTCAACTTGAATTAATTTAGAAGAACCCCTCGCAGCTGGCTTTGCCTCGCCATCCACGACGTCCACTCCACGACTTGTTAACATGAATACAACTCATCTACCATTTGGTAAAAATGCTGAATACATGGTGCCACTACTTCTGCAGTCCAGTCAGAGAGAAGCAGTAGTGTGCGAGGTATGTATTATGTGAGACTATGGGACGACCAGCAAAGAGACGTAGCCACGAAGGCGACGCTCTCTTCTCAGCTTCTTCTCGAACCGAGCAGACACAGCCGACCGTTGTGGCCGAGCGGTTCTAGGCACTTCAGTCTGGGACCGCGCTGTTGTTACTGTCGCAGGTTCGAATCCTGCCTCGGTCATGGATGTGTGTGCTGTCCTTAGGTTAGTTGGGTTTAAGTAGTTCTACCTCTAGGTGACTGATGAACTCAGATGTAGAGTCCAATAGTGCTCAGAGCCATTTGAACCAATTCGAGCACACGCACCATCACTGTCTCCCAGATCTGTTCCTCTCAGCTCCCCTATTTCAACACTTCTAAACTGGCCACTTCCTCGTGACGCTGTATACCTGAATAAATTTTCATTGTGATTTAACTTGAAATTTTGCTTCAAAATGATGGGACGCCCAACCTCACCTGTCTTCCCCTGACCGTCCTCAACAATATATCATTGCATTCGGATTGCTCAATTTACCCTGCGGCCGATATGAATAATGATGTTTGCAGCGTATCTCACTGGTATTCAGATTTTCTCCACAGGCGAAGCTTCTGCGTCTCAGCCTCACCTTTGGATAACATAGTTTCCAGCAGCACAATCGCCTGCCAGTTCTGAAGCAACAAGCTAACTACCAATTCTGTAAGATTATTTCGACTTGCTAAGCCTCGATGTTTGTGCGGCACTTAGAAACGAAATCTTCTACTGCACGATGAGTGAAGAAAGAGGAAGCTACTGTAACGATGTGATAGTCTCTACTTGGGTAATGGGCTCAGATCAATTAAGCTTTTTCTACTATGCTGAAAAACTTAACAAATAAATACATAAAATACAGGAGGTGCAGGAAAATATATAAATAACGCGAAAAATGCATTCTTTTAGGTGAATACAAATAAAAGTCAAACCTTTGTATTTTGTATTTGACCACGAACGGCATCTGGGTAATGTCCTCAATACGTTTCATGCGTCAGTCTTGGTCAGAACCGTGATCTATATAGTTGTGACAGCATTATATTGCAGGTCAGTGCATTTCAACGTCGGAAAACTGTTGCTCCTCATATAGTGGGTGCTTGTAGCCAAAGCGAGGCAACGTGTAGATGATGTTTGCAGCATGAAGGGAAAGCGGGAAAACACCATCCGCTATGTCACAACGCGTACGAAAAGTACGTGTTGAGTGATCGTCACGGCCGGTACTGAAGAGAATTTTGGAGAAAAATAAAAGGACGACAGTTGAAGAAGGACAGTTGAAAAGTTACTGAATAACTGAGAGTCGTATTCGCGAATTCATTAAGGACCAAAACAGTGCGAAAGGAACTCCATAAGCAAGGGACTGAAGTAAGATCTGGAATCCAAAATCACTCATCAATGACGCAAATGCCTGTAATAGAGAATCGTGGCACCGGTGTTATAAAACCTGGCCCATGGAAGAATGTAATTTGATCGGATGTTTCACAATGTTTCCATCTCCTGGTCGTGTTTATGCTTTCTAAGAGTGAAACAGTGTGGGGGTTCGGTGATGATTTGAGTAGTCACATCGTGATATTCCATGGCCCCCCAAGGTTACACTGCAAGTCGCGTTACTGCGAAGGGTTATGATTCGGTCTGGCTGATCAGCTCCACCACATGGCCAATATTTCTAACCTAATGGTGCTACAGTGTCTCAGGACCACAATCCCACTGTTCACACAGCTCGCATAATCGAGGACTGGTTTTTTGAGCATGCGGTTGATATGGCTTGCTTTAGAGAGAAGGGTGCGTTATCGCTAGCGAACTCTATCATCAATAATACTGATCCTTTGTGGCCTCTTTTGGAGGTGGGTTCGTGGACTATTTTGCAGGAAGAATGGTGTTAGAGTCCCGAGAAAACCACACAAGACTTGCATTTATGCAGTACAAGACGACTGGAAGGTGTCTTGAAAGCCAACATGATAGGTATGGTAATATGGCAATGTGTTTTGTTTTTAGTGTTTCCGTCAGCACTGTCTCATGTTTACTGAAGAAATTCACTTGTGTCGGCGTGTGTGTGTGTGTGTGTGTGTGTGTGTGTGTGTGTGTGTGTATGTGTGTGTGTGTGTGTGTGTGTATGTGTATCATTACGGCACCAAGAGACTGATGAGTTAAATACCTAGTGTATACATACTGACAACTGTAGGGAGCATGGAGGTAGAAGTGGGATATGACTTCTTGCTTTTCCTCTTGACGTAAAAAACTGACACGTCCAAGGTGACAATAGGTTTCCCGAATACATGCAACGATTTTGTCGCATTTTCACAAAAGTATCAGTAGCCAAGTTAACAATCTGACAGGAATCAAGGAACCTGCCAAACAGCTGCTCTTCTGTATCTACTTGATTAGGGTTTCATGAGTGAACGACTCCGTGTAACCCCTCATGAAAACTGTAACTAGATTCCAATTTCCACCTACATTCACGTTACGTCCATTTTAGCAGCTTTATTTTTGTCACTGAAACCTTGGACTTACATACTTAATTTTTTACTGATTACTTATAAAGTTATTTGGGATACAGTGTTGTAGGCGACAATGAAAGTTTTTCTTCTTGGAACCAGGGACTTACGTGCAATATGCTAAACTTTCGAGGTACTGGAAATCGAGGATCGTCCGGTATAAATCGTTCCTTGTGGTGTTCAATAAGAAATGCAACGCATTTTATTATCATCAAGTTTCGGTTGAAAAATGTTGAATTTGTTGTGGAACATCGTGGAATATTCTCACTTCAGACCCTACAGTTCCATAACGTACTGAAAGGTAGCGGCGCTGTACGTAGACTTGAAAATGGCGTCTCTAAAGGAGGTGCGTTCCAAGCAGAGAGCTGTCATTCAGTACATTTTAGCAGAAAACCAGGGCATCGCTGATGTTCATAGACGCTTTCAGATGTCTACGGAGACATGACAGTACACGAGGCGTCTGACATCATCGCAACAAGGTCGAGAAAATCGTGCAGATCTCTCGCTTGCCGGCCGGCAGAACACAGGTGTGAGTCCTGCAATGTTGGAATGTTCAGACACTCTCATTCCAAGTGTTCGACGGATCCCAATAAATACCACTCTGTACAACTGTACGTCTCTGTTGGTAGAGCTGACACATTCGTCCACAGCTGAACCATGAAGAGCAGCGAAGGACCATCTATGTGGAATTGCTCGCGCGTTAATAGGCTATTTGTGGCAAATTTTCCTCGAACATTGTCACAGGTGATGAAACATGGGTTCGACACTTCCAACCGGAAACAAAACAGCTAATGTTGGACTGACGCCATACCATTTCTCCTACGAAGAGAAAGATGAAACATGCACCCTGCCGGTAAAGTGATGGCTACGGTCTTCTGGGTCTCTGCAGAAGTTATTCTGTTTGATGTTCTCCCTCATGGTGCAATGATCAACTATATATTGTGCTAGTCTTAGAAAAGTGAAGAAAACTTCAGCTTCTTCGTTGCCACAAAAATGCAAACGAACTTCTCCGTCACTGTGGCAACTCAAGCCGTCACACAAGTCTGCACGCTCGAGAAGAGCTCATAAAACTTCATTGGGCTGTTATTCATCATCCACCCTACAGCCCGGCTATCGCACCTTCCGACTTCCATCTGTTTGGCTCACTAAAGGATGCACTCCACGGGAAGCAGTACATACACTCCTGGAAATGGAAAAAAGAACACATTGACACCGGTGTGTCAGACCCACCATACTTGCTCCGGACACTGCGAGAGGGCTGTACAAGCAATGATCACACGCACGGCACAACGGACACACCAGGAACCGCGGTGTTGGCCGTCGAATTTCGCTAGCTGCGCAGCATTTGTGCACCGCCGCCGTCAGTGTCAGCCAGTTTGCCGTGGCATACGGAGCTCCATCGCCGTCTTTAACACTGGTAGCATGCCGCGACAGCGTGGACGTGAACCGTATGTGCAGTTGACGGACTTTGAGCGAGGGCGTATAGTGGGCATGCGGGAGGCCGGGTGGACGTACCGCCGAATTGCTCAACACGCGGGGCGTGAGGTCTCCACAGTACATCGATGTTGTCGCCAGTGGTCGGCGGAAGGTGCACGTGCCCGTCGACCTGGATGCACTCCACGGGAAGCAGTACATACACTCCTGGAAATGGAAAAAAGAACACATTCACACCGGTGTGTCAGACCCACCATACTTGCTCCGGACACTGCGAGAGGGCTGTACAAGCAATGATCACACGCACGGCACAGCGGACACACCAGGAACCGCGGTGCTGGCCGTCGAATGGCGCTAGCTGCGCAGCATTTGTGCACCGCCGCCGTCAGTGTCAGCCAGTTTGCCGTGGCATACGGAGCTCCATCGCAGTCTTTAACACTGGTAGCATGCCGCGACAGCGTGGACGTGAACCGTATGTGCAGTTGACGGACTTTGAGCGAGGGCGTATAGTGGGCATGCGGGAGGCCGGGTGGACGTACCGCCGAATTGCTCAACACGTGGGGCGTGAGGTCTCCACAGTACATCGATGTTGTCGCCAGTGGTCGGCGGAAGGTGCACGTGCCCGTCGACCTGGATGCACTCCACGGGAAGCAGTACATACACTCCTGGAAATGGAAAAAAGAACACATTGACACCGGTGTGTCAGACCCACCATACTTGCTCCGGACACTGCGAGAGGGCTGTACAAGCAATGATCACACGCACGGCACAGCGGACACACCAGGAACCGCGGTGCTGGCCGTCGAATGGCGCAAGCTGCGCAGCATTTGTGCACCGCCGCCGTCAGTGTCAGCCAGTTTGCCGTGGCATACGGAGCTCCATCGCAGTCTTTAACACTGGTAGCATGCCGCGACAGCGTGGACGTGAACCGTATGTGCAGTTGACGGACTTTGAGCGAGGGCGTATAGTGGGCATGCGGGAGGCCGGGTGGACGTACCGCCGAATTGCTCAACACGTGGGGCGTGAGGTCTCCACAGTACATCGATGTTGTCGCCAGTGGTCGGCGGAAGGTGCACGTGCCCGTCGACCTGGATGCACTCCACGGGAAGCAGTACATACACTCCTGGAAATGGAAAAAAGAACACATTGACACCGGTGTGTCAGACCCACCATACTTGCTCCGGACACTGCGAGAGGGCTGTACAAGCAATGATCACACGCACGGCACAGCGGACACACCAGGAACCGCGGTGTTGGCCGTCGAATGGCGCTAGCTGCGCAGCATTTGTGCACCGCCGCCGTCAGTGTCAGCCAGTTTGCCGTAGCATACGGAGCTCCATCGCAGTCTTTAACACTGGTAGCATGCCGCGACAGCGAGGACGTGAACCGTATGTGCAGTTGACGGACTTTGAGCGAGGGCGTATAGTGGGCATGCGGGAGGCCGGGTGGACGTACCGCCGAATTGCTCAACACGTGGGGCGTGAGGTCTCCACAGTACATAGATGTTGTCGCCAGTGGTCGGCGGAAGGTGCACGTGCCCGTCGACCTGGATGCACTCCACGGGAAGCAGTACATACACACCTGGGACCGGACCGCAGCGACGCACGGATGCACGCCAAGACCGTAGGATCCTGCGCAGTGCCGTAGGGGACCGCACCGCCACTTCCCAGCAAATTAGGGACACTGTTGCTCCTGGGGTAT
Organism: Schistocerca piceifrons; assembly: GCF_021461385.2. Classification (NCBI taxonomy): domain Eukaryota; kingdom Metazoa; phylum Arthropoda; class Insecta; order Orthoptera; family Acrididae; genus Schistocerca; species Schistocerca piceifrons. Next base: position 1,186,092,126 of record NC_060138.1, on the reverse strand, counting down.
CGGCGAGGACCATTCGCAACCGTCTCCATGAAGCTGGGCTACGGTCCCGCACACCGTTAGGCCGTCTTCCACCCACGCCCCAACATCGTGCAGCCCGCCTCCAGTGGTGTCGCGACAGGCGTGAATGGAGGGACGAATGGAGACGTGTCGTCTTCAGCGATGAGAGTCGCTTCTGCCTTGGTGCCAATGATGGTCGTATGCGTTTTTGGCGCCGTGCAGGTGAGCGCCACAATCAGGACTGCATACGACCGAGGCACACAGGGCCAACACCCGGCATCATGGTGTGGGGAGCGATCTCCTACACTGGCCGTACACCACTGGTGATCGTCGAGGGGACACTGAATAGTGCACGGTGCATCCAAACCGTCATCGAACCCATCGTTCTACCATTCCTAGACCGGCAAGGGAACTTGCTGTTCCAACAGGACAATGCACGTCCGCATGTATCCCGTGCCACCCAACGTGCCCTAGAAGGTGTAAGTCAACTACCCTGGCCAGCAAGATCTCCGGATCTGTCCCCCATTGAGCATGTTTGGGACTGGATGAAGCGTCGTCTCACGCGGTCTGCACGTCCAACACGAACGCTGGTCCAACTGAGGCGCCAGGTGGAAATGGCATGGCAAGCCGTTCCACAGGACTACATCCAGCATCTCTACGATCGACTCCATGGGAGAATAGCAGCCTGCATTGCTGCGAAAGGTGGATATACACTGTACTAGTGCCGACATTGTGCATGCTCTGTTGCCTGTGTCTATGTGCTTGTGGTTCTGTCAGTGTGATCATGTGATGTATCTGACCCCAGGAATGTGTCAATAAAGTTTCCCCTTCCTGGGGCAATGAATTCACGGTGTTCTTATTTCAATTTCCAGGAGTGTAGATGACGAGGAGGTGACTGATGCAGCACGACTTTGGCTACGACCAGTACCATGCAGGCATAGAAGCCCTCACAGTAAGGTGAAGTAAAGCCGTCGAATGAAACGGAGATTTTGTTAAAAAAAAGGGATTTGTAGCCAAAAGCATTGGAATCCTGTTTCAGGGAAAATTAGTGTTGCATTAGTTAGTGAACGCCCCTCGTAAATTTTCGGTTTTGCTTTCCATTGTTACAAGACAATCACTACGCTGTTTTGCCCGCAGCTCGTGGTCGTGCGGCAGCGATCTCACTTCCCACGCACGGGTTCCCGGGTTCGATCCCCGGCGGGGTCAGGGATTTTCTCTGCCTCGTGATGGCTGGGTGTTGTGTGCTGTCCTTAGGTTAGTTAGGTTTAAGTAGTTCTAAGTTCTAGGGGACTGATGACCGTAGATGTTAAGTCCCATAGTGCACAGAGCCATTTGAACCATTTGAACTACGCTGTTTACTCGAAACAGTTCACCTTCTTGCATCCCACTGTGGAAGAGCAATTCGGGGATGGCGATTGCACCTTTCAACATGATCGGGCACCTGTTCATAACTCACAGCCTGTGGCGGAGTGGTTACACGACAATATCATCCCTGTAATGGACTGGCCTGTACAGAGTCCCGACCTAAATCGTATAGAACACCGTTGGGATGTTTTGGAACACCGACGTGGTGGCAGGCCTCACCTACCATCAATACCTCTCCTCAGTACAGCATTCCGTGAAGAATGGGCTGTTATTACCATAGAAACCTTCCAGCACCTGATTGAACGTATGCCTGCGAGAGTGGAAGCTCTCATTAAGGTTAAGGGCTGGCCAACACCGTATTGAATTCCAAATAGTGTCTCGAGAGAAATATTGAGTTCGGTCTCAAAGTGCTGGCCGCGGTGGCCTAGCGGTTCTAGGCGCTTCAGTCCGGAACCGCGCGACTGCTGCGGTCGCAGGTTCCAATCCTGCCTCGGGCATGGATGTGTGCGATATCCTTAGGTTAGTTAGGTTTAAGTAGTTATAGGGGACAAATGACCTCCGATGTTAAGTCTCATAGTGCTCAGAGCCATTTGAACCATTTTTTGGTGTGAAAGTACTTAGTTTTGGAACATACATCATACGCATAACCTCGATGCTCCCTGCACAATGTACGAGAGTTTTGTTTTTCTTATGCGGGTTATGGTTGTGTGACCCCGTCATCATTTATAAAATACCGACAATTTCGCTATTGCTGTAGGCAACGATGGTCAATGCGACGATGGTCACTGTAGTGAAGGGTAAGTGCGATAGTAGTTCAAACGTCGTTAGTTTTTATCACCTCATGTAGTATTCATGCACCAGAGGATTTAATTGAAACTCCTTATCAATAAAAGCATTCATTTTAATGACCTCAGATGCAGATTATCGTGACTGGTAATTGTTTTCACTAATTTATATGGAAAGCAGTCCAGATCGAAATAAATTTATATTTTCTATTCTGTCTACCTGTTTCGGTCTATAAGACCATCCTCATACCAAGGCTTCAGATGACCTCAGGAGCCTCTGTACGGTACTAATGTGGCCGCCACGAGATTATGCGCCTCGAGGTTACATCCGCTTTCTACACTCCGCCGACGCTAAGCTCTGTGATTCGCCCGCCTCATAGCACACTAGCTGAATGTTCTGGTTTTACGTATAATATCATGTGCTTTGACGTGTTTATGGTAGTGAGCAAAATGCTACAGCGAAGTCCTATGTTCGATGCTACTCCGGTCTGTGTGGCTGAAGGGCGAAAAGACATTCGAAAATAATCTAAAATTGTATAGAACATACTAAATATTTTTCACTGATCCAACAGTGAAGAAGCCAAGAATAATATAAATTTTATAAAAAATGACACCAAAACCTTGTGATATTTCCAGATCGACTATATTTCGTATGAACAGTGCAATAACATGCGTAGAATTTCCAGGAAAGCGAAATTTGACGATATTGGCAAAAAGGTGGTACGTAGAACTGTACTTCGGTACTACGACAGAGGAGAGTATCCGACACAGTGATCCCTGTGAAAAAATTAATTATTCTGGCTCAAATACACCCGGTCTTTGTTTTCTCCGCTCACGTTTTATGTAATCCAGAAAGTATTTTTAACTGAATGCAGGGACACCGTTGCAGCAAGAACGAAATGTTATGTAAAGTGCACTTACTGCATGCTGATGAAAATAGTCTTGTGGTACACTTCGATAAGAATATGTTTCATTTGACGTCAACGGAAATATTGGCCTGAAAGTACCTACAGCTACTTTTGTACAGAGTAAATCAGGATTTTGGTGATTGGTGCAGTGAAGAAAAGTCAGTAACGGCTGCAAATAAAGAATTTTTGGAATGTAGGGAATGTTCTCGCTCGTATTAAAGCGAGCTGTTGCAACACGTATCCTGGCCGCGGCATGCAAGTGGCGCACTTAGTCACTGGTAAATAAAATGAGTTCACCGAGCCAGGGGCGCAGAGGTTGGCAGCACACTGGACTCACATTCGAAAGGGTGACGATTCAGACTCGCCTCTGGCCATTCGGATAGGCGCAAGACACTTTCACTGTTGAAAAAGAGTTCGTTGTCCGAAGATTTACGTAAGAAACTTCATCCTGGTGCTGCCGTTCCGCGTAGATTGTATGGTCTGCGTAAGTTGCAAATGGAAGGGGCTCCTCTACGACCTCTTGTTAGTAATTTGGGTGCACCCTCTTATAACCTGGTGAAGTATTTATTATCTGTTCTCAGTCCATATGTTGGCAAGTGTGAACACCATATCACCAGTTCAGTGGATTTTATTCGGCAATCAACGTCTTTGAAGCTGAGACCTTCAGATATATTAGTGAGTTTTGGTGTGGTATCTCTGTTTACACGAGTCCCTTTGAAAGAGTCCCTTAATTTTATTAGTGAAAAACTGAATGAAGCTTTGGTGAAGCTTTGTGGTCATGTGCTGAGATCCACGTATTTTTAGTTTAAAAGCAACATTTTTGAACAGAATGACGGAGTGGCTATCGTTAGTCCTTTATCAGCCATAGTCGCCAATTTCTTGATGGAGGACTTCGAAGATGTGGCACTGAGGACTTTAGCTTTGCAACAAACGTGCTTTTGGAGAAATGTGGATGATACCTTTTACGTCTGGCCGCATGGAAGTGATGCTCTTAATAGATTTTTGGACCACTTCAACTGTCTTTACCGCAACATTACATTTACCATGGAGGTTAAAAGTGTTGGGATGCTTCAATTTTTAGACGTTATTGTTTATAAAAAACCAGATGGTACTTTGGGACACAGTGTCACCGAAAGCCGAAACACACAGATCGGTATCTGCATGCTAAGAGTTGCCATCCACCGCTCCAACACAGTGGCATATTTAGGGTTTTGGTACATCTACATCTACACGGTTACTCTGCAATTCACACTTAAGTGCCTGGCAGAGGGTTCTTCGAACCATATTCATACTACTTCTCTACCATTCCACTCTCGAATGGCGCGTTGGAAAAAGGAAGACCTAAATCTTTCCGTTCAAGCTCTGATTTCTCTAATTTTATGATGATGAGAATTTCTCCCTACGTAGGTGGATTTCAAAAAATATTTTCGCATTCGGAAGAGAAAGTTGGTGATGGAAATTTCGTAAGTAGATCTCACCTTTGTTTCAGTGACTGCCACCCCAACTCGCGTATCATATCAGTGACACTCTCACTTCTGTTGCGCGATAACACGAAACAAGCTGCCCTTCTTTGCACTTTTTCGATGTCCTCCGTCAATCCTATCTGGTAAGGATCCAATACCAAGCAGCAATATTCCAGCACAGGACGGGCAAGTGTAGTGTAGGCTGTCTCTTTAGTAGGTTTGTTGCATCTTCTAAGTGTTTTGCCAACAAAGTGCAGTCTTTGTTTCGCCTTCCCCACAATATTATCTATGTGGTCTTTCCAATTTAAGTTGCTCGTAGTTGTAATTCCTAGGTACTTAGTCGAATTGACAGCCGTTAGATTTGCGCGATTTATAGTATACCCAAAGTTTATCGTATTTTTTTTAGTACCCATGTGGACGGTCTCGCACTTTTCTTTGTTTAGAGACAATTGCCACTTTTCGCACCATACAGAAATTCTCTCTAGATCATTTTGTAATTGGAACTGATCGTCTGATGATTTTACTAGACGGTATATCTCAGCGTCATCTCCAAACAATCTAAGGAGGCTACTCAGATTATCACCTAGATCATTTATGTAAATCAGGAACAGCATACGACTTGTGACACTACCTTACTGAAAGCCAGATATCACTTCTGTTCTACTCGATGATTTACCGTTTATCACTACGAACTGTGACCTCTCTGAGAGGAAATCACGAATCCAGTCACACAACTGAGACAATACTCCATATTCACGCAATTTGATTAATAGTCGCATGTGAGAAACGGTATCAAAAGCCTTCTGGAAATCTAAGAACACGGAATCTATCTGAGTTCCCTTGTCGACAGCACCCATTACGTCATGTGTTGCACTAGAACGATATCTTTTGAATCCGTGTTGGTTATGTATCAATAAGTTATTTTCTTCAAGGTGATTCATAATACTCAAGTACAGTATATGCTCCAAAATCCTACTGCAAAAAATGAGGTTAGTGGGTCTGTAATTCAATGAGTTACTCCTATTTTCTTTCTTGAATATTGGTGTGACCTGTGCTACTTTCCAGTCCTTAGGAACAGACCTTTCATGAAGTGAGCGGTTTTATATGATTGCTATGAAAAGCGTTATTGTATCTGCATACTCTGAAAGGAACCTAACTGGTATTCCATCTGTACCGGAAGACTTGCCTTTCTTAACTGGTTTGAGTTGTTTCGCAACACCTAAGATATCTACTTTTATGTCACTCATGCTAACAGCTTTCTTGTTACGAATTCTGGAATATTTACTTCGTCTTCTTTCGTGAAAGAATTACCGAAAACTGTATTTAGTAACTCCGTTTTAGTGGCACCATCATCGGTAACAATTCCATCGGTATCGCGTAGTGACGGTATTGACAGTTTTTTGCCACTGGAGTACTTTACATACGACGAGAATCTCTTCAGGTTTTCTACCATATTCTGAGACAATGTTTCAATGTGGAAACGATTTAAAGCGGAGCACATATCATTTCCGACGCGGGCAGCTTAACCCAAGAACTTGCGCATTTGATGGCTGTTTATATATATATATATATATATATATATATATATATATATATATATATATATATATATATATATATATATATATAAAAGAAAATGATTTTCCGAGCAACAGATTCGTCGGGCTATGGAATTTGGACCATCACTGGAGGTGCATGTAGGGGAACATAGATCGGTGGCCTTTCTTCCTTGTGCTGGAGGCATTTCATTTAAGATTGGGCGAATTTTAAGGAATTTTAACATTAAGAGTGTGTTCCATCCACCTTCTAAGATTAGGGCACTAATCGGATCTGTGAAAGATGATCGGGGCCTTAGGGAATCCGATGTATACAAAATTCCGTGTCAGTGTGGGAAGGCTTACATTGGTCGTTTTATTCTCACAGTTCACGACAGTTGTGGCGAACATCGCCGTCATACGAGGCCACAATAGCGGGAAACATCGGCTGTAGCAGAACACTGCTTAAATGAGGGACACAGTGTGAAATGTGGCGACACTGTGGTAGTTGCCAACATTTCCGGTTCTTGGGATTCCTCTTAGCAGGACGTGGAATCCTGTACCACACCGCATCAAAATTGAACGTTTTTCGGTGTGATCCTAAGTGCGACAATTCGTTGCCGCCAGTGTTCTACTAAGGGCGGCGCCATCTCCCAGTCTTACAGGCAGCAACCGTGATGGGCGGTCCATGCGCCGTGTACTGAACGGTGGCCTATGTAGGACGCCGATTTGCAGCCTAGCATCAGTTCTGAGCGGGACTCATCAGCAGAAGCAGCATTTTCCTGAAGATGGTGACCAGCTGGATCGCTGAAACATCAAGTTGATTTTAGGATCCGGCAGCACCCCCGAAGAGACTTTAAAGTCTTATTATGCCGGTAAAGCCTACAAGTCACTACCTGACTTAGGTTTCCCATCCTTTCTCTAAATCACTTCAGGCAAATGCCGGGATGGTTCCTTTGAAATTGTACGGCGGACTTCCTTCCCCATAGTTCCCTAAATTGATGGGACTGATGACCTTTCTGTTTGGTCTCCTGCCCAAAATCAACCAACCAACCAAGGAAAATGCGTTCATACATGACACGATCCAGTATTTATGTCTCAGTTGTTACCAGAATTAGTTTCATGGTTTTCTAAAAAGCTCTCTCGCTGTTAGTATCTACAAGGTCCTACAGAACGGTCTCTCTTCAACGATGACATTTTTAGTTACACAGGTCGAACGGTCTCACACCTCTTATCGTATTTTATATCTCGAAACTTTTTCAAGTTTCCATGACGAAATATGTATTACATGAATCTATAATCTTTGAGGGCGTTCATTTATTATTATGTGTCCAAATAAGCCAGCGGTTCTGTTTTTCCAACAGGTTGAAGTATAAAAAAACTTCTTCAAAATTTCTTGTAACGGTAATTTCAATTTTTTTCATAGCAGCTGGCAAAATATTTTCTGTGGGAAAGTACTCCGACGCAGTGCTTTCGCAGCTGGCGTACGAGCTATTCTCCGTGTTTCACTGCCCCTTTTGCCAGTTTTCGGTAAAACAGATACCTTTTTTTTCTTTTTTGAACGGGACATAAATAGACGATTTTGGTTGACATCAGGCACCGCATTGAAGTTGTGATGAACTGTATTTCGAGTGAATTCTGCTGTACACTAGAAAGACGAAAGTGCATATATCTGCCGAAATAACATACCACCAACGAAAATGATCGTGACTACTTCTTGGGTAGGTACCCTGCATGCGTGGCTCAGATAGGAGTTCAGTATAAAGGAATAATTTTTTTCTTATTTTCCCAGTAACATTCTATGTCTGACATATAGCGAAGCACGTCCTAAATCGAATTTAAAGCCATGTCTACTTTATAAATCCTTCTATTCCACTGACGACTTTCTACATAAAATCTGGTAGCCCCTTTAAAAAAACTTTCTTTACGTGTAGTTACGTGAGTAGGAATAAAATGGTAGTAAGTTAATTAATGTTCACACTAATCGCGTACACATATCGTGTAAACTGACTCGTTCCACGTAATTTCGATAAAAAGAATCTTTCAAATGATCTATGGGCCATGTAACTATGTAACTAAGTGAAGGCGCGTCTGGTTGCAGAAACCCCGTACGTAGCTGCATATGAATCATACGCTGTCACGCAGTTAAAGAGGCAGGAAGGCTTTTTTAAAATTATTTCTAAGAGTGTTTCCCACAAAACAAGCCACCTATTGACAGCAATAAGTTGCCAAAATCAGTATTATGATTACTAGGTGATCTGGCCATAATTTATTGTATAATCATTTTTAAGGTCTCATGCTTTCGTTTCAAGTCTTAAAAGTATTCTCTCGTTGCTGTGAAGAACACGTCACTCCTCTTGCAATGTAAGACCGGTGGTGCAATTTCAGCAGTTCGGAGGCCAGCTATTTCAGGAAGGAATATTTCGCGCCTGATACATCGATCCCTATTGCAGAACGGCGGCAGGAGCTGGGCGCTGTTAATTCCAGAACGGTTCGCATAGTGCGGTCGGGCGCACCGGCGTTCGGTAAGCCCTCCTGCTAATATGCGTCGCCCTACATCACGTAAACTGGCGACCGGGACGGGACCGCTGGGTCGCAGGCAGCGCCGTAATAAATGGCAGCCAGCGCGCTGTGATCTGTGGTTTAATTTGGCAGCGGTTCGGCTTCGTCACTTTTGCAGTGGCGGTCTCAAGCTCCAGTCGGCACCGTGCTGCGCCACCACAACCACAGCTCTAATTCACATACCCGCCTGAACAACTTGCAGTTCTTGTCTTGGCCCCATAAATTTGCAGTCGTAGAACACGACCGGCGATTGTAATTTCTGGCGTCTAAAAAACGCTGCACCAATTTTGCTTCTGCGGTGGTCCCTAAAAATAAGAAACCACCCCCCTAAAATACGAAACGAGTCCAACCATGCACGAAGTGTATCACGCTCTACTTCAGTAACATCTGCCATATGTGGCTTATGTTGCTCGTAGGTAATATGCAAGATGGCCATTCATTGTTTGCTTGATTTTGTGGCAACAGCTAGTCGGTCTCAGTGTTGTGTTGACTTCAGCAACGCGTTCAATACAGTTCTCCACATTCGTCTGACGAACAAAGTAAGAGCATATGGACTATCGGACCAATTGTGTGATTGGATTGAAGAGTTCCTACATAATAGAACGCAGCATGTCATTTTCAATGGAGAGAAATCTTCCGAAGTAAGAGTGATTTCAGGTGTGCCGCAGGGGAGTGTCGTAGGACCGTTGCTATTCACAATATACATAAATGACCTTGTGGATTACATCGGAAGTTCACTGAGGCTTCTTGCGGATGATGCTGTAGTATATCGAGAGGTTGTAACAACGGAAAATTGTACTGAAATGCAGGAGGATCTGCAACGAATTTACACATGGTGCAGGGAATGGCAATTGAATCTCAATGTAGACAAGTATAATGTGCTGCGAATACAAAGAAAGAAAGATCGTTATCATTTACCTACAATATAGCAGGTCAGCGGCTGGCAGCAGTTCATTCCATAAATTATCTGTGAGTAGGCATTAGGAGTGATTTAAAGTGGAATGATCATATAAAATTAATCGTCGGAAAGCAGATGCCAGACTTAGATTCATTGGAAGAATCCTAAGGAAATGCAATCCGAAAACAAAAGAAGTAGGTTGCAGTACACTTGTTCGTTCACTGCTTGAGTATTGCTCACCAGTGTGGAATCTGTACCCGATAGGGTTGATAGAAGAGATAGAAGATCCAACGGAGAGCAGCGCGCTTCATTACAGGATCATTTAGTAATCGCGAAAGCGTTATGAAGATGATAGATAAACTCCAGTGGAAGACTCTGCAGGAGAGACGCTCAGTAGCTCGGTACGGGCTTTTGTTGAAGTTTCGAGAACATACCATCACCGAGGAGTCAAGCAGTATATTGCTCCCTCCTACGTATATCTCGTAAAGAGACCATGAGGATAAAAAAAAATGGTTCAAATGGCTCTGAGCACTATGGGACTCAACTGCTGAGGTCATTAGTCCCCTAGAACTTAGAACTAGTTAAACCTAACTAACCTAAGGACATCACAAACATCCATGCCCGAGGCAGGATTCGAACCTGCGACCGTAGCGGTCTTGCAGTTCCAGACTGCAGCGCCTTCAACCGCACAGCCACTTCGGCCGGCACCATGAGGATAAAATCAGAGAGATTAGAGCCCACATAGAGGCATACCGACAATCTTTCGTTCCATGAACGATACGAGACTGTAATAGAAGGGAGAACCGATAGAGGTACTCAAAGTACCCTCCGCCACACACCGTCAGGTGGCTTGCGGAGTATGGATGTAGATGTAGATGTGGATATGGGTACAAGTGACGAGGACAGGTTATAGGTAAATATTAGTGGCGACATTCCCTCACTGTTTGTGACAGGTACTATAGCTGCAGTCACGAAAATAGCCACGTCAAGGTCATCTCACCGTCCTACAGCGTTGCCAGTTATACGCCAGGACGAAGCCGTTTGTGGATGAATTGAAACGTCTGAAGGTAACAATATCGGTTTGACGGATTAACAAGAACTGGTGTGCTGGTCACTCTGGTTAAAGGCGGTTACCCACATCCTACTAGATGAACAGTGAAATGGCATCCATGCACCCCCATAGTTACACAATTCACAAACTTTTAGGAAACGTTCACACACTTTCGCATGGGGCAACACTTGATGCAGTGAGAAGGAGTATATAAATTCTGCCCTGCGCTAGAAATAATGATGAGAGGATAATCTTCTGAACAGGCTGGACGCCCTCCGCCATTAGCATAGCCAAATCTAGATCAACATGCTGACACTCCGAAGATACGGGAAAAGTCCAGTAAAAGGAAGAAGATATACCTGAAGAATGTAAACTGGCGAAATCGTTAATGACAATATCGTTGTAATCAGGCGATTTTGAAATAGTAAATAATTATATGAGAGAAGCCAAGTTACTTTATGTACAGAAAAATTCCACCTTACATGGCGTTGTACGAACCAGTGGATGCAGCTTGACAAACTCTAACTAGATTGTAAAATAAATGGGAAAGTTAGTAGGGCATTGTGACAATGAAACAACCTAGCAGGTTAAAACTGATGATCAGGACTTGTATCCAGAACCTCCTCTTTCGCTGGCAGCGCCAATATTGACTGAGCTACCCAAGCAAGACTCTTGTACCCTCCTCACTCACAAATTTACTTCTACGAGTATCTGTCTGCGTCCAACATTTCAAATTTCACAGAAGTTCTGCTGCCTTGCAAGAAAAGCACTTTCGAAAGAAAAGTTTTCCTGGATAACTTCTGTCAGTTTTGGAATGTAGGAGAGAGGTACTATCAGAAGTAAATCTGTGAGGACAGGTCGTGAGTCGAGCGTGGATGAAACTTTCTGTAAGAGCACTGCCAGTGAGAGGCAAGGCTGCGAGGTCGAGTCCAGATTTTGCATACAGTTCTGCTCTGCTAAGAACTTTCAAAATGGCTTACATGTCAATTCAGTGTGAAATATTGGCTCTGGCTTTCTGAAGTGGCACTTTTTTAATGGAGGCCAGTCTGAAGAAAGCTCAAGATACTTTTCTGGCATTTTGGGTCTAGCGAAACCCTTCGTCGTTTTAATGTGGAATAATATATACAGAACTGTTATAAAGTTGATGATGTAGTACGTAGATGGAGGGATAATCTACAACAGACAATGTATCCAAGAGGGATAAGTGATAGTAGGTTCATACCAATAAGTTTATTCAACTTTCGTATCTAAGAAGGGCTGGAGTAAATAGGATGAGAGTGAGGAAAACGAGAAGAAACGAGAGGTACACCGACGACATAGACCCTCAGACTGCATGTGAATAAAACTGAGCCCCTCTAAAATAAATGGGTATATCACGTTGGTACATTTGGCTTAAGAGTAGCAGAAGAAAGAATGAAAACGATGTGCTTAACATCCAAATGGGGGACGACATTGTGGTGATGAAGCAGCGATTGACGCCTCCTATCCGGGAAGCGAGGTTAGCAAGATGGCCGAAACAAGGAAGGTATTACAGGTATCTTTGATGATTCGTTCCCTCGTAAATTTCCTTGGTAAATAAATATTATAGTTACGTTGCAGCTAGGTATTGATATGGAAGATGAAATTTATGAAAGTGTAATGTTAAACATAAAAATGTATGGGGACGGTACATGACCCATCCGAAAATCGAAGATGAAGAAACTGGAATCGTTTGAAAGGTGGTGTTAATGAAGAATGTTAGAACCTCATGCTAAGCACACTCGTTAAAGCATAGGAAGGATGAAAGTACTCTAAGATAACCACATGACGAAAAAGGTCACCTGGCCCGTAGAGTGATGAAAACCAACAAGGAACCCCTTAACGGCGAGGTTGTAAAAGGTCGATGGTGTTTACGGCCTCAACGTCACGCACGTGGTCGATCTACCATGCAAAACAGTGCTCGAAGTGTTGATGCAGAGCAATGTAAATGTCGTGTGACTAGGGCTTTCCGCCGGGTACACCGTTCGCCGGGTGCAAGTCTTTTTATTTGACGCCACTGCGGCGACTTGCGCATCGATGGGGATGAAATGATGATGATTATGACAAAACAACACCCAGTCCCTGAGCGGAGAAAATCTCCGACCCAGGCAGGAATCAAACTAGGCCCTTTTGGACTGACATTCTGTCGCGCTGATCACTCAGCTACCGGGGGCGGTCGATACAAAGTAGAGAAGTCGCAACAATAAACAAAGCGAACGTTGCATTACGTCTACAACAACAGATACCAAAGCTGACATTTCGTCAGAAGGGAACACAATGAATTTCGCAGAGTGAGAAAGAAGTAGCAGATGAAGTATTAGCGTTTCTGCAAGATGTGTCAGTGCAATGCTGTATAAGCTCTTACGTGCGCACAATGCACACGACGAATACAATTGTGACGATATGAGCTTAACAAGTGAAAGTGATACTAAACCAGATGTCGATCCTTGTCGGCCAGACTGCCACAAATCCTGTCTCCAACGAAATTCAGTTAAGGACAGTCCTTGTCCAAGGAGCGGGTTCTGAATATAGTTATGTAGATGGAAGATCAGCAGCAGCATAGTAGACGAATAATTACGAACAGATATCGAATAAGTCCGTAGCAATATGACCGTGTAGTATATAAGGATAACTACAGATTCTCAGTGCAGGATAAGGCGTACTTGTTACAGAAACTGGTGTTTGTGCGTTTCAAGGATTGTCGATAAAATCTACAGGATGTGCATGTTATGCACATTAAGTTGAGAACGACACAAAAAGAAGCAGTGATTTAAGGGGGGCTGGGGGCGGGCGAGGGGTGAATGTTTGCATGACTTCAAACAGTTCTGCAGAATTGGAAGACGTAAGATAACGATATTTCAACCAAACTGTGAACTTGCCAATGCACAGCGAACTACGGAATCAGCTCGAAAATTTTGAGATGACATATACAAATTCATCCCCATCGTTCAGTAAGGAATTTTGTTTTCGACTCTGACCAATCTGGATTTGAAGAGGAAATGCGTATGAAAGAAACCCTGGATATTAGAGTTACTAAGACAATTGTATCTAGATCAACTCACGTCGGTGCCTTAACTTATTTGTATATAATTACGCCGACTTTTAATCTGAGTGGTAAATTCTCTGGAAAGATAGTTATTGTGCAGCGAGAAGCTTGTGGTTCCGTGCCCACTTCGATTCCTTCTCGTGTGAATCGTCTTCCAAGGGCTGTAGGAAATACTTACGTCACAGTAAACAAGAGTGGGAAAATGGCCATAAGAGAATGGTATGAGCACACCTTTTGACCAATGGATAATCTCAGTAACTTGCTTTTGCTTGATTCATGGTCTGCGTATAAAATTGATATTACTTTAGAGCAAACTATCGCTCCCGAAAAGTGTGTGACATTGCAATTCATACCACCTGCAACAGCCGGACGTATTCAGCCAGGACAGGAGCGCCTGCGATGGTGTACTCAACGACGAACCTGGGTGCACCTATGGCAAAACGTCATTTTTTCGGATGAATCCAGGTTCTGTTTACAGCATCATGATGGTCGCATCCGTATTTGGTGACATCGCGGTAAACGCACATTGGAAGCGTGTTTTCGTCATCTCCGTACTGGCGTATCACCGGGCGTGATGGTATGGGGTACCATTGGTTACACGTCTCGGTCATCTCTTGTTCGCATTGACGGCACTTTCAACAGTGGACGTTACATTTCAGATGTGTTAGGATCCGTGGCTCTACCCTTCATTCGATCCCTGCGAAAACCTACATCTCAGCAGGATAATGCACGAGCGCATGTTGCAGGTCCTGTACGGCCCTTTCTGGATACAGAAAATGTTCGACTGCTGCCCTGGACAGCACTTTCCCTAGATCTCTCACCAATTGAAAACGTCTGGCCGAGCAACTGGCTCGTCACAATACGCCAGTCACTACTCTTGATGAACCGTGGTATCCTGTTGAAACTGCATGGGCAGCTGTACCTGTATACGCCATCCAAGCTCTGTTTGACTCAATGTCCAGGCGTATCAAGGCCGTTATTACGGCCAGAGGTGGCTGTTCTGGGTACTGATTTCTCACGATCTATGCGCTCCAACTGCGTGAAAATGTCAGTTCTAGTATAATATATTTGTCCAATGAATACCCGTTTATCATCTGCATTTCTTGTTGGTGTAGCAATTTTGATGGCCAGTAGTGTAAAAAAAATTTCATTACGTAATAAAAGAGAGACTTTAAAGATAAGCCCTTACACAGTACAACTGAAAAACATCTTAAGAAAACTTGAAGTATCTAGTCGGATGAAACCCCAAACAATTACTCAAGAATAATTAAAGAAAACCTTAAGATAAACATTTACAGAACGCGGCTGAAGGCCTTTTCAAGAATTGAAGATAATTAAAGAGAAACCTTTCAGACATGGATTTACATATCAAAGCCACAGATTCTGAAACAAACGCGGGTGAAGCGGCTGAAGGTCTAAATGCAGAGCATCAAGAATTTTAAATGAAACATGGCTGAAGAACTAATCTTGTAGTTAATATGAAGTTCGGCTGAAGGCCATATACTAAACATAAAACAGACAGTGTTAATACACGGCTGAAGGCCAGGCACAGTACCTGTGACCAAATAAAATGACAGTCACAAACAACACACAGTGGTGCTCAGAAGAGTTCCAAGGTTTGGCCTGGGGAGGAAACTCTAACCTCAGTTTATGTGAGACAGGCAGCCAAGCGTAGCACTAAACAATCGGGTTGCAGCACGTCCTACGGACGGCTGACGAACCAACCAACCGCCTAATCAATTCCCTTCCACATGACCAACAGCATGACAACCAAAAGTACCAGCGAAGACGAGGATCGCAGCAGAATTATGTCTTAATAATTGGCTTATGAACACAGTCAAGGCACAATAAACACTCAAAGAGAAAAGGAGACCAACACCAAGCTGTCGAACTACACGCCTTGCCAGACAGCATCAACACGTCGACGAAAACACACAGCCGCAAAACTACGCTAACGATCAGAGCAGGTTACCAGAACGTTAACGACCACAAGGCAGAAGATACCACTGGTGCACTTCACTAATAGATTATAATCATTTCAAAGGTTAAACACCAAACAGGGAAACGCCTGCAAATTTTTGCCGACTCCAACACACCATCACATTGCTGTTTGCGTGGACAGCCCAGGATGCAACAACCAGCAGTCAACGAAGAGATGACACAATGGTTGAGCTTTCAAGACAAGTTCACTGATTACTCAGCTCCAGTATGCTGGCGCGGTGGGCGACGAACTTAGCAGTTCTCGCAGCTAGTGCCACACAGCTCCGACTGCACGTCCACTCTGCCAGTAGCCTCGGCCTGGTCTCACACCGCACAGACTTCCTCGCTGCCGCGCTGGATTAGCCGAGCGGTTTAGGGCGCTGCAGTCATGCACTGTGCGATTGGTACTGGTGGAGGTTCGAGTCCTCCCTCGGGCATGGGTGTGTGTGTTTGTCCTTTGGATAATTTAGGTTAACTAGTGTGTAAGCTTAGGGACTGATGACATTAGCAGTTAAGTCCCATAAGATTTCACACACATTTGATCATTTTTTGAACTTCCTCACTGCTCCGCTGCAACCGACCAGCTGCCCCACACATCATGACACGGAAATATAACTGCCACACCAAAGATGTTACAGCAGTACTAGTATCGATAAACGCTGCTGCTGCCACTGACGGAGGCAAGCGAGCAACTCGTTCAGGTAGTAGGAGGAATAAGACGCCCAAAAGGAAAACGGCATTAACTCGAACCGAGCACGGCTCAACCGTTTTTTAGCTCAACTGTGTTATTCGTCGATTACAGCGCCATCTTCAAACAATTACCAGAAATTTTAGCTGCAGAAGTCACACATTTTTCCTGCAGAACCAAAACCTCCAATAGAAATGGATATTCCTATTTAATATTTCAAAGGTGCCTCTCAGTTCACACCATGGGGATGGAGCAGGGGGAACCAAGACTGGTATCTCTGGATACCATTTTTAAAAATATTCAACACGTATTTTTCCCTTTTCTTTTGTCTGATGGGTAGTTTCAGAGATATGTCGTTGTCTGGAGATAAAAAACCTCACACTGTATAACTGATAAGATTTCAGCACGACTTATTTAATTTTCTGTATTCCGACAACAGATGTTGATGCGCTAGACGAATACATGGTCAAATTCTACTCACAATTACGCATGATAGCACATGAAGGCAAAAGAAGTATATGGTGGCAGAAAGGATAAGGAGAGTCTAAAAATGAAGTTTATGAAGGTAACATACGGGGGTAGAATAAACGGGAGAAGAGCGTCTGGATGAGATTCAAATGCGATATGGTAGAGGACGAAGAGATAGCGTACCTGAGGGCATTGGACGGGTAATCACTATATATAAGCGGTGGAGCGTGGGGGAAGGGAGGAGCAAAATTTCACAATAATAAGGGGTAGAACGCTAGAGGTATATGAATGAACAGAAGTCACATTTACAAGAGGATGCGGAATCGGTAAAACTAATGAGAAAGGAAAAAATCCCGTTGAGTTCTGCAGTAAATTTCAGTTGATACAGAAAAAAAAAACTTTCGCAGGGCAAAGAGTGGAGAGGTATAATTGGAAAAAGCCTGAAGACACGGAAGTTACCAACTGGATTCTAACATGGCGAAACACAGATTCCGAAACCCAACATACCATTGTGAGATGTATCCAGAAACAGATAAATACTCAGATCATAATTACCTAGTCATGATGAACATTAAATTAAAATTTAAAAGAATCATCAAGAAGAAACAACGCGTGAAGAAGAGGGATAATGAAGTAATGAGGAAAGCTGGTGTGCTTGAAGTTTCCTAAGGCCACAGATAATGTTATAAAGAAAACGACCTTAGGTACTGTAGCTGAAGAGGAATGGGAATCCCTAAAACTGCCAGTCAAGCAAGTGACGCAGGCAACAGTTGATACAGCACAAATAATGAACCTGGAAAAAACACTTGGTAATACAATAAATAAGTCATTTGATCGGCAGAACAAAGAAATCCAAAGAAGTTAAGGGAAAGGAAGTTTTCTAGCAATATCCGCCAAAGGAAGTCCAACGTAATAGAAGAAACATGTGAAGAAACCACAAAGGTCGTAAGGAAAAACTCAGCTGATGGAGAAGACGAAATTCCTTTTATTGAAATTTCATGGTACCAGAGTGATCTTCTGAGAGCAAAAGCTGTAGGGAAAGAATGGGATAAGGATATACGTCACAAACAATTCAGGACGATAGTTAACGAATTACGATTTGGGGATAAATGAATCACAATAGATGAAGATACAAATCGTCGGCAAACGATTACTACAGAAAGGACGAGAGGTATTAAGAAATACAATGATAGATATCTGGTAATAAATGATTTAGTAGAGGTACCGTTAGACGCCATAACGGAATTAGTACCTGATCAAAATTGGGGGATATGACAGGAACGATTACACGAAGCAAAAAATGTAGTAAACATAGGCTTAAATACTACCTTAAGAGCATACCTTAAGAACTATGAGCAATTGTTTATTTTTGGCACAGTGAAACTCATCTCTTCTGCTGAATAAAAGCTCATAGCTATCAAGGTATGCATTTTTGAGCCCATGTTTGCCACATAATTGTTTCTTGTTTTATCCTGTTCTACTTTCTTCCAATATAAGGAAAGCAAAGACCTTGCAGTAGAAGAGATTTGTTTCACAGTGCTCGTAGCTCTTACGGTAGGCATTTCAGAGCCACTGCTTACTGCACTTTTTTGCTTCGAATGATCGTTATACAGGGTGTTACAAAAAGGTACGGTCAAACTTTCAGGAAACATTCCTCACACACAAAGAAAGAAAATATGTTAAGTAGACATGTGTCCGGAAACGCTTACTTTCCATGTTAGAGCTCATTTTATTACTTCTCTTCAAATCACATTAATCATGGAATGGAAACACACAGCAACAGAACGTACCAGCGTGACTTCAAACACTTTGTTACAGGAAATGTTCAAAATGTCCTCCGTTAGCGAGGATACATGCATCCACCCTCCGTTGCATGGAATCCCTGATACGCTGATGCAGCCCTGGAGAATGTCGTATTGTATCACAGCCGTCCACAATACGAGCACAAAGAGTCTCTACATTTGGTACCGGAGTTGCGTAGACAAGAGCTTTCAAATGCCCCCATAAATGAAAATCAAGAGGTCGCAGGTTCGAATCCTGCCTCGGCATGGATGTGTGTGATGTCCTTAGGTTAGTTATGTTTGCGTAGTTCTAAGTTCTAGGGGACTGATGACCTCAGAAGTTAAGTCCCATAGTGCTCAGAGCCATTTGAATCATTTCTGCACAACACAAAAACAACTGTCCCGGTTTAGAGGAAGGAGCATCTCTCACTGTTTACTTATGGAGAGATGTAGACTGTCGAATAGTCAGTTGAGAGCTTTATTTCTGTATCCCGTACACTGTCCTGCCTATCTGAACTTGTAATTTGGCTGAAATGTTGCCGCTTCAATTTTTTACTCCTGCGTAACGAGAAATTACATTATTGATGGCGATTAATGTCACATTTACGTTCAGGAGGCACAAAAAAGGTGACCAACGGAGTTTTACACTGTTGCTCGTAATTACATAATTTGATAAATTCAATTTCCGTTTGAAGCGGTGCGTTTTATATTCACACGCTTTGTCGTGATTCATGAGCGAATAATGGATTAATAATCAGCAGTACGCCACCCCCCTCCAACCCATATTGTGTAAAGAATAGAATTTTGCAGGCATGTGGACACTGTCTACAAGCCTGTTTGCGAGTAGACATAGTATCACATAAGTGATAAATTAAAAGTCTTGTCTGCTGCTGAAGTTTTACTGTATGAACGGCAGTAAGGGATAAACTTCGTTATGTGAAGGGTGTCAGTGAAAAATAATCGGAAAAGTTTGTAATTACATATCACATCTGTTTAAGACGCTGAGTGTTTTCATTCTGGAATACGGGATGAATGTAACCTGGATAAATTGTGCAGCTGCGTTGTGCTGCCTCGAGACATATACACGGCTTCTATCTATAATAATAAATTCTGTTGTAAGATTACTACTCTTAATGAGTCGATTATGATATTTCCATTAGTTTACGTTTCCAACAGTTATTGTAATTTTGTATTATATTTCTCAAGATGTGCAAGCTCAGACACACACATACACACTCTTTCTCGCTGACATCACACACAAAAACATTTATCGCCTTCTATTTTATTCTACTCATAAAGTAAAATGCTAACGTCAGGTATGTCATTTTCATTTATTCTTTTCATTTTACAAGTAAATTACACAAATTCTTTAATAACTAATGACATTTTCTCAAATAAAAATTTGTTAATGAGTCACAAAACACGCTGCGTAAAATTAACAAAACAAAATATTATATACGTATCTGTTCAAAGGATTAAAATGAGTTTTTCTGAATCATAACGCCCACTGCCACCTACTAGTTGCTAGGTCCAAACAAGGGCACATGCAGGCATTCACACTCTCTAGTGCGGTGTGATTCATTGATACGTTACACCTACAGTTTCTGTTCACAACGAATCCTACTAACGGTTATATTATTTCCTGCTACCTACTACTATGGATATTATCCTATATTAGTATGACCATAAATTCTTATCTTCTACGAAACGAATATATACACTACTGGCCATTAAAATTGCTACAACACGAATATGACGTGCTACAGACGCGAAATTAAACCGACAGGAAGAAGATACTGTGATTTGCAAATGATCAGCTTTTCAGAGCATTCACACAAGGTTGGCGCCGGTGGCGACACCTACAACGTGCTCACATGAGGAAAGTTTCCAACCGATTTCTCATACACAAACAGCAGTTGACCGGCGTTGCCTGGTGAAACGTTGTTGTGGTTTCTCGTGTAAGGAGGACTTTGATAAAGGTCGGATTGCTGCCTATTGCGATTGCGGTTTATCGTATCGCGACATTGCTGTTCGCGTTGGTCAAGATCCGATGACTGTTATCAGAATATGGAATCGGTGGATTCAGGAGGGTAATACGGAACGCCGTGCTGGATGCCATCGGCCACGTATCACTAGCAGTCGAGATGACAGGCATCCTATCCGCATGGTTGAAACAGATCGTGCAGCGACGTCTCTATCCCTGAGTCAACAGATGGGGACGTTTGCAAGACAACTACCATCTGATCGAACAGTTCGACGACGTTTACAGCAGCGTGGACTATCAGCTCGGAGACCATGGCTGCGGTTACCCTTGACGCTGCATCACAGACAGGAGCGCCTCCGATGGTGTACCCAACGACGAACCTGGGTGCAAGAATGGCAAAACGTCATTTCTTCGCATGAGTTCAGGTTCTGTTTACAGCATCATGATGGTCACATCCGTGTTTGGCGACATTGCGGTGAACGCCCATTGGAAGAGTCTATTCGTCATCGCCATACTGGCGTACCACCAGGCGTGATGGTATGGTGTGCCATTGGTTCCACGTCTCGGTCACCTCTTGTTCGCATTGACGGCACTTTGAACAGTGGACGTTACATTTCCGATGTGTTACGACCCGTGGCTGTATCCTTCATTCGATCCCTGCGAAACCCTACATTTCAGCAGGATAATGCACGACCGCATGTTGCAGGTCCTGTACGGCCCTTTCTGGATAAAGAAAATGTTCGATTGCTGCCCTGGAAAGCACATTCTCCAGATCTCTCAACAACTGAAAACGTCTGGTCAAGGGTGGCCGAGCAACTGGCTCGTCACAATACGCCAGTCACTACTCTTGATGAACTGTGGTATCCTGTTGAAACTGCATGGGCAGCTGAACCAGCACACGCCATCCAAGCTCTGTTTGACTCAATGTCCAGGCGTATCAAGGCCGTTATTTCGGCCAGAGGTGGCTGTTCTGGGTACTGATTTCTCAGGATCTATGCACTCAAACTGCGTGAAAATGGAATTACGTGTCAGTTCTAGTACAATATATTTGTCCAATGACTACCCGTTTATCATCTGCGTTTCTTCTTTTAATGGCCAGTAGTATATATATACATACATATATATATATATATATATATATATATATATATATATATATATATATATATATACACATTCAACAGAAATTCAAGCATAAAATTTAACGAAATAACTGCAGAACAAGTACCTTCATCGATCTAGTGCATGATTTTCCGATGCTGGTATGGTGGGTAGCCAAATTTGTTCGTGGACGTACAAAAGGGAGAAAGAAGTTTCAAAATCCGATCACTGTTGCTAACGCAAGTAAGACGTAGTGAAGAATAAGAATTTTCCTTGTACAGCCTAACTGTGTGACAGAGACTTTAAACACGCGTTTCGCGGAGGATCCTTCTGCGTGCCATATCTAGATTGATAAGACTATTGAACGCAAAATCATAGTTCCAGGTTAAAATCAGGGACCGTTACACAAATTTAATACCATAGGAATTTCAGCGCACGCTCGTGTGTGTAATGACTGCTTCTTTTCGGATATGAAAAACATTTTGACTTATGGATGTCAATGTACATGTGTCGAAGCAGAGGAACTGGTTGCATCGAACAGAGGTAATGTAAGTCATCGGTGATGCAGAGTGTTGGCACTAGCACAATCTCTGTAGTAAATTTGCAACTAAATATGACACTTCCGCTTTACTTAGAGTTTGAATTTTTACTTCAACGCATTTATTCTAATTTAAAGATTCGTTTCGTAACAGATTAGAATTTCTGGTCATATTAATATAGGATAGTATTCATAGTAGCAGGAAACGACATAACGGATCGGAGGATTCGTTGTGAACAGAAACTTTATGTGTAACTTATCAATGAATTACACCGCACCAGAGAGTGTGAAGGCATGCCTGTGCCACTGTTTGGACTCAGCCACTACTACGTGGCAGTGAGCGTTATAATACAGAAAAAAATCATATTAATCCTTTGAACAGATGCTTATATAATATTTAGTTTTGTTAATTTTAAGCAACGTGTTCTCTGACTCCGTGACAAATATGTATTTGAGGAAAGTCATTATTTATTAAAGAATTTGCATAATTTACTTGTAACATGAGAAGAATAAATTAAAATGTCACGCCTGATGTTAAAATTTTACTTTACGAGTGAAATAAAATAGAAGGTGATAATAGTTTTTGTGTGTGATGTCAGAGAGAAAAAGTTTCGAAAATATTTAAGATTATGTGTAAAGATTTTTGAAGTCGTTAAGTGCCTTCATTCTAAAATACTGTTTGAATTTATTCCAGGTAATATGAGCAGCTTGAGCTACGCTCCTGCAAGGCATAAGCAATTTCCAGCTCATATTCATAGATTACAAAATTAACCATCAACGTAACATGATGCTTCTTGATGAGTTGATTATGACAGCATTTTAAATTTTTAAATTCGCTCAGTAATCATCAGAAACAGTGGAACTAATGTTGCTCTCTGATGTCCGTAGACAGAAGTGAAATCTATAAGTAGATTCAGGTGACTAGGTGATCCTTTAGTGATTCACCTGCTGAATTCGGCAGTTTGAAATGATTCCTAACTCGCAGAAAACCGATTTCTTCCACCATTCATTTAATACAAACCAGGTCTGCTCCCTAATATCGATGCCTCTAAAAATGTGTCTGTCATGATCGTGATCAGCAGGACAAAACGGTCATTTTAAAAACTAATGATCGAAACCAGGCCTCGAACCTTCTTCTCGGAGGGCAGGATCATCGTTTTGGCTTCGCTCAGTATTGAAAATGTTGTTTTAGAACAACTAAGTCTTACAAGAAGCATCGGTAGTATGATGTGTAGACGCGAATCAGTTAGCTAATAAGGGCAAACTCTCTAATCGTCGTCCGTACAGGCCATGGAAGGCCCAACGATACCGACCGGCAGCCGTGTCATCCTCAACCACATGCGTCACTGGATGCGGATATGGAGGGGCATGTGGTCTGCATAACGCTCTCCAGGCCGTATGTTAGTTTACGAGACCGGAGCCGCTACTTTTCAATCAAGTAGCTCCTCAGTTTGCCTCACAAGGGCTGAGTGCTCCCCGCTTGCCAACAGCGCTCGGCAGACCGAATGTTCACCCATCCAAGCCCTAGCTCAGCCCGAAAGCTCTTAACTTCGGTGTGCTGACGGGAACAGGTGTTGACACTGTGGCAAGGCCTTTGGAGCTGGTAAGGGTATATAAGACACTAATTTCGAGGTTGTCTAACTATCCACCGTTGCTTTCCACTGGTAGCAGTAACTACGACTTGTGTGGTGCAGCAGTAGCTTAACACGTGAATCAGCCAATTACAGAAAAATGTGTCAAAATCCCTACGAAGGTTTGACGATTACCCTTCACATACTGACACAAAAGTGTGTTTACATGAAATTGAAAAGCTGAAACACTTCCGCCATTTGTCTAACTGTCATGTTTCATGCGGTACTATCTTCTGCCGCTCTGATAACAAGAATTAACACGGAACTCGAAGAGTAACGGAGGTAATTGCTGCTGGCAAGTAGCTAGGTAACACCTTCCCCAGTACATATTCCACTAGCAATTTAGATTGTTAATCTTTAAAGGATTTTACGGAAGCGTCAGTTGTACTCAGTTCCACTGCAGTGATAACATTATTTCATTTCTCTGATTCATGAGTTTCAGGTTTGCTCAAACATTGCCAAGTGCTTAACCCTAACTACTTGCATGTCTAATTGATATCCACTTCATATTACATGATCTATGCATTTACTTATACACTGACGGTGAGCGTAAGGTTTTAGCGAGATCTTTATGGACGACAAATTTAACCCTTCGGTGGCCGCGGCTTCCATACTTCCATGAGTGGGCACGTTGCGTCTTTTGCACCGCAGTTAGTTTAGACTTTTAACCTAAGGAAAAATAATCATCCCATCAGTAATAAATAGGTAAAATGCATAAATTTCTTTTTCCGTAATTTCAGGACTTGGTTTTGGACCTGGCAAAACTTTAAGGATGTTCTTAGCCTTGGTTTTAGAAGAAGGAAGAAGTTTAGTTATCCAAATAGTTCCTTTATCTTTTCCTACGTAAAATCGATGATCCTCTGTTGTCTCTCCTCTTCAACCAGATGGTCATCTGTTTCCTCTGTTGATTGTTGGGAGTCACTGCTGTGGTTTTCTTCTTCAATAACTTCCTCTTCCAACTCAGATTCACATGAATCTGACAATTCTTGTAATTCTTCTTCTAGCAATTCTGCAGTACTTTCTCAGAGTCTTCAGGACGTACACTTAGACGGTGTCTGTCAAATACCTTCTTTTTCCCCATTTCCACGCTTTTATGAGACCTAATGGAAACATGTTTTTGTAAAAGTAATTATTATAGCAAATCAATATCCAAGACTGTAAAAACTATTGAAAATTACATATGGGAAACTTGATTCGATTCGAATATTCATTATATACTAACATAAAAGAAAGATTGCCTTGAGGCGAAAGAAAAACACAAGTATAGAAAATACTTACATCACAAGCCGCGTAGCGGCAAACACACCGCAAACGCATCACTCACGTTACAAACAACAATAGCCACCAAACTGATGAAGGCATGAATAGCGCAGACGTGGACGCAACTGTAACGCTGTCTGTGATACTAACAGAAAACTAAATCTTGCGGCTATCTGCTGCATACGCGCCCACCGAAGGATTAATCAGGTTATATAAGTTCGCAGTGATCCTGTTATAAGTGCGCAATGTATAATCGTCTTAGTACTTGTCTATGTATATAATAACTTCAGTTTATTATTTCTATGTAACTATCCTTTCTGCTTCTGTTCTCATCTGTGTGCTCATGAGAGCTAATAAACTGAGCAAATCTGTTACTATTGTCAAGATTTTAAACATGGCTGCAGCAGCAACTGTTAAAATTCTTCACAATAAAGGATGACAGCCAAAAACAGTTGCAGGATAGAATTTCTTTTATTTTTTTATTAAAATTCTATCCTGCAACTGTTTTTGGCTGTCATCCTTTGTTACTATTGTATATGTTTCATAGCTGGACTTTCCCTGACTCTTCCACATACTTAATAATTTGTGCGAAACCAACACCCATGGTTAATTTACGAGGACATTTCTGTCGTCAACTTTGCGCAAAATTGTTATATTATACACTCCTGGAAATTGAAATGAGAACACCGTGAATTCATTGTCCCAGGAAGGGGAAACTTTATTGACACATCCCTGGGGTCAGATACATCACATGATCACACTGACAGAACCACAGGCACATAGACACAGGCATCAGAGCATGCACAATGTCGGCACTAGTACAGTGTATATCCACCTTTCGCAGCAATGCAGGCTGCTATTCTCCCATGGAGACGATCGTAGAGATGCTGGATGTAGTCCTGTGGAACGGCTTGCCATGCCATTTCCACCTGGCGCCTCAGTTGGACCAGCGTTCGTGCTGGACGTGCAGACCGCGTGAGACGACGCTTCATCCAGTCCCAAACATGCTCAATGGGGGACAGATCCGGAGATCTTTCTGGCCAGGGTAGTTGACTTACACCTTCTAGAGCACGTTGGGTGGCACGGGATACATGCGGACGTGCATTGTCCTGTTGGAACAGCAAGTTCCCTTGCCGGTCTAGGAATGGTAGAACGATGGGTTCGATGACGGTTTGGATGTACCGTGCACTATTCAGTGTCCCCTCGACGATCACCAGTGGTGTACGGCCAGTGTAGGAGATCGCTCCCCACACCATGATGCCGGGTGTTGGCCCTGTGTGCCTCGGTCGTATGCAGTCCTGATTGTGGCGCTCACCTGCACGGCGTCAAACACGCATACGACAATCACTGGAACCAAGGCAGAAGCGACTCTCATCGCTGAAGACGACACGTCTCCATTCGTCCCTCCATTCACGCCTGTCGCGACACCACTGGAGGCGGGCTGCACGATGTTGGGGCGTGAGCGGAAGACGGCCTAACGGTGTGCGGGACCGTAGCCCAGCTTCATGGAGACGGTTGGGAATGGTCCTCGCCGATACCCCAGGAGCTACAGTGTCCCTAATTTGCTGGGAAGTGGCGGTGCGGTCCCCTACGGCACTGCGTAGGATCCTACGGTCTTGGCGTGCATCCGTGCGTCACTGCGGTCCGGTCCCAGGTCGACGGGCACGTGCACCTTCCGCCGACCACTGGCGACAACATCGATGTACTGTGGAGACCTCACGCCCCACGTGTTGAGCAATTCGGCGGTACGTCCACCCGGCCTCCCGCATGCCCACTATACGCCCTCGCTCAAAGTCCGTCAACTGCACATACGGTTCACGTCCACGCTGTCGCGGCATGCTACCAGTGTTAAAGACTGCGATGGAGCTCCGTATGCCACGGCAAACTGGCTGACACTGACGGCGGCGGTGCACAAATGCTGCGCAGCTAGCGCCATTCGACGGCCAACACCGCGGTTCCTGGTGTGTCCGCTGTGCCGTGCGTGTGATCATTGCTTGTACAGCCCTCTCGCAGTGTCCGGAGCAAGTATGGTGGGTCTGACACACCGGTGTCAATGTGTTCTTTTTTCCATTTCCAGGAGTGTTTATCTCAACGTACGAGGAGCGTTTATATTTCCGAAAAGTCAGCACTGGATCAGGCATTAAACCGATAACTTAAGAACAGGCATACGTATGTCCACGTGCAAAGTATTGTGTTTGAATAATATATATGTATTCCATTTGTTACTTTGCTCTGGCTAAAAGATTGCACTGCGTCTAGCTACAGTCTGTTATTTTCAAAATTGACTAATGATTTTTACATGGAAATCGATCTAAATTCACGGTTCCTTTTTTAAAAAAGTTATTTGTTGTAGCGATGTTAATAAATCATGTTTAATAGCTTAATGGCTTCATGCCTTTCATTTTTATTCTCATCAGGTAATTAAACGATAAATTGTGCCATATTTTTACAATTAAATAATAAATCGTCGAAAATTGCTGTAAAATGTTTTATCGCGAAATTTCCACAGCACAGGTTCAGGTTACTGGTTTATAGACCGTAAATATGGCCCTGTTGGAACATATGAGGACCTGCTGAGCTGAAATACCAGCTGAGGCCCGTAAGTGTTTCCTTCCACCGCTCATACCAATTGTCAATTGTCTGCACTGACGGTCTCTTCAGCGTTGGTAGCGCCTTGCGGTATCCTCAGAGTAGGTGACAGTTTGCTCGTTTGCATTCGAGTGCAACTTGATAGCTGCTAGTTTTTAATACCCTTCTTTGTTACTCATTTAGACCATACATTTTGCGTACAAGAACATGTCCTCCTTTATAGCAGAATCTGCTATCTAAATCTCAGATTGTTAAGTATTTCGCACCTTTCAAAAGTGATCACGTGTCCGTAAGGCAATAATTTGTATTTTACATTTTTCAGAAAAAGCTATATTTTACGCCCTAAAATGCTTGCAGTTTTTTTAAGAACATCGTCACTAAACGAAATATTTGTAATGCAGTATTGAATACCAATACTGTACACTGTGCCAACTCCGATACTTGATGACGTATAGACTCAAGAAAGGGTTGTAGGCAAATTGGGCACTGTACGAGTACAATGCCTTCACTTCTAAATGTTAGAATTGCAGCGTATCATCTCTCGCTCTTCATCTTTCGCTGTTTTTACATTACTTAATTGGGAATTAATTCCTTCAGAGTTTGGTAGCATATTGGGAAACAAGTTTCTCTCAGCGAACTCGATCAGCGGCCAGGTTCACAGCTTCCTCCCAGTTCATTACCAAGCACCGAAGATTGTTCCGAATAGTGCGTTTTCAGGTGATGCGAGTTCTCCCTCTACTTCTGTATGCATCCGCTGGTTTCCAGAACAGTGCTTACTTGGAGATTCATCCACTTTTCATCGATAGAACATGTCCCGCTAGCTTCAGTATTCCGTTCTTCAAAATTCGGTTCAAACACCGTCACTGAAATGCGTTGAGATTATGTATAGATTTTACGACATTTTCGAGGTGTCGCGTGCCTACATAGCGTTCGGTAGTATGCTAGAGGAGTTCAGTGGAAGAGGTACTGCAGCTTATGACTACATCTGTGTCCCCACTGTTATCGATAAGGCTTCATAGACATTGAAATGTGCCAACATCTTTTACTATCTTCTGTTGCACTATTGTCTTAGTAGACATACTTCCACCTTTTCTACACATTGCCTTTATCTTACAACCAGCCTTTATTAGATATCCAGAACTGGCTATTCCATCCTGCTTGGTAGCCATAAGTGGGAAATATTTTGGGGCTTCTTCCAGTAGAACGACGTCATAAACAAAATCCAGTGCCTTAGCATAGATTGCTCATTCCAACGATACCCATGTTGGAGTCGTCCGTAGTTCTTCCCATTATGAAATATGTAGCTAGTATGAAACAGGGATGGTGACAAAATGCATCTTGGATGACGTCTCTCACACAAAATAGTGTGTTTAAAAAACGACATTACAACTTTAAAAATTCCTATAAATTTATTCAAAGTAGATGTAGAGCTGGGTTTAGGGTTATTTTGCAGGGAAACACATCTTTTTTTTACGTTACACTAAAGATGATGTACGTGGCTTACGTTGGTTATCCTGACACATCCCATGGAAAGTCAATTTCTTCCCAAACTCGCTGTAGCACTGCAGGTGTAACTTCCTCAGTGGCGGCGTAAATTCTTGCTCTACGTTTAGGTAGAGAAGCCGGGACAGCAGGTACAAACACTATATCCTTGATGAATCGCCACAGGAGAAATCGAATGGCGTCAGGACTGGGGCACGCGGAGGCGATGCAATTGGGGCATCATGGCCAATCCATTGACCTGGAAAGTGGTCACTGGGAAAATCTCAGACATCAACCTGGTAGCGGCTTGGTGCACTATCATGCATGAAGTAAAAATTTCGGGATTAGTCATCAACATTGATCTGTGGTACCAAAAATTGTTGTAATACATCCAGGTACACAATCCCGTTGATGGTTCTCTCCTGGAAAAAAAGCGACCGAACAATGTGTTGTTGCTCAATGCACAAAAAAGTTCAGTTTGGGGCTATCATGAACATGTTCCAATGTTTGATATGGATTTTAACTGCCGCAAATCCTACAGTTATGTGTGTTAATCTTGCCACTTAAGAGAAAAGTCTACTCTTCAGAAAAGATGGTTTGGTCCAAGAAATGTTCGTCCCCAAGCAATCGATTTAACATATCCGCACAGAAGCTCTTGAGAGAAATATTTACGATGCCTTTTATTGCTTGTACGACCATCAATATGTACAGTTTCAAATGCAAACGGTTTCTCAACACACGCCAAACAGTCGTATGCGGGATTTGCAGTTCGTGAGATGCACACCGGGTCGATTTTGTAGGGCTGTGGGCAAAGCGTTGTCTCACTTGCTCAACTACGTCGTCATATGTGTTTGGACGACCTGATGATTTCGCATGCCTTACCGAGCACTCTATTTCTAGAAAATATTTAAGCCACTCATAAACTGCAGGCCTACCTACTCGGGGGATCTTTTGCGTACTTGGTACGGAAATTACGCTGAACTGGTGTCGCCGACTTCTGCTGTTCAAACCAAAATACACAGCTAGCACGTCTCGGGTCAAGTGAAGGCAGCCATCATAACGCCGTGCCGCTAGCACTCCTTACGGTGCGATTAGGCACCAGCAAACTATGAGAGACAAAACTTGATGTGTTTCCCCGCAATTTGACACTAAGTCACCTCTATAGGTGCTATGACTTAATTTATACGAATTTTCAAAGCTCTAAAGTCCTTTTTGAAACACCCTGTAGATAAAGGTGTGATCCTATCTTCTGCTCTCATGTGACAATTCAAAATACAGTTTTCTGAAATTATCCGTGAAATGAACAAGAACCCTATACTGAGCGAAGAAAGAATGCGGCCCTTGGAGGTCGGCATGCGATTCTTCATTCAGAATGAAGTAGACAAAAGATCAGAAGCATTCTGAAGTCACATATATGGAGTTGCTGCAAACCTATCTCACTGTGAGGCACTTCTGAATATACGGAGGAATGCATATCACTCCGAACTATCGTACCAGCGTTCGTAGCTCAATGAGTAGACCGCTGGGCATCAAACCCACATTCACCTTGGTGCTATGGTTTGGATCACCATGAAGTTCGTGTTTTATATTTTAGATGTCTGTTCCCCAGTTCTCGTCGTTTATAAGGAGGATATCATTTTGTCACATAACAGTAGCCTACCCTGCGATAGTTGGACCCATTAAGTTACATGCTTGTGTCTACTGACAGCACAGAGCACAACCGTAACCGCTCCTGTCACGTTTATGTAGGGTGACTTCTCGTGGAGTACACAGATGATGAATACGTCGATAAACTTGTGGTGCTGGGTGCATTCGATAAGCAAGCTGCTGCTGCTGCTCTTGCGTATACCGCACGGTTACACGAAAGGCGCCATCTGGATAAGAATGTTTTTCGTCGCCTGGAGCAACGCCTTGGGTGTCGTCTAAAACTTAGACGTACTCCGCAGACAGAGCACACGGTTCTCGAAACCGTTCACCAATCACCTCGGCGAATCACACTTGATACAAAGCAGTTCCAGATGTCTCGGAGCCTGCTTGTTGAAGTGTTGCACGATGAGGAACTGCATCCGTATCGTTACACGCTCATTCAACACCAGTGACCAGAAGACTGTATTCAATGTATAGAGTTTTATCAAGGTCTTTGGAACCAAGTGGAAGATAAAAAACATTTTGTAAATAACGTGATACAGACTGACAAATTTTGCTTTACTTGCCACGATATTTTCAACGTACACGACAGGCATTATTGGTCGGAACACAACCCACAAGTCACCCGAGTGGCTTTCAGACACAGTTTGAGATAAACCTGTGGGCTGGAATCGTGAGAGAAGTACCTACTGCCGGACAAGCTGACTGCGCTCCTATATCGTATGTTTCTTTGCAATACTTTGCCTGACGCATTAGAAAACGTTACACTTGTGCATCGAGCGAGGTGGCGCAGTGGTTAGCACACTGGACCCGTATTCGCGATGGCGACGGTTCAATCCCGCGCCCGGCCATCCTGATTTAGTTTTTCTGTGGTTTCTCGAAGTAGCTATAGGCAGATGCCGGGATGGTTCCTTTGACAGGGCACTGCCAACTTCCTTCCCATCCTTCCTAACCCGATGAAACCGATGAACTCGCTGTGTGTTCTCTTCCCCCAAATCAACTCAAACAACAGATGATGTTCGGCGACAGCTATGGTTTCAGCATGGTTCACCGCCACATTTTGGAATGAATTAGTGTAACTATTTAAATGAAAGGTGTCCAGAGAAGTGGAATGGTCGTGGACGTCCCATAGTCTGGCCTCCATATTCCCCAGACCATAGCTCACTTGATTTTTGTTTTTGAGGACACCAGAAACAACAAGTTTATAGTACTCCACCCATGGATGTATACGGCGTAATAGCTCGCATGCATGCCGCTTCGACGATGGTTGATGCAGTTGTGTTGCGTAGGATCCAGCCAAGTATGATCCAGCGAAAGGCGAAGCTTTTGCGAATGCTAGGCGGTCGCTTTGTACATTTTCTCTAAACTGCACATTGCCCACACGTGTGCGCATTGGCTCCATGTAGATAAGGCTGGATGTCAAATGTACAGAATGGAATTATTGTTCGTAGTGTGATGTGCAAGCTAGTGTAGCCTACCGATTGCGTTATTTGTACTTCATTGTGTACAGACGATATTATTGTGTCCACTATTGCTTTCTGTTGTCTTTGTTTGCGCCATGGACGAAACGAAGTGGTCGTTTACATCTACAGGAAGTTCGTATAATATCTTAACGTTTAAAGAAAGTTTGCAGTAACAGTAAGAAATACACAAGACACCGCATTGTGAAGTTGTGAACGAGATTCGATTTGTTGCTTTAACTGAAATAAAAATGTTTTGCATGAACGCGATTCGAACAGTGGCGAATCTGTATATTCGTTCCCCACGACATTGCTTCGTCTCAATGAGTTAACGGGGCAGCTCCGGGCGCAGATCAGAGTTCATACTGTGTGTTCTTGGCCACACTGCGAGCAGTTACATCGTTGCCAGAGCGACGTTTCTTTAAATCGCACTTCTGTTAAATCTACTGGCGTGACTAGGTTTTGTTTGATAGACTTTTATCTCGATGAGGAATCTCAGGCCGATCACAAAGTGCAGCATTTTTTTTAGCCATGTACAAGCTTACAACACTCAGCAGTGACTCCATGTGCAGACGTTCAAAAGCATTTTTTATTTAAAAAGAAAAGAACCAAATTCAGGTTTAATCAAGCAAGCAACGTAAAGCTCTGCGTTAGTGCCATGAAAGGCCAATCGGAACCAACCAACCACCATCTAATCCGCTGTCAACGACATTATTAGTTTATAGGGCACCATATCATTCTCCTTCTTCCAGACATTGCCGACTTTTTGACCTTGGAGCCGCTGCTTTTCACTGAGCTAACTCCTCAGTTAACCTCATGAGAGTATGTGCACGCCGTAGCACACCTCCCATAAAAGACAAATCACTGGCAGTACGGGGAATTGACCACGGGCTTTCTGCACAAGAGTGAGATATGCTGAGAACTGAGCCCCGGAGGCGGATGACTTTAGCTGCAGTGGAAGGCTGAGTACTGAACTGATCTATTACTGTTCACAAAAAAGATATTTGTTCAAAGCAGTATCTCCCACTTAGAACAAGTCGACAATCTGCTGCTTCTTATATCCCGTTTCAGAAATCCGAGGCGGAAGAGTTCGACTTACTAAAACGTTCTAAAGCCAAGATCGCATAAATATTTCTTTAATTCAAACAACTGGTTTTGACAGATTTTGCTTCATCCTCACATCTTAAGAACTCTTTTGCTATGTAACGTGTTCATTTCAAGCTGAACCCCACGCCAAGAGTCATGTGATTTTTTTTAGACATGAAGATGGCACTGATGTCTGTCACCAGTTGTTTTTAATAAAGAAATATTTATGCAGTCTCGGCTTTAGAACGTTTTCATACACTACTGGCCATTACAATTGCTACACCAAGAAGAAATGCAGATGATAAACGGGTATTCATTGGACAAATATACTATACTAGAACTGACATGTGACTACATTTTCACGCAATTTGGGTGCATAGATCCTGAGAAATCAGTACCCAGCACAACTACCTCTGGCCGTAATAACGACCTTGATATGCCTCGGCATTGAATCAAACACAGCTTGGATGGCGTCTACAGGTACAGCTGTCCATGCACCTTCAACACGGTACCACAGTTCATCAAAAGCAGTGACTGGCGTATTGTGACGAGCCAGTTGCTCGGCCATCATTGACCAGACGTTTTCAGTTGGTGAGAGATCTGGAGAATGTACTGGCCAGGGGAGCAGTCGAACATTTTCTGTATCCAGAAAGGCCCGTACAGGACCTGCAACATGCGGTCGTGCATTTTCCTGCTGAAATGTAGGGTTTCGCAGGGATCGAATGAAGGGTAGAGCCGCCGGCGGGAGTGGCCGAACGGTTCTAGGTGCTTCAGTCTGGAACCGCGCGACCGCTACGGTCGCTGGTTCGAATCCTGCCTCGGGCATGGATGTGTGTGATGACCTTAGGTTAGTTAGGTTTAAGTAGTTCTAAGGTCTAGCGGACTTACGACCTCAGATGTTAAGTCCCATAGTGCTCAGAGCCATTTTTGAAGGGTAGGGCCACGGGTCGTAACACATCTGAAATGTAACGTCAACTGTTCAAAGTGCCGTAAATGCGAACAAGAGGTGACCGGGACGCGTAACCAATGACACCACATACCCTCACGGCAGGTGATACGCCAGTATGGCGATGACAAATACACGCTTCCAATATGCATTCACCGCGATGTCGCCAAATACGGATGCGACCATCATGATGCTATAAACAGAACCTGGATTCATCTGAAAAAGTGACGTTTTGCTATTCGTGCATCCAAGTTCGTCATTGAGTACACCATCGCAAGCGCTTCTGTTTGTGATGCAGCGTCAAGGGTAACCGCAGCCATAGTCTGCGAGCTGATAATCCATGCTGCTGCAAACGTCGTCGAACTGTTCGAGCAGATGGTTGTTGTCTTACTAACGTCCACATCTGTTG
Source organism: Schistocerca piceifrons (assembly GCF_021461385.2). Classification (NCBI taxonomy): domain Eukaryota; kingdom Metazoa; phylum Arthropoda; class Insecta; order Orthoptera; family Acrididae; genus Schistocerca; species Schistocerca piceifrons. The sequence goes on along the minus strand of NC_060138.1, from coordinate 1,186,057,448 downwards.
ACTCAGGGATCGAGACGTGGCTGCACGATCCGCTACAGCCATGCGGATAAGATGCCTGTCATCTCGACTGCTAGTAAAACGAGGCCGTTGGGATCCAGCACGGCGTTCCTTGTTACCCTCCTGAACACACCGATTCAATAATCTGCTAACAGTCATTGGGTCTCGACCAACGCGAGCAGCAATGTCGCGATACGATAAACCGCAATCGCGATAGGCTACAATCTGACCTTTATCAAAGTCGGAAACGTGATGGTACGCATTTCTTCTCCTTACACGAGGCATCACAACAACGTTTCACCAGACAACGCCGGCCAACTACTGTTTGTGTATGAGAAATCGGTTGGAAACTTTCCTCATGTCAGCACGTTGAAGGTGTCGCCACTGGCGCCTACCTTGTGTGAATGCTCTGAAAAGCTGATCATTTGCATATTACAGCATCTTCTTCCTGTCGGTTAAATTTCGCTTCTGTAGCACGTCGTCTTCGTGGTGTAGCAATTTTAATGGCCAGTAGTGTAGTTTAGGGGACAGCACATCGCTCTCTTTCTTGCAGACATTGTCGACTTTCTTGACCTTGGAGCCGCTGCTTTTCACTGACCTAACTCCTTAGTTAACCTCATGAGAGTATGTGCAAGCTGTACCACCCCCTCCCATCCCTGGCAGTACTGGGAATTGAGTCCGGACTTTCCTCACAACAGCGAGATATGCTGATCTCCGAGACCCGGAGGCGGATGACCTTAGCTGCAGTGGAAGGCTGAGTTCTGCACTGATCTTTTACTCTTCACAAAACAGATATTTGTTCAGAGCGGTATCTCCCACTTCGAACAAGTCGACAATCTGCTGCTCCTTGTATCCCGTTTTAGAAGACCGAGGCGGAAAAGTCCGAAATATTAAAACGTTCCAAGGCCAAGATCGTATAAATATTTCTTTAATTAAAACAACTGGTTTCGACTGATTTTGCTTCTCCTCACATCTTAAAAACTCTTTTTGTATGAAACGCGTTCAACTCAAGCTGAACCTCACGCCAAGAATCATGTGAATTTTTTTTGACCTGAAGATGACAGCGATGTCTGTCGAAACCAGTTCTTTTAAAGAAAGAAATATTTATGCAATTTCGGCTCTAGAACGTTTTAATGAGTGAAACAGGTTAATTTTGAAGTAATTCTAGTATAAGTGCAATTGGCAGTATTCAAAACTCTTCCTTCCTCGCTCCCTCTGTCTTTAGGCCGAAACAAATGTTTGAATCATCTTATGGTAGTTCCAAAAAAACGAGAAAGTACTAATTACTTAGTTAATCAACGTCGCTGTTTTGTAATGAATAGACACACGCGCGCACCTAACGATACGAAATGAGAGACCTCTGTCGACACCCTAGAGTATTTTCAGGCGTGATATTTCCCACCGTGTGGGACCTGCAGTGCCTAAACACGGTGGGGAGCTGTGAGCGCAGCGTATCGCTGCTAATGGAACGACACGTTTTCGGTGTATAAAAAGGCTGACAGCGGACGGGCTGAGAGTAACGGAGTGCGACGCACAGAGGAAGACGTGCGCGACAGGCTGTGTGCCCAGAATGGAATGAAAAGTGGACCGACACCGGTGCCACTGTCTCTGCTCGAGCAGGGAACGTAATTTCTCACGTGTCGCGCTACACTCTGAACTGGGTATCACATACGCGTCTCCACTGTTCCCTGGCTACCACCACAGCATGTTTTGTGGAGCTAAAACACGACTTCAATATTTACAGACTGTTTCTCTACGTTTACTTACACGCTAACTGTGGTCAAAGAGAGATTATTGTGGGTTAATATACCCAACATTAGAATGATGAGAATATGAGCAGCGAACTTGTACGCACGCGTTCCTCAAGGTCCGTCGCGCCTCACCCATCATCTCTTCCTCATTCCGTTTCTCTCCATCACATACAGGGTTTGCCGAACCCTTAACGTCAAATGTTTACACACCACAAACAACGGGAAGCAATTGTGACATTAGGAACCGGACATTGGGACCTGATAACCATGCAGTTCACCCGCAGTTAGGTGCACGTTGTACCTCTAGCATCGAGTGCCCAGAAAGTGGCTGAAATGAATTTACATTCACTGACAACAGTCTTTCACTCTTAGGATATCTGGAAGACAACTGTAACATAGCTGCATGTAGTGAACCATTCCTTGTAGACACGTTGGTCAGTACACATTGATACATCAACTAATCTGGCAAGTACGTTCACGGTGTGGCAATGGGAACGTCAAAACACAATAGCCGGTAGCTTCCTTCTACCATTGTCATTTCTCCAGGTAGGTAGTCTTCTTAGCCTTTTTTTTTTTTTTTTTTGAGTGATTAGTTTTCTGACTAGTACTAGTTTGTCGAGACCCAACACGAATTCCTCTCCCGTAACAACCTCTTCATCTCAGAGTAGCACTTGCAATCCACATCTTCAATCTGTTTTGGGTGTCTCCAGAATGAGATTTTCACTCAGCAGCGGAGTGTGCGCTGATATGAAACGTCCTGGCCGATTAAAACTGTGTGCCGGACCGAGACTCGAACTCGGGACCTTTGCCTTTCGCGGGCAAGTGCTCTACCAACTGAGCTACCCAAGCACGACTCACGCCCCGTCCTCACAGCTTTACTTCCGTCAGTACCTCGTCTCCTACCTTCCCAATTTTACAGAAGCTTTCCTGCGAACCTTGCAGAACTTACACTCCTGAAAGACAAGATATTACGGAGACATGGCTTAGCCACAGCCTAGTTGGGTAGCTTAGTTGGTAGAGCACTTGCTCGTGAAAGGCAAAGGTCCCGAGTTCCAGTCTCGGTCCGGCACACAGTTTTAATCTGGCAGGAAGTTTCATATCAGCGCACACTCCGCTGCAGAGTGAAAATCTCATTCTGGAAACATCCCCCAGGCTGTGGCTAAGCCTTGTCTCCGTAATATCCTTTCTTTCAGGAGTGCTAATTGTGCAAGGTTCGCAGAATAACTTGTGTTAAGTTTGGAAGGTAGGAGACGAGATACTGGCAGAAGTAAAGCGATGAGGACGGGGCGTGAGTCGTGCTTGCGTATCTCAGTTGGTAGAGCACTTGCGCGCGAAAGGCCAAGGTCCCGAGTTCGAGTATCGGTCCGGCACACAGTTTTAATCTGCCAGGAAGTTTTCTTTTGGATGTGTTGCAATCGATGTTTCATGAGCATACAATGCTGTGCTCCAATTGTAGATTCTGAGAAAATTCTATCTCAAATTAAGTCCTACATTTGAAACTAGTAGAATACTCTCAGCCAGCAATGCCCTTCTCCCCAGTTCTATTCTGCTTCTTATGTCCTTCATTTCTCCAACCGTCGTGGGTTATTTTGTTGCCTAGGTAACAGAATTCCTTAAATTAATCTACGTCGTGGCACAAATCCTGACGATAAGTTTTCCGCGTTGGTCAGTTTGACTAGTACTTTCATCTTGCTCTGACTTACTTTCAGTCCATATTCTGTACTCACTGGATTAGACTGTTCATTCCATTCAGTACAAACTATGAATCTTCTTCACTTTCGCTGAAGATAGCAATGGTATCAGCGAACCTTCTCATTGAATCCTTTCACAGTGAATTTTTACTCCACTCTCGAATCTTTCTTATATTTCCGTCATTCCCTCTTCGATGTATAGATCGGACAGTAGAGGCGAAAGACTACATCGCCGTGTTACATCCTTTTTAACCCGAGCACTTATTAAGATGATTTTTCCTTATTCATGTTTCCATCATCAACCGCCAAGTCAGAATTGCTTCTCTGGTGCCTTTATTGTACCTAAAGCCAAAAAAATCGTCACCTAACACATGCTCAGTATTCTTTTCCATTCTTCTGTATATTATCGTTGCCAAAAATTTGCACGCATCGATTATTAACAGATTGTGTGATAATTCTTGCGCTTGCCGGCTCTTGCGACCTACGGAATTGTGTTGATGATATTTCTCTGAAAGATGGTATTTCGCCATTGTCATATATTCTACACGCCTAAGCGAATTGCCGTTTTATTGACACTTCTCCCAATGATTCTAGAAATGGTGATGGAATATTTTCTGCTTTATTCAATCTTAAGTCTCACAACGCTCTTTTAAATTCTGATACTAATACTGGGTTCCGTATCTCGTCTATATCGACGCCTTTTTCTGTGTTCTTTCGCCTATCCGGCCTCTCCATTGCATTTAAAAGGGACTCCCCATTGCAGTCATAATGTTAATACAGCTGTGGCCACCCACTTCATACATCATAGCACCTACTGCATAGACATCCAACTTTACGTCGAACGAACACGGGATGCCTTCATCACAGGGTGTATATTCACCAGGATAACCTATGTCATCTGTGGTCTCTACACAAATATTTACCGGCAGCCACAACACAACACCAGATCTCCACCAACGGCCGCCAGGGACCACTACCCATTCACAGAGCCTACAGAAAGCTTCACTAGAGGTCACAGCTAGCCCAGGAACTACTCTGATAAGCCAGGCCAAGACAGCTCTTCTAGCTGGCCGATCTCTGGCAGATGGACTTGGTACAGTTGACGATCATCTCTACATTGTAGAATTGATATACTGTGATCTCTCCCAGTGAAGAGTCTGTTCTTTTCAATTATTATTAGTTATTATGTTTATGACAATCCGTAGCTGGGATCGAGTCTGCTGTTCTTTTGGAGATTGTATTATTGTTTCGTTTTGGTGGGTCCCATAAATTGTTTTCGAACTTGTGTTTTCCGCATTTCTATTCTACTAGCGTAGATACTTCAGTAGCGACGAGTTGGTTTACGAGTTTCCCGAGTTTGCTGGATTGTTGTCCGCTATGGTACACGGTATTCCAGGTATTGATGAACCCTCTTCGCGAGTCGAAGAGCTGTTGGACAGTATGCAACAAACGAATGAGCTCATTATTCAGCGTTTACAGGCTATGTCCACTCCGCCCGCTACCCACCTTTAAGGTGCCTATGCAGTGATCCCACACCGCTTCCCCGCTTCTGGGGCTCCGTGCTGCGCTCCTTACATTTTCCAAGTTCCTCAAATCCGTTGAGTCTTGGGGCAACTATGTGGCTCATCTGGAGCAACAATTTATTGCTCATGATGTCACTGGTGGCGTTCAGCGTCGCTCATTTTTTCTCACTTCTGTGGGCCAGGAAGATTATCACCTTCAGCATTAGTTGCATCTCGATGCATTACCTCATACTCTTTCCTATGAGGCGTTGACTTCTAGCCTATTGGAGTATTTTTGACGCTTCCCACGCAGTCATACAGGGAATGAATTGCTATGCTGCACAGTCTCTCCCGTTATTCTAGTTTTTTTCTGTGGTAACCACATTGCAAGCGTTCTTATGGTTCAGCACTCATTCATGATATGATTCTTGTCCATGCCCCAGATGATACTTTATGGACAGATTATCTGAAGCTGAGAGATCCCTCTTTAGATGCCTGTTTGTCCGTTAACTGCGTTCATGAGCTGTCCTTTCGCTCTGATTCCACGCTACAGTCCCCAGCGCAAGTCTTCGCCGCCCGCAACGCAGGTTCACATCACTGCAGCTGCTGCAGCATTGACATGGACTCTCCAGGACCAGTGCGCCTGTTCGTACCTGCGCCAATGGCGGCTGCAGCGGTAGCAGCAGCAGCACCAGCAGCACCAGCAGCAGAGATAACAGCTGCCCTCCGGTAGTCAATTCTTTGCCACATATCAGAGACAAGATTGCCGCTTCCAGAGGGTGACCTGTTCAGCTTGCAGAAATTGGGGTCACAAAGACGAATTCTGTTGGTAGTCATCATTGATGGCCATGCACCACACTGCTTTGGTTGTCTCTGAGTTGTGGTGGATGAGACGTACTCACAACTACGAATTTCTTTCATGGAGTCGATTTTTCCACAAACGATGGCCGCGATTACTCTGGCTGTGCAGTTGGACAGTACTCCCCTCCCTTTTCAAGTGGATATGGGGTCCTCCACTACCATCATCGATGTAGATGCCCACCATCAGTTGGGTTCACCGCCACTTCATCTATTCTGTACGTCTCTGAATAGCTACAGCAACAAGTCATCCAACTAGAGGAGTGGTTCTTGCCTCAGGTCGAATACCTCACTCATGATGTCATAGCCCAGGTTTTGGTCCTCGTCACCCTCAGGGCCACCAACTTATTGGGAATGGATCTTTTTCCCTTCTGCACCTCGATATCCATCCAGTCGTTGTTGGAAGCTTCTGGATGACTTCCCAGATGTATTCTCTGCCACATCTCTCGGTTCAAAGCCCATATCTAACTCCTCCCCTTGGTGGTCCTGAGGTTCCACAAGGCTCGCTAAGTACCATTCGCTCTCTGTGACAAACTACAGCGGGAGCTTCATCATCTTTAGGCTGAGGGCATCCTGACCCCAGTCCTCTATAGTTGTTGGGCTGCAGCCATCATGGTCCTTGAGAAGCTGAATGGATGTCTTTGTGTTTGTAGGGATTTTAAGACCACTGTTAATGGTCTGTTATTGATTCCTATCTCATTTCCAAGGTTGATCTAGGCTGGCAGGCAGCACGGTGTTTGCCAAGATTGACCTGCAGTATGCTTAACTCCAGTTGCTTTTCCATTACAACTGCCTCTCTTTTGGGGTCACAAGTGCTGTGTCAGTCTTCCAGCACAATTTGGAAACATTGATAAGAGACTTTCGAGGGATGGCTAACTGCTTTGATGATATCTTAGTCGCTGGTATCTCCACCCCTGACTTGACCCAGAACCTCCAGCAACTCTTCCATTGTCTTCAGGGTTCCAGCTTATGTTGCAGCAAGGAGAAACTCTTTTTATTCCTAAGGAGAATCGAAGCATTTGAGATGTGGTGCTATAGACGAATGATGAAAATTAGGTGGAATGATAAGGTAAAGAATGAGGAGGTTCTACGCAGAATCGGAGAGGAAAGGAATATGTGGAAAACACTGATAAGGAGAAGGGACAGGATGTAGGGCATCTGCTAAGACATGAGGAAATGACTTCCATGGTACTAGAGGGAGCTGTAGAGGGCAAAAGACAGAGATTGGAATACATCAAGCAAATAACTGAGGACGTAGGTTGCAAGTGCTACTCTGAGATGAAGAGGTTAGCACAGGAAAGGAATTCGTGACAGGCCGCATCAAACCAGTCAGTAGACTGATGACTAAAAAAAAAAAAAAAGGTGACCTACCTTGTCCATGTTTTGAGCAATAATGGCATTCGACCGATGCCCCAGTATGTTGAGTCTTTTCAGCAGGTGCCGCTCCCGAAAGACATCTCCCAGCTCAAATTACTGCTGGGTCAAATCAGTTACTACCGCTGTTTCATGCCATATGCCGCAACTCTGGTGGAAACTCTTCACCACCTCCTCCATAAGAGTGGGGACTTGTCATCAGCTTGTGATAGGGCGTTCCACTGAAGGCTTCTCTCCTAACACTGGCCTGCCTTGTCACTTAGGACCCCACCAAGTCTCTCATCTTGGCTGCTTATGCATTGGACTATGGTGTGGGGACCGTCTTGCCGTCGATGGAGTCGAGCACCTGGTGGCCTTCGTCTCCATAATGCTATCCCCAGCTCAGTGGAACAACTACAGCGAAATTGAGCAGGAGGCCTTTGCCATCATCTTTAGGTTTAGGAAATTCCACGATTACATCAATGGACATCACTTCACTTTATACACGGGGGACACTGCAGGAGCCTCCACGAAGATTGCGTTCACCACTCGAACAACAAGCAATCGGGCGTCCCCTGGAAACGACCTAGTCGGCCAATTCTGCAAACACCGGAGCACCAAAACCAAAGATGACAAAACAACTCTCCGAAGAGACTCAAAAAAGGCCTTTATCAAGACCATCACTAGTGACAACTTCCTGCAATATTGAAGGCTTATCTGTAAATAAAGAAATTTTATTATCTGACATGTGCAAACGAAACAACTGTGATGTTTTAGTGTTACAAGAAACACACAGAGCACCAACTAGCCATAGACCAAAAATACAGGGCATGAAATTAGTTCTTGAGAGACCACACGAAAGGTACGGAAGTGCTATATTTATGAAACCGAACTTAGACGTACGCTCCTGTGCTCTGATCTGCGAAGGAAACATAGAAATTTTAACTATTGAGCTACATTCATGTACTGTAACATCCGTGTACAAACCACCCGGTGCGAGGTTCAAATTTACGGAGCCTGGAAATTTCCATTCAAAAAACATGAAAGTTGTACTAGGAGATTTTAACTGTCACGGTCTCGCATGGGGTTGTAAAGAGACAAATGACGATGGCGAAATGCTGGAGACCTGGGCAGACCAGACTAAACTGAAATTGATACATGACCCAAAGTTGCCTGCATCATTTAACAGCGGAAGATGGAAACGAGGATATAATCCAGATAACATCTTTGTCTCCGAAAAGGTATCCCTGCAAACTGTAAAGCAAATCGAGGACCCAATTCCAAGATCGCAACACAGAGCAATAACTTGCTGCATTACTGCAGTAATCAAATCAGATGTAATGCCCTTCAAGAGATGCTACAATTTCAAAAAAGCTCATTGGGAACTTTTCACAGAGGACGTTGATAAGGAGATCCTGGAAATTAAACCAGAGATACAAACATATGAAACTTTTATAGACCTTGTCAAGAAAATCTCTCGTCGGCGCATACCTAAAGGGTGCCGCACCCAGTATATCGCTGGACTCAATGGTAGCAGCAAGGAAGCTCTGAAAAAATATGAAGAACTGTACAATAAGGACCCCTTCTCAGAGGAAACGATCCAGGCAGGTGAGGTACTGATGTCTGGTATCTCCGAAGCGAGAAAGGAAAAGTGGTGCAACCTCCTACAAGAGACGGACATGAAGCACAGCAGTAGGAAGGCATGGAAACTAGTCAAAAGTCTCAACAACGACCCAACAGAACCACAACCAAATTACAGTGAAGTTACACCTGATCAGATAGCTCACCAACAACTCATGAACGGAAAAACTAAAAGGAAGATCAGGAATGGCAAAATTAAAAGAAAATTGAACGAGGAGAGTAGCTTCCTAGCTCACCCGTTCTCCATTCAGGAGCTACAAGATGCCATCAAAGATTTGAAAAACAATAAGGCCGCTGGCCTCGACGCTCTGAGATCTGAGCAAATTAAACATTTCGGACCGGGAGTACAAGCATGGATCCTAGAGCTAATGAATAACTGTATTACAACAATGCAAATTCCTAAACTGTGGAGGAAAGCCCGGGTTATTGCGTTATTAAAACCAGGGAAAGACCCAGCTGAAGCTAAACATTTCCGGCCTGTCTCACTGCTTTGTCATTTATTTAAAGTGCTGGAGCGAATGATCCTCAAACGCATAGCTGATTTTGTGGACAAAGCCCTCATTAACGAACAAGCTGGATTCCGACCAGGAAAATCATGCTGTGGCCAAATCCTGAATCTCACACAGTACATCGAAGACGGCTATCAGAGAGGAGAAGTAACTGGGGTCGCATTCCTGGATCTCAGTGCTGCATATGACACAGTTAACCATAAGTTGCTTACCCAGAAAGTGTATAATGTCACTAAGGACTACACCCTTTCTATGTTCGTGCAATGTATGCTACAGAACAGACGCTACTATGTAACCGTACAATCTAAAAACAGCCGATGGAGGACACAGAAAAATGGACTTGCAGAGGGCAGTGTCTTGGCTCCAATATTATTTAACATTTATACCAATGATCTTCCCATCAGCCACCAGACACGAATGTTCATATATGTTGATGATGCAGCAGTGGCCACACAGGATAAAACCTTTGAACAAGTGGAGGAGAATCTCACAGGAGCCTTAACAGAACTTGCTACCTATTACGACGGCAATAATCTCAAATCAAACCCCAGTAAATCACAAGTATCTGCCTTCCATCTTAGGAGCAAACAAGCCAAACGGAAACCCCGAGTCATGTGGCAAGGGGAAGAGCTGAAACATACAAACAGCCCAAAATACCTGGGAGTAACATTGGACAGAGCACTTACTTTTAAGCAGCACTGTCACAACACTAAAAAAAAGGTCTGTGCCAGGAACAACATACTGCGGAAGCTAACAGGTTCATCGTGGGGAGCTCAACCACATGTTTTGCGCACCACAGATCTGGTGCTGAGTATCTCAGCTGCGGAATATGCGGCGCCAGTTTGGAGGAACTCTGCCCACGCTAAGCAAGTTGACGTCGCCGTAAACGAAACTGTACGTATTGCCACAGGATGCCTCAAACCAACTCCCACAGACATCATTTACCCCATCATAGGCATAGCACCACCCACTATCCGCAGACAAGTAGCCGCCGAGATCGAAAGATCAAAACTAAAGAATGATCCTCGACACCCGATGTATATGCACCGAAAACAATGTGTCCGGCTGAAATCCCGCAGGAGTTTCATGGAAACTACTTAAGAGCTCGCCACCAAGCCCGTCGCAAGGCGACTATCTCTCTGGGAAGAAATGGTGCCACACTCCACAATGGAACTACTTGAGGAGGGATCTGCAGGATTTCAACTACCTTTTACAACTTGGAGGTCATTAAACCGGCTGCGCACTGGAGTAACTGGGTGCAAATCAAACCTATTTAAATGGGGTTACAGTGATAGCGATAGGTGTGAATGCGGAGCAATACAGAATTTGGACCACCTACTGATCTGCCCAGACATGTCTATAACATGCACTAAAGATGATATTTTGAAAGTCAATGACAAAGCAATCTACGTTGCTAATTACTGGGAAGGGAAGATATAATTGGTGCATCCGGACACGGAAGAAGAAGAAGAACTTTATACACGAATCACAAGCATCTGGTCTCATTGTTTAGCGCTACGTCTGCCATCCCCACGGGGACTGCTCACTGCCTCCAGCACTGGGCATTGTTCCTTATGGAATATTCCTACAACATCCGTATTTGGGCCACAGCTCTTCATGCCAACGCGGATCTTACGTCTCGCCTCTTGGTGGGCGCCGTCCCTGCGTTTGAAGCTAACGCAGTTGCCTGTTTCCACCTGGATGACACTGGTGCTGAGGCAGTAGCTGATTTGCTGCTGCATGCCAAGCTAGTTGCGTGTCGCACGGCAGACGTCCTGACTGTCCAGGCACTGATGCACCATGTTCAAAATGGGTGGATGTCAGACCATTGACAGCTAATCCATCTGGAGGTCCGGGCCTACTGGCATTGCCAGCACAATACGCCAGAGATGGAGTCCTCCTCAACTCGGGTGATAATCATCGTTGGTGAGCTGTGCTGCCACTCTCCCTCTAGCAGTGGACCTTGGAGCTCCTACACATTCGTCATTGGGGGACTGTCCTGACGAACTGGCTTACCCATCAGCATGCCTAATCGAGGGGGATAGACACCGCCATCACCCTCATGGTGGCCTTATGTCCCCCTTGACGCTTGTTCCTGTGGTTTTCTGCTCCTTCTCCGTGCCCTTGGATTTCGCAGGCCCATTCCTCAACTCCTCATGGCTTCTCTGGCATGTCCTCCACAACATCTGCCCTTACCATCCAAGCTATTTCCCTCATATTTGCCAATGAGGGCCTTCTGCAGACTTTCGTGAGTGACAACAGCCCTCAGTCTACATCTGCTCACTTTACCTCCTTCTGTACCAGCAACCAATCCAGTTGATTCATACCAATCCCTTTCACCCTGGATCTAACGGATTAGCCAAATGGTTTTTCTGTACTTTCAAAATCTAGATGTCTAAATCATGTCCCTAACACTCCCTGGACAATGCTCTTACCATCTTTCTTTCCTCCTACTAGTCCACTGGTGGGTTACCCACAGCTGAAAAACTTTACAGCCACTCTCATTGGTCCCAATTGTCTCTCCTGTTTCTGAATTCTCCCCACCCACCTCAAGCACATTTGGCATGGCCCCATTGTTCTCTGCAGGATCCAGTCTGGTCAATGGTGTTCACCCAGAATCGTCCCCAGTAGGTCCCCACCAGAGTCTCGTCAATCATCGGCAGCGCTGTGGTGGCAGTCACCCTTGACGATGGCACGATGTGCTGGAAGCACACCAACCAACTTCACACCGGGTATGGTCTGCAGCCATCGACGCAGGACTTTGTGCACGAATTGACCTCTCGATTATATCTCACAAATGTTCAATGGGTTTCAAGTAGGGCGATCTGGATGCCCAAATCATTCGCTCGAATTGCCCAGGATGTTCTCTAAACCAATAGCGAACGACTGAGGCCCTATGACATTGAATGGTGTCCTCCATAAAAGATCCATCGTTGTTTGGGAACATGAAATCCATGAAGGGTTGTAAAATATCTCCAAATAGCTGAACATAATCCTTTTCAGATGGACGAGAGATCACATGTATATACAGCCCATATCATTATAGAGCCACCACCAGCATGCACAGTGCCCTGTTGTATGATCAGTGGATTCGTGGGGTCTACGCCACACTTGAACTCTACCAGCTGCCCTTACTAATTAAAATCGGGACTCAGTTGACCAGGTCACAGTTTTACAGTTGTCGAAGGTCCTAATGATATTGTCACGAGCCCTGGAGAGGCGTTGGAGGTGACATCGTACTGTTAGAAGACCACATGTTGGTCATCTCCTGCCATAGCCCATTAACGCCAAATCTCGCCCCTCTGTCTTAACCGACATGTTTGACGTACCTCCTACACTGATTTCTGCTGTCACTTCATTCAGTGCTGCTTGTCTCTTGGCACTGATAACTCTACACAACCTCCGCTGCCATCGGTCGTTAAGTGAAGGCCATCGGCCACTGCGTTATCCGTAGTGAGAGGCAATGCCTGAAATTTGGTATTCTCGGCACGGCCATGACACTGTGGATATCAGATTACTGCATTCCCTATGATTTCCAAACTGGAATGTTCCATACGTGTAGCTCTAACTGCCATTCCGCGGTCGAAGCCTGTAAATTCCCCTTGTGCCGTCACAATCACGCCGGAAACCCTTCCACGTGAATTATCTGCGCACTTGTAACATCTCCACCAGTGTACCGCCCATTTGTACCTTGCGTATGTGATACTACTCCCATCTGTATACGAGGTGGAACTTAAATAGTGGCAACTAGTTATTTACACACTCGTGGAAATGGAAAAAAGAACACATTGACACCGGTGTGTCAGACCCACCATACTTGCTCCGGACACTGCGAGAGGGCTGTACAAGCAATGATCACACGCACGGCACAGCGGACACACCAGGAACCGCGGTGTTGGCCGTCGAATGGCGCTAGCTGCGCAGCATTTGTGCACCGCCGCCGTCAGTGTCAGCCAGTTTGCCGTGGCATACGGAGCTCCATCGCAGTCTTTAACACTGGTAGCATGCCGCGACAGCGTGGACGTGAACCGTATGTGCAGTTGACGGACTTTGAGCGAGGGCGTATAGTGGGCATGCGGGAGGCCGGGTGGACGTACCGCCGAATTGCTCAACACGTGGGGCGTGAGGTCTCCACAGTACTTCGATGTTGTCGCCAGTGGTCGGCGGAAGGTGCACGTGCCCGTCGACCTGGGACCGGACCGCAGCGACGCACGGATGCACGCCAAGACCGTAGGATCCTAAGCAGTGCCGTAGGGGACCGCACCGCCACTTCCCAGCAAATTAGGGACACTGTTGCTCCTGGGGTATCGGCGAGGACCATTCGCAACCGTCTCCATGAAGCTGGGCTACGGTCCCGCACACCGTTAGGCCGTCTTCCGCTCACGCCCCAACATCGTGCAGCCCGCCTCCAGTGGTGTCGCGACAGGCGTGAATGGAGGGACGAATGGAGACGTGTCGTCTTCAGCGATGAGAGTCGCTTCTGCCTTGGTGCCAATGATGGTCGTATGCGTGTTTGGCGCCGTGCAGGTGAGCGCCACAATCAGGACTGCATTCGACCGAGGCACACAGGGCCAACACCCGGCATCATGGTGTGGGGAGCGATCTCCTACACTGGCCGTACACCACTGGTGATCGTCGAGGGGACACTGAATAGTGCACGGTACATCCAAACCGTCATCGAACCCATCGTTCTACCATTCCTAGACCGGCAAGGGAACTTGCATGCTCTGTTGCCTGTGTCTATGTGCCTGTGGTTCTGTCAGTGTGATCATGTGATGTATCTGACCCCAGGAATGTGTCAATAAAGTGTCCCCTTCCTGGGACAATGAATTCACGGTGTTCTTATTTCAATTTCCAGGAGTGTAGCTCGTACAAAATAGATACTGGTTTCAAAGTTTTACTGATCTTTAAAGTAGTCACCAGCATTGTGTATATCCCGTTGGCAGCGATGTGGAAGTCGTAGGATAGTCTTAGTAGTGCCAGTTGTGTTGACAGTTCGAGTGGCGCGGTCCATTACCCGACGAATTTGTAGCAGCTCTGAAGCGAATGCCATGAAGCATTTCCCTCAGTTTAGAAATCGAGATGAACTCAGGAGGGCTTAAGTCAGGGGAGTGCTGTAGGTGGTATAGCACTTAGCAGCCCCATCAGTCAAACAAATCAGTAACAGCTTGCACTGTACGTGCTTGAGTATTGTCATGCCAGATGATGGTCAGATACTGCAGAATGTGTCATCACTTCTGTCTCTAAGCTGGTCGTAGGCTGTGTTCCAAAAATGAACGACACAGAAACAGCAGTGATGACACTTTTTGCAGGAGCTCTGCGGACTTTGAATGTGGTCAGGTGATTGGGTGCCACATGTATCATACGTTTGTATGCCAGATTTCCATACTCCTAAACATGACTAGGTCTACTGTTTCCGATGTGGTAGTGATGTCGAAACGTGAAGAGACACGTACAGCACAAAAGCGTACAGGCCGATCACGTCTGTTGGCTGACAGCGACGGCAGACAGTTGAAGAGGGTCCTAATATGTAATTGGCAGACATATATCCAGACAATCACAGAGGAATTCGAGACTGCATCAGGATCCACTGCAAGTACTATGACAGTTTGGTGGGAGGTGAAAAACTTGGATTTCATGTTCGAGCGACTGCTCATAAGCCGCACATCACGCCTGTAAATGCCAAACGACGCATCGCCTAGTGTAAGGAACGTAAACATTGGACGACTGAACATTGGAGAAACGTTGTGTGGAGTGACAATTCGATGGCCGGGTGTGGGTATGGCGAGCGCCCGGTGAACGTCGTCTGCCTGCGTGTTTAGTGCCAACCGTAAAATTCGGATGCGGTGGTGTTGTGGTGTGGTCGTGTTTTTCGTGGAGGGGGCTTGCATCACTTGTTGTTTTGCGTGGCACTATCACAGCACAGTTACACACTGATGTTTTAAACATCTTCTTGCTTCCCACTGTTGGAGAGCAATTCGGGGATGACGATTGCATCTTTCAGCACGATCGAGCTCCTGTTCATAATGCACGGCCTGTAGCGGAGTGATTACACGACAGTAATATCCCTGATATTGACTGGCCTGCACAGAGTCCTGACCTGAATCCCACTGAACATGTTTGGGTTGTTTTGGAGCGCCGACTTCGTGCTAGAACTCACCGGCCGACATCGATACCTCTCCTCAGTGTAGCACTCCGTGAAAAATGGGCTGCCATCCCTCAAGAAACCTTCCACCACCTGAGTGAACGTATGCCTGCGAGAGTGGAAGACGTCATCAAGGCTAAGGGTAGGCCAACACCGTATTGAATTCCAGCATTACTGACGGAGGGCACCACGAACTTGTAAATCATTTATAGACAGGTGACCGGATGCTTTTGATCACGTAGTGTATTTTAGGATTTCGATTTCTGGGACAAGATTTATTAACGTTGCATTCTCTTTCACTTCCGTTTTAATGTTTGTCTTATATTTTGTAGTGCTCTCTTTCTTGTCATATTGCATAAATCGAAAGAGGCAGATTATTCAGTGGTGTGCTCCGTTGTATTAGATATTCAGGTCTTGTCCTTTTTTCATTTTGGTATACTGAACAGTATACTCCTTGCTTGCGTCATCTGGTTTATGCACTTAGAATTCTTGAAACTAAGTAATAAATGTATTGAATATCGTTAAACATACAAGCCCACAAACCATACATACTTTTTGTGGTGTCACCGCCAGACACCACACTTGCTAGGTGGTAGCCTTTAAATCGGCCGCGGTCCATTAGTATACGTCGGACCCGCGTGTCGCCACTATCAGTGATTGTAGACCGAGCGCCGCCACACGGCAGGTCTAGAGAGACTTCCTAGCACTCGCCCCAGTTGTACAGCCGACTTTGCTAGCGATGGTTCACTGACAAAATACGCTCTCATTTGCCGAGACGATAGTTAGCATAGCCTTCAGCTACATCATTTGCTACGACCTATCAAGGCGCCATTACCAGTTACTATTGATGCTGTAAAACATGTACCGTCAAGAGCGATGTTCACCAATTATGGATTAAAGTTAAGTATTCCAGCAGCTACGTACGTTTTTTGTTAGTCTCATTTCCTTGACCTGTTCCAGACCTCACGCCAGCCTGCGTGAGCTAAAACGCGTGCCTTTCGGCTTCCTCTTATAGTGGGTTGGCTGTCTTGCGCCAATCCACAACACTTCCACCGTGTACAATGCCACACAGGCATAATAAGTGACATCGTCCCAACTGCAACTTTGGAGCAAAAACAGTACTGGCTGGAGGGGGGGGGGGGGGTGGGAGAGGGGGCAAGTGACTTGTCTGTTTGCTTTTCTTTTTTCAAGACTTTTTTTATCGCTTTTCATTGTTTCACGTACACAAGATTGTGAAATAAATGCTGTATCTCGATTTCCGCACAATTTCATAACACACGTAAATGTGGGCATTGGAATTAACAGGAATACGTTATCGGTCGAGAAGCATATATGCGTTAGCACTGGCTCGCCGACCTTCGAGATATTACATTATCATAGCAACGTAGGAGCAGCAACTGCACGTGAACGAGCTGTGTAGGCAGCAGCTGAGTAAACCAAGCTCATGGTTTTACCACAAACCGAGGGGTGAAATATGACTTTGGCGCGAATTGTGCCCTCCGCCACACACCACTTGGTGGCTAGCGGAGTTTATACGTAGATATAGATTTAGATGTAGTGATGGACGAACCGACAATGTAAAAATAACAATGTGTCAACAGGGTACGTTTTCCATCGTGGGATGATACAAGGCTTTCTCTTGTACACAGAATATGGAAATACGAGGTGTAGAAGAACTTAGGTATAACTTTTTCTCTTTTTCTGTGATCTTCATCATACCCCTACAAGGAGTCTGTCAGTTAAATAGCGATTTGCCGTGGTAGCCGTATAAGGTGGCCTGATGCCTTCCTCGCGCCAGTGTACGTACGTACCAACTCCGGTTAGTTCTTACATCGTATTTTCTTAGTACTGTTTGATCGCCCGCCCGGTTAGCCGTGCGATCTAACGCACCGCTTTCCGGATTGGGCGCCTGGTCCCCGGCACTAATCCACCGAGCGAACCGGTGCAGGTCTGGTGAGCCGGCCAGTCTGTGGATGGTTTTTGTCGGTTTTCCATCTGCCTCGGCGAATATGGGATGGTTCCCCCTATTCCGCCTCAGCTACACTATGTCGGGGATTGCTGCGCAAACAAGTTATCGACGTACGCGTACACCACCATTACTCTACCACGGAAACATATGGGTTATACTCGTCTGGTGTGAGACGCTCCCTGGGGGGAGGGCGGGGGGCACAATAACCCTGAAAGTGTGGTTCGGTGTGGGGCGGCGGAGGGGTGAAGTGGACTGCGGTAGTCGTCGTGGGGTTGTGGATCACTGTGGCTGCGGTGTGGGGACTGAGCCTATCCGTCGTTTCTAGGCCACCGGGTAATGTACAATACAATACAGTACAATCGTTTTATCAGTTTTCCGCCCCTCAGGCCTGAGTTCATGATGAAGATTTTGGACTTAAGCCATTCTGAAGCACAAGAACTTAGTTACATGTCAAAAGATATCAGTGATGACGATTATGAGGTCACATACTCCGAGAAGCGTAGGAAACGATGCGGGAGACCCGCACCGCCAAATAGGCAAGGTCGTAGCGGAGGAGATTTGCCATTGCCTTCCTCCGACCGTGATGGGGATGAATGGTGATGATGAAGACAACACAACACCACACAGTCATCCCGAGGCAGGTAAAATCCTCGTATGGGACGATGCGGGAGACCCGCACCGTCGACTTGGCAAGGTCATAGTGCAGGTGGTTTGCCATTGCCTTCTTCCGACCGTAATGGGGATGAATGATGATGATGAAGACAACACAACAGCACACAGTCATCCCGACGCAGCCAGAATCCCCGACCCCGCCGGGAATCGAATTCGGGACCCCGTGCCCGGGAAGCGAGAACGCTACAACAAGACCACGAGCTGTGGACTGCTATCTATGTACGGCCTTGAAACGATCTAACATCAAGTTTTGTATTTTTTTTAAATTTTGTCTGAAGCCCTAGTCTCGGCAATTTTTTTGAACGATGCTGCCTCATTTAGCGTAATAATTTTTATTTTACTGTTAAATGATCCAGATTTTGGACTTGAACCATTCTGAAGCACAAGAACTTAATTACATGTCAAAAGATATCAGAGTAGTTTGAAACAATAGCCTTTCCCGAAAAAGTATATCTTGTCATACTGGCCAGATCTGTCAGTGAAAGAGATAACACCTCTGAAACGCCGCAATGTATTGCAGACTTTAATTTCTGGCCCTTTTAGCACAGGTGATACATGAAACTACTAACCAATATCCGCCACAATATTCTGGCTGAACAACTACTGACATGGACAAGTCAGCAGTTTCATAAAAGAGCTGTACTATAAGGTTCAGAAACGAAAAAATAAAAGTTTGCAGCATATTTAGCAGTTTTGGCGATGCTCTTACTTTTGCTAGTGACAGATCTGGCCAATATGACCAAATATGATTTTTACATGGACTTTTATTTCACAGCAGCCATACGTCTTAGATATATAAATAAGTTTTTGTACTTCAATATGGCCCAAGGCCGAATTTATAGATCGTATAACAACAAAACAAAAATTTATACAGTCAAATGGCGGAAGCATCATAAAAGAAAGAGTTTCGTGGTGCAGGTTGATTTCCTGAGGCAATAATTATAGCTTTATGGCTAGCCCTAACAGAAAGTGTGCTGTATTTTCCTTTTCTTTCAAGCAAAACGTGTACAATTTGGACCACTTTAATAATTGACGGTAGAGACAGTCTTGACTGGGTAGAGTAGTTGCTCGAACGTTACATCTGTTCTCAAATACCGGCGCGTCTGCAGGAGCTCCTCTATTTTCGCAGATAGTCCCGGACAGTTTGCAAGCAACGCGCTTTCGGTTGGCGAGACTCCTTCGACCTGCAGCCGTATTTCAGCGACGCGAAGTACGACGTGCGAAGAGCGCCACGGGCGGTAAATATGGCGGCGTGGCGCCGCCGATCGCGATACCGACACTCGCAGACCGACGGCTCGCTGCTGGCTGGCTGGCTGCTGCAAGCCCCGCCGACTGAAGGGCAAATGGCGCGTAATGCGGCAGTTAGGCCCCCGCCGCAATGAATAACGCATGGCCCTGCCTTGGCGCGCCGGCTGGCGCGGCGCCACTGCGCATGCGCGAGTCGGCCTTCCCGGGACTGCGCAAATACACGTGCGAGACTCTGACGCCGAGTGCGTTTCACAAATCACAAGCTGCGATACAAAAATACAGCGAATGGCTTCGTTCGGTGCCAAAAACAATTTCTGCATGTTTACCCGAAATGTTACATAGAATTCGTTATTCTGCCACAGAATGTGTCTACATTTCGGTTGTAACACCCCAAGAAACCCGAAAACCCATATAAGAATGTCACGATAATTTAAAGTAGGGAACAGTGTTTTCCTGACAGGTACGGCCACTTTGACAATAATATAACACCTTAAAGTTTTGGTGAACACCAGTTTTAATAATTACTGAGTATGTTATGATATAAAATTGGAAAGAAAGTAATGTTATTTTTAACTAGCTATCAAACATCTTAGTAATAACTGCAAATCAGTACGACGAAAGTTATGTCCAAAGTACTATGTCGGTCAGAGATAACATTTATTGTGAAAGAGAGTTGTAAATGCGGCGAAAAGGAAATTCAATGCCTCTCCAATGCTCGATCACGGAAAAGTTAGTCGCTTGCTAGCTTGCTTGCTATCAAGTCGAGAGAGAACACTGTTTGTTATAGTACTACAAACGGAAAGGTACGAGATGGTTGTTTTTTTTTTAAAAAAAAACGAAAGGAAGTAATATTGTGTGACAGAGATGCGCGGACTTTGTTCTCAGCTATTCTGACTTGAGAACGTGAACTGAAATGATATTCTGATAGTGTACGACGAGTTAATGAACTTTAATTATTGGAGATATTGTTGTTTGACTCAACCTTCATCAAAGTGAACAGTTACAACGGAGAATGGACATAGTATCGAAGACTGCAGTACCTGATTAGCCTGGAGTAGGAAACATTAATACAACACGGAGATAATACAAATACGCCTATAGTAAAAGTTGTAATTGTCACGATCACCGAACTGAAAAGAATCGTAATTGATCTGATCCATCGGTGTGCGTGTGGTGTGATTATAAACCAACTGCTAAGAAGGAACAATAAAATTATTCGTCAGTAATGGAAATCTCACGTGTTGGCTCCAACATTAATTAGACTGTGTGATAGTTGATGATTAAAATTTATTAACTGCGAACATTTTAATTGAAAGAGTGACTTGACGGCCGGTGTGGCCGTGCGGCCTAGGCGCTTCAGTCTGGAACCGCGTGACCGCTCCGGTCGCAGGTTCGAATCCTGCCTCGGGCATGGATGTGTGTGATGTCCTTAGGTTAGTTAGGTTTAAGTAGTTCTAAGTTCTAGGGGACTAATGACCACAGGTGTTAAGTCCCATAGTGCTCAGAGCCATTTTTGAAAGAGTGACTTGATGGACATTGAGCACTGAAAGGAGTGTTTTGCCAAAATAATAACACGACGCACGAAATCAAGATAGCATTGTAGATTATCCGTGGATTTGAGTCGTGCCGTAGTGAACAATTCTGCCTAGCAACGTAACAACAACTACTGATAATGAACTGCAAATAAATTTTTCCTCTCTTCAGTAGTGTGAAACGACGCCGGTGATGAATGATTCACTCAGTACTGTAATAACTAACTAAGCAGGCACAGCAAATCATCATAAAACCATGACAGACAATTAAATTCAGCAGTTCGCATCACTGAAAGGACTGTGCGGACTCGCAAACGCACTTTCATACATTACGCGAGGAATAATTTTCTTTAGAGGTTTTCAGGTGCTGTTCCACGTTATCCGTGGCGTCTCCATTTCACCGACCGAACTGTAGCAGTAGCGGCTCAACAACAATAGCGACAACAAAGGGGGACAGGGGACGTCACACTCTTATCACACAGTAAGCTCGAATCAGTTTCGGACAGCGAACATTTTTACTCAGTAATAGACACGTGTAAATGGCATGCTATGTGTCAGTTGCAGGCAGCTCATAACTCTTTCACTTATTTACCACTGAATGCTTCGCCATTAGCGCTATAGCGTACTTACTTTACGCGATCAGGCCCAATGGACCGGGCACTGGTTTGAGAGATTGCGTCCACTTCAGCCTGTCTTCAGCTCCTTTCTGCCATTCTTCCAGCAATACCGCTCTCTACTGGTCTTTGGATACGCAGCCACTCCTTCGAGTTCTAGGTCTTCCTACCAGCCTTCAGCCGGTTGGCTCGGTTTTGAGTACAGATTTCGGCCATCGGTTGTTCTGCATTCGAGCAACACGTCGTGTCCACTGGATTCGTCGTGTCTTCATTGTAGCCACGATGTTCATCTCTCTTTATCGTTCCACTCTGTGTTGTGACGAATCTCCCATTTTTCAAATGGTTCAAATGGCTCTGAGGACTATGGGACTTAACTGCTCTTGTCATCAGTCCCCCAGAACCTAACTAACCTAAGGACATCACACACATCCATGCCCGAGGCAGGATTCGAACCTGCGACCGTTCCCATTTTTCATTCTCATTGTATGCCGAAGGACTTTCCTTTCAAAAATCATTAGTCTTTTCAGATCTTGGTTGGTTGTAGTCCAGGTGGCACATCCATGTAGTAAAATGGTTCAAATGGCTCTGAGCACTATGGGACTCAACTGCTGAGGTCATTAGTCCCCTAGAACTTAGAACTAGTTAAACCTAACTAACCTAAGGACACCACAAACATCCATGCCCGAGGCTGGATTCGAACCTTCGACCGTAGCGGTCTTGCGGTTCCAGACTGCAGCGCCTTGAACCGCACGGCCACTTCGGCCGGCCATCCATGTAGTACTACTGGTTGTAGATGTTTATTTTGAAATTTTGGACACATTTCTGGTTTTGAGGAGAGCATCAAGACCGTGGTAACAGCGATTAGCTGCCTGTAGTCTTGCCTTTATTTCCATGTAACTGCGCCGAGATATTTGAACTCCCTGACTTAGAGATAAGAACCTTCAGTTATCTGTAAGGGTGGAAGTGGTTCTTGAGTTTCATTAAGTTTACGGTCTACAACTATGTATTCCGTCTTGTCACGATTGATTTGAAGTCCAACTTTCCTCGATGTTGTTTCCAGAATGTCAGCCATTTCCACTAATTCTTCTTTCGACCCATATTGTAGCACTATATCATCAGCATAGTCGAGGTGCTTGATGTTTACGTCCTCGGTATGAACTCCTCTGACTTCATTAGATAACATCTGTCGCATTACCTTCTCTAATGCGAGATTGAAAAGAACTGGGTGATAGTCCATCGCCCTGCCGTAGCCTAGCTTTTATTTTGAATGCTCCAGTTACCTTATTTTCAATTTTTACCTTTGCTGTAGCGACCCAGATTGTAGCACTATATCATCGGCATAGCCGAGGTGCTTGATGTTCGCATCCTCGGTCTGGACTCCTCTGAATTCGTTAGATGACATCTGTCGCATTACCTACTCTATTGCGAGATTGAAAAGAACAGGTGATAGTCCATCGCCCTGTCGTAGCCCAGTTTTTGTTTTGAATGCTTCAGCAACCTTATTTTCAATTTTTACGTTTGCTGTAGTATCCATCAGGCTTACTAGTTTTTTTGGCAAAACCGAACTCTTCCAGACACCTCAGCATACTTTCCCGATGAATGCAAGCAATCATATGCTTTTCTGAAGTCGACAAACAGCATGTTTATTTCTTGGCCAAACTTCACCTTTTTTCTATGATCTGGTGTAGGACAAAGATTTGGTCGATTGTAGACCTCCTGAGACGAAACAATCCCTGATATTCTCCAATAATGGTGTCTGCTAACGGCTGGATTCGACTAGAAGACAGTTTGGGAAGATTTTGTAAGAAATATTGAGAAGAGCGATACAACGGCAGTCTTGACATGCCATTAGGTCATTCTATTTGTGGATGGGACAGATTAGCGCTATAGACAGCGTGTTTCCATAGTATTATTCAAAAAAATATATACAGTGTTAATAGTCATTATAGAGGAAAATGTATAAAAATCTGGGAGGGGATACGGTATAACAAAAAAAACTAACTACGAGAAATACTTGTATAAAACATTAAAACAGAGCATTACGGTACAGTAGTGAAACCAGATTGTCTACATGCAAGCGAAAGTAGAGCACTAAGCTGTAACTAAGGTAAATTAAAAATACTATAAGGACGAATCATTGGGAAAATATTAGGCCCATAAAATCTATGCAAGGGTGGAAATTATGCAGATATATGATACTTATCAAAGCAGCAACGTATCAGACGTAATGCAAAAGCAAATACCTGTCTTTTTTCGACATTTGTACTGAAAACCAAACAGTGGATTAACAAAACGAGTCTCCGTCCTAACAGGCTTAGAAAGGCTCAATGGTACCGTCCGACCGCCGTGTCGTCCTCAGGCAACTGGATATTCTCAGTTTTCTTGACCTAGAGCCGCTACCACTCATTGACCTAGCTCCTCAGTTGTTATAACGGGTGTGAGTGAGGCCATGGAGGTCAACATCGCAAGGCAGCACGATTTGTCGCCCATCCAAGTTCAGTTCGTGCAAGATGCTGCTTAGCTTCTGTTATCTACAGAACCGGTGTATCCGCCACGGCACGACCGTTGACTGAACCAGAAGACCTACAAATATTTCAGGAATAAGAGGAGAGGGAGGATTTCTCTGATGACTGGACTGAAGAAGAAACGGGAGTAGACAGGACGGAGGTAGGGGATTCACTATTACAACCAGAATAAAAAAATAAATACATAAATAAAAAACATTGCAAGACTTAAGAGCAAATAAGGCAGAATGAGTAGATAATACTTGCTCGGAATTTATTAATCGTTGGTGGAAGTTGGCACAGAGCGACTAGAGACCAGAAACTCTGAGCAGCCTTAGCGCACGGATCTCCGTGCCGGCACGTTCACAGGAGCTCAGTCCGTCAGTTCACCTGATGATGGTGACATGTATGATAGCCGAAATATTGTGCCAGTTGGACACTGTAGACCGGCAGTACACCCGTGGATATTTTGATTATCAAATACACCGGGAGAAACTCAAGAATCACATCATACACCTTTACGGGGAAGAGAGGTACCGCAGCATGAAGAAGTACATGGATTTCAGCAATTCATCTACCTAGACAGCAAAATAACCCATGAGGGATGGAGCAAGGAAGACATAGAAGGCAGACTAGCTCTCGCAGAAAGAGCATTCCCTGCGAAGGCAGTCTACTAGTATCAAACGTAAGACTTAATTTGAAGAACAAATTTCAGAGACTGTACGTTTGGATCAAAGCGTTGTATAGTAGTGAAACATGGACTACGGGGAAACAGGAACAGAAGAGAATCGAAGCAATTGGAGATATGGTGCGACAGAAGAACGTTTAAACTGATGTGGACTGATAAGGTAAGGAATGAAGAGGTTCTCCGCGGAACAGTGGAGGAAAGGAATATACGGAAAACACGGACTAGACATCTGTTGCGACTCCAGGGAATGGCTTCCATGGTACTAGAAAGAGCGGTAATTGTTAAAATCTGTAGAGGAACACAGAGATTGGAATACAACCTGCAGATAACTGAGGCAAATATGGAAATGCCGTGTGGCTAGGGCCTCCCGTCGGGTAGACCATTCGCCTGGTGCAAGTCTTTCGAGTTGACGCCGCTTCGGCGACTTGAGCGTCCATGGGGATGAAATGATGGTAATAAGGACAACATAACACCCAGTCCCTCAGCGGAGAAAATTTCCGGCCCAGCCGGGAATCGAACCAGGGCCGATAGGTATGACATGCCGTCGCGCTGATCACTCATCTACCCGGGACGGACAACTTTGGCCGTAAGTTGCAATTGCTATTGTGAGGTGAAAAGGTTGGCACAGGAGAGAAATTCCTCGTGGGCTGCATCAAACCAGTCAGAAGCATGACGACTCCCAAAAACAAAAAGGAAGTCACCAATAAACTGGAACCATGAATTAAAGAAGGATTTTGAAAAATACAATGTAAAAGGTGAAGAAACGACTGACCGAGAGCTGCTTAGAGAAAACGTATTGTAATGAATATGATAGGATTCCAAGATGTAGGGTGAAAAAAAACTGATCTGAAGTGGTCAGTAAACGGGAGGAAGTGGTACAGGGAGCACAAGAAAGACATCTGGAAGAAAAGATGACTAGGTATTGATATGTCAGATGGTGCTTAGGCGGGCCATTTGAGAAAAAACGGAAGAAAAGCTGTGGTATTCTGTGATGTGTCCTCGTTCTGTTCTATTTATTTTATCCTAATTATTATGTAGTAATTGCTTTACTAACTGTGGGTAGCAATCGGACTTATAAATTATAGGAGGTAGTCGCGCGCAGTAGATGTATGTGATGGTCGATCACTCTCTTTTCAATGTGAGAGTTTGTAATCTACCACACGAATTAAAATGATAGTAAACAGATGCTAACACAGGTGATCACAGAGCAAACCTATTAGTTTTTATGTTAACTGCCTTTGAGATGACTATAATGCCGAATGTTACTTCAACATGGGGGACTTAAATTCGCGGGAATGGTTTGTATATTCACAAATACGTAATTACTTTATGCAGCACAAAGTTTTCAACAAAATTAACATTGTAAACAGTTAATGAGTAAGCTTATAAGCATTGAAAGTACTTGTCTACTGTGGTTGTACAATATTTAACGTCACTATTACAAAAATATTTCAGACAAGGTACGAAAATGTGTAAGTCGCTTAGCGATGTGTAGCCAGATATAACATAATCGGTCTCAGTTACTACCTGTACCTGACTGTAACTAACACAGACTCAAATTATGTCACAGACCACTGGCTTCCATTTGTAAGGTAACAGGCCACCACAGTTTTCTGAAGAAAAGAAGTAGAAGCTTCACTTTACCTTGTGGTGCCTTCTTCTGACCAGTAACAGCGACACACAGCGTGCATTAAGAAATTTGGCTGGTTTATAATTTATGTAGGAAATCTCAGTGTAAGTCTGCGAAAGATTTTGTATTCAAATAAATACTAGCTCTTAGTACTGTAAACCTCTTTGGTTCAAAACACTGAAACTATAAGGATGACGATTTTTAAATACATAAACATAGGAGATAAGCATATGGTTTGTAAATAGGCAGTACAGTATTAATCAGCTTGCAGTTCCAGTTATGTCATGGCTTTTATACGGTATGCCAATATGGCTTCCGTACTCGCAGAGAACATTGCAGAACAGACCAAATAAAAACTGTTACATGTTGTAACACAGATCAAATAAAAGAATTGCATTTCACGTGATGACGAGCTATGTCCAAGCCTCTTTAACAAATGCAGTTAAACTGTGATCTGGCAGCTTACTGTTTGTGGTTCTGAAAGATACAGAATCTTCAGTTCTACGTACATTTAGCAACATGTCTTTTGCAGCTACAGAGCCCCCTTATCTACAATACAACTGCTTTTTTACTCCACAACCAGTCAGAGCTAACCCCTTTTTCCATACTGCACAGTATAGCTGCTGTTTTCATAAAATATTAGCATCCTTTAGCAGTCACTCGATACTAATTTTGCCAGTGATCGACTTTCACCAAGCAAACACCACACACGTGCACTGTCTCGCACTACTACTGACTACTTTCACAATCTCTGTTTGAGAACTCCTGCTTCTCAAACAGGGCTGGATATCACAGCAAAGATTAACGTGTGGAAATTCTCTTAACAATTACTACATTTTTCTAATGCCATCACTGTCTATAATACACAAAACATAGTTTTACAGTCGTTTTAACACTCCAAGTTTGTAAACAAAATAATCAGAACGTAATATATTTAATTATTTCTTAGTATAGTTTAGGAAATGTGCAACTTAGGTTGTTTGACATTTCTACCAAGAGGTGGCAGGACGTTACGGTGATCCCTAACTCACATACATTTACGATCAGATTGCGTTATTGGACTTAAAACAGTTATGGCCAACAGTACATAGAAGATGAGCATAAAAAGAAGAGCATAGCAATAGCACTAGGCTGCAGAAGCTATGCAGAGATAAACGGTTGTAAAAAATATAGAATACTGTGGGGAGCTGCATCAGACATGAAGACTGCAAAAGAAAAAAGAAAATAGTTATTTTCTCAGATCTTTGTTGGTGTCTCTCCATTACACAGTGTATCTTCCCCGTAGGAACTATGGAATTTTATTCATGTAATATATGGAGAAATATGAATATCAGGAGTTCAGACTCAGTACTAAGCAAATAAGGGAAAGCAGAAACATGGAAGGAAAATCTAGACGGACTATACAAGGAAAATGATCTTGAAGGTAGTATTATAGAAAGGAAAGAGAAAGTGAGTGAATTTCAGATGGCATATTCGATAGAACGAGAAGAGTTTGACAGAGCATTAAAGGACCTAAGTGGAAACAAGGCTGCTGGAGTAGACAACATTTCCTTAGTATTAGGAAGACTCTTGGGAGACGCACCAGTGGTGTGCGAGACGTATAAGAAAGGTAAAATACGTCTAGACTTCCAAATTAATGTGTTAGTTCAATTCCATAGTTTTTATGTGCTGAGACATTTTAACAATACAGAAAATTTAGTTTAATGATTCGTGAGTGCAAAATTGCATCACAAATTATTTTCAGTAGTATCCAAAAAGCAATGGAGGCCACCTCTGCGAATATCAGTTAGTGTTCCAAAGAAATGAACACGTAGGGCCATATACACTCTACGACATGTCCTGGAACACAGGTTGAAAAAAGACAAAAGTACGTTTATAACATTAGAAGATTTTGACAGTGTTAACTGGCTTTCACAATTTTGAAGGTAGCATGGATGATTTACAGGGACCGAAAGGTTATTTATAATTTGTACAGCAGTGAAACTGCAGTTAGGAACTCGAAGTACATAAGAAGGAGATAATGGCTGAGAAGGTTGTTAGCCTATCGACGCCGTTATTCGGTGCATCCATCCAACAAGCATTACAGGAAACCAAGCAGAAATTGAGAAATGGAATTAAACTTCAGGAAAAAGAAACAGTAGCTTCGATATTAGAGGGTGGCATTGTCAGAGACTGCAAAGGACTTTGGATAGCGACTGAATGAAACAAGTTAGTGTCTAGAAATGAGGATACAAGATGAACACAACAAAGGTGAGAAAAAGATAATGTAATCAACTGACTGTGAGGGTATTAGATTAGCAAAAGTGACAGTAATGGTAGAATATACCTTTCGCCATTTACACATCAAAGTTACTGATGACGATCGAAGGGAATAGGATATAAATTGGGAACTGGTAGTAGTAATAAATTCTCATCAGAAAAACAGGAACATGTTAATATCTGACTTAAATTTAAATTTCAAGAAGACTTTTCTGAAGTATTTATTTGGCTGTGGCCTTGTGCGTAGTGAAACGTGAGCGGTAATCAATTCAGTCAATAATAAAATAGAACTACGTGCTGTAGGATAGACATTCGGAAAATAGAATCTTCCTACAGACGAATAATGAAGATTTGATAGGTAGAGCGAACAATTACTTGATCTAATTGGAGAAGAAAAGATATTTATAGCAAAATTTGACTAAAAGATGAGGTTAGCTGATAGTACGCATCCTGAGGCATCAAGGTGTACTCAGTTTGATAAAGGAGGGAAGTGTGAGAGGTAATTATTGTAAAAGGACAGCTAGAAGTAAATAGAGCCAGCAGCTTTATGTTCAGAGATGAAGGGGCTAGTTCATGGAAGAACTTTGAGAGGAGAGACTCGAATCAGTCTCATAAAATAGTACCGAGACAAAGCTTACACTACATATACACTAAAGATTGGAGTCTGTTTGAAATATTTGTCGTATTATGCCAATTTTTTGTATTTACTTAACGAGAATTTAGTAAGTTAATGTTTGTAATAGTGCAGCGGCAAGCAGAATAAATATATGAACTTAACTATTTTTGCCATTCCCCTTATAATGTATTACGTTTGAACAAATGTCATCATTTTGTGATGTTTAGCTCTTCATGATCTAATGTGAAACTGCAGATTATCGAAAAGCATATGGAATGCGTGTCGGAAATATACAGGGTGTCCTATTTATCTTGACCACCTTGAATAGCTGCTTGTCCAGATGCAAGTTACAAAATGTTTCAAGCAGATGTTCTTTAGCCGTTATGGGGACGTCAGTCAGCATGATTGCTTTCGTTGTAGCTTTGTTTTTTACAGAGATATGAACAGCGGTATGATTTTCTCAAATAGCACCCTGTATTTTTTATTCGGTAATTCATTTCCCCTTCTAAAATGTATCACAGTGTACCACTCACTGAAACACAGCGTTATTAATTACGTGACACAACACTGACTTTGAGCGCAGGATCACAAACTCGTCCACTTGCTGGAGTCGTCAGAAAACGAATGAAAACCAAGTAAAAACATAACACAAAATTGACTTTGACTCTCTCGTACCACTGTTCAGGGATAGAACATTCAAAGGTGCCAAAAGTGGTGACCCTGGGAACCGATACACTGGTGCACTCGTTGAATGAATGAATTATTTACTGCTTCCAGTGTTGCCTGCTGAAGAGGATTCAAGCAAGCACAATGCATTCCTTCATGTCCTCTGGAGTTGTTGGAATATCGCGATAGACAACGTCTTTAATGCATCCCCTAAGAAAAAAGTCTAGAGGATTTAAATCTGGAGACCTAGCAGGCCAAGTAACTGTTCCTCCTCGACCAATCCGTCTGGCAGGATACTTTCGGTTCAAAACACGACGTGCACGCAAGACAATATGTGCTTGAGACTCATCGTGTTGATACCACATAATCATTCTTAGCGGCACTTCATCCGGTAGAGGAGGAAGAATTCGTCTGAGGAAGTTGGCATACGCTGTGCCGTTTAGACTACCATTGATGAAATAAGGGCCAATAATTGTAGTACCAGGCATCCCACACCAGACGTTAACTATCCGTTGACACTGATGTTCCACCTGTCTAAGCCACCGTGGGTTGTCGCTGGATCAATAATGCATGTTCCCTGTATTTCCCTGTTCTTTGTTTGAGAAGGAACATTCATCGGTAAATAGAACATCGGAGAAGAAGTTCGGGTTCGCGAGGATTTGCTACTGTGCAGACTGACAGAACTACACACGATTCTGAAAATCATTCCCATGCAATTCTTGTTGTAGGTGTACATGGTAAGGATGGAACCAGTGACGTGTAAGAATATGATGTTCACTGGTTTTAGGAATGCCAATATAGTGTTCAAGCTATCGTGTGCTGATATGTGGATTCATAGCAACGGAAGCGAGAACAGTAACTTCGGCTACTTCATCTGTGATAGTGCTACGCCATTGCGTTGTCGTGGTGGAAACTTCCCGTTTCCTGAAACGTCCCAACAAGGCAAGAAAACATCCGTCGGGAAGGTGGTTTCTTGTCAGGATATCGCTCTCTCTACAGTTCTGCTGCCTGCGTAGCATTTCGCCTACGTTCAACAACAACAACAACAACAATAAAAGAAACATTATGTCGATGCACTTTGTAGGAATGGCAGCCTTTACTGTGTGCCTACTCTTCACAGCAGTATTTAAAAGGATTAAACTACTGTACTAAATGTACCCGTACATAAGAAAACAGTACTGCAATTACTGTTCTGCTAACTTACATTACCCACAGCTGACTAGCGTTTTTACCTTCTTCTCGTTGGTGTACAATCTACTCACACAACTCTTCAACTGACGACGTTTGACGGAAAGACGGCTGTACATTCTACTTATGTTTGCATTTGTCTTCTGTCAACGTCAGCACGTGGATGTGTTCCATTACGCCGAGTACCTGCACTAAGCGCTGGGAGCGTCAACGTCAATATTGTGTCATGTAATTAGTAACGTTGTGTTTCAGTGAATGGTACACTGTGATACATTTTTATATAGGTCTTTAGGAGAGGAAATGAATTACCGAATTAAAAATACAGGGTGCCATTTAAAAAAGTCATACCACTGTTCGTATCTTAGTAAAAAACAAAGCTACAACGAAGTCATTCATGCTAATTGATGTCCCGATGACGGCTAAAGAACATTTGCTTGAAACGTTTTGTAATTTGCGTCTGGGTAATCAGTTATTTAGGGTAGTCAAGATAAATTCAACACCCTGTATCACGGCTGTAATATACATAACCGTAGGCATAGTGGTTTCGTTGTAACTTGCTCACTTGCATTTAGTGGTTGATCATAAGGCCATCTTGTTAAATAGGCAGGCAGAGCTTGGTTTTCGGTCTTTTGATGTTCACGTGTTTACGGATAAGGTTGTTTGGTAAGGTCTGTGTAGCCAATGAGGTGCAAGAGTTTAGGTATTGGTTGCGATTTATTTAGACGTCCATCTGTTTGGGTATATTGTGGTGTAACAATTTGGGAGTTAGAAATATTCTGAACTTTGTGTGCTAGTATAACTATCGGTGACTGAACTTTTGCCAGAGTAAAAGTTCTTGTACGTAGTCTTGAATGAACTTTAAAAATTTTACGATTTTAATTCAGTTTGAGTGGTTTGGCGTGTCACAAAATGCCTTTGCTTATCATTACTTACCGCCTGAGAATGCTCAGCTTGCTCTGCTAAGTCAGTTATTTAATATCTTACTATTTTCTGTTATTAAATAGTGGATTCTATACGGCTACCATTCGAAGTATCTTTCTGACTGATTTGAATAAACTGAGGTTACTTATATCGTTATGCTAATTATAATTACTAAAAACCCTTTATTTTATTAATCCAGTCATTAACTTATGTTCGTAAATAGAATTATCACTGATCTGCCTTTGCTAAATTAATGTGGCTCATGATAGCTCGACCCTTCTATAAGGGCCTAAAGGAACAGTGCATGATCGAACTGTCACTGA
Source organism: Schistocerca piceifrons (assembly GCF_021461385.2). Lineage (NCBI taxonomy): Eukaryota > Metazoa > Arthropoda > Insecta > Orthoptera > Acrididae > Schistocerca > Schistocerca piceifrons. The sequence continues at coordinate 1,186,025,171 of NC_060138.1, read as the reverse complement.
TTTGTCTCTATCAAATTAATGTGCCCCATGCTAGATCGGTGCTTCAATGAGGATTTAAAGCAATAGTGAAGAGCTGAAGCACTCTTGTAAGGACGAGCCTTATACGTATTTAAGGTCCACTCTCTGGCGGCTACATAGCAACCGACTGATCTCAAGATTTCACATCATTTTATTCGTTATCATCACAACAGAAGTAGCACAGTTTACTGCCATCGCATAACCTTGAGAATCATGCATTAGATGGATAGTTTCATAAAAAAACTCTTAATGGTCCTGTCAGATTTTTTAAAGGCGGATTTAAGTTTGAAAACTTAATATTGTGAAGGTGAAATGCATATATTCATCATTCGCTGTAATCGACTTCGGGATCTGAGTCTTTCGGGCAATACCATTACGCTGTAGCCAAAACTGTTACATTGAAAAGTGACCATAAGTAATTATATGCATATAATAATAACTGAATCAACAACTTGTTGTAAATGCTTTATACATGATTTGTCTTCGCCTGGAAGCTCAATAGTGGCCTCCAATTGTTGATCTAGTTCAAACGGCCTAATAAGGTGCGATTCTCATATTTGTTTCACAGTCGATAGTTTAAGGGATGTGAGTCTAGATTTAACACTGTGTAAAGCTTACTCTATGTAGCTCAATTAAACCTTCTGCGGAACTGATAAAGAACGGAACAACGTAATTCCGAGTTGAGCATTTCTTTCGAATTTAAAAGTTAATGTTCACTGATTTAAGTGTCGAAAAATTGTTTTACAATGAACCAACCCATGGCAAGTAGCAAAATACTGATTTTATGTTGTTGGATATACAATGTGTAATTGTAATCTGGTATTTACAATGAACCAACCCATGGCAAGTAGCAAAATACTGATTTTATGTTGTTGGACATACAATGTGTAATTGTAATCTGGTATATTCCTTAAGTGAATTATCAGGAATATCGAACCGGCTGCCTGTAACTGCACTGAATATCCAATACCAGAACACTGCTAGCTCAGAATAGCTGTCACATAGGTATGATATATATATGAGTATAATTAGCGTTATTTCTCACAGAGCTGTGTATAAAATACTCGTCTGTATCAAAATTTGAAAACTGTGCATTTCAAAAGCGTGTGTAAGTGAATAAACACTTAATAAAATTTGCATCTTTCTAAAATTTAATATCGTAGTAGATATTCTTGCAATGTGAAATGCGCCTTTCCACTGTTCTTTTTCATTCATAATCTTATCTTCAACATCATATCGTAGGGTGAATTTGTTTTCTAAGACGCACAACTTAACAGCTACCGATTATTATTACATTTCTACGTAACTTCACTGGCATGTTGTTTGCTGTTTGTATCTCAACAGTACTTCGATTAGCCACATACATATATTTGTCACTTTGGTCACTTACCCTAAGCATTACACAGTAAGCAAAGGTGAATGTTCTCTACGCTTCTGTAAGTGTAGACGGATATTTATAGTGCACTAACTACTATATGAATATTTAATAAACATAAGTAGTATATCTATAGGTATTATAAACATGGCTGATGTTTCCGCCGGTATCCAGTGCTTCCGTTGTGGTGCTGCAACCAATGGATCACGTAGTAAAGATGATGAAGGGCTGAAAATTTAAAAGTTATGGCTGGAAACTTAATAATCAAACATGAGAGAGGGTGAGAAGTTTAAAAATGTTGACGATGCCAAGTGGAACAAATTTAAAATTTAAAGTTAGTGCCGTTGAGAAATACAAAAATGCTAAATCGCGGGATAATAAAGAAATCGTAAATCAAAGATGGAAGCACAATCATGCTTTTGCTTTGTAACACCTCACCATGAATCAGAACGTAGTACTTTACAGATCATTAAAATGAAATAGCCAATCACAATGTAGCCCCAGAGCAGCCACCAGCATCATGTACAAAATTATCTAAGTACTCTGAATTTTTTGCGAAAACATTTATCCAAAAAATTATGTTTAAATTTATATCACCAAATAATCATATCCAAACATCTTAGCAAGCAACACATCGCATCACAGATGGGGACATCTCGGGCAGTTTGTTTCAATTACATACAAATTTATACTTGGTGAGGTATGGGGTGCAGTTTGTAATAGCTTGATCTGTAGCAATAAGTAATTTAGTATAAAATGGGGCAATTTGTTACAACTTTGTTTCATGCCTGTCTCGCATTCTGGGTAATGGTTGTCACCATTATCAGAGCAATGACAGTCACAAAGTTAACTGAACCTCCATACTGTCAGTACCCCCAACTGAATCCACCATATGTACAAAGTAATAGTAGTCCCCATGATCGGCGTAATGTCAGTCCCCTTATCACATGAGCACCATTAACCATTATCCACTACATGTCTACCATTTACTGTTGACTATTACATGGCGCCAATTTACCATTCACATTTATCATTTGCCATTTATCATTTACTGTTAACTGTTACCCTTTGCCCATTACATGATACTCACACTGGAAAATGGCCTTCAGTAGTTGACACACCTAGTAGCTTGCACTCATCAGTAGCTGACTCACGCCACGGTAACTGACTCCTCATAGCAGATGCTAACGAACTATTCCGATTTCCCAGAAAAACTTTGATGAATAAAACTTCTGCAAAACATCCAGTTCAAAAAGGCAGTTTCCACTCTCTGACAGCATAATTTAGTATTAATAATAGAATATCAAAGATACTTTATACTGCAAAATGAAATTTATGCTGTATCGTGGGGTCACTATAATGTGTGGTTGAGTTCGATATTGGTGGTTTCTGAGCCATTTTTTTTCTTTTTTTACGAATTCCAATGTGTGAGTGACACTGACTACTTTGGTAATACTTGTCAACACATACACTTCAAGCTATAGCTTTAATCAGCAGTAGCGCCCATGTGTATTCTGCAATACCGTATGTGTCACATTATGCTGACTCAAGAGTAGACGCACCTGAGTCAAGAGTTGATGCACTTGATGTGAGCAGGATTATAATTGTGAGAACAAACAAGACATTCAGTCAGAAAGTTCAGGGTTGCTGATGTCTGCCTGCCTTGCGACACTGACAAGCATCACAGAAAAATGTAAATAAGTGCTGCTTTATGTAATTTTTTCGACAAATAATTGTGAACATGGTACAAGAGACTCAAATTAGTTGCATAATTTCGAGTGTGGCCAAGATGGCAACAATGAAATTAGGTGCTTCAGTTTAATGACTTGTACAGTAAGATGATTGTACTACAACTTACATGTTTTATGTGATTATTTAGGTAATGTATCTGAATCTGATGCAAAAAATTCAGAGCATTCCGATACCTTTGAGCATCGTCAATACGGCTACATTGAGACTGGCTGCTTCTTTTTAAGGTTCTGTAAAATACTTATGGGTGTGCTAATACCTGAGGTTCACCCTATACGTAATTTTTTGGACAAATGCTTTGAAACACCGCGCAGAAACATTTCAGAGCATTCAGATACCTTCGAGCATGGGCATTTTTATTGGCTATCTCATTTTAACGATTTACAAATTATTTTAGACGTGTAAATACTGAAAGGTACCCCCTTTGCGTAGTTTCTGGATAAACAGTTTTGAACATGAAACAAAAATTCAGAGCATTCGAGTACTCTTGAGCATGGCTGAGATGACAGCTCTGTTGTTATATCTGACTGGCGTTTCATTGTAATGAACTGTAAGGCACTAGGATCTGATTGGAGATGAGGATGAGTTGGGGGGAGGCAGAATAGCTGCAAAGCATAACCAACTTAGTGTATGACTTATCTTTCTTTTTTAAATTTCCTACCTTCTTGTATTTTTTAATTTCCAACAGTGCCGTCTTGGATTTTTAATTTTCATGCCATCTGCCATCCACTATCTTTGATCTTCAAATATCCTACCATTTGCCATATTAGATTTTAAAATTTCCAGCCACTCGCCATCTTGATAATGTCATTCATCAATTGCAACACGGAATAGCGACATAACTTTGACCTATGAATATGCTACTAATAATGCCTTTCATCTAGAGTTTTTTCTATTACCTACGTACTTGGCATTACTAATATTATATTTTCTTGGTGAGGTATAGACCCTAGTTCTCAGAATTTACGTTTTCATTGTTAAATAATATTTTTGTTTACTTATCTTGACTTACTCATAACGACGCACGTTTCAGTACCTGTATCTGTCAGGCCATTATATTAAGCGTGATAACAATTCATTTGTGTCCCTGAATGGATTTTAGTTAGACATTTTCCTAATAATTCGCCCAGTATCCAGAGACGGTGTAAAACTGATTTGTTTTCAGTTGTTTATTTGATTTTGTGTTTCACAGTATTTGTAAGAGCCAGGTGATGTTAGAAAGCAAAGCCCATGGTGTGGCGTTTTTAATGATGTGTTTTTTTTTTTATTTTTTGCCAACTGAACCCTGTTTATAATGAAGCACTCTTCCCTGTTTGTTAGCGAATGGACACATTTACTCAAAAGCTGTTCTCTATTGTACTGCAGTTTTATTTGGTGTAAAGAATCTCGCTTTTAACAAAGCACAATTTCCTGTTAGCTGGCAAATGGAACACATTTACTGAAAGAGCTGTTTTCTATTGTGCTGCAACAGTTCGTTCCTGGCTGTGTGCTACTAACGTTTCACCATGTTTATTCTCACTTACACTAAATTATCAGTTACGTGTGTAAGAATTCGCTACCGTCGGCTTGAGACAACATGGCTTTTTTGTCAAAACATCAAAAATTTCTTCAGTCTTTCTCACAGTGTTATTTGTTATCTCACAATCAACGGAAAATTTCTTTTGCTTATTTCCACTCGAAGTTAAACGAGAGTTGACGTTTAGATATTGACGTTTACTTCAAAAATAACTCTCACACTGCTACTGGAGTTTCCGCACCCTTTGGTAACTGAAAAGGCGATACACAATGCCAACCACCTGTAGTGTCAACCTCTGCCATATTACCTTACCTGGTTGCGACATGAAGGGGAATCGGAACAGCACCCTCGGCCACCGTCTGCACACTTTCAAGCGACTAATTCTCAGAAAAAACTCTCCTCAATTGTTCTCACGAGTCTCAGTGCACACCGTTCCATACCTTCCAACAAGGAGAAATCGCTGGCCTTAAAGAAATTGAACTAGAGTGGTCTATATGCAAGCTTGACATGCTGAGAGCTCAGCTACCGGGGAAGAAGTCCTTCGACAGCGGAATGAAGAAATGTAACGTCTGGAAAGACGAGACGTAGAAATACGATGCATCCAGCACAGTGGATCAAATAGGAAATAAGTTCTAAACCTTAAACAGTAAGGACGTAACAACAGTGTCTCTCTAGTAGATGTATCTGTTACATAAAGCATCTTTCTATTTTTAGGGAAACACCATGATGATTTAGAGTTCCGACAAGCAATTCCCAGCCATATTGTAAGGCTTATGGAAGATTGACGGGTAACAGAAGAATTCCTGAAGACGCTTGACATGAAATGACGGCTGCCAACTACTGTCGGTTCCACTGTTCCAATAGAAGGGCAGACATGAAGAGACTAGCACAGAATAGGAGCAACTAGACGACAGCATCTAACTGATGAAGAAAACAAATACCAGTGTAGTGTGTAATATTACTTTACTCAAATTATTACCAGTCATGTCGCTTCTCCTACTGAAGGGGGAAATTGAGGAAAATTTGTCCAAACTCACGACGCGGCTAAAACAGGGAGAGTATTTTATGTCACAACTCTGCTGTGGAGACTGGGTCTATAAATATATTTACACATTTTTCTTTGTTTATTGGTGGATTCTTATTAGGTTACTGAAGTGGACCGTATATTTTTACAAACTTCTTGAAACGGCTATTATGCCGTCCCGACCGCTGGGCGACCATTCCATCGTGGATAATTGATCTGAATGTGCTTCTCCGAAGGAAAAAAATAACCTTCGTCCGAACAGGCCACAAAATGGCTAACTGTACCAATCGAGCGCCGTGTTCTCCTCAGTCGATAAGTGTCACTGGATGCGAAGGAAAACTACGGTAGTTACTTGATAGTTAACACAAGGATTGAGGGAAAGGAGAAAAATAAAGGAAAAAAGTAATAAAAGGAAGTCAGTGGAAATTGTTAAAGTTTATGTTGGAGGTTTCAACTCATGTCTTAAATTCGGATTTTTTCTTTACTTTTCTTAACAAGCCTATGTGGTGCAGCAAATGTATATCTCCTTCACGTTTACGTTACTTTCAGAAGCTTCAAACATCTGAGAGTAAATAGACGGTAAACAGATTTTTCCAATTTTACCAAACATGTTATAGATAGGTATTTGAGATCGATTATAACTTCCGACTGAATTTTGGATGAGAAGATATCTCTTTAATGGAAGTATTTGCCTTTACTCCATGATTTATTTCTTACCAATGTATCGTCCGGTTTTCGTAGGCTATGGCAAGTCGTATCGTCCTTGCCTGGGCCCTCATTAGTTCATTACAGTTCCCTCCTTTAGCTGTCTCTTAAAAAATTTTACTATTGAGTTCAGAACCCTAAATTCTGTTTCATTACACAGTGTCTCATTGTGCGGTGTGTTCTGTAGATGTGGTCAAGATTCTTTCAACACGATTTCACATATTACTCATTCCAACTGTTTCAGAACAAGTCCAGGATCACAATTTGGTTGCTCCTTCATTTTAATTGTTTATTACTTTATTTAACCTGATGAAGCAAGTCCTTCGTGCATGGGACTAACAATCATACATATGAGGAACCTTTACGAAGTTTGTTTACCAATCTACACAATTTCCGCGTTTATTTTTTGCTTAGTTATGTATAAAATTGCAGTATTATTATGGGATAATCATAATTACCAAAACAATTACTAATAACGATTTACACTAAAAATGGTAATAAAATATCACAATTAAAAATTAAAAATCACCTCTAACTAATTTAGTACTTTGGAGGTCGTGTGTAATATCATCAAAAACAGGACGTGTAATAAAGAGGAGCAGACTCTAGGTATGACCATGATCATATAAAGGGTGTTCAGGATTAGCAGATGCTTCAAACAAGTAACGAGTGTCACAGGGACGTCAGCAAATACTGTCCTAGGGTTGTAGTAAATAGAGAGTCACGTAAAAACAATAGTAGAACGTAAAAAAGTTTGATGTTTCGTGACTTGTCACCAGACTCAATTTGCCCACGATCTGTCTTTCAAACCACTGAGTGAATTCAACGTGAACAATAACTGCGAGTGTCTTACTTGCCAAGAAACTACCACAAAGACTTTAGAAGTTGTTCTGGACGCTACAAATCAGGTGGGTTTCATGCAGTATCTTATTTCTGCCGTTCTTAGTATCAGTGTAAGAGTAGTATCTTACGTAAGCACAGAACTGTCTCACACGCTCATATCTACGTACGCCCTGGAACCTTTTGTCCCAATGTGAATTCAACCACAGTTTCCTCCAACGATAAATGTCGCAAAAACTATCCCGGTATTCTACCACTGTCAGTTACATTATTAAGACTTTTTTCTCACTGGATTTCTGCACTGCGTCTTCATTTCTTACTCGATAAACCTGTCACTTTCATCAGACTCCCGTAACAAATATGTTATGACTAAAGCAAATGCGTGCGATACCACTACTGCAAACTGCATTCCGTATTTCGCCATTATTTACCTTAACCCTGAGACTAACTGAGCAACCCGAAGGTCTGACATAAACCCTACTTCTCACTAATGTTGTCATCAAAGACACAAGTTCCCTACAGCACTATACCTCGAAGGATATTAATAGTTTCACTTTTCTCTTGACAATATCCGTGTTTCACAACCATAAAAAGCTACACAGCAAGCAAAACCTTTCATGTCTCTCTTTTTCCGTTTCGGTTTTTGGATTCTTCAAAGTTAAAAGATGTGTCAAGTGAAATTTCTGCTGCTATGTCTTTTTCTTGTATTCTTATTCATCTGTTATCCTTCCTAAACAGCGTAATTCGTGAACCTATCCAAGGAAATCGTTCACGTTTAAAATTTAACTGGCTAGCACATCCAACTGTCGAGCCCACCGTTCTCTTAGCTTATTTTTTGGTTCCATGTGTACATGTTCCAGTCTTTAAGTACACTACTGCCCATTAAAATTGCTACACAACGAAGATGACGTGCTACAGACGTGAAATTTAACTGACAGGAAGAACATGCTGTGATATGCAAATGATTAGCTTTTCAGAGCATTCACACAAGGTTGGCGCCGGTTGGAACACCTACAACGTGCTGACATGAGGAAAGTTTCCAACCGATTTCTCATACGCAAACAGCAGTTGACCGGTGTTGCCTGGTGAAACGTTGTTGTGATGCCTCCTGTAAGGAGTATAAATGCATACCATCACGTTTCCGACTTTGATAAAGGTCATATTGTAGCCTATCGCGATTGCGGTTTATCGTATCGAGACATTGCTGCTCGCATTGGTGGAGACACAGTGACTGTTAGCTGAATATGAGTCGGCCGATGTGGCCGAGCCGTACTAGGCGCTTCAGTCTGGAACCCGCGACCGCTACAGTCGCAGGTTCGAATCCTGCCTCGGGTATACATGTGTGTGACATCCTTAGGTTAGTTAGGTTTAAGAAGTTCTAAGTTCTAGGGGACTGATGACATCAAATGTTAAGCCCCAAAGTGCACAGAGCCATTTGAATTATTTTTGAATATGGAATCGGTGGGTTCAGGAGGGTAATACGGAACGCCGTGCTGGATCCCAACGGGTTCGTATCACTAGCAGTCGAGATGACGCCCATCATATCCACTTGGTTGTAACGGATCGTGCAGCCAGGTGTGTATTCGTCATCACCATTCTGGCGTATCATCCGGCGTGATGATATGGGGTGCCATTGGTTACACGTCTCGGTCACCTCTTGTTCACATTGACGGCCCTTTTGAACAGTGGACGTTACATTTCAGACGCGTTGCGAACCGTGGTTCTACCCTTCATTCGATCCCTGCGAAACCGTACATTTCAGCAGGATAATGCACGACCGCTTGTTGCAGGTCCTGTACGGGCCTTTCTGGATAGAGAAAATATTCGACTGCTGCCCTGGCTAGCACATTCTTCAGATCTCTCACCAACAGAAAACGTCTGGTCAATGGTGGCCGAGCAACTAACTCGTCACAATACGCCAGTCACTACTCTTGATGAACTGTGGTATCGTGTTCAAGCTGCATGGGCAGCTGTACCTGTACACGCCATCCAATCTCTGTTTGACTCAAAGCCCATGCGTGTCAAGGCCGTTATTACGGCCAGGGATGGTTGTTGTGGGTACTGATTTCTCAGGATCTATGCACCCAAATTGCGTGAAAATGTAATCACTTCTCAATTCTAGTATAATATATTAGTCCAATGAATACCAGTTTATCATCTGCATTTCTCCTTGGTGTAGCAATTTTAATGGCCAGTAGTGTACGAGAATGAGCGATCTTACGTCACAATCTTACATGACACTTTTTTCCTGATTGTAGCCTCTTAGGTCAACCCGTCAATGCTGTCTTCGTGAATATGCTACACACCAATGCAACAGATTACCCGTCTCCTTCTATTGTTCGGTCAGTGTGGCCCAGTAATGGGAAACCTTCTATTTTAGCGTAATGTGAAGGACAATCAAACAGTTTAAAATCAGAGATGGTAAAACTGTCTATATTTAACTGTGTGAAGGTGCGAGTGCATAATCAGTTATACATCTCCAAAACATAATCAAAAGACGAACCCGGAGAGCATATGACAATCGACGTATGGCAAGATGACACAAAACATTGCAGAATGAGCGTAACGTAAATTAAAACACAACATGTTTCGGATCGGATGCCCATCTTTCATTTTATCCAAGGTTCTACCGAGGAGTGACATGTTATTAAGCGCACTTGCACACTGGAATTCGTAGCACATGAAGTATTGGTCTTGCGAATATGTCGCTTTATTGACTGTTTGGTATTTTACGTTGACAGTTAGCGCATTTACTTGCGAAGTTTCATTCTACACGCAGATATGACCTCGTTACACAGTGACAATATAATAGACAGCTATTGCGTATTTGGACTTTCACTCATTTTAATATAGACTGTGTTTCCATCTCTGATTTCAAATTGTTTGTTTATCCTTGACATCATGTACAAGCTTTTATCTGTGGTTGCCCGCCCTATAAGGTTGTTTGTATTTTGTGTTAATCTACATTGTGAAATTCTTTCTCTAAATCTACAAACGAAATCTGCCCATTACTACTACACGCAGTACGTGAATTGTCTCTCATGCGTCTGTATTTGTGAAAGAAATTTCCTGGAAAATTTACAATTTTTCCCTACATTCTCCAACGAAATCGTCTTCCGTTTTTAACGTACGTATTAGTGGACATGCTTTGAATTATATTCGTCTCTTAGTCTGAAGAAATTTCGCCAGTTTCAAAAATTTCACTCACGCTCTTGTATAAATCTTGCTCCGCTCTTTTGCCTGTAGCCTAAGCGATGGACCCGGTCTGTATAATACACTTTGTTTCAAAAATTATCCAGTCTGATTTTACAGGACTATCTGTTACAAGACAGTTTTAACTTATTTGAAGGACAACAAAGATGTTTCTTTTCTGTTTCCAAAGAGCTATTGTCTTTTTCAAGGATACATCTGTAACGTTCGCTCAGTTAAAACTTTGGGGGCCTTTTTACTTTTGCGTTTAGGATGAAAGTTCGCAACTACGTTTCAGAAATCGTCATTATACCGGTTTCTGGACGTACGACAACCAATCACGACAATAGCTAAATTCGAACCATAGTTTTTTATTATTCACTGCTGTTGCTGTTTCACAATACTCCCTTCCCAAACAGCTGTTGTTGTTGTGGTCTTCAGTCCTGAAACTGGTTTGATGCAGCTCTCCATGCTACTCCATCCTGTGCAAGCCTCTTCATCTCCCAGTACCTACTGCAACCTACATCCTTCCGAATCAGCTTAGTGTATTCATCTCTTGGTCTCCCTCTACGATTTTTACCTTCCACGCTGCCCTCCAATACTAAATAGGTGATCCCTTGATGCCTCAGAACATGTCCTACTAACCGATTCCTTCTTCTGGTCAAGTTGTGCGACATACTTCTCTTCTCCCCAATCCTATTCAACACTTCCTCATTAGTTATGTGATCTACCCATCTAATCTTCAGCGTTCTTCTGTAGCACCACATTTCGAAAGCTTCTATTCTCTTCTTGTCCAAACTATTTATCGTCCATGTTTCACTTCCATACATGGCTACACTCCGTACAAATACTTTCAGAAATGACTTCCTGACACTTAAATCTATACTCGGTGTTAACAAACTTCTTTTCTTCAGAAACGCTTTCCTTCCGATTGCCAGTCTACATTTTATATCCTCTCTACTTCGACCATCATCAGTTATTTTGGTCCCCAAATAGCAAAACTCCTTTACTACTTTAAGTGTCTCATTTCCTAATCTAATTCCCTCAGCACCACCCGACTTAATTCGACTACATTCCATTATCCTCGTTTTGCTTTTGTTGATGTTCATCTAATATTCTCCTTTCAAGACACTATCCATTCCGTTCAACTGCTCTTCCAAGTCCTTTGCTGTCTCTGACAGAATTACACCGTCAAATCGGTCGAGCTTGGAGATCCTTACACCCCTCATTGCCGTGCCATTCAGAGGAGCCTCACTGCCTAGAAGTATTCTTACAGAGATGACGCTACATATGTGTTCCGTCCAGTTGAGAAACGAAATTTTCGGAATGTTCACACAACTTTTGAAAAAAAAAAAAAGATTATCAAGCGAACGGACTGCACTGCTAAGCACAAGAACGGGCACTTTACAAACGACTCCAAGGTACACCTTCTGGTTGGATGTGTAAGTTTAGATCTACCAGAAGTAGTCATGTAAATGCCATAGCCTTGTGAAAGCGGATGGGTCATTTGGAAATATCTTGAACGATGAAAAGATAATGACAGTGAAGGAGTCGATCGATGCAGTTCCGCACTGCCACCTGATAAACAAAGTAAGAGCCTACGGAATATCAGACCAGCTGCGTGGCTGGATTGAAGAGTTTTTAGCAAACAGAACACAGCATGTTTTTCTCAATGGTGAGACGTCTACAGACGTTAAAATAACCATTGGCGTGCCACAGGGGAGTGTTATGGGACCATTGCTTTTCACAATATATATAAATGACTTAGTAGATAGTGTCGGAAGTTCCAAGCGGCTTTTCGCGGATGATGCTGTAGTATACAGAGAAGTTGCAGCATTAGAAAATCGCAGCGAAATGCAGGAAGATGTGCAGCGGATAGGCACTTGATCCAGGGAGTGGCATCTGACCCTTAACATAGACAAATGTAATGCATTGCGAATACATAAAAAGAAGGATCCTTTATTGTATGATTATATGATAGCAGAATAATCACTGGTAGCAGTTACTTCTGTGAAGTATCTGGGAGTATGCGTACGGAACGATTTGAAGTGGAAGGGTCATATAAAATTAATTGTTGGTAAGGCGGGTGCCAGGTTGAGATTGATTGGGAGAGTCCTTAGAAAATGTAGTCCATCAACAAAGTAGGTGTCTTACAAAACACTCGTTCGACATATACTTGAGTATTGCTCATCAGTGTGGGATCCTTACCAGGTCGGGTTGACAGAGATGATAGAGAAGATCCAAAGAAGAGGGGCGCGTTTCGTCACAGGGTTATTTGTAAGCGTGATAGCGTTACGGAGATGTTTGGCAAACTCAAGTGGCAGACTCTGCAAGAGAGGCGCTCTGCATCGCGGTGTAGCTTGCTCTCCAGGTTTCGAGAGGGTGCGTTTCTGGATGAGGTGTCGAATATATAACTCCCCCTACTTACACCTCGCGAGGAGATCACGAATGTAAAATTAGAGAGATTCGAGAGCGCACGGAGGCTTTCCGGCAGTCGTTATTCCCGCGAACCATACGTTACTAGAACTGGAAAGCGAGTTAATGACAGTGGCACGTAAAGTGCCCTCCGCCACACACTGTTGGGTGGCTTGCGGAGTATAAATGTATATGTAGATGTAGAGGAGGAGAAAAAGAAGAAGAAGACAGGCTAAGGAAAAAAATAGCGAGAGTTCACTGAAAATCCGTTGACCTGTCGATGAATACACCACGGAGAGACAATTCGTTTGCTTGTCTGACAAGCAAAAGAAGACGATGGTACATGTTCGCTACAACGTCAGCGGCGTGGTCTGCGCGTTGGCACCAGTTCGTGTGGTTCGCGGTAGACTGGCGCCAGGCAGTCCGCAGATCTGACAGTGAGTTCGCGTGCTGCGTGATGGCCGCGAATTAAATTAGCCGGCGAGATATAAGCTTCAGCTCGAGGACTCTCCGCCACTGATTCAACAGACGGTCACGAACGCCCGCTGGATGCCGCAGAGATAGCGCGCCCGCTGTGGCCGTGTCACGGGGAAGGCTCCATAAAGCGTTAGAAGGGACGACCGGGAACGCAGCAATGAGCGTAACCACGCGCGCAAAATTCTAGTGCGTTTTTGGCAGACACGTCACGGACCGAACTTACCGGTTTCTGCTATCTCTGCAATGAGCTTTAGCGTTTTCTTTACCTAGCACGCTCCATTCCCTACTTGACACAAACGATGACAACAGTCACCATATTGTTACAACATTCAATGATTTCTGTTAATTTCCCGTCATACTCACTTTCAGGGATTGGGAATGATATTGCTTCCTTCTTTATGGGAGAACCAAATTCATACCATCGCTTATTTGATCTTCCAATGCTTCTTGTTCCAACTGTCTGTGGCGCCTGCAGTGGCAACCGTTACTGTCTCATTTTTTTCACGAGATTTTCTCCACATATCTCTATTTCCATCTACTACCACGCATTATTTATAGGTTCAAATTTTTATTCTTTCCTAATACCTTCAATTTTTATATCTTGTAATTTAGTATGTACTCTATTTTTCCTACGGCCATTTCGTACAAAAATGTCGGGGCGCGGATACCAGGATGAGGCGCGGTAAGGACATGGTTTTGGCGCCTCGTGAGCAATTCAGATGGTTCAAATGGCTCTAAGCACTATGGGACTTAACATCTGAGGTCATCAGTCCCCTAGACTTAGAACTACTTAAACCTAACCAACCTAAGGTCATCACACACATTCATGCCCGAGCCAGGATTCGAACTTGCGGCCGTAACAGCATCGCGGTTCCGGACTGAAGCGCCTAGAACGGCTCGGCCACAGCGGACGGCTCGTGAGTAATTGTCACTGAAGTGGTGCCCGAGGTAATTCTTACAGAACGTCTCAAAAGTGTTTTTACATTTTGCCAGACAAAGTGAAGGACAGCATTCAAGGAAAAGCAAGCAATTGAAGGCAGCTAATTTGTCCGAAAGAAAGGTTATTAATAACCTTCATGCAAGGGGACTATATATCAGTCTATCTTTTTAAGCCAACATTTGTTTAAATGTGTGAATGAATAATCAATAATCGTCGCCGTTCATACGAAGTACAACGAAAAGGAATACAAGTTTAGTTCTCGTAAGTACTATGATGCTCGGTGTTCGCTGAAAGCCCGTTCATTCTGCATACTGAAAGGTCGTTCCGCAGTTCAGTCAGTTGCACAGGAAACATCGAAGGTTTTACTGCAAAACAACTTGAATACGCGCCTACGCCTTCTGCAGGCAAATGATAGGAAATGACACACCGTTTCTACGAATTGTAGAGCGGACAATAAATACGAGGCATTGAGGGATAGTTTATGTATCGAGAAGAAATGCTTCTGTTCCCGGGAAATCGCCACTTGATTGTCTGAGTAGAATAACGTTGCAACTGGAACTCTAATTAAGGGAAGAAAAATACGTACCTCATGATTTTCATATAAAAAAAGACTATAAGTTAAATATTTGCAGCGTCATACAGTGGTAGTGTGTCAAATAGTCGGAACTGGAGTGTTTCATCGTAATTCCTACTTGTCTGTTGTTTTCCATTTGGTGGTAAACCTAACGACTGCAGATATTGTGCCAAATGTTTAAAGTATTAGAACGCTTGATGAATCTGTTCGTTCAGCCAAGATGGCCGCCAAGTAAGTGACGCCAGAAACTATTTCCAGAAAGTAAAGTGATTTAGACAGGAATATAATTTAGTTTAACACCGAAAACAAATTAAATACGTGCATTAGTGTATCGTTTAGTCTTCCCGTTAAAGGTTTCACTTTCCTTTGCGCATTTTTTCAGAAAACGCGAAGTCGCGTTTAGGATTAAATTTTGTAAACGTGTTTGTTTCTTGTTTCACGGTAATTTGACTAGTTTCTCGGTAACAAATAAGTAAACTACCGTAAATAGCGTATAACGTCATTGTTTTAATACGGATTTCAGAAAAACAGCGTAACTTTATACCAGACACTTGCTTATATACATTTGTTTATTGGCCTAATTCTCGTAACTTTTTGGAGAATCAAACTTAAAGTATCTCGTTTAATTGTCCTTTTTTTCATTCCATCGAGTGAAATATATAATAAATAGCGTATACCTTCATTGTTTTAATACAGATCTCAGAAAAACAGCGGAATTTTAAATCAGAAACTTGCTTATATACATTTGTGAATAGGCTTAATTCTTGTAACGTCTTTTTTTGATTTTCGGTAATTTAATTGATTTATTCTAGTTAAAGTATTATTTTTGCTATGAGTGAGAAGTGCCTGACTTGCCGTAGAATTGTTAGTTCCGGGGTTTGGTGTGATGGATGCAGTAGTTTTTTTCACTGGGGGGACTGCAGAGGCGTGGTTGTCGGGGAAGTGGATCCGCCTCATCAGTGGTTATGTAGGATTTGCAGCAGAGATAGGAAGATAGTGGAACAGGAGGGGAAAATTGCTGCCCTTCAGGCTGAGCTAGATCAGGCTAGGGAAGATCGTGACAGGTTAAGGAGGGAGAAAGGCAAAGAGAGGTGGGAAGTGGCAACAGGTGATGGAACAGGCCTAGAACAAAGTCTGACAGTTTTGTGGTGAATGTCAAAAATACGTTTGACCTGTTGCTTCAGTTAGAAACTGATGAGCCTCAAGCAGAGGTAGGCGTAGACAGGACACAACAAACTTTCAATAGGAAATTGAAAAAGAATGTAGGAAAGTCATCAACAAGGAAGGAAGTTTTGTTGTTAGGCAGTTCTCATGCCAGAGGTGTAGGCCAACTTCTGCAGGATCAATTAGGACCAGAATACCAGGTCACAAATTTTTTCAAACCAAGTGCTAGTCTGGATCAGGTGACAGAGGATTTAGGTTCACTCTGTAAAGGATTTACCAGGGAAGACACCGTGGTTATTGTGGGAGGGCCAGGGATCAGTATCGACAGAGATCCTGAGTACAGCATAAAGTGTGACCTGGTAAAGATTGCGTTGGCATCGAGACACAACAATGTTGAGCTTGTATCTGTCCTGAGACGCCATGACTGGCCTCATTTGAACTCTTCTGTTTGGAGAGTTAATTTGGAGTTGGAACAGCTGCTTGGGTCGGGTGCGGGGGCTCATATTGGTGTGGTTCCTGTTGATTCTCTCAGTAGGTGGGACTATACCAGGCACGGCCTACATCTCACCAAGAAAGGGAAGGGTAAGCTGGCTGGGGTAATAGCAGGAAATTTAAGAGGGGGAGGCACTGCCATGAATGGTAAAATACCAGTGGTTACAGGTGTTGGAGCAGCACCGTTTTTAGGATAGGTAAGACAGAAGGATGTCAAGTTCTACGAGAGGTCAGGATTGAAACAAATCTTCAGTTTAGGAAAGAAATTAAACCGCACAATTCTAGCACATTGGATCACCAATCACAGCTGTCAATTATAAATTTTCACCAATCACCAGAAATTTTATCTCCACCCAGTTGTATCTCAGTCCTAGATAATTGCATTAAAGTCACCCAACCCAGTTGACATAATCTGCCTCTCTGAACACCATGTGGCCACTGGTACAGGAACTAGGCCTAAGCACAATGAGAAACTCAGACAGGAGAGTACTGAAAATGTTAGAATAAGGAAGGGTTCTCATGAAAGTATAATTAAAAATAATGTAAGCATATTTCATCAAAATATTGGGAGTTTAAAGAATAAAATAGATGAGCTTTTGGTTTGTTTAGAAGATTTAGAAGCTGAGGATGAAATAGATATACTATGCCTGTCTGAGCATCACATTGTTACTGATATGGATAAGGTAAATGTAAGTGGATATAAGCTCTCTGCACATGTAATTAGAGAAAATATGGAGAAAGGAGGAGTTGCCATATATGTCAAAAGTTATCATTGTGCAAAAAGTATAGAAACAAAAAAGTTTTGTGTAGAGAAACATATAGAAGCATGTGTCCTAAGCAGACAATATACAAAACAATTGAGAACATCGAATTCACCACATCTGCTGCTGACAAGAAGAAGAATGCTGTGAAGAACACTGCTGCTACTGCACTTTTCGATAGACCATGTGTGTTTTGTGGATGCAGACTTAATTTTAGTATTGACATTAATGATTCCTTTACTCATGGTAATGGTTGGCTTACTGTAGCCATTGTACGAGGTGGTACTGGAGTTCCTAATGTGCCTGACCTTGAAAGTTTTGTAGACAGAGACATTATTGCCTACGGTACCTATCATATTGGAGAACTTGCAAATAAAGACTTTGGTAAATCTGTATATATGTCACCTTCTCCATTGTCTTTGTATACCCGTAGTAAGAGAAAATAATCTGTAAACGAATCTGTATTCATTTGGATTAAAGGCAAAGGTGTATGTGAATATGTAAAATTTGTTGGAGACTGTACTGTGTATTTTCATAAATAAATTGCAGACTACAGGCTTACGCAACGTGGCGGCGCGCCAGCAGCGGACGGGAGCACCTAGTACGGCTAGTGCTCCCGTCCAGGATAACGCGCTGCTGGCAGTGTGAAATATTCTAAGTCCGAATCAAGGCCACGGACTTAAGCGAGCGATCGCCGCGCAGCGGCTCATTCGCCCTGCTGCTGCTGCACACGCAACTGCATTGAACGCCGCCACGATGCCTTACAGACGTATTGTCCTAAGCAGACAATATACAAAACAATTGAGAACATCGAATTCACCACATCTGCTGCTGACAAGAAGAAGAATGCTGTGAAGCACACTGCTGCTACTGCGCTTGTCGATGGACCATGTGTGTTTTGTGTATATAGGTCCCAATCGGGAAATTTTCATCTCTTTCTGAAAAATTTGGACTCCTCGTTGTGCTATCTGTCAGACAGGGGGAAGCAAATTATTATTTGTGGGGACTTCAATGTAGATTCTCTGAAAAAGGGTAATAGGAAAAATGACATTGTATTACCCGGTTCTTTCAATTTGACACCTATTACTGATTTTCCTACTCGGGTGGTAAAGGATAGCAGCTCACTGATAGATAACTTCTTTATAGACCAAGATAAGTTTAACCAGATAAATGCTCAGCCTGTTGAGAATGGTCTTCCTGATCATGGTGCACAGCTAGTTACAATATATGACATAGCTCCATTCAGCAATACTAAACAGTCCTCCAAAGTAGTACGTTCAGCCAACGATTTAACAATTGCAAATTTCAGGGAAAGCCTACAGAAGTTAGACTGGGATGAGGTGTACCGTGAACCTGATGCCAATTTAAAATATAATTTATTTCATGACATTTTTGTAAATGCATTTGAAAACTCCTTCCACAAGAAAATAGTTAAATATACACGTAAGAAACCATGTAACAAACCATGGCTTACTAAGGGTATAAAAATATCTTGTAACCGGAAAAGGGAAATGTATCTGACAGCAAGGAAGAGTAGTGACCCAGAAACTATCAAACACTATAAAAACTACTGTGCTATATTATGAAAAGTTATTAAAAAATCCAGAACATTGTATATCATGTCTGAAATCAGCAACTCTGATAGTAAAATTAAAACAATTTGGAATATTATTAAAAGAGAAACAGGTCAACCAAGAGCACAGGAAGGCAGTATTACCATCAAATTGAATGAAAACTTTACGAACAAAATGTCAGAAGTTGAAAATTTTTTTAATAATCATTTTCTAAATGTCACATGGTTATTTGTAAGCGTGATAGCGTTACGTACATTTTCTAAATGTTGTGGATATAGTAGGATCCAGATGTTCATTAGAAGACGCTAGGCTGTTAATGAAGAGGCCATAACTATGCAATTTGATACAATTGAGATCTCACCCACTTCTCCCTCTGAAATTAGGAAAATAATAAACTTGCTTAAAAGCAAAAACTCACATGGAATTGATGGCATTTCCAGCAAAATACTAAAAGCTTGTTCTCAACAGATAAGTAAGATTCTCAGCCACCTGTGTAATACCTCTCCGGAACAGGGCATTTCCCCTGACAGCCTGAAATAGGCTAATGTTATACCTTTATATCGTAGTACCCGTGGTCTAGGGGTAGCGTCTTCGATTCATAATCAAAAAAAAGAAACGTCTTCGGTCCCGGGTTCGATCCCCGCCACTGCCTCAATTTTGATAAATAATCAGCATTGGCAGCCGAAGACTTCCGGCATAAGAAGTCAGCCTCTTTCTGCCAACGGCCTTGTCAAAGAGGGCGGAGGAGCGGATAGAGGTTCAGGGCACTCTCTTGTCCTAGGGGTGGGAAATTGCCCCTAAAGGCGGAAGAATCAGCAACGATCAACGACAAGTGAATTGCAGAAGGCAATGGAAACCACTGCATTAAAGACACGTAAGGTGTATCCACAGGACATGTGGCCTCCGGGAGGGGACTGCCAAGGGGGAGGTTACCATGAGAAAAAGCTTGAATAATCAACGAAAGGATAACGTTCTACGAGTCGGGGCGTGGAATGTCAGAAGCTTGAACGTGGTAGGGAAACTAGAAAATCCGAAAAGGGAAATGCAAAGGCTCAATCTAGATATAGTAGGCGTCAGTGAAGTGAAGTGGAAGGATGACAAGGATTTCTGGTCAGATGAGTATCGGCTAATATCAACAGCAACAGAAAATGGTACAACAGGTGTAGGATTCGTTATGAATAGGAAGGGCAGAGGGTGTGTTACTGTGAACAGTTCAGTGACCAGATTGTTCTAATCAGAATCGACAGCAGACCAACACCGACAACGATAGTTCAGGTATACATTCCGACGTCGCAAGCTGAAGATGAACAGATAGAGAAAGTGTATGAGGATATTGAAAGGGTAATACAGTATGTAAAGGGGGACGAAAATCTAATAGTCATGGGCGACTGGAATGCAGTTGTAGGGGAAGGAGTAGAAGAAAAGGTTACAGGAGAATATGGGCTTAGGACAAGGAATGAAAGAGGAGAAAGACTAATTGAGTTCTGTAACAAGTTTCAGCTTGTAATAGCGAATACCCTGTTCACGAATCACAAGAGGAGGAGGTATACTTGGAAAAGGCCGGGAGATATGGGAAGATTTCAATTAGATTACATCATGGTCAGACAGAGATTCCGAAATCAGATACTGGATTGTAAGGCGTACCCAGGAGCAGATATAGACTCAGATCTCAATATACGAGGGTCAGTCAAAAAGTAATGCCTCCTATTTTTTTTTCTACGTTTAATTGTCAGGAAATTTAAATGCAATTACATAGGTTGAAAACCACAACATTGAGGATCATTTTGTCATTTTTCAATGTAATCTCCGCCCATCTCTACAGTTTTGGTCCATCTTTGAACAAGGGCATGTATCCCAGCACGGATGTTTTGACGGCCTCCTCATCTTCAAAATGAATCCCACGATGAGCTTCTTTTAGTGGCCCGAACAGATGGAAGTCTGATGGTGCCAGGTCAGGGCTGTATGGGGGATGAGGCAAAATTTCCCATCCAATTTTGACAATCTCGTCAGAGGTGTGACGACTGGTGTGTGGTCTTGCATTGTCATGCAAAAGAAGAACATCTGCCATTGATTTTGTTGGGCGAACTCGCTGAAGACGTGCTTTAAGTTTGTTGAGGGTTGTGACGTATTGAACAGAATTTATTGTGCATCCCTGCTCCAAAAAATCAACCAGAATCACACCCTCTGTATCCCAGAAAACTGTTGCCATAACTTTCCCTGCCGATCGCACAGTTTTGAATTTTTTCTTCCTCGGCGAGCTTGTGTGACGCCACTCCATTGACTGCCTCTTTGATTCGGGTTCAAAAAAATGCACCCATGTTTCGTCCCCGGTCACAATTTTTTCAGAAACTCATCTCCCTCCAAACGGAAGCGCTGCAAGTGTTGGGAGGCTATTGTTTTCCTTGCCTCTTTATTCTGATCGGTTAACATTCTTGGAACCCACCGTGCACAAACTTTTGAGTACCCCAATTGTTTAATAATCGTGATCACACTGCCTTTACTAAGAGAAATAATGCGACACACTTCATCTGCAGTCACCCGACGGTCACCACGAATGATGTCATCAACTTGCTGAATGTTGTGTGGAGTCACTGCACTCACCGGCCTGCCGCTCCGCTTTTCGTCAGTCAACGGTGTTTGCCCTTCAGCTTCCTTACAACGACGAACCCATCGTCTAACAGTGCTGACATCCACTGTCACAACACCATACACCTTCTTCAGTCTTTCATGAATGCGTATGGGCGTTTCACCTTCTGCATTCAAGAATTCAATCACACAACGCTGTCTCAAACGAACATCGATGTCGGCCATCTTACAAACTTCTGCTGTGCTGCCACCTGTTGACACAGAAAGTTACTACTGCAGTGGATTGCAGAAGAAGGTTTGAGGAATGGCGCCAAATTCAAATTTTTCACTTAACTTAATTTCTTTAAGTAGAAAAAAAATGGGAGGCATTACTTTTTGACCGACCCTCGTAGTAGTGTTGAAGAGTAGGCTGAAGTTCAAGACATTAGTCAGGAAGAATCAATACGCAAAGAAGTGGGATACGGAAGTACTAAGGAATGACGAGATACGTTTGAGGTTCTCTAACGCCATAGATACAGCAATAAGGAATAGCGCAGTAGGCAGTACAGCTGAAGAGGAATGGACATCTCTAAAAACGGCCATCACAGAAGTTGGGAAGGAAATATAGGTACAAAGAAGGTAGCTGCGAAGAAACCATGGGTAACAGAAGAAACACTTCGGTTGATTGATGAAAGGAGGAAGTACAAACATGTTCTGGGAAAATCAGGAATACAGAAATACAAGTCGCTGAGGAATGAAATAAATAGGAAGTGCAGGGAAGCTAAGACGAAACGGGTGCAGGAGAAATGTGAAGACATCGAAAACGATATGATTGTCGGAAGTACAGACTCAGCATACAGGAAAGTCAAAACAACCTTTGGTGACATTAAAAGCAACGGTGGTAACATTAAGAGTGCAACGGGAATTCCACTGTTAAATGCAGAGGAGAGAGCAGATAAGTGGAAAGAATACATTGAAAGCCTCTATGAGGGTTCACGGGTTCGATTCCCGGCGGGGTCAGGGATTTTCTCTGCCTCGTGATGGCTGGGTGTTGTGTGATGTCCTTAGGTTAGTTAGGTTTAAGTAGTTCTAAGTTCTAGGGGACTCATGACCATAGATGTTAAGTCCAATAGTGCTCAGAGCCATTTGAACCATTTGAACTTCTATGAGGGTGAAGATTTGTCTGATGTTCAAAAATGGCTCTGAGCACTATGGGACTCAACTGCTGTGGTCATCAGTCCCCTAGAACTTAGGACTACTTAAACCTAACTAACCTAAGGACATCACACACATCCATGGCGAGGCAGGATTCGAACCTGCGACCGAAGCAGTCGCACGGTTCCGGACTGCTCGCCTAGAACCGCGAGACCACCGCGGCCGGCTTTGTCTGATGTGACAGAGGAAAAAACCGGAGTCGATTTAGAAGAGACAAAGGCTCCAGTATTAGAATCGGAATTTAAAAGAGCTTCGGAGGACTTACGGTCAAATAAGGCAGAAGGGATAGATAGCATTCCATCAGAACTTCTAAAATCATTGGGGGAAGTGGCAACAAAACCACTATTCACGTTGGTGTGTAGCATATATGAGTCTGGCGATATACCATCTGACTTTCGGTAAAGCATCATCCACACAAATCCGAAGACGGCAAGAGCTGACAAGTGCGAGAATTATCGCACAATCAACTTAAAAGCTCATGCATCGAAGCTGCTTACAAGAATAATATACAGAAGAATGGAAAAGAAAATTGAGAATGCGCTAGGTGACGATCAGTTTGGCTTTAGGAAAAGTAAAGGGACGAGAGGGGCAATTCTGACGTTACGGCTAATAATGGAAGCAAGGCTAAAGAAAAATCAAGACACTTTCATAAGATTTGTCGAGTTGGAAAAAGCGTTGGACAATATAAGATGGTGCAAGCTGTTCGAGATTCTGAAAAAAGTAGGGGTAAGCTATAGGGAGAGACGGGTCATATACAATATGTACAACAACCAAGAGGGAATAATAAGAGTGGACGATCAAGAACGAAGTGCTCGTATTAAGAAGGGTGTAAGACAAGGCTGTAGCCTTTCGCCCCTACTCTTCAATCTGTACATCGAGGAAGCAACGATGGAAATAAAAGAAAGGTTCAGGAGTGGAATAAAAATACAAGGTGAAAGGATATCACTGATACGATTCGCTGATGACATTGCTATCCTGAGTGAAAGTGAAGAAGAATTAAATGATCTACTGAACGGAATAAACAGTATAATAAGTACACAGTATGGATTGTGAGTAAATCGGAGAAAGACGAAGGTAATGAGAAGTAGTAGAAATGAGAACAGCGAGAAACTTAACATCAGGATTGATGGTGACGAAGTCAATGAAGTTAAGGAATTCTGCTACCTAGGCAGTAAAATAACCAATGATGGACGGAGCAAGGAGGACATCAAAAGCAGACTCGCTATGGCGAAAAAGGCATTGATGGCCAAGAGAAGTCGACTAATATCAATTACCGGCCGTAATTTGAGGAAGAAATTTCTGAGGATGTACGTCTGGAGTACAGCATTGTATGGTAGTGAAACATGGACTGTGGGAAAATCGGAACAGAAGAGAATTTAAGCACTTCAGATGTGGTGCTATAGACGAATGTTGAAAATTAGGTGGACTGATAAGGTAAGGAATGAGGAGGTTCTACGCAGAATCGGAGAGGAATGGAATATGTGGAAAACACTGATAAGGAGAAGGGACAGGATGATAGGACATCTGCTAAGACATGAGGGAATGACTTCCATGGTACTAGAGGAAGACAGAGATTGGAATACGTCAAGCAAATAATTGAGGACGTATGTTGCAAGTGCTACTCTGAGATGAAGAGGTTAGCACAGGAAAGGAATTCGTGGCAGGCCGCATCAAACCAGTCAGCAGACTGATGACAAAAAAAATACCTTTGCATAAAAAGGGGATAGATCTGAAGTCAACAATTACCGTCCAATCTCCCTTCTAACAGCTTTATCCAAAATTTTTGAGAAAGTAATGTATTCAAGAGTAGCTGCACATATCTGTAAAAATGAAGTACTAATAAAATGTCAGTTTGGTTTCCAGAAAGGGTTTTCAACATAAAATGCCATATATGCTTTCACCAATCAAATTTTGAATGCTCTGAATAACCGAACACGACCCATTGGGATTTTTTGTGATCTCTCAAAGGCTTTTGATTGTGTAAATCATTAAATTCTGCTAGACAACCTCAAGTATTGTGGCATGAGTGGGACAGTGCACAAATGGTTTAATTCGTACCAAACTGGAGGAGTGCAGAAAGTTGAAATAAGCAGTTCTCATAATATGCAAAGATCAGCACATTCCTCAAACTGGGGAACTATCAAGAATGGGGTTCCACAAGGGTCGGTCTTGGGTCCTTTGTTGTTCTTAATAGATATTAATTACTTTCCATTCTATATTCATGAAGAGGCAAAGTTAGTTCACTTTGCCGATGATACAAGTATAGTAATCACACCTGACAAACAACAATCAACTGATGAAATTGTCAATAATGTCTTTCAGAAAATTACTAAGTGGTTCCTTGTAAATGGACTCTTATTGAGTTTTGATAAAACACAGTACATACACTTCCGTACAGTAAATTGTATGATGCCATTAATGAGAGAGTAAATTGATGAGAGAGTAAATTGGAAGAAATACATTGATGATCTGCTGAAACGTTTGAGTGCAGCTACTTATGCAATAAGTGTCATTGCAAATTTTGGTGATAAACATCTTAGTAAATTAGCTCACTACGTCTATTTTGACTCGTTGCTTGCATGTGGCATCATATTTTGGGGTAATTCATCACTGAGGAATAAAGTATTTATTGCACAAAAGCGTGTAATCAGATTAATAGCTGGAGTCCACCCAAGATCATCCTGCAGACATTTATTTAAGGATCTAGGGATATTCACAGTAACTTCTCAGTATATATACTCTCTTATGAAATTTGTTATTAACAACCAAACCCAATTCAAAAGTAATAGCAGTGTGCATAACTACAATACTAGGAGAAAGGGTGATCTTCACTATTCAAGATTAAATCTACCTTTGGCACAGAAAGGGGTGAATTATACTGCCACTAAAGTCTTTGGTCACTTACCAAATAGTGTCAAAAGTCTGACAGATAACCAACAAGTATTTAAGAAGAAATTAAAAGATTTTCTGAGTGACAACTCCTTCTACTCCATAGAGGAATTTTTAGATATAAATTAAGAAAGAAAAAGGAAAAAACAAAAAAAAAATTTAAAAAAACAAAAAAAGAAAAAAGATGTTATATTAACTTAATTATGTTGTTAATTTAACTAAATTATGTCATGTATTGGAAAATTTGACTCGTTCCTCATCATTACGAAATATCGTATTCATGATCCATGGAACTAGTATTAATCTAATCTAATCTAATCTTTCACTGTTGTAGGCCAGAAATTCCTCGTTACAGGGCACAGTTTCACGCACGTCACAGAAATTTGGTCTATAAAGAGAGGAAAAAAATATTCTTTCACGTAAGCTACATCATCCACATGACGGGACTCCAGTCATTGCCAACGCCAAGGACAACGGGTTCCTTCTCTCGAGATGGAACTACTGTATTTCAGGGATTTTAGCATGCTATAATAAGGGTTGCATAGCGGCTCATTCAAAACATAGCATGTCTGACTGCAAATTCCATCTGACGATCCTAACACAGAAAAAGTCATAACATCGTGCAACTGTGAGCTTGTCAAACCGCTGTAAAGAAATGTGGAGATACAGGGAAAATAAATCTGCCGCCAGATACCAGTTTTCCCTATCTTCTATGGTCAACTTCTACCAATAATTAGTGCCAAGAAGTGACATGTGACAGTATATCCCAGCTAAAAACAGAATTTCTATGAGCAACTACCAAGTGAACAGGCGATATGCACGTCCGTCTGGAAAAACCCATTGGCTGAGAACAGAAAATGTGATCCTGATTTTTCATCTTCAGTATCATTTTTCCGTATCATCTGCCGCTACTTTTGTAGAATTGTGCTGCAATAAACATTACGTATGTCAACCTGTGCAGTTGTACTTTCTTCATACAAGCTTTACATTTCTGCAATAAGTAACACAGATAAAAACAAGAATGTTTTGGCAGTACAATGTAGTTAGTTCAGGGAAGTAAATTTATTAATAACTCACAATTAATAAAATGGTGCGGCCTGTTATGCCGTGACCTGAAAGATTTCACTTTAAAACCCAAAGTTTCGTCCCCATTTGCGGAGGACATTATCAAGGCGGTGGTACCTACTTTGAATGTCTGATTCACATGCTGGCTCCCTTCTGACTGCATCAAAATTTCGCCTCCGCTGGCTTCCGCGCAGTGGCGTGATGTCACATGTTCTGAATACTCGAGCGCAATTGGTCGTTGTAGACTGTCGTCGTCCGCTGTTGCTATCGCCCCATTGTGGAAGACTGGTACACTTCCTCAGCACCGGAGTCCCGATGTTATTCACTTTCACACCCTCTTCCTTCCTTTTGAAATTCCTCAGATGTTTCATAATCTCTATGGCGTCTCTGTATAACTCTCCATGGTATCTGCTTGTGGTCGCCAGAACTTGAGTACTACGAGCATGAATGTGGTGGTCCGCGGCCAGCAAAGCATGTTCCGCAACAGCTGATCTGTCAGTCTCCCCTCTTCTGCAATTTCTCTTGTACTCTTTTAGGCGTTTTTTGACCGTTACTTTTTGTAATATCCACGTACACCTCCCCACAGCGACGCGGAATACTAGAAATTCCTGCTTTTTCCAGTGGTTAGGGAGCATTCTAGGCCGATTTTCGGTGATCTTGTATTTTCAGGATCGGTTTGTATATTACTGCAATGTTCCGCATCTTCACGATATTTCCTATGCGGTCAGTAACGTCCTTAATGAATTGCAGGAAAACTTACGATTTCACCGACGCTTGACAGTCGCTATGATTTCGACGTGGTGGTCTTGACGCTCTCTTCACCTTAGCGAACTCTTGAGCAATGCATTGGTGAGATGTTTTAATTCTGCTTCAAGTAGCTCTGGTTCGCAGGTTTTCCTTGCTCTATCTGCCGACGTTTTTATGATGCCTTGCTTTTGTTGGTCGTGGTGGGTAGAGGTCTGCGTGCGTGGGATTTCGATAAACCGCGTGACGCAAGCTACAACTCTATTTCATTAAAACCAGCACATCAACAAAATTTAACCTTCCAACTGCTTTGTCCTCTATGGTAAACTGAATTATCGGATTGATCCCGTTTGAGATGTTTGTGAAAACGATCCAGTTCCTCCCTGTCATGCTGCCACAAAACAAACGTATCATCCACGTACCGGAACAAAATATTTGGTTCCTTGTTCGCAGTTTCCAGTGCCTGCTCCTCGGATTTTTCCATAAAGAAGTTCTCTATAACGGGGCTTAAGGGGCTCACCCTAGCGACACCATCCATCCGTCTGTTCAGACAACTCATCGTTACATTGGAAATGCGTGGTTGTGAGGCAATATTTAAACAGTTCTGAAACATCTAGAGGAAGAATACGACTCAGCTGTTGCAACACCTCATTGAGCAGAATCATAGTGAATAGCTGTACCACATCAAAATGTCCTCCTCACGTGGGGACAGAACATTCGATTCTGAAGCATGGCATAGTAGGCCTGAACATTTTAATAATTTAGACATTTCTGGTCGTGAAAGTTTAGGCTGTGTAGTAACTGTAACAAAAAGAAGCAGAATGACGTTTACCTTTCATACACCATCTGCATGAAGAAAGCCCAAATAGACAAACATAAAATACTGTGTTATGAAGTTATTAATAAAATAGTGTTTTAGTTCTTCTCTGTGAATTGCCTTTGTTAGTTACAAAGTTTTTCTGGTGGACGATTCCATTATCCACCATAAATACACACCTGGAAATGGAAGAAAGAACACATTGACACCGGTGTGTCAGACCCACCATACTTGCTCCGGACACTGCGAGAGGGCTGTACAAGCAATGATCACACGCACGGCACAGCGGACACACCAGGAACCGCGGTGTTGGCCGTCGAATGGCGCTAGCTGCGCAGCATTTGTGCACCGCCGCCGTCAGTGTCAGCCAGTTTGCCGTGGCATACGGAGCTCCATCGCAGTCTCTAACACTGGTAGCATGCCGCGACAGCGTGGACGTGAACCGTATGTGCAGTTGACGGACTTTGAGCGAGGGCGTATAGTGGGCATGCGGGAGGCCGGGTGGACGTACCGCCGAATTGCTCAACACGTGGGGCGTGAGGTCTCCACAGTACATCGATGTTGTCGCCAGTGGTCGGCGGAAGGTGCACGTGCCCGTCGACCTGGGACCGGACCGCAGCGACGTACGGATGCGCGCCAAGACCGTAGGATCCTACGCAGTGCCGTAGGGGACCGCACCGCCACTTCCCAGCAAATTAGGGACACTGTTGCTCCTGGGGTATCGGCGAGGACCATTCGCAACCGTCTCCATGAAGCTGAGCTACGGTCCCGCACACCGTTAGGCCGTCTTCCGCTCACGCCCCAACATCGTGCAGCCCGCCTCCAGTGGTGTCGCGACAGGCGTGAATGGAGGGACGAATGGAGACGTGTCGTCTTCAGCGATGAGAGTCGCTTCTGCATTGGTGCCAATGATGGTCGTATGCGTGTTTGGCGCCATGCAGGTGAGCGCCACAATCAGGACTGCATACGACCGAGGCACACAGGGCCAACACCCGGCATCATGGTGTGGGGAGCGATCTCCTACACTGGCCGTACACCACTGGTGATCGTCGAGGGGACACTGAATAGTGCACGGTACATCCAAACCGTCATCGAACCCATCGTTCTACCATTTCTAGACCGGCAAGGGAACTTGCTGTTCCAACAGGACAATGCACGTCCGCATGTATCCCGTGCCACCCAACGTGCTCTAGAAGGTGTAAGTCATCCACCCTGGCCAGCAAGATCTCCGGATCTGTCCCCCATTGAGCATGTTTGGGACTGGATGAAGCGTCGTCTCACGCGGTCTGCACGTCCAGCACGAACGCTGGTCCAACTGAGGCGCCAGGTGGAAATGGCATGGCAAGTCGTTCCACAGGACTACATCCAGCATCTCTACGATCGTCTCCATGGGAGAATAGCAGCCTGCATTGCTGCGAAAGGTGGATATACACTGTACTAGTGCCGACATTGTGCGTGCTCTGTTGCCTGTGTCTATGTGCCTGTGGTTCTGTCAGTGTGATCATGTGATGTATCTGACCCCAGGAATGTGTCAATAAAGTTTCCCCTTCCTGGGACAATGAATTCACGGTGTTCTTATTTCAATTTCCAGGAGTGTACATTACCGTTAACGAGATTTTGTTGATAACCTTGAAACGTCCCCTTTGAACAATTATACAGGACTGTGCTTAAACTGACACACAATATTTTGTTAGCGCAACGCAATCTGACTTTCAAAATTCCCTACAAAAGAATGGCCCTGACTAACATTAAACTATACCTTTCACAAATCACTTACCTCACAAAAATCTTCGCTGCTCAAGCTACTGCAATACAGCGAGCGCCACTACTGCCAGCTAAATAAAAGATTCAAACTATGGAAGGCACTAACTACTGATAGGGATAGTTAGCAAATGAAAGATATTAATAGAGAACAAACAATGTATTTACCTTGATATCATCATATATAAATATAGCAGTTCATGACAAATTTCAAAACTCCGCCATCTCTCTCTCCACATCCACCACTGCTGGCGGCTCACCTCCAACTGCGCAACGCTACGCGCTGTTCACAGCCAGCTGCCTAACACTACAATGGCGAGTATTAAAACAATGCAAAGCAGCCACAGACTGCATACAGCACAGCCAGTGATTTTCATACAGAAGTGGCGTTACCAATAAAAAAAACCTAAACAGCCTACTTACATAGCCCCCATGCTCCCCACAAAAAAATTTTACAAATTGGATTGGGCAGTGGCCAATACAGATTTGAAAAATTTTTTTTCATAATTACAATAACAAAGAAATCAAATGCACACACTTATTGATACAATGTTGGTCAAAAGCTAAAATTGTCTCACAGTCCATAAAGACAGTCCTAATCGTACATAACGGTAAAATAGTAGTGTTTTTCTCAAAGTCTGAGCAGTAGAAGAAAATGCACACGGAAGTAGTGGATTTCCATGCAGTCTTGAAGAAGTAGTGTTGTCCTTCCAAAGGAAAGACAGTGGTGACTCTTGATATGCTGACAGGTAATGGGCCACAATGGAGCAAACCCACAGCAGAGTCATTCGAAGTTTTGAAGAATATTGGTAGGTAGGTCATCACAGAGTAGACCCACTGCAGTCCTGGTAGAGATTACGGTATTAGTGGGCCATCAGAGGCGCAGACCCACTGCAGTCCTTGCAGAAATAATGGTACTGGTGAGTCAGCAAAGGTGTAGACCCACTGTAGTCCTTGTAGAGATAATGGTATTGGTGGGTCATCAAAGATGCAGACCCACTGTAGTCCTTGTAGAAATGTCCAGCAGCCATCTGTTGCGATTGTGCAGGTGCACATTCACCATCGAAGAGTCTTGCGGAGAACATAGCAAGTCCATAAACCACCACTTGTGCACTCACAAAGTTTTTGGAATTGTCCTTAGAACCAGCAATGCTGTTTTCCAGTCCCTTGCTGAATCATTAACACACGTGCAAACACTATCAGTCCCTACTTCTCATATATTGTCCATATACTATGACCAACAGAAACGTGTGCAGTGAAATGTAACTAACAAGTTAATAATATCATGAACTGGTGACAATTACAATTTTATAACATAAGAATACAATAACAAAGGTACAAAACACATCATTAAAAACATAATAATACAGATAACGTTTGTAGTAATAGGGGCTTTACAAAAGAATAGAAATAAACATATACATCAGTGTTACAGGAATTATGACATAAGTAAATACATAAAAGATCAGAATAACTTTTGAAACATCAACTTTACACATGAGCATTAAAACAAAACAGAATTAATAATGTCTAACATCTTTACAAAGTAAATAACATATTATTAACGCAAATTATATTTGAGGATAACAGTATTCCTCATCATAGTTCATGTAGCTGAGTATGAGAAAAATTCTACAACAAAAGTCTGATGAGGTAAACATATAAAGACAGGAAGAACATATATACACAAGGGTACCCAAACACATAGTGGGATAACACAAAAGGAAAGGACAGGGTTTGTTTCATTGCAGTATTTTGCAAACAAAACTTTCTTTGCTTCTTGGAGATCTCCCTTCATTCATCATTATTCCCGAAAGTCCTAGCTAAGCCTGCCTTCTGTATTTCGTTCACATCCTCTGTCAAAAATAGTTTTTCTCTCTGCTTTCTGTATTCTGTTCACATCCTCTGTCAATAATAGTTTTTCTCCACTGTACAGTATCCTTTTTATTTTGCCAGACCATTTTCTGATAGCTTCTCAATGCATTTTTTATAAATTTATAATAGTTAGTTTCTTATATAGTCTCCTCTTAAGCTAACTTAAATCTACTGAGCTCAGATACTAAACTAAGGGACGAGGCAATGCAGCAGCACATAACAAATTAACACAAACAGCAATGCAAAGAAAATGGAAAATTGCAAAGCAAGCTACATTAAATATAAATTACCAAGCAATGCAACATTACAACTAATATGAGCCAATGTACAGTAGCAAGAAAAATAAGTCAGTAGTAAAATTAGCTTAACAGAGTAACACAATTTAAAATTCAGTAGCACTATGCCTGGCAAACAGCAGCAGCAAATATAAAAAATATAAAAAATATAAAACTTATATCTATACATGACAAAGCTCAAGCAGAAAAAATATTACAGTAAAAACAACAACGCAGATAAGGGAAATGTATATTCACATCTTAATATCTATGTAATTAAAGTGGTGCACCACAAGAAGTTATACTACCAAAAAGTTACCAATTACTTGAAAAGAAAATTATGAATGCAGTTGCTGTGAAGGTAAATGTCATTTTGTGCTCCCTCATTTTTTTAAAAAAAATTATTATTTACTCGATCTGTAGACAGAAAATATTTATATTAGTACATCTATAAAATTTTATTTTAACCAATGCTGCAGTGCAGCTAGAAACTAGATATCAAATGAAATAAGCAACTATGTACAAAGCAAAGCATAAGAACATCGTTCAATAGTCATGTGGCATTTCATAAGTAGTAAAAAAATCTCTCATCTAGAAAGACAGTAGTCATAGTCAGGTGTGTAGACAAACTATTTCTTGTCATTTCATTAGGCATTTCAGTAAATATCAGAAAGTACGATATGTTTCCAAGTAATCAGCGTGTCGGATTTGCGATGCTTTCTCTAAAGGAATGACAATGGCCAGGATAATGGCCTCCCTTCTTTTTTTCTTCCTGTGCTCTGAAAGGCACGCGCTAATGGCTTTTTCTCCAGGCGTCTGACACAGCTGGGTGCCCACGACGCATTACATGCAGGTGGTCACTTAATTTTCTTACGGAAATATTTATGACAACAGTTTCCGCTACAGTGGCAGTCTCATTTAAAAAATTTCACAGGTTGAGAATTTGCGTTACAAATGTGTAGAAACAAAATCCTATAAATACAACAGTGTCCAAAAAGTTTTCAGTGGCATTGTGATACATTCACACATGTACACAGATTTCATAATTCTAAAGTACGATTCTTGGTTTCCAACATCCTTTTCCACAAATCAGAGTCCCTAACCACTACTCATTATTCCTTACCTTATAATACATATACATATTCGTCGACACTTCTTCAATATTTCATCATAAGAAATACGTGGCATAATCAAATTCCTCATATACGGTATCATCATCTTATTGATCATAAACATATCTCAACAGCATAGACACATCGTCGTAGTAATAATAACATCATAACACCTCAGTCAAATCTCAAAAACGCCGTAGCTTTCTGCAATAATTTCAAAACCTAAAAAAAATTCTCTGCTCATTTCAATAGTGTCATCTGCCTCAAACGTACTTTAAAAATTATGAATCCATACCAAATACATCATTCAAAGCTCTCATAGTATCACAATGGTACCGAAAAAATATGAGCATTTCACAAAGTACAGACAAAATACAATTTCATAAGTGTGAAGTTATCCAACTGTGTAATTGCGTAAACATCTGTCACTGATGTAATAAAAAAAGTTTATCTCTCAGTTACATGATCAGATAGCTGTGTAATTTGTGTGTTAGAGAAATATGGTACCGATGTGTAAAGTTGTATAAGCAAATACCACATTAGCTAGGGTTCCTTGTGGTTGCCAAGCACATGGTACACAAAGTAGGCGTATACCCCCCTGAGGATTAATGTAATTATACCCTCAGGTGTTACAGATTACAGCAATGGAATGAAATGTATCACGGAAAACCTTTGTATCATTGTACTCCAAATATCTTTAAAAATAAATGTTTTAAGTACAAAATTAATCACTCAAATACGTGAACTGTAGCGCTAAACTGTGCGTCTTGTTGCAACATAATCTCTGTGGAAGTGTCGTAGTTATCGTCCTCCGAAAGCTAAGTTCTGCAGAAGTCAATGTACTTACCTCATGATAAACAAAAGAGAAATGCTTTGCGTATAGACATCGTAGTTATTATGCTTATTGGCGTGATGAAGGAAGTACTGTACAGTAACGTATTGTTGTGCCACGAAAAAGGCTGTCTCATTGTTGCTATACCACAAAAATTAATACTAAAACATGTTTTTCTTTCCGGAAGAATTCAGAAAACTGTGCAGGTATAAAACAGATACACCGCAAAAGCAACATTGTAAATTGTCACTCATTAGTAGCGTCATGATAAAATCGTGTAACTGTCACATAAACTAACACTGTGTCATCTGGTGTCTCACAGTAAGTACTTTAAATCCAGAATATATTTTCAAGTCAACCAAAATGTTGCATTAAAGTCTCATTAGCAGTACTGGTAAATGTTC
The DNA here is from genome assembly GCF_021461385.2 of Schistocerca piceifrons. Taxonomy (NCBI): domain Eukaryota; kingdom Metazoa; phylum Arthropoda; class Insecta; order Orthoptera; family Acrididae; genus Schistocerca; species Schistocerca piceifrons. The sequence goes on along the minus strand of NC_060138.1, from coordinate 1,185,990,804 downwards.
TAAGTATGTGAGCCTTATAGTCATTACGTAATCGTGCAACTAACAAGCAATAATGTACACACACAATAACACTGTGTCTTCTGTTCACTACAACAATGCATTCGTAATTTCTGTTTAAAAATGTTCCCTAGGTTCTAGACTGGATATTTAACTTCAAACATTGTTGTATGTTAACAGTTTCTTAAGTCTGACACAGCATACTAGTAATGTAAAGTGAAAAGTTTTATGGCAAAGACAAAGTTAAAAGCAGATTATCTTTCAATAAACGGTTTTACATGTGAAATGTGATGTAAACCTTTACTCTTCCTAGTACTCAGAGTTTCAACTTGAACGGAATTATCATGCGGTATACGTCGGTGAGGAGTGCTAAAATTTTTCTCAAGGCTAGCGTCTTATGTTATTTTTCTCTGAGCCAGCGGGCGCACGCGGCTGCCTGCTGTGCGAGTCATTGTCTGTCTCTTTGTTGGCGCGCGCCGTTATTGGGATTAGGAGACCTAACTTCTACAAATTCACCGTGACGAGAGGGCCCTGCTCTGTTTGAATCCCGCCAGTTCTGATGCAATTCAGGTCTGTCGTTACGATCATATCGTCTGTCGTCATGTCGGTAGATTCCATAGTTTCTTTCTTGTCGGTCACATGGTGGAGAATTTCTCCTTGAATCGTAACTGCGCGCTGATCCGTTGCGTCTAAAGTTATTCTGTCTCCCTTGATAGTATTTATTTTGGTTCCCATATTGTCTGTTTCTCTTATTGTCTCTGTGATAGTCATTATCACGGAGAGGTGATCTTTCCCTGTAGTTATTACTACTCTGCCAACGGTTGTCATACGGGTGGTGTCTGTTTTGGTCACGATTTGTGTTGTGATAATAGCCTTGTCGCGTCCAGTTATCATTTCTGTCGTCACGGAATTGTGATGGATGTGACCTGTAGTGATTGTTTTCCTGTTTTCGCATCCCGCGACGGTATGTGTCAATTTCCAGTTCTTGTAACAGTCCCTGAAATGCTTAAATGTCGTCTTTGCAACGTCCTGCCAAAATAATATGTCGTAAATGTTCAGGTAATGTGATTAAGCAAATGCGGATGAGTTCTGAGGGGCTGTATGGGTTTGACAGGTACTGATTCTTGTGCAACATGTCTTCAAAATATTTCACAAGACTGGAGAATTCAGATTGTTCGAAATGTTTCATCATTATGATGCCATGTTTTACGCGGTCTTGTGTGGCTTGAGACCAATATGCTGAGAGGAAGGCATGGTAAAATTCTCCTTCACTGTGGCAATCGTGAATGACCGATCGCATTCTTACAGCTGGTTCATTCTCTAAGTAGCCACACATAAATTCTAATCTGTGCTCTAATGACCAGTTGGGAAGAAAACAATGAGAGAATTGATGGAGCCATGCTTGTGGATGAATGTCGTTGCCAGAATTCTTAAATGTTTTGAATTTCCGTGTAGTAATGAACAGCTTATAGTCAAAGTCATCATGTCGGCGAGTCGCATATCGGTCATTGTTACGTCGTTTCGGCGGTTCCATTTCAAAATTCGGTGCACCTTGCCAATTTCTTTCATAACTTCCGAAGTGTCCTGTGTTATTATTTTGTGGTTGTTCCGTATTTCTAAGTCCCTCTTCCCGTATTGGAGCACGAGTGGCCTCTGAAATACGTAATTCTTGTATTACCTGAGTCAGCTGATCTTGTACTTCCCGGATTTCTCTTTGGTGTTGCGTATTAATTTGATTCTGATTTTGTTTGAATTTCCTAATTTGTTCGCACTCTTCTGTGTCATTAAAGACTACCGGTTTTGTGTCGTTCAGATTATCATCTACCTTCGTAGATAAGTTAGTGAACTGATCCGAAAGTTCGGCTACTTTCTCCGATAGTGAACACATTTCCTCAATGTGTTTTTCTGAACCAAGTTTCAGAGTGTCCATTTGTGTTGAAATCGAATCTACCGTGTTCTTTAAGTTTTCCTGAGTTTTTGCAACTTGCGTAACCGAATCGGTAGATGCAACTGAGTCAATTTTAGCTTGCAAGGTGTTGTAATTTTCATGAACAATGGTTTGCAGTTCTTTTATGGCTGCTTCGTGATTCTGTAATACATTTTCATGCCGCGAAAAAATGGGTTGAAAATGCTCACAAATTTGTGTTTTTATGTCATTACAGACTTTTTGACATTTCGATTCAATGTTATGTAACTCACTAGTTAAATCTTCACGTGTTTGTTCAAGTGTGGTGTCTAACTTTTGAAGATTTTGTCCCATTACGTCTAACTGTTGCTGTGTTTGTCTCTGGTGTTGTTCCATTGTGTATAACTTTTGAAGATTTTGTTCCACTGTGTCTAACTTTTGCTGTGTTTGTCTCTGATTTTGTTCCATTGTGTCTAACTTTTCAAGCTTTTGTCCCATTTGTTGCATTAATTGTAATAACAATGCACTGGTGTCTGAAACATGTTCCTCAGTGCTTCTCGGCAGTGAATTTGCACCGGCAACATTCACATTTTGACAAGCGGAAAATGTGTCTTGACTCATTTGAGAAAACTGTGAGAACCCAAAACCTGAGTCTGTAGTATTTGCAATATTGTGTTCTGTCATTCCCGATTCCTGAGGCGAGCTGTTGCCGACCAATCGATCGATAACGCTTCCCTGTTCACTACCTGTTTCACTGTCTACACCATTGTTTGCCGCCCGCTCCATTTCCCTATGCGCAATTACCAAATTACTACTTTGAACATTAGTTAATTCATTACCCAGTGGTGCTGGCAAGCTACGCTCGTCGTCACTATCATTTCTCAATTTACTTTGGAGCCTAGTGTTACGTTTTTCACACGCCATAATTGTCACAATATTTCACACGATAACACAGAAAAGCACAATTTGAAGTGCAAAAATAGGAGAACACATTAAAATAGCACTGAAAATAATATCTAGTTAATTGCAAGCGTAGCTGCGAAATACTTGGTGCAAATCTATATGAATGCCACAACTGTTTTAGTGTACAACAATGAAAGGCTACAACTACAAAGGGGATTCTCTCTACAATTACGCGCTAGCAATAAACAAAAGCTACACTAAATACACAAACTACAAGAAAAAAAATCAGAAGATTCCAGTGAGGTATCCTCGGCTAAGGGTCGACATATGAAACGTCCGCTTTCAAGAATTATACAGGACTGTGCTTAAACTGACACACAATATTTTGTTAGCGCAACGCAATCTGACTTTCAAAATTCCCTACAAAAGAATGGCCCTGACTAACATTAAACTATACCTTTCACAAATCACTTACCTCACAAAAATCTTCGCTGCTCAAGCTACTCCAATACAGCGAGCGCCACTACTGCCAGCTAAATAAAAGATTCAAACTATGGAAGGCACTAACTACTGATAGGGATAGTTAGCAAATGAAAGATATTAATAGAGAACAAACAATGTATTTACCTTGATATCATCATATATAAATATAGCAGTTCATGACAAATTTCAAAACTCCGCCATCTCTCTCTCCACATCCACCACTGCTGGCGGCTCACCTCCAACTGCGCAACGCTACGCGCTGTTCACAGCCAGCTGCCTAACACTACAATGGCGAGTATTACAACAATGCAAAGCAGCCACAGACTGCACACAGCACAGCCAGTGATTTTCATACAGAGGTGGCGTTACCAATAAAAAAACCAAAACAGCCTACTTACAACCTGTCTCGTTTAGTTCTCCAGCAATGTTCTGCCATGCTTTGCCTTGCGCACTGGGATTTCAATCGTCTTGACGATTATGGTCGTTTAACTGAGGACACTTTTCTGTCACTTCACAAAACTTTACATAAACTCTGAATCATATGGCAGCTTGACCCTAGGAGGTAATGAAAACTGCGGCGCGCCACATAGACGTCTCGCTACGCTTTCCTTCGGTGCGCCACTCGTGACGACAAACGCACCATGAAGCGACGCATCCTCACCATGCCATCTTTGTGTGAACTGCTTCATTTGTTTACATGGAGGCTGCTCGAAACAGCGTCACGTCCCCGCCAGACGTCCCCACCACGTCATTTCTGTGTGAAGTGGGCCTCGTTTCCTAATCTTGAATTCTATTTATCGATCGCTTACTTAGGATCCAGATGCCACAGCAGCGCAGAAGTACAGGAGCTTTCGTAGCTATGTTAATTTTAATTTTAATTTTTTCAGTGTTTATACATAAGTTATTTATGTCTTTTTACTACTGATTAATTTTACTAGACTTGATCAAATTTTGAAATCATGAAGGTTCTTTCTTAATTGACACCCTGTATTTGATTGTTAAATTTTATTAATTTTATTTGCTTTTTAAAATTTTTGAAAGTCTCAGAGTTCAAATTTTGAATCTTGTCTTTCTTTCATTATCGTGGTATGCTTTCATTGTAATACTTGTGATTTTAACGCATTATATGTACAGTCATGAATGTTACCAGTGATGTTCGATCCCATATGGCCCAATCCTTTCTTCCACAGCAACCAAAATGCAAGATGTGCGCTATCCCCTTGTAAGGTGGAAGAATAAATGGTCAGATTCACACCTTACTTGAGACCTTTACAAATCGCAATGTGAAGATGACACCTAACGTAAATAGACAGTTATGAGAACATTTGCCTATCAATAAGTAATGCAAAAAGGGATAGCAGTCAATCGATGGTAACTAACACACCATTCCTATACAATGTATGTCTCTGAGCGGAATGTAGTCAAGTCGCTTTTAGTTTTGAAAAGACAGCTCCACAATGGCGTAGCGAAACTGCGCTGCGAGAGTTACACCGGTGACCACTTAAAGGGGTGGCAGGAAAGAGGACAGCGACCCTGGGCCAGATGATTCAAGCTGGAGGGCTGCCTGTAGCGATGGCATCGTACGAGGGCAGAGAAGAAGCTTTAGAAAACAGCGTCTCGAAATTCCTACGGGAGATGAACAAAAGCAAGTGACGCATTTTCGTCCAGCGAGTGCGACACAAGGAAAGGTCAATGTACTTTGAGCGTCTAGAAAGGCACAAAAAGTCCGATTGGCGGAAACTCACTAGGAAGGAGAGAACTACTGATGCTACGACGCAGTTTGATAGTAGGGACGTTACGATTGGAAGAGGGTGTTTCTACAAAATGAGAGGAACGCTCCTATCGGTCGAAAAAAGCCGTGACGTGATAAAGGACCCCAAGTGGAGGGAGGCAGTTCTGAGATGAGAGGACAAGAGAGAAATTTTGGTAGTGGAGTCTTCTCTGAACTGGCGTCAAGTGCAGAACAGAGCCCTTAACGCTCCGTACGACGCAGAGAAAGAATTGGTGTGGACACTGCGTTCACAGTGGCTGCACTCCAGCTGAAATTAGCTGTAGCAACGTTTAGCTCCAACTGTGGAGAAACAAACCAGCCAAATTAGTTAACTGTTCTTGAGAGAACTGAGAGGGCACTATAATATGCGAGCTGCTCCAACCATGCATGTGTATATCGCCACTAGGGCTGAGTACATGTTTTCTCGCATAACGAGAAACATAGGGAAAGTTTGTGCTGGAAAGTTCAGCAAAGGTCAGATTAGTTTTGTAGGAATTTCAGTGGGAGAGAGTGGCCTTGCAGACAGCACCACGAAGCAGCCTAAGGTAAATACCGCATGCAGAGGAGTAAACTTCGTTAGTTTACCAGCTTGCGTCCACTGTCAACTCGAGCAGCCCTTGGGTAACCTTGCGCTCAAATTTGTCACTTGACTAACCATCCACTGTAGACTTGATTGTCATCCTAAATAGTACTGAACTTTGAACCGGGATTGTACGATTTTCGTAGTACTGACCAACATCATAACGTATGTGTGGGAGCAATTTTGTAAAGAAACGTCCAATTAAGCTTTCATTAGGATTAATGTAAACAAATTTCCAATTAAACTTTCATAATATTGTGCTTAAGATTAATGCTCTTTTAGAGAGTTAATATTTAACATTGTAGTGTATAAACTTATTTCACTTTTGATGTTGGCAAGATGCGTTATCCACTGCGCTGTTATTATGTTGGCTAGTTGAAAATTGTGTGAAAAGCTATAATTTGGTCAGAAACATTGCGACATTAATCTTGTCTTTTCGCCTCACACAGTTGTTCTCAATTCAAGAATAAGCAAGCAAAAATCACAAAACCCCCGCAACCTTACAACCTGGATGTTAAAAAAGGCGAAACATGGTTCTCAACAGGGTGTATGATCACGAAGGACAGCAATACGTGCTCTGGAATGAGTTCCCCTGCCACAAGTTTTTCAAGGAGCTCTTGGGGCAAGGCGTTCCATTTGTACACCAGTGCAGGTGATAATTGTTGAATGGTCGTTGGTGCATGGCGATGTGCTGCAGCACGTGTCTCCAACGCTATCTCCCACGTGCTCGGTGGGATTTATGTCGGAAAATAGGCGGGGCATTTCTTTCGCCGAATATCCTCTCGTTCCAAGAGTCCTCCATCAGCGCTGATCAATGAAGTCGCGCACTATCATGCGAATGTATCCCTGAAAGGACATGGGGAAGCAGAACAGTGTCACTATAGGGATCACCTGTGGGAGTTCGTTTTTTTTTTTTTTTAAGTCATTAGTCTTCTGATTCGTTTGATGCAGTCCACCACGAATTCCTCTTCTGTGCCAAACTCTTCATCTCAGAGTAGTACCTGCAACAGACGGCCTCAATTACTCGCTGGATGTATTCCAATCTCTGTCTCGCTCTGACGCTTTTGCCTTCTACAGCTCCCTCTTGTCCCATGGAAGTCATTCCTCGATGCCTTAAGGAATGCATTTTTGCCGTTGCTAGATTGTTTTTGATGTCCTCCTTGCTCAGTTCGTCTTATTTTACTACCTAGGTAGGAGAAATCCGTAACTTCATTTACTTCGTGACCATCAAACCTGATGTTAATTTTCTCTCTATTCTTATTTCTGCTATTTCTCGCTAGTTTCGTCTTTCTTCGATTTACTCTCAGTCCATATTCAGCGGATCATGTAATTCTTCTTCACTTTCACTCAGGATAGCAACGTCATCAGCGAATCATATCATTGGTATCCTTTCGGCTTAAATTTTAATTCCGTTATTCACCTTTTCTTTTATTTCCAGCATTGCTTCATCGATGTACAGATTGAACAGTAAGGTCCAAAGGCTACATACCTGTCTTACACCCTTTTTAATCCGAGCACTTCGTTCTTGGTGTCCACTATTATTATTCCCCCCTTAGCTCTTGTACCTATTGTATTATCCGTCTCTCCCAATAGCTTACCTTTATTTTTCTCAGAATTTCGAACATCTTGCACCATTTTACATTGTCTAACGGTTTTCCGTGGTCGACAGATCCTAGGAAGGTGTCTTGATTTTCTTCAGTCTTGCTTCGATTATCAAACGAAACGTCAGAATTACCTGTCTGGTGCCTTTACCTTTCCTACAGTCAAAGTGATCGCCGCATAGCACATCTTCAATTTTCTTTTCCATTCTTCTGTATATTTCTGTTATCAGCAACTTGGATGCATGAGCTGTTAAGCTGATTGTGAGATAATTATCTCACTTGTCAGCTCTCGCAGGCTTCGAAATTGTGTGGATGGTAATTTTCCGATAGCCAGCTGGTATGTCGCTAGACTCTTACATTCTACACACCAACGCAAACAGCCATTTTGTTGCCTCTTCCCCCAATGATTTTAGAAATTCTGAGGGAATGTTATCCGTCCCTTCTGCCTTATTTCATCTTAAGTCCTCCAAAGCCGTTTTAATTTCTGATTTTAATACTGGTTCCCTCATCTCTTCTAAATCGACTCCTGTTCCTTTTTCTATCACATCAGACAAATCGTCCTCCTCATAGAGGCTTTCAGTGTATTCTTCCCATCTATCAGTTCTCTCGTCTCCAGTATACAGTGGAATTCTCGTTCCACTCTTAATGTCACCGAAGGTTGTTTTGACCTTTCTGTATGCTGAATCTGTCTTTACGACAATCATTCCTGTTGTGATTTCTTCACATTTTTCATACGGCCATTTCGTCTTAGCTTCCCTGTACTTCCTAGTTATTTCACTCCTCAGCGGCTTGTATTTCTACATTCTTGATTTTCCTGAAAAACTTCTGTCCTTCCTCCTTTCATCGATCACCTTAAGTATTTCATCTGTTACCCATGCTGTGGGTGTACCGCGTTCAGGGACCTGGAGGTCAGTACACCCATGCAACATTAAGCCTCCCCACACCGTAACGTCTGGGCCACCGAAACGATCATGTTAGACAACGTTACTGGGTGCATTACATGCTCCCAGCTCTCGTCATAGGACCATACGTCGAGAATAACAACTATCACTGAGTCTGATGACATTCGAGAAGAACACTTGACCCCACTTCTCGGCGGTCCTGTTCACATGCATCCCTTCTTGGGTACTGTGCGATGCAGCTGTCATCTACTAAAAATGGTTCAAATGGCTCTGAGCACTATGGGTAATCATCTGAGATCATCAGTCCCCTAGAACTTAGAACTACTTAAACCTAACTAATCTAAGGACATCATACACATCCATGCCCGAGGCAGGATAGAACCTGCGACAGTAGCAGTCGCGTGGTTCCGGACTGAAGCGCCTAGAACCGCTCGGCCACCGCGGTCGGCTTGGTCATCTACTGCTGTAGATGACCGTGGTTGGCCAAGCTCTGCTGGACTCGCATTCGGGAGGACGACGGTTCAATCCCGTCTCCAGCCGTCCTGATTTAGGTTTTCCGTGATTTCCCTAAATCGTTTCAGGCAAATGCCGGGATGGTTCCTTTGAAAGGGCACGGCCGATTTCCTTCCCAATCCTTCCCTAACCCGAGCTTGCGCTCCGTCTCTCATGACCTCGTTGTCGACGGGACGTTAAACACTAACCACCACCACCGCCAAGCTCTCCCTTCGGATCGCTTCTGATATATGTAAGACAATGGTGTGAGCGCGTATCTGCCGAGCGAAAAGTGAAGGTGTAAGAATGTACTTGCTTAAAATTTATACTTTGCTTTACACTGTAATATCTTCTTGGTTGGAAGAGGGTTTTCTGTTCATAAATATTGCTAAGTTTTTTTGGAATTTTTAGCTGTAATATAACTGAGTCAGCAATGTGCTTTTGGAAGAACGAAATTTGGATGAAAAGAGTCACACACACCTCGACCTGACCCTTCCATTCATTGAAACTGTGTAATTGATTCAGAAAAGAGAAAGTATTGAAATTAAAGCAAGTATAGCGCTATCACTCAGTCTGGTGTAGGTTGCACTAGTTATGAGTAGATAAAGAGGGTGAAGAAGAGTGGCCTAGATTGGAGAGCTGCAGCGAACTAGTGTTCGTACTTAAGATTCACTCCAGATGTTTAGGGAGAGTGCTTCAGTCAACACTCAAATACTTTCGCTGAATCTACGGATATTGTAAATGTACGAGGGTTTCCTAGAAAGCAATGCACCGCATTTTTCTTCTTCAACAATTCTGTATTGAACTTAATCGGAATCACACACACGAAAGAATGGTGTTTTATCAACAGACCCAAATTTTCCACGTAATCAACATCCTGTTCTATGGCATCCCTCTAGCGCTAAACAAGAGCGTGTATGCCCTATAGGCACCAGCCCTTGTCCTGCTGGCGGAGCCGGTGCTTCACTGTCTGAATCACCTCCTCATCTTTCTCAAAATTTCTTCCGTGAATGGCATCCTGTAACTGCCAATGACGACATCAGCTGGCTGCAACATGTCAGGTGTGACAGCCGTTGACGGTCTGCAAATCGTGGAGCTCCATCTAACCGCCTTCTGATGACGTAACCCTCCGTGCTCAGCGACTAACTGTACTTCCGTCGACAGCAGATGCTCCAGAGACCTAGCACAAGCGTTTTTCAATACTCCCCACATTTCATTTCTCTGCAGTGAGAAACTCAATAACGGCACATTGATTGTAATGAACATCACCTACAGACGCCATTTTGTCCTGCAGCTACGCTATCTGTCGAAAGTGACGGAAACTTGGCGCACTCACCCAGGAGACTTCAAATAATATATACGTAATGTTTCGCATGCGTAGCATTGTTTTCGGCTGAGAATAAAATTCGGTGCATTACTTTCTAGGCAACGCTCGTAAAATTGCCTTATCACCTTATCTTATAATAAATATCCTAAGGCCAATAGTTCTTCACCTGTTCTTACAATTCTTCATGTTAGTGTAGTTAAAGCCTTATAGGAACGGCTAATCACTCTCCGGGAATATGATTTCATTATAAAGAAGTATGCTTGTCTTAAAGGGAGTACGAATTTTCTACTTAATTTCTTTAAAACAGTGTCAAACTTTATTGATTATGGGTAGGGTATGAGTGGTCTTTCCACATTTCTAGAAAGCAAGCACGCGTTTCTTTTTCTGACAACTCCTTGTTCGGAGTGGAATTATTCCGGAAAATGTTTTTAGGCCACCCGCAGTCCGAACAACTGCACCGCCGCGACGCGCAGAGCTTGGAAATAGGACTCTCCGCGGCAGTGGCACGTTCTGCGTCTAGCGTAATGCTATCCCCCTGAGGTGCTCCATTTCGCGAGTTTTCTCATTTCGAGGTGCAATCCCATATCAGTTGGCCCGAACTGCACTCCTTCCCCGGAGCTCACACGATGTGGCTGGCCGGAACGGAAACAAATGTGGGTACCGTACCGTCTACTGGAGTCGCAGACCCATTTCGGAGCGCTGCGAGAGGTTTGAAGTCCACATTTCACATCGTACTCAATATACTTCTAAGGGAATTCATGTCACACGATTTACTGCATATTAGCTTCCAGTCTTCCATTTAATTTTTATTTGTGAGACCTTACGCTAAAACTTGTTACTTGCCCGTGATAGATAGATATTCAATCAAGTACTGAATGTTCAGATGTGTGTGAATTCCTAAGCGACCAATCTGCTGAGGTCATTAGTCCCCTAGAACTTAGAACTACTTAAACTAACTAATGCTAAGAACATCACACATATCCATGCCCGAGGGAGGACTCAAACCTCCGGTGGGAGGGGCCGCGCAATCCGTGACATGGCGCCTCAAACCGCACGGCCACTCCGCGCGCAAACAAATGTATGTTTACATTTCTGATTTAGTACACATTTAATATTTTATACCATTAGTATATTAATTCTAAGCAGGACATACAGACTTCTTTTCATCTCGATTTTTTTCCTTCCATAATAAATGACACAGTTTAAATAAATGGAAGGGGTAGGTCGTGGTGAGTGTCACATATATCTTTCAAACCGAATTTCTCCAAAACAACATCGCTGAATCAATTTCATTACAGGAAAAGACTTTAAAAAATTGCAGAAAAATACTGCATCTAATCATAGAGATCTTACAGTGAAAATTAAAATAATTGCGTGAAGACATCTTCACAGTTTCCTCGAAACGTACCAGGTATGATGTGGAACATGTCAGGTTAATAAAAGGTGTCTATACAAGATATTACATTACACAAAATATTTCAATTTTTTGTTGTTGTGGAGGTTGGGAAATTACCCACTTACTATATCTAAAAATTCATCTAATCAGTAGAGGGAGTTGCCATTAAGAAATTCTTTTAATTTCCTTTTAAATGCTGTATGGCTATCTGTCAGACTTTTGATGCTATTAGGTAAGTGACCAATGACTTTTGTGGCAGCATAATTTACCCCCTTCTGTGCCAAAGTTAGATTTAACCTTGAGTAGTGAAGATCATCCTTTCTCCTAGTGTTGTCGCCATGTACACTGCTATTACTTTTGAATTCGATCGGATTGTTAATAACAAATTTCATAAATGAATGTATATATTGTGAGGCTACAGTGAAGATTGCTAGCTCTTTAAATAAGTGTCTGCAGGATGATCTTGGATGAGCTCCAGCAATTATTCTGATTACACGCTTTTTTGCAATGAACACTCTTTTACTCAATGACGAGTTACCCCAGAATATGAAGCCATACGAAAGCAGAGAATGAAATTAGGCGTGGTAAGCTAATTTACTCAGATGTATATCGCCAAAATTTGCAATGACCCTAATAGCATAAGTAGCTGAACTCAAACGTTTCAGCAGATCCTAGTGTGTTTTTTCCATTTCAACCCCTCATGAATGCATACACCTAGAAATTTTGAATATTCTACCTTAGCCACCGATTTCAGATCGAAGTCTATATTTATTAATGGAGTCATAACTTCGATGTATGGTCAAAGTTACATTGACATCTGTTACTCGTCACTCACACACAAGCGAAAGTTCCTTTTGTCCTTAAGTTTACGACAGTAGTATAGCTTATTAGTATATCGGTTTACTTAATTCTTTTCTCTACATCCTCATTCTCAACTTGTGACGTCGGTATGTACACTCGTAAAAAAGTGTTCCACGTTCCTTCATACTAGTTTTCAGATGAAGAAATCACTCCACTATCCATAGCACTAGCTACCGTCTTAATCGTTTTAATCATGTGCTGCTTAATCTCCGTAGAAATTTTGAGTCCTTCTACTGTTCCCATAGTGCTTCCTTGTTCCTTGCTACAGCTTGACCACTCTTTCGGATTTTCCAGTTTGCATGCCTTTAATTTCATGCTCCTTCAAACCAATTTATAGAAGGTAAGCCTCAGTTATTTTCCAAATAAAGCTCAAAGGCTGATGCTCCCGTGGCGAATTCTATACGATCGTAAAATTTGCCACCTCAGTTTCTCGAAAACATTTGACAAGCGCTTCGTATTAGGACAACATGTGTTGAATTTAAGCATGTACAATAATTGAGAAACACTGGTGGCCGACTGTGTGTATGCCTCCCTTCTGAAACGAAAAATGTGACCCTAACGATTTTCGCACAACCTACAATTATGCAGATGTCAGTCATTAGGAATTCGATAAAACGAATTGTAAACCAACAAACATGAAGATACACGCACGCATTACATTTAATAAAAGTACAGAAGGATGATTGTAATTTAACTGTACCACCATATTCCAAAAACCAGCATGCTCAGAGAGTACAATGGTTTCCAAGGAAAGCCAAAACTGAAAACTGGGAAAATGTGGACAGAAGAGAGGAAAAAGTAATCACATTTAAAATAGAATGATCAGTGGATGCTCGAGATAAGAAAGAGAAGAGGGAATAAGAGCTTCAGTTCTACGCTGAATTCTGGAAGTCTCTGTACACTGTGCTGAGCAATACGGATATACATTATATTGCAAGTCCGAAACTAAGTTGGCAGAGCACAAGTTCGCGGAATCGTTTTTTTTTCCAAAGATATGCGATATCCTTTCTTTTCCACTTCGCTCTACTGTTGCATAATATTAGCTGTTTTGGTTAGTTGATGATAGATATTGATTTTAATATCGTTTATATGTTCAATATGTGTTTCGATGACGGTGCTTTCGACTGAGGAATTCATTTTTATTATTGAATACGGATTTATTACAGGAGACGTATGCAAAAAATTCCCGGAAACAACTGAACCTCCTGGTAACGCGGTTCGTCGACTTACTCAGAAATTTCGAGGGACAGGGTCAGCGTTAGATGCCGAACGACCTGTAAGACCACCTAAACTAAATAACGGAAGTTGTTGGATATTACTGAGTCCATGTAGGACAGTCTACCAAAACCATTTCGTAGGTCTGCACAAGAAAAAAATATCGGCCTTGCAACCACGCATAAAGCGGTTAGGCAAACACTGAAATTCCATTCCTTGCTCGGAAAATTGGAATATGGGTAGAAATATGCAGCCAGCTCATTACTGGACCTTAAGGTTTTGACGAAACCATGAACAGTAAACATTGTTGTTTAATGATCATGATTTAGTTTCCAAACTAAAGCAAGACGTATAAACTACTGAGGTTTTCAACAAAATCACATTATTCCGCACACAGGTAAGAACTCTGGGCGTCCACTGGAAGTGTTTTCTGGGGAACGTAAGTTTCTCATCCTTGGTCTGCGCATGATACACGAACTGACTGCCGGACGAGGTGGCCGTGCGGTCTAGGCACTTCAGTCCGGAACCGCGGGACTGCTACGGTCGCAGGTTAGAATCCTGCCTCGGGCATGGATGTGTGTGGTGTCCTTAGGTTAGTTAGGTTTAAGTAGTTCTAAGTTCTAGGGGACTGATGATCTAAGATGTTAAGTCCCATAGTGCTCAGAGCCATTTGAACCATTTGAACGAACTGACTTCCTTCTTTGGGGAGCAGCAAAAGCTGCAGTGTATCACAATCAACCAAGAACGCATTGTGACTTAAAACCTGAAATAACTACTTATGTGAGAAGGCTAACACAAACTGCAGGAAGTGTTTACCAATAAAATTAAACAGGTTCAGCTATGTACAACTGTTGTTGGACGTCATTTACAACATATGTTGTAACTACGCACCAACTTTCCGAACACCCTTGTATTGTATTGTATTGCATGTTAACTGTGGACCTAGAAACGAGGGAGAGGCTCCGTTCCCTCCACAGAAGCAGTGGTACACAACCCCACGACGACTACCGCAGTCCAATTCACCCCTCCGCCGCCCCACACCGAACCCATGGTTATTCCGAAAGCGCTTAGAATCCGTCGCATCACCAGTCCATAGCCTCAATCGCTTTGCTATCTCTCTAGGTACGTCTCCATACGAAACCGGAGTCAGAGAGAAGAGTTTCTTATCGCCCAGTAAACCTGCTCTGACAAATCGGCAGTATGTGAAGTATGGCAGTAAATATTACTACTCAGGCATCTGCAACTTTAAAGCTCAAATAGGAAAGAAAAAGGTTACGCTCTACTGGAATTCCATCTCGTAGGTCAGTGACGATTACTCCCTCCACCGAGACGGTGCTTCGGCCCAGGCGCAACTCTCGACGCACGCCATTCAGCTCCGACGTAAGGCGCGGAGCCACGAGGGGAGCCGGGATGCAAGAATGGCTGGATGAGATGGTCCGAGGTGAGAGGCGGAGGCCCTTCTTGTGCTGAGTCGGCGCCCTTCTTTATGATGCGGCGTAAAGGCGTGCGGGAGGCGGGGGAAGGTGTTGGGGGAGAGGTAGGGCTTGCAAATATAGGTTAGCAGCCAGTCGCGCTGCGCCCGCCTGATCCGAGGCCGTAGTCCGCAGATGCCGCGCCGAGTTACGACCTGCGCCGGAAACTCAGTTCACCTACTGGCCGATGGGGGGCGCTGCTTTCTGGCGGATGTGGCCTGCAGCCTCTCAGAAAAAAGGCCCGGCTATGCTCGCCAAAAGAGTTTAAAAACTTTACTCGCCAAGCCGGTACTGGGAGTCAGTGCTTCTGTAGCCATTTAATAGCGCAGGCAACAGGGCCCAGTTCACAAACACGGAATCGATAGGGTCGTTATACCCAACCCGTAAATCGTTACCGACGTACATACGCCTGTACAGTCTTTCTGTCCTAACGTAATGACACAGCGGTCCAAAAAAGTGCTCACTGTTTAATCTTCAATAGCTTCCAAATTAATTGACGGAATCGTCTCGTTTTTGGGGGGCTAATAGTTTATGACAGTATCCAGTTAAGCATTGTTTTGCTACATGATAGTCGACCACAAGCGTCTTTTTTATTTTTGTTTTCAGTTACGTGAGTAAACACGACAGGTGCAAGGTTGACATTCTTTGAAACTGAGGCAGCCTTGAAGTGATATCTAAAGCAACAGAAAGTTATAACTAAAGCGCAGCTGGCCACGTAGGTCCAGTGTATGCTGCAACATCGTATGGCGGAGACTTTTAATTTAATCGTGAGGATAGGGCCCCCCTCCCCCCCCCCCCCCGTCGGGCAGGCCGTTCGCCGGATGCCGGTCTTTCAATTTGACGCCGCTTCGGCGACTTGCAGTCGATGAGAATGATAGGATGATGATGAGGACAGCTCAACACCCAGTCCCTGGGAGGAGAAAATTCCCCGACCCAGCCGGGAATCGAACCCGGACGTATAGGATTGACAATCCGTCACGTTGACCATTCAGCTGAGGGGAGGGGGGGGGGGGGGGGACTTGGCGGACACATAGGTAGGCTAACGCGTTAACGCGGAACGAATTTATGCTGGAAAAAATTAGTTCCAATTTTGGCCACCAGCTGCAAATCTTGCGCTGTTGATGCAGTACCACGTCGATGTCTCTGGCGCTCATACTGAACACACTGTGTAAGCAGTGGTTCATAACAAAATTAACGTTATGCTTTCTCACTTGTTAGATCTTTACTGCCCACGTCCCGTTCCTAATCAGCTGCATACGGAAAGATTTCTTTTCGTCTTTCTTGCATTCAAAGCGCCAGATTTGAACCTTGTGGCAAAAATTGGAACTAATTACTTTCCAGTGTAATTCGGTTCCGCATTAAAGCATTGGCATATCTACCAAGTTTCGCTGTCACCACGGTTATTACAGCCCACACTGGACATCTGTGAGTAGTTGAATTTTAGTTATAGTCATCCGGTACGAACACATTAGTGCAGTCCCATGCCAATGGCGAAGTAAGTTTCAAAGATGGCCTCTGACAGTTGTAACTATTGTTCACATTCCAGACAATTTTGATGTCCGAGGCTGTGTCATAGATGTGTTACAGATGTACACGAACAACGATACAGACGACCTCAAACACCAACACCACCAGCGAACTCCCGTGGTGTATAAAAACTGTTCGTTCACTCACCACGTAAGTCTTTGAGACGGTGTGCCCATGAAAACATGGTGAGACGCTTAAATATTCAGCACGTTTGGAGGACTACGAAGTTTAAGTGCTACGTCCGAGGACTTTTACAAGCAATGAATGAGGACGACCCAGTTCGTAGAATTGATTATTGGAAGTGGTATAATGTCATGATGCACAATAATGAAGTGTTGGCTGGGATGACAGGGTGCTCTTTTGGAGTCCAACTTAAACTCATTGATACAGTAAAACGCCGCAGCTGCTTCTACTAGGTCGCCACAAATTCAAATGACAGTGTGGACAACGTCGTGCATACATTGGGAGTGAATGTGTGATATTGGTTGTCTTACGGGGCCGTTCTCCTTTGAGGCCACAGTTATCGGTGAGGTGAACCTAGAGAAGCTTGACGGAACCATTTTGTGCGCCATCCGTGAGTTGTAAGGTGAGGTAAGTTTTTACATACAAAACATGGTGTCCCACCCCACTTCATTCATCGAGTCGGAAGTACCTTAACGAGCAGGCAGAAGAAGTGCTGTTAAGTATTCTCCAGACCCAACGCCATTGGACTGGAACACAAACGGACGTCGTTATCTATACAAACCACGCACACTGAATGTGCTTCGAGAATATATCCACCATTCCCGTGCAGATATGACATTGGACACGTGGCAATCAGTAGTTCCTGCAGCAGTTCCGCGCCATCGCCTGTTATGGGTGTTAACGTATTCATTTTTTCTGGATACTCTGTATATACGACAGAAGCTGAACGTGCCAGAAGTGATAACACGGAATATACACGTTCCGAAGTCTTCGTAAATGCTTGCGAAAGAAGTACAAGACCCGTCGCTTGTAACGAAACCACCCTGTTTTTGTGACGCACTTGGCTGTCTGACGCTAAATGTTGCGAAAACCACCAGAGATATGTTTCAGATATGTTTAGTGCACTACAGCAGGATGTATTCTAAACGAACATCTTCAAGTGACAGGTAGTTCACCGACAGTGTTCTTAAATGATTCTCACAAAATGGAAGAAGTATTCCAGTGTCGTGACTCAAAAGATATCTATCACACATAATGCCAAAAGCCACACTCTGGAACACTACGAGCATACACCAAGAAACTTCACTTGGCTCAAACTCAGCCATCACTACACATGCGCTATATCCCTGCCTGAAGTTATATTAACATCTACATCGCTCAGTTGTGGACCACAGAATGATTAAGTTATTCCTACCACTATATTCCATCTAAAAGAGGTCGAATTCGCAAAGACAATAAAAAACTCATTCTCCCTGATTCTCAATCTTGGTTACACAATGAAGGCTTTCAAGGATCGTATTTACATCGTAGGAGACTTTTATTTGGCGAAGAATGTACGATATTGAGACAGCTTGTGAGAAAAACTATACACTAGCGACATCTCTGTGTCACATAGCGCCAGTAGCATACCTGGCCATTACCACCTGGCGCTACCAGCTTTTGATTTAATCTAACAGTATGACACCTTAAAAGCACAGTGATGAATTAAAGCTCGTAGGCAATTTATTAACTTTATAACATCTTTCTATGTTTAGAAGCCGGCCGCGGTTGCCGAGCGGTTCTAGGCGCTTCAGTCCGGCACCGCGCGACTGCTACGGTCGCAGGTTCGAATCCTGACTCGGGCATGGATGTGTGTGCTGTCCTTAGGTTAGTTAGGTTTAAGTAGTTCTAAGTTCTATGGGACTGATGACCTCAGATGTTAAGTCCCATTGTGCTCAGAGCCAATTGAACTAAATTATGTTCATAAATACTGCTGCAGACGAGAAAACTTTGTAAAAACCTGTATTTATAGAAAGAAGATTGAAATAATTTAGATTCAGTTTAACTACAAGCCGAACCCGTGGTCAAGGAATAAGGCACTTAATTAGTAGTCAAAACGTTCGCGGTCACGTGTTCGAACCAAGCCAGCGCTTGTATTTTGAATAAAAATCGACTGCAATGATGGCCGAAGACTTCCAGCGTGAGCCCTCATTCAGTCAAAGGCGCTGCTAAAGCGAGCGGTGGAACGGGCAGCTGTTCAGAGCACTCTATTGCCTTTGGGTGGGAAAATGCCCTAAAGGCAGAAGAATCATCAATGACCAACGACATTAGGAGGCAGAAGCCGATGAAAACCACTGCAGTATACACACACCACATGTGGACTGTAATTGAAGAACTGTCATTATGATCTCTCCATTGGCCCCCTTTCGACCCCGGGGGGGGGGGGGGGGGAAGGGGGGGAAGTTCCAAGGGGGACATGACCAAGCACAAGAAAAAGATTGAATAACCAAGGGAACGATGAAACGATAACGTTGTACGAATAGAACTATAGAACGTCAGAAGTTTGAACGTAGTAGAGCAGTGAGAAAATCTGATAGGCGAAATAGTAAGTCTCAATTTGTAGTTGGGGTTAGTGATGTGCAATGGAAGAAGACAAGAATTTCTAGTCAGATGGTTGTAGGGTAATATCAAGAGGAGCAGAAAATGCAAGTAGAATTCGTAATGAATGGGAAGTTAGGGCAGAGAGTCTCCTACTTTGAAGAGTGGAGTGACAGGGTTGGTCCGATCAGAATGGACTGCGAACCACTAGAAGAACAGCCGCAAGGGGAATTTCGGTGGAATCAGTGGCAATGAGGGAAAATGCACGCAGGTCCGAGACATGAAACTTGGATCTCCTGCTCCCTATACAGTTGCGTTAACCATTCGAAGACGGTGTTGATCGCAAATGCACGGACTATCAACGGGTCGGCCTGCAGTGAGCGAAGAAACGGTTGAACGCGTGCGGGCAAGTTTCACGGGTAGCCCGCGGAAGTCGACGAATAAAGCAAGCAGGGAGCTAAACGTACCACAGCCGACGGTTTGGAAAATCTTACGGAAAAGGCTAAAGCAGAAGCCTTACCGTTTCGAACTCACTGATGGGGACATGCTGCGCCAGGTGTGGGAGGAACTTGATTATCGGCTTGATGTCTGCCGAATCGCTAAAGGGGCACATATCGAACATTTGTGAATGCCTAAAAAAATTTTTTGAGTTTTTGTATGTGTGTGCAAAGCATTGTGAAAATATCTCAAATAATAAAGTTATTGTAGAGCTTTGAAATCGCTTCAATCATTTGTAATAACCCTGTAGATTGGGCTCAACAAAATACAAATGCGGTAACTGCGACGAAACCATGGGAAACAGAAGATATACTTCAGTTGGCTGATGAAAGAAATAAGTACAAAAATATTCAAGGAATTTCAGGAATACAGATGTACACGCCGTTTAGGAATGAAATAAATCGGAAGTGCAAGGAAGCTAAGACGATACAGCTGCTTGAAAAACATGACGAAATCGAAAAATAAATGATTGTCGGAAGGAATGACTCAGTGTATAGCACAGTCACAATAAAATGAAATGAGCGTTTGACATTGTTGACTGGGAGGCCCCAGCTGGGGAAATTCGGCCGCCGAGTGCAAGTCTTATTTCAATCTACGGCACACTGGGCGACTAGCGCGCCAGTGATGAGGATGAAATTATGATGAAGACAACACAACATCCGGTCCCCGAGCAGAGAAAATCTCCAAACAGGCCAGGAATCGAATCCGGGCCTCCTGCATGTTAAGCAAGCACTGCACCACTCAGCTAAGGAGGCGAACACAGTCGAAATAAACTTCGGTGAAATTAAAAGCATGGATGGTAACATGAAGAGCGCAATGGGAATCCCATTGTTAAACGCGGAGGAGATAGCGTGTAGGTCAAAAAAGTACACTGAAGGCCTTGACTGCTGACAAGATAGAAGAAGAAACAGTGGTCGATGTGGAAGCGATAGGTGATCTAGTTTTACAATCACAATTTAAAAGAGCTTTGGAAGACTTAAGATCAAATAATGCAGAAGGGATAGAAAACTTCCCATCATAATTTCTAACATCTTTGGAAGCAGCGAAAAGGAACGACTATTAACGTTGCTCTGTAGATGTATATTTCTAGTAATATATAATCAGACTTTCCTAAAAACCTCATCCACACAATTACGAAGATTGCAAGAGCTGACGAGTGCTGGAATTATCACACAATCAGCTTAACAGCTCATGCATCCAAGTTGCTGGCAACAATAATATACAGAAGGTTGGGGAAAAACGAGGATATGTTGGATGGCATGGTGTTCCGGCTCATGGGGGAAGGTTTGTTCTAACTGCAGAAAGACTTCTTATGTTGATGTGTGAAGGAGTCGAAGACATCAGTGTCTAGAAAATTTTTCCCTGCCAGGGGGGGGGGGGGAGGGGGGAGGAAGTGAAAGACGATTGTAAAATTGTTACTTTTAAGCTAATGGGTTGGTCACTTTCGACCAAAATCTTACTCTATTCTAAACAACTGATGATTATCCACTCAGCATGTGAATAAAATATCTGTATTCCAGATTCCAGTTGGGAGAGGAGGGGGAAGAAAATCGCTCACTCTCGCCACACCTTGCAGAAGTCTATGGTCGGAGATCTTTTCGTGGCTAGACAAAAGCGCTCTGAGCTGTGTATTATTGCGGCTGCTGAAGGAGTACTAATGAAACAGAGCCTGACTGTACATCAAGACTATTGTTACAAGCACTCAAGAGACCTAATTATGATGTTCCCCATGGAAACTGGCGTTAAATCGGTATGTATGGATCTAATCCGTAAATTCTAGCAGTGATAAGGTTAACAGTGACATAAACTAAAAGTCTGTCAAATAATTCATATCAGTTCATTTTTCTCAAAATCTTCCACAGAGTTTTTATAATAATTGTCTTTCTGTCTAAAACAGACACTTGGTTTTGTTATTTCACTTTCACTAGTATAGAATTCTTCAGTGGACCAAATGATAGTAAAGTGTACCAGTTTGCACTGATAAAATAGCTAGTGTGTTGGGGTTGAAAATAATATGAACTGCATTAACGTACTCGTAAAAGAATCGCATACAACAACTGAAATGAAGAGTTCTGTAATAAACGAGTATAATGCCTGGTTTGAAGTATGAGCATTTCGGCTGCATTGAAATCACACATAGAAATTGGTTAAGCTAACTGTATCAAAAGTGGATTTGATAATCACTTAAATAACTCGTGTATAGTAGTGAGTTTTCCAAAGAGTGCTGGATTGTTCATTAGTCATGTTGGTGTTGCTTTACGTATGAAACACGGAATAAACTCGTTTTAGAAAGTGTGGTAGTTTATTAGGTTCAGTTCCTGAACAGGGGCAGAAAATGAGACTGCAGTTTAGAGATACAAATAATTGATAATTGATGCATGTGACTTAAATATTACATTACTGTGTTGTATTGTTTCTTATATAGCTTCTACATTAATTTAGATTTAAGCTGACAAATTTTTATGGTTACGTAACAAAAATTATGCTGCTCATTGGTGTATTATGTGTGGAATCTTGTGTTATGTTGCGAATATGTTCAGAAAATTACTTTCTTTCAGGAGTACCACCACTTCAACTCTTTTAATGAGTAGTTGTAAGATCCCAATTGCACGCTTTACAGTTTAGATAAATAATTATTATTAAATTAAATTAATTACTTCATTATATCAGTGTGAAGCTAAGTATCTTCCTGCCGTAATGACTTTCCAGTGCCTTAGGATTTAGTTAGGTCACATTTTCTGTTTCGATTACACTCAAAACTTCATCACAATATTTAATAACTTCCAAAATTTTATATCACGAGAGAGGGTAGAAATTTGGGAGGGGGTGGAGTTTGTTACAATATACTCATAAATATTTCCGCTGTCCTTATAACCTCTAATGTGTTTCCAGTATTACAAAACGAAATGCTAAACAGAAAACATGCCTCATACCACGGACTAGATCCAATCAACAAAAGCTACCAACGATTGGTTTTTGCCAGTTTTAGTTTCCGATGGCGCCAAGTGTGACTTAAAAATTATGAGTTATTATAGCATAAGATTTAGGTGAATTGGGGTTCAGGGTGCAGACGTGGGTTCATTTTAGTGAAAGTTTATTTAACTTGCATAACATCAATACACAAAACATAAATAACTCTGGGAGTGAAACGTCCCCTTTGAACAATTCTACATGACTGTGCTTAACCTCCCCTTTGAACAATTATACATGACTGTGCTTAAACTGACACACAATATTTTGTTAGCGCAACGCAATCTGACTTTCAAAATTCCCTACAAAAGAATGGCCCTGACTAACATTAAACTATACCTTTCACAAATCACTTACCTCACAAAAATCTTCGCTGCTCAAGCTACTGCAATACAGCGAGCGCCACTACTGCCAGCTAAATAAAAGATTCAAACTATGGAAGGCACTAACTTCTGATAGGGATAGTTAGCAAATGAAAGATATTAATAGAGAACAAACAATGTATTTACCTTGATATCATCATATATAAATATAGCAGTTCATGACAAATTTCAAAACTCCGCCATCTCTCTCCCCACATCCACCACTGCTGGCCTACTTACATAGATAAAACATAAACAGCCTACTTACAGGAGTATAATAAATTCTATGGAACCCAAATCACCCTAGCAGAATTGTAAATATGTAATATGAAATATACTCTCTAGAAAGAAAATATCACTAAGAAGTTCTTAGATCAGAAAATGCTCAACTTCTCTAGGACAGAAACTGAGAACTATAGCCATTAGGAACTCCTAACTTTATACTATTAATGACAACCAATCCCCAAGACTACTAACACCACTATCCAACTGTCCATGCTTATGTCCAAACCATCAGTAATCCAGTTATACATACACTCCTGGAAGTTGAAATAAGAACACCGTGAATTCATTGTCCCAGGAAGGGGAAACTTTATTGACACATTCCTGGGGTCAGATACATCACATGATCACACTGACAGAACCACAGGCACATAGACACAGGCAACAGAGCATGCACAATGTCGGCACTAGTACAGTGTATATCCACCTTTCGCAGCAATGCAGGCTGCTATTCTCTCATGGAGACGATCGTAGAGATGCTGGATGTAGTCCTGTGGAACGGCTTGCCATGCCATTTCCACCTGGCGCCTCAGTTGGACCAGCGTTCGTGCTGGACGTGCAGACTGCGTGAGACGACGCTTCATCCAGTCCCAAACATGCTCAATGGGGGACAGATCCGGAGATCTTGCTGGCCAGGGCAGTTGACTTACACCTTCTAGAGCACATTGGGCGGCACGGGATACATTCGGACGTGCAGTGTCCTGTTGGAACAGCAAGTTCCCTTGCCGGTCTAGGAATGGTAGAACGATGGGTTCGATGACGGTTTGGATGTACCGTGCACTATTCAGTGTCCCCTCCACGATCACCAGTGGTGTACGGCCAGTGTAGGAGATCGCTCCCCACACCATGATGCCGGGTGTTGGCCCTGTGTGCCTCGGTCGTATGCAGTCCTGATTGTGGCGCTCACCTGCACGGCGCCCAACACGCATACGACCATCATTGGCACCAAGGCAGAAGCGACTCTCATCGCTGAAGACGACACGTCTCCATTCGTCCCTCCATTCACGCCTGTCGCGACACCACTGGAGGCGGGCTGCACGATGTTGGGGCGTGAGCGGAAGACGGCCTAACGGTGTGCGGGACCGTAGCCCAGCTTCATGGAAACGATTGCGAATGGTCCTCGCCGATACCCCAGGAGCAACAGTGTCCCTAATTTGCTGGGAAGTGGCGGTGCGGTCCCCTACGGCACTGCGTAGGATCCTACGGTCTTGGCGTGCATCCGTGCGTCGCTGCGGTCCGGTCCCAGGCCGACGGGCACGTGCACCTTCCTCCGACCACTGGCGACAACATCGATGTACTGTGGGGACCTCACGCCCCACGTGTTGAGCAATTCGGCGGTACGTCCACCCGGTCTCCCGCATGCCCACTATACGCCCTCGCTCAACGTCCGTCAACTGCACATACGGTTCACGTCCACGCTGTCGCGGCATGCTACCAGTGTTAAAGACTGCGATGGAGCTCCGTATGCCACGGCAAACTGGCTGACACTGACGGCGGCGGTGCACAAATGCTGCGCAGCTAGCGCCATTCGACGGCCAACACCGCGGTTCCTGGTGTGTCCGCTGTGCCGTGCGTGTGATCATTGCTTGTACAGCCCTCTCGCAGTGTCCGGAGCAAGTATGGTGGGTCTGACACACCGGTGTCAATGTGTTCTTTTTTCCATTTCCAGGAGTGTATGATAAATCAATCACACGAGACAACATTACATTTTTCGGTTCACTTAGAGAATCATTGGTTCGATAACAACAAAATCACGGCACAATTCCAAATCACTGTTTAGAGAACGGAAACATTGTTGTAATAGAAACAACTCCAACTCCCAAGTAACCAGCACAGTCACTCTCACAGCGTATATTAACTTCACACGCTTGCTTGCTGGCACATCATTCGATATTGCATGCTGAGCGTGCAATTCACAAACAAGCCACTACAACACTCTCAAAATTGACGTAGGACAGTAGATTGCTACTGGCGACACACAATGCACCTTCCCACAGTTGTACATAATACAGTTCATCGACTTCAACCCAAGATCATCAATGACCAACATTTAATGGAAAAGCATCCTGACTATGTTCCTTGAGACTGCTGAAACCTTTCGTCACCTTCATTACAGTGTTGTGCGCACAACCCACGAAGACAGCACCGGCTCCCTAAAGTTCCTGTCTACATTACCAGCATCCGTGGTGACAGTTGTCAATCCAGTATTACTCTCCACCTACTCAAAGAGTCCCCTTGCCTTCTCGCACACCAGTAGTTCGTGTCTCTCCAGAAAGTGACCGCCCTTGCAACAACTATGTAGATCAGTTACGCCAATGCCAAACAAATAGGTCCTGCACACCACGCAATGCCCCAGCACTGATCACAACTTGTCAGCCACTACCCACAGCGACTTCCGGCACTGACTTAAGTGGCCACCATATCTTGGTGTAGCCGACTCATCCTGACTCAGACACTTCTAGGTCTAGAACGAAATTTTTCACTGTACAGCGGAGTGTGCGCTGATATGAAACTTCCTGGCAGATTAAAACTGTGTGCCGGACCGAGACTCGAACTCGGGACCTTTGCCTTTCGCGGGCAAGAGCACTTGCCCGCGAAAGGCAAAGGTCCCGAGTTCGAGTCTCGGTCCGGCACACAGTTTTAATCTGCCAGGAAGTTTCACTTCCAGGTCTAGTCCGCCTCGGCCGTCGCGCCTATGTCTGGCCCCCAGTGTCGTGCTCCAGACCTACTAGCCGCTACTACTCTGACGCTGGACACATGAAGATGACGCCACTGACTCATGGTACTGACAATTATTGCCGTCGGTTACGTCCCCTAGTGGCGCTCGCGGCGGTCATACATCCAACAGCAGTCACGCTCTGGTGGCACCACGGCCACGTTCCAAAGAACATCATCACTGTCGCTGGAAAACTAGCCATGATGTTCAGCATGACACAGTATTGACAGGTAACACTGCGGCAACTCTTCTGCAACCTTATTTGTGAAGAGAACACATGCTAAATGTTGGCATTCAGTACAAGAGTCCATGTTTTTCCACTAACAGTATAAAAGAGAAAAACGACAAATAAATTCAATGGATAAGTTTGCATGACATCGAAGTTGTTGAAGGCAACTGTAAAGAGAACATACGGAATTTAACTTAACAGATACTATGACGTCTTTGATGTGACGTGACAAAACAGTGATACATATTGTAGCGGGACCACCGTTTAAGATAGGGAAAGTTAGTTTTGTGCAATATTCTGAGCACAAGTTAGAGCCAGGTGCTGGCTGGATTGCAGTGCGTTACTCATACCAACAGTTGCAAAGTCACAGGTCCGTCAAATTTCTGACAGAGTATACATAGCGGTTTAGCATGTTGCAGATCACAGGCAGGAGGGGCCCACTCGCCAACCTAGTGTGCTATGAGTACGTGACATGAAGCGGTGCATGTGGCAAAACAGAGGAACACAGCCGCGTATAAATAGGTGCATGTTTCTAACGAGATTCATTCAAGTGTGTCAGCTCTCCTGGACGGCGAGGCATGTTACACTACCGGGTACACACAGCAGCAGAAGGGGCGCCAGCAACGTTCCAGTCCACGGCGGGTCCCTGGTTCGACCCTCTGAGGCCAATGTGGGGTCTGTAGCCTGCCAGCGTCGGGCCACTCCATGGCTCGCTACTACAAGCAGTCGTCCTGCCTTCCAACACATGCTGGAGGCCTACTGAGGTGAGGGCCGCAGACTCGGACTCTAGATCACTGGCGCTTGTTGTTGCCGCAGTCTTAGCCACGCCGGCGAGAAGCATGCAGCTGGCCGCCTGTGGTTCACACTGAGCAGCGCTCAGTTGGCAGGGACGCCGACCGCTGAGTCAACTTCTGGCATCCTGATGACGCCGCAATTCCGCTGCCGTACAAGGCCGACACACGGCAGGGCGTGCATAGGTCGCTGAGGCAGCCATACTGGGTCAAGCCATTTTGTGGATAACAAAGTGGTATCCTCAGTATTGTAGGACTCGGTGATGCACACAAAGACGAACGGGGACATTGTAACTGGAAACAATAAATCACTTGGAAAGCTCGGACAAGTCTTAATAAGGTGCCCTCCACCTCTTCCCGCCACATTTGATGTTGCTGTTATATTCGGTAGCAGAAGTTGGCACTACAATATTTTTTACCTTACGTCATGCGGCCGAAATGACGTCATCTGGACAAGTGGACCACCTAACTAGAAAAAACTTAAACCAAAACGTGTATTGCATTACAACGCGTCTATTGGTGTAGTGGACTAATGCAACGTCATACATAATTGTAGGTCGGCGGTACCGGTGTCCGTGAGTTGCTGCGCCTGTGTTACTAATGAAAAACACGTACTTTTCTTAAGGAAAATTGGAGAAAAGGCAATTTTCTTGAGGAAACATATTTGTATGAAGCATTTTACACCATTATATAACGCACATTTGTTCACTCAATTTTATGAGAAGCGGACCTGCTAGCACAAAAGGAAACGATAAGAGTTGTGCTTTATGGTACACAAGCAGTAACTGTAGAATGGTTCGGTTAGGAGCGATCAGTGACTTTGAACGTCAAGGACATTGCAGATTTTCCAAAGCTCTCCAAGGTGACTGTTGGTGACGTGATTGAGAAGGGGAAATTAGAAAGAACATGCACAGCTAACCAAGACAAAGAAAACCTTGTGCTCTGATGGACGGAGACAGTCAGGCTTTGCTGTGAATGGTTCTAAATGTCACATTAATTCATCAGAAAGTGTCATTCGTAAGTTTCATAGTGCTACCATTTACCACAATGCTTTTGTGTATGGAGTTAAATAGAAGAAGGTACACATTGACTGTAGTGACTGATCAGTGACGTTTGAAGTTGTGCAAAGAGCGACGACGTTAGACAGTCGATGGTTGGAATGGAGGGATTTGGAGTGATGCACCACGCGATATCTTGTAGCAATCCGATGGAAGGGTTTGGGTCTGCCGAATGCCTGCAGAACATTACCTGTCATCAAATGTAGCACCAACAGTGAATTACAGAAGAGGTTATGTAGCGGGATGGGGGTGCTTTTCGTTGGTACGATGTGACCCCCTTATTGCACTTGAGGAACGCTATATCGGGTGAAACCTCGTAGTCCAGGGAAGTCACGATTCGGTTACAATTGTAAAGAGGGGCGTAATCAGTTACTATTGGTTGCCTTTTACAGTAAGACACAATATAGTTTAAACTAGTAATTCCACACTCGACAATAAATAAAAATACCATACGTTATGAATGAAGGAATAAACAACTGTGTAAATAATAGTATTTTCAGTGAGTTACAATTTAGAAAATCACCATTAAATACAGGTACAGAAGATAATGTTTGAAAAGCAAGCCACTGTGATCTGGGCAGAAGGCCTTACACGTCATGAATGGGAATAAATTAAGAATTGTTTAAAACTCGCTGCAACTTACAACTTACAGATATTGAAATATTAAAGGCAAGTAGCCACAAACACAGCAGAAGGCATTAAACGCCAGGAATGGCAGTAAATAAGGTTTTTAAAGGCTTACTGCTAAAAAATACCAAATTAGAATTTTAAGGCAAATGACCACAACACAGCTGAAGGCCTTACACGCCAGGAACGGCAATAATACAAAAATTTAGAAACCTGCTGTAAAACAGCAAATACAATAGCTAAGATTAGTTAAAAAGAAACCAGCAACTGATCACCAGTCGGGTGAAATAAGTTGATGGTAAACCTTGTAACACAACCTTTAGCATCCACAAAACACTACACTGCTAGGTTTATTCAATAAGGCGACCATAATTATTGACTAAACATATTCAACCTCTAATTTAGGCATTACAAGGTATTGTAATAAATAATACAATAATAAAACACAAGGACCAGTAAATAAGTTCCTTAAAGTGTGCTGAGGCAGATTATACCTGCAGAAGGCGTGGGCTGAAGGAGCGTTACACTGAACTACTGACCATCAGACCTCCTTTTAGAATGAGATCCAGGGGGCCACAGCCGGTGCTCCAGGAATCGGCCTCTGAGAAGGTCCGGCAATAGACACTTTCTCGAGCGACGACATAGGCAGCCAAGAGTTAAATTCACTTCAAAAGATAGTAACTCAGACTAATGGCAGTCCAAGGAATGACTAATGATAATCTTGCTGAAGCTACTTGACATCTGATAAACCAGATGCAACGATGGAACGATACGCCAAAGCCGGAACCCGTGGTATGCACTACGCCCCCAGAATACTGTGTTTAGAGCGCCCGGAACGAGAAAGGAATCCCTACCATCAGAGTGGAAGAATCACCAACAGATCTACAATCAAGGAAGCTCTCAAAACTACGCGCCTTACCGGACAGCAGCGGCAAGCAGAAGAAACGTACACTACCGTTACATACAATAACCCCCAGGGCAGGCAACTGGGGCGTTAGTAGCCACCAGGCAAGAAACATTACCGCTTGTTGAACTTAACAAATTGTAACAAGTTGAACGCAGTAATTAGTAATAAAAAGTCGAGGAAAGCTAATCAGATCCGCCTTCCCCAAGCACGCCACTCGCTGCTCTTCGCCTCGGCGACACTACGACCAGCAAAACGAACCCAAGTCACTGGAGAATCGCGAGATATCACACTGGTGGAGGTTTCTCTACTTGGTTTGAAATGAACTCATCTTAAAGCTTTCTGGATCCGGTTCACGACGGGGCCGTACACCCTCGCGACCACAGCCCTTTCATCCAGCAGTCCATGCGTGCCACCAGCGGTCCCGGCTTGTTCTAGCACTGCGCGGACCTGGCTCCTCCTGAGTCCCCAACCGAAATGGCCTACTCACACGACCCGAAAAAACAACGACGTTGCCCTAAAGAGAGGGCAACAGTTACTACATATGGATAACCGCCGCCGCTGCACGAGCGGACAGGCAACGCTTGCGAAACCGAGTGGCGCCAGCCAACACGAGAAGAAAACCAACAACCGCAACCATGCCTGGCCTCCAACAGAGGGTGGACACCTACAGACAGCACCAACGCCAGTCGCAGCACCGCTCATCGGCAAGGATATGAAAGCAGCCGAAGAGTTCTCGGGCTTCCAGCAAGGTGGCGGTGTCTTCAAACTGCGACGTTTCGACGAGTGACATACTCGTCATCTTCTGTCGAAGTGCCGAGACTTTCACTCACTCACTATATTGACGGGTCTGCCTTGGCCCGAGGTAGCGGAGTTTAAGCTGTTTGAGCTGTTCCTCCTGAAGTCCTCTCTGTTTGGAATGTTTTTTTCGCGTGTTGGTCTGGCCTCTGGTTTCTGTGGATGCAGGAGCTTATCTGCCGGCTGATTCCGGCGGCTTCTTGTTCTTCTTCTTCTTACTGCTTCCTGGCTGCCCGAATTCAATTTTCTTCAGGCGGGAGTAGTCCACTGGCGGCGTCTGTGTCCGGATGTACTTCACTGCTTCCTCAGTCACTGCTTTCCAGTCCTCGTCCGTGAAGATCGGGTGCTTGTTTATGAGCTCCAGATCTCCACGACTGACGAGTTCCCTCCCGTGCAGCTTCTGGTTCAAGGGTTCGCACCCCCAGTGGAAAGGATGAGGTTTGTGGGCAAGGGGAGGGATGTTATCTACCGTGAAAGGGTAAGGATGATCATGATGGGGGTAGCTACCGTCTCGCAGGGAATCGGCGATCTTGGTGAGCACCTCCCTCACACAGTTCTTGTTGGGGAGGGGGAGGCACTCGAACGGCTCGTCTTCTTCTTCTCCCTCGGTCTCCATCGCCACTTCCTGTGTCGTCTGCGTTTCCGCAGAGACAAGAGTGATGACTGCATCCGAGGAGGCCGTCTCCTTGTTGTCGGTGGTTTTCCCCGACTGTATGACCACCTCCCTAACGACCTGCGTTGCCGCGTCGGCCAGGGAGGCGGTCGTTTGTGTTACCGCGTCTACCCCCGTACAGGTGGGGGTTGGTGCCACAAGGTGACCCTTAGTAGAGTCACCTCCTGGCGCGTCTCTTCGAGTTCCGCTCTCAGGGCCGCTCTCTCCACCGCCATGGCGGATTTGAGCGCGGTGATTGCGTCCTCGTTGGCTTCCCGCAGTGCTTGGCGGAAGGCGTCCACGTCGTCTTTGTGGCGCAGCCCGCTTCCTCTACTAAGGCAGGGGGGCGGGGTGACCACCATTTCTTCTTCTTGGGCCACCTCTTCGTGTGTGGTGTCCAACTTCCGCTGCTTCCACGTCTTCAGGTAACTGCAGCTGCGCGCGTTTGCGGCGTGCGAGCCACGGCAGTTTACGCACAGCGCTGCAGTACCCCTTGGTTTGGTGCAGTTGCGTGTGTCGTGCGGGTTCCCGCACTTAACACACGCAACCACACCGTCGCATTCTTTGGCTATGTGTCCAAGCTTTTGACACTTATAGCACTGTAATTGTGCCACAGGCCTCCGCTTCTTCTTCTTGTTGCCGCAACCGTTGCTCCCGCCTGCGTTTAGCAGGAGCTCCACAGCAACAGCAATCTTGCCTCTTCCTCCATTCCTACTTCTCGGCATGGCGTTGGGCTCTTGGCGTTGGCGTGCGCGAGCGACGGTAACCATGTGAGCCGCAGCGAGTCGAGCAGCGGAGTTAGTGAGCCGAGACTTTGCAGATGCCGTTCCCTTTATACCTGCGGCGTGCCCCCCACCACTTGGCCGCGGGAGGCTGGATTCAGAGGAGCCGGCGGGAAGGGTGGAGGGGGAAGCGGGTGCGCCGTTCGTGTCTCCGTCAGAGCATTCCGGTCGCGTCTCGTGAGCTGGACGGTTCTTGGTGCGTTCCTGGCGTATTGCGGCTAATGCTGGACTCCAGGCCGCGCTCAGTTGATAACCTTCGTCCCTGTTCACAATAGCTCCCGGCTCGGCACAACACCCTGGTGTTCTCGAAATCAAAGGTGTGGTTTTCTTTGATGCTATGTTCAGCTATAGCAGATTTCTCTATCCGTCCAAGTCGGACATGCCTGGTAGGTTCCTCGTACCTTTTCGAGATGCAGTGCTGCGTTTGTCCAATGTACTGTACACCACATTCGCAGGCAATGCTGTATATACCAGGTGTGTTGAGATTGAGTGAGTCTTTAGCTGAGTCCAGCAGCTCTTTCGTCTTCGGCGGTGGTCGGAAGACAGTAGTTATGTTTGATTTTCTCAGTACCCTGCCTATTTTGGCTGATACGGGCCCCAAATATCGATGAAAGGCGAGTCTCTTGTTAACTTCCTCTTCCCCTTCTTCCTCTTCCTGAAATTTGTCAAGCTGTCTCCTCTTGAAAGCACTACCAATTTGTGTTCCACTGCACCCGTTTCTTTTTTTCATTAAAGAATCGATAGAAATACAGGTCCACGAGAATCTTGTGAACAGGGACAAAGGTTATCAACTGAGCGCGGCCTCGAATCCAGCATTAGCCGCAATACGCCAGGAACGCACCAAGAACGTCCAGCTCACGAGACGCGACCGGAATGCTCTGACGGAGACACGAACGGCGCACCCGCTTCCCCCTCCACCCTTCCCGCCGGCTCCTCTGGATCCAGCCTCCCGCGGCCAGGTGGTGGGGGGCACGCCGCAGGTATAAAGGGATCGGCATCCGCAAAGTCTCGGAACTTCGCCAGAAGATGACGAGTATGTCACTCGTCGAAATGTCGCAGTTTGAAGACACCGCCACCCGGCTGGAAGCCCGAGAACTCTTCGCCAGCTGTATGCTCTGGGAAAGCAAACATTCACGATATGAAAGCATTTTACAGCGTAGTGTATTTCGTACAGTAGGGAAACATTTCGGTGAGATACATCCTGTCGTAAGGCAGTATCAGTCAGACAATGGTTTGTGGTCAAGAACAGTCCAGAAATCGACTGGCCAGCTCAGAGTCTCGACCTTAACACAATGGAACACCCGATGAGCTAGAACGTAGACTTTTGACACCATCTTCCAACATCTCTAGCATCTCTGGTTTCGGCTCTTGTGGAAGATAGGGCTATCATACCTCCACCGACGTTCAGACACCTCACTGTACGTCTATGCAGCAGAATGCAGGCCGTCATGAAGGCGAAGTTTCGACCCACTTAACATTAATGTTCACTAGTTATAGTCCGGATATTTTATCAGATCGTGTATGTCAGTACGTATTTTACATCTCATTCTTCTGGGTGATTCAAGATTTCCTGATCTGTCGTTTTGATTTTAAATAGTCAGGTATTTCGTCGATGCTATGCATTGTGAAATATCAAGTAAATCTTGTCGTAAATGGTGACCAAAGGCTACATTTCTTCTGGAGAAGTTAATTAACAGATTCTGCAGTTACGCGAACGCCAGTAATTTCTTTTAAGCGAAAATATCAGTTCTTTTGTGTTACGTTATATACCTGAAGCGCTAATCCGAAGGCCTAACTTTTTCTGCACCTAAGTAGTGAAAACTCATATTGTATAAAATGTGCGAAATATTTAGTATAGTCTGAAGTACGAAAGGTCTATTTCAACGCACGGTAAGTTTCGATGTTGCCGTAGGGTATACAGTCAGGCTGTGGTGCGCGAAGGTTGTGGAGTGGATTCCCATTAGTACGATTCTAGTAGGGAACTGGAAAGGAAAATCAATGAGGCTCTCCTACGGAACTATAGGCTTTTCAAAAAAGCAATCGAGTTACTGAAAAGGGAGGCAAGTTTTGCGCCGTTCGAGCTCACATACATTACGTGAAATCTGGAGAAGATAGATTGAAGTGTGAAAAAGACCATAATAACAGGAAAAATGCAAAAAATAATGAACGAAAGATGAGCAGCTCTTGAGCTACTATATTTGAGTTCCAGTAAGTGTGACCTGTTGCCTGCAACTGGGACTTGTCCAATTTTAGGGCAGCGTAGAGTGCTGCAGATGTCTAGCAAAGTAACTAAGTACACGTCGGTAACAACATAAATTAGGAAAAAAGTATTCTTGGTACTATGTGGCAGCCATGACAGGGGTGATGACTGTATAGTGAGCATTAGAAACGGGGCAAAAGGTCACAAGTGGTGCAAAACGAAGTTCTATCCTCAGCCAGGTGACAGGGGACAAAGACAGTTGTGTGAAGTTACTGTCAAAGAAAATAAGAAGGAGAAGCAGGTAACGATCGGGCTGAAGACAAAACTATGGAGTTAGCGGTGACCTGGATGGAACAGCAGTAGCTGATGCGCACACAAGTGTAAGTTTTACAGAGTCACTGCAGCACCATAACCAGTCATTCTACTGTGAGCCGTTGAAGACTGAGTTGATCAGGCTTCTGCCGACAGAAATCTCATATGAGTGTAGTGACTGTTGCTACAGTTGGGTGACAAGGTTGTATTACACAGGGCTTACAAATGAATAAGATAGAAATTGTGGTTTGATGTGCCGACACACAAAGCAAAAGCCCTGTGATTACTGGTGTCAGAGGGGCATCTTTTTCATCCCAGAGAGACCTTTCTGGCTCTCTGTTGTGAAAGAAGTTACAATAAGAGAAGGGTGCCACAACATGTTTGAGAATGCAGAGAAAGGATAATTACCTTACTTAATCAGAAAAGTAGAGGAACGAGTAATAAAATAAGTTTTACAGAACTCGGAAAAGACAGACATCCTGAACATATTTGAACACCAATTAACAGACGCTTTAGCAAAATTAAGTACAAATGGCTGCCTTCGGTCATTTTATTCGTGTTGAGTTCAGGCATAACGGCAGAAGTTCAAAAACACTGGAACAAGTACATTTTTACACAGAAATGGGTGTGTTTGCATTAATACTACGAGAAAATGTTCACTTATCATTGCAGCTGTTTATAGCCCTAACGGCAAACTTTGAATTTTTATGAAGGAAATCAATTTCTTACTGTCTTATCTGTCACAGAAAAATAAGCGGTTAATAAGAGTACCTTGTTATACACTCCTGGAAATGGAAAAAAGAACACATTGACACCGGTGTGTCAGACCCACCATACTTGCTCCGGACACTGCGAGAGGGCTGTACAAGCAATGATCACATGCACGGCACAGCGGACACACCAGGAACCGCGGTGTTGGCCGTCGAATGGCGCTAGCTGCGCAGCATTTGTGCACCGCCGCCGTCAGTGTCAGCCAGTTTGCCGTGGCATACGGAGCTCCATCGCAGTCTTTAACACTGGTAGCATGCCGCGACAGCGTGGACGTGAACCGTATGTGCAGTTGACGGACTTTGAGTGAGGGCGTATAGTGGGCATGCGGGAGGCTGGGTGGAGGTACCGCCGAATTGCTCAACACGTGGGGCGTGAGGTCTCCACAGTACATCGATGTTATCGCCAGTGGTCGGCGGAAGGTGCACGTGCCCGTCGACCTGGGACCGGACCGCAGCGACGCACGGATGCACGCCGAGACCGTAGGATCCTACGCAGTGCCGTAGGGGACCGCACCGCCACTTCCCAGCAAATTAGGGACACTGTTGCTCCTGGGGTATCGGCGAGAACCATTCGCAACCGTCTCCATGAAGCTGGGCTACGGTCCCGCACACCGTTAGGCCGTCTTCCGCTCACGCCCCAACATCGTGCAGCCCGCCTCCAGTGATGTCGCGACAGGAGTGAATGGAGGGACGAATGGAGACGTGTCGTCTTCAGCGATGAGAGTCGCTTCTGCCTTGGTGCCAATGATGGTCGTATGCGTGTTTGGCGCCGTGCAGGTGAGCGCCACAATCAGGACTGCATACGACCGAGGCACACAGGGCCAACACCCGGCATCATGGTGTGGGGAGCGATCTCCTACATTGGCCGTACACCACTGGTGATCGTCGAGGGGACACTGAATAGTGCACGGTACATCCAAACCGTCATCGAACCCATCGTTCTACCATTCCTAGACCGGTAAGGGAACTTGCTGTTCCAACAGGACAATGCACGTCCGCATGTATCCTGTGCCACCCAACGTGCTCTAGAAGGTGTAAGTCAACTACTCTGGCCAGCAAGATCTCCGGATCTGTCCCCCATTGAGCATGTTTGGGACTGGATGAAGTGTCGTCTCACGCGGTCTGCACGTCCAGCACGAACGCTGGTCCAACTGAGGCGCCAGGTGGAAATGGCATGGCAAGCCGTTCCACAGGACTACATCCAGCATCTCTACGATCGTCTCCATGGGAGAATAGCAGCCTGCATTGCTGCGAAAGGTGGATATACACTGTACTAGTGCCGACATTGTGCATGCTCTGTTGCCTGTGTCTATGTGCCTGTGGTTCTGTCAGTGTGATCATGTGATGTATCTGACCCCAGGAATGTGTCAATACAGTTTCCCCTTCCTGGGACAGTGAATTCACGGTGTTCTTATTTCAATTTCCAGGAGTGTAATTTGAATGTAAGTTTTCGAAACGATTGTAACAGGAAAAATTATTTGGGAAACTCATTTGAGTCTTGCAGTTAGATCAATCATTGGCGCACACTACAGGTACTGATGATGTTTCCTGTAATGAAACTCAATGCCAGAAAGAACCATATACCGAGTAACAAATGCTATTTGACCATGATGCACAGTTGGTTAGGACAAACAAGACAATTCCTTCCATTACCTATTTCTCTCATTGGATATGATGGATTAATGCCGTCAGAACATAGGTTCTGAAGATCAGTTGAGAAGGGATAGTCTGAGATGAAATTTACAGTGAACGAAATACTAACATAAAATATAATCTACTGCACGACAAATTCATATAATTAGTTGAAAGTAGGTTTTCTCAGCAGCTAATCTGTAATAACATTAATCAGGCATGTAAAAACCATGGAAAACTAGAGGGAAATGAACAAGTAAAGGTGCTTCAGTAGCTCCAACTTTCAAAATTGGTAAGAAAATTATTAAAACCAGTGAACAATCACATTATGTCAGAAAGTAACCTTTTTGTAAAGTTTTCTTGTCACAAAAGGATAGAACACAAGAAGGATATTTATTTTACAGGCTTTTTGGTAAGAATAAATATGTAGTAAGTGCCAGTGAAAAGCTGTGTGATATCTCGTCCAGCATTGCAGCCACTGCAATTGATAACATAGCCTACCAATGGATAAAGTCATATCTAACCAAAAGAATACAGAGAGATGGACTTGGTAACTCAGGAAATGTATTAAACTGACCTTCTTTAGACTGGGGAGAAATCACGTAAGGGGTTCCACAAGGATCAATCTTAGATGCACTATTGCTCCTTTCATATTAAATGATACTCTGTTGAATATACAACAATAAAAATCAGTTCTTTTTGGGGATGACGCTAGTATCGTAATCAATTCAATCATACATACAACAGTAGAAATTGTTAATAATGTTCTTAAAATTATCATTAGTTTATTTCCCGAAAACTGACTGACTCAGAATTTCAAAAAGGCGCACCATGGTCTGTTTAGTACATCTAGATCTACTATACCAATGACAAGTATAGCATACAGTGAGGAAATTATGTTAGGATGGAAATTTCGAAGCCCATACTGATGAGAATGTAAACTAGAAAAAGCACGTTTTCGAACTCTTAAAAGAACATAATTCAGCTACATTTGCACTTAAACTCATACAAACCTTGGGGAGAGACGAAACAGTAAGCTCATGTTCTTGCACATTTTCATTCAAGAAAGTCATAAGGAATAATATTCCGAGATAACTCATCTTTAAAGAAAGAAAGCCTTCGTTTTTCAAAACCGTGGAGTAAGAATAATGTATTGTTGTCACCCACGATCATCTTGTAGACACTTGTTCAAGGAATTAGGCACTTCGACTACTACTTCACAGTATATTTATTCCCTCATTAAATTTGCTATAAATAACCCACTGCTGTTCAAAACGAACAATGATGTACATAATTACAATATCTGACCAAAAAATTCAATTGTTTATCAGCATTAAATATGTTTCTAGCTCAAAAAGGAGTGCACAGTAATGCAGTCAAAATTTTTATCACTTGCCCAATGGTACAAAATGTCCGGCAGACAACAAAGTAAAATTTTAAAACAAACTAGAAAAGAGTTTTTATTATCGTAACGTTTAAATGTTGTGGGTAGGAATCACATCTGTATATTTTTAAAAAATAAACCAAATTAATTTGTTATTTGAATGTAACTCGTTATAAATCATTACGGTTATAATGCAAATAATACATGGAAAATGAAAATAAGTAACGGAAACTAACGAAGAGTTGGAGCAAGGCAGTACACGAGTTTCTGTGCAGTTACGGCGCGCACAGCAGCGAAATGGTCAATTCTGAAAATAGGTACCAACCTCGTAATACATTACATTCACTCACATGGCTATTTTCCAGGCGGAGGCCACTCTCGTGGGAGTTCGGATCCACCTGACGATACTTGGCAACGGACAAGTGATTTATTCCAGCAAGTTTCGTCCAAATCGATGCATAAACTTGTCAAATTACAGCGAATCGTCCCACTTTAGGAAGAAATATATCACCAGCATGAGAGGATTTGGAGAGAATGAATGGACGACTCGCCGTCAGTGGAAGTTGTTTATGGACATCTGCAATTGCACACATACAACCCACACAGCGCGCGTGTAGGATCGATACGAATTCTTGAAAGTAGCGTCATTGACGTACTTGGCGTGTGTTAGTGATCACTGTCAATGAAAATTTACCTTTATGAAGGTTGGCCAATAATTTTATAGTTGTCCCTATACAGGGAGGACAACAGCAGTCCAGTAACACTTATTTGGAGATACGATACCCGATGACGAATCGCCGTCCAGAACTACGTATTATCAACACGATTCTTGAATAACAACGGAACAAGAACGCACTGTTTCACGTTCTACTGCGCCGGATTCGACGACACATTTTTAATTTGCACTTTATGCTCAACCACTTACAACCCTACCACTACTATTGTAATTTGTATGCTTTTTCCTAAATAACAGAAAACCCTCTATCTGTGTTGCCACGTGTACTATACCGCAACAGAACAAATAGTCCTGTCACGGGAAATACCACGTATAACCCAGGAGTAGGTTTAATAATGAATAGGAAAATAGGAACGCGGGCAAGCTACTACAAACAGCTTAGTGAACGCATTATTGTGGCCAAGATAGATACTAAGCCCACACCTACTACAAGTTTATATGCCAACTAGGTATGCAGATGACGAAGAAATTGAAGAAATGTATGATGAAATGAAAGAAATTATTCAGATAGTGAAGGTAGATGAACATTTAATAGTCATGGGTGACTGGAATACGAGTGTAGGAAAAGGGAGAGAAGGAAACGTAGCAGGTGAATATGGACTGGGGCATAGAAATGAAAGAGGAAGCCGTCTGGTAGAATTTTGCACAGAGCACAACTTAATCATAGCTAACACTTGGTTTACGAATCATGATAGAAGGTTGTATACATTGAAGAACCGTGGAGATACTAAAAGGTATTAGATAGATTATATAATGGTAAGACAGAGATTTAGGAACCAGGTTTTAAATTGTAAGACATTTCCAGGGGCAGATGTAGACTCTGACCGCAATCTATTGGTTATGACCTGTAGATTAAAACTGAAGAAACTGCAAACAGGTGGGAATTTAAGGAGATGGGACCTGGATAAATTGAAAGAACCAGAGGTTGTTCAGAGTTTCAGGGAGAGCATAAGGGAACAATTGACAGGAATGGGGGAAAAAAATACAGTAGAAGAAGAATGGGTAGCTTTGAGGGATGAAGTAGTGATGGCAGCAGAGGGTCAAGTAGGTAAAAAGACGAGGGCTAGTAGAAATCCTTGGGTAACAGAAGAAATATTGAATTTAATTGATGAAAGGAGAAAATATAAAAATGCAGTAAATGAAGCAGGCAAAAAGAGATACAAACGTCTCAAAAATGAGATCGACAGGAAGTGCGAAATGGCTAAGCGGGGATGGATAGAGGACAAATGTAAGGATGTAGAGGCTTATCTCACTAGGGGTAAGATAGATACTGCCTACAGGAAAATTAAAGAGACCTTTGGAGATAAGAGAACCACTTGTATGAACATCAAGAGCTCAGATGGAAACCCAGTTCTAAGCAAAGAAGGGAAGGCAGAAAGGTGGAAGGAGTATATAGAGGGTCTATACAAGGGCGATGTACTTGAGGACAATATTATGGAAATGGAAGAGGATGTAGATGAAATGGGAGATACGATACTGCGTGAAGAGTTTGACAGAGCACTGAAAAACCTGAGTTGAAACAAGGCCCTCGGACTAGACAACATTCCATTGGAACTACTGACGGCCTTGGGAGAGCCAGTCCTGACAAACCTCTACCATCTGGTGAGCAAGTTGTATGAAACAGGCGAAATACCCTCAGACTTCAAGAAGAATATAATAATTCCAGTCCCAAAGAAAGCAGGTGTTGACAGATGTGAGAATTACCGAACAATCAGTTTAATAAGCCACAGCTGCAAAATACTAACACGAATTCTTTACAGACGAATGGAAAAACTAGTAGAAGCCGACCTCGGGGAAGATCAGTTTGGATTCCGTAGAAACAGTGGAACACGTGAGGTAATACTGACCTTACGACTTATCTTAGAAGAAAGATTAAGGAAAGGCAAACCTAAGTTTCTAGCATTTGTAGACTTAGAGAAAGCTTTTGACAATGTTGACTAGAATACTCTCTTTTTCCAATTCTAAAGGTGGCAGGGGTAAAATACAGGGAGCGAAAGGCTATTTACAATTTGTACAGAAACCAGATGGCAGTTATAAGAGTCGAGGGACATGAAAGGGAAGCAGTGGTTGGGAAGGGAGTAAGACAGGGTTGTAGCCTCTCCCCGATGTTATTCAATCTGTATATTGAGCAAGCAGTAAAGGAAACAAAAGAAAAATTCGGAGTAGGTATTAAAATCCATGGAGAAGAAATAAAAACTTTGAGGTTCACCGATGACATTGTAATCCTGTCAGAGACAGCAAAGGACTTGGAAGAGCAGTTGAACGGAATGGATGCCGTCTTGAAGGGAGGATATAAGATGAACATCAACAAAAGCAAAACGAGGATAATGGAGTGTAGTCGAATTAAGTCGGGTGATGTTGAGGGTATTACATTAGGAAATGAGACACTTAAAGTAGTAAACTAGTTTTGCTATTTGGGGAGCAAAATAACTGATGATGGTCGAAGTAGAGAGGATATAAAATGCAGACTGGCAATGGCAAGGAAAGCGTTTCTGAAGAAGAAAAATTTGTTAACATGGAGTATAGATTTAAGTGTCAGGAAGTCATTTCTGAAAGTATTTGTATGGAGTGTAGCCATGTATGGAAGTGAAACATGGACGGTAAATACTTTGGACAAGAAGAGAATAGAAGCTTTCGAAATGTGGTGCTACAGAAGAATGCTGAAGATTAGATGGGTACATCACGTAACTAATGAGGAGGTATTGAATAGAATTGGGGAGAAGAGGAGTTTGTGGCACAACTTGACGAGAAGAAGAGGCCGGTTGGTAGGACATGTTCTGAGGCATCAAGGGATCACAAATTTAGCATTGGAGGGCAGCGTGGAGGGTAAAAATCGAAGAGGGAGACCAAGAGATGAATACATTAAGCAGATTCAGAAGGATGTAGGTTGCAGTAGATACTGGGAGATGGGGGAACTTGCACAGGATAGGGTAGCATGGAGAGCTGCATCAAACCAGTCTCAGGACTGAAGACCACAACAACAACAACTACTACTGAAGGCACTAACTACTGATAGGCATAGATAGCAAATGAAAGATTTTGATGGATAACAAACAATGTATTTACCTTAATAACGTTCAAAATTCGTCATACATATCTATCAACTCATGACCTCCATCTGTACAAATTTCCTTTTTCTGGCGGTCACACGTCCAGATCGTCCGCTTATAGTAATCTCTCAAAACTCTGGCATCTCTCTCTCCACGTCCACCACTGCTGGCGGCTCACCTCCAACTGCCCAACGCTACGCGCTGTTCACATCCAACTGCCCAACACTACACAAGCGAATATTCCAACAATGAGTCCAACCAGTCACAGACTGCACACAGCACAGTCAGTGATTTTCATACAGAGCGCTACGTGGCGATACCAACATAAAAACCTAAACAGCCTACTTACAATACGTCTTTTCTCTTCGAATTAGATCTTTTAATCTCATTAAAATTTCGTCATTACTCTTTAAATGCGTGCTGGTAGGCAAACAAAGCGGACGATAAACTTGTTTTGTAGCGCTCTATCCGCGATAACTAGAAACCACAGTGTCGAGTACTAAAATGATTTCAGCTGCACTATGATCCTCTCAGAGAAAAGATGCAGCTGTCTGTGTGCTGCTACACATACTCTGATGTGACGCCATCACTCCCAGCACTAACTGTGCTACAGTACTCGGAGCACTATGGAAATAACACAGTTTCTAGCAATACTCCCACCATGCTATCTGAACTCTAAACAAGCGAGCAATGAAAAGTCAGAACTTGAAGGCTAATCGAAAATCGCTGTTTTACCCATGATACAAGGCTTCGAAAGATCCCACCATCATATTGTGAAATGTGGTATGTATTCTGCGTAACTGTGTGGTGTGAAGCGTCAGGTTACAGAACAGGAAGAAGTAGGTTCGCATTATGTTGTATGAAAACAGTATTTTTCCCTTCCCGTTTGTAACAGGTTCTGGAATCAGCAATGAAATTTATGTTATTCCTTGTCACGAATACTCAGCCACTTTATCTGAATACGTTGTGTATTTCGTTGGTGTGGTTATGTAGAAAAAATGTGAAGAATACGGCAACTAACGTTGAGGGTTTCAACTCCAAAGTTAGAGAAGAATTCTGCAGCAGAAAAAGGAGACACATGGACTGCTTTTTTTCGGCACTTAATCAATACTAGTTTTTTTAAATATCTATCTTGCGAATTCTTTTTTCATATGTTTTTGTAATACTGTGCCACAGGGTAAAACTTTGCGTGAGGCCCCGCTGGGAAT
Source organism: Schistocerca piceifrons (assembly GCF_021461385.2). Classification (NCBI taxonomy): domain Eukaryota; kingdom Metazoa; phylum Arthropoda; class Insecta; order Orthoptera; family Acrididae; genus Schistocerca; species Schistocerca piceifrons. The sequence continues at coordinate 1,185,947,869 of NC_060138.1, read as the reverse complement.
GACACTCGTATAAAAGTTTGAGTATAAATATACCATAACCATAGATTGTGTTAAGGGAGGATGTACGTAAGATTGGTACTAAAATTTGAAACATTTTTTGCAACCATTTACTTCTGTAGCACGTTTTCAGGGTTTAGGTCGTACAGCAAATGGTGTAAAAGTCATCTTGTTTCAACCAACCCGTAGTGTCACACCCCTTCTCTATACCACTTTGTCCCTTCAGTCGATGTTTGATTATTTCTTGCGGTCAGGGAAGTATCTAGAAGGCAATGAACAAGTTTACGATGTGTTATCTTTGCCAGCCATTACGTATTTTGTCTGCTGTTGTTGTCTGGTGAAACACAATAGCCGAACGAATGCTTCTGTTACCCCAATTGCAAGAAGTGCCCAAAGACAATGTTTTGTTCATTTATTTTTGTTAAAATACCCTTATATCATGCTTGTCTGGTGTTCAGCGATGGTAACACTGGAAGAATCACGACTCTTGTGAGAGTAGGATTTGTTGCTGGTTGTTTACTAAGAAACTATTGAAGATGATTTATAATGCGAATATTGCTTTTTGTGACATCTCAGTGAAGGATTTTGTCAAAAGGCCCGCCAAAAGGATCATCTAAGAAGCAAAGTGTTAGATGAGCTCCAAGAGGACAAAATGTATGGTTATGGCCAACATTAAGGTACTTTTTTATGGATTAAATACTAATAAATTCTATTTGCACTTCCCGCAACTTACATTTTTCTCCTGAAGCATTGTAGAAGAGAAGGTGAAATTTGTTACAAACTTTGTAAATACTGCACCACAAGTTTCCGTTGTAGAAAATTTTTTCAAGGTGCATTATTGCTGCCAAATTTATTTAAAATTCTGTGAAATAAACATTTCAATTTTCATACCTACACACTAAAAATTGATTGCGAGAATGCTACGGACGATATTAAAACCCTGGCGCACAGATTTGTTTATCAATCACTACGAGTAACGTATCGCATTGTGAGAGTGATATGTAAAGTAATCTTTGAGAAAATGTTCCCCGTGTGACAATAAGTGTTCCAGAAACATCCAGCATCGTCATTTTTTGACAAAAAAAACTAAAAAATTGCAGATTATACCGAATACCTTAACGACAAATACAAAAAAAAAATTATTCAAATGGCTCTGAGCACTATGGGACTTAACATCTGAGGTCATCAGTCCCCTAGAACTTAGAACTACTTAAACCTAACTAACCTAAGGACATCACACACACCCATGCTCGAGACAGGATTCGAACCTGCGACCGTAACGGTCGCGCGGTTCCAGACTGAAGCGCCTGGAACAGCTCGGCCACTTCGGCCGGCCGACGAATACCGCAATGACGAATACCTTAATGATAGTGTGTGCAAAATTTGATTTAATTATCTCTCAAAAAGCGATACTTACATTACCTTACACTTCCACATACAATTTTTGTCATATCCCCCCCCCCCTCCCCCATTAATTTTGGTGTTTATACGATTAGTAATTTAATGTCAGTGACCCTCATTGTATTGGTTTGCATCAGCTAAGCACTCCCTTGCTCCATGCAAGTTACATTCCTAATGTTTCACGACATCCGATGGTGAGTCACCGTGCAAAACTACAGATTTCTTCGCGCGCCTCGTAGATGACAGGGGACCAGAAACAGAGCCTTGGAGTACGAGAGCTGATGATGAGTTACTGTACAGAACTATTTGTAACTATGCACGTCTTGTAGATAACAGTGGACCAAAAACATGTCTCTCGACGTACGACTCCCGATTATGAGTCGCTGTTTCAGAATTCCGTGTTGCACTGGACGTTTGTTTTTCTTGCGGTCGACGTCGCCCGCGCGAGGAGTGGCTCGCACCTGCCGATACTCGACGCCAGAGACATCGCGGCGGCGCCAGCCACTGTGTGGGCGCCGGCCGCCGGCCGTCCATTATGCAGGAGCGCGGCGACTGCGTTTACTATCCATCCTTGGCAGACCGCTGCTCATTTACATATCTCGAGGCAGTTTTTCTCGCGCCTCTATGAATGTTGCAGGCGCCGCGGGGGCGACGCCGGGCTCGAGTGCTGCAATATTTCGGCGCCGAGTGTTCCGCTTTATGCAACGGATGCAGCGGTCGGCCGCCTGAATAAACAAAAGAACCGCCTCCCTCCGCGAGCTCTTAGATCCTCCCCGGGGTGCAGGGTGCGGGAGAGAAGAAGCGCCGCGGCCGTGGGAACCGCCGGCTGTGCTGTAATCTGCTTGACGGACGGTCGAGTGGTAGACTGGCGTCACGTGATGCGCGCGTGGAGGTCAGTCGGGTATTGATTGCTCTTAAACTATGCATTTTATGGTCCATATTGTCTGTACATTGTCACTTCTCAAACAACGCAACACTTTTTTTAACAACCTGTATAGAACAAGTAATATGATGGCACAGTTCGCCTTATCTCCTTAACGATTCGACATTCGCACACCTAAGCAAAAGCTATGCGAACGTCGAACGGTCAAAGAGATAAGACCCCAATATTGGTCACCCGCCAGTAGTTAAAACCATGGCGATGAGGGCCTTACGGTTCCTACTATCCACCAGACCGGCCACCAACCCGGAGCCGCCACATCAGAGGGCGCTGCGCTCCAACTGCAACATAATAGTCAAATTTAAATTGAACTTTGAAAAGGCGTTTCCAAAAGTATGCATGTCTGTAACAATACTTCACAAAAACAGATGGATAACAGCAGGTATTAAGAAGTCCTCCCAAAACAATTAAACACTTTGCAAGAACAGACATTATGTCTGATGGGATAACAGCACTCAGTGATTTTATAATGTTACTTATAATCCGTCTTGATTGCAAATTTTTTTTTATTCATATGACCGGTCATATGAATAAAAAAAATGCAATCAACACGGATTATAAGTAACATTACAATTAAACACCTCAGTTCCATGAAAAAGATTCGCAATGATCCAGAATTCTTAACTTTATATCATAGATACCAAAGATGTATAGGAAGGTGCTGATTGCTTGCAAAAACGTCATTTAATGACAAAGTAATATATAATGCAAAGAATAAAGGCAAAGCATTCCGGGATGTTATAAAAAGGAAATGGGGAGAGGCAAACAAACGCAGAATAACATACTGCTGTGGGAGTTATAAATGATCCACAACACTTAGCAAATTATGTAAACGAGCACTTTTCAACTATTGCAGTGCAGTTACAACGAAAATTCCCCCAAACAAATATAACACTTGTAAAATAGTGATGCACTAAATACAATGGTGTTACTTCCAACCACAGAAAATGAAGTCAGTAAAACAATTCAGAAACTAAAAAATAAAAATTCAGTAGGCTTAGATGAAGTACCAATGCGTGTACTGAAACAATGCTTAGGGATTATATAAGGCCCTTAAAAAATATAGTAAATGAATCCTTCACATCAGGGACATTTCCAGGGCAGTTAAAACAGGCAAGGGTTGTACCTTTGCTTAAGAAAGGTAATGCAGAAGACATAGAAAATTAATGGCCCATTTCCCTGCTCTCAGCATTCTCAAAAATAACAGAGGCTATTAAGAAAGACAGATTAACGAATTTCCTGAATAAATGCAATCTTTAAAGCTAATCACGGTCTGGTTTCCGAAATGGCAAAATACAGAGTCAGCCATAGTAAAATTCACAAAAGTTATGCTTGATGCTCTTGATAAAGATGAGTTTGTCACAGGCATATATTTTTGATCTTTCAAAAGCGTCTCATATGGTCGACCACAAGATTCTATTAAATAAATTTGAAGCACTGGGAGAAAGATGGGTAGCAAACGAATTGTTTCGATCATACAGATAGGGCACAAAGAGTAGAGATAACACATACATCACATCAAGGACATTTTCAGAGCTAAACATTTAGTAAAACCTTTATCGGAATGAAAATACATTAATATAGAGGTTCCTCAAGGTAGCATATTAGGACCAATACTGTTCCTGATATACATCAATGACTTTCCCAGTAGTGTTACTCATGGTGAAAAAATCCTCTTCGCTGATGACAGCAATATTTGCCGAAAAAGCAAATGAAACTCTCAAGGAAGTTTATGGTTGGTCAATAAGTAATAAAGTGACAATGAACATAAAGAAAACTAATGCCATGAATTTCAGTTTGAAGAGGAAAAACGACAATGTTAAATTAAATGTAGATGGCACCTCTATTGACTGTGTAACAAATGCAAAATTTCTAGGAATGAATGTTGATTCTCAGTCAAAGTGGTGTGAACACACAAAGATACCTGCAAACAGAATGTCACCAGCTTGTTATGCCCTTAGAATCCGATCATCAGTGTGTAACATGCAGTGCCTTTCAGTTACATATTATTCATATGTACACTCAGTTCTTAGCCATGAAATTCTTTTTGGGGAACAAATGCACAAAATATGAACACAATTTTCAAGCTCCAGAAAAGAGCCATAAGAATAATAACCAAAAATACTAGTCGAGCTCACTGTTAAGATCTGTTCAGAACAGTGGGGGTTTAAACTGCTCCATGTGAATACATTTACCAGTCAGTTGTACACATCAAATATAACATTGGTAATTACTGCACAAACAGCTCTGTCCATGACCATGCAACAAGAGATAGACTCAACTTACATATACCAAGAAAAAATAAACATAAGACTCAAAACAGCATTTTCTACTAAGGAATAAAACTGTACTATAAATTACCAAAAGAGATTAAAGAAATTGCCAATACACTTATTTAAAAAGGCAGCTATAAATTACCTGTAATGCAATACATTTTATACATTGAAGGATTACTTAGCTAAAACAGAGTAGGCGTTTGATAAAAAATTTTATACAAATAAAAAATAATAATAATAATGATTATAAAATATCCAACATATCCACGTAACACCTTCACTTTATGTTTGTTCCTTCTTTTTTTCATTTCTAGAAATACTCACCCCCAAGCTGTGCATAGCGCAATACTAAAACCTCTTCCACTTTCTGAGCTCAACATCTCACTCATTATGGAGATATGCTGTCTCAGTTTTTCAGGATACTAAATGTGAAGTTGCGGTAGACAAAATGGCCCAGAGATCACCTGTGTGTGTGTTTGTGTGTGTGTGTGTGTATGTGTGTGTGTGTGTGTGTGTGTGTGTATGTAGTGAGTGAAGTGTTATGAAACAATGTGTGTATAGTGTGTGCAGTGACTGATAGTGAGATATGAGTGAACAATGTGGCATTACATTGTTTAATAAGTTCTTTGTAAAAAAAGTATTGTATACCAGGAGTAAATCTAATGATTGTCTCTAACTAGAAATCTGTAAATGTATGTGTATACGAATTGGCTTATTTCAAATTGATCTAAATTTGTGAATACTTTGACATGTCCTATATCCTTGTAAAAAGAGATCTATGGTTGAATAAAGCTACTACTACTACTACCACTACTACTACTAAAGAGCTTAAGAGTAGTGATATCGATACACTGCGAGAAATCTGCCACGGCCCACACGCCACCTCGACAAAAACGAGCAAACTACACGTATTCAGGATGTTGGCCGTGCAGCAGACGTCATCCAGCGTCTCTGGAAGTCGAATCTATGACACCATGTTGCTCGGACAGCATTTCTTGACGACCTGACCAGAGAGGAAAACCAAGTCGTACAAAATCATTTATTTACTGTTTCATCCAGCAGTTTTCGCCTGTTATGACGCAACATATAGGAAAGCCGCCATTTGAGAAACACAAGCCAACATGGCTCATATAAATATAAGCTAATTTAGATTATCAGTATCAGTTGTGCTCAGTAGTGTCCAGTCGTGTACAGTTTGCCCACTTATGCAGTCGACGCTAGCAGATTCTCAGGAAAAGAAGTTCGCTTGTAATCCGAAATATAGTAACCAGATTCCGTCGTCAGACTTCGCTTCCATTAGCTGTAGTCAGCTTCCTGAGCTGTGTCTGTGTGCAGTCTATTTAGCACCGTCGGCCACCAACTGGGTGACTTCCAACAGCCGCTGGGCGGCCTCATTGTCGGATGTGCGTTCAAGTCTGGGTCATCTAGTTTCCCAGTCACCATCGCCCGGTACGGGCACATTTCGTGCTGTTTCTCTCTCAGATTATACATACGCCAACCGTGCCTGCTCCAATATTTTGTGGTCGAGTTTCGGAAGTAGCCCAGCCAATAGCCGCATCTCCCTTCTATCAGCGCTCAGTTACACGCCGCCACTAGCTGCTATCGTGCCACAAGCTGACCTCCGTGCGGAGTACTGCAGACGCCGCTTAGCTTCGTCGGCTGCAGTCGCCTACCTCGTGAAGGCTGGAGACAGTTTCTCCAGCTTCAATTCCGTCACTACTGTAGCTTTTATAAATAAAAGACTTTCTCAACCAAAAAATTTTATGTAACAGGCCACCATTCGACACCTGCCACCAACACCAAAAAAGCTCCTGGAGCGAATGGAATCGCATCCTGATACATCACCAGCCAATCACATTCCATCATAAGGGTTACGCTGCAAACCTCAACAAACTTGTATATGGTTCGCAGATCTGCCGCCGAAATACCTTTGGTGTAACGAGATTGTCATGTGCTGGGTGTTTGCTTTTGTTGGCAGCTATGCTACGCAAATTTACAGAGCTTCTTACTCCGGTGTGTTGTAGGGTGAGTGGATCACGCCTTTCCTACTTCTTCCTGGGTGTGTTGGAAGTTGTCCTCACGTCGGAATCTCTCTCATGGATGCGTTTCTTCTTTTAGTTCATCTGGTTCATGTTGCGGCGTGCCTTCACTCCAGCAACGGGTCTGGCCACCTTGTGGTCGGGCGCCAGTGCACTTGGTGAGGGGTACAACAAGCGCAATCTGCCAAGCGCTTTACCGCTTACTCCCCTGATGTGCGCATTCCACGTCAGGCGCTCGTCCAGAGTGACGCCTAGGTAGCGTCCGGTGTTCGACGATGGGATGGGGCCTCCCGTGATGCTGAGTGGCTGGAGGTCGGCAGGAACCATCTTTCTGGTGAAGATCACCGCCTGACTTTTGGCTGCGTTGAACTTGAGCCGCCATTTGGTGGCCCAGGCCCCAAGGACATCGCAAGCCGATTGCAGGCGGTGACGCATCAGCCTGGCGTTGATACTTCTGCCGTAGAGCGCTGTATTGTCCGCGTGGAGCGCAACGTGCACACGCTGCCTCCTCGGAACGTCGGCGGTGTATAGTGAGTACAGCAAGGGGCCGATGACGGACCCTTGCGGTACCCCAGCTGCTATGGGGCGTGCTGTCGACGTCCCGTCGTCGGCGAGCACGTGGAAGGTGCGCCCAGTCAGGTAGGATTTGAGCAGGCGGGCGTGCGACATTGGTAGGCCCTTTGTAAGTAGTTTATACTCAAGGCCGTCGTGCCACACGCTGTCGAAGACTCTGGAAACGTCCAGGAGTACCGCCCCAAGATACTCGCGACGCTCCAGCGCCCCCATCGCCTGCTTTACCAGTCGAAGCAGTAGATGCTGCGTGGAGTGGCCCCTCCTGAAGCCGAACTGTTCGTCATGGAGCAGGCCTTCCTCCCCGACGTGTCGCCAGAGCCTCCTGACGTACAGCCTCTCGAAGACCTTCGAAACTGCGGGCAACAGGCTGATGGGCCTGTGGTTTTGTGGCAGCCGCAAGTCTTTTCGCCCTTGGGGACAGCTACAACTTCCGCATGTTTCCACGCAGATGGGAATCTGCAAGTCCCGAGCACGGAGTTGAAGATCTTCGTAAGTTGCCCCACGGCGCTCGGCGGCAGCATCTTCAGCAGCTGGCTGCTGATGTTGTCGCACCCTCCTGCCTTCCTTGTCTGCAGGCGAGCGAGCTGTTGCGCGACCTCATCCTACGTCACTTCCGCGATGACGTCGTCCACGTCTCTGTGCGCCAGGTACTCAGGAAGCGGCTGTTCTACCAAACGGACGTGTTCTTCGTTCACGACGTCCTCCACCGGCGCGAAATTGGCGGCGAATGCGTCGGCAAACGCGCCGGCTTTGGCGTCGGGCTCGGTGATGACGTCACCGCCAACCTGTAGCGGCGGCACTCGCTGGCGTTGTTGCACGAAGCTTTTGGTCACTCTCCAGGCGGATCCGTCCTCTATCCTGAGAGTGGCAATTCCTCCAGCCCAGTCGCGGTTGCGGTGGTTTGCAATTGCATACTTGATTTCGCGACGCATGTGGTTGATAGTGGCCTTCGTTGCCGGCTGCCGAGTAATCTGCATTTCTCGGAACAGTCGGTTTTTCTCCCGGATGGCCTGGAGGATTTCTGGTGGGAGCTGCTTCGATTGATCCCGTGGGCGTCTTGTTTCACGCGGCGTGGCTGCTGCTGCCGCTTCGTGCGTCAGACGTGTGAATGCGACAAGGGCCGCATGTGTTGGCAGCTAACAATTACATACAGCTTGTATGGCGGGCGCGGACCGCAAAGAGAACACCCAGGACTGCAGCGGACGGAAAAGGGAATGGTTATGCTGCAGAAGATCGCAGCAAGCGGACGCGGACCGCAGAGGGAGCGCCTGGTGAAGGGGGAAGGCCACAGGCATAAATACTGCACAAGTTCCACTCGAGGAGTAGCCACAGGTCGCACCTGATGAAGATAACAAGTTACACTACCGAAATATCGTGCAAGTACGATGCTGATATCCGGCAGAACACCCGACAACCCAAGATGTCAATAATATTGTGCATTACTCACATTCACTATTTCCCAAATTCTGTAATTCAAGAAGAAAATCTAATGCTACATCCAACTCCTTAGCTGATTTGACCGACAACACTCCCTCTTTTCACAACAAGCCAGTTAAGGAATTCGATACTTTGGCAAACACCTCAGAGAACCCTTACCTCAATTCTCTCTTAACACATTCGCAATTGCGGTCGAAGGTATTTCCTGACTATCGATTGTCCGACAGACGCTGTTCATTCCTTGCACTAGTTCTAATGACTCATTTGCTTGACTCCACCACCTTGGCGCTCAGTTGCTTCAGTAATCATTAATTCCTCAAATTTCCCCTGCAACGATTCAGAAACAGACCTGTTCCCATTGGAGCTACGCAAATCCTGGACTCTGTTCGCATAATGGGCAGCACGCACCCTATTTCTATCCACTTGAACATTCAAAGACTTAGCAACTTCAAGAAAGGACGCTGAAGATGTAAGTTCAACTAAGGCACAAGCAGTACTAAAGGTGATGCTAGTCACATCGTCTGCCTATATATATATATATATATATATATATATATATATATCAAACAATTTTTCTGTCACTGGACTGTACATTAATCAACTGCACATACCACATAACTCGTATGTTAAACTATGAACATTAGCACATATAATTCAAAATTTAACCCTGATGAAGCCCCACCATCAATAAGCATCAGACTGGCACTGAAGGTGTCAACCCAGAACTACCGAGTAAAATTTCAGTTTTCTTTTTTAAAACAAAACACTAGCAGATTTAATTCTTAACACAGTTCTGGTCAACCCCCAGCCTCAAATTTCCCCAACCGACACTGAAGCAGTCGGCTCAAAATTTTTGACTTAAAAATTCAGTTACCAAGGGAAGTACTTATTTCTCGAGACACAATTGCTGGTCAAACTCAGCTTCGATCACAGACAGTCAAGGCCCAAGATTCGTACTGGTATTGGTAGCTTAACTTCAGTAACTATGAACCAGTCCAAAATTCAAATCCCAATACAACGACTGTTCTGGGCTCAAATCCACTTACTATTACTGCCAAGGAACGAGGAGGGGCCAAAGGCTGCCACTCGTAAAGAAATGTAGACACTCTTGAGATACAATCACACAGAGCTCAAAATAGCCCATTTGCTCAAACGACCGCCACACGTCTGATTCAACTCGACAATCGCTGCCTGCCTCCACACAGTCCACAAGTCTTCATTAGCAAACTCGCAGTCGATCTTACGAGAAATCTTAATTCTTGTATATATGGTTCTCGGGGGAGACGTCTAATGTCACAGTGAAAACTCCACAATATTTCATCAGCGCAACTGGCCGACATCTTCAGGTGCGAGGAACACACTGTTAAGGCAGGACCAGAGCCCCCTATTTATGCCAGTCTTAGGCAGGAGGTGCGCATGCGTGGAGGCGCCAAATTCGATGGCCAAGAGCGACGATATCAACCGATAGCTGGAAGAACAGCAACGCCACCTACAGGATGAAGAACCAAAGACTTCAGCGCACTCGCGGAGGTTGCCGCTGCTGCTGTGCGCTGCCATCGGCCGCCCCGGCGACCTCTGTCGGAAGCCGCAAACGAAAATGCGCGTCCGCGTAGGCGCGTGACAATCCTCCCGTTGTCAACAGAATATTTATGTGGCTGGCGAATCGTCATCCGTCGTATGACCAACAGTACTCCTCTCTGCACGATGCGACTTCAATATGGCCGCTGCTGAATCCCAAGCTGTACTGAGCTGAAAGCCCGTGTCTCTGTTTACAAGATTCGTCGAGCTACGTGTTTCCACTGCTTCCTTAATAACACTGTCCCAGTACGAATTCGTCGATGCGAGAATTTTGGTGTGTTGATAATTCATAGAATGGCCTGTATTGAGACAACGCTCGGCCACTGCAGACTTCTCTGGTTGCTCCAGACGAGTGTAGCGTCGGTGTTCAGTACATATCTCTTCTACAATGCGACAAGTTTATCCGACGTAAGACATGCCGTAGCTACAAGGAATCTCGTAAACACCGGGTCTTCTTAGGCCAAGGGTGTCTTTAGATGAGCCCAAGAGAGCTCTGAGTTTTGCCGGCGGACGAAAGACACATTTAACTTCATGCCTCTTTCAATTTTCGAAGAGACACCGTCGATGTATGGTAGGATGACGATTCCCCTTTGTTCTTCGCCTTCTTCCAGTTCCTCAAGTTGGGTAACACGCTTCGGGTGTAAGGCACGGAGAATCTCCCGTTCGGAGTATCCATTTTGTTGGAAAGTGGTAAGCAGATGGAGTAGCTCACTGGATAAGCTGTCTGAGTCTGACATGGCTCGTGCTCTGTGAACCAACGCCCTAAGTACGCCACTTCGTTGAGAAGGATGGTGACAACTGGTGGCCTGTAAGTATAAGTCTGTGTGTGTTGGTTTACGGTACACTGCGTGACCTAATGTGCCATCTTCTTTTCTCCGGACCAACGCGTCCAGGAATGGAAGTTAGCCGTTTTTCTCCACCTCCATAGTGACATTGATGTTGGGATGAAGCGAGTTAAGATGCTCAAGAAATACATTCAGCGATGCAGTGCCGTGAGGCCAAATAACAGCGACCTCTGTCGGAAGCCGCAAGCAAAAATGCGCGTTTCTTTCCTTCCAGCTATCGGTTAATATCGTCACTCTTGGCCATCGAATTTGGCGCCTCCACGCATGCGCACCTCCTGCCTAAGACTGGCATAAATAGGGGGCTCTGGTCCTGCCTTAACAGTGTGTTCCTCGCACCTGAAGATGTCGACCAGTTGCGCTGATTAAATATTGTGGAGTTTTCACTATGACATCCGACGTCTCGCCCGAGACCCATATATACAACATATCCGTCGGGAAAGCCTCAAGCATCAAATCTTAATTCTTGTTATTAGGACGGAATTGACACAAGAGACATATTCAGGCGGACCTAAGCACCACCTATGACATGCATCTCGTCGCTGATCCACCAGGAAGTCCTGCCCGACCTCAGTCTCCGAAGCGTTGTTCCCTAGTCGCTGACCTCAGACCAAAAGGGTCGCTCCTACCCACAATGCTTGATTCAGGTCGCTCCATAGCGCTATCAGAATTTACGGCGGCCCAGGCGTTAAATACAGACCCGCGCTCTTCAGTCAAGGCAAGCGGCTGCGGGAATCTTAATTTGCAGCGCACGTGGAGACGGGGTGTACCGTCACGCTTTAGGAATGGATACTGGTCCTGTATAGTTTTGAAGGGGATCCGATTTTCCTTGAAAACTAATGGCGAGTTCAGGTAACGATAAATGGGGGTGGATAGCGATCAGGCACGCTTCTCTCCATAGCAGACAACAAAACCTCAATAATAGTGAGATCTGGTGATTGTGGTGGCCGGGAAAGATGAGACAAGTCATCCACATGCTCAAAAAACCTGTCGTAGAACACTCGATGTTTGTGAACAGGGGCCTTTTAACACATCATCGCCATCGGAGAACAACCATTGCACCATGGGATGCAAATGATCAGCCGAAATTGTCGCATAATCCTTGTCAGTAATACAGCATTTCAGAGTAACCGCGGCTCCTGTGGAATAACTCTTTATGGCTGCCCAGATCATCATTAATCCCCTCACCACTCACTCATGGGTCATAAACTCGTCCAGACATTGTAAGTATTGAGAAACAAGACTCATCCGACCAAATGAGTTTCTTTCATTCCTCCATAGTCCATGTTTTGTGTCTTAGATATCATGTTTTCCTCTTACGGGCATTTGCATCTCCAGTTAACGGGCAGTTGCATTACCAACGAGAGGCGTCGAAATTCTAGCTGGCCCTGCGGTTCCCTGCTTATGAAGCTCCCTTCGTGTAGTTTTGGTGCCGACCAGGTTCTCTAATGCAAATTTTAGTAGTGCGGCGACCATTGCAGTTGTCCTTTTGGTATTTATGTAGACAATAACGGTTCTCGAAAGAAAGATACCATTGATGACCGTGCAGCTTTCTCTAGAATAAATGACAATTAATTGAAAACCTCAGCTGCTGACAGGTGTTGTTGATATAACTCGATGGGGACAGCTGAGAATGTGTGCCCCGAGCGGGATCGAACCCGGGATCTCCTGCGTGCATGGCAGACGCTCCATCCATCTGAGCCACCGAGGACACAAACGAATAGCGCTACTGCAGGGATTTATCCCTTGCACGCTTACCGTGAGACCCACATTCCCAACTGTCCACAATTCTACGTACGTAATATACCTAATAGATATTTTCCCATCCACTCATTACTCGCGCAAACTTTGGCGATTCCCGTAAGAGTTCGAGCAACCTGTGCGAATGCGCACAGACGAAGGTCAATTGCTGGGTAGCCTTTAACTATATATATATATATATATATATATATATATATATATATATATATATATATATATATATATATATATATATAGTTTGTGTGTGTGTGTATGAAGACAGTAACTGTTCTCGAAAGAGCAGATACTGTTGATGACCGTGCAGCTTTCTCAAGAATAAATGGTATTTTATTGAGACCCCCCCAGCTGCCGACAGGTGTTGTTGATATAACTCGATGGGGACAGCTGAAAATGTGTGCCCCGACCGGAACTCGAACCCGGGATCGCCTGCTTACATGGCAGACGCTCTATCCATCTGACCTTCGTCTGTGCGCATTCGCACAGGTTGCCCGAGTTCTTACGGGAGTCGCCAAAGTGTGCGCGAGTAATGAGTGGATGGGCAAATATTTATTAGGTACTTTACATATGTAGAATTGTGGACAGTTGGGAATGTGGGTCTCAAGGGAAGCGTGCACGGGATAAGTCCCTGCAGTCGCGCTATTTGTCTCTGTCCTCGGTGGCTCAGATGGATCTCACACTTACGTCTGCTGCGCCGTTGTCCTACAAGCCTCACGAGGTCGCTTCTGACGGCGCTACGACCTGCTTCACTAAGAGCGCCGGTGCCACTACACGACATCCCAGCGCCCCTTTTAATATAGGACGTTTCTATTTAGAAAAAAGTTATTCCAGTGTAGCGCTTACGACACCACGAATGGCCACAACTCGACGCCTATATCACGACATGCTGCAACGCCGCCTCCTAAATGTGGTCGAACTGAAATATCCTGACGTACGGTGGCGCGTGGTGTGGAAGACTGTACAGGATGCCATGCTTGATTCCGATGTTGTTTCCCAATGGTACGTGGTCGTTAATGGGAAGCTGGTGACGCGAGAACGTCTCTACAGTATCCACATGGCAGAATCTCACAATTGTGTGGGTTGTAATACAGTAGATTCTGACGAGCACCGCCTCAGCTGTGGCGAGGCGGGACCGGTTTGGCACCTAGTGCGGCAGATGCTGGCTTATCTCTTGCGAGTTACGCCGTAGCATATATCTGCACGCACGTTATTGTTTCCGGTTGAGACATTTTACCCCAAGACTCGAACCAACTCCGTCACCTGGATACGTGGACATAGGGTCCATTACCTCTGTCGTGACGGACACAAGAATTTACTTGACTTCTGGCTCTATTTGCAAGAAAGACATAATGCTATTTCCGGGCATACCAAATGTCGACAATGCTTCGCAAACTACCTATGGAGTGCCTTCCACAGCCCGCCGTGTAGCTGGAATGTTCCAGGCAGTGGTAGATGAGGTCAGAACGAACTGCAAACGATTGTATATTGAACTACCTTTATCAGTGGGCGCAGTCGCTGGGAAGCCTAACTAAGAAGTGGTAGCTTTATTTTTATGTTATTTATGTTTACTGTCTTCGATGGTGTCTTCATTCTGTTTTAGTTTTCCGGGCTTGATAAAGTATGACTGTTCGCACATTGATATCTAAATAAAAAATAATCAAAAAATTAAAAACAATAAAAAACTACCTTCCGCACCCTACTAGAAATACCCCTCCCCCTTCCTTTCATCGGGTTTTTGTGGGTTCACGCACGCACGTTAGTCCCGGAAAGTGTAGTTTCTTCACGTTTTACATGGGGGGTGGTTACGTATAGTTAGGAAGTTAGAGTTCATTTTTGTTTGGCAGGGACACAAGTGGCGGTGCCCCGTAGGGATGGCTATGATTTTGTTTTATTTCTTTTGTTAGAGAAAAAACTAAAAGAAAGTTGTATACAGCGTCTGCCATGTAAGCAGGAGATCCCGGGTTCGAGTCCCGGTCTGGGTACACATTTTCAGCTGTCCCCATCGAGTTATATAAACAATGCCTGGTGGCAGCTGAGGGTTTCAATTAATTATCATTTACTTTTGATACTTTTCATCACAATGACCGTCTATCCCCAACACTCGACACACACTTTCGTCTGCGTTGTGACTGTACGGATAATGTTTCCTCCGCTTTCCCTGTATGCGGTATAGATTTTCCATATGGTGCCTCTGGAATCTCTTAGCAATTCGACACCTTTGGTTACGGAAGCACACGTTACAAAAGTGCTAACTGTCTGTCGACGTTCGAACTCACTTAGCTCGGGTACAGCGCACTCACAACTACAGAGAATACTGTTCTGACTAATACTGATACTTGCAACGTATCTATCACATCGCGGAAGTGCGTTCATGGTAAAAGACTTTCATCAACGCTCGTTGCCAATTTGTACAGGCCTCGTCAGTGCTGTTGTGGAGTCCTTGTGTGTGAGTTCGCGGAACGGCTTCTGGTGCAGTACACCGCTAAGACTATTTCTTACTGCCACTATTACACACCTCTGACCCAGGGTCAGCTAACACGATAGGAGAACGAATTTTCTAAAACACTCCAACACATTAGTAACAAAGTCGCACAAATGAGTTAAGACGTTTACTTATCTTTGTGACTAGTTGAATACTGAAGTTTGCAACGCTGGTTGTAATAAAATATAAAAGAGTCCCACAGTAGCTAATTGCAAGTAATCGTAGGTAAACTTCACAGTACATAGAAAGCGCGTTTTACAGAAACTGTCTGTTCATTTCTAAGACTTCACTTTACGACGTTTGCTGTCTAAGTCAGCCCTGAACGATGATCTGCAAGGGTGGTTTGAAAAGTTCTCGAAACGGAATAGAGGAAAAGTACTTACATCACTGAAACTTTTTTTATTTTTCATTGTAGTCTTCTATAGATTAATGCACGTGGTCAAACGATGTCCCAGTGCCTTGATCTCATCTCGAAAATGATTTTCTTCCAGGCCTGCAAAATAGTTGTCAACTCCGGCTATCAATTCTTCGTTTGAAGTGAATCTACGTCAACCAAGACAAATTTTCAGTTTTGGGAAGAAATGGAAGTCTGACGGAGCCATATCAGGTGAATTAGGAGGGTGTGACAACAATTCATACCTGAGTTCGCGTAATTTTGCAATGGCGACTGCACATGTGTGCGGGTGCGCATTATCTTGATGGAAGATGACTTTTTTCTTTGCTAAACCCGGCCATTTTTCGCGTATCTTTTGTTGCAGTCTGTCCAGAGAGTTAACACAGTACTCTCCAGTAACTATTTGCCCAGTGGGAAGAATCCCCTTCGCATGCCATAACAGTGATGGCATGACCTTTACCGCCGAAGGAATTGTCTTTGCTCTCTCTGGTGGCGGAGAATCAGCATGTTTCCACTGCTTTGGTGTTGTTTTGTCTCTGGGGTATACTAGAAAAAAAATCGCTCTGAGCACTATGGGACTTAACATCTGAGATCATCAGCCCCTAGAACTTAGAACTACTTAAACCTAACCAACCTAAGGACATCATACACATCCATGCCCGAGGCAGGATTCGAACCCGCGACCGGGTGTAGTAGAGCATCCATGTTTCATCTGAGGTTACAAAGCGGCAAAAAATCATGTTCGTTTCCGATATGTCCATTCTCATCCGTTTTTGATTCGGCGTCATGACTCGCGGTACCCACCTTGCAGATAATTTTTTTCATTTAAAAGTCTTTAGTTAAAATATGATATACCGTTTCAGATGACATCTGGCAAGTGTGAGAAATTTCAGGCATTTTCAATCGGCAATCCTCCATGACCATTTTGTGCACTTTTGCAATGATTTCTGGAGTAGTAACACGTCTAGGCTGACCACTGTGCGGATCATCATTTCAGCATTCATTTGTTCGCTTGGCAGCAGTTGACTATGAAGGATCAGAGTCCCCCAGTATATTCTAGAAATCGGCGTGAATGTCCTTTGCTTCCATACCTTTCTTTACGAAATACTTAATCACTGCTCGAATCTCGATTTTATCCATCTTCGCAAATCACTACGCGGGAACAACAACAGAGCCACGTCCCGCCACAGCTCTCTCATCCGAGAGCACTGACGTGGCACGTGTTTACAGGCAACAGCCCAATGAATATAAAGTGAAGAACTCGTTGCGCTAGCGCTGACCTCTCATGGTGATGCCGAGAACTTTCCAAACCACCCTCGTATACCCAAGTGGGCCAGAGCTGCTCTTCTATCTTACGAGCAGGCTTCTGTCCGTTGTCATTCGCTCACTGGCGGATTGTACTCGGTCGGCAATTGGCCGCGACGAAGTCGATATCTTCATCCTCAACACCTGCCCTGGCGCTAGTGGAACTCGCTCAAGTGGCGAGTCTCTATGGCGCTGGCACCAGCTCGCATGTTTGCGCCTGTTGTGCTTTTTCCCTGGCTATGTCTTCTTCCGACGACACAGCAAAAAACAACAGCAAAACCTGCAGCCTAGGCTAGCAGCAGCATGTATGTTCAAGCATGCAATTGTCACTGTGTTGCCTTTATTTTTGAAATACCCGTCTATTATTTCCACAGTAAACTGAGTACGTTATGCTTACGACCACATGGTAGGAAAAGAGTTAGCTTTTTATCGATACAACGACTAATACAATTTCATTATTTTAATATTTTACACGCATAAGGTATCTCATCGATTTAATCATTAGGAACTACTAATGAAAATAATATGACAGCAAAATTTAAAATGGTTCAAATGGCTCTGAGCACTATGGGACTTATCTTCTGAGGTCATCAGTCCCCTGGAACTTAGAACTACTTAAACCTAACTAACCTAAGGACATCACACACATCCATGCCCGAGGCAGGATTCGAGCCTGCGACCGTAGTGGTCACGCGGTTCCAGACTGTAGCTCCTAGAACCACTCGGCCACCCTGGCCGGCGAAAATTTAAAACACAAGGAAATTATTGAACAGGTGGAATCAGTTTTTACTTTAAGATCGACACTTCTCTAATCTGATATGTGTTAGCCTTAGTGGGTACAAATGATGGTGGCAGCCAATATGATTAGGCGTGGGCTTGGGAGACGGGAGGCGAGATGTGGTCAGTGATCAGTAGAGATTTATTTTGCGCCAAAAGCAAGAGACCAGTAGCAGGCTACCTACATTTTATCTGTCATTCATTAGCGTATGAAAAGTATGTTAGTTACATGCGTGAATTATTCTCCGCATCGATTTGTGAATTGCCTGAACATGTGAACAACAAAAGGTTGTAATTACTCTGGTTTTGTTATTTGATGAAGAGTTCAATCTGTAAATACCTGCATAACTTTTGAAATCTCGACTATGTCACATAATAGCTTAAAATTCTGTTTGAAAAATAGTAGTTAATTCGTTTCAGGTAATGCTACCTACTCAAAATAAGACACCTAGCCTTTCGATGTTCACGAACAACCAATTGAAATGAAGACGACAAGTAAGTACAGTGTTAAGACTGGTAACACTTTCCGACTACCGCAGGGGCTACAGTGTCAGTATAAATGAGGCCGGTTCCTTGAACAGAGTGGTAACAGTAAAGGGAAGGTTATTCTTAGTCATTGAAACATAGTGTTTGGGAGGGAATTCATGTTTGGACTATAAACAGCTTCGTAGTTCTCATTTACAAACGAATGTTTTTCTTTCTCCCTTAAACTTGAAACACCCCCTTTGATAAATTAATGAATTATTACTGTGCTGATAAACCTCTATATTATCTGAGTTTCAAACAGCTGAGCAAAACTGAACGTACTGAGACATTACTCTCTTTACTTACTCTGATCAACACTGAACTAACACACAATATTTTTAGCGCAACGCAATCTGACTTTCAATAACCCTTGCAGAAGAATGGCCCTGACTAACAATAACCTGTGCTTTTCATGAATCACTTACCTCACAAAAATCTTCGTTACCCGAAGTACTGCAATATAGCGAGCGCCACTACTGCTAGCTAAATAAAAGATTCTAACTACTGAAGGCACTAACTACCGATAGGCATAGTTAGCAAATGAAAGATTTTGATAGAGAACATACAATGTATTTACCTTAATAATGTTCAAAAGTCATCATATATATATCAGTTCATGATATCCAATATTACAAATTTGCTCTTTCTGATGGAAACACGTCCAGATCGTCCGATTTCAAAATTCTGCCATCTCTGTCGCCAAATCCATTACTGCTGGTGGCTCACCTCCAACTGCGCAACGCCACGCGCTGTTCACATCCAACTGCCCAACACTACAGTGGCGACTATTCCAACAATGCTAACCAGCCACAGACTGCACACAGCGCAGTCAGTGATTTTCATACAGAGCGCTACGTGGCGTTACCAACATAAAAACCTAAACAGCCTACTTACAAACTAATGAATCTATATTACCAAACTACTACCCCTGAAGGCATTACTAGTTTCACCTTGCCTATCTAAGTGCTACCAGCGAGAACAAAAATTTTATTTTCCATACGTCGCGTAGTTACTGATCGAATTTTAAAAATTAAAGTACTGTCATTATCTGCTCTTTAAAGCTACAATATCTATTTACAGGTTGAAACATTAATAAAACTATTACAGTTAGTATTACACCTGGATATTCTATGGAAAAAATATCAGTTGATCAACGAAATCTTTTCAGATTTCATGCGAGTAGCACAAGGGAACCTGGTAGCGCCACAGTGAGGATGCAAATCAGGTTTGTTTAAAATACTTGCTATAAGGTCGTAATGTTAGTTACCTTTGAGATTCGACGTGGTAAGTTGACATTAGTCAAGAATGCCTTTAAGGCGATAATTATGTCATAATCAACACTTCCCTGACTTTGAACTAATTCGTGTAATAAGACAAGAAGATGTATGTTCCTTCTGCGTTACTGCAGAAAGATTTGTCAGGAATGTAGCAGCTGCATATGAATGTTGGCTGCTGTCGTCACGAGAATGTACGGTAGCAAGAAGGACGAGGTCCTAACTGCCTCGTGGCACTACCGAGAGGGAAGGAAATCGTGTTCAGCATATAGCTTTGGCGCATCTTACTGCATCTACGGCAGCAATTTGAGCACCACAGAGACACACCAACTGTTACAAATCTGTTACTCCAAGACAGCTCCAAGACAGACGTCCTATAACGGGCGTACCATTATACCCAAACCAACGCCGTTTGTTACGTCCTTGGTGTCAAGCGAGTCCTCACTGGAAGACAGGCTGGAGGTCTGTGGTGTTTTCTGATGAAATCTGGAGCTGCCTCGCTGCCAAAGATGGCCGTACCTTGGTTAGAAGTACGCCAGTCGAGAGCCTGCAACCAGCCTGTCTACGTGCTAGACACACTGTAATTACACCTGGAGTTAAGGTCTGGGATGTGATTTCGTAATCTCGTGGTTACCCCATGCATCCTAGCTGCAACATTGTATGTCAGGCTGTTAATTAGACATGTTGTGCTGCCATTCATGAACAGCAATCCAGTGGGTGCTTTCCAACATGATAACGCTCGTCAAACACCGCTGTTGTAATCCAACACGCCTACAGAGTGTCGACTTGCTGCCTTGGCCTCCTCCATCACCATATGTGTCTACAATAGAGCGGATATGAGACGTCATTGGACGAAATCTGCAGGTTCTTCCGCAGGTAGCATTAACCGTCCGTATACAATCCGACCAGGAGCAACAGGCATTGAAGTTCACCTCACAAAGTGTCATCTTGCACCTGCACAACACGAAACATGAGCCTTCGCATACCCGCGTACAACATCCTGGCGCTTACACCATTATTAATATGCCCCACCGGTAGCTGAGAGGTCAGCGGGACAGAATGTCAATCCTAAGGGTCCGGGTTCGATTCCCGGCTGGGTCGGAGATTTTCTCAGCTCAGGGACTGGGTGTTGTGTTGTCCTCATCGTCATCATTTCATCCCCATAGGCGTACAAATCGCCGAAGTGGCGTCAAATCGAAAGACATGTACCTGGTGAACGGCCTACCCGGCGGGAGGCCCTAGTCACACGACATTTACATTTTACCGTTATTAATGTATCAGTATCTCACATTTGTCTCCTGGTTGCATGCATCTATGTTTTTGCGATGTTAATCACTTTAAAATGTTACTTACAAGGAGAGGTGCCCTTTTTTTAAACTATCTGTACGGTGATGTAGGTCCCAAGTATCACACACTGCACCTATTCGCTGTGGTTCGCTCTCGTCTGCGAGTAATTTCCAAAAACAAAACAAAGAACAAAAAATCGGAATTCTGTGTGTTTCTTAGAAGCATTAAAAAGTTGCGTTAGATAGTATGGCTGGGTGGTATCATGGATAGGATAACAGTGTGGTATAAAGGAGGGAGTGGGTTTGCATGTTGTCAGGGCCACTGAATTTTTTTTTATTTTCAATTCTTTCCCGAAATTACGCGGATCATAGTTTTTGTTCAATTAACTGGTTTAAATGTATTATTTATTCTATTTCTTTGTCAGCTCATTTTCATCAATGTATCAACTTTTTCATTTGTTTCATTTTTTTTCTTTATATCATTCTTTTTTCCAACCTGAATTTTTGTCAATATGAATTTAATTATATTTATCTGTTGTAATATTCGATTGATTGTAAAATCCAATCTGTCAGTTAAAAAAACAAATAACGGAATAATCTGTATTTGTTCAAAGGTGTGAAAATGTATTTTTATTACCAGAAATGCAATTTTTTTTGGTCAGTAATCGTCATACAAATATTTAAAAAATAAGGGTAATACCTTTTACACTATGTGCAAAATAATGCAGATAAAATTTATATGAGATACAGGTTTATAAGTAAAACGAAATTCAACCAAAATGAGGTATCAGTATAATGAATGCACTGACAAAAAAGTGTGTTATAACAAAAAAAGTTAAATCAAAATTAGTACACAAAATTAATTAAAACACATGAAGGAAAGTTTCAAGTGGAGAAGGAATGATGGGAAAAAATGAGAGCAAATGCAGAAGTTGATATTATGATTAAACTTACGCGACAAGAGAATGAAATTAAAATTACATTTAAATCAATTAAGAGAATAAAAGTGATGATCAAAGTCGTTTTCATAAAGATTCAGCTGTACTTGAAATATATATATATATATATATATATATATATATATATATATATATATATATATATATATATAAAATACGATGTATTATTGATTCAGCTTTATATATTCGTTTGACTGGAAAGTCATGTAAGTCAATATCAGATACATGTGAGCAGAAATTGTCATCGGTCTTCTACCGGATTTCATGCACCCCGTACCACACTCATGTTTTGTGCAAAGCTCTTCACCTCAGAACAGCACCTGCATCCTATACACTCAGTTTTTCGCTGGATGTTTTCCATCCTCGGTCTTCCCCTGCAGTTTGTACCGTCTACAGTTGCCTCTACTACCATGTTAGTTATTCCCTAATAACAGATGTTTTACAACACAGTCCCTTCTGCTTGTCAATGTTTCCCAGAAGTTCATTTGCCGACTATAAGGAGAATTTCTCATTCCATATCTAATCAGTCAACCTAGCTTTCAAAATGTACGACATTTCAGGTACACTTCGATTCTGTCCTTCTCCGACTTTCTCGCAGTTCATGATTCACCACCACATAACGTTGTACTACAAACGTATATTCACAGTGACTTCATCCTCATACTAAGACCGGTGTTTGATTGCAGTTGATTTCTTTTGACCACAAGTGTCTTTCTTCCTTTTTCCGATCTTCTTCTTCTATGGTGTTCCATTCCCATTGTTCCCTCTTGGTTCATGTACTTATTGTACATATTGTAATATAGCCGTCGTCAATCTTCGCAAAGATCTTGTAGAATGTTTATTGTTCTCTGGCGGGATACATTACTAGAGCTGCAGCGGGAGAGGAAATGGCTACTTTTAAACTGAAATAGTATGTGAATAAAATCGTCATTGTATCTGTCACTGCACATATCTCCGTTTTTGGTCCTATTTTGATGGGACGATGCACAGAATTCGCTGGTGGACTGCGATGCGTGATCCAGTGAAAATGCGGTACACTGCGACGAAGTATGTCGCAGTGCACAACAAGAATAATCAGACCTCGTATTCAAAACAAATAAGACTACAGGCTCTAAAACAAATGATGTAATTAAGCATGTGGCAGGTACAAAGAACGTAACTGCGTAGAAACCAAGGGTAACGGAAGATATACTTCAGTTGATCGATGAAAGAAGAAAGTGCAAAAATGTTCAGGGAAATTCAGGAATACAGAAATACAAGTCGCTGGAGAATGAAATAAACACGAAGTGCAGGGAAGCTAAGACGAAATGGCTGTATGAGAAATTGAAGAAATCTAAAAAGAAATGATTGTCCGAAAGACTGGCTCAGCATATAGGAAAGTCAAAACAACCCACGGTGAAATTAAGAACAAAGGCTGGTAACATAAAGAGTGCAACGGAAATTCCACTGTTACATGCAAAGGAGAACGCGGATGCATGGAAAAAGTACTCTGAAGGCCTCTATGAGAAGGGAGATTTGTCTCATGCGATAGAAGAAGAATCAAGAGTCGACTTAGAAGAGATAGGGGAAGCAATACTAGAAACCGAATTTAACAGAGCTTTGTAATTGCGAAAATTCCATCATAATTCCTAAAATCATTGGAGGAAATGGTAACAGAACGGCTACTCACGTTGGTGAGTAGAATGTGTGAGTCTGGCGATATAGCATCTGACTTCCGTAAAAAATATCATCCAAAACAACCACCCCACCAAGCTTTACAACTGTAGGTGATGAAGATATTGTCTTGGGGCAACATTTCGAGATGAACACCTTTGAAGCTTCATCTGGGCTTTCACTTTTGCCACAAACAGACATCTTTCGTAGATCAGGAACTGACAAGTGCGAGAATTATCGTACAATCAGCTTAATAGCTCATGCATCGAAGTTACTTGTAAGAATAATACACAGAAGAATGGTAAAGATAAACGAGGATGTGCTAGATGACGATCAGTTTGGCTTTACAAAGGTAAAGGCACCAGAGAGGCAATTCTGACGCTCCTATTGATAATGGAAGGAAGACTAAAGAAAAATCAAGACACGTTCAAAGGATTTGTCGACCTGAAAAAAGCGTTTGGCTGTGTAAAATCGTGCAAGATGTTCGAAATTCCGCGAAAAATAGGGGTAAGCTACAGGGAGAGACGGGTAATATTAGATATGTACAAGAGACAGAAGGAAATAATAAGAGTGGTCAACCAACAAGTGCTCGGATTAAAAACGGTGTAAGCGAGGGATGTAGTCTTTCGTCCCTACTGCTCAATCTCTACATCGAAGAAGCAGTGATGGAAATAAATGAAAGGTTCGGGAGTGGAATCAAAATTCAAGATGAAAGGATGTCAGTGATATGATTCGCTGCTGAGATTGGTATCCTGAGAGAAAGTGAAGAGGAATTACAGGATCTCCTGAATGGTATGAACAGTCTAATGAGTACAGAGTATGGACTGAGTGTAAATCGAAGGAAAACGAATGTAATGAGAAATAGTAGAAATGAGAACAGCGATAAATTTAACAACAGTATTGATAATCACGAAGTAGGAGAAGTTAACTTATTCTGCTACCTAAATAGCAAAATAAATGACGGACGGAGCAAACAGAACATCAAAAGCAGACCAGCAATCGCAAAATGGGCATTCCTGGACAAGAGACGTCTACTAGTATCAATCATAGTGCCCACCCGGTTAGCCGAGCAGTCTAACGCACGGCTTTCCGGAGTGAGAAGGACCGCCTGGTCCCCGGCACGAATCTGCCCGGCGGACTTGGATCGAGGTCCGGTGAACCGGTCAGTTTGTGGATGGATTTTAGGCGGTTTTCCATCCGCCTCGGCGAATTCGGGCTGGTTCCCCTTCCACCTCAGCTACACTACGCCGGCGATTGCTGCGCAAACAAGTTCTCCACGTACGCGTACACCACCATTACCCTACCGCGCAAACATAGGAGCTACACTCGTCTGGTGTGAGACGTTCCCTGGGTGGGGTCCACCGTGGGCCGAACCGCACAATAACCCTGGGTTCGGTGTGGGGCGGCGGAGGGGTGAAGTGGACTGCGGTAGTCGTCGTGAGGTTGTGGACCACTGCGGCTGCGGTGGGGACGGAGCCTCTCCGTCGTTTCTAGGTCCCCGGTTAATATACAATAAAATACCTATCAATCATAGGCCTTAATACGATGAAGAAATTTATGAGAATGTACGCTTGCAATGTAGCATTGTACGGTACTGAAACATGGATTGTGGTAAAAGCAGAACAGAAGAGAATCGAAGCATTTGACGTGTGGTGCTACAGACCAATGTTGAAAACTTGGTCGACTGATAAGGCAAGGAATGAAAAAATTCTTCGCAGAACCTGCAAGGAAACGGATATGTGGAAAACACTGACAAGATGGAGTGTCAGGATGATAGAACATTTGTTAAGACAACAGGGAATGCTTTCCATGACATAGAGGGAGTTGTAGAGTGGAAAGACTGTAGAGGAAGGCAGAGATTGCAATACGTCCAGCAAATAATTAAGGACGTCTGTTGTAAGTGCTACTCTGAGGTGAAAAGGTTGGCACGGGAGAGAAATGCGTGGCAGGTCGCATCAAACCAGTCAGAAGACAGGTGACTCAGAAAAAAAAAAAAAAATGCACGGATAGAGCACCGCGCGCCATCATATCATCGAACTTAAGCTTCTCAGGGGAAATAAACTGATGGAACATACAATGCATCTATTCGTATAATTGGTGATACATGTCGAGAAAATCTAACGAACTTTAACTCATTATATTTTAAAAATATGGTTGTTATTAATGTCAAGTAACTTAAAAGAACAAGTATGGAAGTCTTTCGTTTAACGAAAGAAATGGAAGACGATTGCGGAGGACTCGAAGGAAGCTCGTTTGTTTTATAAATCAGTCGATGGAAATACGACACGATGTTACAACGTCGAAATCAGACATACTTCTTTGTAATACTCAAATGAGTCACCGAAAATTAATATGCTACAATATTAATCCTACATACGTTCCTACTTTCCTTCTCTCTGTTTATTAGTCTTTAATGGAATACCGTTATATCTGGATAGTTAGAACTTTAATGTAAAAAAAGTGAATACGCAACTGAGACTTCACGTGTCCGAATCGCCCAGTCGAATGCGCAGTAACTATTGTGTAGCGTGATAGGAGTAACAGAGCATGTCAGCAGATCAGCAGAATAGACATTTACGTCATTTGCGGATTGAGTTTTAGTAATGTAGCAGGTCTATGACGAAAGCCGTCTGAATGATGGATGACGGCAACCACTGTGACAGCTCTCCGTAATGAAGCACGATCCATCAACACGCGTCGGTCTAACAGTTTCGCAAATTCGCACTAAGCGCCACATGAGCCTATTTAGCGCTTCATGCTGACGAATAACCTCCATTCGTTGTAGATAATTTGGCTTCACAACGTCGCAGTTGATCTGATATTCTCAGTCTACTGCTTGCTAGTTTTTATTGTTGTAAATACCGGTATCACTATTTCCTAAGTTCGCATTACTTACGATGAGTAGTACCTTTCCCAGAGTGGGTGACAGTTATCTTTTGCCTTGCTTCTAGTGTCTCGTAGGCCCTGTCGGTGGTGTCCATTGGCAGGCGTGTACACCATCTTGTGTTGACCCATGGGCGAAAACGGTGTGTCGACAAGCTGTTATACGAGGGCAGTTCAATAAGTAATGCAACACTTTTTTTTCTGAAACAGGGGTTGTTTTATTCAGCATTGAAATACACCAGGTTATTCCCCAACCTTTTAGCTACCCAACACTATTTTTCAACGTAATCTCCATTCAATGCTACGGCCTTACGCCACCTTGAAATGAGGGCCTGTATGCCTGCACGGTACCATTCCACTGGTCGATGTCGGAGCCAACGTCGTACTGCATTAATAACTTCTTCATCATCCGCGTAGTGCGTCCCACGGAGTGCATCCTTCATTGGGCCAAACATGGAAATCCGACGGTGCGAGATCGGGGCTGTAGGGTGCATGAGGAAGAACAGTCCACTGAAGTTTTTTGAGCTCCTCTCGGGTGCGAAGACTTGTGTGAGGTCTTGCGTTGTCATGAAGAAGGAGAAGTTCGTTCTGATTTTTGTGCCTACGAACACGCTGAAGTCGTTTCTTCAATTTCTGAAGAGTAGCACAATGCACTTCAGAGTTGATCGTTTGACCATGGGGAAGGACATCGAACAGAATAACCCCTTCAGCGTCCCAGAAGACTGTAACCATGACTTTACCGGCTGAGGGTATGGCTTTAAACTTTTTCTTGGTAGGGGAGTGGGTGTGGCGCCACTCCATTGATTGCCGTTTTGTTTCAGGTTCGAAGTGATGAACCCATGTTTCATCGCCTGTAACAATCTTTGACAAGAAATTGTCACCCTCAGCCACATGACGAGCAAGCAATTCCGCGCAGATGGTTCTCCTTTGCTCTTTATGGTGTTCGGTTAGACAACGAGGGACCCAGCGGGAACAAACCTTTGAATATCCCAACTGGTGAACAATTGTGACAGCACTACCAACAGAGATGTCAAGTTGAGCACTGAGTTGTTTGATGGTGATCCGTCGATCATCTCGAACGAGTGTGTTCGCACGCTCCGCCATTGCAGGAGCCACAGCTGTGCACGGCCGGCCCGCACGCGGGAGATGAGACAGTCTTGCTTGACCTTGCGGCGATGACGACTAACGCTTTGCCCAACGACTCACCGTGCTTTTGTCCACTGCCAGATCACCGTAGACATTCTGCAAGCGCCTATGAATATCTGAGATGCCCTGGTTTTCCGCCAAAAGAAACTCGATCACTGCCCGTTGTTTGCAACGCACATCCGTTACAGACGACATTTTAACAGCTACGTACAGCGCTGCCACCTGTCGGAAGTCAATGAAACTATACGAGACGAAGCGGGAATATTTGAAAATATTCCACAAGAAATTTCCGGTTTTTTCAACCAAAATTGGCCGAGAAAAAAGATGTGTTGCATTACTTATTGAGCTACCCTCGTAATCGCTGACGTTTGTTATGTGTTATGGAACCCATGCCATCCAAAGCAAACATTCTCAGCACGGGGATGTCTGCAGCTATAAGACGTGCCCAATAACCGTGGACATTCGCTAGTAATGATCTCATCCCTAGTCTGGAATTATTTGGAAGGCCGTAGGAAACCCTAATGGCAATAGTAGAACAAAGAAACCACCTCGTTTTCCTTCTCAAGTATTCTGTACCCGCAAATGCATAATGTTTTAGGAGGCAGCGCATCAGATGCTTTTGAGTCGAGCAATAAGCTTAGTTCTCAAATGTCCCAGATTTACAGTTTACGCGATTTGCATACCGCTAAACTGGAATGAGAGCACACTGCATCACGCGTCGCCAAGCCTATTAAAATCTCTCTCTCTCTGCGTGTGTGTGTGTGTGTGTGTGTGTGTGTGTGTGTGTGTGTGTGGGCTCGCAAGTTGAGACGGGAGGGAGGAAGCAACGCCTTGCGAAATGCACTCAATATGAAGTTGACTGTGTCCGTGACATCTTGGGGCCGTACATTTTTTTTTTAAATAGAGGTGGAGCCCCTCCACGCCCACACGGCATGACGGCCAACTCAAAACGTCTACTGCCATCTCTGCATAATGAGGTGACGGAGCTTCACGGAGTGGCCGCGCTGTTTTAGGCGCCATGTCACCGACTGCGCGGCCGCTGCCGTCGGAGGTTCGAGTCCTCCCACGGGCATGGGTGTGTGTGCTGTTCTTAGCATAATTTAGTGTAAGTTAGCTTAAGTACTGTGTAAGTCTAGGGACCGACGACCGCAGCAGTTTGGTCCCTTAGAAAGTCACACACATCTGAACATTTGAACATTTGAGGTGTCGCAGGATGTGGTACTACGATGTTTGCGTACATCTGGTTAAGGTTAACCATCAACAAGTGGTTACCTGGAGATAGAGTGGATCGAAAGTCGAACGAAGGGTAGCAGTTTGAAGCGTAAAGGGGGAAAAAAGTGGCAAGGCAAGAGCCAAGGGAAAAAAAAACTCTGGGACAGTTAGGACGAGCAATAAGAGCAGTAGCGGGTGTTTTGCTGCCTGCGACAGGTCATGTAAGGGTAGGCTTTGTTAAAGTGCGCGTCATTTACGACGGCGGCAGAGTTTCGGTTCATTCTCCGCACCCGACGTCACAAAACACAGTCAGCCAATGAACAGAGAACGACGTTGCCAGAGTTCGACTGCAGTGCAGAGCACGGACGAGTGTCTTCAGTTTTAGAAACGTTCAGTCATAAATGAAGTAATTGAACAAAAGCAATGTCTTGATAGCAGACTTTTTTTTATGGAAAGTTTGGAAAAAGCATTCTTTATACGAATTGCTTCATATTCTATTAATTAATTAAACCAAACAAGCAATAAGCCTCCTAATTCCGGCGATAGCAAGGAAAGGTGTTTGTATCATTCTCACCAGCGGTAATTGTTTATTTCCTATTGTACTTCGACAAAACGTGAGTAATTCATAGCCATACCAACAGTGTTGTCGGTAGTTTGCATGACATGTTAAAGTGCTCTGTGAATTGTAATAATTGACAAGCTGCGTTAGCGTAATGGTTAAAGTGTCTAGCTATGGAACAAAAGGTTCTGAGTTCAGACCTTTTTCGGTGCTTAATATTTTCTTTATTTAGTAACAATATCGAAGTGTCGTACTTCATGAATTTTATTCGTTTGAATGTAATTTTTTGAAATTTCTAGTGGCAACTAAAACCGACCATACGGAAAATATACGCTATGAACTTTTACCTCTGCAAACTCTTCAAAATTTCGTGCAATGGTTTACTACATCTAATGCTGCACAATAACTGCGTTGAACATCGAAACAAAATTAAGTCATTTGTGGGGGGAAGGTATCAGTGAAGAAGATGTGTAAAAATCAAATTTTTGGGCCAAACAGTTTTTGTGAAATCGAATGATAAAGTATGTCAAAGCACTCGAAACACCATGTATGTGTCTGCGCAGGCGAGCAGTGCAGTGATGACAAAATCGCGCACAGCGTGGAATGCGGGGAGCACGTCTCCGTAGCAGCGAAAGGGTTAATGCGGCCGTGGTGGCTTTACTTCATAAACTGCGCGCTCCCCCCTAAACCTAAGTTTGCGAACAAATACTACGGCGCAGCTTCTCTTGGTGCGTGCAACTGGCAACGCAGCAGTCTCCCGCGTCTGGGCGGGCATGCGCGAACCACCAACATAAAAGAATTGAACTATAGTAGTGCGTATCGTGCGTGTCGATACCTTAGACGTTTTGCGGTTCTCTTACTCGGCGGCTGACGCTGGGTGCCGGTGTTGATCTCTCGGTCAGCGTCAGCATATCTGTAACAGTCAGGTTCATCATCGTTCTGTGGCATACAGCCCGTATATCAGATGGCCAGTGTAGTGTAATGTTGGCGATTTTTCTGTGTGTCGGTGTGCCAGCTCGTCGGTTTCCCTGCTGTAGCCTGTCGGTCGGCTTTAATAGCAGCTGGCATATCAAGTCAACGTTGCTGATATGCAGGGGCTTGACGACGTTTGTCGCTAGTTGGTGTGTGTTTGCTTGCCATAGGTGGTTATGCCATAGTTAGTACTGTCTTTGGCCGCTTATGCTTCCACCTATGGTTGTGATCATAGTTTCCCAGAGTAAGGATGAAACGATTGTTCAGTGGTCCAAAATGGTCCAAGTGGTTCTGAGCACTATGGGACTGAACATCTTAGGTCATCAGTCTCCTAGAACTTAGAACTAATTAAACCTAACTAACCTAAGGACATCACACACATCCATGCCCGAGGCAGGATTCGAACCTGCGACCGTAGCAGTCGCGCAGTTCCGGACTGAGCGCCTAGAACCACGGGACCACCGCGGCCGGCGATTGTTCAGTGCCTCGACTTGCTGTATAGTCGTGTAGCGTGTTTTTTGAATACTTCCTTGAGGGTTTCAAGGCGGTATTCATTCTGAAGATCCACGGTGCGTGTGGAGCGTGGAGCGTTGGTAATGATGCGTAGCACTTTCTTCTGTATGATCTGCAGGTGGCGCAGGCGTGTTGGAGCTGCATACCCCGAATGGGAGCTGCGTACGTCATCAGATGTCTAATTAGTGTCGTGTATATGGACCAGGACTTCCTCCTATTCAGTGTGCTTTCTCTGTTGAGCATGTGGCAGAGTTGTGTGAACCTCACGTGCGCTCTGTTGGCAACGTATTAGATGTGGTCCCACGATGTAAGTTTCCGGTCCAGCCAGACACCGAGATATCTGACTTTCTCTCGGAGACATATTGGGCGTGTATGTGGTGTTATCTGTCTACAGAGTTGATGTTTGCGCAGTAGTTTCGGTCTGCCTGTGAAGAGAACTGCTTCGCACTTGTCGACGTTTATTTTAATACGCCATCGTTCCAACCAAGACTCGGCAACCCTGAGTGCCGTCTGTATTCGTGAGTTAATGTTCGACGGTTTCCAATCTTGCGCTAGGATGGCTGTGTCATCCGCGTAGATGGCTAACGTCGTGTTTTGTGTTGCTGGGAAGTCATTAATGTACAGGGTTAACAAGATGGGTCCTAGGATCTTTCCCCGTGGTACTCCAGCTTGGATCTGCTGAACGGAACGAACAGTCTAATGAGTACAATACATAGACTGAGTAAGTCGAAGAAAGACTAAAGTAATGACATATAACAGAAACAGAAACAGTGAGAAACTTATCGTCAGGATTGATGGTTCGAAGTACATGAAGTTAAGGAATCCTACTACCTATGGAGCAAAATAACCAATGACGGGCGGATATTGAAAGCAGACTGTCACTGGCGAAAATGGTATTCCTGGCCAAGAGAAGTCTACTAGTATCGAACATAGGCTTTAATTTGAGGGAGAAATTTCTGAGAACGTATGTCTGGAACACAGCATTATATGGCAGTGAAACATGGACTGTGGAAAAACCGAAACCGGAACAGAATCGAAGCATTTGAGATGTCGTGTTACAGACGAATGTTGAAAATTAAGCGGACTGATAAGTTAATGAATGAGGAGGTTCTGCGCAGAATCGGAGAAGAAAGGAATATGTGGAAAACATTGTCAAGGAGAAGGGACAGGAAGATAGGATATCTGTTAAGACATCAGAGAATGACTTCCATGCTACTAGAGGCAGAAGTAGAGGGCAAAAACTGTTGATGAAAGCGGAGACTGGAACAGATGCAGCAACTAATTGAGGACGTAGGTTGCAAGTGCTACTCTGAGAGAAAGAGGTTGGTGGGAGAAGAATTCGTGGCGCGCCGCATTAAACTTGTCATAAGACTGATGACTCAAAACAAAAATTATCTACAAACTTTTGAAATATATTGGCTTTATATCTATGTAGAAAATGTGTACTTTTATATAATTTTAT
This sequence comes from Schistocerca piceifrons, assembly GCF_021461385.2. Classification (NCBI taxonomy): domain Eukaryota; kingdom Metazoa; phylum Arthropoda; class Insecta; order Orthoptera; family Acrididae; genus Schistocerca; species Schistocerca piceifrons. The sequence continues at coordinate 1,185,915,626 of NC_060138.1, read as the reverse complement.
AGTAGAAAGCTTGCATAGGTTAATGGAGATGGATAAAAGTTGAATTACAGTCTGTAGTATGATTTACCTTCTCGCTGCGGGCTTTTACGCTACAGCACTTTAGATGACTCATTGCGCAGCATGGGCATCAGCTACCTGGTCCTCTCACAACATCTGAAGAGAGTCGGTCAAAGCTGCCTTGAAGACCAAACAAGTTGTGCTAGGTTCAAGGGGGATGGATTGTCAGACTGCTATTCATTTTAGTTACGAAGGAAGCGATTACGAAATACCAAAATTACGCCTAACGATACAGGTAAATCTAAAAGGTAAATCTGCGTGTTCTAGCCCTAGAAGGGTGAATTGGACCCTACCGCCTGCTGTGTCACCCTCTGATAATGACGTCATTATATGCAGTGTTGAGAGACATGGTGTTAGTACACCGTCCTGCCGATCGTTGTTTGGTTACTTTACCTTGGAACCACTTGCGATCTGTCGAATGGCTGCTTTGCGGTGTCGAGTGTTGCCCGTACACATTCTTCCACCAAGGAAAAACCCCTGGTAATACTACGTGCACTGCCCACACATCTACAGCACCAGACCGAATGGTATAACTATTACTAAATGAATCCAGTATTACTCGGAGGTTCGAGTCCTCCCTCGGGCATGGGTGTGCGTGTTTGTCCTTAGGATATTTAGGTTAAGTAGTGTGTAAGCTTAGGGACTGATGACCTTAGCAGTTAGGTCCCATATGATTTCACACACATTTGAACATTTGAAGATATTATTCGGAATTTGCTGATGATACTGGAATTATCCTTAACAGGGACAAACAATCAGATTTTTTTAAGAACTCCATGAAATAGCAGGAAGAAGAGAAGCTAGAAAGAGAAACAAAAGATAATGACATAACCTGAAGAAATGAATTAAAATTTGTAACACAGCAGAGACACGAACCTAGGTGTTTTGGTTACTGGAAGATGTGATATTACTACACCACCGTACTGGCAAGCGCAGGTGTAGGTGGTCTTTGGTCTGATGAAATTACATTTTCCTTGAGACATTTGAGTCTAAGCTTTATCTTCGATACCTACACCAGAGGTGCAGGTAGCATTTCCCCATTCCGTACAAAGTTGAGGTGCTATTCCAATACCGGAGAGCGTCGTCAATACTAACAATTTAAAACGGGGAAAAAGGGCTCAATGTGTGAAGTTTCTATTAGGGTGGACAACGGACTCGGGTTGCCTGTGTAGGTTCAAGTTTCGGCTGCGGCACAGATTTTATTTCATTTCTTCAGCTTCTGTCATTCAGCTTCTTTTGTCAGAAATAAAAGAAATACGTCTCTATTATAAAAGCAGTAGTCCTACTCTATCACACACACATACGGATTCTACGCATCCGAAACTATGACTGATGACAGATCTAAAACACAAAACATCGTAGAGGAAGATAGTGAGCGTCTGAGAAAAGTTCTAGGACTGAAATACAAGCATGGAGTCAGTACCAATAATAAATCAAGAGAAATCTTTTTAACTACAGAAAAATTCACAGACAGTCTTGGAAAAATACAGTTGCTACAGTTACTCATACAGAAATTAAAAAAGTAAATAAACGTGCAAACACATTGCTAACTTTACCGTCATCAGTGAAGAAAAAATTCGCTGATATAATTCCTGAAGAACGAACTGAAACAATCGAGCACAAATAAATCATTCAAGATAGAACTAAATTCAGAAACTGGCGTAAGAATTAAAACTTCACTGCGAAGACCTCCTTAGACAATCTACATGATGGACAGATGAACTGAAGGAGAAAGAAAACTTGTTGAACGTTTGAAGAAATATCGGGAGGGAAAAATGAAATATTAAATACGTTGCAAAGCACTCTGATGTTATATACAACGTTTTTTTTTTTTTAAAAAAAAGAGAACTGGCTTGCGCTATCCAGCCCATGGACTGGCCATCTACAAGTTTCTGGACACAATGGCCAACACTTGTCACCTATTGCTTCAGCTAAATACGTGTCAGTACAAAAAATTCTCTACTTTGTTGCCCGTGAATACATTACTAGTTGCTCGATACAGGCGGATGGGAGCCTCATGCTTACCATCGTCTCAGACTTACAATTGTCACGTTATAGAAGTGCTAAAACCTGCCCGAGCTTTTCATGTCGGGCACTCTATCTGCGACTGTCATTCGGTCGACCATTATACCCTATGACGTCATAGTGACGTGTCTCACGTCATTTGGAGTCGACATTAGCACTAATCTTAAATGCAAATGTTTGTAGATATGTTATTCGTCATTATATGTTTCTGTCATGGAATGTAATTTCAATGGTAATTTCGGGCGTCTCCACTTCCGTAACCTGTTTAGCATCACGCGCTTATCTAGGTCGGTTACCGTTACGGAATATTTTGAGACTAATATCGTTTCCCGAAGTCTTACGACAGTTGTCTGTGACATTTATTTCCCTTGTGTTATCAGCCTTGCCAGCAATAGAACATGATGATTCATGGACGCCTCGACGAGTTCGCATAATAAACTGCAGGAGTTTATAGCCCATCCACTTACTTCCACAAATGTTACTGCAGAAAGACGTATAAATGCTGAGTTATTTAAAGTTAAAGGAGCGTAGGGTTTCCCTCTTTCCTCCAGGCAAAGAAATTGTTGGTGCGACTGAATGAAGGGAACGGTTCTTAAGAAACGATCTAATACGTCATGTAATTGGCAGTGTGGTAAGGAAGGGAGATACTGGTGTCAAAACTGTACAGGGACACCAACACCAGAATACACTACGCTGATTAAAAGTGGATGTAGTTTCTATGAGTCATCCAGATATGAAGAGGTTTCCACAGGACGTAAAAAAGTGGAGAGCTGCAACACATCAGTCTTCACACGCTTTAAATTTAAGGGCTTCAGGTACTTTAAATTTATTGACCATTCTCAAAATGTGAATCATCAGCTCCAGTGCTCCGGAGATAATGTTGATTTAAATGTTTCACTGCGTTTCTTTTTTTTTAAGTTGCCTTATGTGGCTCTATAACAGACGGATTTTCGCCTAAAAGTTTATATTTTTCTGAAAAACTCCTTGATGGATTTGTTCTCCCATGTTCTGAACAAGACTTTCATTAACAAAAGAAATAGTTTAGTGAAATAGTGCTTCTCAATCAGATTCCGTTATAAGTGGAAATTACTGGTAGCTGGAAACAAACTGTACCTATTTGTCGCACAGAAATGTCACAGATCCTTTTACATCAACGTCTATATCCATAGCACGTAAACCAGCGCGAAGTACACTGCGCAGAGTAGTTTCCATGTACGATGTTATAATCTTCCATTTACATTCACGTATGAAATAGGGATGGGAAAAACAGATCCGTTAAAACCGATACTGGTATTTTAGTACGGAATAGCCAGTATTTTTCAGTACTAGTTTGGACCAGGTTATACCAGCTATTTATTGATTTTGTATTACTGCTAATTATTAGAAGAACTTGATAAGTGTTGATCGGAAGTAAATTTTCAAAACACGGCATTCCTAAGGAGAGGACCAAATGTAGTGAACACAATAGTATAGAGCCAGCACATCAAATCACGTAAAAAAAATTAATCTTTAGGTAGCATCCCATCGGAAAACGGAACAAGTACTTTGGGAATACAGCTACGAATAGCACGTGGGAAAGCAGTAATCCAGACGCTAGATCCTCTGTTATGTTCTCCTGAAGTACATTGGAAAATAAAGACGACGCTCTATAGAAGTATTGTAGAGCTTTGGAGGACCTCTGAATGCAGAGAATTTGCAGGAAAAAAAACACAATTACAAGTTGTTGAAATGGACTATCATGGATGATGGACTACAATATCCTAGGGAGACCACGTTAGAAGTTCAACTATTGTGGAAAAGATCCAGACTCAAGAAAGCACCACACACAGATTAGAAGCACGGTAGCTCGCCTGGTATGGACATACTGTGCGAATGACAGATGACAGGTGGCCAAAAAACGCCTTGATGTTCCATTCTTCGGGATGAAAGAAAAAGGAAGGCCGAAGGTTGCCTGGTTAAAAGTGGTAAAAGATACCATCAAAGAAAACCTAAGAGAACAGAAGATGATGAAACTTGACAAAAAAATAGAAACCGACAACGAAAGATTTGTGGAATGCGGTGATAGCTATAGAAATCTCGTACGAAGAAGAAGAGATCATGTTCATGTAACTACCTCTCTGAATTGCTCCATGTAAAAATTTCCTTTGTTTGGTTAAGTATTAGACGATTACACAAAGTCATTTTTATATTTCTGTGAAAATTCATTTATAGATTTGTTTTCTCGTGTTCTAAACAAGCAATTTAGTAATACATAAAATATTTTGCTGAAATATTGGGTCTGCGTCCAATTTCTTATAAGTGAAAATTTCTTTTGCTCTGTTAATATAATTTATCTACAGGGTCTCCATAGTTAAAGTTACAGTTTCAAAACACCGTAGAAAAAAAATTCCACACCTCAGAATGACGTCAGTGGTCACCTTAGCAGAACGAAGTGGTGTCGGTTGATATGCATGTGGATTTTCCGTTGTATGGATACCAGTGCAGGACGTTTCGTAGGATTTTATTCACGGTGCTCGCAGGCGTGTCCAGCGTTCCGGAAACTCCCCTTACCTTGTATTTTTGCACACCACCGCTGGAACCCTCCGGCAGTGCTATGGTCATATCTTCCACAGACTTCCTAACAATCCTGCCTCTGCCACAACTGCACTTAAAAAAAAGTGTTTTTTCAAATTTTGTAATCGTTTCCTCCAGTCCTTAGCAATACCTGACCAAAACGCTTTTCCGTATCGTTAGGTGTCGAGAACTTCTGCAGGGTCACTGGCATACAGTCACCGTTCTTGTAAAAGAGCTTTACTAACAGAGTGCGGTCTGCAGCTCGTGGTCTCGCGGTAGCGTTCTCGCTTCCCGAACACGGAGTCCCGGGTTCGATTCCCGGTGGGATCACGGATTTTTCCTGCCTCGAGATGACTAGGGGTTGTTGTGTCGTCTTCATCATTATCAGTCATCCCCATTGCGGTCGGAGAAAGGAAATGGCAAACCACCTCCACTAGGACCTTGCCTAGTAAGGCGGCGCGGGTCTCCCGCGTCGTTCCCCTACGGTCTGTAAAGAAGTATGGAACTCATCATCATCATCAACAGAGTGCGATCATTCACGGATACAGTCATGTCTCGGATGTAAGTTTAGGAACAACCATGTGCAGCGCGTCTATTGGTGCACGTATTCTGACGCTTACTGATCAGATTTTCGTAAAAATATTTATGAAATAACTTTTTTAAAGTTTTCGCTGGCTGCTGTGTCCGAGCGGTTCTAGGCGCTTCAGGCTAGAGCCGCACTGCTGCTACTGTCGCAGGTTCTAATCCTTCCTCGGGCATGGATGTGTGTGTTGTCATTATGTTAGTTGGGTTTAAGTAGTTCTAAGTCTAGGGGACTGATGATCACAGGCGTTAAGTCCCATAGTGCTTAGAGCCATTTCAACAATTTTTTTTCTACGACGTTTCCCCAAGCGTCAGTAATATGTTGTGCAAATTTGACATCATTGTGAGCAGTGCTTCTCTTTCTACAGCACTTTTAAAGTGAAACATTAACTGTGGACGCCCTGCGTTTTCCGAACACAAATATTACAGTTTCCTTGAGATCTATATCGGTATCCCTAATTCCTCTATGAACTGCATGGCAGAGAATAATTCCTTTGTACTACGTAACAGGGCTCCTTCCTCTATCATTAGTGTACGAAGCGAGGTAATGATTACTTTAGTGGCTTTGTTGTCGCGGATATTAGTCATATTTGCTTTATTATTATTTCAGTCTTGGATTACAACGTTCATTTGTAATCAGGCAGTTAATTTCGGTCGCGAATGACCATCTTCAGATCTGAGTAGAAATGTGTTGCACTAAAAAGTCGGAAAGAAAACAAATGTTCAAGAGCGGGACTAAAATTGAAAGTGGAGGGGTAGTTGTAACAAGATTCACTTATGACATCGGTATAATCAGTGAAGGTGAGGAAGAATTAGAGAATCTACCGTACAGAATGAACGGCCTTATGACTGCAGAAAATGAACTGAGGGTAAACCGAAGAAAGATGAAAGTAGTACGAATTTGCAAAAATGAGAATAGCGAGTGGCTTAACACGAAAATTAGTGATCACGAAGCAGACAGTTACGGAATTCTGCTGCCTTGTATGCAAAATAACCGATGACGAACGAGACGAGGATGATATAAACAACAGAGGGGGCGGTCCTGGCCAAAGTAAGTTTATTAGTACCAAACATAGGCCTTAATCTGAGGTAACACTGTATGGCAGCGATCCATGGACTTTAGGGAAACCTGGACAGGAGAGTATCGAAGCGGTTTATAAGTGACGCTACAGGAGAATGTTGAAAATTAGGTTTACCAGTAAGCAATGAAAAGGTTTTCCCCAGAACCGTTGAAGAAAGGAATGCGCGATTGACAGTGACAAGAAGGGAGACAATGGTAGGACATCCGTCAAGAGACAGCGGAATAATTTCCATGGTATTAGAGGGACTTGTGGAGGGTAACAACTGTAGAGGAAGACAGAGACCGTGATACATTCAGCAAATAAGTTAGGACGTAGGGTGAAAGTGCTACTCTGAGATGAAGATGTTTGCACAGGAGAGGAATTCTTGGTGGGCTGCATCAAACCAGTCATAAAACTGATGACTCAAAACATTACTGGTGTGGCGCCTAGAAGGCGTACTAATGCCTTCTCTTGTCCTTCTTTCTTCTATCTTTCTTCATTCTTCACTTAATACTGGTTCTCGAATCTTTGTAAATAGGCTTTTGGGGGATAATTTGCGTCTATTATAAAGTCCCTGATGGTTCAGACTGCTCAGCATTTCCATGTCATTCTCTCGTAAGTTGAACAAACCTATAATCATTAGTGCTACTCTTTTTCGGACAGCTTGACAGTTATTGAACCATATGAAAACAATTTAAATTATTTACAAACTACGGCTTGCACACATTTAATTTAACATGTAAATGCCCCTATAGATTTTCATATCCAGGACATGTTCGATATGCCTGTCATTCTTGTCTATGATGTGGCGCGCACGAATAGCGAAATTCCACATGACCCACTGAAGTGTCAAAACATCGATGCTTCTGATGACCTTCTGAGTGGATTTTTTCAGCTCATCAGTGGTTATTGGGTTATTGTAGTACACCTTAAATAGCCCCACAAAGAGGAGTTGCACGCGTTCAGATCCGGAGAACATGGCGGCCAATAGTGGCCCATACCAGTGGCCTCTGTGTAACCCAGAGCCCGAATGTCGTCCCCCGAGTGCTCCTAAAGGACATGAAACACTCTCTTGCTGCGATGGGGCTGAGTTCCGTCTTACATATATCAAAACTTGCTGAAATCTGGATCATTTTGGATAATGGGGATGAAATCTTCTTCCAAAACCTTCACGTTCCGTTCGGTAATCACCGTGCTATCAAGGAGCATCGGACCGATATTCCACGACTGGACATTGCACATTACACAGTCACCCGTTGATGGTGAAAAGACTTCTGTATCACGAAATGTGGGATCTCAGTTCCCAAAATGCCCCAGTTTAGCTTATTGATGGACCCATGCAAATGAGTTATTGCCCACCATCCATGTGGAGCACGTATTGGTCTCACGGCGGGCTTCTAGTACTCAGCCACACACAATTGATTTGATCAGAGTATACGGACCTGAAGATGGCGTTGATGCAATGTCGAAACTAGTAGCTAAATAAATATGAAATCTTAAGTACAGTCGGAGGAGTTTCATTTTTAATAAAAACTATTCCAGCTGATGTCCCACAACCACCCAATTTAAAAATGGATGTACGAAGCCATGCAATCAAAAGTGGACTTCGTAGCTAAACCAAACAACAATGCGCATACTAAATCATCAGGCCGCGCAGCCAACCGTGTAGTTTGCGCTTCCTGACGCTAACAGTTCAGAAGTTATGAAGATTTCATAGAGTTGAATAATAATCAACCTGTATACATCAATGATCCCTCACATTCTCCAGGTATTCTCCCGATAAACCGGATGAGCCGTGGCGGCTTGTTTCGTCTTCCCACTATCAATACCCTTTAGCAGGCCTCTCAAAAGGGCGCGCGGTTGCAGTTATCGCTACTATACCTAGTCTTCAACAGCGGCCGCTAGAGTCATGTTTGTGGTGTGATGTGGTCTGCGAGGAGCCCGCAGCAGGCAGCTGGGGGGTAGTTTTCGCACAGTGCGAAGCTGTGTGTAGGGGCAGTGCTTCGAGCAACGGACACATGGTGCGTATCGGCGTGACGCACTCTCCTTCTCTAGGACTGGGCAGAAGGTAAAAGTCTGGTTCGCTTATTTTGTGTACAACTAGTTGTTCATCTCTGTGCACCGAATTCCCGCTCCGCATGCTGTTTGACCAGATAGTTGTTATATTGATTGCGTGGTAATTCATACCTTATTATTTGGCTCTCTGATTCTAGGACTAGTGCATTGCCCTGTCTGCTCTGTGTAATTTTGAAGTAACTTGTGTTACACTGCTGGCCAGGCGTCTCTCTCAAAAACATTTCCATGATTAATGCTGTTACCATTAGGTAATGCGCCCAGCTGTCACACATATCTGTAGCTGGGGCCTAACCCTTGTCTATTTTTATTCTCATCTACATCTACATTTATACTCCGCAAGCCACCCAATGGTGTGTGGCGGAGGGCACATTACGTGCCACTGTCATTACCTCCCTTTCCTGTTCCAGTCGCGTATGCTTCGCGGGAAGAACGACTGCCGGAAAGCCTATGTGCGCGCTCGATCCTCTCTAATTTTACATTCGTTATTTCCTCGGGAGGTATAAGTAGGGGGAAGCAATATATTCGATACCTCATCCAGAAACGCACCATCTCGAATCCTGGCGAGCAAGCTACACCGCGATGTAGAGCGCCTTTCTTGCAGTCTGCCACTTGAGTTTGCTAATCATCTCTGTAGCGCTATCACGGTTACCAAATAACTCTGTGACGAAACGCGCCGCTCTTCTTTGGATCTTCTCTATCTCCTCTGTCAACCCGACCGTGTACGGATCCCACACTGATGCACAATACTCATGTATAGGTCGAACGAGTGTTTTGTGAGGCACTGCCTTTGTTGATGGACTACATTTTCTAAGGACTTTCCCAATGAATCTTAACCTGGCACCCGCCTTACCAACAATTAATTTTATATGATCATTACACTTCAAATCGTTTCACAAGCATACTCCCAAATATTTTACAGAAGTAACTGCTACCATCCGGAACCGTGCGACTGCTACGGTCGCAGGTTCGAATCCTGCCTCGGGCATGGATGTGTGTGATGTCCTTAGGTTAGTTAGGTTTAAGTAGTTCTAAGTTCTAGGGGACTGATGACCACAGCAGTTGAGTCCCATAGTGCTCAGAGCCATTTGAACCATTTTTTTTAACTGCTACCAGTGTTTGTTCCGCTATCATATAATCATGCCATAAAGGATCCTTCTTTCTATGTATTCGCAATACATTACATTTATCTATGTTAAGGGTCAGTTGCCACTCCCTGCACCAAGTGCCTATCCGCTGCAGATCTTTCTGCATTTCGCTGCAATTCTCTGTGTACTACAGTATCATCTGCGGAAACGCGCATGGAACTTCCGACACTATCTAGTAGGTCATTTATATATATTGTGAAAAGCAATGGTCCCATAACACTCTGCTGTGGCACGCCATGCAAGACAACCAGCTGTTTCTAAATTTTAATATTTGTTTTCAGGAGTTCTCTGTTAGCGAAGCTTATTGTTAGGGCATACCAACTTATTGAAAAGGGTCTATAAGTGCAACCAATTTAAACCAGTACTTTATTTATAGTGTAATTCGGTCAGACAGCAGTTACCAAGTTTCTGGGAGAGAGTTCCCAGTCAGCGGCTCCTTGCCACGTGGGTCTCGCTTACTTGCGGCCATGTGCACGGTTCTCGACCATTTCCTAATGCGGCTTGCTTTTTGTTTGCAGTCGCACGTCCTGACTTTCTGTACTGAAGCTGATTGTCTTATGTTATCTGACCGGCACTTTAAACTAAATGTTACTGCCGGTCAAGAGGCCTTTGATTAACTCGCTCTGCACGAGAAACTTTCTCATTATTGTTTAATACACATTGTATCCTTGCTCAAAGTTTTATTTTACATTTTTTGTTGTAAATCTTTTGGATGATTCTTAAAAAAATACTAAACAAAACTAAACTCTGTCCGAACGGCCTTGGCAGACCCAACGGTACCGACCGACCGCCGTGTCATATTCAGCCCACAGGCGTCACTGCATGCGGATACAGAGGTGCATGTGGTCAGCACACCGCTCTTCCGGCCGTATGTTAGTTTACGAGTCCGGAATCTCAATCAAGTAGATCCTCAGTTTGCCTCACAAGGGCAGAGTGCATCCTGCTTGCCAACAGCACTCGGCAGATCGGATCGTCACCCATACAAGTGCTAGCCCAGCCCGACAGCGCATAACTTCGGTGATCTAACGGGAACAGGTGTTACAACTGAGACAAGGCCGTTGGCTGGGTAATCCTTAAAGGCCAGTTCTTATCCCTGTTAACAGTTACCTTTTGGGGGTATGACCAGTGTCTTTGATATGCATCCGGTTGAACAAATTATCCTGAACTGTTTAAATTGGCTGGTAATGCAGTGGCACGTGAAGTGCTCTCCGCCACACACCGTTGGGTGGCTTGCGGAGTATAAATATCCAGGGCTATTACAAATATTTGAAGCGATTTCATAAATTCACTGTAGCTCCATTCATTGACATATGGTCACGACACACTAGAGATACGTAGAAAAACTCATAAAGTTTTGTTCGGCTGAAGCCGCACTTCAGGTTTCTGCCGCCAGAGCGTTCGAGAGCGCAGTGAGACAAAATGGCGACAGGAGCCGAGAAAGCGTATGTCGCGCTTGAAATGCACTCACATCAGTCAGTCATAACAGTGCAACGACACTTCAGGACGAAGTTCAACAAAGATCCAGCAACTGCTAACTCCATTCTGCGATGGTATGCGCAGTTTAAAGCTTCTGGATGTCTCTGTAAGGGGAAATCAACGGGTCGGCATGCAGTGAGCGAAGAAGCGGTTGAACGCGTGCGGGCAAGTTTCACGTGTAGCCCGCGGAAAATTGGCTCATGCCAGAACTGGAGACCGACAGCGCCGACTTCATCTTTCAACAGGATGGTGCTCCACCACACTTCCATCATGATGTTCGGCATTTCTTGAACAGGAGATTGGAAAACCGATGGACCGGTCGTGGTGGAGATCATGATCAGCAGTTCATGTCATGGCCTCCACGCTCTCCCGACTTAACCCCATGCGATTTCTTTCTGTGGGGTTATGTGAAAGATTCAGTGTTTAAACCTCCTCTACCAAGAAACGTGCCAGAACTGCGAGCTCGCGTCAACAATGCTTTCGAACTCATTGATGGGGACATGCTGCGCCGACTGTGTGAGCAACTTGATTATCGGCTTGATGTCTGCCGAATCACTAAAGGGGCACATATCGAACATTTGTGAACGCCTAAAAAAACTTTTTGAGTTTTTGTATGTGTGTGCAAAGCATTGTGAAAATATCTCAACTAATAAAGTTGTTGTAGAGCTGTGAAATCGCTTCAATCATTTGTAATAACCCTGTAGATGTAAATGTAAATAAGTCACTTCACCATAATGCGTAAGGAGTGTAGTTAAAATCCCTGTTGTACCACATTGGTTTTCAGTGGGTTTTCTAAGACTCTTGCAGCGACTGAGAGGATAACGAACTCGAATAAGAAAGCAACCAGTTTTCTTCCCCAACCCTTCGAAAACGGTATCGTGTTCCACACTCAATATCATCGTCCTAGACGGGCCAGAACACCACATCTTCATTTCTTCTGTTACGCCGTCACATGATACTCCACTATCGGCAAAAGATCTGAGAACGTTGATAATACAGTACAAATACCAGTGAATCAATCGACTATTCTTCTTTGGTAAATATAATGTTAACTTCTATGCCAGTGAGCGACTCTCCATCCTGGACAGCGTACTGTCTATAATATACCGGTCTGCGACAAATCGGCGTAGTTTGTATTTTCCGTTCGTACTCGCTCCTCGGCCGCTCAGAATTTACTATCTTCTCCTGGATTCTTCGCACTGATGTTGCGCCTAAAGATTTGTGATATAGGAATAGCTTAGGGAACCTGTCTCCCATACACGCGTAACATGTTACCCCAATCACTTTCCTTTCGTGCACCTTTGTTACAAATCTCACATCGAATTCTGTTTTCATGTAGAGGTTCCTAATTTGATCTCTACATCTACATATATACTACGCGAGCTACCAAGCGGTGTGTGGCAGAGGGCACAATTTGCGCCAAAGTCATATTTCCCCCCTCTGTTCCACTCGCGGGTCGCGCGAGGGAAAAACGACTGTCTGAACGCCTCAGTGCGAGCTCTTACTTCCCTTATCTTTGACTGATGATCATTACACGATTTTAAAGTCGGTGGTAATAATATATGCTCTACATCCTCGGTGAAGATTGGATTTCGGAATTCAGTGAGCAGCCCCTTCATTTTAGCGCGTCGTCTATCTGCAAGTGTGTCCCACTTCAAATTTTCTATGAGATTTGTAACGCTCTTGCGATGGCAAAATGTACCAGTCACGAATCTTGCCGCTCTTCCTTGGACCTTCTCAATTTCTTGAATCAGACCCAACTGGTAAGGGTCCCATACAGACGAACAATACTCTGATACTGGACGAAATAACGTATTGTAAGCTATTTTCTTTGTTGAAGGACTGCATCGCTTCAGGATTCTACCAATAAACCGCAATCTAGAGTTCGCCTTACCCGTTACATGTGTAATCTGATCACTCCATTTGTGATCATCTCGGATAGTCACACCCAGATACTTGACGGATGTAACCGCTTCCAAAGACTGATCATTTATTTTGTACTCATACATTAATGGGGATTTTTGCCTTGTTATCCGCAGTAGGTTAAACTTACTAATATTGAGAGATAACTGCCAGCCATTACACCACGCATTTATTTTCTGCAAATTCTCATTGATTTGTTTACAACTTTCGTTTGATACTACTTTCCTGTAGACTACAGCACCATCGGCAGACAGTCTAAGGCCGCTGTCAATACCATCAACCAGATCGTTTATGTAAATCGTAAAAAGCAGAGGACCTATTACGCTGCCCTGGGGCACACCTGAATTTACTCTTGTGTGTGTTGAAGTTACCCTGTTCTGGACGAATACTGCTCCCTGTCTGTTAGAAAACTTTCTATCCAACCGCATATGTCACTGGATAGAGCGCAAGAGCGCACTTTTTGTAGCAAGCGACAGTGCGGAACTGAGTTGAGCGCCTTTCGAAAGTCTCTGCTGTGACCTTACAGAGATATTAAGCACTTCATTTCTGACGTTTCCATCAGCCCAAAATCTTTTTTCTGTGGAGCCCAAATTTGTGCTCCGTACAGCAATATTGGATCTGTACTGATACCGTATTATATACGAACATATTTTCTATACCGCTATATCATCAGACGTTCTTATCGTGTAGAGACAGTATTTATAATGCCATTAATGTGTATGTTAGATTGTAACCGAATCCCTACCAGGACATTCCTGTCAGACAGGTGACTGATCGTGAACAGCTTTCGGAGGTAAGAAGCCGTCGGCTGCCTGCTCCCAGAGGCACAATCTGGCAGACACCTGTACAAACTACCTGCTCACTCCCGCAGTTCTCGGCGGCGGAACTTCCGATACGATTTGAAGCATTATCTGGTCCCGCGCGTAATCAAGTCATCGCAACTGTAACGAGCGCCGAGTGCCGCTGGCGGCGGGCCATTAGCGCCAGAGGGTGGTTGGAGGGGAAGGGGTGGGGGGAGGTGGGGGCGGCAGTGGGGGCGGAGGGTTGGGGGCGGCAGTGGTGCTGGCGGCAGAGCGCCCCCCAACAGCGCCGATAACCGCGCGCTCTGCGGTCGGGATTTGCACAAATGAATCTGCCGCTTCCCTATCGGCGCCAATGGCGAACCGAATTCTCGGTCTCTCCTCTATCGCGCCCAACCGTAGACGCGCAGGTACTGAGTCCATCAGGAAGCACGGACCAGGAACTAATTCTGGGATCAAGAGTCCCTTCCTCCTGAGCCCCTAACCACGCATTCCTCGCTTGCGTTAGTGTCTTCCACCTGCTTCCGTATCGACACGCCGCTTCTGTGGAAAACGACGACACAAAAGGTAGGGTGTTTCTCAACAAGTCAAATCGCGCAGTTCTAATTGCCGGATGAGTGGTACTGATATCTACTTTAATTCCTCGCCCTGATAAGTAATTACTTCCGCGGAAATGGCGAAATCTCAACTTCCTGATGTAGCAGGGGCACCAAGTTTTGCCTTGATAATTACCTAAGATAACTCTGTTTAAGAAAGCAGACAGATAAAGTGGTACTAATTACGAGATTCGCTCCTAAAGAAATGCACACTATTTTTTAATCCATCTTTTATTCTACATGTTTGAACGTTTTACAGTGTGTAGATACGTCCTTTAGGAACAATATTTTCATTTCTCCACGTAATTTCCATCCCTCTCAACTGCCTTACGCCATATTGGATCCAGCGCCTGTATACCCGCACGGTAAAATTCTGGACCAACCTGTTGAAGCCACTGTTTGGCAGCGTGCACAAGGGAGTCATTATCTTCAAACCTTGTTACACGAAGAGAGTCTTTCAGTGTCCCAAAGAGATGATAGTCACATGGAGCTGTAGGACTGTAAGGCGGGTGTTTCAGTGTTGTCCATACGAGTTTTGTGATCGCTTCCATGGTTTTTTGGCTGACATGTGGCCGTGCATTGTCGTGCAACAGCAAAACATCCTGCTTTTGCCGATGTGGTCGAACACGACTCAGTCGAGCTTGAAGTTTCTGCAATGTCGTCACATATGCATCAGAATTTATGGTGGTTCCACTTGGCATGATTTCTACAAGAAAGAATCCTTCGGAATCGAAAAACACCGTAGCCATAACTTTTCCCAGCAAAAGGTGTGGGTTTGAAATTTTTTCTTGGGTGAATTTTCATGATGCCACTCCATTAGCTGCCTTTTCGTCTCTTGTGAAAAATGATGGAGCCATGTTTCATCACCTGTTACAATTCTTCCAAGAAATTTATCTCCACCATTCTCGTACTGTTCTAAAAGTTCGTTGCCTGCCGTTTTTCTTGTTTCTTTGTGAGTCATTGTCAACATCCTGGGAACCCACCTGGCACAAACCTTTTTTAACGCCAACACTTTCAGTATTCTGCAGACACTTTCTTCCCCTATCGCAACGTAGCGTGACAATTCATGCACTGTGATGCATCTGTCAGCAGCCACCAATTCGTTGACTCTCTGCACATTGTCTGGAGTGCGTGCAGTACGAGGCCTGCCACTGCGACCGACAACAATCTTCAATATTTCCGTGCCCGCTTTCATCACGCAACCTGCTTGCCCACCGACTAACTCTACTGCGATCGACAACAGCATCTCCATACACCTTTTTCAACCTCTTCTGGATGTTTCCCACTGTCTCATTTTCACAGCACAGGAATTCTATGACAGCACGTTGCTTCTGACGAACGTCAAGTGTAACAGCCATCTTGGAGACATGCTGTGACGGCGCCACTCACAGGAACAGGCTGAACTATATTTCAAAACAAGCGGGACAGATGTATCTACACACTGTAAAACTTTCACACAAGCACAATGAAAACTGTATTTTTACAAAACTAGTATGCATTTCCTTTGGAGTGACCTTCGTATATACTAATAAGTCTTCTGTATACATCCCACGTTATACAGGGCAGAAATCTATAATAGCCCAGTAACATAGTTTTTTTTTATTTGTTCTTATTATTTCGGAGGTAAGGGTAAGAAAAGTTGGAAAATTAATACGGCCGCGCGTGATAGCCGTGCGGTCTTAGGCGCCTTGTGCGGCTTCCCCCTTCGGAGGTTCGAGTCCTCCCTCGGGCATGGGTGTGTGTGTTGTCCTTAGCGTAAGATAGTTTAACTTCGATTAAGTAGTGTGTAAGACTAGGCACCGATGACCTCAGCAGTTTGGTCCCATAGAACTTAGCACAAATTTCCAGTTTTCCAAAATTAATATGAAACTGTTGCTGTGAAGCATATATGAAGTCCGAAGCTACGAACGAAAATTGTTTCCAAGACTGGAATTCGAACCTTAGTCTCCTGCTCAATAGGCGAATGCGCTGCTCTAACCGCCTTCGTCATCCTGGCACAGTAACTATCCGCAAACGCATGGACTACTCTAGCACCCCTCCTTTAAATAGTTGACATTTTCGTTGCAAGAGAACAGCAACAGTATTACCATGTAAGACAATTCTCGTATCTCTTTTATTTTTTGTCCCAATTGCACACTTCTCTTCTGTTTGGAAAAATGCATTGAAAACACACTGTGCTGCCTTACAATATATTTATTGTCTACAGATTTCGACCATGGACCATAGTCACATTGGGAAAATATCTGTTGTGACAACTTCACATGTCGTACATGTTATTTAACCGGAAAGGTACACACCATTGCTTACATGAAAACGTTAAAAAGGTTTTCAAGTCAGCATTGGTGTATACTTTTCTGGTTAAACACCATGTATGACAAGTGAAGTTGTCACAGTAGGTATTTTTCCACTGCGAAGGCGGTCCATGGTCGAAACCGATAGTGAATTAATGTACTGTACGACAGCACAGTGTATTATGCAATTCTCGAAGTGTATCGATAGTGTTCATAGTCGCCTGATATATTTTTTTACTCCTTTTTTGAAATACGTGATTAGTTTCGATCTCCCTGGATCATCTTCAGATCTATGTAGTTGCGTCAGCAATCCGTTCTGTCTGTGCCAGAACTCAGTACTCAGTATTCTGTACTCCGTACTGTCACGTGTTGTTCAACTGGTGTGTCACAGCCACTTAGAGCTGATAATGTTCAAGAAAGATCGAAACTAGACAAGTACAAAATTACAAAAAGTTACTGCTAGAGCGTTTATTAATAATTCTGGAAAAAAATTATTTCCCATTCATTCGTAAGAACGTCCGAGTCCTCAGTAACTTTCGCATCCCGGGGATTTCAGTAGCCAGGATACTGAGTGGAATGCTAAGAAGATGCTGTACAATGGTGTTGGAGGCACTGCTTCTACAGCTAGCCTCTGTCACGAATAAAAGAAAAAACTTGAGAAAGTGAAGTTGTCTGTCACTGTAATACATTTGTTCTGCAGTGACTGATTTAAAATTATTTCAGAGCTATTGTAGCTAATATTGATATTGTTCAAGGACTAGTAGGAAGTTTCCAGAACGAGATTTTCACTCTGCAGCGGAGTGTGCGCTGATATGAAACTTCCTGGTAGACTAAAACTGTGTGTAAAGATTGGAAGGTAGGAGACGAGGTACTGGCAGAAGTGAATCTGTGAGGACGGAGCATGAGTCGTGCTTGGGTAGCTCAAATGGTAGAGCACTTGCCGACGAAATGCAAAGGTCGCGAGTTCGTGTCTCGATCCGGCACACAGTTTTAATCTGCCAGGAAGTTTGGTAGGAAGTTATTTTTACGGGGCGCGTGCTTGTAACCTTATTTGAAGAACATAATGTGATTTTATTTCAGGCCGGTCGGGGTGGCCGAGCGGTTCTAGGCGCTACAGTCTGGAACCGCGCGACCGCTGCGGTCGCAGGTTGGAATCCTGACTCGGGCATGAATGTGTGTGATGTCTTTAGGTTAATTAGATTTTAGTATTTCGAAATTCTAGGGGACTGATGACCTCAGAAGTTAATTATCATAGTGCTCAGAGCCATTTTGAACCATTTTATTTCATTGATCGATGATGTAATTTATAGTTTTCGAGCCAGAGGAAAGGGCCCAAAGAATAACAACAGAAAAGAATAGAGGAGCTCATCGTAAAGATCTGTTCAAAACACTGAAGATTGTGAATACACCATGTGAGTACATTTACCAACCAGTTTTGCACATCAAAAGAAGGAAATTCGTAAGTACTGCTCACACTTTTGTCTATGACCGTGGAACAAGAACTACACTGAACTTACATTTATCAAGAAACGATAAACATAAAACTCAAAACAGCGTTTTCCACCAAGGAACCAAGCTGTACAATAAATTGCCCAAGAAGATTGAAGAGCTCACTGAAAAATTTGTTTCGAAAGGTAATTACAAAGTACCTTTTAAGTATTATGTTCTATATTTTGAAGAAGAGTTAAACAACACACTTTAAGGGTTTGGTGAAAATGTAATACAAAAAAATCAGTAAGGACAGTAAAACATGTTTTCTACTTTTCCCCTTCCCTGGGAATCTTACTCTCAAAGCAATGCAGTGTATAATATCAATACAGTGGACAACAGATTACCTGGACCTGAGTAATACGGATACAGGATTATCCGGATTGTCAGCCGCGAGCATATACCTCTATACTGTCAGTGCACTATCCACCCGCGCCTAACGCGGCATACGAACAGCAGAAAATGCAAGAAGATGAAACGAAGGAAACGTAGATGTTGGAAATGATGCAGGACCACCTCATGCGCAAGCCCTGCAAACAGATTTCAAATGGTTCGAAAACTAAACAGTCCACAATACCGCGAATTAACACCAATTCGTGAAGAGAAAAACATTGTTTAATTCAAATGATAACTAACAAATGCTTTACACAAAATTTAACTGCAAAGGTTCTCATGTGTGGCTTTTCTTATGTACTTTATGATAAAGATACCATTATTTCAGTAATTTTAAGAAAATATGTACCTATGTATGAAAATATGTCTCTAATCTCTTAAACATTGATTTTTGCTGATTTTAGTAAGTTTCATTTATTTTCCTTTTTATGAATAAACACCCAACAGTACGTATTAACAATTGAAAGAAAATCATGTTATAACGTGCTTAAGACATAATCATATGTAGGTGACGTAGGTTATCTTTCTAGAGTTAATAATACAAAAATGATTCTTCTTCATAAATTCAGTTAACCAGATTTTCCGATTATCGGAATGGCTTGCAACAACAATTAGTCCCGTTGATCAAGTCTTCGCTACACCCTACAATGTTCATCTGATAAACATCCCACTTTTTATACAGGGCTGGCGACTCAGTTTTCAGGCTATCAAATGGGATGCTGCTGTACACATAATTGGAATACATCGTCGCTATAGCACTGACGTCAGCTGATACTGTGGCTAGAGTATCACAATGAAACAGTGTGTCTATAGTACGTGCAGTGACTCGGGGTGTGAAATGAATGAGCAGTGTAGCTCTAGCCTCTTACATCATTAAGCAACTTCTCTGTAAAGCGGCATTGAACACTAGAGACACACCGAATGAGGTAGCACTGTTTTACACAGAATGGCCTTCTATTCTGGAGGTTGGAAGCATCAAACTTCATCAGACTGTCCTGGTTTTCCTACAACAGTCCTACGCAGGTACCAGGGTGTTTCCTACTAAAAGAGCACGGCCGACTAGCTGCCCCATTCCTGTGGGACTAGAACTGCTAATACGTACTCTTTATAGTTGTAATACCAAGATTCGTCCAATTTCCTTGTAAAAGTGATCTAGTGATGAATACAGACATTACTGCTACTAGTACTACTACTAATACATAGCTAATTGATGTGAAACTGTTCGTATTTTATTTTCAATAATTTTTTGCAGTGTGCAGATTTTTTTAATTGCTCTTTGAACCAGAGACGGCCTTTTAATCTTTGATTTAAGATTTGGTATTCCTTGGTTTGATTAGAGCCACCTGTTGCGGCGGAACGTCAACATCACTGAATGCAGTCACGTGCTATTAGAAGGGCCCAGATTAAGATTTTTATGCTGTAACTTGATTTCCCAGGGGAATTTTGTTTTAAGCCTCCTGTACCGGTGGTTCAACCGAGACAAACTGCAATAACTTAAAGTATTACTAATCTTTCGATCCCGGGATTGGGCGCCAAACTTGAGATACTTTTAAAGAAAATCAAGTTTCATTTTTAAGAAAGGGAGACAACACAAGTATCATACCTCCAAAAAACAAAACTTGAAATACTGTAGTTTTCCAATGGACTTCTGGAAAACTTAAAGACTATTCTCACGCAGAAAATTACATTATTTTGCTGTTCATATATTTTAAAAACTCCTGTATCAACGTTCACAATACGCTGTTGTTGAATATACGGTATGGGATAATGCGACATATTATAACCTAACCCCGTGCCCCAACCCTTAATAATCGGTTAATGCGATGATACGACTATTATCGCATGTGCCTAATGTATTTGAGCTTCGAGAAGGCTATTGTCCGCAGAGCAAATCTCATACGTTAGTGGAGGGAATTGTAAAACAACTTGATCTAATAAACAACAAATTCAACTCCTGCACTTTCTGCTGATTTTAGTACTTAAAACAGTGGCTTATGTAAAATACAATAAGAATCCTAAAGGGGTATGGCATGACTCAAACAGTCTACAACAAAACTGGCTGAAACTATACAGAAATTAATTAATACTGTCACCAGCCCAGATTGGCACCGTCTGTCCAATATCTGATCTATGATGTGGACAACAATAAATACGTAACCGTTTGGTTTTGGGTGTGACAACAGAAGGGTGACACACGCCCTGGGAATACACTCAGTTACGAAATAATAAAGAAGGAAGAAAGAAATACTCAGATACGTGAATATAGAAAAGTGGGGCTAATTTTAAAAAGTAGCTCTTTTGTTACGACAGTAATGTACATAGCACCAGATTAACGTTTATTGACTTGCACTTGATTACCGTACATGTCAAGTGAAGTACATCGAACAGATTGTAATTGCTATGAAAATTTGTAGGATAAAATAAGCAATTCTTGGCTTTGAACAGATAGAAAATGCCGAAATACGACCCAAGAAAGGGTACAATAGCATTATTACGACTGACATTGATATGAAAAATGTGAACTTAATTTATTCTTTTCTTTGATCTGCAGTTGTCCGTTCACTAACTGTCAGCTCCTAGCTTGGCCTACGAAGAGCAGGAAATGCAAGAAGATGAAACTGAAGGAAATGTAGTTGCTGGAAATGATGCAGGACCACATCATGCGGAAGCATACCAAGCCCTGCAAGCAGCTTTCAAATGGGTCGAAAACAAAACAGTTTACAATACCGTGAATTTGCTGTAGTTAACACTAGTTCGTGAAGAAAAAAATTTTTTTACGTCAAATGATAACTAACAAATGCTTTAAACAAAATTAAACTACAAAGGGCCTCATGTGTGACTCGTCTACTTTAATTTTAAGCCACTTCGTCTTCACTCAGTTAGCAAGAATGACTTTGTCTCTGAACGTTATTGAACGACACATCTAATTTATTGATATTTCATTATTAATTACTTTCAGTTATCTTTTTAGTAAACAAACAAAACTGGCAAGCATAGTCTTTTAATACTTTTAACTATTGAAACAACGGTACTCGGGAATTCCATAACTCCAAAGGAATTAACAATGACTGAAGATAATGACAAGATCAGTTACCATCACTTTTTACGTAGTAGAACTCTTATTACTGAAATGAAATTCACTGAAAACATCATTAGGTAACGCCTCATAAAGTTTCTAACGTGAAAAAAAATAAACCAACCTAACAGTTCGTTGCAGATGTTAATCCGTTGTCTTCGTTGTCGTCTATTACGCTCCAAGTAATACAGCAGGTACAACTTGATCTTTGCAGGAGCTCCTCGATCCTCAGTAACCAACTATGGGGCAGAATGCAGATGTTATTGGAGCCACTTACATCTTGTCACACTCGTCATGCTCTTGGTGCCTTGCTAGTAATAACTAAGCCTCACAGGCGCTCGACAGGGCACGCTACTTCTGTATGATGACTCTTCTGTCTCACAACAATGTCTCACAACAAAGCAAGTTCCCTTCGCGCTTTGCTGTGACGTCACTTTCGCATCCAGAGACAGAGCTCCTACGTAAGTTTTTACTCTCTGCCAACGACATTGCTTCTCCTAACTTTTCCTAACGGCTTTAACCCAGAATAAATACGTCATAATATGAAATAATTTGTACAGGTTACAGCACATATAATACTTCTATCTATCAAGTGGTATCGAAAGGTTTACACCTTAAAACAAGTGCATCATATTTACAATAAGCGCAATAGGAAAAAATTTTGAGTAGTGTTGTGTCCCGTCTACTCGTCGAATATGAGGTGTCAATCGTATTAACGAATTTTTAATACAATAAGATAAATGACAATACTTAACTTCGAGAATTTACAATGAGGTGACGCAAGCAATGGGCGACAGACAAAATAAGAAATCTCATTAGTATAGACAGTACCTAATACAAGTGAAACAATACAGTTCCTAACTCGCTGCTATCTTCCGTAGTTAATGTCTATTGTCACCTTTTCTGTTCACATTGTGAGTTAATGATATGATAGACAACATTAATAGCAATCTTGAAAGGTGTGTCCGTTTGTATAACAAAGTACTGACTACTCTACAGGTCATGACAAAGATATTTCGAAGACATGTTGAATTTAAGGCGCTAAAGAGAATATGACTTGAAAATAAATAGAAAAATTATTCAGACAACAAAGACTTTCATAAAGTCAGCACGACGTAAAGAATGAAGGGGCTGCATGCCTAACAAGAAGACGAAAAAGTAGGATGTTAATCAGTAATTTCGTTACTGCAATAATTACTTTGAACACGTAGAGTATAGTAATCAGTGTGGTCATTTGCAACTCTGATGCGTTTCGTGCACAATTCAGCATTAGATCAGTGACGTGGCACAACACAGTGTCTCATTCCAGCAGTCAGTTGCCCAAACTACGACGACCTATCGTTTTTGTTTCATCAGAATCTGAAATCTACCTGGCAGGCAAAGAGATACTACTTATAATCCTCAGCGTCCACTTGGTAGTTGACTGGCGATTCATTAGAGTGAATGTGGCTGTCTGCCGGCCAACGTGGCACATTCAAATAGATCAAGTACAATGTGGTTTTATAAGACGTGGCTTTAACAGCAACTTTAAGGGTAACTGAAAACTTTAAAATTCAGTAGGGAGAGTACATTCATATTTGCAAACCAAGGACACATAACTTCAATGAAGTAATCGTAACTTCTCACCAAATATTATGAACTCGATAAACAGTTAACTTAAATGAAATTATAAATGCACGGAACTGAATAAAGCAGTCAGTGATGCAATAACAAGCTTCCACGCTTTTAGTGATGGATACTCTGAGTATCCATTGCACTGTGCAGACACACGCGAACGGCTATCTATGCTCGGAGTAACATGAGCAAGCTTATGAAACTAATCTCCCCACAGAAAGTGCACCTACGTCGTAGGAAAATAAACTTAATTAAATCTCTGCATTGTCGTGTCTCTCATTGACCTGAACTTGGGCCAAAAAAAAAAAAGGGCTTCCTCCTCACATATCAGAAGCACAGCATAAAGTGTCTGTTAGTCTGTACTACACAAACTCCAGGCAAGAAATGATCCCAAATAATAGCAAACTATATTTAAGTTAGCAGGACCAAAAATTCCTCAACCGTGAGGAAATTCTATTACACGGTCAATTAGCTGTTGGTGCATTCCAGTCTCTGTCTCCCTCTACAGTTTATGCCTTCTACATCTTCCTCCAGTGCCGTGGAATTCTGATGTCTTGCCACATTAACGATCATCCTGTCCCTTCTCTTTGTTTTCCATAAGTTCCTTCCTTCACCGTTTTTGCGTCCTCATTCTTTAACTTTTCCTTCCACCTAAGTTTAACTCTCTTGTGCAGCAGCATATCTCAATGCGGCAATTCTGTTCTGTTACGGTATCCCGATTGTCGATGATTCACTAACAAACAATGCTGTGTTCGAAAAGTACGTTCTCAGAAATATTTTTCTCAAATTAAGGCCTATATGTAATAACAGTAGACTTCGTTTGCCTGCTTTTTACATCCTGCTCGCTTAGTCTGTCATGGGTTATTTTGCTTCCATGGTAGTAGAATTACTTAACTTCGGTTACATCGTGATCACAAAATGGTTCAAATGGCTCTAAGTACTATCGGACTCAACATCTGAGGTCATAAGTCCCCTAGACTTATAACTACTTAAACCTAACTAACTTAAGGACATCACACACATCCACGCTCGAGGCAGGATTCGAAGCTGCGACGGTAGCAGCCCCGTGGGTCCGGACTGAAGCACCTATAACCGCTCGGTCACAGCGGCCGGCCATCGTGATCAACAATTTTGATGTTAAGCTTCGCGTTATTCTCGTTGACTCTACTTCTCATTACCTTGTGTTCTTCTGGTTTATTCTCATATTCTTTACTCATTAGATTATTCGTGCCATTCAACAGATCCTGTAATTCTTCATCTTCAAGGAGGATAGCTATGTCATACGCAAATGTTATCATTGGTATCCTTTCACTTATTCTTTCACCCTGAATTTCAGTTTTACTCTTGAAAAAGTCTTCCATTTCTATCGTTGCTTCTTTGATATGGAGACAGAACAGCAGAGGTGAAAGCCAACTTCGCTGCCTTATACCCTTTTTAACTGTTCTTCATCTGCAAATCTTATTGCAGCCTCTCGGTTCTTGTACTTATTGTATACCAGTCCACAAATTTTACTCCTATTTTTCGCTGAATTTGGAACTTATTGCACCATATTACAAAATCGAACGTTTCTCGCAGATTGACAAATCCAATGAAAGTGTCTTATCTGTTCTTCAGTCTTGCATCTGTTACTAAGTGCAGCGACAGGACTGCCTTTACGTTCCTTGAGCCAAATTGATCTTCATTTAACAGATCTTCAGATTCCTTTTCCATTATTCTCTATATAATTTTTTTCATCAGCTTGGATGCAGGAGCTGTTTAGATGACTGTGCTACAGTTCTCACTAAAACAGGGGGAGAAAGTGCTGTGTTGGCAAAGATCTCAGGCATGAAACAATTCTGCAGTTCATACTGAATTAATATTAGAGTGTGTGGTTCTCGTATCATGTCTAGAAGGGACATGAAAACTACGTACTAAAATGCTATGCGAAAGTGAAAAGGTTTCTTTGAATCGGGAGTAGACAACATTCCACTGCAACTACTGACGACCTTGGGAGAGTCATGCCTGACAAAACTCTAGCATTTAGTTAGTAAGATGTATGAGGCAGGCAAAATACCATCATATTTAAAGAAGAATACAATAATTCCAATCCCAAAGAAAGCAGGTATTGACAGATGTGAAAATTACCGAACGATCAGTTTAATAAGTCACAACTGCATAATACTAACGCGAAATCTTTGCAGACGAATGGAAAAGCTGGTAGAAGCCGACCTCGGGGAAGATCAGTTTGGATTCCGTAGAAATGTTGGAACACATGAGGCAATACTGGCCATACCAACTATCTTAGAAAATAGAATAAGGAAAGGTAAACCTACGTTTCTAGCATTTCTGAACTTAGTGAAAGCTTTTGACAATGTTGACTGGAATACTCTCTTTCAAATTCTAAAGGTGGCAGGGGTAAAGTACAGAGAGCGACAGGCTATTTACAATTGGTACAGAAACCAGTTGGCAGTTATAAGAGACGAGGGCATGAAAGGAAAGCAGTGGTTGGGAAGGGAGTGAGACAGGGTTGTAGCCTCTCCCCGATGTTATTCAATCTGTATACTGAGCAAGCAGTACAGGAAACAAAAGAAAAATTATGAGTAGGTATTAAAATCCATGGAGAAGAAATAAAAACTTTGAGGTTCGCCGATGACATTGTAATTATGACAGAGACAGCAAAGGACTTGGAAGAGCAGTTGAACGGAATGTATAGTGTCTTGAAAGGAGGATATAAGATGAAAATCAACAAAAGCAAAATGAGGATAATGGAATGTAGTCGAATTAAGTCGGGTGATGCTGAGGGGATTAGATTAAGAAATGAGACACTTAAAGTAGTAAAGGAGTTTTGCTATTTGGGGAGCAAAATAACTGATGAAGGTCGAAGTGGAGAGGATATAAAAATGTAGACTGGCAATGGCAAGGAAGGGGTTTCTGAAGAAGAGAAATTTGTTAACATCGAGTATAGATTTAAGTGTCAGGAAGTCGTTTCTGAAAGTATTTGTATGGATTGTAGCCGTGTATGGTAGTGAAACATGGACGATATATAGTTTGGACAAGAAAAGAATAGTAGCTTTCGAAATGTGGTGCTGCAGAAGAATGCTGAAGATTAGATGGGTAGATCACATAACTAATGAGGAGGTACTGAATAGAATTTGGGAGAAGAGGAGTTTTTGCCACAACTTGACAAGAAGAAGGGACCGGTTCGTAGGACGTGTTCTGAGGCATCAAGAGATCACAAATTTAGCATTGGAGGACAGCGTGGAGGGTAAAAATCGTAGAGGGAGACAAAGAGATGAGTACACTAAGCATATTATAAGGATGTAGGTTGCAGTAAGTACTGGGAGATGAAGAAGCTTGCAGAGGATAGAGTAGCATGGAGAGCTGCATCAAACCAGTCTCAAGACTGAAGACCACAACAACAACAACTACAACATGTGTTACAGAGCGAAGGTGGACGTGAGCTCCGTGTGTTATGCATAAATCACGATTATTAAGGTGTGAGCGTGTAATGTATTCCAGGGACAAAACTCATTCCCTTTAACAATAGTACGTGAACCCGCTGGGGCGCTGTGTTTAGTCCGAATCAAGTACGCAGAGTTCAAAGACCCTTTCCTCTAGGCTACTAACTTAAAGGTAAGACACGGCAATAGACTTGTTGCTAAAACGTGCGCATGTGAAATTTTGAGCCTAGTGGCAGATTATTTAGTGTCAGATAATTATATACATTATTCAGCTAATAGGATGTCATTCCTTGACTGTAGTTTATATGTATTGGCTTTTGCCCACTGTTCTCATCGTTTATAGTTACCTGACATAAACTGACGGTCAGGTTTCTAGTTATATTGGTAGGCAATTTGTTAATGAAACTTTTCCTTATGTTTTAGTTCTTATGTGTTTGTTCAATTCTAAGAGTTAAGAGAAAGATATCTTTTGGGTTTATATATTCTTTTACAGATCTTAAGTGTTTGTATAATGCAAAGAATTCACAGTGTAAGGTATCTTTTCAGCTTGCTGTAAAGTGGTATCATAGGGATTCTTATAATTGTTTAAGGTGCCGTTAATAATAAAACCAGGTATTAGACCATAAAAAAGGAATGTCCTTTCTTGTACAAATGTTAACTTCATCTTCTAGTACCTAACCTCATTCACCTCTTCTTTAGCTGTCCTATTTTTGTACGTATAGAAGTGTTTTCCACCGATATTTGCAAGTCCTTCCGACTTATTTTATGCGGCCCGCCACGAGTTCCTCTCCGGTGCTAACCTCTTCATCTCGGACTAGGACTTGCAACCCACGTCCTCAATTATTTGCTGGATTTATTCAAATCTCTGTCTTCCTCTACAGTGTTTGCCCTCTACAGCTCCCTCTAGTACCATTGGAGTCATTCCCTCATGTATTAACAGATGCCCTATCATCCTCTCCCTTCTCCTTATCAGTGTTTTCCACATATTCCTTTCCTCTCCGTTTCTGCGCAGAACCTCCACATTTATTACCTTATCAGTCTACCTAATTTTCAACAATCGCCTGTAGCACCACATCTCAAATGCTTCGATTCTCTTCTGTATCAGTTCCCCACAGTCCATGTGTCAATGCTGTACTCTACACGTACATTCTCAGAAATGTCTTCCTCAAATTAAGGCCGATATTTGATATTAGTAGACTTCTCTGAGCCAGGAATGCCTTTTTCGCCTTAGCTAGTCTGCTTTTGATGTCCTCCTTGCTCCGTCTGTCAGTGGTTTTTTTCCTGCCTAGGTATCAGAATTCCTTAACTTCATCTACTTCGTGACCTTCAATCCTGATGCTAAGTTTCTCGCTGTTTTCATTTCTACTACTTCTCATTACATTCGTCTTTCTTGGATTTACTCACAATCCATACTCTGTTCTCATTAGACTGTTCATTCCGTTCAGCAGACCATGTAATTCTTCTTCCCTTTCACTCGGGATAGCAATGTCATCAGCGAATCTTTTCATCAATATCCTTTCACCTTGAATTTTAATTCCACTCTTGAACCTATCTCTCATGTCCATCATTGCTTCTTCGATGTACAGATTGAACAGTAGGGCCAAAGGCTACATCCTTGTGTTACACCCTTTTTAATACGAGCACTTCGTTCTTGGTCCTCCACTCTTATTAGTCCCTCTTGACAGTTGTACGTATTGCATATGACCCGTCTCTCCCTATAGCTTACCCCTACTTTTTTCAGAATTTCGAACATCTTACACCATTTTACACTATCGAACGCTTTTTCCAGGCTGACAAATCTTATGAACGTGTCCTGAATTTTCTTTAGTCTTGCTTCCATTGTTAACCGCAATGTCAGAATTGCCTCTCTCGTGTCTTTGCCTTTCTTACAGCCAAACTTACCGTCTTCTAGCGCATCCTCAATTTTCTTTTCCGTTCTTCTGTATTTTACTGTTGTAAGCAACTTGGATGCACGATCTGTTAAACTGATTGTGCGATAATTCTAGCACTTGTCAGCTCTTGCCGTCCTCGGAACTGTGTGGATGATGCTTTCCCGAAAATCAGACGGTATGTTGCCAGACTCATACTTTATACACACCAAAGTGAATAGTCGTTTTGTTGACATTTCCCCCAATGATTTTAGAAATTCTGATGAAATGTTATCTATCCCTTCTGCGTTATTTGATCTGAAGTTCTCCAAACCTCTTTTAAACTCTGATTCTAATACTGGATCTCCTATCTTTTATACATCGACTCCTGTTTCGTCTTCTGTCACATCAGCCATACCTTCCCCCTCACAGAGGCTTTCAATGTATTATGTTGTCACCCTTGCTTTTAATGTCGTCGAAGCCTGTTTTGACTTTACTGTATGCTGAGTCTGTTCTCCTGACAATCATTTCCTTTTCCATGTCGTCAGATTTTAACCTGCAGCCATTTCGGGTTAGCTCTCCGGCACTTCCTATTTAATTTAGTCCTCAGCGACTTGTATTTCTGTATTCCTGAGTTTTCCGGAACGTTTTTGTACTTCCTCCTTTCATCGACCAGTTGAAGTATTTCTTCAGTTACCCATGATTTCTTCGCAGTTACCTTCTTTGTACCTATGTTTTCCTTCACAACTTCTATGATGGCCGTTTTCTAGAGATGTCCATTCCTCTTCAACTGTACCGCCTACTGAGCTATTCGATGTTGCTGTATCTATTGCCTTAGAGAACTTCAACCGTTTCTCGCCATTCCTTAGTACTTCCGTACCCCCCTTCTTTAAGTATTGATTCTTCCTCACTAATGTCTTAACCTTCAGCCTACTCTTAATCACTACTCGTGATCTGAGTCTATATCTGCTCCTGGGTACGCCTGAAAAATGAGTATCTGATTTCGGAATCTCTGTCTGACCATGATGCAATCTAACAGAAATCTTCCCCTATCACCCGCCCTATTCCAAGAATACCCCCTACTCTTGTGAGTCTTGAACACAATATTCACTATTACCGGCTGAAACGTGTTACAGAATCAATTAGTCTTTCTCCCCTCTCATACTTGTTCGAAGCCCACATTCTCCTGTAACCTTTTCTTCTACTCCCCTACAACTGCATTCCAGTCTCCAATGACAGATTTTCATTTCCTTTACACACTCTATTACTCTTCGAATATCGTCATACTCTATCTCTGTCTCCTCATCTTCGGGTTGCAACATCGGAACGTATACCTGAACAATAGTTGTTGGCGTTGGTTTGCTGTCCATTCTGAAAGAACAACCCTATCACTGAACTGCTCACAGTAACACACTCTGTGTCCTACCTTCCTAATCATAACAGATCCTACTCCCGTTATCCCATTTTGTGCTGCTGTCGATATTACCCTGTACTCACCTGACCAGAAATCTTGGTCTTCTTTCCACTTCACTTCACTGATCCATACTGTATGCAGATAGAGCTTTTGCATTTCTCTTTTCAGATTTTCTAGTTTCCTTACGACGTCCAAGCTTCTGACATTCCACGCCCCGACTCGTAGAAAGTTAGCCTTTCGTTGATTAATCAATCTTTTTCTCATGGCAACCTAACCCTTGGCAGTCGCCTCCTGGAGATTCGAATGGGGGACTATTCCGTAATCTTTTGCCAATAGAGAGACCATCATGACACTTCTTCAATTACAGGCTACATTTCCTGTGGATACACGTTACGTGTCTTTAATGCAGTGGTTTCCATTGCCTTCTGCATCCTCATACCGTTGATCATTGCTGATTCTTCCGCCTTTAGGGGCAATTTTCCACCCCTAGGACAAGAGAGTGCCCTGAACCCCTATCCTCTCCTCCGCCCTCTTTGACAAGGCCGTTGGCAGAATGAGGGGTGACTTCTTATGCCGGAAGTCTTCGGCCGCCAAAGCTGATTATGAATAAAAATTTAAGCAGCGGCGGGATTCGAAGCCGGGACCGAAGACATTTTGATTATTAATCATAGACGCTACTCCTAGACCATTTATTTGTACTGAAAAGATAGTAACTGTCGGTAAGGCAGCGAGTGTCTTTAGAACTACTGCCTCGTCTAAGGATACACCTGCAATATGATATCGGTCCATAGGAGATGAAAGAGCATAGCAAATTAACGGTAAACACAGGTGTTCCCAGAAAGGCAGCTAAATAAACAAAAAGGTTATCCATAAAATGTAGTTAAACCTTCGTCTTTCGCAGGTCTTCTTTAGGAACACAGGTTTTAAATAGCGTCAAACCATTCCACAGTTGCTACAGCCAGCCTCGAGGACACATGGTCCATCAGGTGCCATATTGTAGAAGTAATCCTGGTTGCTGAAGTCTCAGAAGTTTAAGGAAGGCTACCGGTTATCTAGGAGCAAACTGTTGTAGTTACTCGTTACATACTACACAAATACTAATTATCACAATATTAGCCACAAAGTACCACCACCAGCCAGTCATTAAATCACCCACGGTGCCACCCTGGCAAGGTTTAAAGCTCTGCTACCACTGCTGTGTGATTCAACAGAATAATGCTTACATTCACGTTCATTATCACGTGCATTTCAAGAAGTGCAACGTGTGATTTTCTCCAGTGCTGGAGTCAGTGACTGTCGATAGAATAAGCTGTTTTAGCGTTACCTGGTGGCACTTGGTGGTAACCTATAGTGCAAGGATACAACACGATTTTACCATTAGATATGACGAAAAGGGCCCACATTAGGACTCCGTTAAAAATTTAATTACACCTCAATTTTGACATAAGGCATTAGTGCCAGAAGTTCAACATGGGTACATTCGGTATGACTCTCCTTTGTCCGGAAATAGACTTAAAAGTTGAGTTCTGTTCTTGGACCATATTAGTGTCTTTTCTAAACCAGTATATTTTTTAATGTCACCACTCTTAAAAATGATGATCGTTTTGTTTATTGGCATCCATCACTAATAACGGACTCTTCGGATTGCGGTGGGAAACGGTCTAAGGCGCTGCAGTCATGGACTGTGTGGCTGGTACCGGCGGAGGCTCGAGTCCACCCTCGGGCATGGGTGTGTGTGTGTGTGTCCTTAGGATAATTTAGGTTAAGTAGTGTGTAAGCTTAGGGACTGATGACCTTAGCAGTTAAGTTCCAAAAGATATCACACACTTTTTTTTGCTGTGGGAAGCACAAACTCTGAAAAGCTGCAATATGAAACGATATTGAGCTAAAATCTCGGCACAATTACTTTTTAATGCCCTAGAAGAACTGTAACATTCTACCAAGCTTTCCTACGCTATCCCGAAGATACCTTGATCATATTGTACTTCCACAGCTGATTAATAAGAATATTAAGAAAAATCACAACGATTTGTTTTAAGGTACTTTATTAGCCACGATAGGTTTCATGCCATACGAACGTACTAAGGTGTACTGCAGTTGCACAAGACACAGATTACGCTAAAGGCTACTAAAACATGCAAAAAGACCATACTGAGGGACAAAAGTCGTGGACCACCTCCTGTGTGTCGGACATCCTTTCGCTCGGTGTAGCGCAGGCAACTCGACGTGGCATGGACTCCACGAATCGCTGGAAGTCCCCTTCAGAAATATTGAGCCATGCTGCCTCTGTGTTCTTTTCTTTTTGCTTCGTCAGTCGTCTGACTAGTTTAGTGCGGCCTGATACCATTTCCTGTCCGATGCCGAACTTTTCATATCAGAGCAGCACTTGCAACTTACGTCCACAGTTATTCGCTGGATGTATTCCCATTTCTGTATTCCTCTTCAGCTTTTTCCATCTACAGCTCCCTCTAACACCATGGGAGTTGTTCCCTGAGGTCTCGGCAGACGTCCTATCATCCTGTCCCCACTCCTTATCAGTGTTTTCCACATATTCCTTTCCTCTCCGATTCTGCGCAGAACTTCCGCATTCCTATCCTTAACAAGAAAATGGTTCAAATGGCTCTGAGCACTATGGGACTCAACTGCTGAGGTCATTAGTCCCCTAGAACGTAGAACTAGTTAAACCTAACTAACCTAAGGACACCACAAACAGCCATGCCCGAGGCAGGATTCGAACCTGCGACCGTAACGGTCTTGCGGTTCCAGACTGCAGCGCCTTTAACCGCACGACCACTTCAGCCGGCCTAACCTTAACAGTCTACCAGATTCAACACTCTTCTGTAGCACCACATCTCAAACGTTCTTCAAACCAATGAGGAGCAGCTATGGCCCAGTGACATGGCACGTTCTCGTCCATAAAAATTTCATCCTTGTTTGGCAGCATAAAGTCCATGAATGGCTGTGAATGGTCTCCAGGTAGCCGAACATTGCCATTTCCAGTCAACGATCGGTTCAGTTGGACCAGAGGATCAAGTCCACTCCACGTATACACAGCCCAAACCACTATGGAGCCACCAGCAGATTGCCTAGTTCCTTGTCGACAAACTGGGTCCATGGCTTCCTGGGGTCGGCGCCCCCGTCGAATCCTACCATCAGCCCTCAGAAACTGAAATCGGGACTCTTCTGTCAAGGCCTCGCTTTTTCAGTCGTCTAGGATCTAAGGGACATGATCACGAGCTCAGTACATGCGATGCAGGCGGTGTCGTGCTGTTAGGAAAGGCACTCGCATTTGTGGTCTGTTGCCAAAATCCTTTAACACCAAATTTCACTGCACTGTCCTAACGGATACGTCCATCATACGTCGCACTAATTTTTGCGGTTTTTCACGCTGTGTTGTTGGTATGTTAGCATTGAGAATTCTACGCAAACGCCGATGCTGTAGATCGTTAAGTGAAGTCCGCCGACCGCTGCGTTGTCTATGGTGACAGGCAACTCCAGAAATCTGGTATTCTCGCCACGCTCTCGACAGTGTGGATTTCGGAATATTGAATTCCCTAACGATTTCCTATATTAAATGTCCCATGTGTTTAGCTCTAGCCACCATTCCGCGTTCAAAGTCTGTCGACTGCCATCATGCGGCAATAATCACGCCGGAAACCTTTTCAAATGACTTATCTGAGTACAAATTACAGCTGCACCTATGCACTGCTCATTTATACATTGTACACACGGTACTACTCCCATCTGTAAATGTGTGTATTGTTTCTCCACGACTTGTGGCTATGTTGTTGTTGTGGTCTTCAGTCCAGAGACTGGTTTGATGCAGCTCTCCATGCTACTCTATCCTGTGCAAGGTTCTTCATCTCCCAGTACCTACTGCAACCTACATCCTTCTGAATCTGTTTAGTGTATTCATCTCTTGGTCTCCCTCTACAATTTTTACCTTCCACGCTGCCCTCCAATACTAAATTGGTTATCCCTTGATGCCTCAGAATATTCCCTACCAACCGACCCCTTCTTCTACTCAAGTTGTGCCACAAAGTTCTCTTCTCCCCAATTCTATTCAATACCTCCTCATTAGTTATGTGATCTACCCATCTAATATTCATCATTCTTCTTTAGCACCACATTTCGAAAGCTTCTATTCTCTTATTGTCTAAACTACTTATCGTCCACGTTTCAATTCCATACATGGCTTCACTCCATATACATACATCCAGAAACGACTTCCTGACAAGTCTATACTCGATGTTAACAAATTTCTCTTCTTGAGAAACGCTTTCCTTACCATGGCCAGTCTACGTCTTATACCCTCTCTACTTCGACCATCATCAGATATTTTGCTCCCCAAATAGCAAAACTCGTTTACTAGTCTAAGCGTCTCATTTCCTAATCTGTCCGCATCTCGTGGTCGTGCGGTAGCGTTCTCGCTTCCCACGCCCGGTTTCCCGGGTTCGATTCCCGGCGGGGTCAGGGATTTTCTCTGCCTCGTGATGACGGGGTGTTGTGTGATGTCCTTAGGTTAGTTAGGTTTAAGTAGTTCTAAGTTCTAGGGGACTGATGACCATAGATGTTAAGTCCCATAGTGCTCAGAGCCATTTAAACCATTTTTTTCATTACCTAATCTAATTCCCGCATCACCACGCGATTTAATTCGACTACATTCCATTATCCTCGTTTTGCTTTTGTTGATGTTCGTCCTATATCTTCCTTTCAAGACACTGTACATTCCGTTCAGCTGCTCTTCCAGTTCCTTTGATGTCTCTCACAGAATTACAATGTCATAGGTGAACCGCAAAGTTTTTATTTCTTCTCCATGTATTTTAATTCCAACTCCGAATTTTTCTTTTGTTTCCTTCACTGCTTGCTCAATATACAGATTGAATACCATCGGTGATAGGCTACAACCATGTCTCGCTCCCTTCCCAACCACTGCTTCCCTTACATGCCCCTCGACTCTAACAACTGGCATCTGGTTTCTGTACAATTTCTAAATAGTCTTTCGCTCCCTGTATTTTACCCTTCCACTTTCAGAGTTTGAAAGAGAGTATTTCAGTCAACATTTTCAAACGCTTTCTCTAAGCCTACAAATGCTAGAAATGTACGTTTGCCTTTCCTCATTCTATTTTCTAAGATAAGTCGTAGGGTCAGCTTTGCCTCACGTGTTCCAACATTTCTACGGTATCCAAACTGATCTTCTCCGAGGTCGGCTTCTACCAGTTTTTCCATTAATCTGTAAAGAAGTCGTGTTAGTATTTTGGAGCCATGGCTTATTAAACTGATAGTTTTCACATCTGTGAACACCTAC
This sequence comes from Schistocerca piceifrons, assembly GCF_021461385.2. Lineage (NCBI taxonomy): Eukaryota > Metazoa > Arthropoda > Insecta > Orthoptera > Acrididae > Schistocerca > Schistocerca piceifrons. The sequence continues at coordinate 1,185,880,440 of NC_060138.1, read as the reverse complement.
TTTTTTTGGGATTGGAATTATTATATTGTTCTTGAAGTCTGAGGGTATTTCGCCAATCTCATACATCTGGCTGACCAGATGGTAGAGTTTTTTTAGGCCTTGCTCTACCAAGGCTGTCAGTAGTTCTAATGGAATGTTGCCTACTCCCGGGACCTTGTTTCGACTTAGGTTTTTCAGTGCTACAATTTTGGCAATGCCACATCGAATATTCCCTGACGTTATTCAAGAATTACGCAAACTAGCAGAAATGTGCCCGGTGTCATGTTATTTAATCGGTTTATGAAATGTTGAAGTAATGTTCTTAAAGACTGACAGCGATCGTGGATTGATAGATGCTCCTGGAATAACAGCTGTAGTAGCTTTCCTAGCATCCTCATATGACACAAGCATTCCGTACTTTTTCCCACGTAATCTACTTGCAGACATATCTCAACCCAGCCGATGTGCCACTCGCAGACAGAAAACTATTGACGCTTGTCTAAAATATGACGGCCGGCTGCCGATAGCTGTTGATCTGTGGAGGCGAGCAGCGCTGTTGAAATATGAAGAAGGAGGCGGCGGAGGCAGCGAGAAGAGGGTTGCGGCCACTTGCTGCTGGTATGTGTATCACGTAGCGCCGCGCCGGCCAAGTTTCGGGGGCAGCAGTTTGCGGCGTGGCTGCGCCCCGGTTTGTTTACGGCCGCCGCCCCCCGCCGCCCACCGCCGCCCAGCGCCGCCCACCGCCGCCCACGCGTCCAAAGTGCCGCCGCCACTCGGGCCCGGCACGCGTGACGCGCCGTCCTGATGACTCACTGGGATAAGACGCGCCCCCAACAAAATTCGTAAATACGCCCACTTCCCGTGGAAACAGTGGCGCAGTGAAGCTCCGCTTGTCTGATGTCTGCTACGCCTCCAGCATTTACTTTTACTACTTGCCCTGTATCTCCTTAACCACTGCCTGTGCAGATACTGGGTGTCCAAAGTAAAACTTGACTGTAAATTCTCCTTCCTGGATGCTTTCAAAGTGTAGTAATGCGAGTATCAACTGGTCCATAAAGAATCTGAGGAACCATAGAAAAGTGTTAGGGAGTCGTATGAGGAGTAGTAACGTACGGGGATTAAAAAATTATGTACCCTGGGACAGCAGTTTACTACCTCAACAATTAAAATCTCTACAATTAGAAAATACATCATGTAATAGTTGGGGAGCTGGTGTCAAGCTGACAACTCAGTTAATGTGAAGGCTCAGTCACATTAATAAATACGGTTACGAATGCAAGATGACAGCGAAGGGAAGAAAAGGATCGCCACAAGTTAATGGGCCTCAAATACGTTACCATAAACCTGCTAACGCGAATGAAAAGGTTTCTGTATGACTGTGTTAAGATTAGCATGGGCTTGGCAGTGAACGTGTAATTCTCAAGGTTTATGATATACCGAAGTTTTGCCAGTATTTCCACCTTTCATTCAAAATGAAAACCTCTTCCAGATTCTTAGAATAGTTACGCTGTGTGCAGCCCTGTCCGAGTTGCAGTACTGTAGGTTTCTACGCGGCTATCCTGCCGGCGATCTGCTGCAGCAAGTTCACAGGTAAGTGCAGGTAATTGATGAACGTAACCGCACCGCCCCACATGGTGTATCGGACTAGAAATCAGTTAAAAAGCTGTAGAGCATCGAATCCGCGGTTGAGAGAAATTTTGTGAAAAACCAAATACTGAGCGATAATGAAAAATTTTGTATATCGGTACATGCGGAATTTACAACGGAATCCGTTTCGAGTCGCCGGAAGACTTTCAAGAAAGAGAAGATAAACAGCCACAATAACAACGAGGGCGATTCGAAGCAGCAGACGGCGTCATAGCGGTACCAACGAGCAACAGCAGTATAGCAGGGCAGCGCTGCCAACTTACAAGAGTGGGGACGCTGAAACTGGTGCGGCAGACGGAGGAGGTCGGACTCGCAGTTTCAGCACGCCGAGGCTGCAGCATTCAATGAAAGTTAAGTTTGTTACATTTGTTGTGTGCCTCTGTGTGCTGAAAGATTGAATAACATAGAAAGTGATAAAGATTTTAGAATGAGATTTTCACTCTGCAGCGGAGTGTGCGCTGGTATGAAACTTCCTGGTAGTTCAAAACTGTGTGCCGGACCACGAAAGGCAACGGTCCCTAGTTCGAGTCTCGGTCCGGCACACAGTTTTGATCTGCAAGGCAGTTTGATACAGGTTTTGTAAATACGATAAAAGAGGAAGAAATGTCATTCAGTGTAAGTGCTTCACAAACTAGCAAATTTCCTTGTTATTTACGGACGGTGGAGAACAAAATCCTTCAAGTATGTCAATTAATGTAACTAGTGGGGATAACGTATATCCTGAAAGTGAAAATAACCATAAAATCTGTAGCCACCTATTGTGTAATAACAGTGTTGGTAGTGCCACTGAAACAAATGTGTGAAATGTGGGTACTAAATATTGTAAACAGGAAACAGTAATACAGAAAATATAACCAGGAAATTTGCACGAAATGTTCGCAGCATTAATGGATTCTATAAGATATGGACATACTAATTTGACTGAAATAATTTGTCAGAAAATTAGCAAACTTGGTGAAAAACTAGCAAAGCAAACCAGTGATTTTGATGAAAAACTTGAAAAGCAGACTGCTGTTTTAAAAGAAATCTGCAAATATGATTTGAAGTCGTTAGAAAGTAAAGTACATGGCAAAATTGCTCAAGTTGAGAATAACTGCCAACAATCCATTAGAAATGTAAAAGGTGAATTAACAGATGCCTTAACAAAAGTTGTTATTAGAAACAAACAAAGGGTAGATCTGATTAAAGAAAGTGTGCAGGAAGCGGAGGTCAAAATAGTGGCGGGTGAGTCAATATGTGTAAATAATCACAAATTGTTAGACAGTAAATTCAGTTCTGAATATTCCAAATGTATGTATGAATTAAAAGTATGTCTGACGGAGTGGGTGTGTCTGGAGAAACCGTTCTTCAGCTGACTAAAGAGGTAGAAGAGGTAGAATATAAGTTGGATGAGCATAGCAGTAGATTATGCCAAGTTGAAACCAACCTCAGACATGGAACTAACAGTAGTTTGTGTAGTTTTGTAGTAGAATCGTTTGAAATATCATATGTCGCTAACACCCAGATTTTACGTTTTGATCCAAAAGGAAATGTACATACAAAAGAATTCTAGAAAGGCTTTGAAGGTGTTCTACCTAGTTTGTGGTCAGACAGACAAAAAATAGGGTTTATTACGTCTAAATTCTTGGGAGAAGCTAGAACTTGGGGTGTTATCGCTACTGAACAGTACGATGCTCTAGATAAATGTAAAGACTATTGGAGCAAGCAAAAACATATGGAGTTGCTAAACAGCTTCTGGGCTGGGGAAATGTTTAACTCCAGAAAGGAAACTTTAAGAAAGTTTGCGTTAAAGTTGATGACAAAATTGTCATATTTAAACAATAAAGTCGGTTGGTTCGTTGGTTTGTTGGGTTGAAGGTACGAGACTGCTAAGGTAATCGGTCCCAGTATAGTCGATCCATAAGAAATTGTTATCAGCCTGGAAGGTAAACTGACCGTGAACTGGAGAAACAAAATTATTGCAGCTCCGGGGAATAACGTTCATAAGTTCATTAGTTATTCGGAGAGACTTGAGAAGTTGTTCTAGGAGAAGGTGCATGCAAATCGTAATGTCAGACCACCAAATAACCGAAAACCACAACAGAATGTAAACATTAACAGAAATGGCGTGTACCGTGGAAATGGCAGGAGCAGAGGTGCCGGGAGTTGGCGCTATCCAGTAAATTATAGGCGAAATAATTTGGAACAGGTGCACATATATCGATCGTATTCCCCGGTGCGAAAGGATGACGTTGCGCCAAGGCGACAGAAAATACGGGTAAACGTAAGGAATGGTACAGAATCAAAGAATTCGTCAAACTAAATACCATCTGTGAAAGGGCTAGCGTTTTGAAGACGGGAAGTAGTAATTTGAACCCGCTAGCAAATTCCTTTGTACGTGTTAGCACTAAACAGACAGGGATTGGTTCAAATGGCTCTGAGTACTATGGGACTCAACATCAGAGGTCATCAGTCCCCTAGAACTTAGAACTACTTAAACATAACTAACCTAAGGACATCAAACACATCCATGCCCGACGCAGGGTTCGAACCTGCGACAGTAGTGGTCGCGCTGTTCCAGACTGTAGCGTCTAGAACCGCTCGGCCACACGGGCCGGAAGACAGGGATTATAAGTGAAGAGCAGAAGAAGGTAGTAGCAACAGACGAAACGAGCTTCATAAAAATCAGCTCATTTAACGGAGATGTAGGCGATTCTTTGGAAAGACGTAAACAAAATAAGCACTGTATTGCAGATGAAATGGGTGATGTATTGACGGAAAATGTGACAGAAGCTGATTGCCAAAAAATCTTTAGCAACCAAGTTGAAGTCATATTCTGGGGAAGGAGAAAGTACAGAAGCTGCAGAATTGCGAGAGATTAGTGATGTCAGTGTAGAAGAAATACTAGTGTCTATAAATGACAACATTTGTGAGGCTACAAGGAAGAAGCAGGAAAATAGTGACCAAAGTGGTGATGAGCCAAATGAGGCAATTAATTGTGGAAAAAAGGTAGAGATAGAAGAAAGGGAGAATGGCGAAACGTGGGAAAATTTTTTTGAGCTGTCATCAATGGACAGAATAGTTAGTATGGGGAATAAGATTGATGAGGGTAATTCTGCAAAATTCTGTGTAATTTATGGAAACAGGGAAGGTTTCGATAAAATGGAGGTTGTGAATTATTTGTTGGAGGAGGGTTCTGACAGTAGCAATTAAAGGAAGGTGTTGAGTGAGCCAGTAATTAGTCAGCACTTGTGTAACGAAGAAGTATAGTATTCATCAGATATTGGCAGTGATTTATTCGCTGTGAGTAAATATTGGTTAGAATCGTTGTCAAACGGAAATGAACTTCTAATAATGCCAGTATCGGGGGTGCAGATATTGTAGCTACAGGAAAAGTTAAAAAACCTGTTAAACTCGAAGTTGAAGTTCTGTGGCCAGTGCAAATAAATGGTGTGGAAGTACTCCACAACTTCCATATAATCCCTGAGCTATATATAAAAATACTAACTGGCGTAGATTTCTTTAACCAGTACAATGGGAGATCAAAATTTTAATGATAAAGTAGTAATTTTTGAAATAATTGGGAAAGATGTGGTTGTAACATTTTTTTCGAAAAAATCTACATCTGCACCCATTCTTCGCAAGCCACCTGACGGTGTGTGACGGAGGGTACCCTGAGTACCTCTATCGGATCATCCTTCTATTCCAGTCTTGTATTGTCCATGGAAAGAAAGATTGTCGGTAGGCCTCTGTGTGGGCTCTAATCTCTTTGATTTTATCCTCGTGGTCTCTTCGCGAGATATACGTAGGAGGGAACAACATACTCATCTCCTCGGTGAAGGTATGTTCTCGAAACTTCAACAAAAGCCCGTACCGAGCTGCTGAGCGTCTCTCTTGCAGAGTGTTCCACTGGAGTATATCTATCATCTCCATAACGCTCTCGTGATTACTAAACGATCCTGTAACGAAGCGCGCTGCTCTCCGCTGGATCTTCTCTACCTCTTCCATCAACCCTATCTGTCACGGATCCCACACCGGTGAGCAGCACTAAAGCAGTGGGACAACAAGTGTACTGCTACCTACTTCCTTTGTTTTCGGACTGCATTTCCTTAGGATTTCTCCAATGAATCTGAGTCTGGCATCTGCCCTACCGACGATTAATTTCATATGGTCATTCCATTTTATATAACTCCTAATGCCCACTCCCAGATAATTTATGGAATTAACTGCTTCCAGTTGCTGACCTGCTACATTGTAGCTAAATGATAAACGATCTTTCTTTCTATTTATTCGCACCACATTGCACTTGTCTACATTGAGATTCAATTGCCATTCCCTGCACCATCCGTCAATTCGTGGCAGATCCTCCTGCATATCAGTACAGTTTTTCATTATTACAACCTAAGATATACTACAGCATCATCAGTGAAGTTCCGATTTTATCCACTAGGTCATTTTACATACTGTGAATAGCAACGGTCCTATGACACTCCCCTGCGGCACACCTGAAATCACTCTTACTTCGGAATTTCTATAATTTGATTGAAGAAGAAGTAGCCAATATATAAATTAGGTATTGTAAAATGATGGAATATTTAGAGGGATGCAATGAGAACGGGGATGATGTGGGAGTGGGACCTGAGGAAATGAAGGTGGCGCAAGAAAAAAATAGAACTAAAAGTAAAAGAAGTGCCAGACTTAAAGGATCATCAAAGAGACAAATTAAAAGAAGTGCTACTAGATCAGAATAATTTTTTCTCTGAACAACGTGGCTTAATCAAGGAATATGAATGCAACTTAAACGTAAAATCTGACACTACTTTTTCAAAAAACTATTACCTATCTCTGAACAACAGGGCGAATCTGTTAGAGAGATCTGATACAAAATATGATTAAATCGGGAATTGTTGAAAAGGCTATGAGCATATACAAAAATCCGGTGGTTGTAGTAACTAAAAAAATATGGATCCGTAAGATTACTGGTGGACGCTAGGGCTGTAAATAAAGTAGTGTTACCAGAAAGTGATCGGCGAGAAAACATCGACGAATTACTGCAAAAATTTTACGGATATAATTATTTTACATCCATGGGTGTGACAAGTGGAATTATTAAAGCAGATTTTGATGATGAACACTTATGTGTAGTGGTCAGGAGAAGGTGTGATGTAATGATGAAAAGGGATATACAGTGGCCATATAGGTAAAGGAAGTTTAACAAAAGTGACGAAATATATACCCGGATCGAGATGAAGAACATATTTTATATATATATTGTACATAAAAAATTTAGATTTCCGTTCAATAGTGGTAAGAAATATGAAGAGGAAGCGATGCAAAGCAACACTACATAGAAGTGGTAACTATGTATTATAAAATGTTTGTAAATAATTGTTTTGTGTGGAATGTGTTTTTCACAATTACATGTTCTCAAGCAGAGTTAAGGAGAAAGTTCAAGTTCAAAAATGTTATAGTAGTGTTATCTCGCTGATTAAAGTATAATCAAGAATCAACACTCTGTTAATTTACTTTAATTTGAAGACAAGTTAAACGAAACAGAAAATTAGTAAATAATTTCTTGTAATAACAAGTGATTGTGTGTTAGGATGTACGTAAAGAAAGTAGTCTTAGACAGAAGTATGGTTTCAGGGACAATGTTGCATGTAAACTCTCGAAAGACAGGTATGTAGACAATGGAAGAATGTTATGAACGCTACAATGCAAAGATGCCATAATCAAAAACCTGGTGAATGTATGTGACAAAAAGACGACAGTGATATGCTGGTGCTAAAGTAAGATAAAATACAATTCTTGAATGGAAGGACACAAATTGCAGTGCCTTTAAATAAAAAAAGTGAACAAGTAGTTAGCTTCAAAAGACTTTAATGAAACATAATTTTTAGAATCTCGAAAAGCTATTAAAATGCTGAAAATTAGCATCAATTTCGTGAAGTAAGAAATGATTTTTCATAAAGAAATTAAAAGATTACGATATGTTAGTTATTGACTGCCAAGTCCAGGGTAAGAAATTTGTAATTTTAGTTTAGAAGAATGAGAATTTTCTGAAACTTTTAAAATTTCAAGCCAGGGTCGTTAATTGTATGATTATAAAATTTTTGAAGAAAAAAAAACTTTATAATCATAGAGGGTATGAGGCTCCTGTCTAGAGCCTGTGTATCGAGAGTATGACTCATGTGTGCACAGTGACAAATGTCGAAGTGCGTTCAGTCGAGTAACGTAGTTCTAATTTTCTTCTGCTAGAGGACAGTAGCGAACAGGACTAAACCGAAAGAACTGTACTGTAGTTAAGAACTTAGACTACCAGAGTACAGTAGAACACAGAGACATTTACGAAACAGTTCAAGAGAATGTGTTTGTGAATTATTCTGTTTATGTCTTAGCGACATTTCTGTTTATTTATGCTTGTACAGTGTTGTATACGCTTTTAGTAGTGTGAATGATGCATGAATGTTGTCTAAGGTAAATACGTAGATCATTATTCTACTGATTAACGCTGTACGAACAAGTGTGAGAAAGTTTTAAGACAGTGTGAAAGCAGACGACGGGGAATTTTGTATCATAATACGTTAAGTAAGTTTATGGTAAAAGGAAAGCTAATTCGGGTTCAAATGAAAATAGTTAGTAAGTTAAGTATAAACAAAATATCAGAATGTTAAATATTTATTTTGGGGAAAAAGTACTGTTCAAAAGTGCGTTGTTTGTTGGTTGGCTAGTCACGGAAAGCAAGGACTAACGTGTGAGGTTAGTGTTTTTCCATTGGCCTGAAAGAAAACTAATAAGAACGGAGTATTCTTCACGTGTGTTTTCTCTTGGAGAGATAGAATGCTTACAGCAGTTAAACAGTCGGAGCCTAGCCTTTCATATCTCGTGTGTTCCTATTATATATTTTTGTCCTATTATATGGCCTATTAGATATTGTTGTTACTATTATATATTAATGACCTTCCATATGCAGTGTCACAAAATTCAAATTTTGTATTATTTGGAGATGATACAAGTACTGATATAAAACACTGCACCCGTGATCTCACTGAGCAATCAGTTAATGAAATATTCATAAGTATCAATGGGTGGTTCACAGCAAATGGATTGTCACTGAATTTTGACAAGACCCAGTACATACAGTTTAGTACCTTACAAAGAATACCTGACCCTATAAGTATAATGTATTCGAACAATGAAATTAAAGCTGTCGATAGTTTCTAATTTTGAGGCCTATGAACAGATCACAAACTAAATTGGAAAACTCACACTCTAGACTTAATGAAACGCCCTAGTTCAGCTACATTTGCAGTACGCATGATAGGAGAAATAAGTGATTTAAAAATGAAGAAGTTAGTTTATTTGGCCTACTTCCATTCACTAATGAGTCATGGAATCATCTTTTGGGAAAACTCCTCTCACAAAGAGAACATTTTCCAAATTCAGAAACTAGTCATTTTAATTATATCTGGTGTCAGTCCTAGATCATCATGCAGAGACCTCTTTAACCCAAGGGTGAATGGTGCCGAAAACACCCATGAATGCATATGCAGGGCCTCCAAGGCCCTGCCCAATTTAAAATTTTCCTCTTTTCATATAATCATTCTTTGGAGTCAAATTTATTTTTGTAAAATTTATTGTCATATTGAAAGATTCCTAAGATACAGTAACAGGATCTGGTGGGCCTGATTAACATTTTATTAATTTTTAAAAAGAAACTCTAGGAGTGAAATTTTATTAGTTACATCCATTTACACACAACATACATAATTAATTTTATTAAGTCACTTATAAGTTACAGTTTACATTTTATAACATTTGTTACAACAAATTTCTTCAGTTAAAACATACTCATTATTCACAATATTATGTATATAGGCAATATTTTGACAAAAATTTATTGTTCACTGTGCACATAAAATTGCATTTTTCTTTGTTTTCATCATGCGACAAACAAGAAGCACAAAGAACGCCACTATTTTCCTTAGCAATGTTGGTTTTACACTTAATGCATGTCACAGCGCTTTTCCTTTGTTTATTATATGGACAATAATTGCATCTTCTTCTTTTTCCTGAAACAGGTAGTTGGTTCAGCAATATGACATCTTTTTGAACACCACATCTTTGCATGGCATCAACGATTTTCTTTGAAGATTAGGGATCTGAATACGAAGTACCATTAGTGGTCTTACCATTTCCTCTGCTAAATCTGGTTGGAGAAAACGCCTTTTATCACTTCTTCCATTATGGTATGTCAGATGTTGTGTGGAAAATAAAATTTCACTGTTCATTGCTGCAACGTCCATCATATTCATCCATAATGCAAGTGGCCATCTTCTTGTTTGTCTAATAACGAATTTTCTGGTCCATTTGGTCTACTCCACCCTTCGTAGAGTTATAGAACTTACAATAAAATTCTATAACTGGCTTCTTTTTTGCATGAGTTTCATCAAAGTTTCTGTCATGATGCATTGTACTAATGAGAACTACAGACTTTTTCTTTTTGGAAACATAACTCACCATTGTAATGTCACCTCTAAATGCTAACAAAGACGAATGAATCGCTCTTGAAACAGATGGTTTCATCTCATTAGGAATTTATGGTTTATTTCGTTTGATTGTTCCCACCACTGTAATTTGCTTCTGAAACATCTCTTCTGCCAGCTGCACACCAGTAAAGAAGTCAACAGTAATATTTTTTGATGATCCTTCAATGCTTTTAGCAAGATCTTTCACCACATTGAATCCAAGATTTTTCTGAATAGGTTCATGGGGCTTCCTTCCCGTGTAAACAATTCCGCCTAAAGCATATGCAGATGTAGCGTCACATAACCAAAATATTTTATGCCATACCTGGCTGGTTTCGAGGGCATATACTGGGTGAAGTTGCATCTTCCACAGAATGGGACTACCTGTTCGTCAACTGTGAGCGAATCATTGGGAATCATTCTATTTCTGCATTTGTCAAGAAATAGTTCGCATACATAGTGAACAGCTGCAAGTTTGTCATCCGCAGATCGAGCTTCACGGGTACGCATCATCAAATCTAATCATTCTTCTTATATCCTCAAATCTATTTACTGACATGGTGGCCTTAAATGTAGGATTTGCCTTTTCATCCAAGAATAATTCTCTAATAGGAACATCCCAACTCTTCTCAACACCAGAAAGCAGTAAAAGACCAAAAAAACCCTCCATTTCGAGAAGCGAAACTTTTTTCCACGTTTTACCACGTAAAGCAGCCACTCTTCTGCCTTCAATATTTGTGCACTTGATGATTTCCTCTAGTATTTCCTTGGAGATGAAATAGTCCCAGGCATCCTTAGGTTTACTGGTTTTCAAACCATGTGCGGGACCAGGTGCCTTCTTTATGATATTATGGACAGTAGTACGAAAAGTTGCAGGAGGATCTAATTTTCAAATCATTCCATTCCGATTAATGTATGTGTGGTGATCTATACCTTTTTGTGGTGGTTCCTCATTTTCAGACTCTGATGAAGTAATATTATCGGAAGGACTGTCATCTGCCTCAATATTCACATCTGCAGGTTCATTGGCTGATTCTTCACCACTTGCATCTTCCAAAATACTTCCTTCCTCGCAAGAATCATCTTCTTCATACCACTGAGCCACAACACTTTCAAAATTAGCTGTATTTGCACGTACTGACTCTCTTGTTTTGCGTGTCGAAGCCATAGCAAAAGGCGTGTCTCTCGAACAGCAGCTTAAGCAGTACTAAACGAGTCATACTCGTAACAATATGGGCCTTGCAGCAACAAACAAACTACAGTAACAATGAGGCTGACAAGAGCAGCACAGGATAACATTACTATGCAATAATAAAACTTTTGATAGCAAAAAGATCAATTATACAGCGACATCGCCAATATGTGAAAGTAGTGTGTATTATTTTTTAGTTATACTATTACTACTACAGCTACTGCTGCTGTTGGCACTGCTGTTGCTGGAAATACCACTACAGTTATTGTTGAATTAATAACTGCTTCCAAACAAATATTGAGGACAATATAGGCTACAGAACATTTATAAATGTGTGAGGGCTTCTGAAGCCCTGCTTATGCATTCATGGTGTATGGGTAAACGTGTTGAATTATACAAAAAACTTAAAAAAAGTATCTCGTTCAGACTTGATAGGAGGAATGTCACAGTGTTAGTGAAAGAGTACTGGAAAGCAGTTTGAAATCAAACAAAAAAATTACAGAATTTTTTTTTTTTTAATGAAGACATACAAGGGCCTCGGAGGCCCTGTATATGCAGGTATTCTCAGTACTGCTTCTCAGTACATATACTCATTGGCGCCCTTTGTCATTTCCAACGTCTCTTTTTACACAAAATAGTGCAAAACATGTTTATAATACCAGAACCAAACAACTGTATAAGGACTATAAAACCTAAACATTGGTTCAAAAAAGAGTCAAATACACGGGTACTCATATATTCAATAACTTACCAGAGCATATCAAAGTTCTTGTAGGTGATAAAGATCGGTTTCAAAGTGAATTAAAGAACTTCCTGTTGGCCAACTCCTTCAACTCCATCAATGAATATCTTCACAAGGATTATAGCTCGTAACTCTGTATGCATTAGAATTGTACAATATCCATGTATCTCAGTAAAAAAAAGAACACCTTGACTAAAGTACAGAAAACTGAATCAGGTGTTTATTATTGTTCTAGTGCGATTATCTGTCAAGTGTAACAGGCGACATTTTCTTGGTCTGTTATAAAGAGTTACAGTAAATTCAAATTGCAGTGAAGCGAAGCACTATTTCAGTTGTTCCTGTCACTTCGTATCTCCGCATTGTTTAATCCAAACTCATAATATTTAATTGCTTAAACATTGGAGGGAGGTGCGTGTGTGCTACATCTCAAGCGTAGCTGGTTCGATAAGATGGAGTGTTATCATTTCGCGTAATTCTAAATCAGGGACCTAATTTTCATCACTCGCCCCGATCGACTTACCGTAAAGACAGAAAAACAACCGACCACTCGTAGTACTGTACAAGGCCTGCCGGGGCCGGACACTACTCTAAAATTGCTTGCAGTAGCATCTTGTGTGCGATTTGCTCTGCAGATCGACTGCTCTTTCACAAAGGATTTCCAACAAATCCAAGTATTCGTCTTCCCTAATCCTGATTTTACATGTGACTCCAATTTTCATACGATTTCTACCACACCTAAATATTTATACGACGTGACGAGATGAATGATGCACATCACTAATTCGTAATCTCATGCTGTTTCTTCTTTCTCTGTGGTACAGGCGTTACCTTACATTTATTCATATATTCAGAGAGAAGCCATGATTTGCAGCAAGTGGAAAACTGGTCCAAGTCGTCTTGCATTTAATTACAACCGTGCAACAACGATACACTCTTGAAGAGCAAGGTTTTATCAGCCAACAATCTGATAGTGCTGTTGAGGCGACCGCTTTTCGAAACTTGTATGGTAGAATGGAAACAGCTGCTTCCATATACCGATGGATAAAAAAAATTCGGACGTGAACCATTTAACAAAACGCTCGCACACTGAAAGCAAAGTGCTAACTCAGAAACGCGAGGCTGAGATTAGGGATCGATTCTCCTTAGTCAGCCTATAAACTAAGCAATTTTTGCGGGGCTTTCCTTGGAAAACTAACGAAGCAATCAACATAATTTTTTTTTGCACTTTATTTATTGATTTTTTTTAGTGATGGCTCCAAAACCCAAGGTCCTCGGCGGTACTTTTGGGGCAGCCACCACAAATTTTATAAAGCGTGGATAGTAACCAGGATGTAGCTATGTCTGTTGGCCGAAAAAAAGATTAATGACAAGAATTGCGCCAGCTAGAATGAAGAGATAACTTACCTTTATTTCTGACGAAACGTGCACCAGCAATACAAGTCCAAGTAATATCCAAGAGCGTGTACTGAGCCTAGTCGAATACAATATCCGTCGGCGGTAACGCCCTGAGACGCCGACGGGCGCGACAGGAACTGTGGCCAGCGATGTCACGGTCAGGGCGCGCGTGCGCGAGTACGTTGGTTGGGTGGGTCCGTGGATACAACAATTTTTCTTATTTATTTTGTATAAATTTAGTGTTCTTTAAGCTCCCCATCCAATTAGTTGAATACACTGTGTCTCAAGTTGACAAAACCGATTGGGGCCTCACAAATAAACACATGCTTCTGAAATATCACAGAATTACTAGCCGGGCATGTTCGCAAGGGATAATGGGCTAATTTTTTTTACTTTAATTTATATTTTTATTTATTATCGCAAAAAATGCGACCGGAAACATACAATACTACATCCTTGTTTAAAAAGGTCAGCCATTTCATAATTTTTTAGAAATTTTGAAAAACTTTGCTATTGCACCGTGCTCAATACTCTATAGAGTAAGGTTTTTCTTTTTTCAGGTAAAATCTGATAGTGCAGGACTTCCGTCACGGACACATTTAATTTTGGACAGAGCAACTGTAGCTCCTCGGGTGGAGGGGGGACTTAATTATGACTGAATTTCTGCAAAAAGAATCAGAAAACATTGTCCAATAATCAAAAAATTATGGGCAAAATATTTAATTTTGTTGCTACTGTTTTTCTGACAAAGATCGCAAGAGTCGGTTATTTTATATGCTGGCTGCAATGGGACGACGAATGTATCCCACAGCAAGAACTCGCCTATGCCATGAACACCAGTGACGAAAACGGCGACGATACCAGTCTAAATGGTTCAAATGGCTCTGAGCACTACGGGACTTGACATCTGAGGTCATCAGTCCCCTAGAACTTAGAACCACTTAAACCTATCTAACCTAAGGACATCACACACATCCATGCCCGAGACAGGATTCGAACCTGTAACCGTAGCAGCAGTTTGGTTCCGGACTGAAGCCCCTAGAACCGCTCGGCCACAACGATACCAGTCTGTTAACATTTTTTGTGCTGCTCACCCACTACTATCAGCCGAATGAGAAGGCGTACTACAGGGTGTTTCAAAAATGACCGGTATATTTGAAACGGCAATAAAAACTAAACGAGCAGCGATAGAAATACACCGTTTGTTGCAATATGCTTGGGACAACAGTACATTTTCAGGCAGACAAAGTTCCGAAATTACAGTAGTTACAATTTTCAACAACAGATGGCGCTGCGGCCTGGGAAACTCTATAGTACGATATTTTCCACATATCCACCATGCGTAGCAATGATATGGCGTAGTCTCTGAATGAAATTACCCGAAACCTTTGACAACGTGTCTGGCGGAATGGCTTCACATGCAGATGAGATGTACTGCTTCAGCTGTTCAATTGTTTCTGGATTCTGGCGGTACACCTGGTCTTTCAAGTGTCCCCACAGACAGACGTCACAGGGGTTCATGTCTGGCGAATATGGAGGCCAATCCACCCCGCTTCCTGTATGTTTCGGATAGCCCAAAGCAATCACACGATCATCGAAATATTCATTCAGGAAATTAAAAACGTCGGCCGTGCGATGTGGCCGGGCACCATCTTGCATAAACCACGAGCTGTTCGCAGTGTCGTCTAAGGCAGTTTGTACCGCCACAAATTCACGAAGAATGTCCAGATAGCGTGATGCAGTAATCGTTTCGGATCTGAAAAATGGGCCAATGATTACTTTGGAAGAAATGGCGGCCCAGACCAGTACTTTTTGAGGATGCAGGGACGATGGGACTGCAACATGGGGCTTTTCGGTTCCCCATATGCACCAGTTCTGTTTATTGACGAAGCCGTCCAGGTAAAAATAAGCTTCGTCAGTAAACCAAATGCTGCCCACATGCATATCGCCGTCGTCAATCCTGTGCACTATATCGTTAGCAAATGTCTCTCGTGCAGCAATGGTAGCGGCGCTGAGGGGTTGCCGCGTTTGAATTTTGTATGGATAGAGGTGTAAACTCTGGCGCATGAGACGATACGTGGACGTTGGCGTCATTTGGACCGCAGCTGCAACACGGCGAACGGAAACCCGAGGCCGCTGTCGGATCACCTGCTGCACTAGCTGCGCGTTGCCCTCTGTGGTTGCCGTACGTGGTCGCCCTACCTTTCCAGCACGTTCATCCGTCACGTTCCCAGTCCGTTGAAAGTTTTCAAACAGATCCTTTATTGTATCGCTTTTCGGTCCTTTGGTTACATTAAACCTCTGTTGAAAACTTCGTCTTGTTGCAACAACACTGTGTTCTAGGCGGTGGAATTCCAACACCAGAAAAACCCTCTGTTCTAAGGAATAAACCATGTTGTCTACAGCACACTTGCACGTTGTGAACAGCACACGCTTACAGCAGAAAGACGACGTACAGAATGGCGCACCCACAGACTGCCTTGTCTTCTATATCTTTCACATCACTTGCAGCGCCATCTGTTGTTGAAAATTGTAACTACTGTAATTTCGAAAGTTTGTCCGCCTGAAAATGTACTGTTGTCCCAAGCATATTGCAACAAACGGTGTATTTCTATCGCTGCTCGTTTAGTTTTTATTGCCGTTGCAAATATACCGGTCATTTTTGAAACACCCTGTATGTACTGAGTGAAAACCAAAATTAAAGTCTTGGTACCATTACGGACGTAGAAACGATAAAGCATATTAAAAAAAGAAAACACTACCCCCGCCGCCCAAAAATCATCCATGAAGACAAGCGTCATTCATAAATTCAAAATAAAACTGACTGTAAAATAAGTGAGAAGCTATAGCTGTAGCTGAAACGCGTGTCTGCTGTTATCAGAAAGCCCGCGAACAGTGTGTTTTCTCCGTTTACCTCCCCGCTCTCCACGGTTTCTCGCTGCTGTCCTCCTATACGAGTTGCACCGCTCGCACGGCGCCGCCGCCGCCGCCGCCGCCGCCGCACATCCGTTCTTCACGTCCCCCGCACATGGCGTCGTCTACCGGCGCCAGCTGAAATATTGCGCGCTCGGAGGCCGAACAGCAATAAGCGGTGCGCGTCGGGCGCTCGCGTGGAATTTGCGGGCAGCGGGAGGCGCCCCGCTGCCAGACAGCTGTCAGGCCGAATATTCCGGCGGTCGGCGAGCAGCGAGAAGTGCCGGGGCGCAGGCAGGATGAAACGGGATGCGGCAGGTGCGGAGGTGGGGGTAGTTTGTCAGGGCCCATGAGTCGAGAGCGCGGCCGCCCTTGTGGGTACATGATCCACTCAGCGACAGTGGCAGTCCTACTACAGCCGGACACACGGATGTGAGCAGTTCGGAGGGCACGTCACGCTGTCCAGTGAACTGCGTCAACAAATTCTTGTCACAGCCATACCTGTATAAATCAGACAACACTAAATTACGGTTTTGTGACAGTTACTCAATGGTTTTAAACGCAGTTCATTCAGAATATTGCGCCTCCTACTAACGCAGTACACGAAGAAGAAGTAATAAACAGGGTAGAAATGGAGTCCTGCGCTTCTTGACAGAGCGTAGGGGAACGATGCGGGAGACCCACACCGCCGTACTAGACAAGCTCCTAATGGAGGGCGCGGCATAATCGGGATGAATGATGATGATGATTAAGGCGACACAACAATACCCAATCATCTCGGGGCAGGTGAAAATACCTGACCCGCTAGGGATTGAACCCGGGACCCCGTGCTCGGGAAGCGAGAACGCTACCGCGAGAGCACAAGCTGCGGACAATAAACAGGTTAGGCGTGCATATTGATGAAAACTTGAACCGCAAAAGCCATGACAATAGACTTGTCTGCAACGTAATTGGTAACTTTGGGGATAGAGAAGTCAGTAAGTTAACAAATTTGAACTTTTTGCACTTATTTATGTCTTATGATAATTTCTCGTTTAAGAAAAAAGTATTCATTCCACACAACAAATTTCGGTGGAGTTTATACATGTACATCTAGCAGGTATCTCTTTAAACAACTGAGATTATTGATTACTGCTTCAGAGTTGATTCATCCACTTGCAAAATTTGTTATCACCACCCAATCTATGAGAGTAAGAGAGATATTTATAACACTAGAAGGAAAAATGGTCTACCTGACGCTTTAATGAATACAGCATTGGCGCAGAAAGGCGTAGATGTACCCACAGAAATAAAATGTCCGGCAAGCAGCAAAAATATTTTCATGTGTAGATTAAAGATGTGCCGCCTTAGCATCTCCATTTCTAGGTGGCTTGCCGATTCAGCTGTTTAGCATATCCCTAATAAGATACAGTCTAGTCTCTGATGACCTACACAGAAAAAAAGCTCCTCCTAACGTCATGCAAATTTTAAGGAAATGGCACCATCAAGCGAATAGACTGAATTGAATGACAATTAATAGAGGTAGACAAGCCAAGCATGAAAAGATGGGTACCATACCATAGACGTGTATATTAATGAGAAATAACTGTTCATTGTAACAATCAGGTTTATTATCGTAATGTATAAACACATAAATATAAAACTAAATTAAACTCCTCCGTAACAGTCCATGAACGCCCAACAGTACCTACAGGCCGCCGTGTCATCCTAAGACCATAGGCGTCACTGGATACGGATATGGAGGGGCATGTCGTCAGCACACCGCTCTCCCAGCCGTATGTCAGTTTCCGAGACCGGAGCCGCTACTTCTAAATCAAGTAGCTCCTCACTTTCCCTCACAAGGGCTGAGTGCACCCCGCTTGCCAACAGCGCCCGGCAGACTGGATGGTCACCCATCCAAGTGCCAGCCCAGCCCAACAGCGCTTAACTCCGGTGAACTGAGGGGAACTGGTGTTACCACTGCGGCAAGGCCGTTGGCCAGCATATAGATTACCAGCTGAAATAAGCAAATGAACATGTAGTAAATGGACAGGATATAAAAACAGAAGTGTAACCGTGACACATTTCAGTCAGACTGATAGAAGCAAAATTCTGAAAATAATTCGCGATTTCATCAATGGCTGCAAGAATAGTTAACCCAAATACAAGGCATAAAAACGTGGAAAAACTTGTACAAACACCAGGAAGATTGCCAACGTGCATGATGGATGGAGCTTACCGGCTGCAAAACGTATTAACTATGCGTTTAACCCCTGGTGGGAATGAACTAACATCGTGTCCCTGCCAAAACAGTGATGTCAACAATTGCTCATTCTTACACATTCACACAGCGTGAAGGTGAAAAGGCGCAGATTCTGAGTCTAGGTAGAACTCTGTTCTCAGAACTAAAATGAAGACATTCTTCTGTATGGCTGCAAGACACATCTCATCAGTTTCGGGGCAGCAAGTGCCTTCTCTTCGATTACCTAGCAGCGATTATTCGGTCTCCCAGGAACAAGTGTTCTCTATTTTAATTGTCTGAAATGTGGCACTTTCAGCCAGAATAGGAATCCTGCCAGCTGGTTGCTGCAGACATCGCGATTTCCATCCACTAATAATTCGGTGTGTACCCGCGGTCTAGGGGTAGCGTCTTTGATTCATAACCAAAATGACTTCGGTCCTGGATTCGATCCCCGCCACTGCCTAAATTTTGATAAATAATCAGCATTGGCGGCCGAAGACCTCCGGCATAAGAAGTCAGCCTCATTCTGCCAACGACCTTCTCAAAGAGGGCGGAGGAGCGGATAGAGGTTCAGGGCACTCTCTTGTCCTAGGGGTGGGAAGTTGCCCCTAAAGGCGGAAGAATCAGCAATGGTCAACGACATGAGGATGCTGAAGGCAATGGAAACCACTGCATTAAAAGACACGTAACGTGTATCCGCAGGACATGTGGCCTGTAATTGAAGAAGTGTCATGATGATCTCTCCATTGGCAAAAGATTCCGGAATAGTCCCCCATTCGGATCTCCGGGAGGGGACTGCCAAGGGGGAGGTTACCATGAGAAAAAGATTGAATAATCAACGAAAGGATCACGTTCTACGAGTCGGGGCGTGGAATGTCAGAAGCTTGAACGTGATAGGGAAACTAGAAAATCTGAAAAGGGAAATGCAAAGGCTCAATCTAGATATAGTAGGGGTCAGTGAAGTGAAGTGGAAGGAAGACAAGGATTTCTGGTCAGATGAGTATCGGGTAATATCAACAGCAGCAGAAAATGGTATAACAGGTGTAGTATTCGTTATGAATAGGAAGGTAGGGCAGAGGGTGAGTTACTGTGAACAGTTCAGTGACCGGGTTGTTTTAATCAGAATCGACAGCAGACCAACACCGACAACGATAGTTCAGGTATACATGCCGACGTCGCAAGCTGGAGATGAACAGGTAGAGAAAAGGTATGTGGATATTGAAAGGGTAATGCAGTAAGTAAAGGGGGACGAAAATCTAATAGTCATGGGCGACTGGAATGCAGTTGTAGGGGAAGGAGTAGAAGAAAAGGTTACAGGAGAATATGGGCTTGGGACAAGGAATGAAAGAGGAGAAAGACTAATTGAGTTCTGTAACAAGTTTCAGCTAGTAATAGCGAATACCCTGTTCAAGAATCACAAGAGGAGGAGGTATACTTGGAAAAGGCCGGGAGATACGGGAAGATTTCAATTAGATTACATCATGGTCAGACAGAGATTCCGAAAACAGATACTGGATTGTAAGGCGTACCCAGGAGCAGATACAGACTCAGATCACAATATAGTAGTGATGAAGAGTAGGCTGAAGTTCAAGACATTAGTCAGGAAGAATCAAAACGCAAAGAAGTGGGATACGGAAGTACTAAGGAGTGACGAGATACGTTTGAAGTTCTCTAACGCTATAGATACATTAATAAGGAATAGCGCAGTAGGCAGTACAGTTGAAGAGGAATGAACATCTCTAAAAAGGGCCATCACAGAAGTTGGGAAGGAAAACATAGGTACAAAGAAGGTAGCTGCGAATAAACCATGGGTAGCAGAAGAAATACTTCAGTTGATTGATGAGAGGAGGAAGTACAAACATGTTCCGGGAAAATCAGGAATACAGAAATACAAGTCGCTGAGGAACGAAATAAATAGGAAGTGCAGGGAAGCTAAGACGAAATGGCTGCAGGAAAAATGTGCAGACATCGAAAACGATATGATTGTCGGAAGCACAGACTTAGCATACAGGAAAGTCAAAACAACCTTTGGTGACATTAAAAGCAACGGTGGTAACATTAAGGGTGCTACGGGATTTCCACTGTTAAAGGCAGAGGAGAGAGCAGATAGGAGGAAAGAATACATTGAAAGCCTCTATGAGGGTGAAGATTTGTCTGATGTGATAGAAGAAGAAACAGGAGTCGATTTAGAAGAGATAGGGGATCCAGTATTAGAATCGAAATTTAAAAGACCTTTGGAGGACTTACTGTCAAATAAGGCAGAAGGGATAGATAACATTCCATCAGAACTTCTAAAATCATTGGGGGAAGTGGCAACAAAACGACTATTCACGTTGGTGTGTAGAATATATGAGTCTGGCGATATACCATCTGACTTTCGGAAAAGCATCATCCACACAATTCCGAAGACGGCAAGAGCTCACAAGTGCGAGAATTATCGCACAATCAGCTTAACAGCTCATGCATCGAAGCTGATTACAAGAATAATATACAGAAGAATGGAAGAAAAATTGAGAATACGCTAGGTGACGCTTAGCTTGGCTTTAGGAAAAGTAAAGGGACGAGAGAGGGAATTCTGACGTTACGGCTAATAATGGAAGCAAGGTTAAAGGAAAATCAAGACACTTTCATAGGATTTGTCGACCTGGAAAAAGCGTTCGACAATACAAAATGGTGCAAGCTGTTCGAAATTCTGAAAAAAAGTAGGGGTAAGCTATAGGGAGAGACGGGTCATATTCAATATGTACAACAACCAAGAGGGAATAATAAGAGTGGACGATCAAGAACGAAGTGCTCGTATTAAGAAGGGTGTAAGACAAGGCTGTAGCCTTTCGCCCCTACTCTTCAATATTTACATCGAGGAAGCAATGATGGAAATAAAAGAAAGGTTCAGGAGTGGAATTAAAATACAAGGTGAAAGAATATCAATGATACGATTCGCTGATGACATTGCTATCCTGGGTGAAAGTGAAGAAGAATTAAATGATCTGCGAAACGGAATGAACAGTCTAATAAGTACACAGTATGGTTTGAGAGTAAATCGGAGAAAGACGAAGGTAATGAGAAGTAGTAGAAATGAGAACAGCGAGAAACTTAACATCAGGATTGATGTTCACGAAGGCAATGAAGTTAAGGAATTCTGCTACCTAGGCAGTAAAATAACCAATGACGGACGGAGCAAGGAGGACATCAAAAGCAGACTCGCTATGGCAGAAAAGGCATTTCTGGCCAAGAGAAGTCTACTAATATCAAATACCGGCCTTAATTTGAGGAAGAAATTTCTGAGGATGTACGTCTGGAGTACAGCATTGTATGGTAGTGAAACATGGACTGTGGGAAAACCGGAACAGAAGAAAAATGGTTCAAATGGCTCTGAGCACTATGGGACTTAACATCTGTGGTCATCAGTCCCCTAGAACTTAGAACTACTTAAACCTAACTAACCTAAGGACATCACACACATCCATGCCTGAGGCAGGATTCGAACCTGCGACCGTAGCAGTCGCGCGGTTCCGGACTGAGCGCCTTAACCGCGAGACCACCGCGGCCGGCGGGAACGGAAGAGAATCGAAGCATTTGAGATGTGGTGCTATAGACGAATGTTGAAAATTAGGTGGACTGATAAGGTAAGGAATGAGGAGGTTCTACGCAGAATAGGAGAGGAAAGGAATATGTGGAAAACACTGATAAGGAGAAGGGACAGGATGATAGGACATCTGCTAAGACATGAGGGAATGACTTCCATGGTACTAGAGGGAGCTGTAGAGGGCAAAAACTGTAGAGGAAGACAGAGATTGGAATAGGTCAAGCAAATAATTGAGGACGTAGGTTGCAAGTGCTACTCTGAGATGAAGAGGTTAGCACAGGAAAGGAATTCGTGGCGGGCCGCATCAAACCAGTCAGTAGACTGATGACCAAAAAAAAAAGAAATAATTCGGTAAATAAGTCGAACAAAATCCTGTTCCCGTGTACTTTACTGTTATTGAGCAGTGGTGCTGTGGATTAGGGACGATGTCAAAAGAGTTCTCCCACACATTGGCATGATACTGAAGCTGGAAAAGAGAAATATCCACATGTAGAAGCACATAAGAAAGCACGCGCTTAACAGAAACAAACACCATGAACCATTCAGAAAACCTGTTACAAGGATTTAAAAATGTTTCTCTGTGACACGCCTGCTGAGGTGGTTCTCACACGTGAGCGTTTCTAGAGGGCTGCACATGGCTTAGATTTTTATCTTTTATGCAAGGATTCTTGTCAGCGTCTTGAACAATACTGTTCTTTTGACAGACACATGCCCCTCTGGTCAGCCGAGAGTGCCATGGACGAAGCCAATTCTAGATTCTACTACCTGTGCTAAAAGTTTGTTCTCACCAAAGAACACGTTTATGGCTTCCCCTGGCCTCTTTAAATAAACCTGCAATCTTGGCAGCTTTCAGCTCTCCACAAAATGACAATTCCCTCATCATTAAAAAGAGAGGGGAATAGAAGATGTAATTAGTTGGCCAGTCACTGGTGGTACTGAATAATGTCTGCGCTTATGAAGCAGCGGAAGAGATCAACCACACTGACCAACTGGGATGACTATATAACATCACGAAATATGCTGCGTGACTATCTTGGGGTGACGCTGACAAGTAACAACTACCATAGAGGAATTCCCGATTAGATATAATAAGTCATTAAAAACTTGTTAATAACCAGCACATGTATCTATATAAATACTTTTACTTTACCTGTGGCAAGGGCCTTATCGATCACATGCCTGCTCTATGAGCCTCTTCCACTTCTGTCTGTCCAATGTACTGTTTGTCCAGTTGCTATTGCTGCTCATCCTAGTTGTGTCCTCCCGAATGTTATCCCGCCATCTGATTCTGGGTCTTCCTCTTCCTCTCATTCCATCTATTGTTCTGCTGAATGCCATTCAAGGTAGTATATTCTCTGTCATTCTTGCTATATAACCTGCCCAATTCAACCTTTTCCTCTTGAGTACTTCGACGATGTTACGGTGTTTGTACAGCCCTCTTAATTCTTCATTTCTTCTTATTCTCCATTCCATGTTATTTTCGTCGTATACAAGTCCAAAAATTTTGCTTCGTACCTTTCTTTCGAATATTAACAATTTTTCTTCATCTTTCTTTCTAAATATTAATGTTTCACATCCTTATAACATCAGAGGTATAGTGGTCGATTTATATAGGCGAATTTTGAAGTTACTGCTAAGTGATATTTTTCTTAGAAATTTGATGAAAGTAAAAAGTGTCTTGTTTGCTGTTGCTAAACGGGCATCTATTTCTACATCCGTTCTGTTTTTACTACTAAAAAGTCTTCCTAGCTACTTGAAGTGGTCAACAGTCTTGGAATTGAATCCATCTACAGTCAAAGGTGAATCTTTCCTGGTTTTCTTACTTATGGGCAGATAGTCTGTCTTTTCTTCATTAACATGTAATCCTGTTTTCTCAGCAATTTCGTAGTAATTTTGCAACATTCTGATTGATTCTGTTCCTGAACTACTTATTAGTGCTACATCATCTGCAAAGGCAAATCTTGTAATGTTCACATCCTGTAGCTGGATCCCTTGTGGACTGGTTTTAGAAAATTCTCTGTCAATCTTCTCTAGGACAAGGTTAACTAAAATAGGTGAGATCGCATCCCCTTGTCTCAATCCAGTGTACACCTTAAAATCTTCAGTTTCTCCTACCGGTGTCTTTTTGCGACATAAAGTTTCGTCTATGAACATTTTAACTAATCTGATCAATTTTCATGGTATTTAAAATTCCTTCATTATATTTATTTTCAAATATGTTTTTAATATCATGTACATCTACTAAATTGTTTATAATGACCTTCCACATCATAATGCGTATCATGAATTTTATCTA
This sequence comes from Schistocerca piceifrons, assembly GCF_021461385.2. NCBI lineage: Eukaryota > Metazoa > Arthropoda > Insecta > Orthoptera > Acrididae > Schistocerca > Schistocerca piceifrons. The sequence goes on along the minus strand of NC_060138.1, from coordinate 1,185,855,962 downwards.
CCCAACAAGGAACTAACTATTATGATAACGGGTGCCGCTACAGTCGCTAAATGTCTGTGTTCTCTCCCTCGTGCTGTTAGGTTAAAATACAATAACACAAAGTCCAAAGTTTTCATGATTCATAGAGACATGGTACATATGACTTGACTTCCTTACGTTACCTTGACGAATATGGCATCATTCAGGGCGCAAAGTTAAATACAAAAATCTTGAAATAGCCAAACGAGGGAGGGAACACAGGGAAAGATGTGACAACATTGTGCAGTTATGGGATGGATAATGTAGTGTATGTGTAAAAGGCCTCTATATACACGGTGTGAGGTGTCGATACGGCTGTTTAGTATGTCACTAATATGCTTTAAGCCTGGTCCACCCGGAAACTACAGGGAATGAAAGCTGCCCATAACATCATGCAAATTTAAGAAAGAAACCTGTCATGCAACAGAAACGTTCTACAGAAGGCAACAACAAGGAGAGGCCAATTAAGTATAAAAGTGTGGGTACCATACCACCCCACACACGGAAATATTAATGAAAAACGAAACAAACGGTGACGGTAAAAATTTGGTTTACCGCCACGAAATATAAATCAGTTGCATTACCCTATAAATTATATACACTACTGGCCATTAAAATTGCTACACCACGAAGATGACGTGCTGCAGACGCGAAATTTAACCGACAGGAAGAAGATACTGTGGTATGCAAATCATTAGCATTTCAGACCATTCAGACAAGGTTGTCGCCGGTGGTGACACCTACAACGTGCTGACATGAGGAAAGTTTCCAACCCATTTCTCATACACAAACAGCAGTTGACCGGCGTTGCCTGGTGAAACGTTGTTGTGATGCCTCGTGTAAGGAGTAGAAATGCGTACCATCACTTTTCGGGATTTGATAAAGGTCGGATTGCAGCCTATCGCGATTGCGGTTTATCGTATCGCGACATTGCTGTTCGCGTTGGTCGAGATCCAATGACTGTTAGCAGAATTTGGAATCGGTGGGTTCTGGAGGGTAATACGGAACGCCGTGCTGGATCCGAACTGCGTCGTATCACTTGCAGTCGAGATGACAGGCATCTTATCCTCATGGCTGTAACGGATTGTGTAGCCACGTCCCGATCCCTGAGTCAACAGATGGGGACGTTTGCAAGACAACAACCCTCAGCATGAAGAGTTCGGCGACGTTTCCGGCAGCATGGACTATCAGCTCGAAGACCATGGCTGCGACTACTCTTCACGCTGCATCACAGCCAGCAGTGCCTGCGATGGTGTACTCAACGACGAACCTGGGTGCACGAATGGCTGAACCTCATTTTTTCGCATGAATCCAGGTTCTGTTTACAGCAACATGATGGTCGCATCCGTGTTAGGCGACATAGCGGAGAATGCACATTGGAAGCGTGTATTCGTCATCGCCATACTGGCGTATCACCCGGCGTGATGGTATGGGGTGCTATTGGCTACACGTCTCGGTCACCTCTTGTTCCCATTGGCGACACTTTGGACTGTGGACGTTACATTTCACATGTGTTATGACCCGTGGCTCAACCCTTCATTGGATCCCTGCGTAACCTTACATTTCAGCAGGATAATGCGCGACAACATGTTGCAGATCATGTACGGGCCTTTCTGGATACAGTAAATGTTCGACTGCTGCCCTGGCCAGCAAAATCTACAGATCTCTCATTAACTGAAAACGTCCGGTCAATGGTGGCCTAGCAACTGGCTCGTCACAATACGCCAGTCACTACTCTTGATGAACTGTGGTATCGTGTTGAAGCTGCATGGGTAGCTGTACCTGTACACGCCATCCAAGCTCTATGTGACTCAATGCCAAGGCGTATCAAGGCCGTTATTATGGCTTGAGGTGGTTGTTTTGGGTACTGATTTCTCAGGTTCTATGCACCCAAATTGCTTGAAAATATAATGACATGTCAGTTCTAGTATAATATATTTGTCCAATGAATACCCGTGTCACTAAACCCGCCGAAAGATGCAAGCAACCTTGCATAAGCAGCGTCTCTTAGTCAGAGGGTTGCTGACAGCGATCAGTTCCAGTCATTCCACCAGGAAGGAGATACATAGCTCTTGGCTGTAGTTCAACCATGCCTAGACGGTCACTACCGCTGTTCGATTGCGTCCGCATTGTTACTTTCTGCCAGGATGGGGTCTCAAGAAAGGAAGTGTCGAAGCATCTGGGAGTGAACCAAAGCGATGTTATACGGAGATGGAGGAGTACAGAGAGACAGGAACTGTCGATGGCTTGCCTCGCTCAGGCCGCCTAAGGGCTACTTCTGCAGTGGATGACCGCTTACTATGGTTATGGCTTGGAGGAACCCTGACAGCAGCGCCACCATGTGAATAATGCTTTTCGTGCAGATACAGGACCTCGTGTTACGACTCAAACTGTGCTCAATAGGCTGCATGATGCGCAACTTCAGTCCCGACGTGCATGCAACCACGACACCATGCAGCGCGGTACAGATGCGCCCAACAACAAGCCGAATGGACCGCTCAAAATTGGCATCACGTTCACTTCACCGATGAGTGTCGCATATGCCTTCAACCAGACAATCGTCGGAGACGTGTTTGGAGGTAACCCGGTCAGGCTGAATGCCTTAGACACACGGTCCAGGGAGTGCAGTAAGGTGGAGGTTCCCTGCTGTTTTGTGGTGGCATTATGTGCGGTGGACATAAGTCGCTGGTGGTCATGAAAGGCGCCGTAACGGCTGTACCATACGTGAATGCCGTCTTCCGACCTATTGTCCAACCGTATCGGCAGCACATTGGTGAGGCATTCGTCTTCATGGACTACAATTCGCGCCCCCATCATGCACGTCTTGTGAATGACTTCCTTCAGGATAACGACATCGCTCGGCTAGAGTCGCCAGCATGTTCTCCAGCCATGGACCCTATCGAACATGCATGGGATACATTGAAAGGGGCTGTTAATGGACGATGTGACCCACCAACCATTCAAAGGGATCCACGCCGAGTCGCCGTTGCGGAGTGGGACAATCTGGACCAACAGTGACTTGATGAACTTGTGGATAGTATGCCACGACGAATACGGGTATGCATCAATGTAAAAGGACTACACCTTTGAAGGTCTCGCTGTATGGTGGTGCAACATGCAATGTGTGATTTTCATGAGCAATAAAAAGGGCGGAAATGATGTTTATGTTGATTTCTATTCCAACTTTCTGTTCAGGTTCTGGAACTCTCGGAGCCGAGGTGATGCAAACAATTTTTGATGTGTGTAAATTTATATATGATATACTAATGAATTACGAATTCGCTTTTCGTTTATATATATATATACAGTGTGAGTCACCTAACGTTACCGCTGGATATATTTCGTAAACCACATCAAATACTGATGAACCGATTCCAGAGACCGAACATGGGGAGAGGGGCTAGTGTAATTGTTTAATACAAACCATAAAAAAAGGCAAGGAAGTATGTTTTTAAACTTAAACCCACGTTTTTTTAAACGGAACCACGTTAGTTTTGTTAGCACATCTGAACATATAAACAAATACGTAATCAGTGGCGTTTGTTGCATTGTAAAATGCTAATTACATCCGGAGATATTGTAACCTAAAGTTGACGCTTGAAACCTCCGACGTTCAGTTGCGTGGAGGACGTGTAGGACGCATAAATTGGCCTGCCCGTTCTCCTGATCTTACATCTCTGGACTTCTTTCTGTGGGGTACGTTAAAGGAGAATGTGTACAGTGATGTGCCTACAACCCCAGAGGATATGAAACAACGTATTGTGGCAGCCAGCGACGACATTACACCAGATGTACTGCGGCGTGTACGACATTCATTACGCCAGAGATTGCCAATGTGTGCAGCAAATGATGGCCACCACATTGAACATCTATTGGCCTGACATGTCGGGACACACTCTATTCCTAATTGAAAACGGAAACCACGTGAGTACGTGTACCTCACCCCTCATGGTAATGTACATGTGCGTCAGTGAAAAAGACCAAAAAAAAGGAGTTAGCATGTGGACGTAATGTGCTGTTCCAGTCTCTTCTGCACCTAAGGTCCATCACCGTTCCCTTTGGATCCCTACGTAATTCGGTGCTCTCCGATACACACTATCGAACAGCGGAGGAGTGGTACTCAAGCGTCAACTTTAGGTTACAATATCTCCGGATGTAATTAACATTTTACAATGAAACAAACGGCATTGATTACGTATTTGTTTATATGTTCAGATGTGCTAACAAAACTAACGGGTTTCCATTTAAAAAACCTAGGTTTGTGTTAAAAAACATACTTCCGTGCATTTTTTTATGGTGCGTATTAACCAATTACACTAGCCGCTCTCCTCACGTTCGATCTGTGGAATCGATTCGTCAGTATTGATGTGGTTTACGAAATATATCCAGCGGTAATGTTAGGTGACTCACCCTGTAATATATATATGTGTGTGTGTGTGTGTGTGTGTGTAAGGGTTGGAACTTTAACTGTGGCAACTATTTATTTTCAGCTCGAACAAAATAGATACTTGTTTCAAAGTTTTACTGACCTTCAAAGTTGTCACCAGCATTGTTTATAACTCTTTGCCAGTGATGTGGAAGTCGTAGGATACTCTTAGCAGTGTCAGTTTTTCGATCACCTGCGACCAGCTTTGCGAAAGAATCCGTGACACTTTCTGCAGAACTCATCCATCATTTTGCACGACAATGGGCCTGCGCATATAGCGCAAGCTACGGCTGCTCTTTTCGGTCGATGGGGCTGGGAAGTACTGTACCATCCACTATACTCCCCGGACTTAAGTCCTTGTGACTTTGACTTGATTCAGAAGATGAAGGAACCACTTCGTGGAATTCGATTCAGAACTGTTGCATACATTCGACAGGCAGTAGTCCATTCCATTCTCATTATCAACGGAACAGGCTCTGCTAGCGATATAGTACGCCTTCCACATCGCTGGTAGCGGGTTCTACACAACGCTGGTGACTACTTTGAAGGACACTAACAGGTGCAAACATGTAACTCTTTTGTTTCGGTTGTGAATAAATAACTGCTACTGTTTAAGTTGCAACCTACGTATATATATAGTGGACACCACAAGATCATTAAGGTACATCCCACATTAGAGGGGTCGAACGGTCGATCGTTTAAAGAAATATGTTGTGGCCTAATAACCCAAAAGTTTTAAATTTAAACTAATGGGATACTTTCTAATATTGTGTCGGACCTCCTTTTGCCCGACGTAGTGCCACAACTCGATGGACTCTACCGAAAGTGTTGTTCGTACAGAATGTTGCCCACGAACTTATCTTATGATTACGGCGCATAAATCTTCAATGGTAATCATGTCGGGCGATCTGGTAGGGCAAATAAATTGCTCTAAATGTTCAGAATGTACCTCAGTCCAGTTGTGAACAACTGTGCCAGGTCTCACGACATCGTTGTCTGAGAACATGAATGGCTGCAGATGATCTCCAAGCAGATGAACATAACCATTTCAGTCAATGGTCGTTTCAGTTGAACCAGAGGACCGGTCAATTCCGTGTAAACACAGTCTGCCCCATTATGGTGCCACCACCGGCTTGCACAGTGCATTGTTGAGAAGACACCACAATTGAGCCCTACCACCAGCTTATACCAACTGAAATCGGATCTCATGTGACCAGGCCACGGTTTTCCAGTCGCCTAGCGTCCAACCGATATTATGACGAGCCGAGGAAAGGTACCGGTAGGCGATTTCGTGCTTCTAGCAAGACACTCGCGTGGGTCATTTGCTGCCGTAGCTCATTGACGCCAAATTTCACTGCACTGACCTAACGGATACTTCCATTATACAAAGGTCCTACACTGCTTTATGCTGTTATTTGAGGCAGTGTCACTTGTCTGTTAGCACCAGAAGTCAAGTTAAGTGGAGGCCGTCGGTCACTGCTTTGTGATACTGGGGGCACACTTTTGACACTGTGGATCTCGGAATATTGAATTCCTCAGCGATTTTCGAAGTAGAGTGTCCCATGCGCTCTTCTCCAACTGCGACTCTACGTTTGGCCGTAAACACGTCGGAAACCTTTTCACGCTAATGACCCGAGTACAAATGACAGTTCCGCCAGCGCTCTGTCCTTTTATACCATGTGTATGCCTGACTAGCTTTTGTCACCTCAATATATGCGTCTGAGTATCTGTGTGTGTCGTGGGGTGGAGGTCGTGAGGGGAGGGGGGAGGGGCACAGGTGTCAGCATCCTTATGACTATGTGTGAAATTTGATGATTTCTTCTTATTATGAGAGTTATGTGGGAAGTCTGAATACTCTGAAATACGTGGTGTAAAAAAACTGTGTGAAAGAATTCTATATTGCTTAGAGGAGAAAAAAAAGGAGCATTTTTATTGTAAAAATGTCATTGTTGCGCCATTTCCAGTTTAGCGCTTAGTTTCCCAAACACATGCGAAAGAGCACCTGGCCTCGTCTCATCGAAAGGTTACTGCAGAAATACCAAAACTGATCGGACAATTAAGTTCACTTTGTGATCAAAAGTATCCGGACACCTGGCTGAAAACGACCTACAAGTTCGTGGCGCCCTCCACAGGTAACGTTTGAATTCAATATGGTGTTGGCCCACCCTTGGCCTTGATGACATCTTCCATTCTCGCAGACATACGTTCAATCAGGTTCAAAAACGGCTCTGAGCACTATTGGACTTAATATCTGAAGTCATCCGTCCCCTAGAACTTAGAACTACTTAAACCTAACTAACCTAAGGACACGAACTTAGAACTACTTAAACCTAACTAACCTAAGGACACCACACATATCCTTGCCCGAGGCAGGATTCGAACCTGCGAACGTAACGGTCGCGCAGTTCTAGACTGAGGCGCTTAAAACCGCTCGGCCACAGCGCCCGGTCGTTCAATCAGGTGCTGGAAGGTTTCTTGGGGAGTGGCAGCCCATTCTTCACGGGGTGGTGCACCGAAGAGAGGTACTGATGTCTGTCGATGTGGCCTGGCACGAAGTCGGCGTTCCAAATCATCCATTACAGGGATGTTATTGTCGTGTAGGCACTCTGCCACAGGCCGTACATATGAACAGGTGCTCGATAGTGCTGAAAATTGCAATCGTCATCTCCGTATTGCTCTAAAGCAAGAAAGTGCTTAAAACATCAATATAGACCTGTGCTGTGACAGTGCCGACCAAAATAACAAGGGGTTCAAGCCCCCTTCATGAAAAACACGACTACACCGTAACCCCACAACCTCCGAATTTTACTGTTGGCAGGCGACGTTCGGCGGGCATTTGCCATACCCACACAATGCCATCGAACTGCCACATTGTGTACCGTGATTCGTCACTCCACACAACGTTTTTCCACTGTTCCACCATCCAATGTTTACGTTCCTTACACCAATCCAGGCTTCGTTTGGCATTTACCGGCGTGATGTGTGGCTTATGAGCAGCCGCTCCACCATGAAATCCAAGTTTTTCACCTCCTGCCTAACTGTCATAGCACTTGCAGTGGATCATAATGTAGTTTGGTTTTCTTGTGTGATGGACTGGGCAGATGTCGGTCTTTTACAGATTACGATCCTCTTCAACCGTCGACGTTCTCTTTCAGTCAACAGACGAGGTCGGCCAGTACGCTTCTGTGCTGTACGTATCCCTTCACGTTTCCACTTCGGTATCACATCGGAAACTGGGGTCATAGGGATGTTTAGGAGTGTGGACATCTCGCGTTCAGACGTATGACACAAGTGACACCAAATCACCTGACCTCTTTCGAAGTCCGTGAGTTCCGCGGAGCGCCCCATTCTGCCCTTTCATGATGTCTAGTGACTTCTGAAGACGCTGATATGATTTACCTGGCAGTAGGTGGCAGCACAATGCTCCTAATATGGAAAACGTACGTTTTTGGAGGTGTCTGGATACTTTTGACCACATAATGTAAATTAATTGTAAATTCCTCGAACAGCTAGTCACCGCATTAAACTGTCCACCATTGCTACTGGCGTCACATGAAGTGCGAAATCCATAGCAGAATGAATTGACTAAGCGATAATATTGCAAATGAGGGCAGAAACCTGTCTCAAAAGCCTTAGGCCTGGAAGAAGGACGCTAATTTTAGCCGTTAGACAGATGCTGTGGAGTCCTGACATCCTGGCACCAAGCGCTTCAAACTCTGTGCTGCTGCGTTGCCTTCGGCTTAACATAACGACGTTTTGTCAGCTATAGGGGATGCTCGCGGATGGCTTTGGCAGGGGAAAGTCGAGGGCTAGTCCATCACGTCACCCACGCCGCAGTTGATATCGGGAGCCGGGTGCTGGGAGGTCCTTGTTCAGCGGAAAGTTTCCAAATGCAAGTCTGCAAAGCTGCAGTACTTTGTTGGGCAAGTGGCCGTTCTTGGTCCGTCTCCACGGTCCTCATTTTAACCTGTCCCACTACATGCTAATGTCGTACGATGGTGGAATACTCAGTCATCATATTTCCCAGTTGAGTACAGAGACTGGGATGATTGTGGGCTAATGATTTTAAACTATCTTCAATAAACCCCAAACTTCTTTCTGAACTAGAGGATCATTGATGCCAAAACGATCCTCCTTAAATCGAGAAAACCATTTTTTTGCCGTAATCTGTTCGTGGCATAATTCCCGTACATGGCGTAATGTTTCTGGCGCTCCTGTCACCCCTCTATTTAGTTCCTATTAAACTATATTTCGGAATGTTCCAATTTCTCCACATGGTACTCCATTTTCTAGCGTTCACACCGGAAGTCACTATCTCCAAATGACGAAATGTAAACTAAAATAGGAACAGTGAACAACAAATTAAAAACGTACACTACTGGCCATTAAAATTGCTACACCAAGAAGAAATGCAGATAATAAACGGGCATTCATTGAGCAAACATATTATACAGGGTGATTCAAAAAGAATACCACAACTTTAGGAATTTAAAACTCTGCAACGACAAAAGGCAGAGCTAAGCACTATCTGTCGGCGAATTAAGGGAGCTATAAAGTTTCATTTAGTTGTACATTTGTTCGCTTGAGGCGCTGTTGACTAGGCGTCAGCGTCAGTTGATGCTAAGATGGCGACCGCTCAACAGAAAGCTTTTTGTGTTATTGAGTACGGCAGAAGTGAATCGACGACAGTTATTCAGCGTGCATTTCGAACGAAGTATGGTGTTAAACCTCCTGATAGGTGGTGTATTAAACGTTGGTATAAACAGTTTACAGAGAATGGGTGTTTGTGCAAAGGGAAAAGTTCTGGACGGCCGAGAACGAGTGATGAAAAGGTAGCACGCATCCAGCAAGCATTTGTTCGCAGCCCAGGAAAATCGACTCGCAGAGCTAGCAGAGAGCTGCAAATTCCACAGTCAACTGTATGGAGAGTCCTACCTGAACGTCAACTACCCGAGGCGATGGATCGGCCGCCAGGCAGCCCGTGACAGAGCACTTCATCACTGGCCTCCAAGAAGCCCTGATCTTACCCCCTGCGATTTTTTCTTATGGGGGTATGTCAAGGATATGGTGTTTCGGCCACCTCTCCCAGCCACCATTGATGATTTGAAACGAGAAATAACAGCAGCTATCCAAACTGTTACGCCTTATATGCTACAGAGAGTGTGGAACGAATTGGAGTATCGGGTTGATATTGCTCGTGTGTCTGGAGGGGGCCATATTGAACATCTCTGAACTTGTTTTTGAGTGGAAAAAAAAAACCTTTTTAAATACTCTTTGTAATGATGTATAACAGAAGGTTATATTATGTTTCTTTCATTAAATACACATTTTTAAAGTTGTGGTATTCTTTTTGAATCACGCTGTACTGCAACTGACGTGATTACATCTTCACGAAATTTGGGTGCATGGATGCTGAGAAATCAGTACCCAGAACAACCACCTCTGGCCGTAATAACAGCCTTGATTCGCCTGGGCATTGAGTCAAACAGAACTTGGATGGCGTATACAGGTACAGCTGCCCACGCAGCTTCAACACGACATCGCAGTTCATCAAGAGTAGTGACTGGCGTATTGTGACGAGCCAGTTTCTCAGCCACCATTGACCAAAAGTTTTCAATTGGTGAGAGATCTGAAGAATGTGCGGGTCAGGACAGCAGTCGAACATTTTCTGTATCCGGAAAGACCCGTACAGGACGTGCAACATGTGGTCGTGCATTATCATGCTGAAATGTAGGGTTTCGAAGGGATCGAGTGAAGGGTACAGCCACGGGTCGTAACACGTCTGAAATGTAACGTCCACTGTTCAAAGTGCTGTCAGTGCGAAAAAGAGCTCACCGAGACGTGTAACCAATGGCACCCCACACCATCACACCGGGTGATACGCCAGTATGCCGATGTCGAATACACGCTTCCAAGGTGCATTGACCGCGATGTCGCCTAACATGGTTGCGACCATCATGATGCCGTAAACAGAACCTGGATGCATCCGAAAAAATGACGTTTTGCCATTCGTGCACCCAGGTTCGTCGTTGAGTACCCCATCGCAGGCGCTCCTATCTGTGATGCAGCGTCAAGTGTAACCGCAGCCATGGTCTCCGAGGTGATAGCCCATGCTGCTGCAAACGTCGTCCAACTGTTCGTGCAGATGGTTGTTGTCTTGCAAACGTCCCCATCTGTTGACTCAATGGATCGAGACGTGCTGTACGGTCCGTTACAGCCATGCGGATTAGATGGCTGTCATCTCGACTGCTAGTGATACGAGGCCTTTGGGATCTAGCACGGCGTTCCGTATAACCCTCCCGAACCCACCGATTCCATATTCTGCTAACAGTCATGGGATCTCGACCAACGCGAGCAGCAAATGGCGCGATTCGATAAACAGCAATCGCGATAGGCTACAATCCGACCTTTAACAAAGTTGGAAACGCGATGGTACGCATTTCTCCTCCTTACACGAGGCATGAGAACAACGTTTCATCAGGCAACGCCCATCAACTGCTGTTTGTGTATGAGAAATCGAATGGAAACTTTCCTCATCTCAGCACGTTGTAGATGTCGCCACCGTCGCCAGCTTTGTGTGAATGCTCTGAAAAGCTAATCATTTGCATATCACAGCATCTCCTTCCTGTTGTTTAAATTTCGCGTTCGTAGCACGTCATCTTCGTGATGTACCAATCTTAATGTCCAGTAGTGTACGTTTCATAAATAAACCCATAGCAACCGGAGTACCAACACGCAAAAGCAAAACGATACGAACTTACGCTCCAACCTAAAATCTTTATTGGAGCGGCTGGGAGGCTACGTCCAGAGCAGAGCAGCCGCCTCCAATCGAGTTACTCATTAGTGTATATCTGCTGAAGTATCTCGTGACGCTAGGCGATCTGGAACACGTAATCCAAACACAGTGCAGGGTGAGGGTGTGCTGCTACGGACGACCACCCCCGAGCAGCAGGAAATGAGCGGCCTGCAGGCCGGCACGGTGATGAGTATATTCCCATTTTTAATCAACCCGGCCGACAGTTAATATTGATAGTGGCGGCGCACGAGAGCCCGCGAGACCCTGGCAGGGGTCTTCGCCGGCCGTGATGGATGTCCAGCATTTTCATTTACGGCGCCGGCGGCTGCAACGCCTTATCGCGCGGCCGCTATCAGTGCGCGGGGATCACATAAGGGGTGTAACGAGGCTCGCCACGGACACCCCTGGCCCAGTCTGTCTCTGCGGCAGCGACAGATGTGCGGCGCGCGCCTTCATTATATGCTAGCGAGGCAACGCGAGCCGGGAGCTGACGACTATTATCGCTATCTGCCGCCGACATCTTCACAAAGCGGACGGGCGAGGTAGTCGATACAGCTGGCTGACGTGGTGGGGAAGTACTCATTACAGAGGTGACGCAGTGTTATCTCGATTGTCCTACGTCCATTCGTATTATCTTCAGCGTAATTACTGATCAGGCCTATGAAATTAAAGACAGTGAGAAAGCCGTCAATTTTTTAAAAGTGTTTGCTGGAGCTTATCAGTTAGGGGTCGATGTGGATTTTCCTTGTCAACAAATATGCTGTGGAGAGAATGAAGGGGAGACGTCACAGACTGAAGGCCATCTAACAGGCTGCAACTCAAATACGTAACTTGAATTATTTTTGTTAGCCACAGTGAGTTTAACTATTAGGATTTATTTCATATTAACCACAACTAAGTCGCAACGGATGCGTAGACACTCTCAAGTGTCTGCGATATATAATAAAATACTAACATAGCTCCCGTAGGTTATGTGTATGTGTGTATGGTTTTTTTAATTGTTTTTTTTTCTCTTCAATCGATCTTTGTGCGCAGCTCGTGGTCTTGCGGAAGCATTCTCGCTTCCTGCGCACATGGTCTCGCGTTCGATTCCTGTCGCGGTCAGGGATTTTTTTCTGCCTCGAGATGACTGAGTGTTGCGTGTCTTCCATCATCATTTCACCAACATTGACTCGCAAGTCGCCGATATGGCGTCAGCTAGAAAGGACTTGCAATTTCGGAGGACCAACACCCCGCTTGGGGTCTCCCGGCCAACAATGCCGTACGATCATTTCATTTCAATCGATCTTTCATGTTGCTCATAAATTGAAACTTCTCCTAAATTTCTCACGTCAATTAAGGCCGTAGAAGCCTGATCTTTTCCAGATGTACTTCTAACCAAAAAGCGATTCTGGTAGCTGGAGTCTGAAGTCTTCGCTCATCCTGGCCTATGTGTTCTTCTTATGATATTTCCATAAGAACTTCCATCCTCTAACAAATATTTCCTTAAGAGTCAAATATAAAATTTAATATTTTTAGCTTCAAATATGTTTCAACAGAAAAAAATATTTCCATAAAAATTTTCATTGTCTATTCCTCCCCCTTAAGGATTGAATTCCAAAGAACCCAGAAACAAGTTTTTTTCTTTTAATTCCAAACGAAAATCCTAATACAAATTTTCAATATGTAGATTCAAACACGCCTTTTTTAAAGAAGTAATTCCATTAATTTTAAGTCCCTAGTTTATCCCCTTAGGGAGCAATTTCTAAAACTTTTAATTTTTTGTAAGTAGCCAGATACCATTTTAAAAATTCTTTAGTGGTATTGTAATAGTGATTTACTTTCAAAATAAACTTTCAGCCCTATTTTACCCTCTTAGTGGCTGAATTTCCAAAAATGCTACAGCATGTACTCCTTTGTTTCTGAACGAGAGACCAAACAGCAATTTTTGCAGTTCTAGCTTCAAAATTGGCTTAACGGCGACATATTTTCAAAAAAAAAAAAAAAAAAAAAACATTTCATCTCATATTTATTCCCCTTAGAGATGGAATCACCAAAAGTCTATTACTAAAATGATGCCTACAGTATATGATCAACAGCCTCTCAAAGTTCAAGGTTTCTATCTCACATGTTTGAGTTCTGCAGTGATGTTCAGAGGTGGCCCACCACTATCTCACTTCAACAACATTGCCAGTCGGATGAAGATTGATATGTTAGGGCATGATCTTCCGCAGTACTACATTTTCTATGTGACGTTAGCGACCTTTGCTGCGTGAGGGGTTGTGGGCATAATGTTCTTGTAACTGAAAGTGTAATCTATAGAGAGCTTGAAATCAGGGGGCCGTAGCAGAGACGATCAAAACCAGGAAGAGACACGAAATAGGGCCCATAAACACTGAGCACAGCTGCCTAGCCAAGTGAGTGATTCTGGGAAAGAGTGATCAGTGTAGAGCGATTTCTGGCCGAAGCTCTTTCTTCCTTTCGCTTAGGGTCTGACAGGTGGCGCTGGTTCACAAACCATTTTACCTGGCCCAGGTACCAGATCGTCATGGAAAATGGCTGGATAGCTGAGAGTGGGTGAGAGAAGCAAGTTGACAGACTGCTGTGATGTGATATTTTGTCCAACCAGAGAGAAGGTCAAAAAACTCTCTGCATTCACATGTCAGACGCTGGAACGAGACAGGCACAGCAGTTGGTTTATGTGAATAGTGAAGGAAGGACTGTAGCCCCGTAATGCCAGGAAGCCGCGAGGTTATTTAGTAAGCGACAAAAACATATATATTAGGGCCGCTACTGTCTCAGAAGCGTAACAGCCTTCTTTCAGAAATTGGAAATGGTCAGCCCGTTAAGATAGATCATAAACGAGGGACTTTGGTCCAGTGTAGGTAGATGTATTTGCCTACCGTAACAATGGCGCGTCCCTAGTCCAATACCTTCTTTTTTCAAACAACTGATTGAAGTCACTGATGGTTCTTCTCATCATATGCAAAGTAGAGGTTTGCTCCCCCTGTGTGGGAATCCTGGTACTGTTTTTTGATTGGCGACCAGACTAACAGAACAGGCAAGAGGGGAAATTCAATGAGTAGAGGGTAGTTATAATGGTTTGTGAATGTCAGGGTGATTTCGTCTTCCTAATTTTGGTCCCATACCCAGGCTTCGTGAAAAGTGGTTGTGATTCTTTGTGGTCTCCATCTTCTGGTCCTCCCCTGGTGTACAACTTCAGGTGTTTCCATAGTGGTTGAGACTTGTGGTCTGCATCTTGTGGTGAATTAACAGCCTGTGGCAGTTTCCAACGGTACTGACGGTGGAACTGCATATCATCTCGCACATATCGTGTGTCACGGTGGTGAATTTATTCATCTTGAGTCACCCGTCTGACATTGTACACTTTCAGCACATACTGTCGTGCTCAGAGTCAAATTGTTTTGGCCAGACTAGCGAACGAATGCACCTCACACTGAAATCTGCCTGGATTTCTGGGCTCTAATAGGGAAGTATACTGGAATACGCTCTTTCAAATTCTGAAGGTGGCAGGGGTAAAATACAGGGAGCGAAAGGCTATTTACAATTTTTATAGAAAGCAGATTGCAGTTATAAGAGTCGAGGGACATGAAAGGGAAGCAGTGATTGGGAAGGGAGTGAGACAGGGCTGTAGCCTCACCCCGATGCTATTCGATCTCTATATTGAGCAAACAATAAAGAAAACAAAAGAAAAGTTCCTAGTAGGTATTAAAATCCGTGGAGAAGAAATAAAAACTTTGAGGTTCGTCGATGACATTTCAAATATGTCAGAGACAGCCAAGGACTTGGAAGAGCAGTTGAACGGACTGGACAGTGTCTTGGAAGGAGGGTATAAGATGAACTTCAACAAAAGCAAAACGAGTATAATGGAATGTAGTGGAATTAAGTCGGGTGATGCTGAGGGAATTAGAGTAGAGAATGACACACTTAAAGTAGTGAAGGAGTTTTGCTATTTGGGGAGCAAAATAACTGATGATGGTCGAAGTAGAGAGGATGTAAAATGTAGACTAGCAATGGCAAGGAAAGTGATTCTGAAGAAGAGAAATTTGTTAACATCGAGTATTGATTTAAGTGTCAGGAAGTCGTTTCTGAAAGTATTTGTATGGAGTGTAGCCATGTATGGAAGTGAAACATGGACGATAAATAGTTTCGACAAGAAGAGAATAGAAGCTTTCGAAATGTGGTGCTACAGAAGAATGCTGAAGATTAGATGGATAGATCACATAACTAATGAGGAGGTACTGAATAGAATTGGGGAGAAGAGGAGTTTGTGGCACAACTTGACTAGAAGAAGGGATCGGTTGGTAGGACATGTTCTGAGGCATCAAGGAATCACCAATTTAGTACTGGAGGGCAGCGTGGAGGCTAAAAATCGTAGAGGGAGACCAAGAGATGAATACACTAAGCAGATTCAGAAGGATTTAGGCTGCAGTAGGTACTGGGAGATGAAGAAGCTTGCAGAGGATAGAGTAGCGTGGAGAGCTGCATCAAACCAGTCTCAGGACTGAAGAACACAACAACAACAGTAATATGGAAGTTTCCCGCATTCTGATAATGAGAACACCAGATTGCGTAGTTTGCTATTTTTGTGGGCATATCAGAACATTACAGCTGACCCAGCAAGCGCTCCTCTCCCACTGCGCGCGGTTTTCTGCTACCGCATGAATCAAGTTGAAAAGGTAAAGTAATGCCGCACCGACATAGGGTTGTTAAATTATATTCACAGCTCCTTGTTCTTAAGTGACCCATAGTTTGTGGTACAGTTGATTATTGCTGATTACAGTTTAAGAGATTTAAGCCTCACAGTGGTTTCATGTAAACAAAGTCAGACTGTCTTGTATACGACAGTAAATCAGGGGAGACTTTGTACAGCTTCCATCCCCAACGTATGGTTTATCTACCAAACATCATTCCTTATCTCATACGTGATTGTCCATTTTTGTGTAAGATTTATCAGGTAATTGTAGTTACTAAAGGTTTAATAAAACTTTTCATTATTTTTGAACTTAAATACGCCATTGTTCTCATTCATAACCCTCTAATTTAAATTTGTTGTGGTGGTACATGCGCTGCTTCACTCACTAAAGCGAATGACGGCTTGTAATGTGTCAGTGATTCAGTCACACCGTAGTTCTCCCCTTAGGGTAACACATTGAAACATGTGATTATTTCTAACTCAGAAGTCAAACTTAAATTTTAGGAGATTCATCTTTAAAGCTGCTTTCATAGTAAAATACAGGGTGATTCACGAAGATATGCAAATATTTTAATATGTTATCCTACAAGTAAAACTATACAAAAATGTTCGTATAAACTTTGTAAACTTTGGTCCGCAAATGTTTGTACGTAAGTTATATGTTAACCGGGGACCTAGAAACGATGGAGAGGCTCTGTCCCCGCCGCAGCCGCAGTGGTCCACAACCCCCACGACGACTACCGCAGTCCACTTCACCCCTCCGCCGCCCCACACCGAACCCAGGGTTATTGTTTATTGTGCGGTTTTTTGTTTAGTTTTACTTGTAGAATCACATGTTAAAATATTTGCGTATTTTCGTGAATCACCCTGTATTTCAGAAACCTTTGGGGTTTATAATATTAATTACCTATATTATCTATAATGGTCTTATCTAATTTTTTCGTCTGTTTTCACTTAATGTGGTCTCTTAATAACCATGGTCTTTGATGTAACATCGAATGAAATGTTTTATTCATTATTTATGATAATTTATGTAATTTTAAATAGTCTATGGATGTAATTTCGAAAGTAACGTGCTGTAAAAGAATGTAAAAGTTGTTAGTTGTAATACCGGTTTATGCCTAGAGAAAGTAGGTTTATAATCATGTAAAATCAGGAGGGAAGTCCCTCTGCAATGTAGCTGACTAGGCGGGAATAGAAAACGTGCCCCTGGTGGTCAAACTTCAAGAATCCTGTGCGGCATGAGTCAGTTGGTGGCTAGCAGGCAAAGGGTGCACATCTTGCGAACTGAAAGAGGCCAGAAGAACTGCAAGATTACAGGTATGTAATATAGCGTTGGATGTGGATGTAATTCTACTTCTCATTAACGGCATATTTTGGTTAGCTCTGCATTGACAGAATCCGACGCTAACAAAACAAATTTTAGAACTTCTTACACAGAAAGAACCGTGGAAACTTCTTTCTCCTTTTTCTGAATAACACAAGAGATCGACATTACCACCACTTTCACCTCAAATTAACAGTCGAGTACTGTATAATTACATGGATCGGTTATGTGGTTTCTCTCTCAATAATAGGTTTGTGTTCTATAAGCTATGTACTGAGCCACCGTATTTTATCGTTGATCATTTATCTAGATAGGGTCCTATCCTAAGTGCTACGATGAATCCGAGTATCCAATTTTACTGAATTGAAAAGCAATTATCTTCCTCAACCAAAGTTAATAAACCTTGTGGAGTTGTGAAATACATAGTTATTTAGAGAGCATAAGTTTTAAAATACTGTATTTAGTTTTGATTACTGGACAGTTGTAGTTTGATCACAGTACAATTACTAAGAGAAGATTTAAAGTATTCATTTCGAAGATTTCTCTTATTGAAACAATAGTGTTCACAGTTTCATGTGTTGTGTAGTTACCAGTATTTCCCAAATTTGTTGTGACCAAAATGTTCAGCCTCGATCCGAATTTACTGATAGTTTAATTTCTGGGTCCCCATGCTACTCGTTCGGATAGATGTACATGAGATATTACAATAACAGCAATCAACACTAATCCACTGGCTACAAGTTTTCAAACTATACTAGATCCAGGAACTACAAGTTCCACGTGAGCTAAATAATATAAGGAATTGAATATTCATTGATAATTCAAATAGCAATCAGTACAAAAGGTACAATTACATCATAACTGTTTCAATAGTAGAAATTTCCTGTAATTAAACTGGCAAAAGAACTTCTTGTCTAAGTCAGTGGTGCTGTACTTTTAGTAGTCATTATCACTATCTTCCTGCTGTAATATTTATATGGTAAGTGTTACTAAGAGCCGGTTGTTGCCTAACCGTATTAGTACTCCACCTATGCAGTTCGAGTCAAATCACAGGTTCCAAAACATGCTACAAAAATGGTTCAAATGGCTCTGAGCACTATGGGACTTAACGGCTGACGTCATCAGTCCCCTAGAACTTAGAACTACTTAAACCCAACTAACCTAAGGACATCACACACATCCATGCCCGAGGCAGGATTCGAACCTGCGACCGTAGCGGTCGCGCGGTTCCAGACTGTAGCGCCTAGAACCGCTCTGCCACTCCGGCCGGCCAAAACATGCTACAGACTTGTAACTTATCAGTGAAACAGACGTTCAGTATCATGTAAGACAATACCAACAGTTAAATTTTTTTATGCACCAGGCTAGTACTGGGTACAAATTTGCGAAATGATTATTAATATAACATTGGTTCAATTCCCATTTGTCTTGCTACTGCTTCCTTTCAATAGCAATCATTCCTGAATCGAAAAATAGTCCGCTACCTGTCCATTGCACACAGTCACGACCACAGGAGTGACATAATTGTCATATTCTGATTTTAATAGTAGCCGGTAGTGTTATAGGTTTAGTTCCCAAAAGCACTGAAACGAAAACACTGAAAACAAAACACTGAAACCAAAACACCGAAAAGAAATACACAGAAGCATGCTTTTTTATTTAAAATCGAGATGTCAAACACTAATTTTCATACAGGTAGCTTTAAAAATGCTGTATGTTGATTAATAATGATTTATATAAAAAAAACTTTCACTCACTTTTTTTGCCTCTACAGATGTTAAATTTCCAAAAAATGTATTTCTTCGTTGCTGACCTAGGAATCAAACGGTAATTTTTGTATCCTTAGCTTCAAAATTGCCTTAATAGCGATATGTTTTCGAAAAACTTTACATTCCCTACTTCTCACCCTTAGCTGTGGAATTTCGAAAAATCTCTTCTTCAACGACACCTATAATGTAAGATAAACATCGTCTCATAATTTCAAGTATCTGTCATTAGCGGATTTGGCTGAGCGACGATGAATCACTCATTCAGGACATTTCAGTGTTCGGAAATCCCGTTACAAACTACTAGGACGTGAGAGGGAAGTGAGTACATAATATTTTGAATTAGAAACTTACCTTTTCCGTTCTACGATGGTTTCAATTCAGGTGTGTAACGCGGCCACGTCTGGTGAGGGAAAGCGAAATGTCTTAGAGTTGCTTGTTCTGGTATGCAATAGAGTAGATAGGAGGACCTGCACTGTGTCAGACGGTCACCTGATGTCACTTGACATCTGCCTTGCAGCGAGACCCACTGAATACCCGTGCACCTCCGATACAGTAAACACAGTTCGGAACACATTTTCGGAATAAAGAGGCATAGTCCTCGTGTATGGCGAATCTCGACGTAACGGAAGAGCTTGTGGTTGGCTATATCACGAACGTTTTCCGCAACATAACACGCCATCGCACAAACTTTTTCCCAAGTTACTCTGCGGCTTCGAGAAACAGGTAGTTTCACAGTGAGAAGGCAGGACTGTGGTGCTCCATGGCATCGTTGGGCGTCTTAAGCTAAAGAAATGTACTACATCGTGTAGAAGAGTACCCGTCAACGAGTTCGCGGACAGTTGAGCGTAAAGTGGGTGTTAGTCACAGTATCGTTCTGAGTGAGCAAAAATTACATACTTACCATTTACAGTTTCGTTCTGAGTGAGCAAAAATTAGATAATTTCTATTTACAAAGGGTACAGGCTACGGGTCCAAACGATTTGCGACAATGTGATGCCTACAGTACGTGGTTCCTGCACCGCTGCATCGAGACAGTCCTGCTTCCATCAAGGGGATGTTCGAAAGAACAGATATCAAGCATTCATATAATTTGTTTCGCCTAGATGGGCAATGGATTCACCTTCTCGAGTGTGGATGCAAAAATACGTCCGACCTCCTGTGGCAATCTCAGAGTAGCGAGATTTAAGGAAATGGATAGCGACTGCGGATAGGTGGAGCTAGGTGTGAGTGTGGGTAGGTCGAGACGCCCGCTCAGTTGCGCCAAAGCCTGTGCCAGGGTGGCGCCAGTAGTAAACGCATGTGCCTCGTAAGCAAAAGATCACGAACTCGAATCCAAGTTCGCCACAAATTTCCACTCGTCGCCGCTGATGCCGCACAAGTTCTTGATGCAACTGTATATCACTATTCCTTTCCCTTTCCGTTCCTTTCTCCCCCTCTTCCCTTAATTTAGTATGTTTCACGGTTGCGTATTCCGTGCGGTGACTGTTCTTTCGAACATGCAGTTTTTATCGTCCTATGTGATATCCCATCGATCAAGCCTCCTACAAGTTACTTCCTTCGTGGATCGGTTACATTTCCTAAAGATTCTACGTTTGAATTCCTATGGTACAATATATGAGTGGCGGTGTAGGAGAGGGAGTGTGTTGGCCCATTTCTGTGTCGGGCAATCGTGGAGCTTAAGTAATTTTTTCGCAATATACTAATAACTAATAGTTTTACAATATTAACATTTTGTGGGAGACTTACTTAAACATTATACTGCAATAAGGTCTATGACAAGACCAAGCGCCACTTCTCATCGTTCTTCTTAGGAACTGCAAGAAGCACCAAATAAAATGATACACAATATTTATTAAATGTGACAGTATTTTCGTCATACATTTTGTTTACTGTTTTACAGGGCATGCAGTGTCCGCCCCCTGTAGCTGAGTGGTCAGCGCGACAGAATGTCAATCGTAAGGGCCCGGGCTCGATTCCCGGTTGGATCGGAGTTTTTCTCCGCTCAGGGACTGGGTATTGCGTTGTCCTAATGATCATAATCATTTTATCCCCAGTGACGCGCAAGTCACCGAAGTAGCGCCAAATAGAAAGACTTGCACCCGGCGAACGGTGTACCCGATGGGAGGCCCTAGTCACACGACATTTACATTTACACGGCATGCACTAACAGACGTAACACAAGACCACGCACCGTTTCCTGTCTTATTCTCTATTAAACGCAGTCATGAAAGAACCTCTGAATGTCATGAAATATTAGGGAGCCTTAAATCTAACCGTAAAAACGTGGACTCAAAACTGATGTCATTTAAGAAATATATCGTGGCTGTGGATCCTTTTGCCACTAATGTGTCACAACACATAGTTCTAACGATTTAGATCAAAGCCACGATTTGATGTCAATGTGATCAGGTCGGGGATGTCATCGGTGATCGGCTGAACCGCTTGAGCCAGTTAGGTAGTCAATTAAGCGCTCAAAATTTTTGGCGTCAAAATTTGACTGAAACCCAGATAATTTAAAGAAACGTTATTTACTTCTGCTTACGGCGAAAGCTATTTTACCTCCAGAATAACAAAATGCAATGTGTGGCCAAAAGTGACGGGAAGCCAGGATAACAAAATACGGAAAATGAGGGGCCAAAAGTTATGGGAAAGCAATACGCACGTGCAGTTAGGTATGGATTTCCTTCGCAATTCTTCTTCAGAACCGAGGTGAAACACATCAAAAAATTTTTGTATCACCTCTGTTCCCAGAGTTCCGTAATCTGTAGAGAAAACTGGAATAAAGATAAAATAAACATCATTTCCGCCCTTTTCATTGTTCACGAAAACCACACATTGCGACACCTTCAGACGTGGTGGTCCAGATTGCTGAAGGCACCGTTACCTCTAATAGCAAGTAGCACGTCCTCTTGCATTCATGCATGCCTGTATTCGTCGTGGCATACTATCCACAAGTTCATCAAAGCATTGTTGGTCCAGATTGTCCCACTACTCAACGGTAATTCGGTGTAGATCCCTCAGAGTGGTTGGTGGGTCACATCGTCCATAAACAGCCCTTTTCAATCTAACTCAGGCATGTCCGATAGGTTTCATGTCTGAAGAACATGCTGGCCCCTCTAGTTGAGAGATGTCGTTATCCTGAAGGAAGTCATTCACAAGATGTGCGCGACGGGGACGCAAATTGTCGTCCACGGAGACGAATGCCTCGCCAACATGCTGCCGATATGGTTGCGCTGTCGGTCGGAAGATGGCATTCATGTATTATACAGCCGTTACACGCCTTCCATGACGAACAGCGGCGTACGTCGGCCCAACATAATGCCACCTCAAAACAGCAGCGAACCTCCATCTTGCTGCACTCGCTGGACAGTGTGTCTAAGGCGTTCAACCGGACCGGGTTGCCTCCAAACACGTCTCCTACGATTATCTGCTTGAAGGCATATGCGACATTCATCGGTGAAGAGAACGTGACCCCAAATCTGAGCGGTCCATTCGGCATGTGGTTGGACCCATCTGTACCGCGGTGCATGGTGTAATGATTGCAAAGATGGACCTCGCCATGGACGTCGGAAGCGATGCTGCGCATCATGCAGACTATTGCGCACATTCGTGACACGACGTCCTGTGACTGCGCGAAAAGCGTTATTCAACGTGAGGGCGTTGCTGTCAGGGTTCCTCCGAGCCATCTATAGTAAGCGGTCATCCACTGCACTAGTAGCCCTTGGCGGCCTGAGCAAGTCATGTCACCGACAGTTCCTGTTTCTCTGTATCTACTCCATCATCGTACAACATCGCTTTGGTTCACTCCCAGATGCCTGGACACTACCCTAGTTGAGACTCCTTTATGGCACAAAGTGACAATGCGGAGGCGATCGAACAGCGGTACTGATCGTCTAGGCATGGTTGACATACAGACAACACGAGCCATGTACCTTCTTCCAGGTGGAATGACTGGAAATGATCGGCTGTCGGACCACCACCGTCTAATACGCGCTGCCCGTGCATGGTTGTTTACATCTTTGGGCTGGTTTAGTGACATTTCTGAGCAGCCAAAGGGATTGACTCCGTGATACAATATCCACAGTCAACGTCTGTTTCGTGAGTTCTGGGACCGGGGTGATGCGAAACTTTTTTTGATGTGTGTATTAACATGAAGCAGTTTAATCTTTAGTTGGAAATGACATCATTATTTTCGGGACATCGCAATGTTACCTTTCCAGGCAGGCAGGGACGGATTTTCATAAGAATAATTACTCGTTTACAGTTTCAAATAGGCGTTATATTTAGATCCGAATTTAAGACTTTAACGAAAATCAGAGGATATTTCAGGATGTATTCCGAATGGTGCAAGTATGCTTGCCTTACTTGATCGGATAGAGCGGGGAGGATATTCATCAGGTCCCAGCATCGTTGCCATTCAGTAGAAGAGATGTTTCACAACAGCGAAGATGAGCAAATAATCATAAATCTTAAGGTATGCATTTAAGGCCTCACAGTTTCTGGACTTTTTTTTGTCCATATGTCTTCCTCCAGAAACATGGAATTTAAAGAGCTTATAGCAGGAGAGATGAGTTTAGCTGTATCAGGGACTGAACATGTGGCCATAGCTTGTGAGTGTGTGGGTTTTATTTTGTCAAGTTGCGCAATGAATTGACCCAACAAATACCCTTTCGCTCCTGCAAGAAACAATTTCCCCCTCACACTACTACAGAAGTCAGACAGACGCTCCTAATGTACCAACAAGAACTGCTTGAAAAACATTCAGCAACAATTATCTTCTGGAGTCGTCCGATGTAAGGAAAAGACTCAAAAATATTCTATATATTCTTACATAACTAGTGGGCTACTTGGGTATGGGAGTATTGCTAGTTAGTGTAAGAAAAACATTAAACCAACGAAAAATATAATTTATTACAAAAAATTCTGAGAAATCAAGTGAAACGTTTTCTTACAAAATAATAATAAATTTCCGGGTTCTTTTGGGAACAGTACATTGTCTCTTATGGGTAGGAATGATATTATTTTACGAAGTATGGAAAGGTTCTTTTCTCCCTTTTCCTTAAGAATGTTATTTACTCGGCAGTATGGCTGAGAGCCGCGCCTACACAACTTGAATAACTTTTCTAGGTACGGTCAAGGATGTCGCATGAGAAATGTAGTGGAGTGTACTGTTAGACAGGACAGAAGGGGCTCGCATACGCTGTAGCGCACAATACTGTGAGTTGCGGCGACTGCTGCCTGCTGTGCTCGCTACTGACAAATAACACAACTACCTCTTTCTGTCTGGATTGACCTTCGCCAATCAAACTCTCCCCACACCTTGATGAAGTCAAGGACTCCTATCCGCCCCTAGTCTAACTATTGGTGTGGTACACCGGTCAGATAACCAGTCCGCCGCGATGCCACTCAATATTCGTTCACAAGCGTTTAACTAGTACTCTGTCTGTGTTCACACTGCACAACAAGTGTGGTGGCCAGCACAATGAACAACGCTTAATCGCGAGCGACTCAATATAAAGCATCACTCCGATTCGCTAACGACGGAGGTGCTCTCCCAGTGAAGTACGGAGGAGAGACTTTGTTCCTCGCTCTTTGCGTACACGTACGAGCGCACTCGCTCCCGTTACGTGTTCCCGCTCCAAGAACGACAACGGAACGGCCCCTTTTTCTGGAAAAGTTGCAAGGGTATATCATTTGATGTCTTCCCTCACACCTCTGGCTGTTTGCGTCAGAAATAGTCCGCCAATAATACTTTTTTTCTTGTTTTGGTCCATATTAGCACCTCGGAAAGCTGCCCACCCTACATTCTTGGTGAGAACAGTACTGGCCCACGTCTACATGTACATGTACATCTACATCTACATGATTACTCTGCAATTCACGTTTAAGTGCTTGGCACAGGGTTCATCGAACCACAATCATACTATCCCTCTACCATTCCACTCCCGAACAGCGCGCGGGAGAAACGAACACCTAAACCTTTCTGTTCGAGCTCTGATTTCTCTTATTTTCTTTTGATGATCATTCCTACCTATGTAGGTTGGACTCAACAAAATATTTTCGCATTCGGAGGAGAAAGTTGGTGACTGAAATTTTGTAAATAGATCTCGCCGCGACGAAAAAAGTCTTTGATTTAATGACTTCCATCCCAATTCGCGTATCATATCTGCCACACTTTCTCCCCTATTACGTGATAATACAAAACGAGCTGCCCTTTTTTGCACCCTTTCGATGTCCTCCGTCAATCTCACCTGGTAAGGATCCCACGCCGCGCAGCAATATTCGAACAGAGGGCGAACGAGTGTAGTGTAAGCTGTCTCTTTAGTGGACTTGTTGCGTCTGCTAAGTGTCCTGAGAATGAAACGCAACCTTTGGCTCGCCTTCCCCACAATATTACCTATGTGGTCTTTCCAATTGAATTTGTTCGTAATTTTAACACCCAGGTACTTAGTTGAATTGACAGCCTTGAGAAATTTACTATTTATCGAGTAATAGAATTCCAACGGATTTCTTTTGGAACTCATGTGGATCACCTCACACTTTCGTTATTTAACGTCCACTGCCACCTGCCACACCATACAGCAATCTTTTCTAAATCGCTTTGCAACTGATACTGGTCTTCGGATGACCTTACTAGACGGTAAATTACAGCATCATCTGCGAAAAACCTAAGAGAACTGCTCAGATTGTCACCCAGGTCATTTATATACGAGGGCTGTCCAGAAAGTAAGTTACGATTGATCGCGAAATGAAAATCACAGTGAAAATCAGAAATGTTTCATTTGTAACAGTTAGCTACACCTTTCAGCTACTTCTCTACGTAGTCGCCGTTCTGACTCAGACATTCGTCGTAGCTTTGTCCCAACTTTCCAGTACCCTCATCATAAAAGGCAGCCGCCAGTGCTTTCCGCCAATTCTCTACGCTGGCCTAAAGCTCGTTGTCTGTGCTAAAAAGTTGTCTTCGTAGCCAGCGGTTCGTTTGAGCAGAGATGAAATTGAGTGGGAGGTAATTACGGGCTGTATTGTGGGTAACCAAACATTTCCAATTGAAACGATACAGGAACATCTTCATTGCCCCTGCAGAATGAGGCTGAGAATTGTCTTGAAGAAGAAACGGCACGACAGTGATGTAATGTTGGTTGCATAGCTTCGGGGTAAAATTTTCACCAGGCCCTTGTCCTTGGCGGGAGACACTATTTTCTATAACATCTTTAAGCCCTCACTGTAACAACAACGACGCTGTACTATTGTACATATAATAATTTTTTTTCCATCTGATTTTTCGGTAAACTGTGTAATTGATGTTCTAATTTCATTTCTTTTTTGTTTCATGTCATTGTCCGCAGCTCGTGGTCGTGCGGTAGCGTTCTCGCTTCCCGCGCCCGGGTTCCCGGGTTCGATTTCCGGCGGGGTCAGGGATTTTCTCTGCCTCGTGATGACTGGGTGTTGTGTGATGTCCTTAGGTTAGTTACGTGTAAGTAGTTCTAAGATCGAGGGGATTGATGATTATAGATGTTAAGTCCCATAGTGCTCAGAGCCATTTCAACCATTTTTTTCATGCCATTGTGTTAAGAAAACTGTAAACAATTTTCAATATGAAGATTAATGTTTATGTCAAATATCAAGCAATATTGTAACAGAATTGAAATGTAAGAAATGTTGAAACTGTTGTAAGATGTTTAAAATTGTAATTGTGCGTCTGGTCCATACGTAGGCAATGTTTTAGGATATGTAGAATGCAAAGCCTCGGGTGAATACCCTGTCTGTAAGGAAGCGGTAAAAGGTGGATGGCAGGCGAGCGCGGGAAAATGCACGAGGGCACTCCACGGCACAACGGGCTCAGCAGTAGTAGTTGGAGTTTGGCATTGGTCTGAGCAACACCTTCTGGAGCGAGGAGGCTCTCCTGGAAGACGTAGCTTCACTGAGCCTCGGGTATTCCGTTCCAAGGCCCACACAACATGGCAAAAGTCCATAGGCACTAAATGGAAATGAATTGTCACGCCATGAAGAATTAAAGTGCCGATACGTCAAGAGAAAATCTGAAAAGGGAAATGCAAAGGCTCAATCTAGATATAGTAGGGGTCAGTGAAGTGAAGTGGAAGGAAGACAAGGATTTATGGTCAGATGAGTATCGGGTAATATCAACAGCAGCAGAAAATGGTATAACAGGTGTAGGATTCGTTATGAATAGGAAGGTAGGGCAGAGGGTGTGTTACTGTGAACAGTTCAACGACCGGGTTGTTCTAATCAGAATCGACATCAGACCAACACCGACAACGATAGTTCAGGTATACATGCCGACGTCGCAAGCTGAAGATGAACAGATAGAGAAAGTGTATGAGGATATCGAAAGGGTAATGCAGTATGTAAAGGGGGACGTAAATCTAATAGTCATGGGCGACTTGAATGCAGTTGTAGGGGAAGGAGTAGAAGAAAAGGCTACAGGAGAATATGGGCTTGGGACAAGGAATGAAAGAGGAGAAAGACTAATTGAGTTCTTTAACAAGTTTCAGCTAGTAATAGCAAAGACCCTGTTCGAGAATCACAAGAGGAAGAGATATACTTGGAAAAGGCCGGGAGATACGGGATGATTTCAATTAGATTACATCATGGTCAGACAGAGATTCCGAAATCCGATACTGGATTGTAAGGCGTACCCAGGAGCAGATATAGACTCAGATCACAATGTAGTTGTGATGAAGAGTAGGCTGAAGTTCAAGACATTAGTCAGGAAGAATCAATACGCAAAGAAGTGGGATACGGAAGTACTAAGGAATGACGAGATACGTTTGAAGTTCTCTAACGCTAGAGATACAGCAATAAGGAATAGCGCAGTAGGCAGTACAGTTGAAGTGGAATGGAGATCTCTAAAAGGGCAAACATGTTCCGGGAAAATCAGGAGTACAGAAATACAAGTCGCTGAGGAATGAAATAAATAGGAAGTGCAGGGAAGCTAAGACGAAATGGCTGCAGGATAATTGTGAAGACATCGAAAAAGATATGATTGTCGGAAGGACAGATTCAGCATACAGGAAAGTCAAAACAACCTTTGGTGACATTAAAAGTAGCGGTAGTAACATTAAGAGTGCAACGGGAAATCCACTGTTAAATGCTGAGGAGAGAGCAGATACCTGGAAGGAATACATTGAAAGCCTCTATGAGGGTGAAGATTTGTCTGATGTGGTAGAAGAAGAAACAGGAGTCGATTTAGAAGAGATGGGGGATCCAGTATTAGAATCGGAATTTAAAAGAGCTTTCGAGGAATTACGGTCAAATAAGGCAGAAGGGATTGACAACATTCCATCAGAATTTCTAAAATCATTGGGGGAAGTGGCAACAAAACAATTCACGTTGGTGTGTAGAATATATGAGTCTGGCGACATACCATCTGACTTTCGGAAAAGCATCATCCACACAATTCCGAAGACGGCAAGAGCTGACAGTGCGAGAATTACGGCACAATCAGTTTAGCAGCTCATGCATCGAAGCTACTTACAAGAATAATATACAGGAGAATGGAAAAGAAAAGTGAGAATGCGCTAGGTGACAACCAGTTTGGCTGTAGGAAAAGTAAAGGGGCGAGAGAAGCAATTCTGACGTTACGGCTAATAATGGAAGCAAGGCTAAAGAAAAATCAAGATACTTTCATAGGATTTGTCGACCTGGAAAAAGCGTTCGACAATATAAAATGGTGCAAGCTGTACGAAATTCTGAAAAAAAGTAGGGGTAAGCTATAGGGAGAGACGGGTCGTATACAATATGTACAACAAACAAGAGGGAATAATAAGAGTGGACGAACAAGAACGAAGTGCTCGTATTAAGAAGGGTGTAAGACAAGGCTGTAGCCTTTCGCCCCTTCTCTTCAATCTGTACATAGAGGAAGCAATGATGGAAATAAAAGAAAGGTTCAGGAGTGGAATTAAAATACAAGGTGAAAGGAAATCAATGATACGATTCGCTGATGACATTGCTATCCTGAGTGAAACTGAAGAAGAATTAAACGACCTGCTGAACGGAATGAACAGTCTAATGAGTACACAGTATGGTTTGAGAGTAAATCGGAGAAAGACGAAGGTAATGAGAAGTAGTAGAAATGAGAACAGCAAGAAACTTAACATCAGGATTGATGGTCACGAAGTCAATGAAGTTAAGGAATTCTGCTACCTAGGCAGTAAAATAACCAATGACGGACGGAGCAAGGAGGACATCAAAAGCAGACTCGCTATGGCAAGAAAGGCATTTCTGGCCAAGAGAAGTCTACTAATATCAAATACCGGCCTTAATTTGAGGAAGAAATTTCTGAGGATGTACGTCTGGAGTACAGCATTGTATGGTAGTGAAACATGGACTGTGGGAAAACCGGAACAAAAGAGATTCGAAGCATTTCAGATGTGGTGCTATAGACGAATGTTGAAAATTAGGTGGACTGATAATGTAAGGAATGAGGAGGTTCTATGCGGAATCGGAGAGGAAAGGTATCTTTGTATAACACTGATAAGGAGAAGGGACAGGGTTATAGGACATCTGCTAAGACATGAGGGAATGACTTCCATGGTACTAGAGGGAGCTGTGGAGGGCAAAAGCTGTAGAGGAAGATAGAGATTAGAATAGGTCAAGCTAATAATTGAGGTCGTAGGTTGCAAGTGCTACTCTGAGATGAAGAGGTTATCAAAGGAAAGGAATTCGTGGCGGGCCGCATCAAACCAGTCAGTAGACTGATGACAAAAAAAAAAAGTCAAGAGCCATAGCTGTGGTTGTATGTGTGCTCTGTGCCTCGCCATCTCGCCGCCCGCCAACCGCCGCATCGATTCAAGCAGGTTGAAACTTTTAGTACTGTATTCGTATGGACCATAGAGTGAACTGTTCAATAATAACGTAAATTTTACCAGAATTTGCCTACCATTTAATTATTCTCACAACTAACCTAGACAGGGTCCTTTCCAAATGTTGTGCAATCCGAGTGTCCCGAAATGAAAAATTAAATTTTGTGTTAATAATAATTACTTACAGACCTAGTTATGTTAGAATGGTGTTTAAAGAACTGTTTTGTTAATGAACCAGTAAATGAATAACGAACGTCTAACAAAGTTGATAGATAACTTTAATATTGATATAGCAATGAAGTTTAATTATTTCGAGACACATATAAAGGTCTTTGAATGAGCAGTAAATAAGATAAAAAGAGTAGTAACTTATATACTGGAAATCGTGAACGCATAATAAATTCAGTAATCAATTTTTTTTTAATACAGTGATCATAACAGTTTCACGGTCCCCCCCCCCTTTTTTTTTTATTCATTTGAATTCTGAAGTGTTCCACATTGGTTTGACCAGCAAAAGTTAAAGTCAATATAAAAGTCAAAATTTATCAGTGTTTTATCTTTATCAAAATTGGCATTTTGTGTGTGGCACGAAAGTGATATTTCTAGGGTAATCTATGCCCGATTTTAATCAGATTAATAGACAGTATAAAGTTTTGTAGTATACATTGTAGTGTAGTGTTATGTATTCATGGTTTCTCCATATAAGTACAGAACGTGAAACTACCAGTTTAATAGATTTTTTGGTTCTAAAATTCTACTATATTATGCAGTGTCACTACGTGTTGTTTTGAATGAATATACACCAACTTGTACAGGGAAGAAACTCAGTTAATGCCTAATTAGGCTGGCGACCGTATTATTATTAAATTGGTAGCATCTTCAGTGTTGCTTTTGGTCCATCCTAACGTGCAGTTGCATTTCGGACTTGTTATTACGGAGTGGGTGTAAGTCTGATTTGCCACCATTCAGGTACACGCGGACGATATCTATACGAAAATCCTTTCTCATAAGGTGAACCCCGCTCAATTACCATAGCACAGGCTTTAACAAGTATTGTGTACCCCACGCGCACGTTACAAGTGGCTCCCGGCGACAGGACATCCAGTTGTTTTCGGTCACAAATTAACGTGAATACCGAACAGTGGATGTTCAGTGGCACGAATTGCAATATTATTCAGTAAAGTAAATAGCAGTGAACGTCAAGTACGGTAGTGGGGTGTAATTTGCATTTGGTATGGACAAGAACGTAAACACAGTAGATGAGCCGAGCGTAATGAAAGATGCGGCTGGCAATGAGTTTACGCGGCCAGATAACAGATGGCATTAGCGGTAGACAATTGGCGTACATACAATATCACGAACATGTTAACGAACAGATTGAAATGTCGAGATTGCCTAGAACACAGCAAGGAATAAAACAGGAAGTAGAGGATGACTTTGTAGATGATAGTGGATATGTGAACGAATCCACTGACATTTTTGATTCACCACAGATAAAGAAAGAACCGAAACAAAATTTTGAAGTACGATCGGAACGCACCGATTCCGCAGAACAAGACAGTACGAAAATTTTAAGCATGAACGACTTATTTGAACGATTAACCAAACAAATTGCAGGACACAATGATCAGCTTCAAAGGCAAGTCAGTAATCAGGTTAGTCAGCTTAAAACACACGTTGACGAGCAGCTTAAAACACAAAGTAATCTGCTCAGAACACAGAATGATGAGCTTGAAACACACGTCGACGAGCAGCTAAAAACACAAGTTGGTCAGTTTAATGCACAGGTCGAAGAACAAGGAATTAAAATTATTAAACAAATAGAACAGGTAGAACAAAAAGTGGGTAATTTAAGTTCTGCAGTAAATACTATGAAGACTGAAATTGACACAATTATTAAAAATATGAATACTATGCAGGAGGAAATTGACGACATTAACAGTAGGTTTCATGTTGAAATTCTCAACATACAGGAGAAAGTGGAGCCTCTAGTTGAAACAAAAGTAGACGAAAAAGTTTTCGGTCTTAAAACTGAGATCGTAAACGAATGCCAACATGGAATCTCACAGTTGAAAAAGGCAGTTTCAGATACAGAAAGAAATTCAGGCTAAAAAGGTTACTGGATGTGTACAAAAGTGTGAACAAAATACATTAAAAATTTAAGGCAAAATTTTCGATCTCGAGAGTAAAATCAAAGATAGGCCTGGTGTTGTCTGTAATGGCACGCCACTCACGAAGCTGTTGGAAGGTGAGGAGCGCTTCGATCCCGCCAAAAAACATAACGAATGGCATCCGTTGGATTTCATCAAAAATTGCCAAAGAATGTTTCCTAAACACTTATCTGGTCAGGAGAAGATAAACGTAGTAATTAGCGCCTTAGCAGGTGACGCTAAGCGCTGGGGAATTAACTTGAATACCGAACTAACGACGTTTGAAGAGTTTAAACAAAAGTTATGAATACTGAGTGTTTACGCCGCTTGAATTGTGAGCAGCGGGAACCACGATTTCTTCAATGCTGACGTGGTAATATTTGTCGCGCTGTTCCTGAGTTTGCGATAAGCAGCTCCCAATTACTGACCATCTTTTTTTTCTAGTTATGTACCTGGAGGAGTTCATTTAAATTCTCGGAATAGTGTACGTACCGGAAAAAATATCATTTGTGTTTTATAGATTTTAAGTGAGTTTTTCTTTTCCTAGAGCAAAACGGGTGGGTACCAAGCAATCCAAAATTGTGTGATTATCACGCTCTTATTGTGTAATAAGACTATCTCGCATTTATTCAGATATAGACGAACAATGTATTTGGACTTTTTTAAAATTGCTATGCATTACTTGCTTGTAGGTTTCCCCTTGCCCCTTTGTCTCTTTCTGTCGTTAATTCTGACTATTGAAACACTTGCACGAAGAGAAATGGTCTGATGTATTCAACGTCACTGGACAGATTCCTTTGTCAGCTAACAGGGAAACGGTAACACAGGATAGATGAGTCTTTAAATCGATTTCCCAGAAGATCATAGACATCATACAGTATGTAGAAGACGATGGGGGTTTCTTTTGTGAGTTCCATAAGAAGCTAACAATACATTTCTGCCGTTCTTTCTTAGATGAGAATCATGTGGTCTGTAAGCGAAATTTATGTTGAATACATAGGTTCAGATTTACGAAAATGATGTTCAGTATGTAGCATGCAATAGAACCTTCTGTCGGGTTGACTACATCGCCAATTCACACGTACCGGTAAGCCGACAAAAAATGAAACCAAATTCCAGTTGCGCAAAATGTACCACGCGCCGGTGAACATCACTTGATTCTGCGGCCGCTCGGACTGCAACTTCAGCAGCTGGGGGACTGCCCTGGGGGGGAAACCGCCAGCAAGCTAGATTGCGCAGCCAATCTGCATGAGCCATTGCGACAGGGACCGCAATAGCCGACAGCTCCTCAGATATGCAAACGATGGGCACGCCAGCCAAGTACCTCCCATTTCGGATGGCCAGCAGTCCCTTCCCATTGCAGTGATCCTGATCAAATGCCACCGACGCGACGTCTGCTCCAGATGCGCCTAATTTCGGGTCCTCGTGGCTCTGCGTCGCATTTCTAGGACGCTGCACTGTATTCAGCCCTCATATTTCTATTATACAGCAAACATTTGCACAGTTGTAACCCTACATTTATTTGCCAGTCGTCTAGTTTACAACGAAATAGTAGGAATGCTATGTAATTTCTGAAATCAGTAACCGTGTTTTTTCTACTGCGGGCGTTAACAAGTGTCTAAGCGTTTCCTATGCTTAAAAACAATTTTTTATTGCGATATAAACTTATATTTGATACCCAATATGGGTAAGGGGTTAAAGAAGGCAGGACAGGGAAAACTGGTCATTACGTATTTTTTGCCTTTAACAGTGCTGCTGCCTGCCGAGAAGTGGTCAAACTAGTTCCAATACACGTTCTCTTTGCTGTCACCAAATGTGACGCTGGAAGTTTGTCCCGTTATTAATCAGTGAAAACTGATCTGATATTCAGTCGTCTGATGTAGGTCATTTGTATTATTCTTGCTACCTTACTTGCAGTAAGAGTAATACTTTTTTGCAATATCAATGCTAAACTACCTTTTTTGGTCTACGAATTTAGTACCTTGTTGTTTATTTTAGTCTGATAGTGTCTTCTGTGAACCATTAATGCAAACATTGTGTCGGACCGGGAAAAGTGACCACACTGCATCTCTGGAAAGTTTGCTAGATTGTTTACCCACGTAAGACGTACCTACTTCCAAATAACACGCACAATATACAGACCAGACTGACAACTAAACCCTTAAATCCACCAGTGTATAGTCTGTCATATTACGCGTCTGTGATGATTTTTAAGGCCTGATAGCAGAATCCCATCAGGTACTAGGATATCAAGATATCTTGAAAATTTGTCCCCTTTCGATTTCACTGCCCAAATTACCACCTTAGGTGTGGAAAAATGGGCACTATGTAAAGCATAATAAAAAGATTATAGTACCTAAGCATTATTTCCTTTCTCACTTAAAATATTTGGTGCGATATTTCACAATATGTAGCTTCAGAAAGTGACAATGGCAGGTTCCTATCGAGACCATGGTTTGGTAAAAACTTGATTTCCTCCAGAGTAGCCACGTGACCCCACATTCCACTACGGATCTCCACCTAAGAGCATACTAATTCCAGCTGATATAGTAGTCAGTTTGTGGTACTTAATGATAACTTGTCACACGCAGAAAGTGGTATACGATAGATTTTTTTAAAGTGGTGTCGCACAATTTCTGAGTCACTATCATAGGATAGCTGCACTATGGCTGTACTGAACGAATAATTTTGATTGCACTACGTCACCGAATTATGATTCACGGTACATGATGACAATTTCCCTCCATTGTCAGCTTTAATGACTCAGTCACTTTCAACCAATTATGAGAATGCTTACGTAACTAGTTGCTGGATAAAGTAAACTGATATTCCAGTTTTAGATGTGTCAAAAGTATTTTCTATTTACTTTTAATCAGTGCAATTAACCCGCTTACAGCTAGGCTGCATTGTAGTTCCACTTAGGCAGGAAGGACGGCTAGTCAACCCCGCACG
Organism: Schistocerca piceifrons; assembly: GCF_021461385.2. Classification (NCBI taxonomy): domain Eukaryota; kingdom Metazoa; phylum Arthropoda; class Insecta; order Orthoptera; family Acrididae; genus Schistocerca; species Schistocerca piceifrons. The sequence continues at coordinate 1,185,821,005 of NC_060138.1, read as the reverse complement.
TTGATTTGTTTCCACAAAAAATATAATGATAATAAGTATATCATTTTATTAAACTCTTTCAGCAGTGTTTCTAGGTGAAAATAGATCCGTGCAGCTCAGGGCGAAATCCCTGCTGTTTAAGTTTAAGGGTACTCGTCAGTCAGTGACTAGTACTGAAAGAGGATGAAGACACGATTCAAAGAAGAACAGTGCGTTCCTCCACGCCTTAGAGTAGCAGATGTTGGATCGCATCGAAGATGGTCATCAAATTGCTGTGGCGAACGCTGATAGAGACGTGTTTTATGTCACATAGAGGATTCCCACAAACTGCGTCGTCATGTTGTTTATAGACCAACTTTATGGCCACTTACATATAGTGGTCACGGTAGCGAATATTTTCTCATTTGACACGTTACCATAACCAAAAACGTTTTATCAAAGGTGACAAAGGCTGCGTAAACCTACGCTAGAGCTGATTTCGTAACTACGGGGTGATTCCGTAGCGTTATTACAAGCTATTTTGGATCACGAAGGAGGATAAACGTGTCAATCTGAGGTGATACGGAAACGACCGGCTCGAAGGTTATAAGCGAAAATCATTCTGGCAGGTCTGACAGTGATCTGCATGTACAGGTAACGTAGTTGCTAAGGTTGTAGCGCAGGAAATCCTGACGTGCTCTGATATTCGCCAGCGGATAAGTTACCGACATTTTGGAGCCTCACCTCGGTGTGGACTGGGGGTTCGTGAGAAACTCGCTTAACACATTTCGAGTGAAAGTGGTTAGGCAGAGGAGGCCGTGTTTCGTAGGCAGCACGGTCACCAGACCTCACGCCACTCCATTTCTTATTGTTCCTTCATGCTGTAACCTCCCACAGATGAAATAAATAAATTATATATCATTCACATTTAGTGTAACCTTCCAATAGTTTAAAAAATATAATTATGTATAGCATTCACTTTTGGGTGTAACCTCCCAACAAATAAATTCCGTAACCTACCAATAATACAATGTGACTAACCTCCTAATAAAAATGTGATTCATGTATAACCTTTCAATAATTAACTGACTGTGAATCAAAACTGGTAAATTTTTTGACGTCAGCAGTGCTGCGTCATGGCCCTGAAAATTCATTCTGAATAAATTGAAAAATCTTACCTCAATGAATTCACCGGATAACGTAAATTTATCTGCTCCTATAAGAAATTTTTGTGGCACAGCCCAGTGCAACGCTGGCCGATAGATTTGTCATGTATAAAAAGAAACAATTGATTTTTCTTTACAATAATCGGGATGACCATGGATTGGAGAAATTAGTAAATTCTTTAAATTGAGATGAATGATTGTCAAAAGTTACTTTTTATGAGAAAGATTATTATCAAGAGATTTTTTAAAAACATTTACATGTGACTTGATATGACAATAGTACATCTGCGCGACGCTGCTTTTACCTTATACTACATCGCTCAGGGACCGCCATCGCTCCCCACGACCGGCCCGGCCAACTCCATACACACGACTGCTGGTTACTACTTACTCCTACTGCTACACAGTTCCCACTGCAGCCAACACTGCTCTTTGGTCTGAGATTCTCTTACAGCTTACATATCGCAGGCAGCGTGTGAGCAATCCATCGCAATTACATCTGCTCGAGTGCGCTAGTAACAAATTCCTTAATCATGGACCTCTTACAATGTCAAAAATCTTGTGCACGAATATACTGACGAGACTGAAGAGATTATCCTGGCAGGAAGTCTCGCTGCCTGCGACTCCGTTCAATAGACACCACGGATATTAGAACGAGTATTACAGCACTTTGAGCGACAATGTCATGCCTGCAATTGAAGCTCTGTAACGAAATTGTAAATGTAGCAGCTAGTGAAACTTGTGCGGGTGTATGAAATTATTATTATTATTATTATTTCTTTCTTGTCCCAGACGTTATGTCTGGTTAAAAATGGAAGGTGACGCGGACCTTGATCAAGCGTGACTTCCTTTTAACTGTACGGTATATGTTACATTGCATTTAGGAACTTTCGGGTAATTGAACAAGTGTCAATAATTACAGATTTCTGTAGTTGTATTTATAAGTTTGGATGTAGATGTATTGCATTGATGTACTGGTAGATATTGTGTGGTATGACACCTGTAGTTGATAATATAATTGGTATAATGTCAACTTTATCCTGATGCCACATGTCCTTGACTTCCTCAGCCAGTTGGACGTATTTTTCAATTTTTTCTCCTGTTTTCTTTTGTATATTTGTTGTATTGGGTATGGATATTTCGATTAGTTGTGTTAATTTCTTCTTTTTATTGGTGAGTATGATGTCAGGTTTGTTATGTGGTGTTGTTTTATCTGTTATAATGGTTCTGTTCCAGTATAATTTGTATTCCTCGTTCTCCAGTACATTTTGTGGTGCATACTTGTATGTGGGAACATGTTGTTTTACAAGTTCATGTTGTTAGGCAAGCTGTTGATGTATAATTTTTGCTACTTTGTCATGTCTTCTGGGGTATTCTGTATTTGCTAGTATTGTACATCCGCTTGTGATGTGATCTACTGTTTCTATTTGTTGTTTGCAAAGTCTGCATTTATCTGTTGTGGTATTGGGATCTTTAATAATATGCTTGCTGTAATATCTGGTGTTTATTGTTTGATCCTGTATTGCAATCATGAATCCTTCCGTCTCACTGTATATATTGCCATTTTTTAGCCATGTGTTGGATGCGTCTTGATCGATGTGTGGCTGTGTTAGATGATACGGGTGCTTGCCATGTAGTGTTTTCTTTTTCCAATTTACTTTCTTCGTATCTGTTGATGTTATGTGATCTAAAGGGTTGTAGAAGTGGTTATGAAATTGCAGTGGTGTAGCCGATGTATTTATATGAGCGATTGCTTTGTGTATTTTGCTAGGTTCTGCTCGTTCTATAAAGAATTTTCTTAAATTGTCTACCTGTCCATAATGTAGGTTTTTTATGTCGATAAGTCCCCTTCCTCCTTCCTTTCTGCTTAATGTGAATCTTTCAGTTGCTGAATGTATGTGATGTATTCTATATTTGTTGCATTGTGATCGTGTAACTGTATTGAGTGCTTCTAGGTCTGTGTTACTCCATTTCACTACTCCAAATGAGTAGGTCAATATTGGTATAGCATAAGTATTTATAGCTTTTGTCTTGTTTCTTGCTGTCAATTCTGTTTTCAGTATTTTTGTTAGTCTTTGTCTATATTTTTCTTTTAGTTCTTCTTTAATATTTGTATTATCTATTCCTATTTCTTGTCTATATCCTAGATATTTATAGGCAACTGTTTTTTGCATCGCTTCTATGCAGTCGCTGTGGTTATCCAATATGTAATCTTCTTGTTTAGTGTGTTTTCCCTTGACTATGCTATTTTTCTTACATTTGTCTGTTCCAAAAGCCATATTTATATCATTGCTGAATACTTCTGTTATCTTTAGTAATTTATTATTATTATTATTATTATTATTGTGCCGTAGACTTAGGGGTTTTTTTCTCCGACATCAAGTTACGGGTGCCGTCACTAGTCCATCTACAGAGGAAATTCTGTGGGGTGGAGAGTATCCTGGGGGGAATTCTGTACGTCATGGTCGGGGTTCGGAAGTTGGAGCACTTAGCCTGAGTCCAGCACCAGACTAAGGCTTTTCGCTTGTACATTTACGACTCGGCTTCTTCCGGACTTGATTCCCCATCTCAGATTGACACACTGCACGAAACTGTGAATGCTCCAGAATACCTACCAAGCAGTGACGGAAGAATAAGTTCTTCTGCATCGATCTCTACACATATACTCTGTATACTACTTGGAAGCCAAAGGTAGAACATATTTGGCAGTGTTACACATGTTAGGAAGTTATCCCGTTGTAATAGCGAACAGAGTGCAGATGGAATAACAGCTTAAATGCATCTGTGCTCTCTAATTAGTGTAACGTAGTCTTTGTGGTTGCAACGGGAGTCATATGTAGGGAGCTGAAGAATGTATCGGGAGTCTTCACATGATGCTGACTTACTAACCTTTGTAATTATGCTTTCATGGGGCAGTTACCATCTATCTTCAAGAGTCTGCCAGCTCTGAATTTTCAGAATCGGCGCAGCGGATGTTGTTGCCTTTCCTAGTATACATTAAACATGCTCTGTTAATCCGATTCCGTGTGGGTTCCACACAATTAAACAATATGCTGACGCATGGGTTTGTAAGCAGTCTATTTCGTATACTAATTGCATTTTCCCAATGCTCTACCAACGGATCTAAGTCTGCTAGCAGCCCTTCCCAGGACTGAACTTAAAATTTCATACATAAATGTTTATATGAGTTTAATCTAGCAATGACTCCCTGAGGATGCAGTCAAAGGATCCTACTTTTCTTTTATGATGTGCACAGTTTTACAAATCATGAAATGGAAAACAACTTGCCAGTTTTAATATCCCTTCAAATCTTGTGAACTGACCTGATTTTGTGTGTTTTTTCCAGACAGTAGTCTATCATTCATTACAGGATAACAGGCGGTCTGCCATTTCGCTTCTATACTATTCGCTCAGCAATGATCCCAAAACACTTCAGTAGGAACGGCTGAATTTGTTTCCACTTGTGACAACGAATCTCCATCCAAGATAACATTCTGTGTCTTTCTTACCAACTTTTATTTGGTGTCCCATATGATCATACTTTAGTTAATAAGTGTTGGTGTCTAACTGAATCAAACTTTTTCAGAAGTCAAGAAACAATGAAATCATCTGATATCCAGGAAATCATGTGAGAAAAGTGCAAACTGGGTTTCATATTTACTTTATTTCCCGAATCCACACGTTTTGAGTAGGACTATGTTCTACGATTCTACAACATACGGGCAGCAGCCATTCTGGACAATAGTTCCATAGATATCTTCTACTGCCCTTCATGCCTTCTGTGCATGTTTGAAATCACTGACCACCGATTTTTGTTCAAGGGATGTCTATGTCTCATGGTTAAAATGGCAGCTAACACACGTGTGTATATTGTACAAATTCCGACAGGAATGACAAAGGGCAACGGAAACTTGTTTAATTTTAGCGGTTTTAGTCGTCTATCAACGCTACTGTCACTAATATGATAATCATCTTTGCAGATGTGAAACTGTTATGTGGGGCAGTGCTCCCAGATCACCCTTAACAGATAAACAGTTGAAAACATGGTTCGGAATTTCTCCTTTTGCTTGACTCATTGTCCTCAACTTTAGACAATTTTCTCCCAAGTGTGCACCTGAGTTCGCAAAGGATACACACTTACACAGGAAAACACGGGAATAATGTCTCTTTAGAGCTTACCGTTACATTTCAGAGGGAACTAAGTGCCAAATGGTAATTAGGATGACACAGTAAACTGAGAAAAATAATGTGAAGCCTAAAGGAAAAGGCGATGTCTGAAGAAATCGACGAGTAGCTGTAAATCTCTGACGTACTAATAGAAGTCTTTGTCGAGAGAGGTCGTTACAGAAAGTTAGATTAATGCATTAAAAATAATGGAATCTGGGAGCTAACGACCCAACGCAGATTATTAAAGTTTCCGATACGGGTTGCATTCACCCCACAGATGACCATGAATAGCTGAAGTAATTCATTCTTTCCTTACATCTCATTTGACTTGGAATCAAAGGTCTTTTCTAAAATAAAGAATGAGGTACTTTATCATAGAAACGTCATAATTTTCGAGGGAAACGCCTTATCGTCCAAATCCTCTGATGCATTTTTTGCAGCAAACAAACCGTAAAGTGCCCAAAAAATTGTAACTGGACTATCTTTCCAATGTAAGGTCGCTGGAAATTAATGTAATAAATATACTGATTAAGCTACCAAACCTTTGTTTGTAATTATTTTGTGAATGTTGTTTCCTTCTACCTATGTATGTATGTATGTTATTCTACTCTTCCCCAAAACCTGTTTAAGTTAGAATTTTCTAAGGAATGTTACGTACTAGAAACGAGAAACCGAAAGATAAACAAGATCGAATCACAACAAACCTCAGGAAAAATAAATGCATCAGTATTATCGGATATACCGTCCCCAAGAACAGACAACTATCCATGGTGATAAAATATTTTATCAAAATACCATCCACAATACAGTACTATATTACTGTGTACCTCTTACCAATTCTGACTTCTATTAGCCATCTTCAACATATACGGCTTGTCATTATTCCTGTAAGATACTAAGTGTATGGCAGTTTGACATAATGTAGGTAAATCTCAAGTGTCGTGTATACCTTCACGAGGTATCTCAAATCTATTTCTACTCTATGAAAAATATTTCTAAGAATTAAGGAAAGCTGGTAAATTAGTAATGAATTACGGAAATTTCATCCTCAAACAGCGATTGTAAAACTGAACATCTGGTAAAGAATCAATGTAAGACTCATGGAAAATTAGCTAAATGGTAGAAACGTAGGGAAAAAGTAAAAGGAAACTTAGATGGTCATAGATTTAAGACAAATGCCAATTCCTGTCTTTTGGATATGAATTCTTTAACCAAACAACTCCACAATACTTTATGAACAAAACAGCTCGATATCTTCAGATGGATTTTACTTTCTAGAATATCCAATAGTTTTCTAGAAGCTTCGAACATCATCAATCAGGTGAGAGTCAAGTGGTGCCTTCAATGAAGTATTGCGGATCTCGTGATATTTGCACACTGTATGCTGTGCATCACAAGAATTTCACTATAAAGAATAAATAATGTGGCTCGTCGGTACCGTGTCAGTTCATCCTAGTCTTCCCTGTAATACAAATCGTTTAAGATTTATTCCGCTGTTTTGAAGAGCACAAGTACAATAATTCTTCTTGTATCAGAAGAAACAAATGCCATATTGACGAGTCAGACACTTTTCACGTTCTATTAATCTGCCTTTCAAACATAAATTTCCCAGCACAGAAGATTTCAGAAGATGCGTTTCTTCTGCTAGCTATTTAGCTTTAGGATTTGTTATACTGCAAAATATTGTTGGAAAATGATGTTAGAAACCAAGTAAGAGGTGTTAGGAGAACGGGGATCTACGAATCAGACTAGTACCAAATATAGGTCTTGATCTGATGAAGACATTTTTTGGAATATTCTACTCTAAATATGACCGGGTTCCCTTCCTCAAGTAAAAATATTTAACTCCACTCCACTGAGGTACAAAGTTCGTGAAAAGTATATCCAATGACTGCTGGTCCGTGTCCTACGTATGTACTTTTTTCTTCATTCTTTCAATATTGTTCTTCGCTATTAGATAATGATACGAATCAATAAACTGTGATGATAATGCTTTTATTTCGAAACCTTTAGGTCTCTGTTTCATACACTTCTGACACCAGATAAAGTCAATTAATGATTTTCATCCATTTTCGTTAATGTTAATCACTCCAACAGTGTGTCTCCGATTGTTGCCCTGATCAGTAGTGTGTTCTACATTACACCCCTTGTCTTCTTCTTACACAAGTTGCGACAACTTTTCTTCAACGCTTGCAACTGATACATAACTTCGTAATGTGTCTGCCTTTTGTTCTGCTCTTAACAGCAGTTCTCCACTTCCCCATCGTAGCAGATAATATCCTAATGTTTTATTGTTAATGATTAACTTTAATCTATATACTCTGATGTCAGATTTTACTCGACCTTCTCTCTCCGATTGCCTTTACGAATCTCTACAAAGTGTGCCTCAACGATACAAATAGCCACACCGTTAAGTGTAACCTCAACGGAGGGACATCTGTGAAGAGAATAGACTAATCCATGGATCAGTATCTGCCGGAGCAATAGTCTCAACTGAACCGACCTAACATTAGTGAAAATAACCTTGCTCCCCTCTAAACATGGGAAAATCATGGCCATTGTTTTTCCACGAGAGGAAGCAGTGCTATGCTACAGTATGGATTAATGGTGATGTATTCTTTTTCAGTAAAATTTTGCGGAGGTAAAACATTCCAACATTTGAGCTTCCAGCAGTACGTCCTCATCAGTAAAACAAAACAATTTCTGGAAATTTACTGGTCCATGCTTGAAATGTTACATCTCTCAACCGGATAAGTAGGATGGGCAATTCCAAAAGATAAATGGGTCGGTGGAAGTTGGATGCAGTGAGAATTAGTAAAGTATGCTGTCAGAAAGAACAACATCGGGTAAGTTACCACTCAGCAACCAAAACCGATTACGGGTACTCCAGGAGTACGCATAACAATGAAAAAGAAAATAGGAAAGCAGGTAAGTTATTACTATCGATATAATGAACACTTTGTCGCATCCAACACCCACTGCAGTAGTACAGGTTTACATGCCACCCAGCTCCGTAAATACTGAAGACATTGACAAAGTATATGATAAAGGATATTATTCTGATCATGAAAGGACGGGTTAATTTAATTGTGTTGGGTGACGGGAATACTGTAGTAAGAAAAAGCATTGAAAGAAATATAGCAAGATAACATGGACTGGGCAACAGGAATCAAAGAGGAAGCTGGATGGTAGAATTTGGCACATATCATAATTAGATCATCACTAACACTTCATTTAAGAATCATGAAAGAACAGTTTTATGTGGATGGGGCCATGAGAGACCAGAAGGTTGAAATTGTTTATTTTGAGATGAGACAGATTTCAAAACCAGATTTTAATTTGTGAGACATCTACAGGAGCAGATGTGGACTTCGACCACAATTTAACTGTAATGAGCTGCAGATTAAAAATTAAGAAATTGCAAAACATTTGGAAATTAAGATGAGTCCTGGATAAAATGAAGGAATGAGCTTCTTGACGGTTTGAAACGGATCATTAGGCACAGTTGGACTGAAACCGAAGAAAGTATACAATGGAAGATGAAATGGGGTAAGCAGCGGACGCTGACGTAGGTAAAAAGACATGGCCTACTAGTAATCCCCAGATAACACAGAAGATATTCAATTTAATAGAGTATGAAATATAAAAACATATCAACGACGCGCGCCAAACAGAATACTGTTGTCTAACAAATTAGACTGACAGAAGGTGTAAAATGGCTAGTGAGGAACAATTATAGGACAAATGTAAGGATGTAGAAGCACGTATAATTAAGGGAAATATAGATACCAGCTATAGGAAGTTCAAATAGACGTCTGGACCAAGGGAAACATTTATTGAATGAATATAAAGAGCCTAAATGGCAAGTCAGTGCAAAGCACAGAACCGAAAAGTGAAACGAAAATATAAAATAGGTCTACAATGGAACTGAAAGGGAAGTAGCTGAGACGGGAGATTGGGTGCTTCGATAGGAATTTGACAGTAATACAAGTCGAAACAAGGGCCCTAGATTTCACGTGCTCGCGCTGAAATATTGAAATCCTTAGGAGAGCCAGCCATGACAACTATTCCATCTGGGTCTCAAGGTACAGTATGTGAAACGGGCGAAATAGCCTTAGGGGTCAGGAAGAATGCAATAATTCCATTTGCAAAAACGACTAGTGTTAACAGGTATGAATACTGCCGAACTAACAGTTTAATACTACATTGTTACAAAATACAAATTACATATAGAAAATAATGGAGAAACTGGTAGAAGTTCCTCTCTGGGTCAGAGAGGTAGTATTGACAATATGACTTGACAAATACAGCAATTATACATTTAGAGAAAGTTTTTAACGATGTTAACCGGACAACGGCCTTTGAAATTTTGAAGATATCAAGAACATAATACAGGTATTGAAAGGAAATTTACAACTTATGTAGAAACCAGACTACAGCTGTGTGTCGAAGAAGGTGAGAGGCAAGGCGTAGTTGAGAAATGAGAGAGATGCTATTCAATCTTTGCACTGAGAAAGCAGTGAAGGGAACCAAATAGACAATTCGAAAGAGAAACGAAGTTCAGGGAGGAGGAATAGAAAGTTCAAGGTATCCTAATGAGACGGCAATTTTGTCAAAGCAAAGGACTTGGAGAGCAGCTGAACGGAATGAACAGCGTCTTGAAAGAGATTATAAAACAACTTTAGTGGAATTTAGTCGAATTAAATCAGATGTTGATATGGAAAATTCCTTAGGAAAGGAGACAGCGGTAGGCGAGTCTTGCTATTTTGGCAGCAAAATGCAAAGGACAGTCCAGTGAAAACGAGACAGATGTAGAAAAGTAGAGAAACTGTTTCTTATCTCAAAACATATGCCGTAATTGTTAATTGAATTTTATCCATAGTGGATGCTGTTGAACTCCGTGACTGTTCCTTTATAGGGTGTAGAAAAATTTCCGCTACCAGTCACAATAAAAGATTCTTTATTTGTCACACGACCGGTTTCGTGCCCATCCTCAGGTGTTTGTAATTCATGTACATGTTTATATTGCTCAGGTGTTTCTAATTCATGTACATGTTTATATTACTGGAGATCACTGCATAAATACAAAAAATATTTACTGGTGACTTGTATCTATTTAGTCACCAGCTAGTAATATTTTTGTAATTATACAATGATCTCCAAGTAAACGAATGTATCAACACCTGAGGATGGGCACAAGCCCGGAACCGGACGTGTAACAAACAAATAATCTTTTATTGTGACTGGTAGCGGAAATTTTTCTACACCGTATAATTGGTAATGCATTTAGTCCACTGTGACTCAATAACGTCAGTGCCGTCATGGAAAAAATGTTGGCGGTTTTCGACAAAAACATGGTTGTACGAAGCCGTGGACATCTTTGACCGAAGCAAATCGACGACCTTGAATGTCTTTCTCCTGGGCTCTAAAAGATGGAAATCAAATAGGAAGAAGGAAGATGTCACGGTTGTATGGACAATATGTAGCGGAAATTCAGCAGCTAACTTGAGACAACTACGCCCGCCCACGTGTTGCCTAGTTTGCTTCGACTACGATGCAGAAGTCTGGCTGGGAAGCCCTTAGAAGTCCTCCATACAGTCCCGATCGCTCCCCATGCGATTTCCACATTTTTGCAGAATCGAAGGAAGACATTCGTGGCCATCGATTTCTTTCACAGGAAGAGATAGACGTCTGGGTACAGTCATGATTCCGTAGGAAAAAGGAAACGTTTTTCCGTGAAGGCATTGCCCACCTTGTCTCACAGAGGAATAAATGTATTGAGAGTTACGGAGATTACTTTTAAAATAGTAAACAGTTTGCTTGCAATTTCTTTCGATCTCTTTCGTTTGCGCTTTGTAACTGATGATGGCCAAAGCAGAGAGGATATAAAGCAGAGACAGGCAATAGCAAGAAATGCGTTTCTGGAAAGAAGGAATTTGTTAACATCTAACACAAATATCAGTGATAAGAAGACTTTTCTAAAAAACATTTGTGTCTGTAGTGTACATCTGTGTCGCAGTGGACAATAAGCAGTTTAGAAAAGAAGCGAACAGAATCTACTGAAATGCAGTGCTATAGAAGAATGCTGAAGATTAGGCGACCAGATCGAATTACATATTAGGAGGTAATGAATTGGATTTGGGAAAATAGAAATTTATGGCACAACTTTACTAAAGGGGTCGGTCGAGAAGACACATCCTGAGTCATAAGGTGATCGTCAGTTACGTGACGGGAAAAATTGTGAGAGGTAAGATTTGTAGACCAAGGGTTGAGTACGGTAAGCAGGTTCATATGGATTTAGGTTCAAATGGTTCAAATGGCTCTGAGCACTATGGGACTTAGCATCTGAAGTCCTCAATCCCCTAGAACTTAGAACTACTTAAACGTAAGTAACCTAAGGACATCACACACATTCGTGCTCGAGGCAGAATTCGAACCTGCGGTCGTAGCGGTCGCGCGGTTCCAGACTGAAGCGACTACAACCGCTCTGCCACATCGGCTGGCCCATGGGTTTAGGTTACAGTAGTTATGCAGGGATGAAGAATCTTGCACACGATAGACCACCACGAAGGGCGGTATCATACTAGTTTTGGACTGCAGAGCACGACAGCAACAGCAACAACAACAACATTTTATATTAATTTCATCATATGTTAATTTCAACCACATACGAGGGTCATTCCATAAGTCATGGTAACTACGGTATATCGTGTGAACGAGTAGCATCGCCGTAATCGCAGTAAATACACTGCAAATCCCGCGGCAGACATTACCACAATTTACCGACAGCCTGCGACTGCATGCGACGATGGCTCGGTTCCAGCTCCTCAAACATTCAGTGTGAAGTTGGCTTTGCTACATGATTCTCTTCCCCTCAGCAGACCTCATTCAATGGGACCTCGACCTCATTCTATAGTTGAAATTATTGCATCGGAGGCGCTTTGTAAACAGGGAGAATGTAAAAAATGTTCAAACGTGTGTGAATTCCTAAGGCACAAAACGGCTGAGGTCATCGGTCCCTAGACTTACACACTACTTAAACTAACTTATGCTAAGAACAACACACACACACACCCGTGCCCTAGGGAGGACTCAAACCTCCGGCAGGAGGGGCCGTGCGGTCCGTGACATGACGCCCTAAACCACGCGGCCAGTCCGCGCGGCAGGCGAATCACCTCACAGTGTTTTGGTGACAGGTGGCACACATTGATGGCAACCTCAACGGCATTCAAAGCCTTCGCCATCATTGGCAACGCTGTGTGTATGCCCAGGGGGGAGTTTTTTGAAGCGCAATGGTTAATTTTAATTCATTTCTTTCCGTCTGTTCCCCGTGAACAATAAATTTGCACAGATTCCAATGTGTGTGTTTTATTTCAACCTTTAACGTGACGCGCTGTACTAGAACGCTATTGTATGTTGACATTCAGATACACACTGGCATACCGGCCAATGCACAAAGTGTAATTCGCAGAATATCCGACATTTGGCTTGAGTTAGGGAATTACCCTAGTATTTCTTTTTCGTACGAAAATGATTTTGATTCTTTCCTGAATATTTAATGCTATTTAACCCCCGCTTTCACGGTAGCAGTAGGTACTACAGTAATCTTCTCCTTCTAAGTTAAATTTTACTCCTTTTTTAAATGACTGCTTCAGACCTTTTACATAGTTCGTTTTCACCAAACTGGAGAACTCTGGTTCAGTCATATTGTGTCTTCAGTTTCCAGTATTCTACTTTATTCTGTACTCAATTTTATTTATTGTTCTGAATGTCAGAGTTTTGTCATCTCTACCAGATAGTCGTACGAAACCATGGTTGATTGTAAAATGGCCACGAATCCCGTATTAAGACTGCAAGTGAATGCCTTCGTCTAATGTCAGTCATCATAACCATCTATGAATTCAGTTTCGTTGATCCATTATGGACCATGGGACAACGGCTGGCATGTATTTCTTGATAAAATAATTTACCAACAGCCATATGCCTTGTAGAAATTTATTTTATGAACTTATTATGTGGTACCAGTTTCGGCATTACATTGATGCCACACAGACTCTGTGTCGCCTGGCCACCATGAGCTGTTGCATAACGATCTGATTCACGGATTCAGTTATTTGGCTCCTTCCGTGTATACCGATTTTACGACTATGACGTGTGGGGCCTGAAGATGGCATCAATGTAATGCCGAAACGGGTAGCACATAAGAAGTTCATAAAACAAATTTCTACAGTCCATACGGCTGTTGGTAAATTATTGTATCAAGAGATCTATGAAGTCAGTTCAACAGTTATTTTGAAAGCACATCTTGACCTACCGAGGTAGATTGCTGGTTAGCACGGAGAACTCACATGGGCACTCAGACTTAGTTTCCGTAAATTGCTGAAGTTACACTCCTGGAAATTGAAATAAGAACACTGTGAATTCATTGTCCCAGGAAGGGGAAACTTTATTGACACATTCCTGGGTTCAGATACATCACATGATCACACTGACAGAACCACAGGCACATAGACACAGGCAACAGAGCATGCACAATGTCGGCACTAGTACAGTGTATATCCAACTTTCGCGGCAATGCAGGCTGCTATTCTCCCATGGAGACGATCGTAGAGATGCTGGATGTAGTCCTGTGGAACGGCTTGCCATGCCATTTCCACCTGGCGCCTCAGTTGGACCAGCGTTCGTGCTGGACGTGCAGACCGCGTGAGACGACGCTTCATCCAGTCCCAAACATGCTCAATGGGGGACAGATCCGGAGATCTTGCTGGCCAGGGTAGTTGACTTACACCTTCTAGAGCACGTTGGGTGGCACGGGATACATGCGGACGTGCATTGTCCTGTTGGAACAGCAAGTTCCCTTGCCGGTCTAGGAATGGTAGAACGATGGGTTCGATGACGGTTTGGATGTACCGTACACTATTCAGTGTCCCCTCGACGATCGCCAGTGGTGTACGGCCTGTGTAGGGGATCGCTCCCCACACCATGATGCCGGGTGTTGGCCCTGTGTGCCTCGGTCGTATGCAGTCCTGATTGTGGCGCTCACCTGCACGGCGCCAAACACGCATACGACCATCATTGGCACCAAGGCAGAAGCGACTCTCATCGCTGAAGACGACACGTCTCCATTCGTCCCTCCATTCACGCCTGTCGCGACACCACTGGAGGCGGGCTGCACGATGTTGGGGCGTGAGCGGAAGACGGCCTAACGGTGTGCGGGACCGTAGCCCAGCTTCATGGAGACGGTTGCAAATGGTCCTCGCCGATACCCCAGGAGCAACAGTGTCCCTAATTTGCTGGGAAGTGGCGGTGCGGACCCCTACGGCACTGCGTAGGATCCTACGGTCTTGGCGTGCATCCGTGCGTCGCTGCGGTCCGGTCCCAGGTCGACGGGCACGTGCACCTTCCGCCGACCACTGGCGACAACATCGATGTACTGTGGAGACCTCACGCCCCACGTGTTGAGCAATTCGGCGGTACGTCCACCCGGCCTCCCGCATGCCCACTATACGCCCTCGCTCAAAGTCCGTCAACTGCACATACGGTTCACGTTTACGCTGTCGCGCCGTGCTACCAGTGTTAAAGACTGCGATGGAGCTCCGTATGCCACGGCAAACTGACTGACACTGACGGCGGCGGTGCACAAATGCTGCGCAGCTAGCGCCATTCGACGGCCAACACCGCGGTTCCTGGTGTGTCCGCTGTGCCGTGCGTGTGATCATTGCTTGTACAGCCCTCTCGCAGTGTCCGGAGCAAGTATGGTGGGTCTGCCACACCGGTGTCAATGTGTTCTTTTTTCCATTTCCAGGAGTGTATATGCCGAGATGGTTCCTTTTGAGGACTTGACCCATTTCCGTCCACATCCTTCCCCCGATCCACGCATGCACTGATGTCGTCATCGACGGCACGATAAAGTCTTCCATTCCTGCTTCTTTTGTTGGATTTTTTAATGCTGTGAATGTGGTGATGAGAATTAAACATTACCTGCCACCTGTTCCGGTAACCGTAAGCAAAGGAGATGAATGCGTGCAACGAGATCGAAAGCAGCAAAGTGAAGCGTACACCGTAGGAAGTAGGTTAAACGTGATGAATATAAGTTTAAGCAACAGTCTTTGTTCGGTTTTTATCCCACCCAACCGTCGCTTCCTAAATACCGCGAGCGGTGCGTGACATAAAGATGTTTACATTTAATCACTGTCAGCAGTAGAAGTTCTTCCCCCCGAATGGTTTAGCCGCAGACTTCAGCCGGTGTTTGAGGACCGTCGTGGCAGGAGACGAGGCGAAGAAGTGTAATCTGAGAGATGCCAGGCGGGGAACAAACAGCGCCGGCCTCTCTTCCGGGCGGAGTGCAGGTAAATTCTGCCGGAACATGCAAATGAGGCACCGGTATGAGAGATGGAGCGCTGAAATATTGAACGAGCCCCGAACACGGGGCGCGCGTGCTGTGCTGCCTCCCGCTTACAGAGTCCTGTCACTGTCGGTAAGGGCGCCACGCGATACTCTGCCAACCCCCCTGTAGCTGTGTAAAGTATTTTCTGTCCTCAAATTTGTTCACGTCAGTTCTAAAGCACACTGGCTGCAGTTGCCGCACTTTATGTTTACGAAAGTTAATAAATCAGTTACGAGGGCTGGGACAGTGTCTCTGCTAGAAAGAGTAGATAGGCAGTTGTTAACATCTAACTTAGACAATCAACTGAAATCATTTAGTTCCAGAAGGGTGGACTCAGAGGAATTAGGGACAAGGTTTTTAAAGAGACGTAAATCGTGCTCTTGACAAGTATGTGCCTAGTAAGTGGATCAAGTATGGAGAGACACATCAGCCGGCCGATGTGGCCGAGCGGTTCTGTGCGCTACAGTCTGGAACCACGTGACCGCTACGGTCGCATTTTCGAATCCTGCCTCGGGTATGGATGTGTGTGATGTCCTTAGGTTAGTTAGGTTTAAGTAGTTCTAAGTTCTAGGGGACTGATGACCTCAGATGTTAAGTCCCATACAGCTTAGAGCCATTTGAATTTTGAAAGACGCATCATGGTTTAATAACGGAATTCGAAAAATGCTGAGGAAGCAGTGGCTGTTTCACTCCCGGTTCAAAAGAGGACGCCCAAATGACGACAGGCAAAGATTCATAGACATTTGTGCGACTGTGTTAAGATCTATGCACGGAGCATACAACAGCTACAAAAACATGCAACAGCTACCGTTATGCTTTGGTTAAAGATCTGGCGGAGAACACGAAAAAATTCTGTTCCATGTAAATTCGCTAACCGGTTCTAAGGATTCCATCCAGTCACTCCTTGCTTAATCAGGTTCGGTATCACAAGACCGTAAAAGGACGTTTAAGAAATAGTTCACTCATGAGAACCATACAAACGTACCGTCGTTCGACCACTGCAGAGAGTGCCATCTGAATGACATAGTAATAAGCATCCTTGGCTTAGAGAAACAATTGAAAGATTGGAAACTATATAAGTTGCCAGATTCGGATGGAATTCCAATTCGGTTTCACAAAGAGTACCCCATGTCATTCTTCCCTTACTTAGATTGCATTTATCGTGAATCTTTGCACCAGCGCAAAATGCCAAGCGACTGGAAAGTGCGCAGGTGACTCCTTTAAATAAGAAGGGTAAAAGACGGACCAGAAAAAACTACGGACCAACATCCTTAATCCCGGTTTCCTGAAGTGTTCTAAAGAAAATTCTGAGTTGGAATATAATAAATTTCCTACAGACCGAAAAGCTCATGTCCACGAATCAGCAAGGCTTTAGAAAGTATCGCTCGTGCGAAACTCAGCTTGCTCTTTTCTCACTTGATATATTGCGAACTACGGATGAAGAGAACAGACATAGTCTATATTTCTAGATTTCCGAAACGACGTCGACACGGTACGCCACTGTATGTACGAGCATACGGTATAGGTTCACAGATATGTGACTGCCTCGAAGACTTCTGAAGTAATAGAACCCAGTATGTTGTCCTCGACGGCAAGTGTTCATCGGAGACGGGGATAACATCAGGGGTGCCCCAGGGAACTGTGTTAGGACCACTGGTATTTTCTGCATACATAAATGATCTGGCGGACAGGGTGAGCAGCAATCTGCGGTTGTTCGCCGATGATGCAGCGATGTACAGAAAAGCGTCGCAGACCAGTGACTGTCAGATGATACATGATGATCTAGACAAAATTTCTAGTATGTGTGATGAATAGTAGAAGGCTCTAAATGCATAAAAATGTAAATTAATGCAGATAGGTAAGACAAATAAACCCATAATGTTCGGATACAGCAGTAGTAGCGGTTTGCTTGACACAGTCACGTCGTTTAAATAACGGGGCGTAGCGTTGCGAAGCGATATGAACTGGAATGAGCATGTGAGAACTGTGGTAGCAGCAAAGGCAAATGGTAGGCTTTGGTTTATTGGGAGAATTTTAGGACAGAGTGGTTCACCTCTAAAGGAGACCGCATATAGGAAGATAGTGCGACCTATTCTTGAGTACTTCTCGAATGTGTGGTATCCTCAGCAGGTCGGATTGGAAGAAGACATCGAAGCAGTTCAGAGGTGATCTGGGAGACAAACTGAGCAGCAGTCTTAGGTTGTTTGCAGATAACGCTGTCGTTTATCGACTAATAAAGTCATCAGCAGATCAAAACAAATTGCAAAACGATTAAGAAAAGGTATCTGTATGGTGGGAAAACTGGCAGTTGACCCTAAATAACGATAACTGAGAAGTCATGCAAATGAAGAATCCGTTAAACTTCTGTTACATGATAAATCAGTCAAATCTAAAGGCCGTAAATTCAACTAAATACCTAGTAATTACTATTACAAACAATTTAAATTCGAAGGTACACACAGAAAATGTTGTGGGAAGGCTAAACAGGCACTGGGTTTTATTTTGCAGGACACTTGGAAAACGTAGCAGATCTTAATTATGTTGTTAAATTAACTTAATTATGTCATGTATCGAAAAATTTGACTCGTTCCATATCATTACGAAATATCGTATTCATGATCCATGGAACTAGTATTAATCTAATCTAATAGAATCTAATCTACTAAGGAGACTGCACATACTATGCTTGTCTGTCCTCTTTTAGAATACTGCTTCGCGGTGTGGGATCCTTACCAGATAGGATTGACGGAGTACATCGAAAATGTTCAAAGAAGGGTAGCACGTTTTGTGTTATAGAGAAACAGGGGAGTGTCACCGAAATGATACAGGATTCGGAGTGGACATGATTAAAACAAAGGCGTTTTTCGTTGCTCCAGAATCTTCTCACGAAATTCCAATCACCAACTTTCTCCTCCGAATGCGAAAATACATTGTTGGCACCGACCTACATAGCGAGAAACGATCACCGTGATAAAATAAGGGAAATCAGAGCTAGTACTGAAAGATATAGGTGTTTGTTCTTTCCGTGCACTACACGAGATTGGAATAATACAGGTCGGCCACTGTGGCCGAGTGGTTTTAGGGGATTCAGTTGGGAACTGCGCAACCGCTACGGTCGCTGGTTCGCATCCTACCCCGGGCATGGATGTGTATGATGTCCTTAGGTTGATTAGGATTAAGTGGTTCTAAGTCTAGGGGACTGATGACCTCAGATGTTTAGTCCCATAGTGCTCAGAGCCGTTTGAACCATTTGAATAATATAGAATTGTGAAGGTGGTTCGGTGAACACACTGCCAGGCACTTAAATGTGATTTGCAGAGTATTCCATGTAGATGTAGAAATGATGGGATTAAAGAATCGAAAAAGAGTTATTTCAGGAAACAGTAATTTTTCAAAGTCATGTTTAACTGGCATAGAAAAGAAAATCCATATAACTGAAAACTTGGTGTTTCAGCGATAACCGCCCTCCCTAGTGTACACTACTTGAACCTTCGCCTAAATGTTTAAACGCGACTTCGCACATGACCTAATCTTCACGTAGGTTTTGATGATGGCTTCAGTTGGCCTACTATGTCAAGTAGTATATTTCCATAGTTGTTGTTGTTGTTGTTGTGGTCTTCAGTCCTGAGACTGGTTTGATGCAGCTCTCCATTCTACTCTATCCTGTGCAAGCTTTATCATCTCCCAGTACCTACTGCAGCCTACATCCTTCTGAATCTGCTTAGTGTATTCATCTCTTGGTCTCCCTCTACGATTTTTACCCTCCACGCTGCCCTCCAATACTAAATTGGTGATCCCTTGATGCCTCAGAACATGTCCTACCAATCGATCCCTTCTTCTGGTCAAGTTGTGCCACAAACTTCTCTTCTCCCCAATCCTATTCAATACTTCCTCATTAGTTATGTGATCTACCCATCTAATCTTCAGCATTCTTCTGTAGCACCACATTTCGAAAGCTTCTATTCTCTTCTTGTCCAAACTATTTATCGTCCATGTTTCACTTCCATACATGGCTACACTCCATATGAATACTTTCAGAAATGACTTCCTGACACTTAAATCAATACTGGATGTTAACAAATTTTTCTTCTTCAGAAACGCTTTCCTTGCCATTGCCAGCCTACATTTTATATCCTCTCTACTTCGACCATCATCAGTTATTTTGCTCCCCAAATAGCAAAACTCCTTTACTACTTTAAGTGCCTCATTTCCTAATCTAATTCCCTCAGCATCACCCGACTTAATTAGACTACATTCCATTATCCTTGTTTTGCTTTTGTTGATGTTCATCTTATATCCTCCTTTCAAGACACTGTCCATTCCATTCAACTGCTCTTGCAAGTCCGTCGCTGTCTCTGACAGAATTACAATGTCATCTGCGAACCTCAAAGTTTTTATTTCTTCTCCATGAATTTTAATACCTACTCCGAATTTTTCTTTTGTTTCCTTTACTGCTTGCTCAATATACAGATTGAACAACATCGGGGAGAGGCTACAACCCTGTCTTACCCCCTTCCCAACCACTGCTTCCCTTTCATGTCCCTCGACTCTTATAACTGCCATCTGGTTTCTGTACAAATTGTAAATAGCCTTTCGCTCCCTGTATTTTACCCCTGCCACCTTTAGAATTTGAAAGAGAGTATTCCAGTCAACATTGTCAAAAGCTTTCTCTAAGTCTACAAATGCTAGAAACGTAGGTTTGCCTTTCCTTAATCTTTCTTCTAAGATAAGTCGTAAGGTCAGTATTGCCTCACGTGTCCCAGTGTTTCTACGGAATCCAAACTGATCTTCCCCGAGGTTGGCTTCTACTAGTTTTTCCATTCGTCTGTAAAGAATTCGTGTTAGTATTTTGCAACTGTGACTTATTAAGCTGATAGTTCGGTAATTTTCACATCTGTCAACACCTGCTTTCTTTAGGATTGGAATTATTATATTCTTCTTGAAGTCTGAGGGTATTTCGCCTTACGAGCTTACGGAATATCGGACCAGGTTTGTGATTGGATTCAGGATTTCCTAGAAGAAAGAACACAACATGTCATTCTTAACGGTTCAAAATCTGCAGATGTAGAGGTAATTTCGGGAGTACCGCAGGGAAGCGTGATAGGACCTTTATTGTTTACAATATACATAAATGACTTAGTTGACAACATCGGTAGCTCCGTGAGGCTATTTGCAGATGACACGGTTGTCTACAAGAAAGTAGCAACATCAGAAGACTCGTACGTACTCCAGGAGGACCTGCAGAGGATTAATGCATGGTGCGACAGCTGGCAGCTTTCCCTAAACGTAGATAAATGTAATATAATGCGCATACATAGGGGCAGAAATCCATTCCAGTACGATTATGCCATAGGTGGTAAATCATTGGAAGCGGTAACGACCGTAAAATACTTAGGAGTTACTATCCGGAGCGATCTGAAGTGGAATGATCACATAAAACAAATAGTGGGAAAAGCAGGCGCCAGGTTGAGATTCATAGGAAGAATTCTAAGAAAATGTGGCTCATCGACGAAAGAAGTAGCTTACAAAACGCTTGTTCGTCCGATTCTTGAGTAATGCTCATCAGTATGGGACCCTTACCAGGTTGGATTAATAGAAGAGATAGACATGATCCAGCGAAAAGCAGCGCGATTCGTCATGGGGACATTTAGTCAGCGCGAGAGCGTTACGGAGATGCTGAACAAGCTCCAGTGGCGGACACTTCAAGAAAGGCGTTACGCAATACGGAGAGGTTTACTATCGAAATTACGAGAGAGCACATTCCGGGAAGAGATGGGCAACATATTACTACCGCCCACATATATCTCACGTAATGATCACAACGAAAACATCCGAGAAATTAGAGCAAATACGGAGACTTACAAGCAGTCGTTCTTCCCACGCACAATTCGTGAATGGAACAGGGAAGGGGGGATCAGATAGTGGTACAATAAGTACCCTCCGCCACACACCGTAAGGTGGCTCGCGGAGTATAGATGTAGATGTAGATGTAGATGTTTCATACATCTTGCTCACCAGATGGTAGAGTTTTATCAGGACTGGCTCTCCCATGGCCGTCAGTAGTTCCAATGGAATATTGTCTACTCCGGGGGCCTTGTTTCGACTCAGGTCTTTCAGTGCTCTGTCAAACTCTTCACGCAGTATCATATCTCCCATTTCATCTTCATCTACATCCTCTTCCATTTCCATAATATTTCTTTAGGATTGGAATTATTATATTCTTCTTGAAGTCTGAGGGTATTTCGCCTGTTTCATACATCTTGCTCACCAGATGGTAGAGTTTTATCAGGACTGGCTCTCCCATGGCCGTCAGTAGTTCCAATGGAATATTGTCTACTCCGGGGGCCTTGTTTCGACTCAGGTCTTTCAGTGCTCTGTCAAACTCTTCACGCAGTATCATATCTCCCATTTCATCTTCATCTACATCCTCTTCCATTTCCATAATATTTCTTTAGGATTGAAATTATTATATTCTTCTTGAAGTCTGATGGTATTTCGCCTGTTTCATACATCTTGCTCACCAGATGGTAGAGTTTTATCAGGACTGGCTCTCCCATGGCCGTCAGTAGTTCCAATGGAATATTGTCTACTCCGGGGGCCTTGTTTCGACTCAGGTCTTTCAGTGCTCTGTCAAACTCTTCACGCAGTATCATATCTCCCATTTCATCTTCATCTACATCCTCTTCCATTTCCATAATATTGTCCTCAAGTACATCGCCCTTGTATAGACCCTCTATATACTCCTTCCACCTTTCTGCTTTCCCTTCTTTGCTTAGAACTGGGTTTCCATCTGAGCTCTTGATATTCATACAAGTCGTTCTCTTATCTCCAAAGGTCTCTTTAATTTTCCTGTAGGCGGTATCTATCTTACCCCTAGTGAGATAGGCCTCTACATCCTTACATTTGTCCTCTAGCCATCCCTGCTTAGCCATTTTGCACTTCCTGTCGATCTCATTTTTGAGACGTTTGTATTCCTTTTTGCCTGTTTCACTTACTGCATTTTTATATTTTCTCCTTTCATCAATTAAATTCAATATTTCTTTTGTTACCCAAGGATTTCTACTAGCCCTCGTCTTTTTACCTACTTGATCCTCTGCTGCCTTCACTACTTCATCCCTCAAAGCTACCCATTCTTCTTCTACTGTATTTATTTCCCCCATTCCTGTCAATTGCTCCCTTATGCTCTCCCTGAATCTCTGTACAACCTCTGGTTCTTTTAGTTTATCCAGGTCCCATCTCCTTAAATTCCCACCTTTTTGCAGTTTCCTCAGTTTTAATCTACAGGTCATAACCAATAGATTGTGGTCAGAGTCCACATCTGCCCCTGGAAATGCCTTACAATTTAAAACCTGGTTCCTAAATCTCTGTCTTACCATTATATAATCTATCTGAAACCTTTTAGTATCTCCAGGGTTCTACCATGTATACAACCTTCTTTCATGATTCTTAAACCAAGTGTTAGTTATGATTATGTTGTGCTCTGTGCAAAATTCGACCAGGCGGCTTCCTCTTTCATTTCTGTCCCCCAATCCATATTCACCTACTATGTTTCCTTCTCTCCCTTTTCCTACACTCGAATTCCAGTCACCCATGACTATTAAATTTTCGTCTCCCTTCACTATCTGAATAATTTCTTTTATTTCATCATACATTTCTTTAATTTCTTCGTCATCTGCAGAGCTAGTTGGCATATAAACTTGTACTACTGTAGTAGGCGTGGGCTGCGTATCTATCTTGGCCACAATATTGCGTTCACTATGCTGTTTGTAGTAGCCTACCCGCATTCCTATTTTCCTATTCATTATTAAACCTACTCCTGCATTACCCCTATTTGATTTTGTATTTATAACCCTGTAGTCACCTGACCAGAAGTCTTTTTCCTCCTGCCACCGAACTTCACTAATTCCCACTATATCTAACTTCAACCTATCCATTTCCCTTTTAAATTTTCTAACCTACCTGCCCGATTAAGGGATCTTACATTCCACACTCCGATTCGTAGAACGCCAGTTTTCTTTCTCCTGATAACGACATCCTCTTGAGTAGTCCCCGCCCGGAGATCCGAATGGGGGACTATTTTACCTCCGGAATATTTTACCCAAGAGGACGCCATCATCATGTAATCATACAGTAAAGCTGCATGCCCTCGGGAAAAATTACGGCTGTAGTTTCCCCTTGCTTTCAGCCGTTCGCAGTACCAGCACAGCAAGGCCGTTTTGGTTATTGTTACAAGGCCAGATCAGTCAATCATCCAGACTGTTGCCCTTGCAACTACTGAAAAGGCTGCTGCCCCTCTTCAGGAAACACACGTTTGTCTGGCCTCTCAACAGATACCCCTCCGTTGTGGTTGCACCTACGGTACGGCTATCTGTATCGCTGAGGCACGCAAGCCTCCCCACCAACGGCAAGGTCCATGGTTCTTGGGGGGGGATTTCCATAGTAAACAAAAGAAAAAGATTTCCATCACCCACAAGGCGAGATTGATCGTACATAATATTTTGTAGTGTTTAAAAGTTTGTTTAAACAGTGGGCGCCAATCAAGGAAACACAGGTTTTCGTGAATTTTTAAAGGTAGCTTCCAATGTGTATCAGTGGCTGATGTTCGGCTTCAGTGCTTTAAGCAACGTTAACTACTAAAGGAAAAAAAGAAAAAAAAATATAGGCCAGGTTTCGATACGAAATATTTGAGGATTCCCCTGATAATCAAGCCACCAGACTGCGACCCTAGTTGACCATTCAAGGTTTGCATTTCGAGACGCATCTATAAGTTTGTGATGTACTGCGCCGGTCTCAGCGGCAGCTGACGATACATTGGGTGATCACTCACACAGACAAAGCGAAACTGAACGAGTGGATCGTATGTAAAGACTCACAAACATTCCTGCTTCAAAGACGTTCGATATCACATAAAGTAAATATCTGCGGACACAAATACACGATGTGCTAAACTCGGAAGAAAAATTATGTGTCCACTTAGTTGCTGCCAGTGACTGCGAATATCACAGTAATGAGATCTGTGTACGGCCATCTTTCAAACATCTAGAATTCCTAGAAGCATCTAATGTGAACTTTGGAGCATCCAAATTTCAGACAAGAGGTGGATCCGGCTTGCGTAACGCTGACGTAAGATAATATGAGGGTTGTTCAACAAGTAATGCTAAACATTTTTTAAAGCTATTAACATACATAGACCAACGTCCTTCTTGGTGCTTCACATTTGATGCTTTTTCTGTGCGCCGGTGAAGTTTCGAACCGTTCTGGCAGATGGCCGAGCCGTAGCACAGCGTCAAAATGGCGTCTACATACGATACACGATACAAGCAGCGTGCTGTTATTGAATTCTTGAGTGCAGAAAAAGAAACCCTGGTGAACATCCATAAACGTTTGTGTGGAGTGTATGACGATGCTGCAGTTGATAGGAGTAAGTAGGGCAATGGCTAAAGAAAGTTATAGCCTCAGGAAATGCAGAAACAGAGCTCCATTTTCAGTCACACTCGGAACGTCCTGTCACAGCCACTGCTCCAACCTTCTTGGTGCTTCACATTTGATGCTTTTTCTGTGCGCCGGTGAAGTTTCGAACCGTTCTGGCAGATGGTCGAGCCGTAGAACAGCGTCAAAATGGCGTCTACATACGATACACGATACAAGCAGCGTGCTGTTATTGAATTCTTGAGTGCAGACAAAGAAACCCTGGTGAACATCCATAAACGTTTGTGTGGAGTGTATGGCGATGCTGCAGTTGATAGGAGTAAGTAGGGAAATGGCTAAAGAAAGTTATAGCCTCAGGAAACGCAGAAACAGAGCTCCATTATCAGTCACACTCGGAACGTCCTGACACAGCCACTGCTCCAGACATGCTGAATCGTGCGGATGCCATTATTCGTGCCGACCGATGCATCACAACTCGACAACTGGCTCTACATCTGTTGTTCAGAATTTGAAGTGCGTCTGCAATGATCTAGACTCTCGGATATTCAAAGACATGCTCACGATGGGTTCCACGAATATTCGCCGTGGACCACAAGGATCAAAGAAATGCCATTTCATCTGAATTGTTAGAGCGTTTTGAGACCGACGGAGAGGCCTTCCTATCACGGATAGGAAGCTGGATGCGACACTTTTCGCCGGAAACGAAAAGGCAGTCCATGGAGTGGCATTATCATTCAGCACAAAAGAATAACTTCAAAACAATCCATCTGCCGGAAAAGTCATGGTGATAGACTTCTAGGATTGTGATGGTGGCATTCTCGTGGCTGTGATGCCAAGAGCGTCAACCGTACGTTCAGAGGCATACGTGAAGACTCTGAATAAACTCAAGAACCGTTTCCGCGCGTTCGATAGGACAAAAATCCAGCAGCAATCTTGATCCAAAACGAGCATGCACGCCCACACACAAGTATGACGACCCAGGAACACATGGCCAAACTGGGTTGGACAACACTGCCCAATCCATTTTACAATCCAGACCTGGCACCCTCGGGCTTCCATCTTCTTGGATTGCTTAAAGATTCTCTATGGGGAACACACTTTCTAGATGACGAGAGTGTCAGTCATGCAATGAAAACATGGTTACGCCTACAGGACAAGAGCTTTTTCCAGTCGGGAATACATGCTCTTTCGCAACGTTGGCGTACGGCCTTAGAACGTGATGGAAACTACGCAGAAGATTGGGCAATACATATTGGTGTATACTGTCACCAAATTATGACTCTTAACAATACATATGTTCTGAAAAAAAATGTTGGACATCACTTACTGAACGACCATCGTATTAATGTAAAGAGCCATGTCCAGAGAGTAGAAGAGCGAACAAGAAAGATTTAGTTGGCGGGGAAGGCGCCTCTAAGATAATTAAATCACGTTTGGAAGACGAGGTTATGCGTGAGGTAGGCGAGAGATGGTAGTGCCAATACGACTTGTTACTGCACGCCTGGCTCCCACAGGAAGAGCACGAGCTAACAGTGGTGCCCCAAACATCGCGGCTCTCTGCCAAAATATTAATTAACACTGCAGCCGGCGTGCTGGCGGGCGCGCAGACTCGGAGAGAACCCTTTTTTGTCGCCAGACTTATCGATATTGCCCACTGCTCGGGCAGTTCGTTTTGGAACTTGCAATTTAACCAATAATCCGGCCAACGAGGCGAGAGACCGCTGTAGATTCTTTTTGTGTGTTCTCCCTCCTGGCCACTCGGATTGTCATGCAGCGTTAAGGGACTAATTTCAGTGGTCTCACTGGTGCGGGTGCAACTGCTGCCGCTGTTTCAGCGAAATGTATGAATTGTTTTCAAAGCAACCCACCCCTCCCACGCTACACGCCGCAGCAGACCTCTCACAGCAAAATTTTCTTTGTGATCGTCAGTGGTTACTGAAGCGTTTATTACTCAAGACGATCTGTACTCCTACTGTGCTACACGAAGACTGACAGTCTACAGTATTTGTCTGCCCTCGTCATATCTTCAGTTTCTAGGGCTCACCTTCAAAACACATGTCCCCTACCCTCTGAAACCTTTCTATTTTCAGCTCTTACTGACCCTTCATCGCTGCATCCATCACCCAAATTGCCAGTGAATGCCATACATAAGTAACTGTAGCTATCTTCAAGACAACATTTTTGTTGAAGTAGAGCAAAATATATTTTTGTATACTACAAGCCTCTTCTCCTCAGCACGCAGTAACCACATTTTACACAAAAACCTCCCTCCTAATGCTGCAATGTCTCTGCAGTCCTTCAAAAATTTTGATGTATCATTATACTTCCTGAATCAAAAATGAAGTGGGTGGAGGAGACAAAGAACAGAGGTCTCATAGACAGAATGATTGAAGCTTTCAGGGAGATCACTATGTATATTTCTAGCCATGAGATGGTCTCTCCTCTGTAATAGTATCAAAGTACAGTTCGAAGTCCTTTTATATACTTTTCTTGGTGACTCAGAACTGGTGCTCTCTTCTAGAGATTCTTCCGATGTTACTGCGCTGTTGTCACTGTTGCACAGAACAGTAAAAAAATTTTCGGTTTGTTCGAAAGACAATTTTTGATTATTTTCGAATACCTTTTCGCCCTTTAGGCATCCAGACCGGGGTGAAATTAACCGTAGGCTCTTGATCCTCTACTTCACTCGCAACTAAAAACACTTCCGTGCAACGCACTGTTCCACCGAAGACTGAACCACACGTGAACACACGATATCGTATGGAAACACAGTACAGATATGGATTGTGAACTGTGAACATGGGGCAAAAAAGCTATGAGACCGGCGAATCACGAGTTTAGCGCCGGCTGACAGCACGAAGCGGGTATGACCTTGGGTCGTCTAATTTCGTGACAGCTAATTTATTTCCTACAAGTATTTATTTCCTACAATTATTACTATAGGTATTTAGGAACGACTGGAAAGTGAAGACACATCCCAGCAAACATAATTTGCTGTTAGAGAACTTAATACAATTCTTTATTTATAATTTCATTTCGGCTGCTGGCATCACCAGATGAAAACTTAGAAACTGTAAAGTAGAGCTGTGTCGGTACATAGACGATTTTACTCACAAATTTTAGTGTGTAAGGCACTTTAAAAAATAATACACTAAGGCGTCTTCCTTTACTTGGCAAAAGCTTCGTGTTCAAGGCAGCTCACTATACTCCTTTATAAGACAGTGCTTTTGGAAAAATCTTAATAAATGTTTGCTTTCATGCCAAGGAAATAGAAACAGAAACTATTCCCACAGTAGCGTAAAACGAGACTGGTACGATGTAAAGTGATGGAACACATACCCATAACTGAATATATACAGCGGTTGCTTAAAGGCTCATTTACATGCTGAGCTTCTATTAGCACAAAGCGTATTTAAAAGTAATGAAATAAAGAAATAATTTGAGCCAAAGATATAGTCCACGGCTGTAGAAATGTTGTATGCAGCCACTGGAAACTTTTGAAGATTTTTGATTGTCAGATGATTGGAAGAAGTAGAGACATCTTTTGTTTCAAGGTCTTGTCCACATTGGACGTATTTTGGCACACCGCCATTAATACTACATAATTTTACTAACGCATACACGAGTTGCAACCGAACGGCACTCGTAATTGCATAATGCAAATGTCGTACTTTAAATTGGGTTTTTATTTCAGAACTTACTGTTATAACTAACCTATATGTGTTTTACTTAGTATCATTAGTCATTGTGAGATTGTTGTATGGCTTGGCATGGCAAAAGGTTCCGTAATCCTAAGCAAAGAGTAGTCCAGCTCGATCCACCGTCGTCTTCGGCCGCTGTCTTATTACAAAGTCCGATTTTAGTGAAAATACAGAGAGAAGAAACACGAATAGAAATACCTGAACGGACCTTTAAGAAAAAAAGTCATGCTCAATCATCGAGAGTTTGTATGAAACGTATTCTACCAATCCGTAAACTAATTTGATCTCTGTTTAATATCCATTACTATAATTCATTGTATTGCCTCGATCCAGATACAAACAAGCTAAAAGATTAAATTGGAGACTTCGTGTCTGGATTCATTGTTACACAACTGGCCATTAAATTGCTACACCAAGAAGAAATGCAGATGATAAACGGGTATTCATTGGACAAATATATTATACTAGAACTGACACGTGATTACATTTTCACGCAATTTGGGTGCATAGATCCTGAGATATCAGTATCCAGAACAACCACCTCTGGCCGTTATAATGGCCTTGATACACCTGGGCATTGAGTCAAACAGAGCTTGGATGGCGTGTACAGGTGCAGCTGCCCATGCAGCTTCAATACGATACCACATTTCATCAAGAGTAATGACTGGCGTATTGTGACGAGCCAGTTGCTCGGCCACCATTGACCAGACGTTTTCAGTTGGTGAGAGATCTGGAGAATGTGCTTTCCAGGGGAGCAATCGAACATTTTCTGTATCCAGAAAGGCCCGTACAGGACCTGCAACATGCGGTCGTGCATTATCCTGCTGAAATGTAGTGTTTCACAGAGATCGAATGAAGGGTAGAGCCACGGGTTGTAACACATCTGAAATGTAACATCCACTGTTCAAAGGTTGTTGTCTTGCAATCGTCCCCATCTGTTGACTCAGGAATCGAGACGTGGCTGCACGATCCGTTACAGCCAAGAGGATAAGATACCTATCATCTCGACTGCTAGTGATACGAGGCCGTTGGGATCCAGCACGGCGTTCCGTATTACCCTCCTGAACCCACCGATTCTATATTCTGCTAACAGACATTGGATCTCGAACAACGCTAGCAGCAATTTCGCGATACGATAAACCGCAATCGCGATAGGCTACAATCCGACCTTTATCAAAGTGAGAAACGTGATGGTACGCATTCCTCCTCCTCACACGAGGCATCACAACAACGTTTCACCAGGCAACGCCGGTCAACTGCTGTTTGTGTATGAGAAATTGGTTGGAAACTTTCCTCATGTGAGCACGTTGTAGGTGTCGCCACCGGCGCTAACCTTGTGTGAATGCTCTGAAAACCTTATCATTTGCATATCACAACATCTTCTTCCTTTCGGTTAAATTTCGCGTCTGTAGCACGTCGTCTTCGTGGTGTAGCAATTTTAATCCCCAGTAGTGTACATGTACTATACCGTCTTCCTTTTGTTACATGTTTATTGGATACCACAAACTGTATACGAGACCGCAGTACATTGAAGTAAGACGAATTGTATGTCGACACCTGAAACTACGCTGCAGTCTCGGATACAAGGTAAGGCACAGCATCATTACATCAGCAATCTTGCTCTGTATTTGCGATCTGTCACAATCTGGCACAGATCTGTAGATCTGTCACAATTTTCCGTTTCCGTAGTAGTGATTTTAAGCTATATCGCGGTTTCCTAAATTATATTCATTATTCATCCAGTGCAACAATACAGTTTTATCAGTCCACAATATGAGCGACTTCAGTTCTGTGTGACGTAATATGGCGTGTAGCCATAAGTGTTCAAAATTCCACCATTACTTACGACTATTATTTTCTTGTTCAGATACTGTCGCACACCAAGACTAATTTTTACATTTATTCCGATTACTCACACGAGTTTAAATTTTTATTGTGTCATACATTACGAGTAGCATGGTACTGACCAGAAAACAATTAGCAAAGATTAAGAACTTGAGACGGCAAATACAGACGCAATCCGGATCTGACATCTCATTAAATGATGAAAATGACATTACTGTTGACTCGATCAGTAACGAGCGACATATTATTGACTATTCCAGTATTAGAATCGGAATTTAAAAGAGCTTTGGAGGACTTACGGTCAAATGAGGCAGAAGGGATAAATAACATTCCATCAGAATTTCTAAAATCATTGGGGGAAGTGGCAACAAAACGACTATTCACGTTGGTGTGCAGAATATATGAGTCTGGCGAAATACCATCTCACTTTCGGAAAAGCATCATCCACACAATTCCGAAGACGGCAAGAGTTGACAAGTGCGATAATTATCGCACAATCAGCTTAACAGCCCATGCATCGAAGCTGCTTACAAGAATAATATACAGAAGAATGGAAAAAAAATTGAGAATGCGCTAGGTGACGATCAGTTTGGCTGTAGGAAAAGTAAAGGGGCGAGAGAAGCAATTCTGACGTTACGGTTAATAATGGAAGCAAGGCTAAAGAATAATCAAGACACTTTCATAGGATTTGTCGACCTGTAAAAAGCGTTCGACAATATAAAATGGTGCAAGCTGTTCGAAATTCTGAAAAAAAAGTAGGGGTAAGCTATAGGGAGAGACGGGTCATATACAATATGCACAACAACCAAGAGGGAATAATAAGAGTGGACGATCAAGAACGATGTGCTCGTATTAAGAAGGGTGTAGGACAAGGCTGTAGCCTTTCGCCCCTACTCTTCAATCTGTACTTCGGGGAAGCAATGATGGAAATGAAAGAAAGGTTCAGGAGTGGAATCAAAATACAAGGTGAAAGGATATCAATGATACGATTCGCTGATGACATTGGTATCCTGAGTGAAAGTGAAGAAGAATTAAATGATCTGCTGAACGGAATGAACAGTCTAATGAGTACACAGTAGGGTTTGAGAGTAAATCGGAGAAAGACGAAGGTAATGAGAAGTAGTAGAAATGAGAACAGCGAGAAACTTAACATCAGGATTGATGGTCACAAAGTCAATGAAGTTAACGAATTCTGCTACCTAGGCAGTAAAATAACCAATGACGGACGGAGCAAGGAGGACATCAAAAGCAGACTCGCTATGGCAAAAAAAGGCATTTCTGGCCAACAGAAGTCTGCTAATATCAAATACCAGCCTTAATTTGAGGAAGAAATTTCTGAGGATGTATGTCTGGAGTACAGCACTGTATGGTAGTGAAACATGGAGTGTGGGAAATCCGGAACAGAAGAGAATCGAAGCATTTGAGATGTGGTGCTACAGACGAATGTTGAAAATTAGGTAGACTGATAAGGTAAGAAATGAGGAGGTTCTACGCAGAATCGGAGAGGAAAGGAATATGTGGAAAACACTGATACGGGGACGGGACAGTATGATAGGACATCTGCTAAGACATGAGGGAATGACTTCCATGGTACTAGAGGGAGCGGTAGAGGGCAAAAACTGTTGAGGAAGACAGAGATTGGAATACGTCAAGCAAATAATTGAGGACGTAGGTTGCAAGTGCTACTCTGAGATGAAGAGGTTAGCACAGGAAAAGAATTCGCGGCGGGCCGCATCAAACCAGTCAGAAGACTGATGACCAAAAAAAAGTGAAGTAAATTTAGAAAATAGACCGTCCACTAGTAATATGCCTAAGTCTAGTTCCGAACCCATTTTGGTGCCTAATGTCATGTCTAACGGCGTGGCGGGGTGGAACAGTTGCACGTCACTAGTACTGACCCTATGTTTGATGCTATTATGAAACAGATGAACGAACTAAAACATATGATGACTGAAACAAAAATCAGATGGAATCCATTCAGCATCAAATGACACAACATAAAAGGGACATTGACGCACGTAACGACCACTTTGAAAACAGCTCATGACGAAATAAAAACCCAAGATGATGACATTAAATCAGATTTAGCTGCACTTAAATCGTCAAAAGACACTTTGTGTAGCCGTGATGAGTAGATAAATAACAGACTGACTGGACAAGCGTACGACCTTAACGCGAAATTTTCAGAGCTTTCATCACAACAAGAAAATACAAATGAAGATGTGACAGATATATAAGCACCAATAAACAATATCAGTAAAACATACGAGTCTGTAGTTACTCAGATTAAATCTTATCCGGCAGTGCATGATGATAAAGAAACGCGTTTTGCCGATGTCGAAAACAAGGTTGGCACAAGTGACAAACAGCTTTCCGATAAAGTAAGACTAAGAACTGACAACCATTTCTCATGCGTCAATAGAGAATTTCACAGTTGGGTAGAGCAAACAGTCAAATATTTAGACGTGTGCTTACAAGAAAAACTGCCTGCTGTTGTCCACGACACTGTCGCGGAATTTATAAATAACAACAAACACGTAATCAGTCAAGCAGCACAAGCAATTACGTACAACTAGTGAGCAATGACGGTAATAGCAACCACCAAAACACACAGTTCGGCAATGAACTCAAGTACATTTATGACACATACAGCACTCTACGTACTCACAACAACAACAGTATGCACCTCCTTATCAGCCGTTATCAGCGCCGTTACGCAACTGGATGTGAATTATTCTCCAACACGGCTCTAGCAATACTAGGACCCGTGTTGTGTTGCAGCGGCCAGAAACTAAGTCCAAATTCAAGGTCAAGCGCAGTAAAACGTGTAACACACAATACCCACCCACCGTCCCCTCTCCTAAACTCAGTAGACCACCCAAACAGAACGTATACTGTTTAATTGAGCTATTTTTAAGCAATTATTCGTTATCAGCGCCGTAATCTCCGTAAGAATAACACAGACCGGAAGTGAATTTTTCTGCAATACGGATCAAGTAAATATACGGGACGCTGAAAATTTCTAAGTCCAAATTCAAGGTCAAGCACAACAATCATGCAACAATGGCGTGTGTTACGCGTCTTGTTGCGCATGACCTTGATTCGGACTGCATTGCAGCCGTGACAATTATCAACAACATTTTCCTTGCCATTCGCCAGTTGAACCTTATTATTATAATCATTCTAAAACAATATTACTATAATGCCAAGGAAGCGGAGAGCCTCATAAAACACAAAGAATTTCAGCCATTTATATCTGAAAAAAAACGTATATCCTACTTCCTTTCTTAAAGTCTTCAGAAATGCATTTCCCCGTACGTGGAGTGACCTTATGTTTTCGGTTTTATCCAAGGCGATGCATCTGTATCGGCGTATAATGAAGCCGACAGATGGGTCACATACGAACAAATTGAGAGAGACTATTTATCTAAATTTTTGGTCTCAGTCTGTACAGGAACGATTTCGTAGGCAGATTGTGGATCCTGAACTATTCAGTCATAAGCACGGCAAATTGCGTCGGTAGTTTGAGAAATATTTAAATATGAGACATTTCCTTAACGAGCCGCTTGCAACGCGCGACATGCTCCGCGCATTGAAGGCAAGACAACCGTTTAATATACAAATAAAAAACTTCTATACATCTCAGACAACAACGCAGAGTATTTTCTCACAGTGCTCGATTCTATTGATACGCTTCACGAGGACTAGCGTTCCGTATGGCATAACTACTGCTACAGTGTTTACACTAGTGTCATGCAAAATACGCAGGCTAGCCAACGCAACTCCGGCAGATCAAAAATGGTTCTAATGGCTCTGAGCACTATGGGACTTAACATCTTTGGTCATCAGTCCCCTAGAACTTAGAACTACTTAAACCTAACTAACCTAAGGACATCACACACATCCATGCCTGAGGCAGGATTCGAACCTGCGACCGTAGCAGTCGCGCGGTTCCGGACTGAGCGCCTAGAACCGCGAGATCACCGCGGCCGGCTCGGCAGATCCGTTGCTGTCGCACACGCAAGCCAACAGAATCAATCGCTTCAAATGGCAATGTATATTCACAACAAAAGCAACATGCTCAACACAGCATAAACAATAATTATAACTTTTCTTATTATAATGTCGGCAATCCAATTCAGAGACAACACAACAGCAACAACAGTAACAACAATTGCTACTACTGCAAAGGTAATAATAGTCATCAGAATGGTAACCAAAATTTAAAGACAAACAAAAATAACTATCAGTTCCCACCAAACCGGCAACAGACCTGGAGTAACAACATCTACGCTGCCCAGTATCAAAACACTTCGACGCCACCGCAGCAAAACAATAATACAGGCCAGTGGCAATTGCCGCCGCCGAAAATGCAAACTCAAAACTGGAATGCATCTACGTATCCGTAAGTGAGCAAATCATGAAAACGCAACGGCCGCCACAGTTGGGAGATAGGAATAAGTAATACCCAAATGTAAATATTATCGAAGTAATTAGTGCTACTCCACCTACGTCTGTGCGTGCACCCACTACAAATGTGACGACGTCAAACTAAACACAGTCACTACTGAGTCCCAAGTCGTGTCACTGTGGAAGATTTGGGGGGGGGGGGGTGTCACTTCAAGCTACATTTATTATTGGACACGCTCACTTCGCAACGGCACAATGATCATGTACCTGATTGCAACCATTATTATTCATAACGTATAATCATGACGAAAACTTGTCTCATGAACTGTGACAAGAGAACACACAACGAATTCATCGACCAATGAAGGTGTTTTGGCTTCATCTGTGGTGTTGTGGGTGGTATTCCCACTACTATTACTTTGGACACAGGAGCGGCTGTTAAGGTCTTGTCCTATGATTTTTACGAGAAGAGGTGTGAGTTTGAACCTGTACCAGAGTATCCTGCCCAGAACTGTAAAATTTTAACTGCCGCAGGCCATAAGTTTTCTAGGGTTAAGAAATAGGTATTTGTGACAATCAAGATAGGTAATGGAATCGTAGAATGGCCATTCCTCGTCACCCAAAACCTGTTCAGTAATTGTATTTTAAGTTTACATATATTGTGTTAGAAGGACGGCACTATTGACTTCTCCCAACGTAAATGTTTACTTAGAGACAAGGGCAGTGAAATTTCAATTGACTTTGATACCAGGACTCTGAAGAACGGTAAATACCTTATAGGGTGCAAGAATCAGTTAATACAGGATACTGATGATGTTGACACACGGACACAAGCACCTGCAGCCAAGTTTGAGGACTTGAAAATACTAATTAGTAATAAGTTATCAGAAACCACATCTGTCACACATGGTGAACGAAATGAACTTTATGATGTTTTGTCCCAGTATATGCAAGTATTTAGCAAACGACCCGATGTGATCAACACATATGTGTGTAAAATAGAAGTTAAGTCTCACCAGATTTTCTACCACAAAACGTATAATGTGATACTATCCCAGCGACCTGCTTTGTGGCATGAGTTGAAAGAAATGCTACAGTGGAAAATCATAGAATCTTCCTCGTCGCTGTACTGCAGTCCTTTACTTGTTGCAAAGAAGCCCAACGGGAATGTCAGAGCTGTTTTGGATGCTCGTGCAATTAATGAGATTATATTACCTGTTTGCACGAAACCGGAGAATTTAGAAGAGAAACTCCAGAAGTTTTTAGATTCTAAGTATTTTTGTACGATAGATCTGACCAATTTGTTCTGGCAAGTCGCAATCACACCAGATTCTGGAAAGTATACTGCAATTATATTCGGGGGGCGAACCTATCAATTTTGTGTCCTTCCCTTCGGTCTGAACGTCAGTTCAGCCGTGTTTATCACCGCATTGGAGACTGTACATTGTGATGAATTGGTTGAATCTGTTACTCACTACATTGATGACCTGCTCATAGCTAGTAAGTCTTGGTCTCAACACATTGACACATCGCAGAACACTCTGCATAAATTTGCACAAGCTGGAGTGACAGCTTATCTCACTAGGCCAAAGTTGCTTGAAGTCAAATTAAATATCTTGGACACATTAATGCTCAAGGTATACGACCTAGCCCAGTTAAGTTAGACGCAATCAGGAATTTTCCTATTCCACGGACTATAGAGCAACTGAAATCTTTCTTTCAACGATTTTTACCACACCAACTTTTAAACAGCAAAGATATATAGAACCTACTCAAAAAGAATCAGATATTGATATGGTATGACCAGTGTCAGAAAGACTTTGATAGTATTAAGCATGTGCTGGTTAACATTTTGCGTCATCCTGACTTTAATTTAGGTTTTTGTTCGACATCTGACTCCTCATCCTATGGCGTAGGCTGTTGTTCGTTTCAAGGGTGTAAAGAATGGAGAACAAGAACATGTGAAAATTATTAGTTTTGTGAGCCGCAC
Organism: Schistocerca piceifrons; assembly: GCF_021461385.2. Classification (NCBI taxonomy): domain Eukaryota; kingdom Metazoa; phylum Arthropoda; class Insecta; order Orthoptera; family Acrididae; genus Schistocerca; species Schistocerca piceifrons. Next base: position 1,185,783,952 of record NC_060138.1, on the reverse strand, counting down.
ACTTAGTGGATGTGAAGGCCGTTTCTATACCACAGAACTTGAAAAACTCTCTGTAGTGTGGGCCTTTAAGATATTCAGTTATTATTTGTATGGTAAGCACACTAAAATTTATACTGACCACCAAGCTCTCGCATTTCTGTTAGCTTGTAAGCTTGTACATCCCAGATTATCACGCTGGGCTTTATCTTTGCAAAACCAGTCCTTGGAAATTATATGTAGTAAGGGTAAAGACAACAGCATTGCCGAGACATTGTATCGTCCGCCTCAAGGCTTTAATGAGTGTAACTCTGACCTGGAGAATGTGAATGATTATCGAATACTTCTTATGCAGGATAAGCTATATCGCCAGTATTATATCGTTGCAGAAATCTGATCCTCACTGGAATAAGGTAAAAGGTTTACTCGCAAATTAACCTGACCGACCTCTCTCTAACCAACATTTGATATATAATGGTGTGCTATTTTATCGCCGTCATCCTGAAGCCACTTCTTGGTGAATCTGTATTCCCAAGGATTATGAACGCAACCTAATTTAGCACACACATTTTGTTTGGGGTCATTATGGTACCAAGAAGTGCCTAGCAAAGCTTAGTACCCTCTGTTACTTTAGCGTTATGAGGCGTAAGATCCACAGTATACTCAAAACGTGATTTGCCAAAAATCTAAACCGCTGACCTTGCCTGCGAAGGCTGATTTGCATTCTACTCTACCAATAAACCTCTAGGAATTGTAAATTCTGACATAAGTGGTCCACATCCCACAAACAGTGGTGGTGCGAAATATGTTCTTGCGCTTTACTGTTTATTCTCCAAGCATGTTAAACTGTATGCTATAAGATCTGCTAGTGCCACTGCTGTCATTCGTCGTTTCTCATGTGACTACATTCCTCACTTGGGAAAACCAAAACCTATTTTATCTGACAATGCTGCGTACTATACTGGGTACAAGTGGCGTAAATTTCTCAAAGACAGTAGTATTTAGAGCATTTTTTATCTCAAGGTGTAGTCCCCAGTGTAATCCCGCTGTACGTGTGATCCGTGAGATTGACAGATTTACGAGAACCCACATTTCTATCAAACATACCAATTGGGTAACATTGTTTTTTATTTGAAGAGGTACACAACAACAAAAATGTTTATGAACCTCCGTACTCTCCTAATGAGCTCATGTTCGACCGCAGGAAGACAACAATTGGACAATGCCGTTACCAAAACTTTCTTTTCAGCAAACAGCACACGACGAAAAGGTAAGCAAAGTCTGTGCGCCACTGTCTGCAGAAGCCGAAATCAGTACTGAGCCTTATGAGTGCCGTGTCAAGAGGAAGCAGGAATTTAATGCTCGTATGTTAGTGCTTTTGCGTACTTCCCATAAGTCGCCTTCTTTTCAACAGCGCAACGCGAAGTGGCGTCTGATTTACAAAGGTCCTTACGTTATTGTCGGCATTCTGCATCCTGATGCATATCTGCTGCAGCATCCTAAAAAAAAACTGAGTTATCGGACTACATTCTCACTGTGATCGTTGAGTATGCCATGCTCAACAACAAACACATCTATGGGTCATGCTTAAGTTATAGACAACTATCAAATACATGTACCTCACAGTACTTCTGCAGAGAAGCTATGTAGTATAAGACTTTTATTTCAGCTGTTATTGTCAGCAGCAGAAGGAGAAAGAAGAGATTCGTTTTCGCCGAATACTTACAGCCGGCATATATAATTTTAAAGTACATTTTATATTAACTTTTATTCATATGTGAAGAAGATATGTTTTCAGATTACGAGATGGACTATCTGCGCCATCATTCATCAGTTACTAACGACTGACTGAATACTTAATAATTCTACATCCTTACACTTTCACCTTGAAACAGATTGGATACGTATCTCACCACTGAACAGGCACACTTTTAAGTACCTAAGGCCATTCTTACACTGCACACTTACACTTGTGATGCGAATATTTTTTGTTTTTGATGTTAGTTCTTTGTTTATTTCTAGCTGTGCACTTGGTGTTATTGCTGGTGGTGTAGAATGTCGTATCGTGTCTAGTCCTCCTCTATTTCGGACACCATCATTTGCAAAAACTAAACATAGATCTAAGCTTATGATGAGAAAAATGGCTCTAAGTACTACTGGGCTTAACATCTGAGGTCATCAGTCCCCAAGACGTAGAACTACTTAAACCTAACTAATCTACGGACATCACACACATCCATGCCCGAGGCGGAATTCGAATCTGCGGCCGTAGCAGCCGTGTAGTTCCGGACTGAAGCGCCTAGAACCGCTCAGCCACAACGCCCGGCTGCTTGCAATGATTGCAAATACTGTCAATATTGTAAACTTATGTAAAGCTAAATGTATGACCAATCATACTTGTGTGAAGACAAGAGAAATATGTTTTTATGTTCATGCAAAGCCAATATGTTGTTATGTATTTATACCTATGTAAAAACGTATTTGTAATACGTTTATCTATAGTTATCTGTTGCATGGGGGCTTAATTATTTAGAATGCAAATAATTTTAATTTTTGCCGCTGTATGTCCGGCTACGCAGTCTCGTAGCCGGTTGGCCCTGACTCGTATTAGTACGCAATCTGACTGCATAGAATAACAACAAAGAATGAAAGGAAATTTCCGTTACCACAATTAATTAATTAAGTCCCCAGCAACTACAAAAGCTACGAAACAAAACTACGGAACAACAAAGCACAAGTGTAACTGTTCTGTGTGCGGAAGTGTGATTCAACGTACACATCTGGCACGGTTCTTCCTCAATAAGACAAGATATTTTAAATTCCATTTACACTGAATTAATTAAAAAAACTGAAATACTATAATTGCACATAGAAACCCGAATTACAGTCTAATACATGAACACAAGCCAGATGCTTTTTTGACTGAACCTGTGACCAAGAGGCGTTGTTAGTTAGGAAATTTAAAAAAAAATAAAAAAGTGTTTTTTACCTTCATATATATTGACTAAAAATACACTCTGATCATTACAACATCTCCATTCGAACAACATCTGCTGTCTAGCCCATCAAAACAACTGCACACGACATGGCCTCAACTAGTACAGCCATCGACATCCTCTCAGCAAAGCACTAACCACCACAACTTCTGAACAAGCACTGCCAGTGGAGGCGGCTGAATAATACTCTTTGGCGCAATCTCTGGCGCTGTGACTCAGTGTAGCCACCTTTCATATGCTCCTCCTCCACGGACTAGAATTTGATGGTATTTTTGCCAGCATTGGTGGTAAAAATACCACCAAATTCGTCCAAAAAATACAGACATAAATAAAAGATAATATTAATAAGTAAATACCACATAACTAAATAAATTTGGGCTTTACACTGACCCTTCAATAACCTAATATATAAAATTCAGTAAGGAATACAAATGCTTGCATACATGTGATTTTACATAATAGTTTACACAAGTATCATACAATCGATGGCACCAGCAATGACGAATAAGTATAGGTAAGAGTTTCATAACATTTCATAAACAGTAAATACACAAAAAATCAGTTTATACAAACATTCACATAAAACCCTTTGAATAGTTCAATAAACAAGTAGGACTCCTCAGAGTAGTTGACAGTTCCAGCAGTAGCACCCAGCGATGGTCAACAGCTGCAAATAGCAGTCTCATAAAATTTCATCAGCAGTATTTAAACAGCTCCAACAGTGGCACCCCGCAATGGCGAGCAGGCGCAGGCACCAACAAGTGACATTATGTCAGTAGAAGCAGTTCCATAAGTGACACCCAGAAATGTTGAGCAGATGCAGACACCAACAAGTGACATTATTTCAGTAGAAGCAGTTCCATCAGTGGCATCCAGCAATGTTGAACAGGTGCAGACACCAACAGGTGACATTATGTAAGTAGTAACAGCTCCATCAGTGGCACCCAGCAATGTTGAGCAGGTGCAGACACCAACAAGTGACATTATTTCAGTAGAAGAAGTTCCATCAGTGGCATCCAGCAATGTTGAACAGGTGCAGACACCAACAAGTGACATTATTTCAGTAGAAGCAGTTTCATCAGTGGCATCCAGAAATGTTGAGCAGGTGCAGGTAACAGTCCACAATATTCACTATCACTAATCAGACAGTTCATCAGAGTTTATCAGCAGAAATTAAACATTTGCAAGTGGCACCCATCATGTTGAACAAGTACAGGTAACAGTCCATAATATTCACTGTCACTAATCAGACAGTTCATCAGAGTTTATCAGCAGAAATTAAACATTTCCAAGTGGCACCCATCACGTTGAACAAGTGCAGGTAACAGTCCATAATATTCACTATCCCTAATCAGACAGTTTATCAGAGTTCATTAGCGGAAATTAAACATTTCTAAGTGGCACCCATCAATGTTAAACAGGTGCAAGCACGAACAACAGTTTGAAGGCACACACAATTGCTTTTACAAAATTATTATTAATGCTCTTACACTAAACATACAAATTATAACAAACACACAAATGATATCAGATAATTGTCATATTAACTATTACAATACACAAATAACAGTAAACCTATAATATTTGTGGGTGTCAGTGCAAGCCACAACAAACACGTAAAATAATATTTAGGAGATAGGTCGGTACCAATTATTTGGGATTAGGAAAGGAAAACACACAAAACACACGCACTCATCTTTCATCCACATTAAGTGCTACTGTGTAGTTGAACAGTGTTAACTGTGTAAATGCAATTCTGTCAAAGATTTGATGTTCGACATGTGTATCAAGTAGTAGTGGCAGCAATGTATAACAGTCAATAATAGGGTTAGTCAACGTCATAGTCATCATGTCAAGACCAATGTTTGCCAAGCCAAATCAAATGTATGGTTGCTGAACAACTGTCAGTGTGCCAAGATATGCAAATACTTCCTCTCTCCAAAAAAAAAGTATATACTGCTTAGTGATTTAACAAAGTGTGCGTGTAGACAATCTTCCTTCCACTAGAGTGTTCTAGTCTACCATCTTCATCCTCCTTGTTCCATATAAACCAACAAAAAAATATGCTCCTCACTTACTTTACCTCTTATCCACCAAAACTTCAATAATCATCAGCATCACATAAACTTAATACTTCAATAATACCTCTTACGTCGATACATATAAACCTTATCATCAATATCATTTACCTTACCTCTTGTCCACCAAAACTCCAATAATCATCAATTTCACACAATCTCAATACCTCAATAATACCTCTTCAATACGTCGACACATGTAAACCTTATCGCCAATATCATTTCACTTCCATAACAACTCTTTCCTCTAGTCAGTCTCCTCGAACAAGTACAGATAAAATTCTAGTGCAAACTTCAGTTCATGATCCCATACAATCCGAAGACATAATGTCCACACACAACCTCTGTGTAATCCATCTGACCCAAATCTTCTACTCATTATGAATTATAAAATACATTTTGGTTACCTTGTCCATCACTAAATAAAAGAAATGCATACATGACCACTAACAGCCATTAGTTTGAATAATTTTCAGTAAGTAAGTACAAGTACGGAGTATGAATGATTACAAAAGACTTTGAATGAATAAATCGTAATATTTCACAGTGTGTATACCACTTCAAAAATCATGGCAAAACAGAAGCAAACATGTGGAATAATTCTTTTTTTTTTCAAGTGTCACTGCTATTTCAATTGCTCACGAAGAATGCAGTGTAATAACTGTCAATGGTCTAAACCTAGTGTTGGTATGTCATGTCGTTAGCTTCCTTCCTATTAGCATACATTTATACAGCTTCCATAAAACCTCCAGCTCATATGACTTCAATGAAGTTTCTTGTACCAATGTCGTTCATAGCATTATAGCAGTTCATTTTCTTATCTTAAAATATAAGGCACTGAGCGTAAGCAAAACATGCAACAGCGAGTAAATATACCAGTAGAGAACAGAATGTCAACAAGTGGATGTAGCACAATCCCTATAACGAGGCTCTACCAAGCGAACAATCTATAATTAATACCATAGTGTGACCTAAACTCCATGTTCATACACCGCATATCAGCATTTATATATACCAAATTAAAGAGTAGTTATGACAACAAACAGAAATGTATAAATATGCAATCCATACGCAAAGCAGCAAATATGTATCTTACATAATAAACAGGTCATTAGCATCATATTAGCGTAAGCAAATAAATGTTCATATGTAATCTTAATAAGTAAACATGAAGGCGCAAGCAGATAAATCACAAACAATAACTTGCATACATAACCACAGTCAGCACAATTAATCAGGTGACAATTACAATTTAAATAAATAACCACAGCAGGCACATAATAAAAAAAAAATGTGACATCAGTGAAAAAGCAGTGCGGCCAAGCGATGCATAATATACACAAGTAACAACCCTGTTCATTAATCAATCATTGTCAAATGGCTCTGAGCACTATGGGACTTAACTTCTATGGTCATCAGTCCCAATCATTGTCAAAATCAGATAACACAATGTATAAATCACGTAATCGCGAGCAGCAAATTACGTCTAAAGTACGTACCAAAGTGGAAATACGTTACCTGAAAAATAAACTCAGTTAATAGTTACCGTTTTAGTTTATTAGTTTCTTCTTCGAAATTACATTCTACCTGAAATTTTCTCGATAGCAAGTCCTCCTAACGTCGGACACACACAGAATTTACCTGAAGTTCTTAAATATTTTATAAAACCGTATCCTGAAAAATACTGAACGTTAACAACATAATTTACCAAGTCACTATAGCTTTATACAGAATTTAATCAGAGAAATTAGACTGTGTATTTGTTTGCGGCTGTCAGTGCATTCGCACTGAGCGCTCGATCAGCTGTAGGTACGCGTGACGTAGGAAGTAATTGTTTGCGGTCAACGACTGCCTTGTGCGGTGCGCAGACTTGACTGTTGCTTTGAGTTATGTGCCGCCGCCAAAACACGGCGCGGTATCCTAGTACTCTCCGTGTGTTTACGTATAACTGTTAGTTTCTCAAAAGTATGTCATTCCACAAAAATTTTAACGTTCGATATATGATCTATTCCCTTAGAGCGCCGAGATTTAAGAGTTTCTACTTCGACAGTGTTATCATGAATAATTTTGCGAACTCTATATGGACCGTTATAAAGCAGAAAAAATTTGCGACACAAGCCTTTTCCTTTGTGAGACAAACGATTAGACTTAATTAACACCTTTTGACCAACTGACAAAATTTTTAAACTGCCAAGACGTTTAGCTGATTTCTCTCTTTTAGCAGCCGAAGATGCAATATTTTGTAGAGCCAGGTTGACAACTTCAGAATGCCACAGTTTCCGTGAAGGCGGAAAAGGAACGATTTCAGAAATGCGATTTGTCGGTGTTTTATTTTTTAATATCAATATACGCGGTAAAGAAGTTGAATCATTAGGGAGTTCATTCAGAATGTTTTGAAAAATACGAAGATACTGATCCCACGTTCTGTGATTCTGATGACAATAAAGACGACACAATTTATTGATTTCCTTCATCCATCTCTCTGAAGCGTTAGATTGAGGGTGAAAAAGTGAAATAAAAATTGGTTTAATCTTACGACGGCGTAGAGTACGAAGCCAAATTTTCGAGCGAAACTGTGATCCATTATCTGATATAACCTTATCAACATGACCCACTTATTTAAGAAAATGTTTGATGAAAGCGTTAGATATTGAACGAGCTGTTGCTTTGCGTAAAGGTGTAAAACACATACTTTGATGTCAATTCCACTACTACCAAAATGTATGCAAAACCATTAGTAGAACGAACCACTGGACCGAACAAATCGACTGCAGCTATCTCCTTTAATTTCGGTGGAATGATAGGAAACACCGGTGCTCTGTGAGAAATAGTTGGCGGCTTAGCCTTTTGACATAATTTGCATTTGGCAAGAACAAATCGAATACGTTTTTCCATATTACTGAAGTAGCAATTCTCTCGTAATTTATGAAAGCATTTTCTGGGACCAAAGTGCGCATAACTGAAATGTGTATACAAAATCAATTTATTAACCCGCTCATCAGGAATGCAAACTAACCAAACAGACTTGTCGACCGATTTTCGTTTAAAAAGAATACAATTGCGAACTAAATAATACTGTCTAATCGCTACGCTTTCCTTTCTCCTCCACTTCTCCTTAATGTCCTTCCAGATTGGATCCTTGTTTTGTTCCTTAGCGATGTCGTGGAGCGAAGTTGAAACAAAATTTTCAAATGCAACACCTTGAATATACATCAAATAATAACTGTTTTCTTTGCAGTCCTCCCTAGCACTTTGTTTCAAACCCATAGGTGCACGTGATAAAGCATCAGCAATAATATTTTGAGAACCCTGTATGTAAGCAATACTAAAATCAAATTCCTGTAGATACAGCGCCCATCGTGACAATCTTCCATGTGTTAATTTTGTTGACATAAGAAATTCCAGAGCTCGATGATCGGTGTAAACCTTAGTATGTCTGCCATACAAAAATATGCGAAATTTTGTGAAAGCCCAAACAACAGCTAAGGCTTCAAGTTCCGTAATCGAATAACTCTTTTCTGATTTAGAGAGAACATGACTTCCAAATGCAATAGTTTTCTGTACTACAACGCCGTTTTCTTCTATCTCTTGAAATAAGTGTGCACCTAGGCCTTTGTATGATGAGTCCGTCGCCAAACAAAAATCTTTAGATAAATCCGGATGTGAAAGAAGTGGAGCAGCAACTAAAGCATCACGAAGTTGTTCAAATTCTGATTCAGCTTCCTCATCCCAACACCAATTAGAATTCTTTCCAGATACTTCACATAAACGAGGTTTGGCCAAATTGTCCAATCTAACAAAACGTCTAAGAAAATTACAGACACCAAGGAAACTACGAACATCACGCTTTGTAGTAGGAACAGCATAATTACGAATAGCATCTAGTTTCTCTGGATCAGGAAGAATACCTTCTGTAGAAATAATATGACCAAGAAATTTCACCTGAGAACGACCAAATTCAGATTTTTCTAAGTTCACCGTAGTGCCAACTCTGGCAAAAATACGTAATAATGAATCCAAAATTTTGTTATGCTCGCTCCAAGAACGTTTAGCAATAAGAATATCGTCAACATATGAAGTAGTATTGTCACGAAGCTAAACAGGTAAAATTTCGTTTAAATTACGAATGAATGCTGCAGAAGGTATAGTAAGTCCAAACGGTAATTTCCGAAATCACTTTTGGGTAAAATAGTCATATCCGGTTATTCTTTACCGACTCTCTAGATAGAATGATAGTTGAAGAATTGTTTTGATAGATACAAAGAATAGTAAAAGAGTAGGCAGCGGTGCAGAAAACTAAAAGGGAAATAGCACCACTACAGCTCGGGGCCCTGTGCGCGCTATGGCACATATTCACTTAGTGTAGCGAATCCCCTGAGGACTTAAATAGCCACACATAAATTCCATTTTGTGACTTAGTGGCCAATTTGGTGGAAGTGCGTACATAAATTGATCTAACCATGAACATGGATGTATGTCATTCTTAGAATTGCGAAAGATCTTAAATTTCCGAACAGTTAAAAAGTGTTTATAGTCAAAGTTTTCGCCTCGTGGCGACAAAGACCTACCGCGTCTGTCCCAGTCCGAAAGTCGATTAATGTCAAGTTCGCGCGCCTGGCGCTCTCTTGTTGCATCTCGTAAATGAAATAAATTATTATCTTCAAAGCCCTCTGCTATCTGTGATTCTAAACTTCTTCTGCTGTCTTTTCCTACGATTTCGCCTTCAATTTGTTTGACTTGCTTTCGTAATGCCTCAAATTCCCTTTTAACGCGTTCATTAAATTTTCCCTGATTTTCAACATGTGTATTTATGCTCTGGTACTCTTCTGTTTCTGCAAATGGCAATGGAGCTGTATCATCTGAACCTCTGTCCCCATGTAAACTAAGATTTGTCAATTTATCTGAAATCTCCTCAACTCTTTCCGATAAGTCACCTATTTTTTCTTTCTGTTTATTTACGTCTTCCGTAAGTGTCGCGACTCGGGTTTCAGTATTGACACATTTAGTAGTTAACTGTTCATATTGTTGTGTTAGGTTATTTATTCTGTCATTTGGTACGGATTCCTCGATTCTCTCAAATATTTCTTCCTTATTGTGTGCACGTTGTAAATTTAACTCTGAAAATGTTTGTACTATCACGCGATCTCTTTCTTCCTGTTCTCTATCCTGTTCCTTTTGTCTAATTTCTATTGAAATTAATCTATTATTGTGAGCATTCAAAATCGGTTGTACTTCTTCTGTAATTTCTTTCTTTAATTCATCTTTCATATTTTTGAAACATGTCCCTATTCGTGAGTCTAACCATGTTCCCATTGTTTCCATCTCAGTTTTAATTGTTCCTATTGGTGAGTCTAACCGTGTTTCCATTGTTCCCATATCAGTTTCTAATCGTGTTGCCAATGTTCCCATATCTGTTTTTAAATCGGATCCCAAATTTAGTATTGCACTCATCAACTGCTCCATATTAACTGGTTCGAAATTCTTTTCGCTCGTAACATTTCCCGCAAAACCAACTTCTTCCGTCAAAGCTGTAAAGCTATCTTTGTTCAATACTATTCCAGATTCTTCTGCCGTTAATTTCGTATTCTGAAAATTTTTTGATTGTGAAAAGTTTTGAACTGGTTCCCGACTATTTTCCCTACTTATTAAATTATTTTCTACTTCATTATTCATCATCCTGTTCTCCTGTGTTGGCCAGTTCGCCGTGTTAACATTTTCGTCATTCTCCCTATCCATCATTTTTGTCTTTTCATCGATCGCGTAATCATTTACAAGACATACAAAACTCGTCACTATACGAAAATTACACACAATATGACACTTTATCACCGACAATACCATTCACACGAAATGCTTTCCGACAAACACGACTAACGAACAATTGAAATCTTCATAGTTGCACAAAATTGTCAAACCCGTATACAAGACATCAAAAATTAAATTCTGCAAAAATACCATTAGAAGAATGACGAGACAACTACAAATGTTCAATTACCAAATCTACACATGCAATATAGACTACAATTACTAAACTGCTATTTTTACTATCAAAAGAATTCCAAGGGACGATCCGAAGCAGCGGTCGCCACGTGTATGGGGGCTTAATTACTTAGAATGCTAATAATTTTAATTTTTGTCGCTTTATGTCCGGCTACGAAGTCTCGTAACCTGTTGGCCCTGACTAGCATTTTGACTGAACCTGTGACCAAGAAGCGTTGTTACTTAGGAAATTAAAAAAAAAAAAAAATGTTTTTTGCCTTCGTATATATTGACTAGAAATACACTCTGATCATTACAACATCTCCATTCGAACAACATCTGCTGTCTAGCCCATTAAAACAACTGCACACGACATCGCCTCAACTAGTAAAGCTATCGACATCCTCTCAGCAAAGCACTAACCACCACAACTTCTGAACAAGCACTGCCAGTGGAGGCGGCTGAATAATACTCTCTGGCGCAATCTCTGGCGCTGTGACTCAGTGTAGCCACCTTTCACTGTATTTCGGTAGAGCGGATTTATATATGCTCAATTGTGTATGTTATCTACGCTTGTTACACGTGCCCATATGGCAAAGGTTATGAGACTTGCATAACCTGAAACTATTTGTAGACGTTTACTATACGTCGCTGAACTTGTAAATACGAGGAAACTGCTATGGAAAACCGCATAATTGAAAAAGACTAGTCATGATATATTGCCATGTATATAGAAGTGATGAACTATTTATGTTTGAAATTAGTTTACAAACTGTTAAGGCAAAGTCATGTTAAGAATCGTTTGTGTAAAGACTTGTCAACGGACATTTGTTCTACATCACAACTACTTGTGTACGAATATTTGCACATCGCCTGGCAAACTGAGTACATGAAAAAATTGTCATAGTGAAGTGCTCCGACAATTTTGAGTCCATCGCAAATTGACATTTACTGCGCTGCATCTCCGTATTCTGCAAGTCTGAATAGCAAGAACTGGTTCCCTATTGCACCTACGGTCGCTTTGTTCCAAAACGATGAAGACCACTCGACAGGTGGGGGAATTTTGGACGGGTCTTCAGGGAGCAAAATGTTCTCACAAATGAGAGACACACTTACCAGGTCTAACCGAGGGTCGGTAGACGCAATACCAACATAAAACTATTATAAGCGCTCGCGCCACGTTCAAATACTGAAAATCTGTTTTGTGAATGACATGTATGTGTATCGTGCCGTCCAAGGTCCTGCTTCCATGCCTTCACGAACTTATGCTGTGGAATGGGAATCCACCAGTCTTCTATCAGGCGGTGTACGACCTAGGGCAAAAAACAGTTGGAGCAATCTAAGTAAACAGTGTGACCTGTGCAAAAATATAAACTGCGCAAAGAGTGACCGCGCACACGCATCTATATCAAAACTGCGAACTCTGACATTTAACTGCCATAAACAACGCTCACCTTTATAATGTTATCGTATGTTTCCGGTTCATGGAACTGTAAACGACGATACATCGTGAAAAGACGTTATATCTGAAACAAAACAAAAAACAAAAGAACAAAAAACAAATTTCAAGCACAATTCTGTGCGAAAGAGAGTATCAGCAATAAGAATTTGTAATTTCATGTTGACGAATGTTGCAACTTTAGGATTTTGTACCTGTTTTAAATGCTAATCCACATTTGTGAAATCCATGATGATAAAGGTTGTCTCAGTGACGTCTTGTACACATGAACACACGTACTGAGTGTAAACTACGTGTTGCTTCTGAACGGCCGCGCTAGTACTGAACTTTACGCGACTGCGCATTCGCAGTAGACGCAATACCAACATAAAACTATTATAAGCGCTCGCACCACATTCAAATATTTGAAATCTGTTTTGTGTAAATATTATGTTGTGAATGACATGTATGTGTATTTGTAGACTTATGTATGGAATGTGCTTTGGAGTGAGTTGCTCGCCTGCAGGTGTATGATTTCGCCTCGCAACTCAGGGGGCAGTTTAAAGGCACACTTGCATGCTGACTATTAGCACAAAACGTAATTATAAGTAACGAAATAAAGGAATTATTTGAGCATAGATATAGTCCACAGCTGTATGAATATTGTACGCAGCCACTGGAAACATTTGAAGAATTTTCATCCTCAGATGATTGGAAGAAGGGGTACCTTTTGTTTTCTACGTCTTATCCAGATCGGAAGTATTTGGCACACCTCCATTAATACTACATTATTTTATTAATACGTTCAAGAGTTGCAACCAAACGGCACTCGTAACTGCAGAATGTAAGTGCCGTACTTTAACTTGTGTTTCTATTTCAGAATATACTGTTATTACTATCCTATATATGTTTTATTTTGTATCTTTAGTCATTGTGAGATTGTTGGGTGACTTGGCATGGCAAAAGGTTCCATATTTGTAAGCAAAAATTCGTCCAGCTCGATCCACCGTCGTCTTCGGGTGCTGTCGTATTACGAAGTCCGATTTTAGTGAAAACACAGAGAGAATAAACACGGTTAAAAATACTTGAATGGATCTTTAAGAAAAAATGCCATGCTCAAGCGCCGAGAGTTTGTAAGAAACATATTTTACCAATCCGTAAACGTAATTGATCTCTATTTAATATTCATTACCATAATTCATCGCACTGTCTCGATCCAGATACGAACGAGCTAAAAAACTGAAATAAAGTTGGACAAAAATATGGGAACACCGCGAGGAGCGTGATATTGAATCTTTATCCTATCACTAAAGGCGGGAGACCTGCACGACCATATAGCAGCCGTTATAGTTCTGCATTATTCTACTGTGACACTAAGGGTGGTTTGACATAATCAAAGGGAGAATGTAGAGATTAAATTACTCATTTATTTAATAGTTGCATATTGAACCATTATACAATCAAATTGAGTTGGGGGAGGAAAGAATTGAGTTCAGCAGCCTGCCCCAACGTACGTTCATAATAAGCCACGATAGCAGGAGAAAAAGGAATTTTAGGAACGATCGCCGTATTATCAAATGGAGTTCCATTTACTAAAGGAAGGGGTTGCAGGCACGCAACGACCACCACCATGAATCAGCCAAAGACTAAGAAAGATGCTACTGGGGGTGACTCGCTAGGTAGCCTCCTGTACTAAAGGAATAAAGCTAGCAAGACACGGAACTGTTGATACGGGCGGTACTAGTTAACTTTGGCTCGCGAACCGACTACGTTAACGAAACATGAAGGGGCGCCAGACACTCACCACGTGGCGTAGGAAAAGGGGAAAAGTTTTCAAGCTAGGAAGACCTAAATTCTGAGTCAAATTTGGCAAGGATCAACTGAAAGAGCTACTGCCAGACGAAGCGGAAAAGTGAGCTTGAAAGTATACACCTTAGTGCCGTACTGCAAGCTACAGTGACTAACCAACACACTGCGCACATTATGCTCAACTGTACAAGGAAAACTACAGTCTTACAGCTGGCTGGAATGGGCGAGAGGTTCGAGGCGCTTCAGTCTGGAACTGCGCGACCGCTAAGGTCGCTGCTTCGAATCGTGCCTCGGGCATGGATGTGTGTGATGTGCGTAGGTTAGTTAGGTTTAAGTAGTCCTAAGTTATAGGGCACTGATGACCTCCGATGTTAAGTCCCATTGTGCTCAGAGCAGTTTTTTGAACAGTCTTATAACCCGGAAAAATTGCGTAAATCGTAATTTAAGGAACGCACATCAGTAAAATGACCTACAAGATTCCCTCTGGGCCGAAGGGCGGGAGGCTACAGTGCACGTCGGCGCTCATGCTTACTGAAACTCCATCTACTGCCTCTTTGTCCACTATCCACCCGCGGAGGGCGGTTGGCGCCCACCCGCGAAAAACGGGTGCGCACCTGAACTGGCCAATTAGAGGGCCGGAATTTCACAGAGAGGCGACCTCGCGACGTTAAAATCGAGCAGAAATAGCAGTTACGAGGTTGGTAAGGCATATTGCGGAACTGAGAACAGGAGAAACTTTGGCCACTACTGAACATTCAAACGACACCACGTGCTACCGTGGCGATCGGAAAAAGGGATGGAAAACGGGAAGCCATCATGGCTGCTAGGAAGACTGCTGCCCTCGCCCATAAATAAAGAAAATTCCTAGCGCCAAGCTCCTCTCACAGATCAGTGTGAGACAAACTGGAAACATCGTCAAATAAATTTGGCAACCGAATAGGAATTATTAACAGGGCCTGAATTAGTATATTATCGAATACCAGAATGCTGGGATTAGAAATATGAAATACTAGCACTGAATAGTCAATGAAGTGCACGTCTTTGAACACCTAGTTGGGTAGTGAGCTGGACGACCGTGCACCAAGAGTTAGGGGTTGCCTGTACTTTAAGGTTGCACTATACACCATACATTTTCTATCAAAGAGAAAAGTTTGTAAATATATATTACATTATTATTTTAACTATGTACTCTGATTTTGTGATCACAGAATGGCCTGGTGATAGTACTTGGTACTGAAACGGGTAGACAGTGAGAAAAATATATGTTAATGCTTATGGGCTGAGGAAACATTCCGGTAACTTTAGAATGCGGCATTATGCTCCGTGACAAAGTCACATCGATTAAATATCTTGGCGTAACGCTGCAGAGTGAAATGAAATGGAATGAGCACTTCTTGGCAGTATGGAAGGCGAATACTCCACTTCGTTTTATTGGGAGAATTTTGGGAAACTGTAGCTGATCTATAAAGGAAACGGCGTATAGAAAGCTAGTGCGACAAATTCTGGAGTACTGCTCAACTGTGTGGGATCCCCACCGGATCAAATGGTTCAAATGGCTCTGAGCGCTATGGGACTTGACATCTGTGGTCATCAGTCCCCTAGAACGTAGAACTACTTACACCTAACTAAACTAAGGACACCACACACATCCATTCCCGAGGCAGGATTCGAACCTGCGACCATAGCAGTCGCGCGGTTCCGGACTGAGCGCCTAGAACCGCTAGACCACCGCGGCCGGCCACCAGATCAGATTAAACAAAGATACCGAAGCAGTTCAGAGGCGTGTTCCTAGATTTGTTACCGGCAGGTTCGATCAGATCGCCAGTGTTATGGAGATACTTCGTGAAATCCAATGGAAATCCCTGTATGGAAGACGGCGCTCTTTTCGCGAGGCGCTTTTGCGGAAAGCTAGAGAACTGACATTTGAGCCCCAGTGCAGATCAATTCTGCTGCAGCCAACGTGCATTTCGCATAAACCACGAAGATAAAATGGTAGATATGACGGCTGGCATGGAGGCTTTTAGACAATCTGTTTACGGATGGAACAGGAAAGGAAGTGACTAGTGGGGGTAAGTGGTACCCTCCGCCATGCACCGTACCGTGGCTTGAGAGATACGTATGTAAATGTAGATGTAGGTCTAGAAAATAGAAATGTGAGTACTGATTAAACAAATAATATTTCTTACACACAATAGTGTAGTACCTTTTTACATTATTTGATAAAATTAAAATTTTACTGGAATAACGCTTCTTACAGATTTTAACTATGAAAACTGCTCTATTTATACTAATCACGAGTTAAAAATAGTGAGGAATTAACTCACGTCCATATGAACCGAAAAATAAATTATAACAGTAGCTACTCTTTAATTAATGTAACAATAACTAGTTAGTTAGTTAGTTAGTTACATGTTCAATACACCATTTGAACGATTCTTTTATCGGAATAATATGGGCCAACTTAGTTGACAGAATATGTATCCATGATTGGTGTTAACATTAATGAGCACATTATTATTTTTAATCGTATTCGTGCAATTAAGCCTTTTTTTTAATTGGCTACCAGTTTGTGTGTAGAAATTCATCAATGGAATAGGAGTCATCCAGGAGAAGTTATTTTAAATTATATTAGAACCTGCTCAGCTGCCTGTCAGACTTTTTATGTTATTGGGCAAATGATTAAAAAAATTTTGTTGCTGCATGTTGAACTCCTCTCTGATTCACTGAAAGATTTGGCAACGGGTAATAAAAGACATTTTGCCCTCTAGTGTTGTACGTATATACATCATTCTTCTTCTGGAATTGTTATGGAATACTTACTACGAATTTCATTTGTGAATATGTGTACTGTGACAGTGCAGTTAAAACGCCTAGGTCTTTGAAGAATTACGTACATGACGTCTGTGGGTGAACACTAAATATTATACTTACTGCTCGCTTTCGTGACGTCAATCTTTCTAGGCGATGAGTTAACCCATGAATTTATTCCATACGACATTAGCGAGTGGAAATATGCAAAATACGTCAGGAGATCGATGGGTTTGTTTCCAAGATGTACACCAAAAAATTTGTAGCATTCTCCTCTACTTTCAGTCTCCTGCTTATGCGCTATATCAATAAATGTTGGTATGATTCGATTTGTTGCAGAAAACTGAATATAGAGAGTATTTTTTTTTCAAAATTGACGGGAGTTCATTTTCAGTCCACCACATAATAATTATAGGAAAAATGTCATTCACCAACTCTTCTGTGGTGTAATGTCCACCAGTTAGGCCACTGAGCCTTTAACTTCCTTTGAAACTGATCTTCGGGGAAGTTGTGTTAGACGTCTGGAGCAAACGCGTTCTTAATGCAAGAAGGCCGCCTTTGTTCGGCATTTAGCACCCGGAAGGATAGGGGCAAACTATTACCGGCACTGAAGTCAGGAACTGATTTTGGAGTTCCGATGGTAGTCGATAAAGCCTGCGAGCAAGTTGGCCGAGAAAGTAATCCCCGTATCGGATTTCCATTAGGCAGCGGATACCTGGGGCGTTTGCAGCTTCCCTGGTCGCTCGCAGGAAGCAACAGGGCGAAATAATGCGCAGGCCTGCGGCCACCGACCGCTCGCTCCTGCTGTGGTCTCTGAAACAGCCGAGGGAAGCACCCAAACGTCTCTGCGGATGATTCCCAATCACCATGGGTCGCTGGTATTGCTCTTACAAGGAAACCTCACCATCGCACCTCCGTCAGATTTAGTTATAAGTTGGCGCAGTGGATAGGCCTTGAAAAACTGAACACAGATCAATCAAGAAAACAGGAAGACGTTGTGTGGAACTATGAAAAAAATTAGCAAAATATACAAACTGAGTAGTCCATGCGCAAGATAGGCAACATCAAGGATAGTGTGAGCCCAGGAGCGCCGTGGTCCCGTGGATAGGGTGAGCAACTGCGGTACGAGAAGGTCTTGGTTCAAGTCTTACCTCGAGTGAAGAGTTTACTTACTTTATTTTCGCAAAGTTATGATCCGTCCGTTCGTTCACTGACGTCTCTGTTCACTGTAATAAATTTAGTGTCTGTGTTTTGCGACCGGACCGCAAAACCGTGCGATTAGTAGACGAAAGGACGTGCCTCTCCAATGGGAACCGAAAACATTGGATCTGAAGGTCATAGGTCAACCGATTCCTCTACAGGAAAACGCGTCTGATATATCCTATACGACACTGGTGACGGCATGTGCGTCACATGACAGGAATATACTGTCGACCCACCTAACTTGTACACTTGGCGAATGGGTAAAAAGATTCTTCTACCTTCCCCGATTTAGGTTTTCTTGTGGATGTGATAATCACTCCCAAAAAAGTGATGAAAACATAAGAGTTTGTCACATAAACAGCAACAAATGAATGCAACAGTTTCACAGTCGCACAGCTTTCCCTGTGCTTTGTCAAAACATATGTTTTTAACATTTTCAGACTTTTCGGACGGACGTACAGATAATAATTGTCTGAAAATAAGAAATTAAGCTTTTCACTCGAGGGAAGACTTGCAATATGGACCTCTCGTTCCGCAGCTGATCGCGCTAACCACGGCACTCCAATGCTCACACTCTTCTTGATGTTGCCTATCTTGCCCATGGACTACTCAGTTTGTATATTTTGCTTATTTTTTTCGTAGTTCCACACAACTTCTTCCTGTTTTCTCGATTGATCTGTGTTCAGTTTTTAAAGGCTTATCCACTACGCCAACTTATAACTAAATCTGACGGGGGTGCGATGGGTAGGTTCCCTTTTTAGGACAGGCTCTGCTGGTCATAAATATTGGAACACCCCGAAGAGCTGCAAATGACGAGATTTTACTTATTGTGCTTATGCAAAACAGTGGTCCATAAACATAGTTAATTGTCAATTGTTTGCAGGTTTGCAGTTTCACGGTCAACAAGGATGTACGAGGTGCATTCAAGTTCTAAGGCCTCCGATTTTTTTTCTCCGGACTGGAAAGAGATAGAAACATGGGCATTGTTTTAAAATGAGACCGCGTTCATTGTAAATACGTCCCAGAGGTCGCAGCACCGTACGGCAGATGGAATTTGACCGCCAGCGGCGAGAATGAGAACTGTTTTGAATACTTAAATTGGCGACGTTTTCCTTACTTGAACAACGTGCAATCATTCGTTTTCTGAATTTGCGTGGTGTGAAACCAATTGAAATTCATCGACAGTTGAAGGAGACATGTGGTGATGGAGTTATGGACGTGTCGAAAGTGCGTTCGTGGGTGCGACAGTTTAATGAAGGCAGAACATCGTGTGACAACAAACCGAAACAACCTCGGGCTCGCACAAGCCGGTCTGACGACATGATCGAGAAAGTGGAGAGGATTGTTTTGGGGGATCGCCGAATGACTGTTGAACAGATCGCCTCCAGATTTGGCATTTCTGTGGGTTCTGTGCACACAATCTTGCATGACGACCTGAAAACGCGAAAAGTGTCATCCAGGTGGGTGCCACGAATGCTGACGGACGACCACACGGCTGCCCGTGTGGCATGTTGCCAAGCGATGTTGACGCGCAACGACAGCATGAATGGGACTTTCTTTTCGTCGCTTGTGACGATGGATAAGACGTGGATGCCATTTTTCAATCCAGAAACATAGCGCCAGTCAGCTCAATGGAAGTACACAGATTCACCGCCACCAAAAAAATTTCGGGTAACCACCAATGCTGAAAAAATGATGGTGTCCATGTTCTGGGACAGCGAGGGCGTAATCCTTACCCATTGCGTTCCGAAGGGCACTACGGTAACAGGTGCATCCTACGAAAATGTTTTGAAGACCGAATTCCTTCCTGCACTGCAACAAAAACGTCCGGGAAGGGCTGCGCGTGTGCTGTTTCACCTAGACAACGCACCCGCACATCGAGCTAACGTTACGCAACAGTTTCTTCGTGATAACAACTTTGAAGTGATTCCTCATGCTGCCTACTCACCTGACCTGGCTCCTAGTGACTTTTGGCTTTTCCCAACAATGAAAGACACTCTCCGTGGCCGCACATTCACCAGCCGTGCTGCTATTGCCTCAGCGATTTTCCAGTGGTCAAAACAGACTCCTAAAGAAGCCTTCGCCGCTGCCATGGAATCATGGCGTCAGCGTTGTGAAAAATGTGTACGTCTGCAGGGCGATTGCGTCGAGAAGTAACGCCAGTTTCATCGATTTCGGGTGAGTAGTTAATTAGAAAAAAAATCGGAGGCCTTAGAACTTGAATGCACCTCTTATAACAAAAGAAAGGACGCCAACAGTCAGGTTACAGAGGAAGGGGTTGGAATATTATTGAACATCGCTTGTTGCTTTGCAGTCCTTGTAACCAATTTATTGAACATGAGAGCTCTATACTAAAATGTTACAAGCTCAAAAGTAAATATCATCTTTTTTTTAGAACAATACAACAATTTAAGGAACTCAAAGCACAAAGGTCTCTTTACTTCAGAACCAACAAACTTTAAGGAATACAGTTTTACTCAGGCCCCACTTCTATCTTTAGCCACGTTTCAAGACTGTCTTCGCACAATAAGGAAATATATCATACATGAATAAATTACACTTGGTCAGACTGACGTCAGATTGTGGCACAAGCCCGCAAGTGTCGCAATAGACTCACGAAGTATTAGACCTTGGGCACCTGTCCCCGGCCACAACGAGACAAACAAAGTATTGATACAACACACGTAGAAAAGCTCTGTTAGACAATGCAAGGAGACAACAATAAACCTCTGGCCTCCGTCAGCGGTACCACATTCAAGGCAAAAACAAATGGGGGCGTGGCAAAATCCAGAAATTATTAAAGCATGAAACATAAAAGGTATTAAAACCACCTTAACAAATATAAAAGTAGGTCTCAGAAATTAATCGAAACGAGCTGCACGGATACAACAACAAACCTTTCCTCCCTCCCAATGGTACTACACTTACCACAAAAAAAAGAAAAAATTGCAGGTGCTAAAAATTTCTAAAATTATTAAACACAGTAATTTTTGAAACCAAGTTAACGAAAGTAAAACTAACCTTCAAAAAATAACCTTCACAAGCCACCAATCACCTTAATCATCGCTATATAAACGGTTCTGGGCTTACCAGATTGTCTAGACATAATTTAAGCTCGTCACTTATCATTAGAAAACAGCTGCTGGAATAACGTATCAGATATTAAAACCTTCGGGACATTAAACAGTATCTAGCACACTACGTTCTGCAAGGTGACTGTCGTACCATAAAACTCTGATTATACTACTAAGTACAAAACTATGGCTGCCAAGAGGCAGAGCGGGTCTTAGACAGTTGTAAGATAAGGTCGTACCTACAGCCCGCTGGGCCATAAAATCAAAACACAGGTCACAATCATTAAGTCTTAACTTAAAACAGGGTGCGCACAGATTTCGTAAGACTAACACACTCTAACAGACAAACCCATTGCTCTTTGGAAAAGGGCTGAGGACGTGATGGCTGTTCGTGTAGCAAACAACCATTCGATCACCTTGCGGCCGTATGAGAACAAAGTTTAAACCACTCGAGGACGCAGGAACTGAGCTGCTCACAGACATTGCTCACCATGGAGTAAGTGGCGGCAACCTCGGAGCTTTGTTCCCGAGCAGGGAACCCAAGGAAGACGCAGGCCTTATGCAGCCAGAGACAGCAAGACAGCAAGACGGCAAGCACGCCGCGACAACAGCTACAACGCACTGTCACGCAAGGCTGTCTCTCGGCACTCCACTAGAGAATGTCTGAGCCCGAAGAAACAAGTACATTGCCCTTCCACGACTGGTCATACTGACCGCTCGGTTTCAACTTTCCCTTCTCCCCACCGGAAACTGTCTCTCCTGCCCAGAGTCCGCCAACTAAAGGTCCTCTCATGAACAAAAACAGTCTAAAACTCACCGGAAGCTACGTATCGACCACTCCGCAAGGCTCGTGGAGGTTAGCAAATTTAGTACACACTACTACTGCTTATAGACGCAACAACAGCTTACACGTTGACTCGAGCAGAACTTTGATGACAAATACGGGCTCGTCTGTTGACACTGCTGCAACTCAATGTCAGTGATAAGGTAGCACTAAAATAGGTTTAGGGTGGTAAGGTCACAGGCCATGAAAAGCACTATTCGTACTGACAGTTTGTGACATTATTGTTCATATTTTTTAAAAACAAAGTTTGTAAATATTTTATTGAAACTGTTAAAGCAGAAGTAGGGACATCTTGTTTGAAGTGAAATCGATACTGAAACTCTTTGATAAGATTAAAATGAATGTACATATTAAGAATATGGGTATAATATTTACTTTTAAATATTGTAAAGATATCTATTTGTTATAATTATTAAATGTAAAAAGGTGCTATAATGTAATTATGTATGTAATAGTTATTGGCACTCACTTAGGGCTGTATGAGGTAGGTGTAGTATAAAAGATGGGGTAGTTCCGTCAGGAACGGAAAGCTGTGTAAGCTAAGGAAAAGGTTCTGATATTAATGCAGTTGTTGCCACCGAGGCCACCGCCGCTGATCACATTTTAGGTATGTATTATAGTGTGTGCCAGGAAGTTGACATGTGCTTTAAGAATAATAACCATCATCCAAATTAACAATTGTGTCCACCTGGTAATTTATCCCTCTCATAAACCAAGTAGGATCCTAACCTGGTAAATGAAAATTCTGAGTGACCTGTATTCAACCAAGACTGTGAAATCTTTAATATATTGTTGGCAAATCGGTGATTAATTAATGAAATAATTCATGGAAAGTATAACTAAGATATTCATAATTAACATTGCTATTATTTTATGTGTTAAAGTGATTACGTAAGGTTATTCCAGATTCAAAGACCACATTAGATAAATTGTTTGCTGCTTTCACATTACGTATTAATGGAAGGAAATGCTAAGTTGATGATTAATGGTAATAAATTGTAACGTTAAACAGTTTATAGTGAATCAATGAAATGTTAAGTACCAAATACGTTGATGTAGAAACCCCCCTGTCCCAATTTACTTCTGTTTTCATGAAATCAGTCTGTTTGATTAAGCAATTGGGTACTGCAGTTTTGTTTCGAGCGGCTAAACTTTTCTTGTATTGCTGAACCATCTTTTACCTAAACCTGATTGGAAGTCTGTTAGGTAAGTAGGGAGTTGCAATCTTTTCTGCTGTCCTACTCAGCTTCATTACGTGTGCCTAATTAGACTGGTGAATAATAGTGTACCACTAACCGCATACATTGTTATCGATGCAGAACACTAGTCTAACTACTGTTATATGTTATACCTCTGAACTAATGACTCATTTGAAGAAACGAGTTAAAGTCTGATGCTTATTCCTTAGGTTAACACACATTGTTATTACACTTGTTTTTGTGGTTTTGCTGTTCGGATAGGTAAACCAATTCAGAGAATACAAAATACACACAGGTATTACATCTGGGTCTACATATCAGCTCAGTAAATAACACACACAACATAAGGAGGAATACTACAAGTTTCACTGAGTTAGATCTCTCCAGAACTAATGTTTGACAACAAAGAATTTCTGAACAAACAAATCTTATCATTCAATAGAAGAGCAACATTTCAGGAGCAATGGGAAAGCCGCCATATATCTAATTGAATTACTAAATAGCTTTTACTTGTTAGCTTAATCTTCTACCGAAGTTAAACTTCAGAACACAGAAGTTTTTAAAAACTAAATCTCAACATTTAACATAACAAAGGTATCTAATAAACAAATGAGTGGCTCGGCGGACGAGCTGGGGTAACATTTATTTCATGAAAATTCTGAGGCGTTTACATAACAAGTGGACTGTAGCTTGTATTTGTAATAACAGGATAACAAACGATACAGGACTACACTAAGATGATAAAAGACATGGGACAAAGTGTGGTTGTGAATTCCTAAGGGACCAAACTGCTGAGGGCATCGGTCCTTAGACTTACACACTACTTAAACTAAAAACTCTAAGGACAACACTTACACCCATGCCCGAGAGAGGACTCGAACCTCCGGCGGGAGGGGCCGCACGATTAGTGATGACGCCTCTAACCGCACGGCCATTCCGCGCGCCTCATGGGATAGTGATATACAGATGTACAGGGTGTTCGAAAAAGGTACGGCCAAACTTTCAGGAAACATTCCTCACACACAAAGAAAGAAAATACGTTACGTGGACATGTGTCCGGAAACACTTACTTTCCACGTTAGAGCTCATTTTATTACTTCTCTTTATATCACATTAATCATGGAATGGAAACACACAGCAACAGAACGTACCAGCGTGACTTCAAACACTTTGTTACAGGAAATGTTCAAAATGTCCTCCGTTAGCGTGGATACATGCATCCACCCTCCGTCGCATGGAATCCTCGATGCGCTGGTGCAGCCCTGGAGAATGGCGTATTGTATCACAGCCGTGCACAATACGAGCACGAAGAGTCTCTACATTTGGTACCGGGGTTGAGTATATAAGACCTTTCAAATGCCCCCATAAATGAACGTCAAGAGGGTTGAGGTCAGGAGAGCGTGGAGGCCATGGAATTCGTCCGCCTCTACCAATCCATCGGTCACCGAATCTGTTGTTGAGAAGCGTACGAACACTTCGACTGAAATGTGCAGGAGCTCCATCGTGCATGAACCACACGTTGTGTCGTACTTGTAAAGGCTCATGATCTAGCAGCACAAGTAGAGTATCCCGTATGAAATCATAATTGAGCGTAGGTGGAAGAACATGGGGCTCAATCAAGACATCACCAACAATGCCTGCCCAAACGTTCACAGAAAATCTGTGTTGATGACGTGATTGCACAATTGCGTGCGGATTCTCGTGAGCCCACACATGTTGATTGTGAAAATTTACAATTTGATCACGTTGGAATGAAGCCTCATCCGCAAAGAGAACATTTGCACTGAAATGAGGATTGACACATTGTTGGATGAACCATTCGCAGAAGCGTGCCCGTGAAGGCCAATCAGCTGCTGATAGTGCCTGCACACGCTGTACATGGTACGGAAACAACTGGTTCTCCCGTAGCACTCTCCATACAGTGACGTGGTCAACGTTACCTTGTACAGCAGCAACTTCTCTGACGCTGACATAAGGGTTATCGTCGACTGCACGAAGAATTGCCTCGTCCATTGCATGTGTCCTCGTCGTTCTAGGTCTTCCCTAGTCGCGAGTCACACGCTGGAATGTTCCGTGCTCCCTAAGACTAAAATGAGCTCTAACATGGAAATTAAGCGTTTCCGGACACATGTCCACATAACATCTTTTCTTTATTTGTGTGTGAGGAATGTTTCCTGAAAGTTTGGCCGTACCTTTTTGTAACACCCTGTATAGAGGGCTATAGTATCGCGTACACAAGGCGGAAAAATTCTGTGAATTGGTGGAACTGTAATTAATACTCAGGTTATCCATATGGAAAGGTTTTCGACGTGATTATGGCCACACGATGCGAACTGACAGACTCTGAACGCGGTTTGGCTGTGTGAGATAGACGCATAGGACATTCCATTTCGCAAGACGTTTGTGAATTCAGTATTCCGAGATACACAGCGTCGAGGGTTTGTCGAGAACACCAAATTACAGGCATTACCTCTCATAGCGGACAACGCAGTGGCCGAGGGCTTTCACTTAGCGTCCGATAGCAGCGGCTTTTGCGTAGAGTTGTCGTTGCTAAGAGACAAGCAACACTGCGAGAAACCGTTTTAGGAATGAATGTGAGACGTACGACGAAGGTATCTGTTAGGACAGTGTGGCAAAATTAAGCGTTCATGGGCTCTGGCAGCAGACGACCGACGCGAGTGCCTTTGGTAACAGTGCGACATCATCTTCAGCGCTCCCCGTGGGCTCGTGACCAAATCGATTGGACCCTGGACGACTGGGAAACCGCCGGCGGGGTCAGATGAGTTCCGATTTCAGTGGATAAGAGCTGATGGTAGGGCTCTAGTGTGGCGCAGACCCCACGAAGTACTCGACCCAAGTTGTCAACAACCTACAGTGCGGACTGGTGATGGCTCCATAATGGTGCAGGCTAGTTTTACATGGAACTGTCTGAGTTCTCTGGTCGAACTGAACCATCATTGAATAGAACTATGAACGACTGCTTGGAGGCCATATTATTTGCCATTAAAATTGCTACACCACGAAGATGACGTTCTACAGACGCGAAATTTAACCGACAGGAAGAAGATGCTGTCATATGCAAATGATTAGCTTCTCAGAGCATTCACACAAGGCTGGCGCCGGTGGCGAAATTTACAACGTGCTGACA
Source organism: Schistocerca piceifrons (assembly GCF_021461385.2). Lineage (NCBI taxonomy): Eukaryota > Metazoa > Arthropoda > Insecta > Orthoptera > Acrididae > Schistocerca > Schistocerca piceifrons. Next base: position 1,185,757,400 of record NC_060138.1, on the reverse strand, counting down.
TAAGGAAAGTTTCCAACCGATTTCTCATACGCAAACAGCAGTTGACCGGCGTTGCCTGGTGAAACGTTGTTGTGATGCCTCGTGTAGGGAGGAGAAATGCGTACCATCAGCTTCCGACTTTGATAAAGGTCGCATTGTAGCCTATCGCGATTGCGGTTTATCGTATCGCGACATTGCTGCTCGCGTTGGTCGAGATACATCGACTGTTAGCAGAATATGGAATCTGTGGGTTCAGGAGGGTAATACGGAACGCCGCGCTGGATCCCAACGGCCTCGTATCACTAGCAGTCGAGATGACAGGCCTGTTATCCGCGTGGCTGTAACGGATCGTGCAGCCACGTCTCGATCCCTGAGTCAACAGATGGGGACGTTTGCAAGACAACAACCATCTGCACGAACAGTTCGACGAGGTTTGCAGCAGCATGGACTACAAGCTCGGAGACCATGGCTGCGGTTACCCTTGACGCTGCATCACAGACACGAGCGCCTGCGATGGTTTACTCAACGACGAGCCTGGGTGCACGAATGGCAAAACGTCATTTTTTCGAATGAATCCAGGTTGTGTTTACAGCATCATGATGGTCGCATCCGTGTTTGGCGACATCGCGGTGAACGCACTTTGGAAGCGTGTATTCGTCATCGCCATACTGGCGTATCACCCGGCGTGATGGTATGGGGTGCCATTGATTACACGTCTCGGTCCCCTCTTGTTCGCATTGACGGCACTTTGAACAGTGGACGTTACATTTCAGATGTGTTACGACCCGTGGCTCTTCCCTTCATTCGATATCTGCAAACCCTGCTTTTCAGCAGGATAATGCACGACCACATGTTGCAGGTCCTGTGCGGGACTTTCTGAGTACAGAAAATGTTCGACTGCTGCCCTGGCCAGCACATTCTCCAGATCTCTCTCCAATTGAAGATGTCTGATCAATGGTGGTCGAGCAACTGGCTCGTCACAATACGCCAGTCACCACTCATGATGAACTGTGGTATCGTGTTGAAACTGCATGGACAGCTGTACCTGTAGACGCCATCCAAGCTCTGTTAGACTCAATGCCCAGTCGTATGAAGGCCGTTATTACGGCCAGAGGTGGTTGTTCTGGGTACTGATTTCTCAGGATGTGTGCACCCAAATTGCGTGAAAATGTAATCACGTGTCAGTTCTAGTATAATATATTTGTCCAATAAATACCCATTTATAATCTGCATTTCTTCTTGGTGTAGCAATTTTAATGGACAGTAGTGTATTAGCAACTGTTCATGGACTTAACGTGCCCAAACAAGGGTATCATGTCACCTGTCCATAATTGTTTGCAAGTGGTTTGAAGAACATTCTGGACAACTAAAATGAATCATCTGACCTTCCAGGTCACCTGACATGAATTCAACATTAATGAGACGTAATTGGGAGTTTGGATGGCGCAAAAAATCCTGCTACGGCAACACTTCCGCAATTATGGACAGCTATAACAGCAGCATGGTTCACTATTTCTGCAGGGGACTTGAGTCTATGCCACGTCTAGCTGCTGCACTACGCAGAGAAAAAAAGGAAATCCGACACCATATTAAGAGGTGTCCCATACGTCTTGTTACCTCACTACATAACAGAGGGAAAAACACAATCTAAAAAGAAAATTACATTGATAAAACGCCAAACACATGAGACGTTATGTGATAGTGTGTGTGGATTCCTAAGGGACCAAACCGCTGAGGTCATCGGTCTTTAGACTTATACACTACTTGAACTAACTTATGCTAAGAACAACACACACACCCATGCCCGAGGGAGGACTCGAACCTCCAGCGAAATCCGTGACACGGCGTCTCAAACCGCGCGGCGAGACGTTATCAAAGATCCACGAGCTGAGGTGGCTGATTAAAATATTGAACACTTTTCTCAACAGTTAGCAGCTGACAAAGAGGAAGACAACCAAGCATGTAAACTTTTAACTATAATAGGCAGAAAATGCAAATGTTCAGCGTTAGTCTTCGCTTGAAGTACAATGCAAGTGTAACATAAATATATATGAAGATGGTATCTGTTCTTTCTGACTGTCCGAAAGAACAGATACCTTCTTCTTGTATACATATAGTTAAGGTTCACCGGCCATTTGACCATATTCTTCTGTGCGGATGCACTAACACTGCCCGAACTCTTAAGTGAATCGGCAAAAAGCCGCGAGTAATGAGTATAATGGGTAGGGCCACTATGAGTATAGTTCGGGACAATAAGTTGGGAATGTGGGTCTCACGGGAGGCGTGCCAGAGACAAGTTCCTGCAGTCGTATCATCCTCCGTCTCCTCAGTGGCTCAGAGGGATATAGCGACTGCCATGTAAGCAGGGGATTCGGTCTTCGATTCCCGGTCGGGGCACACATTTGCAACTGTCCCCGCTGACGTATATCAACGCCTAGGGGTATTCATTGCATTGTAATTTCATTGTAACATAAATTTTCCACCGAATAATTATTTTTATGTGATCGGCCCTGAGTAATGATAGCATAGCCTTCAATGCCCTGATCCAAGATCAATGCGCTAAATCTGACTTCCTCCTGAAAGCGGTGCACTAAGTTAGCAGCCAGTCCAGGGCTGCAGGAACGCACCAGAAGTAAAAAGGAGCGCACAGGTCAATCACTTGTTCATCAACCATGGTGACGGGCGAATAGTGGTCAATCTCCCGACAATCCATCAGACCTGTCAAAACAGTCCAACCCCCCCAGTCTACTGGTAGCTCAGGACAGCATTGGCAACATGTGATCTTGCATTGTCTTGTTGGAGGATAAAGTCATGGAGACCTCGAAGATAGAGGACAGCCACCAGCCTACAGAGTACCACCTGCTGTCCACTTTACCGGTTCTGCAAATGTATGTCGTGTATTGAGAGACATCCAACACATTTTTGTCAGGTGCTGAGCCCGTATGACGATGACGAATCCCATATGCCGACTTTCGCTCTCCTCGCAGCTCGCATACACTGACAGGCCCATTACGGTCCTGTATGCAGTAGCGGCACTGGTCAGAACAGATGACGTGGTATCACTCGTGTATGCACTGTCGTGATGCAAAGGTAAACCGCAACAATAAGCAGTCTGCTGGCAGTCGGTGCTGCTCCAGATGTTACCACACTGTGGGTGTATATACTTGTCTTGTTGCAAACTAGTCCAATTACTGACGAGATACATGACGTAATCATGTGATTCCGCACGGTTAAGCAAACAATGTTGCTCTGGGGAATTACTCGCTCGGAGCTGTTGATATGCTGTATGGCGTTGTGTACTGCTTCCTGAACACTGTTACCGTTTTCGCGTGGCTGTAGACCAACGCAAGCAGCAATACAGCCGAACTATGGCCGTCTCCATAAAACACGATCGTATCGCTTTTTGATACCAACAGTTGCCAGTAGTCGTTTCTCCTTGCATGATCTTCGCAAAAGCAATCGAAAATTTAGCATGATTTTTGAATGGGATACTACGTAACCTTTCTCTGTATACAAAATATAGATGACGTTACTCCTACCTACTTCGTGCATTTGCCGAGGCATGATAATAATTTGGATGCCAAAGCATCTAGTACATTTCATGCTAATTTTACGTTTTATGGATTTCTTCACTTTGACGATGCAATGGTAATGGGCAAAACTTTAGAAAGTCTTTTAATTTCTCTTGAGAATAAACCCTGTTCGAACTGCACAACGATTTGATATGCACAAAAATGTTATTCTCGGTTTAACTTCTTTGACCTCTTACTCCTATTCCACGCTTAATAAAAGATAGCAGAGATGTTTGTTTCACAGGAAATCTGTGATACCTTTGCATCGTGGAAAATACTTGCTTCTTAAAGAAAGACATTAATTTCAAAGCACATGTCTGAAGTTGCTATTGCAATGAAGAATACTGTGAAAGATTTTTGTGCCATGGGTGAATATGCAGCTATTATTCGCATGTATTTACATTTGAAAGCTTCGTGCTCTCTTTTAGAAATGCATAAGGGCGAAACAGGAATATAAAGCCGATCACTAGAAAAGCAAGAAACATATTCTGCATGTTTTCAATTGCGCACACTTTGGCTTATTTTTCTTTATTATACAAGCAGGTGAGGAAAACAGACACAAAGTTAGCGTAGGAATAGAATTGCAAGGAATATATACACTCCTGGAAATGGAAAAAAGAACACACTGACACCGGTGTGTCAGACCCACCATACTTGCTCCGGACACTGCGAGAGGGCTGTACAAGCAATGATCACACGCACGGCACAGCGGACACACCAGGAACCGCGGTGTTGGCCGTCGAATGGCGCTAGCTGCGCAGCATTTGTGCACCGCTGCCGTCAGTGTCAGCCAGTTTGCCGTGGCATACGGAGCTCCATCGCAGTCTTTAACACTGGTAGCATGCCGCGACAGCGTGGACGTAAACCGTATGTGCAGTTGACGGACTTTGAGCGAGGGCGTATAGTGGGCATGCAGGAGGCCGGGTGGACGTACCGCCGAATTGCTCAACACGTGGGGCGTGAGGTCTCCACAGTACATCGATGTTGTCGCCAGTGGTCGGCGGAAGGTGCACGTGCCCGTCGACCTGGGACCGGACCGCAGCGACGCACGGATGCACGCCAAGACCGTAGGATCCTACGCAGTGCCGTAGGGGACCGCACCGCCACTTCCCAGCAAATTAGGGACACTGTTGCTCCTGGGGTATCGGCGAGGACCATTCGCAACCGTCTCCATGAAGCTGGGCTACGGTCCCGCACACCGTTAGGCCGTCTTCCGCTCACGCCCCAACATCGTGCAGCCCGACTCCAGTGGTGTCGCGACAGGCGTGAATGGAGGGACGAATGGAGACGTGTCGTCTTCAGCGATGAGAGTCGCTTCTGCCTTGGTGCCAATGATGGTCGTATGCGTGTTTGGCGCCGTGCAGGTGAGCGCCACAATCAGGACTGCATACGACCGAGGCACACAGGGCCAACACCCGGCATCATGGTGTGGGGAGCGATCTCCTACACTGGCCGTACACCACTGGTGATCGTCGAGGGGACACTGAATAGTGCACGGTACATCCAAACCGTCATCGAACCCATCGTTCTACCATTCCTAGACCGGCAAGGGAACTTGCTGTTCCAACAGGACAATGCACGTCCGCGTGTATCCCGTGCCACCCAACGTGCTCTAGAAGGTGTAAGTCAACTACCCTGGCCAGCAAGATCTCCGGATCTGTCCCCCATTGAGCATGTTTGGGACTGGATGAAGCGTCGTCTCACGCGGTCTGCACGTCCAGCACGAACGCTGGTCCAACTGAGGCGCCAGGTGGAAATGGCATGGCAAGCCGTTCCACAGGACTACATCCAGCATCTCTACGATCGTCTCCATGGGAGAATAGCAGCCTGCATTGCTGTGAAAGGTGGATATACACTGTACTAGTGCCGACATTGTGCATGCTCTGTTGCCTGTGTCTATGTGCCTGTGGTTCTGTAAGTGTGATCATGTGATGTATCTGACCCCAGGAATGTGTCAATAAAGTTTCCCCTTCCTGGGACAATGAATTCACGGTGTTCTTATTTCAATTTCCAGGAGTGTATAAAAGCTTTGAGGTTTATTGACGACAGAGCAGTTGTGTCACCAAAGGACTTGGAAGAGCAGTTGAACGGAATGGGCCATTACTGAAAGGAGGGTATAAGATGAACATCAGTAAAAATGAAACGAGGATAATGGACTGTAGTCGAATTAAATAAGGTGATGCTCAGGGAAGTAGATAGGAAACGAGATACTTAAATTAGTAGATGGCAGCTAAATAATTGATGATAGCCGAAGTAGACAGGATATAAAATGTGAACTGGCAATGGCAAGGGAGTCATTTTCAAAGAAGAGAAATTTGTTAGCATCAAGTGTAGGTTGACGTGTCAGTTGCGTACAGATTGTAGTGTGTGGCCGATACCATTAGCTTTCCTTCCAGATCAGCATCACACACGTCTGTGCAGCCATGGTAAAACTGTTGACGCCGTTTTACTGTGGATGGGCGCGACACTGTTTTGTCCCATACACCGCCATGATTTTAGGGTGAATTTCTGTGAAGTTTACACGTTTTTCCGCACAAGCATCGTACTGTACCATCCTGCGTGCTTCAACTTTGGACAACGTTTCAATCGTCGAGCCATTTCACTGCCACACTGTGTTAACGGTACCGCAGCAGAACTGTCTCTGCAATAGACTCAAAACATAACATCTCTTCCCCCAATGTGTCGCTATTGTTGCGCAGTGGTCTTAGCATGATACGATATCTGTAACCTACTTTTGAAGTCCCCTTGTAATTCGTCTGCATTCATTTATTCTTGCTCCATTCAGTCCGTTATTTTAAAACAGCACACTGTTTAGCAGCACTAGCTAGTTTCAAGAGCTGCTCATTCTCAAGCACGTTCCACGTACGTAATAAACCAGCTCATTTAACTGGCAGCGAAAATGCAGTATGTTCTACAAATTTGAATACAGACAACATACTCGCAACGGATGAGGATACATTAACACCGTTAGTAAGAAGAAACAGACGCCACTGCCATGCTCAGCTACGCATAGGATGTGATTTCTGTTTTTTACTCTTTAGGTGGCTGTTGTATTCACACGTATTATGGATTTGAGAATCATCCACGCTCCAACCAGGTTAGAAGCGAATCTTCTGTGAACAGTGATTAACAGTTTCAGTTAATTAAGGAGGGGCACCACTAAAACATCAAAAACTAGTGTTATGTGAGCTTGTTTATCAACAATCACTCTCAACCGGCTTCCAGAACCTGGATTAATATGGAAAGGTCTCGGATCTGTGTACGACTCTAAAATGGTGCTCTGTTATTGCACAAGACTCTAAATTTGGTAATTTCGTCTCTAAGAAGAAAGTAATAGAGCAAATTACATCCAGATGAAAGACCAGGTAACCACCATGAACTAGCCACCAATATTGTGCCATCACTTCAGCATAATCTGAAAGGTCAGATTTATGTTAAAGTATGAACCAGTATATTTAAGTGTTGTTTAATTTGGAATAATAAGTCAAATTATGTTAAACTGGGTGTCCAATCCTTGAATTGGTTCCTCTCATCATACCTCTTATGATCCATTCCACATAATTACTAACATCCGAGTACCCTGTATGTGAAAAACGTTTGAAAATAAGTGATTGTTTGTGTTGCTTAATTCTGAATGCAACAAGATATATAGTAATACTGTGGGTTTCATTGAAATCATGGGAGGTAGTTAATATTCCATTAATGAAAATCTCCATAATGTTTGATTTGCTTTAATTCAAAGTATTTGTGCTTCAAAGATTAACTGCATTTAATTCTGTAAGTGAAAATTACTAGTTGTGCTCATGACAAAAGGAAGCACGTTATTTTGGGGTTAGTGAGAGTAAAATGCATTTAATGTCATACATAAGAACCTGTATAAAAGATCACCAGCATTAACTGTTTTACAAGTCCTGCAAGGTAATGGAAATTTGTTAAAGAGTAATACCTAAATTTGCATCTTACAAATCGTCTCAGAAAAGTGTGTTTAGTTGGGAATCTCCACTTTAGTGTTTCTTAATATGAAGAAACATTCTTGATCAATGAATTTATTAATTCCATTATGAAGTAATTCTAGAGTTTTGTGTGCTTTGTGTAGTAAAAATAGGAGAGGCAGTTTGAGGACGCCCACCTAAGTCTTTGGCAATGAAAGATAAGGTTACTGTAATTGCTTTTATTCATAAAAATAGAAATAAGATTGCTTCATAGAGAGTGTAAGAATCCTACTGCCAGTGACTTATAATTATCTTTGTACTATATGAAAAGTAACTATTGAAACAGGACCATGCCCACGTGCAATTTTGGTTTAGTAGTGCCTTTCACAACATTTGATGATAATATAATTTATATATGACAAAAGTATTACCATTGAGAAGAGATAAAGTGTCAATTGTTCCTGTGAGAGCTTGCACATACTATTTATAGCTGTTGGTGTTCACTGTAGCACTTAACTGATTATAGTAAAGTTTCATTGCACTTCTGTGGGAAAGAAGTAATGGTAGCTTTCCTTTACCAAAGTTCAATACAGATTCTTTAAAAGTAATGTTCATATCACTATGCCTAATTAGCATGGTGACCATATTATATTTCATTTAAGTAAACTTGGTTACTTAAGAAATTTTCCAAATTTCAATCTTTAGCTTTCTGGTTTCTACTGTTGTATTAAATTCAGGTTCGATAATCCAAACCAATTAGGCAACTCACGGTCAATTTACTCAAATCCTCCGTCAGGGTAGCATTTTATGCATCTTAATACCATATTTGGTAATATGCATTATGCCGGTATAATAAACAGCGCAATATAGTGTTGTATTTGACTTTTCCCGTTACAGTACTATCTGTTGGGCAGTAAGTGTATAAAATAAATAGGCGTCTGAGGTGGTATCTGGGGCTCTTGAAGGCCAGAGAAGTAACTGGACATCATGCAGACAGTTCGTAGAAAAAAGCGCAATGTGTGGGAGATCGTAGTGCCTTTAAAAATGATACCATGGTGCTGTCGCACGAGAGGGAAACGTTAGAACCCAGGATACCCGTGGGAGTCATTGGATCGCCAGAGTAAATAATTCACTACCAGATCAAAAACCAGCTAAAGGTTTAACATATTATGAAATGAAGGCTATTGGAACCTAACACAAATTTTCTTTTTAAGACATGAAAGATGGTTCAGAGATTAAATAAAGTAATTTCATTTCCCTAAACAAATATACCATTGTAGTAGATGGTGCACCACTGCCGAAGAATGCCTTAACCGTCCAAATGTTGATTAATGAACTATAAACAATTATAGGATTTTATTGCCATAAGATTCTTTTACTGAAGAATTAATTATATCTTCGTGATAGCTTTAACATCTTATACGGCACTTACTTGTGTAGATCTCAAAATACACTGTAAAAATTTTTTTTAAGAAAAGTGACGCACCACAAAGGATTGTTCGAACGTGGCGAAAATCTGTAGATGCGATGTGCGTGACCAGACAAACAAACGATTAAAATTCTAAAATATTGGGTGACTTATTGTAGAGAAAGACCTTCAGTAACTGAGTAAGTCAATAAGGTGTTGGTCCACCCCTATCCCTCATAAAGACGTTATTCGACTTGGCATTGATTGATAGAGGGTTTAGATATCTACCTGAGTGATAACGTGCCAAATTCTGACTAATTGGCTCCTAACATTATCAAAACCCCCCCAGTCGTTGGAGGGGACCATGCCCGTAATGCCGCAAATCGCCTGAATTGGAGAGATATCTGGCGATATTGCTGGCCACGATAGGAATTGGCAAACACGAAGATAAGAAGGAGTAACTCTCGCTTAGTGTGGGCGGGCGTTACCTTAGCATGGTATGAAGGGGAAAAAAACTGGTCGTAGAATATCGTCGACGCACCGCGGTGGACGATCAAGAACGAAGTGCTCGTATTAAGAAGGGTGTAAGACAAGGCTGTAGCCTTTCGCCCCTACTCTTCAATCTGTACATCGAGGAAGCAATGATGGAAATATAAGAAAGGATCAGGAGTGGAATTAAAATGCAAGGTGAAAGGATATCAATGATACGATTCGCTGATGACATTGCTATCCTGAGTGAAACTGAAGAAGAATTAAATGATCTGCTGAACGGAATGAACAGTCTAATGAGTACACAGTATGGTTTGAGAGTAAATCGGAGAAAGACGAAGCTAATGAGAAGTAGTAGAAATGAGAACAGCGAGAAACTTAACATCAGGATTGATGGTCACGAAGTCAATGAAGTTAAGGAATTCTGCTACCTAGGCAGTAAAATAACCAATGACGGACGGAGCAAGGAGGACATCAAAAGCAGACTCGCTATGGCAAAAAAGGCATTTCTGGCCAAGAGAAGTCTACTAATATCAAATACCGGCCTTAATTTGAGGAAGAAATTTCTGAGGCTGTGCGTCTGGAGTACAGCATTGTATGGTAGTGAAACATGGACTGTGGGAAAACCGGAACAGAAGAGAATCGAAGCATTTGAGATGTGGTGCTAGAGACGAATGTTGAAAATTAGGTGGACTGATAAGGTAAGGAATGAAGAGGTTCTACGCAGAATCGGAGAGGAAAGGAATATGTGGAAAACACTGATAAGGAGAAGGGACAGGATGATAGGACATCTGCTAAGACATGAGGGAATGACTTCCATGGTATTAGAGGAAGACAGAGATTGGAATACGTCAAGCAAATAATTGAGGACGTAGGTTGCAAGTGCTACTCTGAGATGAAGAGGTTAGCACATGGAAGGAACTCGTGGCGGGCCGCATCAAACCAGTCAGTAGACTGATGACCAAAAACAAAAACCGCGGTGCTGTTAGGGCGCCGCCATCCCAGATCATCACTAATGGTTGTCGGGTCTTATGGCGCGTGACAGTCAGGTTGGCAACCTACCTCTGTCTGTGAGGTCTCCAGATACATCTTGATCGGTCACTGGGCCTGGAATTTTATTGACTGGAGTAGAATGGTCTTCATTGATAAGTCCTGGTTCGAAGTAAGCCCCAATGACCAGTGAGGGCATGGCCGGAGATACCCTAGACAGCAATGAATACCAACCTGATTGTCACTTCCATATGGCCGTCAAGCATGATTGACGTCTAGGGTGCCTTTTCATTTCATACTAGGACCCCTTTGGTTGTCACCCAAGACACACATATAGCACATCGATATGTCAACAATATTTCACGACCCGTTTTGTTGCCCTTCATGGCAAGCCATCCTAATATTTCAGGAAGGTAGTGCCCACCTGCACATGGCAAGAGGTTCTACTTCTTGTCTTCGTACTTGTCAAATCCCACTTGGTCAGCCAAGTCACCAGATCCCTCTGCGAGTGAGAACGTTTGGAGCATTAAGGACAGGGCGCTCACACTAGCTCGGGATTTTGATGCACTAACGCACTAATTGGACTCATCTGGCACGATATCACTCAGCATATCCTACAACCGTGACGATCAATGCCAAGCCGAATAAGCGCTTACTTAAGGGTCAGAGGTGGGCCAATGCATTATTGACTTGTTCAGTTTGTTAAGTTCTTTCTCTCGAATAAATCATCCAACTTCTCTGGAATTGTTCAAATGGTTCAAATGGCTCTGAGCACTATGGGACTTAACAGCTGTGGTCATCAGTCCCCTAGAACTTAGAATTACTTAAACCTAACTAACCTAAGGACATCACACACATCCATGCCCGAGGCAGGATTCGAACCTGCGACCGTAGCAGTCGCGCGGTTCCGGACTGCGCGCCTAGAACCGCGAGACCACCGCGGCCGGCAGCCTCTGGAATTGTAATCATTTGTTTGGCTGTATATGCGTTTCAGCCTACCGATTTGCGTCCCATTCGAGCAATTCCTTCAAGCTGCGCCGGTTTTTCGTCTTAGAGTGTACTTACAGATTCTGCTCGCTCACGTCTCAAAACAATACAAACAGTTAACAGTGCCGGAAAGCGATTATGGCTGTCTCTAGAGCTTATTCCTTGGTTTGAGTCTATATTCGGTCAGTATATTGATACAGCGGCTGGAAAGAACGACATGTATGTACGCTATCATCAAGGTACAATAATATCACCTGGTATAAGAAAAAGAGTTCACGTAAGACACATGTCTAATAATAAATCGATCATGAAGCAATAACGTCGCGTGTACCGATATGTGAAAAGATATCTCAGAAAATCTGTGAGCCGTTTCGAACGGACGTGCTGGGCTTTGTGTTGATTATTTTGGAAACGTAAAAGGAATCTGGAAAATAAGCAATAACTTCGTCCTAACATTTCTTCCAATGGAATCGATCATTATTTGCAATTGATACGGGAGTTCTGATCATAGCAACGTCTTAATTCGTTCAGTGTTTCTCCACATACGCTGAGGTTTACAGGAGCTGAACTGCAGACCAGGTGGCCTACATGTGCTACTATAATAATGGTCTCGTTAGAAAGCAATTTGTGGCAGGCTGTTGTTTAATTCCTGGAAGATGGCGTGGCGGCCACGGCGCGCAAACTCATTAGCAGAAATTGCTGAATCGGAAGCTGTTTCCAAGTCCACTGAGCCCTTCTCACAAAAAAAGGGAAAAGGAAGGGGGGGGGGGGGGGGGGAAGCAGGCAGCAGGTGGCAGGTAGCGCCTGGGGCAATTGAGTACCCTGGTGGGGCAATGTCCGCCTTATTATTACAAATTAAGTCCGCTGCTATGTCCGCAGTTAGAATGGGGTCCACCGTGCCAGGCCAGCGGCAACTTCCCGCCTGTGCAGAACTTTTGCCCCCTAACGACCGCCCCTTCTATTTTTCACGCTGCTTGAGGTCTGAAAGTAGTGCCACGCTAATAAGCCGGTCATATACTTGTCCATCCTTCGCAGCAGGTAAACTCGTAATGCTCCACTCACTCTTTTTGTACCTTTGACGCTAGAGAAAATATGAGAAAATTTTTACCACGTAACTAACTGTTTCTGCTACGATTGTGAGCAACGACGTGAGCAGTGTAACATCGATATAGTCCTTCTAGATTTCAAGAAATATTTGTAAGCTCTGACACAATGATTTAATTCAGAAACTGTCAAAAACAGGCATTCCAGGACAGATTATCTACATCACTGATACATTCTTGTGGTAGAAACAACTCTCTGTAAATCTTGATGCAGTAATTTACCAACAGCCGTATGTATTGTAGAAATTTATTTTATGAACTTCTTATGTGCTACCAGTTTCGGCAGTACATTGATGCCATCTTCAGGTCCCATGCGTTATAGTCGTAAAATCGCTATACACAGAAGGAGCCATATAAATGGATCCGTGAATCAAATCGCCTGGCCACCAGAGCTGTTACATAGCGATCTGATTCACGAATCCAGTTATATGGCTCCTTCCGTGTATAGCGATTTGACGGCTATGACGTGTGGGGCCTGAAGATGGCATCAATGTAAAGCCGAAACTGGTTTCACATAGGAAGTTTATAAAATAAACGCCTACAATACATATGGTTGTTGGTAACTTATTGCATCAAGAAATATGTGCCAGCTATTGTCCCACAGTCCATAATGGATCAAAGATGAACTCTCTGTAAGACCAGGCTGCTATTACTGAAAGTTTCTGCCGGATTTGAAATGTGTGACGCACTGATTCTCAAACACAGAAGCCTTTTGTGGCAGACGTTCGCACCCGTCGAGCGACTCTGGATCCTGCACACTATTCGCAAGTAAGTTCCATAACATCGCACACTTGCTGAGTAATTGATTAGTTCTGGAAACAATCGCCTAGGCTATAACTAAGTCATTCCTTCGTAACAATCTAGTCACCAAAGGAGTGCAGGAGAGATTTTGAGAAGTTTTGAAAGCAGGAGAGAGGTACTGGAAGAAGCAAAGCTGTGAGACCTGCTAGTGAAGCGTGTCCAGATGGCTCATTCAGTAAGACCAATATCCACTAAGGTAGTGGGTCCCAACCTGCGAGTAATTAGCACTGAGTGGTACAATGAAGATTTCTGAGGGGTAAAAACTAAATGATTCATTTCTTTTCAGTCATGAAACTAAATTATTTTCGAAGGATCATTATTACTACCACAATTTTATAAGTCTTTAATATTGATTATAAGAGTTATCAATAATTACATTTTCTCAATTAGCAGCATTAATGCGGTGGAGTTTACAGGTTCCTATATAGTCCACCCACAACACAAGTATGTTGTGCTTTGTCCCGTACATCACTGATGATAAAAGTGAGACATATACGTAAGAAATGCTAAATATGTCAAGAAAATTTCCTCTGCAAGTTGCTGACAGTACCTGGAGTAGCCGAGAAATTGCTTCATTACTCGCTTCGAAACAGATACGTGAGTACTGTCAGTGCTACATAGAAGTAGCTACTTAAGGACTTCTATAGTGCTGTACACAGTTATTATTGTTTTTAGAAAAGTTAGATACAAAGCATTAACGGCCTGAAGTCGTCCAATTTCTGCCAGTTCAGATGGAAGGAGTGCAGCAATGAAGTGATTTACGGACAGTAAATATAATGCACGCATGTGAACTTGTCCGATTTTGAATGGGGTTGCAGTGTGGAGGTCAAGGAGGTGCCGCAATGAAGAGGAGTAAAGCAGGGGAAGTATGTTTTGTACCAAATGTGTCTACCCTCATTCTGCATAGTTACCTTTCTTATCAGAGGAGTAATCGTGGGTAGCATTTTTGATGCACCATGAATTGCTTCATCATTCATTCCTCACACACACATACACACACACACACACACACACACACACACACACACACACACACACCTTTCATCATTTTGAAAACAGAAGTGTGCCAAGAAAAGTCATTCATTCTACAGTTCATTACGTGCAACAGTTGACGATAATATGGAGGGTGGCAACAGACAGCACAGCGGGGGGAGGGGTGAGGGAGGAGGGGGGGAGTACTAGCCAATGTCAGACTGCACTCATGAATGATGGTCTAAGAAAGGTTGGGAACCACTGAATCAGGGTCTACGTTCCAGATTCAGGCTCCTGACCTGGACACGGTTTTAATCTGCCAAGAAGTCCCCCAACAGTATATACCCCGATACAGAGCGAAATATTCAATCTGAAGCTATGATAGTACAATCAAGAATGCTGCTATTTGGATCCTACCAGACTCAGTGACTAGTCTCGTATTGTATACGTCGCGCGCCAGCGATGTACCTGAGTTGACGAACAGTATTTTCTCTTACAAGCCGACGACACCGTTTAGTTTATAATCTGTTAGAAGTTTAATTTAACTGGTTTACGTATATCTAGAGGCCATTAACAGTTAGTAAAAATTCTGTAAGCTTCAAATTAGCATCAATGAAGGTATTACGGTCACGTTTGCTTTCTAACTGATTTTATCAACCACCCAGTCCTCTTTGGAAGCTTTATCCGTGCATTCAACCAGCTCCATGCAAGACCACGAATGAAGGGAATGTCCAGTAAATGTTAAACAGCCTTCGGTACCCCTTAAAAGATATTTTGGTAAACCTCCACTAGCAAATCATCCGCTCACAGAGTAATATTGGCGGGTTGGGATACATGGAAACGTACGCACGTGCATGCACACTGAGAGAGTGAGAGAGAGTGAGAGAGAGAGAGAGAGAGAGAGAGAGAGGGGGGGGGGTAGGGAGGGAGAGAGAGAGAGAGAGAGAGAGAGAGAGAGAGAGAGAGAGAGAGAGAGACTCGTTTGTTATGGAATTAGCAACATAGACAACAGATCATCCGTGACTATTTAAGGTTGTAAACACCCTCTATGTTGTTTAATTATGAATTTATGTGAGAAAGTCTGTAGAAAGTTTCCCCTTTTAAAACGTTTTTTTGAACGTGAAATGTTTCACCCACGAAATTATGTTAAACGCTATCTGACGATATGACCTGACTTACGAAACATGTAAATGCCCAAATTATAGACAAAGTCATGTACAGTGGGGATACACGAATCAGTCGAAACATTATAACCACTGCCCACTGCAGGGCTGGATGCCTCCTGGTGACGTTGATGGCACGTGACGCAGTAAGAAAAGTATGTAACCCGAACAGAGACGGATGGTGGACTACCCTAGCAAAGATATGCATTGGAAATGAAGAAATGCACTAAGTTAAGTGCCTTTCCCAAATGGCACATTACTGTTAAGCACAGGCAGTGAAAGAGTATCTCGAAAACGGTGAAGCTGGTCGAATCTTCACGTGCTATTGGCATGAGAATTTACGAAAAGTGGTAGAAGGTCAGTGAAACTATCAATAGGCACCAAGTGTAGTATGCATTACCCGCGTCAGGTTGTCTGTGGTAGGAAGGACAGGGCCAGAGGGAGATTGTCACTCGTGTTGCGAACTTTCTCTTTGTTTTAATTGAACACACTAAGCTAGATTTATTAAACAACTCTTGAAAAAACACCACCAGTAGTACTGACTAATACGAAAAACAATAATTTACAATCATAAAACTGTACCAGATTGATTGTCATCGAACAGATTAAATACAATAATAAAAGCTGTAGCAGTACAATAAAAGAGGTAAAAATTCTTTCTCTAAAAAAACTTTAAGATTTACTATTCAAAACAGAAATATAGTCCCCAAATAAGCACCATATGTGAAAATTACTGTATCGCCGGATAGCGGAGGTGTGCAAGACACGCAAGAGGAATATCCAGGCAAAATGGTTGTTAAATATTGCGTTTCGAATGGTACAAATAGTCAGTGAGAAACTTTATGAAATTAATGTAGCTTAAATCTCCTAGTGTTTTGCCTGCGTAAATGAATAACTATTGAGTTAGCCGAGCAACACTTACATAAACACATTTAAGTAAGCGGTTCTAGGCGCTACAGTCTGGAACCGCGCGACCGCTAAGGTAGCGGGTTCGAATCCTGCCTTGGGCATTGATGTGTGTGATGTCCTTAAGTTAGTTAGGTTTAAGTAGTTCTAAGTTCTAGGGGACTGTTGACTTTGTAAGTTAAGTCCCATAGTGCTCAGAGCACTAAGTAAATAAATATAATAATTACTCAAATGACAAATTAAACGGTTAACACTCTGACAGTTTACAACCAGAAATAAAAAGTAATTAAACGCAGAGGCGCTGTGGGGGCGCAATGATTAAGAGACAAACAAATACACTTCGTGATCAAAAGTATCCGGACATCTGGCTGAAAACGGCTTACAAGTTCGTGGTGCCCTATATCGGTACTGCTTTAATGCAATGTGCTGTTGGCTCACCCTTAACGTTGTCGACATCCCACAGTCTCGCAGGCATACGTTCATTCAGGTGTTGGAAGGTTTCCTGGGGAATGGCAGCCCATTCTTCAGGGAGTGCTGCACTGAGGAGAGGTTTCGATGTCGGGCGGTGAGGCCTGGCACGAAAACGGCGTTCCAAAACATCACAGAGGTGTGCTACAGGATTCAGGTCAGGACTCTGGGCAGACTAGTCTATTACAGGCATTTTATTGTCGTGTAACCACTCCGACACAGGCCGTGCATTATGAACAGGTTCTCGATCGTGTTCAAAGATGCAATCGCCATCCCCTAATTGCTCTTCAGCACTTCAACAGTGGGAAGCGAGAAGGTGCTTAAGACATTAATGTAGGCCTGTGCTGTGATAGTGCCTCGCAAAACAACAAGGGCTGTAACCCACCTGCATGAACAACACGACCACACCATAACACCACCGCCTCCGAATTTTACTGTTGGCACTACACACCCTGGCAGATGACGTTCACCGGCCATTGGCCATACTTGCACCCTGCCATCGGATCGCCAAATTATGCACCGCGATTCGTCAGTCCACACAACGTTTTCCCACTGTTCAATCGTCTAATGTTTACTCTCCTTACACCAAGCGAGGCGTCGTTTGACATTCACCGGTGTGATGTGTGGTTTATGAGCAGTCGCTCGGCCATGATATCCAAATATTCTCAACTCCCGCCTAACGGTCATAGTACGTACAGTGGATCCTAATGCAATTTTGAATTCCTGTATGATGGTCTGGATAGGTGTGTGCCTATTACACTTTGTGACTCTCTTCAAGTATCGGCGGTCTCTGTCAGTCGACAGGCGAGATCAACCTGTACGCTTTTGTGCTGTACGAGTCCTTTCACGTTTCCGCTTCACTATCACAGTGAACCTAGGGATGTTTAGAAGTGTGGAAATTTCGCCTTCAGACGTATGACACAAGTGACATCCAATCACCTGACCATGTTTGAACTCCGTGAGTTCCGCGGTACGCCCCATTCTGGTCTCTCACGACGTCTAATGAGTACTCAGATCGTTGATATGGAGTACCTGGCAATAGGAGGCAACAAACTGCACGTACTTTGAAAAACGTATGTTTATGCTCGTGTCCGGATACTTTTGACACACTCCCCCGACTCCACAATTACTGATAGTTCCACCTGCTATCTGCCAGTGGTTATGGTTCGTTGATGTCTAACATAGGTGGTGATCTTATTAAGGTGTCTCTTTCGTATATTAACGGCTTTCTGCCTGACCGCATTCGGAAAAATAACTAACTGTCCATATATCCCTGTACTCATCCCAATCTTGCTTGTTCTCATGACACGTATACAGTGAGCTCCCTGCCGCCGTTGGATAAGCAGCAGCCAGCAGCAAGTCTTAGCTCAGTTATTTGTTTCATAGTTTAATTCTTAACTAGCTGACCCGGCGAACTCTGTTCCGCCTTAAAGCCAATAAATAATCAGATTTTGGATGTTAAGTTCAATTTTTTATTAGGACAAATAAAAATTAAGTATTTTAAAGATTCTTTATGTTTTTTGGTGCATAGCTTCCACTCTTCAATTCAGTACCTTGTGATACACGACATTTTTTGTTTTATTATCAGGCGCAAGAACAAACAAAGCATATGGTCTTCCGACCCGTGAACATGCCACATACGAGGGCCATTCAGAAAGTAACCTCCGGTTGATTTAAAAAAATACACCAAGTTAAATAAAAATATTTTAATATATACATCTTACAACTACATCTTTGCACTATTTTTCAACATAGTCTCCAATGATTGAGGCACTTATCGTATCTCTTCACAAGCTTTGAAATTCCTTCTGCATAAAAATCACCCGTTTGTGCCTGGAGCCAGCCTGTGACCGCATCTTTGAGCTCTTCGTAGTCATCAAACCGCTGTGACCCGAGCCATTTCTTCAAATGCATGAAGAGGTGATAATCACTTGGCGCCAGGTCTGGGCTGTAAGGTGGATGGTTGATAACGTCCCACTTGAAGGACTCAAGAAGGGCCGTTGTTCTGCGAGCAGAGTGAGGACGGGCGTTATCGTGCAAGAAAACGATACCGGAAGTCAGCATACCACGGCGTTTGTTCTGTATAGCCCGTCGTAACATTTTTATTGTTTCACAGTACACGTCTTGATTAATGGTCGTACCACGTTCCATGAATTCAACCAACAACACACCTTTGGCATCCCAAAACACCGTTGCCATCAGTTTTCTGGCAGAAAAATCTTGCGAGGCTTTTCTTGGTTTGGTAGGCGAATTTGAATGTGCCCACATCTTTGATTGTTCTTTTGTCTCAGGGTTCACGTACTTAATCCAGGTTTCGTCACCGGTCACGATTCTGTTTAACAATGGTTCTCCTTCGTCCTCATAACGTGACAGAAAGTCTAATGCAGAGGCCATTCTTTGAGTTTTGTGGTGGTCGGTAAGAATTTTGGGCACCCATCGTGCACAGAACTTACGGTAATCTGTCACTATCTCGTACAAGAGAGTCTTAGAAATCTGTGGAAAACCAGTAACCAATTCCGACATTGAGAAACGTCGATTTTCACGAACTTTGGCATCAACTGTCTGAACGAGTTCGTCAGTCACCAATGATGGTCTACCACTCCTCTCTTCATCATGAACGTTTTCTCGTCCACTTTTATATAAACGTACCCATTCACGGACAACTCCTTCACTCATAACTCTTGGTCCGTACATGGCACAAAGCTCACGATGAATAGCTGCTGCAGAATATCCTTTGGCTGTAAAAAACCTTATGACAGCATGCACTTCACATTTGGCGGGGTTTTCTATTGCAGCACACATTTCAAACTGCCACAAAAACTAAACTAGCGCAGGTACGATGTTCACTCGACCACGGCTTGATGCCGACTGACCTGTTGAGTGCGTGAACGCACAGATGGCGTCGCTACTCCCCCCACAACCCGCACTGTGACCAATCGGAGGTTACTTTCTTAACCGCCCTCCTATAATTGACCATTTGAAAAATATGGATATTCCAGATTTAAACCACAAACTTTCAAGGATTGGCCTTGTGATTTGTTAATGGTCATGGCGAATGCAAGACGGATCGGAAATTGAAGTCTTTTAAACTCAAACGGCACATCGGTTGGGACCATCGGGATCCTCTGAATGAAAACTTCCTCACCCTCGAATTTTCCTTTGAGTATCGTCGCGTAAATAACATTGGTCATCAATTTACTTACCTCAAAACGTTTACCGTTGCACAGTTTTGGTTGGTTTATGTTTCGAAGCATGATTACTACGGAGCCAACTTTTAGGCGTAAATTGTGCGGTGGTATGTCAGGCACATCCTAAGAGTTTAAAAATTCAATTGGATAGTTGGTGGCTTCATCTTCATTTGTTACACAGTCAATAGATTTGAATGAATGCATTTTACCAATGATCTCATTGTGAATTATGTAGTTTAGGTCATCTACATCTTTATTCTTAGCCGCTAAAATTGCTCGCTCACTCAACCATTCATTACTTTTGTAGTTAGTAATGATGTTTGGGAATACTTTGTTGATAAGTTCGTCTTTCGATGAGACAAAGTTACAGAAATTATGAGGAAATGAAATCAATCCGCTCGATTCTTCGACAGGTACTCGACCATTACCGATAGTCAGCAATTGCTGAAAGAAATCTTCAACAGATGTATCATTAAGCAACGCAACTCTCATGTTTGTTGTCAGTTAAAGTTTCTTCACAAAGCGCCATAGATTCGATGATTTGAGGCAACCATTTATTTCATCTGCAGCCATTGATCTTGGAACTACTGGCAGTGTTTGGCGGAATTCGCCAGACAGTAATATCATTGCTCCTCCAAAACATCTCGAGTCATTGCATAGATCTTTCAATGTTCGGTTAAGTGCCTCTAGTGCACGTTTATGAGCCGTTGTGCATTCGTCCCAGATCTTGGATGCTGATAAAACTTCGGCCACTGCTGAGTTTTTTTGTAATATTAGATGTTGGTTATTCAATAGCTTGAAGATTTAACGGTAATTTTATTGCTGACTGAGCCGTACGGCATCTTTCTAACAATGTGTCTGCTGTTCCGGAAGAACCTACTGCAACCGCAATGTTGGATCTCGCACGAACAGTGGCTAAAACTACAGACATGAGGAATGTCTTGCCAGTTCCACTAGGGGCATCCAGAAAATATAAACCACTATTTTCATCATCAATTGCCTTCATTAATGTATCATAAACTTCCTTTTGTTGGGGGTTCAACAGGGGTACATTCGTTTGAACTACTAAATCTAATTTGCGTTTTGTTATTCCACGCCAGATGCGTTTCTGTTATACTACGTTTTATAGCGGTCGAACGGGATAAAAAGTATCCTATGCCCGTCTCCTGGTTCTAAGCTACCTCTCCACCAATTTTCAGCCAAATCGGTCCAGCCGTTCTTCAGTTATAAATAGCGTAACTAACACGACTTTCTTTTATATATATAGATTAAGTATTCATTACACATTTCTGAACGCACGCGTAATATTTTTCAATCTTTTTTAAAAAAAAAACACATAATAGTTTATTCATCCATTTTAAGTAGTTTATGAACGCATGCATAAATGTCAATCATTACTTACAGATTTTGACAAAAAAATTTGACAGCTCCGAAACTAAAGCACTTTTAGGGAAAATAACGAATATTTCAAGTATTCGTCAATTTTTCATTATTTTTAAGATGTATTCTGCTATTCGGGGTGGAGACAAATCCAAGAAATCAAAAACCATGAAAATTTTTATTCGTCAATTTTTCATTATTTTTAAGATGTATTCTGCTATTCGGAGCGGAGACAAATCCAACAAATCAAAAACCATGAAAATTGGTCCAGCAGATCTCGAGTTATAAGTGTTGTAACAAACCCGACTTTGTTTTATATATATTTGGGGTACTTGAATAGTTTAATTCACAAATTTCGGGCGTGTTATAATATTTGAGAGTTGTAGTATCGCGTTTTAGTACCTGAATAGCGTAAATTCGCGTAGTTGTCAGCCATCTGTTTTCGTTCTGAACGGCCAGTGTCGGATGGTCACAGCCAGTGAGCTCCTTGACGTTGTTGGATAAGTAGCAGCCAGCAGCAAGTCGCACTTCTAGCTCACTTATTTGTTTTATAGTTTAATTCTTAATGTCTTGGCGCGTTTTTTGGTAGTTGCATAGTCTAGTTCACAAATTTCGGGCGTATTGTAGTATTTGAGCGTTGTAGCATCGCGTTTCAGTACCTGTGTAGGGAAGCAGCCTACTCACGCCGTAATAAATTCACTTCATTCTTTCCATTGTGGCCAGCCAGTCCGCTGTAACTAGCTCTGACGTCATAAATGTTGCGCAATACTTTAAAAATCATGTAAATAACCTAAAATGTTTCTAGCATGTCAGGAGTAATACTAAATTGATATGTGTTGAATATCAGTTCGATAACATTAACCATTTTCGAAATTTGGACGTTTTTCTGTAAAAGTCATTGGCGCAACAGAAAAGAGCTAGAGACTTAAAAATTTATATTTAGATTCCTCTTTCATAATAATTTAATAAAAACAGTACTTTGGATTTCACAAATTAAAATTTTAGTGGAAATTCATGATTTTCTGGTTTTTGTCTTAAAAATTAAGGAAGCATGATAGGTTAAGTCAGCTAATAAATGAGGCGAGGATGTTTATATTTAAGTAGAATGGAGATCCGCTATAACCATAAAGATGTGAGAAGTTTCATTTGAATAACTATAAAACTATAGCGATAGCGTATCTCCAAAGGGCAACCTCAGAGCTCATCTACTGCGTGCAGTGTAATTAAATTAATTCTCTCGCCCAAAATATTTATCTTAGCCACGTTAAACTTTTATTATGATTACTTACCTGTGTGCTGAATGCACATTTAAATTGAGAGCTTCATCGGCCATCAGCAAAAGAAGCTATGATTTATTCAATAACTTAATGTGGTGCATTACTAGCCCAGCGGCTAGTCGGGAGGGCCGATTTGATCAGGCGTTCCCTTAGCCGTCCGCACCGCGGCTTTATATATAAGAACGCTGCGCGAGGAAGCAAGGCCCCAGTTCTCCCCAGACGCTGAATAGCACGCCATTTGTGTCGGGAGTTGCGTCGTGTCGGTATCATTGCTATAAACAGCCTCGGATGCCGTATTAAGTTACTCGGGATACGCGTAACCATGAAATCATTTTCGAGAGAAGTGTTAATTCTGGGATGACTTTAATTATCGATCTTCAGTTTGCGTATGTCGTATTTTCACGTGCCGCCGCGGGACAGACATTCCACCATTATTTAGCGTGGCGTTTGATGAGCATTATCATCAAATTATGGCGAGCATTCAGTTAAATATTTAATTTGGACAGTTATAGTGGCATCAGCGCATTAGACTCTGAACTGCTCTGTTAGTTACATTGTATGGATTCTTTTTTTTTCATTTGTGACTTTCAGAATATAGAGAAAGTTTTCTTTTCACGATGGTTTTTGATTATAAACCCCAGACAATCTCCTAATTCTCAGAGCTATAAGCTGTACCTATAAGTGTATTTCTCAGATGAAGTGGGCACTAGGAATTCTAATTACAGGCTCCACGTTTTGCTAATCACTTTCTGGTTGCCAATATTGTAGTTAGAGAGCCAATGTTGAGAACGGCAAAAGACAGCATAAATAGTAGGAACTGGTTTTGCATTCAGGAACATTTATATAAACAATTAATTTCACCAGCCACCCCACATATGGTGCATTGTCCGGGAAATGAAATGTTTCAACATTCAAATATATTTATAACAGTAAATTTTCTAACCGCCGCCCCACACCCGTATAGTGTAAATTCGCGTAGTCGTCAGTCATCTGTTTGTTTTGAACGGCTTGTAAGATGGAAGAAAGGAAAATATTGTTAGGGATGGATAGGGACTGCGCCTGTTGTGTACTGATTCAGGGGGAATTGGCCACCGTCCGTAAACAGCTCCAAGTTGCGCTGGCCGTGGTCGACAGGCTGCAGGCTGTTGCCTTGGGCTGCGGTGACACTGGAACACCCCAGGCGAGCGCTTTGGTGCTTCTGGAACCTGTAGCATCGCCTGATATCTCAGATGCCACTGTGCCCTCTGAGTCGGACGACCCTGCTGATCGACACTTCCCTTACTGTGAGTGGCGAACCGTGGCGGGGTCGCGAATCCGTGGGCGGAAGGCGAAAGTTGGTGCTGGCAGCTAGGCTGTACCCATACGCTTCCGTGACATGTTTAAGGTACCGCCCACTGCTGAAAGTACTTCTGAGCCAGCAAGGGCGGCCTCGCCTGTTTCGGCAGTGGCCGGTCTTCCTGAGAGGTCCAGGCAAGCGCAGAGGGTGGGATTGCTTGTCACTGGGAGCTCCAGTGTTAGGCGGGTGATGGAGCCCCTTTTGGATATGGCAGCTAAGGATGGGAAGAAAGCCAAAGTGCATATAGTGTGCATACCGTAGGGAGTCATCCAAGATGTGGAATGGGTCCTTCCGGATGCCAGGATGCCATGAAGGGTACAGGGTGCAGCCAACTGCAGGTGGTGGCTCACGTCGGCACTAAAGACGTGTGTCACTATGGATCGGAACAGATTATCTCTGGTTTACGGAAGCTATCTGAGTTGGTGAAGACTGCCAGTCTTGCTAGCGAGATGAAGGCAGAGCTCACTATCTGCAGCATCGTCGACAGGACCGATTGCGGACCTTTGGCACAGAGCCGAAAGGAGGGACTGAACCGGAGGCTGACACGGTTCTGCGACCGTGTAGGCTGCAGATCCCTTGACTTACGCCATAGAGTGGTGGGGTCCACTAAATAGGTCAGGTGTCCACTACACACAGGAGGCCGCTACACGGGTAGCAGGGGTTGTGTGGCGTGGACTGGGCGGTTTTTTAGGTTAGACAGTCTCGGGAAAGGTCAAAAGGGCTCCACTCTCAAAGGGTACAGGGCAAAGAAACGACAAGAATCGACCAAGCAACAGTCAGTACGCGGCGGCGCGGTTCTTTCCGTCACTTTACGACGGACCTGCACCTACCGGTGAACATTGTCTCAGCAGATCATCAGTAGCAAAGCCGAGTGAAACCTACTGTACTTTCACGTGAACCAGGCCGTAATTTAAGTCACTAATCTACGTTTCGGGAGAAAGTTTTGACACAAATGAAAGGTTGGAAATTTTGTCCTCAATTAATATATTCTGTTCCTTAGGTCAACAAGTATCACTGCCAAGCCCGTGCTAGTCTTAACACAACCACTCACAATCCCTTTCACTCACGTTAGCAAATTTATGGCGTTGCATTTCCCTAAAACGTAATAGCTACAAAAATACTGATTGTTTTTTATTTTGATAGAGAATGCTCTTCAAATATTACGTCAGTCGGTACCTAATGCAGTCACAGTTTTTAGCCACCGACCTGCTCAATACGCCACGCGGAATATAAGTCTTTTCTCGTCACAAAATTAACTTAAAAATTCAGGAATTTCTATACACACATCGGAATAATTATGCCGTCACTTTCCAACACTTTTGATGTATGAAACACTGCTAGATCCGGCAACTTATCGTTTCCATCGGAACTACTACTGCACACGTCCGATCTCTTTCATGGCTAGGCTTCGACTCCTTTTTTAGAATACTCTCAGTCTTCTCTACCAGCAGAGAAAGGCGCGCGAAGAATATTGCTTTATCATTGGTCAGTTTACTCAACAGTCAATAGCAAAGCAACACTCTCTCGCGTCAATCCGCGCTTTTCATCAATAACCAATCGCAAAATAGTAAACCTAACGACTGTACTTTTTGCCGACGTAATTATCTAATATGCTGAAGTTTTGCTTATGCATAAAGTTATTTACTATTGTTATTTATACCTGAATTAACTTTCCCTTTACCATAAACTACCTTTACAAAACTATTCTACAAAAATCCCCTTTGTCCATATCCATACTTCCTCGAAATGTTCCCAAACTAAATCCTACTACATAACTCCTTAAACAATTATCTTCATAGAATGAGATTTTCACTCTGCAATGGAGTGTGCGCTGATATGAAACTTCCTGGAAGATTATAACTGTGTGCCGGACCGAGACTCGAACTCGGGACCTTTGCCTTTCGCGGGCAAGTGCTCTACCAACTGTGCTATCCAAGCACGACTCACGCCCCGTCCTCACAGCTTTACTTCTGCCAGCACCTCGTCTCCTACCTTCCAAACCTTACAGAAGCTCTCCTGCGAACCAGGAAGTTTCAATTATCTTCATATTAACCTTAAACCACACTCACGCGTCATTCATACTGCTAAAGCACATTTATAACATTTTACCTACACGAAAAGACATAATAACACTTTATGAAAATATTAGAACAGTTTATGAAAAACATTCTATTACTTTAGTGCACTGTAGTGGGCACAATCGGAACTAAAATCACAGTCCCCCTATCCAGTATTGTCCTCTATCGGTTGATACATAAACTACGTGCGCGTCCAGTCTCGCATTACCATCTGTCACTATCCAGCTCTGAGACACATCACCCACCTAACCGCCTCCAAGGCAGGATCGTTATACGGCGCTATGCCTCAAGTATTGTAGTTGTAAACTGTCGTAGCTATGTTGGAAAAGTACTAGAGCTTCAAGCGCTGATAGAAAGCACTGAAGCTGAAATCGTTATAAAAACAGAAAGCTGGTTAAAGCCGGAGATAAATTCTACCTAAATTTTTGCATAGCCGCAAACAGTTTTCAGAAAGGATAGATTAAATAAAGTAGGTGGTGGTGTGTTTGCGTCTCTGGGTAGTAGTTTACCCTGTAGTGAAGCTGAAATAGATAGTTCCTGCTAATTACAAGGGTAGAGGTTATACTCAACAGCCGTACCAGAATAATTATGGCGCCGACTAAGATGATATAATAGCTGAACGGTTCAAAAGAAAACTAGAATCTCATTACAAATAAGTACCCCACACATACAGTTATAATTGGTGGAGACTTCAATGTACCCTCGATCTGTTGGCAAAAATACAAGTTCAAAGCCGGGGGTAGACAGAAAACATGTTCCGAAATTGTACTTAATGCTTTCTCTGAGAATTACTTTGAACAATTATTTCACGAGTCTACACGAATTGTAAATGGTTGCGAAAACACACTTGACGACTTAGCCATAAATAAACCTGTTCTGATAGAGAGCGTCATGACGGATACAGGGATCAGTGAACACAAAGCCACTGTATCGAGGCTCAAAACCATATAAACCAAAACCACTAAAAATAAACGCAAAGTATATCTATTTAAAACAGCATATAAAAATTCACTTGATGTCTTCCTAAGAGAGAGTCTCCATTCCTTCCAAGCTAATTATGTATGTGTAGACCAGATATGACCAAAATGCAAAGATACAGTACCGACAGCAATATATAGATTCATACCGCGTAAGTTAATAAGAGACGGGACTGATCCACCATGGTACACAAAACACGCAAGAACCCTGTTGCAGAAGCTACGAAAAAATCATGCCAAAATCAGAAGAACGCAAAATCCCCAAGACTGGCTAAGTTTCACGGAAGCTCTAAACTTAGTGCGGACGTCAATACGAGATGCTTTTAATAGTTTCCGCAACGAAACATTGTCTAAAAATGTGGTAGAAAATTGAAAGAGATTCTGGTCGTATGTAAAGTACACCAGTGGCAAGAAACAGTCAATACCATCACTGGGCGATAGCGATGGAAATGTTACCGATGATGGCACCACTAAAGCCGAGTTACTAAATATACGTAGTTTTCCGTAATTCCTTCACGAAAGAAGATGAAGTAAATATTCCAGAATTCGAAACCAGAACAGCTGTTAGCATGAGTGACATAAAAGTAGATATCTTAGGTGTTGTGAAGCAACTCAAATGAATTAAGAAAGGCAAGTCTTCCGGTCCAGATGGTATACCAATGAGGTTCCTTCCAGAGTATGCAGGTACAATAGCGCCTTTCTTAGCAATTACATACAACCGCTCACTTGACGAAAGGTCTGTGTTCCTAAAGACTGGAAAGTAGCACAGGTCACACCAATATTCAAGAAAGGACATAGGAATAACCCACTGAATTACAGACCCATATCACTGACCTCAATTTGCAGTAGGATTTTGGAGCATATACTGCACTCGAACAGAAGTTGCCGAGCGGTTCTAGGCGCTACAGCCTGGAACCGCGCGACCGCTACATTCGCAGGTTCGAATCCTGCCTCGGGCATGGATGTGTGTGATGTCCTTAGGTTAGCTAG
Source organism: Schistocerca piceifrons (assembly GCF_021461385.2). Taxonomy (NCBI): domain Eukaryota; kingdom Metazoa; phylum Arthropoda; class Insecta; order Orthoptera; family Acrididae; genus Schistocerca; species Schistocerca piceifrons. Next base: position 1,185,729,404 of record NC_060138.1, on the reverse strand, counting down.
GTTGAAGTAGTTCTAAGTTCTAGGGGACTGATGATCACAGCAGTTAAGTCCCATAGTGCTCAGAGCCATTTGAACCATTTGTACTCGAACATTATGAACCACCTTGTAGAAAATAACTTATTGATACATAACCAACACGTATTCAGAAAATATCGTTTTTGTGCAACACAGCTCGCTCTTTATTCCGATGAATTAATGAGTGCTGTCGAGAAGGGATCTCAGATAGATTTCCCTTATACCTAGATTTCCAGAAGGCTTTTGATACCGTTCCTCACAAGCGACTATTAATCAAATTGCATGCATATGCAGTATCGTCTCAGTTGTGTGACTGGATTAGTGATTTCCTCTCAGAGAGGTCATAGTTCGTAGTGATAGATAGTAAATCATCGAGTAGAACAGAAGTGATATCTGGCGTTGTGCAAGGTAGTTTCATAGGCCCTCTGCTGTTCCTGATTTACATAAATGATCTAGGTTATAATCTGAGCAGCCCCCTTAGACTATTTGCAGATGATGCTGTAAGTTACTGTCTAATAAAATTATCAAACGATCAATTCCAATTGCAAAATGATCTAGAGAGAATTTATGTATGGTGCGAAAAGTGGCAATTGGCATTAAACAAAGAAACGTGCGACGTCATCCACGTGGTTACTAAAAGAAATCCAATAAATTTTGGGTACACGATAAATAGCACGAATCTAATACCTAGGAATTACAATTACGAGCGACTTAAATTGGAAAGACCACATAGATAATATTGTGGGGAAGGCGAAACAAAGACTGCACTTTGGTGGCAGAACACTTAGAAGATGCGACAAATCCACTAAAGAGACAGTCCGCATTACGCTTGTCCGTCCTCTGCTGGAATACTGCTGCGTGGTGTGGGATCCTTACCAGGTAGGATGGACGGAGGACATCTAGAGAGTGCAAAGAAAGGCAGCTTGTTTCGTGTTATCGCGCAATAGGGATGAGAGTGTCCCTGATATGATACCTGAGTTGGGGTGGCAGTCACTGAAACAAAGGCGGTTTTCTTTGCGGCGAGATGTATTTACGAAACTTCAATCACCAACTTTCTCTTCCGAATGCGAAAATATTTTGTTGACATCCAACTACGTAGGGAGGAATGTTCATAATTAAATAATAGAAATCAGAGCTCGAACGGAAAGATTTAGGTGTTCCTTTTTCCCACGCGCCATTCGAGAGCGGAATGGTAGAGACGTGGTATGAAAATGTTTCGATGAACCTTCTGGCAGGCACTTAAGTGTGAATTGCAGAGCTACCATGTAGATGTAGATGCAGGACGTACGATGGTGACAATATAATGATCGCAGAGTCTTATTCGAATATCGGCTCTCTACATCTAACAAACAGGATTTCACGAGAACTACGTCTTCCAAGAGCATTTCTGTTAAACGGAATTACGGACCTGTTACGATCCGAGCATCGTGTCCCTGAAACTAATACCTGCTGTCGTGCTGGCTTCATAAGGACTCTAAGCAATGTAATAGTTCTTTTGAACTGTTTGCACTATTGTCTTGTACGCGATGTTCTTCACAGATCCATTATCTTTTCCCACAAACCTTCCAAATCTAAATCCACCTCTTTGCTTAACAATTATTTTCGGTGAGTGTTCCTGCCATTTCACGTCACTTGTAACTGTTTCGTACTTGCCTAGTACTTGTTTCATGTGGCATACCCAAGGTATTCACTACCAGTCTTGCATTAAGAAACTATCGAGTTCTTTCCCTCTTTTACTGGCATTACGTTAAATCTACCCAAATTGAAAGAGATATGCCTTTCGTTGCATCAGTGAGTCACGTAATTATTCCTTCAATAATAGCAGCAAAATAGTATACGTGGAACAACGTAACTGAACTACTTACCAGATTAGGTAGAGTCTTAGCATCACATATGTTTCTAGGCAAAATCGTCACAGACTAGACCTGGCGAAGAACTCAAAATGTATATGACAATCCTAACAGCACAATTAAAAATAACAGTACAGTCACGAAACCCACGTGAAATCTCTGGTCGTAGTAACAATCCCGCGTGCCATATTTTGTGTTTAATACGGAATACTTTGGTAACACTTCTTTCTAAGAAGATCACTGAAACGACCGAATGTTTAACTCGCGAAGAGTGATGGATCTGTGACTGTTAGATCGTGAAAATTAGTCGGCTTGGAGTTGCAAAAATTCTGGCTGCTTTTCGAGTACAGACAGTGAATTTTGAAGGATAAAGTTTACCATATAAAATACGGACTTGATAGCCATTTCATGTGTTTCCGTATGAATAAAAAGCAGGTTAACTCTAAAATTTAAATGCTTTCTGCAAGTATACTGCATCCTCCGAACGCCAGATTTTTTAAATATGAACTTTCAGGAACCGACTTTCAACTGTAGTTACGCGGCCTCTGTGTGGTAGGTTATTAGGTAGTGGTTTCATCAACGCTGCCTTAGACTGCCTAGCAGTCACTACTGCAGAGTGAAGGGACCTCGGAAGGAAGGAATATCGAGGTAGGTGGAATTTCGAGAATTCAGAGACACAACAAAGACGACCGACTGCGCCCGTCCGCAGGAGGACCTCTGTTACGTCACGTTATGTGGTTGAGTGAACGAAGTATTTCAAGCCCAATATTTATTGTTACCAACATCCCTTGAAGGGGGCTGATCAGATTTAGGCCAGGAGTAGTCAAACTTCATTACCTACCACCTGCTTTTGTATCTCTGTTAGTAGCAAATAAGTTCCTCAGTAATGATGATTTTTAAAACTTATAAGGCATCGTTACAGCAAATAAAGCATGTAATTATTATTCGTTACAGTATATGTTATGTCAAAATTTTACGAAAATCTAATGAAAAGCCGGCCGGAGTGGCCGTGCGGTTCTAGGCGCTACAGTCTGGAGCAGAGCGACCGCTACGGTCGCAGGTTCGAATCCTGCCTCGGGCATGGATGTTTGTGACGCCCTTAGGTTAGTTAGGTTTAATTAGTTCTAAGTTCTAGGCGACTGATGACCTCAGAAGTTAAGTCGCATAGTGCTCAGAGCCATTTTTTCTAATGAAAATATTTTTAAGGCCCCTGCGACCTACCGCCCACAATGAAAGCTAGAAAGCCGACTAGTCGGCTCTAAGAAAATGGCAAAAATCTATTAGGTGCACTACGAATGTAGTGGTGTGGACATGTTGGGAATGTGGTCTCACGGGGAGAGTGCAAGGTGTATGTCCCTGCAGGTGCATTATACTCTGTTCCCTAGGTGGCTCAGATGGATGTAGCGTGTGCCATGTAAGCAGGAGATCCGATGCTAAATATAAACTGTTATGCCTGTCCTGCAATGTCTACCCCCCCCCCCCCCTCCAAAAAAAAGAAAAGATGACAAATGGCCATGTAAAAGGGTTTAAGGAACAACAATAAGAGAAAAACGAAAAAGGAAAAACATAAAAACGAAAACCTATAAAATGACAGTAATATTAACCATCAGTAGGAATATAATAAGTTAATAGAATAAAATGTATTTTTTTAAATGTATCGTTGTTAATATATTTAAATAAATATATATGGTTACAAAAAAAAAAAAAAAAAAAAAGGTTCCAGTCCCGGTAGAGGCACAAATTTTTAACATGCCCCAATGATGCATATCAACACTTGTTTGCAGGTAGCGTGTCGATTTAATTATCATTTCACTCTAGAGAAGCTGAACGGTTATAAATGGTATCTCTTCTTTCGGGAATAGATACTACCTTCATATATCTAAGAAACTTGTTGACTGCCACTGATCTAGCTCAAGCGGACACGGAGCAATGATCGATTTAAACTAGTTCGTGGTGACAGACAGTGAATAATCAGCTGTAGCGGACGAACGTGTGTAAACGCTGTACATCTTCTGATTATGAAAGGCTGCGAAAGAAACATATACCTGTCAACCGTTCGAAAGCAATAGAAATGCATTTGATCGATGTAAACCGTACTGCAGCTACAAATAGCAACGGAAGAGACATCATTCCAGTGATGGCGAACAAATCACTTTAACTTTTAACGAAACAGAAAATTTCAGGCCTGTGGGGAAACGGCCTGGAACTGTGTCAGCTTTCGCAACATTCACCACAACGCGAAGTCTACGGGGGAGCACTTTCTCCTTCGTCGCAAATAACTCTCTTTTCTAAGGTCGCTGCTGTCACAAGGAGTGCTCATTATAGAAGCGGCTGAAATGCTATAAAGGCTGAATGCTTTCGGTACATGTCGCCTGATATACAGACTTCAAAAAGGTTAACCTTCGTCCCATAGAGCGGAAGCTTGTTAAAAATAATTGGTGCACCTGAAAGACACTGCGGAACCCGGTAGCCCATAGGAGAATGCCGGTTTCTTACAGTGCGACTACATTCAGAATTTTAGGCGACGTTCTTTTAATGTTCCTGCGCGGAAACGCGTCGATAGGAAGCACTCAACGCCAATTGCATCGTAAAACCCGTCAGCCTACCCTTTTCGTCTCTGGTCGATGGAAGCGCGTAAACTAAACTATGTGACGCCGAGGATGGCTGTTGTTTTATTGGCAATTTTTCCCTTCGTTGCGACTTCACTGTTTTCTTAAGCCAGTGTCAATGCTTTTCTACTGAGACCAACGTTCATGTATTTCTAAATGTACTTGGAAAACTCGACAAATAAATACTGCTTGACTTACCTCTTTCTTGAGGAAAGCTCACTGATTTTCTGCCCAGTGTTAAATCCAGTGAATCACTGGGGGCAAGTCACATACTCATCTGTGTATGTTACAGTTGACAATGCAACTAGTTTACAGACGCGCGATTGCGATGTGCCATCAGCAGTGGTTAATATTTTACAAGGAGCTACTTTTGTTGTTGAGAACGCATATGGCGAAAGTATTGTGCTTACTTTTTAGATACAAACCATAATGAATTTAGACACGAACAATAATCGTATTGTGGAGTGCTTTATTGTTGTAGAATTTTTTGTACTAGCAGACGGTTGTAAGAGCCTAGGCCGTAGGAGTGTGAATAATTGGCGTGATACGGAATGGATTTTCTCCCTGCAGTGGGGTGTACGCTGATTTGAAGTTTTGGCAGCTTAGCAAAAAAAATGGTTCAAATGGCTCTGAGCACTATGGGACTTAACATCTGAGGTCATCAGTCCCTAGAGCTTAAAACTACTTAAACCTAACTAACCTAAGGACACCACACACACCCATGCCCGAGGCCGGATTCGAACCTGCGACGGAAGCGGTCATGCGGTTCCAGACTGAAGCGCCTAGAACCGCACGGCCACTCCGGCTGGCGCGGCTTTGCACTCCGTGCCAGATCGCTAATCGAACCAAGAACAACTCTTCTAGAAAAACCAAGATTTCTCTCTTAAAATTACGATGGTTTTCTTGTGAAATAACGAATCTCGTCTCCAAGCGATGATGTATCGTATCCTACACATCACGGTTACTACACATTAGCGCTCACTGACCACTGTTTCACGAAGTTGCTGTTGGAGGTAGTATTTTGGTGACCAACCCCTTGCCACAGAAATTCGTAAAGATATATTATAGGTTAAGTGAACGTTTTAGAGACTTTGACACGTTAAGCCACAATATTCGGAAGCGGCAGAAGTCGAACAAGGAGGCAGTTTGCGCTACAGCGGTCAGCACTTCGACAGATGAACGACCGATCAGACGGGCTGTGCCTCCAAGGAGAACTACGACCAGCGCAGTTCGCATATCAGTGGTCAATGCTCGAGGAACTGTCAGCATACAGAACTCATGTGCATGACGTATGTGACGATGCGGAGGGGGACGAAAGGGCAATGCCCGACCACGCCAGCATAGAGGTGTAACAATTCAATTCTGGCACGTCTGTCGACATTGATCACGTTTCTGTGCAACAAGAGAAGAGTTCATCGACTACTGAAGAGTCAGGCGACGCCCTACAAACTTCGCGACATTGGAGAAAATACCGAATAAATACCTCCGACAAACGGACTTGAGGTGGCCCTTCGAGGGGAGAAATAAGTCACAAAGGAACGACGGCTGGACCGACGGACCGATGGTTAGTCAACAGACGTCATACTTATCACGACGACTTATCCGCTAGGCTGCTCGACAGAAGAAGATGTCGGTACCGCACCAACAGGTCGACGCAGAAGATGCTAATCCAGATGTTAGCAGAAAGAAGTTAAGTGGTACTTAAGCAGGTGACTGAGGACGAAGGTACTGCGGCCTCACCAAATGCGTCACTTGTGAACCTAGAGGCTGATGAACTCTGCAGAAAACGCCGAACCTGAGAATCGCTGGTTAGGTTCCGGGACGGAGCACACCGCGACACGCCGTAGCCGCTTGTTAATAACGCTACGAGTGAATTCACAAGGAGAAGACCGCGCCGCTGCCACAGTGAGTCACGGATACGGAACAGAATGGAAGAATACGCCACCTCGCCCTCCACTGCAACACAAACCATCGCAGCATCAGAGGTCACTGGAATCTGCACTCTAGGACTCCGCCGCTCCGCAGCCGCGAGGAATTGAGAGACATATAACACACAGTATAACTCTGTTTGTTTAAAGGGTCTTATGTCTCCATAAATGACTATCAGTGGAACCACCAATGTTTCTCTCACCCACTGACCAGAGGAAAGAGCCCACTCCTCCGCCCACAAAGTGTCACTTTCTTGCCGCCATCCCTGACAAAATAATGACCTTTTCTCCCCTCTGCCACTAACGTTCACTACATCCCGACCCGCTACAAAAGAATGTAGCGTCTTGATACTATGCCTTTACCCTCTTATAGCCATGAATTAATGCTGATGCATTAGCTCCATTATTAATAATCATATACAAGCGTTCGCTCAACGAAAGATCTGTACCCAAAGACTGAAAAATTGCACAGGCCACACCAAATTTCAAGAAAGGTAGTAGGAGTAATCCACTAAATTACAGGCCAATATAGTTAACGTCGATATGCAACAGGATTTTAGAACATATATTGATATATTGTGTTCGAACATTATGAATTACCTTGAAGGAAACGTTCTATTGACACACAGAGTCAACATGCGTTTAGAAAACATCGTTCCTGTGAAACACAACTAGCTCTTTATTCACGTGAAATGCTGAGTGCTATTGACAAGGGATTTCAGGTTGATCCCGTATTCCTGGATTTCCGGAAGGCTTTTGATAAGGTACCACACTAGTGGCTCGTAGTAAAATTGCGTGCTTATGGAATATCCTCTCAGTTATGTGACTAGATTTGTGATTTCCTGTCAGAGAGGTCATAGTTCGTAGTAACTGACGGAGAGTCATCGAGTAAAACAGAAGTGATTTCAGGCGTTCCCCAAGGTAGTGTTATAGGCCCTTTGCTGTTCCTTATCTATATAAACGATTTGGGAGACAATCTGAGCAGCCGTCTTAGGTTGTTTGCAGATGGCGCTGTCGTTTATCGACTAATAAAGTCATCAGAAGATCAAAACTAACTGCTAAACGATTTAGAAAAAATATCTGAATGGTGCGAAAAGTGGCAGTTGCCCTAAATAACAAAAAGTGTGAGGTCATCCACATGAGTACTAAAAGGAACTTCGGTTACACGATAAATCTAAAAACCGTAAATTCAACTAAATACCTAGGTATTACAATTACGAACAACTTAAATTGGAATGAACACATAGAAAATGTTGTGGGGAAGGAACACCAAAGACTGCGTTTTATTGGCAGGACACTTAGAAAATGTAACAGACCTACTAAGGAGACTGCTAACACTACGCTTGTCCGTCCTCTTTTAGAATACTGTTTCGCGGTGTGGGATCCTTACCAGGTAGGACTGGCGGAGTACATGGAAAAAGTTCAAAGAAAGGCAGCACGTTTTGTACTATTGCGAGATATGCAAGAGAGTGTCACTGAAATGATACAGGATTTGGGCTGGAAATCATTAAAAGAAAGGCGTTTTTCGTTTCGACGGAATCTTCTCATCAAATTCCAATCACCAACTTTCTCGCCGGCCGGAGTGGCCTTGCGGTTCCAGGCGCTCCAGTCTGGAACCGAGCGACCGCTACGGTCGCAGGTTCGAATCCTGCCTCGGGCATGGATGTGTGCGATGTCCTTAGGTTAGTTAGGTTTAATTAGTTCTAGGCGACTGATGACATCAGAAGTTAAGTCGCATAGTACTCAGAGCCATTTGAACCAACTTTCTCTTCCGAATGCGAAAATATTTTGTTGACACCGACGTGCATAGGGTGGAACGATCACCACGATAAAATATGGGAAATGAGAGCTCGTACGGAAAGATATAGGTGTTCATTCTTTCCGCACCATATGCGCGATTCGAATAACAGAGAATTGTGAAGTTGATTCGATGAACCCTCTGCCAGGCACTTAAATGTGATTTGCAGAGTATCCATATAGATGTAGATGAACAAACTCATAAGATAAAGAGGCTTCTTCAACTCCAGTTTTCATGCATTAGCAATGACTGTTCGTAACACTCAAATAGAAGTATGATTCCTGATTACAACATGGTTTATGAGCAGGGTTTAAAAAATTAGAATTAACAGGAGAATGCTGGTGATTTTTTCGTAGTATTCAACCATTTGTTTACAAATATGACAGTATACATGTGATGTGTTACGACAGTGAAAGGAACCTGTGACCACTGGAGACAGTGCCACAAGTTCCTCCAAAAAATCGTAACACAACACACACACAAATGTCATACTAACTAATGTCAATCCACCCGATCATGGAGTTTTAAACCTTTGAAACGCGTAGTGGAAGTAAATAAAACGGTGACTGATAACAGTAAACTTGTTGTTTCATTTATTAGTATTCAACGACTTATCACATTTCGCGAGCCGCGCGGGATTAGCTTAGCGGTCTAGGGCGCTACAGTCGTGGACTGTGCGGCTGATCCCGGCGGAGGTTCGAGTCCTCCCTCGGGCATGGGTGTGTGTGTTTGACCTTAGGATAATTTAGGTTAAGTTGTGTGTAAGCTTAGGGACTGATGACCTTAGAAGTTAAGTCCCATAGAGTTTAACACACATTAGAACTTTCCGCGAAAATCAGTGAATGCTGGATGGACTAAGTTTTCCTTTTCTTGCCTATTTAATTTAATATTTTGATTCTATATGCCTTGAAACAGAGAGAGAGTAAAAATTTCTCAACCTTTGCACTATTTCTGCATTTATTACAGGAAATGACAGAAACAAAAAAAATCAAAAATCGGTTATTTCAGTAACTGGTTTTAGTAACCAGGTTAAACTGGCGTGGAAACAAACCAATGTAACCGAAAACTGGTTGTTCCAGCGATTACGCCGTACCTATGCTAAACTAATTCCCTGAGTGTGGGACTACTTTAATTGTTAATAAACGGAAACTCGTTCAGCAGTTCTCTATCATCACTCTGGAAGGCTATATAAAGTTTCACTGTGATTGGTGTACCGGAAATTATTTTATTAATTCAGCACTTTGTTGTGTCATTTATACGATCTGCGGAGCGTACACGTTCAAATCTGGGCCCGTTTTATGCGAGCACAGCGACGATGTTTTGCATTTTATGACCATGGATCGCGTTCTGTGGGTAAACGGGCAACTGAGAGCAACAAAATGAATCTTATAGCGTCGTATTTGTCAATATATATCGCTACGTCGGTACTGAAACTCTTAGTGGCATTCTGTCGTGTTCGGCATGAGTGTTCCTTCCATTTCTAGGGGTCGCATCGACGCGAGGTTCGCAGACGGCTTGATAAAATGTCGCACGCAGCACTTAATCTCGTAATCAGTAACTCTACGATTCGTGGAAAGAATAATAAACCCTGTCGTCATATCCATCGTAACACAGTTACCAAAAGGTACGCTGCAGCAGATTACTGAAAGGCCATGAGAGCTGTACGGCTCTTAGAATGGCCTGCCTCGTACTCTGATTTCAATACGGCAGGGAAGACTGGAGATGAAATAAGGCATAAGCCATAGGTTATTATTCTATTAGAATTTGTAAAATCGTTAGGGAGAGAGGCAACCAAACCACTATTAAAGTTGATGTGTACAATCTACGAGACGGGTGAAGTGCCATCAGACTTCCGGTAAAATATTATCCACGCAATTCCGAAGACAGGAAGGACAAATAGGTGCGAAAACTGTCGCACAATCAGTTTAAAATCCTTATACATCCAAGCTGCTGACAAAAACAGTACCGTATAGAGATGAATGGCAAAGAAAACTGAGAAACAGTTTGATGACGATTAGTTGCCTTTATAAAAGATACAGGTGCCAGAGAGGCAATCCTGACGTTGCGCTTGACAAACGGATGGAAGACTGAAGAAAAATCAAGACGCGCTCGTAGGATTTATGAAACTAGGAGAAGCGTTCAGCAGTGTAAACTGATGGAAAGTATTCGAAATCCTAACAAAAATTGGAGTAAGGTATAGGGAAAGGCGGGCAATACACAATATATACCAGGACCAAGGGCGAACAATAAGACTGAAGACCAAAAACAAAGTGCTCGAATTAAGAAGGTAGTAAGACAGCGTTTCCGTCTTTCGTCCCTATTGTTCAGTCTATACACCTAAGAATCAACGAAGGAAATGAAAGAAAGGTTCATGAGTGGAATTAAAATCCATTGTAAAAGGATACCACTCTTTTACGGGATCTGTTGAACGGAACGAAGAGTCTAATGAGTACTGAATGTGAATTGGGTGTAACCCGGAAAGAGAGATAAGTAATCCGAAGTAGCAGAAATGTGAACAGCGAGAAAGTTAACTTCAGAACTGGGGATGAAGAAGTGGACGAAGTCGAGGAAATATGAACCTTGGAAGCAAAACGATCCATGGTGGACTAAGCAAAGAGGCGTAAAAGGCAGAGCGGTATAGACAAGAGGAAATTCCTGACCAAGAGAAGTCTACCAGTATCAAACGTAGAACTTAATTTGAGGAGGATATTTTTGGGAATGTTCGTTTGGAGCCAATTATTGTGTGATGGTGGACATGGACTGTGGGAAAAACGGAGCAGAAGAGAATCGAAGAGACCACGTTTTGACGCTACATAAGAATGTTGAAAATTAGGTGGACTGATAAGATAAGAATGAGAAGGTTATTCGCAAACTCAGAGCGGAATACATCGAAAACACTGAAAAGATGAAGGACAGAGTGATAGGACATGTGTTGCAGGGAAAGACAGATACACGACTGTAGACGTAGGGATAGCATCTTTGATTACTAACGTATTTGGCCCTGGCCTCGAATCCTTCGACCACTTAAATTCTTAATAAAAATCATCAGCAATGGCGGACGAAGACTTCCGGCATAATAAATCACCCTCATTCAGCCAAATACCTTGTCCAAGAGGGCAGAGATGCGGAAAGAGGTTCAGGACCCTCACTTGCCCTTGAGGCGGGAATCTGCCTCTAAAGGCGGAATAATCAGCAATGATCAACGCCATGAGGAAGCAGAAAGCAACGGAAACCACTACATTAAAGACACATATTCTGTGTCCACAGGAAATGTGGCCCGTAGCTTCAAACACGTCATGATCTCTCCATCGGCAAAAGATTCCGGACTAGTCCCGATTTCGGATCTCCGGGAGAGACTGCCAATGCAGAGGTGACCATGAGAAAAGGACCGGAGAATGTTCTAAAGGTCGAGACGTGGAATGACAGAAGTTTGAACATGATAGAGAAGCTAGAAAATCCGAAAATGGAAATACTAAAGCTGAATATACATATAATGAGGGTTAAAGAAGTGAAATAGAAAAATAACAATGATTCCTGGTCAGATGAGTATAGGGTGATACCAACAGCAGCAGAAAATTTCTGTAATGGGATTATGACTCGTACGGATTACGAAGATAGGACACAGAGTGGGTTTTTGTGAACAGTTCACTGATACGGTTTTTCTCATCAGAATCGACAGCAAACCAACACCGACAATGACAGCCAAGTTACACATGCCGACGTTGCAAACAGAACATGAAGAGATACAGAATTCAGTTCAGGAAGATGAAAATTTAATAGTCATGGGGGTTGGAATGCAGTCGTAGGGGAAGGAATAAAAGAGAGGGTTACAGGAGAAAATGGCTTTGTAATTGGAATGAGACATGAGAAAAACTAATTGAGTTTCGCAAAAAATTTCAGCTATTAATGGCGAATATTCTCTTCAAGAATCAAGAGAGGAAAAGTATACTTGGAAAATGCCGGTAGATACGGGAAGATTTCAGTTACATCGTGGTCAGACAGAGATTTCAAAATCAGGTACTGGTTTGTAAGGCGTACCCAGGAGCAGATATAGACACAGATCAGAACTTAGTAGTTATAAAGAGTAGACAGAACTTAACAGACTTGTCAGAAGTGCAAAGCAGTGCGCTACGGAACTACTAAGGAATGAAATGATATGCATGAAGTTCTCTGAAGCCATAGATACTGCAATAAGGAATAGTTCAGCAGGCAGTTCAGTTGGAGACAGATGAACAGATCTAAAATGGACAATCACAGAAGCTGGAACGAAAACCATAGGTACAACGACGGTAACTGCGAATAAAACATGTGTAACAGATGAAATACTTAATTTACGGAAGTAGGTAGTACAAAAATATTCAGGGAAATTCCGAAATACAGAAATACAAATCACTTAGGAATCAAATAAATGGGAAATGCAAGGAAGCTAAAATTGAAAATTGAAAAATTGAAAATTGAAAAATTTGAAGAGATCGAAAAAGAAATTATTGTCGGAAAGACTGACTCGGTATACAGATAAGTCAAAGAACGTGAGGTGAAATTAAAAGCCGGGGTGGTAACATTAGGAGCGGAATGGAAATTCCACTGCTACATAGGAGTAAAGGATACACTGAAGGCTTCTATGAAGTGGAAGACTTGTATGATGACGTGGCAGAAGAAGAAGAGATAGTACTAGAAGAGTTAGTACTAGAAGTAGAAGAGGCACTACTAGAATCAGACTTAAAAGCATTGCATTAGAATTTCTAAAATCATTGGAGGAATTGGTGTGTAGCAAGTATGTGTCTGACGATATAACATCTGACTTTCTGACATCATCATCCACACAATTTCGAAGGCAGCAAGAGCCAACAAGTACGAGAATCATCGCACAATCAGCTTAACAGCTCAAGCATCGAAGTCGCTGACAAGAATTGTACAGAGAACAATGGAAAAGAAAACTAGGGGTATGCTAGATCGCGATCAGTTTTGCTTTACGAAGGGTAAAGGTACGAGAGAGGCAGTTCTGACAACGCGGCTCACAGTGAAAGCAAGACTACAGAAAAATCAGGACACGTTTATAGGATTTGTCGACCTGGAAAATGCAATATATTCGAAATTCAGAGGAATTCTGGGGTAAGCTACAGAAAAGACGGTTAATATACAGTATGCAGAAGCTCTAAGAGAGAACGGTAAGAGTGGAAGACCAGTAACAGAGTACTAATATTAATAAGATGCAAGAGAGAGATGTAGGCTTTCGCTCTCTACTGTTCAGTTTGTACTTCGAAGAAGCAATGACGGAAATAGAATAGGGGCTCAAGACTTGAGTTAAAATTCAAGGTGGAAGGAAGTCAACCATAAGTCTAACTGGTGGCATTGCTAGCCTTTGTGAAAGTAAAGAAGAATTTCAGTATCTGCTGGATGGAATGAACAGTCTAATGAGTACAAAATATGGACTGAGAGTAAATCGAAGAATGAAGAAAATTTTGAAAAGTAGCAAAAATGAGAACGGCGAGAAACTTAACATCAGGATTGGTAATCACAAAGCAGATGAAGTTAAGGAATTTTGCTACCTGAGTAGTAAAATAGTCCATCACGGACGGAGCAAGGGGGACATAAAATGCAATGGCAAAAATGACATTCCTGGATAACAGAAGACTATTTGTTTCAAACATAGATCTTAGTATAGGGAAGAAATGTATGAGAATGTTCATTTGGAGCACAGCATTATATGGTAATGAAACATGAGCTGTCGAGGAACCAGAAGAGAAGCGTTTGGGATGTGCTGTTACAGAAGAATGTTGAAAATAAGGTGGACTGATAAGGTAAGGAATGAGGAGGTTCTCCAGAGAAGTGGCGAAAGAGAAACATAAGGAAGACATTGACAAGAAGAAAGGACAGGATGATAGGACATCTGTTAACACATCAGGGAGAAACTTCCATGCTACTAGAGGGAGCTGAATATGGTAAAAAAGATAGGAGACGACAGATATTTGGAATAAGTCCAGTAAATAACTGAGGAAGTACGCTGTAAGTGTTACTCTGAGATAAAGTGTTTTGCACAGGTGAAGTGTATCTGGCGGACCGCATCAAACCGGGTAGAGGACTGATGTCTGAAAAAAATAAAAAATAAAGAAAAGGAAATTCGTGGCGGGCGGCGTCAGACGAGTCAGAAGAAAAACGACTGAAGAAAATGAGCAAGTCTGGGATGCGGTGCGAGGTTGTATACATCCACGCAACCAGCCAGCCAGTATTCTCAATTAAATGCCATAGCATATGTTTGAGTAAGTCAAAAAGCTCCTGAGGATTTTGTTCGGAAGCTGTCTTTACTTCAGTGCAACAACAATTCTTGTCAAGGACTTCGAAGCATGCGCTGTTAAGTTGATTGTGCGATGATTCTCATACTTGTTGGCTCTTGCTGCCCTTAAAATTGCGTAGATGATGATGGCAGAAAGTCAGATGTTATATCGCCAGACACGTACTTGGTACATACCAATTCCTCCAACGATGTTAGAAATTCTAATGGTATGTTTTTAATTCTGATTCTAGTACTACGTCTTCAAGTTCTAGTACTGTCTCTTCTAACACTACCTTCTTCCGTCACGTCATAATTCAAGTCTTCCCCTTCATAGAAGCCTTCAATGTATCCTTAACTCCTATGTAGCAGTGTAATTCCCATTCCCCTCCTAATGTTACTGCCCTAGCTTTTAATTTCACCTCACGTTCTTTGAGTTATCTGTATGCCGAGTCAGTCCTTCCGACAATCATTTCTTTTTCCATCTTTTCAAATTTCTCACACCCTTATTTCGCCTCAGCTTCCTAGCATTTCCTATTCGTGCCTGTGATAACTGCATCTCACGAAGATGTTGATAATGGAAACCAGTTCGAACTGTAATGAAGGTTTAATCATTTAATAGTCGTTATTTGATGAACATCTCCAAAAAGTATGAGAACTGTAGGACTGGTTCTTCATCGTGTAACTCTCCGTTTCCTTATGTGTACTTTCGAGCATTATTATTAATTCTGATGAACTGTAACTATCGTATATTTCTGTGAAAAGGGAAAAAGACACATTTCTCCAGCATATCCACTGCTTTAGAATGCCAAAACAAAAGCAGGTGGGCTTTTAGTCCCCGGGCATGCAAGGAATGTGCGCTGTTTTTCCCCCTCTGCTTTCCATTCGTCTTGGCTGTTTTTTGCTTTAAAGAGCGCGGCGGCGCGCCAAGACGGATGGGCCGCGGAAGTTTGGGGTTTCCGGCGGCAGCCGGTGGGTGTTCCGCTTGATAGCGGACGCGCGCCAACACAAACGACCGCCTACTCACACCCACAACCGTACCTCTCTCCGCGGCGAGGGCGACCACTTGGAGCATTGAGTAGCGCCGCAATCGGTTTCCCTGACAAGACTTATGTGCCCCCTGGGGATGAACCTCCCGCAGACGAAAAACTCCGGACAAGATAAGGAAGAGAGCCGCAGAAGATAGGGAAAAACGTAGAACTGATCGGAAGGCAGTGCTACGGAAACATATGTTCTTGCACATGCAGCGTCCTCCGTGCATCTTAAGAGCTGCACATTGCCAATGAGGTTCCTAATCTCGCCCCCGTCGATACTGCATAGATACGGGCCCCACCAACGTTCCATCACACCTTCCAATTCATTGAACGCCATGCAATCTTCCTTACCCTGCACCTACGCATCCTGTACCACCACGCCAATTTTCCTCCTCTCCTTACTCACAGTGCGTACATGGGGTACTATCCTAAACTCCAACAATCCCATTCCCTCCCGTCTAATTTCGAAACAAGGTACGCTGCCGTACCTGTAACGACATATTACACCTAAATGTATACCATATCTTTTACATCAACCGACTCCCATTACCAGACAGTGAAATCCGTCGCAGCAGTTACCTGTCCTTTACCCAAGTGCATGAACGCTGATCAGCCGTAACATCGTGACCACAGACTACTATCGATACTAACCGCTCCTGGCGATAGCAGCGTCACCTGGAGAAGAATGACTGCCAGTCAGGCACAAGCCCGGTTCATGTAGTATCATTGAGAGTGCTGTCTGTGTACTCCGCCACACACCGCTTGGTGGCTAGCGGAGTGTAAATGTAGATGTAGAATGAGGAAGGCGTGGGGTCGATGTGAGTCCGAAAGCAGTTGGTGATGGCTCGGTGGCTCGGAAACAGCATTTCGAAACCTGCAACCTCGTCAGGTGGCCGAGGAGTGCTATGAAGAGCGTCTTCAACAGGTGGGGAAACCACGTCCGGATGTGTTGGGGTTAAGCCACCTTCCCTCATTGTACCCCGATGAAGGACGTCTTATACTGGGCAGACTAGTGTGTCTGAACACACAGTGCACAAACGATGGGCCTACACAGCCGACGACCCATGCATGTGTCAATATTAGCATCAGGACATCGGCAGCTACGAGTGAAATGGTCACGTGACCATCGGCACCGGACATTGGTGCAGTGACAGAGCATTGCATAAATAATGAAAAGTGTGAGGTCGTCCACCTGAGAGCTAAAAAGAACTCGTTAAACTTCGGTTAAACGATAAATCAATCTAATCTAAAAGCCGTACATTCAACTAAATACCTAGGTATTACAATTATGAACAACTTAAATTGGAAAGAACGCATAGAAAATAATGTGGGGAAAGCTAACCAAAGGCTGCGTTTTATTGACAGGACACTAAGAAAATGTAACAGAAGTACTAAGGAGACTGCCTACACTACGCTTGTCCGTTCTCTTTCAGAATACTGCTGAGCGGTGTGGGATCGTTACCAGGTAGGACTGACGGAGTAAATCTAAAAAGTTTTTAAGAAAGGCAGCACGTTATGTATTATCGCGAAATATGGGAAAGAGTACCACAGAAATGATACAGGATTTGGGCTGGAAATCATTGAAAGAAAGACGTTTTTCGTTGCGACGGAATCTTCTCGCAAAATTCCAGTACCAACTTTCTCCTCCGAATGCGAAACTATTTTGCTGTCACCGACTTACACAGGACGTAACGATCACCACGATAAAATAAGGGAAATCAGAGCTCGTACGGAAAGATATAGGCGCTCATTCTTTCCGCGCGCTATACGAGATTGGAATAATAGAGAATTGTGAAGGTGGTTCGATGAACCCTCTGCCAGGCACTTAAATGTGATTTGCAGAGTATCCATGCAGATGTAGATGTAGATGATGAATCCCGATACCTTCTTCATCATGCCGATGGGAGGATGCGAATCCGTCGTCCTCCAGGAGAACAGCTGCCAGGCACATGAGCTGCAGGACGAGACAAGGTAGCTGCTGCTGCATTATGCTCTGGGAAACATTGATGTCGGCATCCATGCGTCCACTGGAGCTTGTCCGAGGCACCAAACGGCAAAGGAGTATTGTACACAGGTTGCAGACTATGAACACTCCTTCATGACGATCATGTTTCGCGACGGCGCGAGAGTGGCATTTTTCAACACTATAATGCTCCGTGTCACAAGGACAGGAGTGTGATAGAGTGACGAGTGGAAGACAGTGGCGAGTTCCACTTTGAAGTGTTGGCTTCCCAACTCGCCAGATCAGAACTTGAAAGAACACAACTGGGATGTGATTGAACGTGACTGCTGAGCCTACCCACTCTCCGGAATTAACGGCAATGTGGTAAGATGTGCGCAGATATGGTGACAATTCCCTCCAGCGTCCAATCAAGGCTTCATTACCAAAGATGGATATACCGTCTATTACATACGTGGTCATAATGTTCTGGCTGATACAGTACTGGCCATTAAGAAGAAGAAATGCAGATGACATTGGACAAATATATTATACTAGAACTGACATGTGATTATATTTTCACGTAATTTGGGTGCACAGACCCTGAGAAATCAGTACCCAGAACAACCATTTCTGGCCGAAATAACGGCCTTCATACGCCTGGGGATTGAGTCAAACAGAGCTTGGATAGCGTGTACAGGTACAGCTGCCCATGGAGCTTCAACACGATACCGCAGTTCATCAAGAGTAGTGACTTGAGTATGGTGACGGGCCAGTTGCTCAGCCACCATTGACCAGACGTTTTCAATTGGTGAGATATCTGGAGAATGTGCTGGCCAGGGCAGTGGTCGAACATTTCTGCATCCAGAATGACCTGAACCAGACCTGCAACATGTGGTCGCACATTATCCTGCTGAAATGTAGGGTTTCGCAGGGATAGAAAGAATGGTAGGCCAAGGGTCGTAACACATCTGAAATGTAACGTCCACTGTTCAAAGTGCCGTCAGTGTGAACAAGAGGTGATCGAGACGTGTAGCCAATGGCACCCCATACCATCACGCCGGGTGATACGCCAGTATGGCGATGAAGAATACACGCTTCCAACGTGCGTTCACCGGGATGTCACCAAACACGGATGCGACCATCATGGTGCTGTAAACAGAACCTGGATTCATCCAAAAAAATGAGGTTTTACCATTCGTGCACCCAGGTTCAGTACATAATCGCAGGCGCTCCTGTCTGTAATGTAGCGTCAGGGGTAACAGCAGCCATGGTCTCCAAGCTGATAGTCCATGCTGCTGCAAACGTCGTTGAACTATTCGTGCAAATGGTTGTTGTCTTGCAAACGTCCCCATCTGTTGACTCAGGAATCGAGACGTGGCTGCACGACCCGTTACAGCCATGCGGATAAGATGCCTGTCGTCTCGGCTGCTAGTGATACGAGGCCGTTGGGATCCAGCACGGCGTTCCGTATTACCCTCCTGAACCCACCGATTCTATATTCTGCTAACAGTCATTGGATTTCGACCAACGCGAGCAGCAATGTCGCTATACGATAAACCGCAATCACGATAGGCTACAATCCGACCTTAATCGAAGTCGGAAACATGATGGTACGCATTTCTCCCCCTTACATGAGGCATCACAACAACGTTTCACCAGGCAACGCCGGCCAACTGCTGTTCGTGTATGAGAAATCGGTTGGAAACTTTCTTCAACTCAGCACGATGTAGGTGTCGCCACCGGCGCCAACTTTGTGTGAATGCTCTGAAAAGCTAATCATCTACATATCACAGCATCTTCCTGTCGGTTAAATTTCGCGTCTGTAGCACGTCACCTTCGTGGTGTCGCAATTTTAATGGCCAGTAGTGTATGTGTAATAGACATTTTAACGAAAGTGCAGTACTTGCTCTTAGATAGCAGCCTGTCAGCAACGTCTTTGAAACACCTTTCTGTTATTATTTTAACTACTGTATTGTATTGTATTGAACCGGAGAGGATTCGTCCCGCCGAAGCCCAGTGGTTCACGACCCCACAACACGCCACAGGAGTCCATGCACCCCAACGCCGCCCCTCACTGAACCCACGGTTATTGTGCATTTCGGCCCCAGTGGAACCCTCCCCCCCCCCCCCCCCCCCTCGCCGGGAACGTGTTACACGAGACGAATGCAACCCCAATATTTGGGTGGTAGAGTAATTATGGTGCACGCGTACGTGACAGTTCGGCGCAGCAATCGCCGGCATAGTGTGACTGAGGCGGAATACGGGGAATCAGCCCGCATTCGCCGAGGTAGATGGAAAACCGCCTTCAAAATCATCCACAAACTGGCCTCGACATTAAACCGCCGGGCGGATTCGTACCGGGGACGGCGAGGGCATCAAACAACAATGAAGAAAAAATCGGACACGTGCAAGTAGGACTCGCTCTCTGAGGGTCGTGACAGGAAAAACCTACCGGTTAAAACTGATACCTGTATTTTACTTCTCAATAAACGGTATTTTTCACTAATTGTTTGGGCTATATTATATCAGTTCCTTTTCCTTCCCTGCTTATAAATGGGTCAAAAAACTGGCTATCGATTTCCTGTAGCAACAGTAAAAATGTTCAAGTGTGTGTGAAATCTTATGAGACTTAACTGCTAAGGTCATCAGTCCCTCAGCTTACACACAAGTTAACCTAAATTATCCTAAGGACAAACGCACACACGCAGGCCCGAGGGAGGACTCGAACTTCCGCAGGGACCAGCCACACAGTCCATGACTGCAGCGCCTCAGACCGCTCGGCTAATCCCGCGCGGCGTAGCAGCAGCACTAAAAATTTTGGTTTTTAATTCAAACCTTCTTCAAATATTAGTAAAGTTTCTTCACGAAACTTCTGTTGCTTTGAAATACTGGGTTATTATAGAAAATGGCAAAAACGATCAGTGCCATATTAATAACGACGCAGGCAGTAACAAACGAGAAACAGACATATAAAGGGCTTATTTCAATAGTGGTACACGTCCAGTAACTCCACTTTTCCGTCTATAATGCTTCTGAAATTAATGAGCCAAACAAACGGAAAGAAAGGTTTATCTCTAGCAAGAAGCCATATGCTTGAATATTTCTGGTATCTCAACTGCTGATTTTTTAGCGCTCATTTAACTTTAGGACTCCGTAAAATGGACGTGTACCACTATTGAAATAAGCCCTTCATATGAAATAAGATTTCATACGGCATTTCAGAGGTAGTAACACACCTGCTCCTGTGTGGCGTGGCCTATTACACTGTACGTACGCACGCTGAATGTGCGGAACTTGCACACACCTGGTCCCTACCGCTGTCTCTCACTGCCGTCCTCGGACATCGATAGTATGGCAGAATGGCATCATGTCTGGTTAGCATAAACTTTACGAAGTGTGACAGCAACGAAGTACACTGTTAAATTTGCTTTAAAAGATTGCAAACTGGAGGAGGCACAACACACTTGCGGCATCGTACACGGAGAAAATACCCACAAAGTTTCTGGGAAGCGAAGGTGAATTTGATTGATTTACCTATAATTTTATTGACGTGCTATAAACTCGAGATAATAACCGAACCTTTAAGATTTTGTGGTTGCTTCAGTGTGAAAAATGGATACCATCAAAAAGTGTCGATGCGGTCAGGTCGTTAACTTGTGACCTTTCTCTCTCGCCGTCGCCGCGCGTTTCCTTCACTTTCGCCATCTTTGCTGGAAGCGATTACGCAAGGCCTTTCTGCCACAGCCGCAACTCCATATCGATTAGATGTCTACATCCTTCATTTGAATTTTTCGATATTTATTCAAAGTCTACGCTTATTACTACAAATAACAGCAGTAAACAACAGAAAATGGTTTAGTTCCGAAAACAGTTCTTTTGAGCGTTTTTAACTGTCAGGTTCTGTGCAAAATTGATACACAGACCATAACAATAATTTCGTGTGGTTCAATGATCTGGTGCTAGTCTTTGTACTGGACGCCACTTCACCGACTCCAGTGCCACTAACCTACCCCAGTAATGCAAGCAGGAAAAGGGGACCTACAGTTTAACGTGGAATACGAATAGTAAAATTAAAACCCGAAATGATAAGGGGAATGACCTACAAAGACAGAAAATTATAATCCATATTGTAAGATAAGAGCAAGTTAAATATTTCAACTATCCAGGATGTGACGTTGCATATGGACATAGAGATACAGCAAAGAAACTAGCAGAACTGAGAAATGTACGTGTTCAGCAATAAATGGAAAGAGATGTGATGGAAATTTTATAAAATCACGGATGTTCCCATGTTTTTGTACGGATGTGAGTAATGGGTCGCTTATGAGCGACAAGAGAGTAGCATTCAGGCAGCAGAGATGAGATTTCTCTGGGTAGTAAATCAATGTAGTAGATTAGGTACGTCATTAGGAATGAATTGAACGTTTACACTTACAAAACAATATCCATGAAAACAACAAAATGGAATGAACGCATTAAAATGAACACATTAATAGAGAGTAGCCAATGATTATCATACAGAAACAAATGATACAGACCAAAAGAGAGAAGTCAGGGAAGGTGGAGGAGAAGATGGGTTTCAGATCAGACTAATTTGAAGCACAGTAGAGGAAGAAGCTTATTTTTAGATAACGGCACCCGTGTTTAACGCAGATCTGTAGTTGCTAATTTGTATAAATGTCAGTGGGAAAATGACGTTTAATTTCGGAAAACATTCTCCAAATGAGATTTGTTTTGCCAGCGACGGAGAGATGTATGTTAGCAACTACAGAGACAGATAGGACAGTAAAAGAATGATCAACGTGTTAATTACAGTTAGAAGGAAGGTCAGCTTTGGCCGTAATTTTGATGATTTATTAACAACAAAATCGATTTTCGATCACATAATGATCATCTTCAGTGCTGGAAGTTAAAAATTTTCACATAGCGATCAGTGAATAACAAACCAAAGACTACGAATACACCTGAGTATAAACCACCTGTTGGCAAGAACATACGTTTAGCGTACAAATTAAAGCTCGTAGGCACTGGTGTCTAGTTATAGGCAGTAACGTGTTGTTCTCTGTTGTTGAGATGTTTATTCCAGTTTTATGCACAGTTCTCCGTTAACCGACGCAGTCGTCTTTTTCAGGTGTTATGAGCTCTGTTGTTACATATGCGATTTGCCTAGACACCTCCAATAATGTGAACCATTATGGCGATCAGGCCGATCTTTATAGCCGAGTACGACTCCTGGAGCTCCCTACACCATTTTCCATACGCTGCACTGATATTCCAGGAAACGCACGTTCCCTCAGTTCTGTCGGTCTCTGGTAGGTGAGATGGCATGGGAGATCTCAATAAATGAGATGCCTTGCTTAAACTGCACCTGAAACACGGCAGATCTTTTCAACTCACCTTTCTTTGTATTTATTTACTGAATTCCACTGATAATCACATGCTCTATGGTCAATGTGGTTATTAGAGAAGGTTGACAGTGTTTCTAGGGCGAATTCATAGCCAGATGCATGCAATTGCTCGAGGTGGAAGAGACGAAGACTCGTCTTTGGTCAGGCAGCCAGAGCTGAGGAAAATGAGGCTTCTACATCTACACCTACATCTACATCTACATCCATACTCCGCAAGCCACCTGACGGTGTGTGGAGGAGGGTTCCTTGAGTACCTCTATCGGTTCTCCCTTCTATTCCAGTCTCGTATTGTTCGTGGGTAGAAGGATTGTCAGTATGCCTCTGTGTGGGCTCTAATCTCTCTGATTTTATCCTTATGGTCTCTTCGCGAGATATACGTAGGAGAGAGAAATATACTGCCTGACACCTCGGTGAAGCTATGTTCTCGAAACTTCAACAAAAGCCCGTACCGAGCTACTGAACATCTCTCCTATAGAGTCTTCCACTGGAGTTTATCTATCATCCCCGTAACGCTTTCGCGATTACTAAATGATCCTGTAATGAAGTGCACTGCTCTCCGTTGGATCTTCTCTATCTCTTCGATCAACCCTATCTGGTACGGATCCCACACTGCTGAGCAGTATTCAAGCAGTGGGCGAACAAGCGTACTGTAACCTACTTCCTTTGTTTTCGGATTGCATTTCCTTAGGATTCTTCCAATGAATCTCAGTCTGGGATATGCTTTACCGACGATCAACATTATATCATCATTCCATTTTAAATCACTCCTAATGCGTACTCCCAGATGATTTATGGAATTAACGGCTTCCAGTTGCTGACCTGCTATATTGTAGCTAAATGATATGGGATCTTTCTTTCTATGTATTCGTAGCACATTACACTTGTCTACACTGAGATTCAATTGCCATTCCCTGCACCATGCGTCAATTCGCTGCAGATCCTCCTGCATTTCAATACAATTTTCCATTGTTACAACCTCTCGATACACCACAGCATCATCCGCAAAAATCCTCAGTGAACTTCCGATGTCATCCACAAGGTAGTTTATGTAAATTGTGAATAGCAACGGTCCTACAACACTCCCCTGCGGCACACCTGAAATCACTCTTACTTCGGAAGACTTCTCTCCATTGAGAATGACATGCTGCATTCTGTTATCTAGGAACTCTTCAATCCAATCACACAAATGGTCTGATAGTCCATATGCTCTTACTTTGTTCATTAAACGACTGTGGGGAACTGTATCGAAGGCCTTGCGGAAGTCAAGAAACACGGCATCTACCTGTGAACCAGTGTGTATGGTCCTAAGAGTCTCGTGGACGAATAGCGCGAGCTGGGTTTCACACGATCGTCTTTTTCGAAACCCATGCTGATTCCTACAGAGTAGATTTCTAGTTTCCAGAAAAGTCATTATACTCGAACGTAATACGTGTTCCAAAATTCTACAACTTCGTTAGAGGTATAGGTCTACAGTTCTGCACATCTGTTCGACGTTCCTTCTTGAAAACGGGGATGACTTGTGCCCTTTTCCAATCCTTTGGAACGCTACGCTCTTCTAGAGACCTACCGTACACCGGTGCAGGAAGGGGGGCAAGTTCCTTCGCGTACTCTGTGTAAAATCGAACTGGTATCCCATCAGGTCCAACGGCCTTTCCTCTTTTGAGCGATTTCAATTGTTTCGCTATCCTTCTGTCGTCTATTTCGATATCTACGATTTTGTGATATGTGGGACAATCTAGAGAAGGAACTATTATTGGTAAAGGTGCTGCGAAGGGACGCTTTTTGCATGGCGGAAGCCGCCGCCGAGGTCATAGCTCAAGCCACCGGGCTGTCATTGGCCACAGTGAGCGAAGAGCGACGAACAGCGCACCACAAACTCTTTCGTCGAGTTGCATAGGATTGTGACAGCGGCAAGTAATCGCGAATGAGGCTACGCGCAGTCCACTGTTTTGGCAGGAGACGTCATATTGTTTCCTGCATCCGCTGAGATCAGTATCATCCTCGTCGGCAAACACATTTTGCGTAAGTACTGCTGGTGTCTGGACACAGGGTGGATGAAATTGCTGTGGCGTTTCTTTTAAGTCACACACACACACACACACACACACACACACACACACACAGGACTGTGCAGACGTCGATTGGACTGCAGTCCGTGACGTCAGAAATCGTCACAGCGGATGCCTGTCGATGCGCTGGGATTGGAGGAACAATTCTTCCCCTCTCTTACGGAGAGAAGCTGTATGGAGTGTGAAGTGACGCTTAATTGACACATGAGTTTTTTTCAAAGTTTTCAACTGACGGTTTTGGTTTTCTTGGAGAAAACTCCACATGCAGTTTTCCACGGCCTGGGAGGTTGTAGTGTCTAGGAGCCCTCCACATTCGAACCGCTAGACAAACAATCAAACCAATCGTATTAATGAGTTTTATTACAAAAAGAAAATTTACAATACTTAACTTTTGCAATTACACATATGTGTCTCAAGTAAAGGGCGACGTACGAAATTAATCTCTTAAGTATAGACAGTGCCAAGTCTGTGCTACATAGAGAGCACAAGCGAAGTGTCTAACATTGACGCAGCTATACAAGTGCTTAATCTTGAAGCTGCTATTGCACTGGGGCCGCCACCAGTAGGTCGCGGAGCTTATGTCCTCTTTACATAGGGACCGCTGCTGTCGAGCTGTCGTCCTGGATGGAGGTCAGCTCACCGTGTGATTGGCTGACTTCTTCTCACAGCCTTCTCTTCCCTGTCGTTTCCGACTGGCGTTCCGGCACTTGAACTTACGCCCTAACAATCCTCTGCCATGGTATACGGAGTGGGATAACGGTGGGGGTGGCAGGAGCGTGAACGTCCTGATGGGCTGGAAGTCATGGCTGCACGGGACGTCAGACGTCAGACGTCCCAGAACGGTCCACCTCCTGAGGCCCATACGAATATGTAGAAGGCGTCGGCTGCTGTGGCTTTAGCGGGTCCAGTTCCATTGGATAGACGAGAGAAGGCGGAGGAGGCGAAGGCTCCGTGTCCATGGGGTCCTGATGACACCCTCTGGCGGGTGCTGTGGCCGCGCTGTTCTCGGGATCCGTGAATCTGGGCGAAGGCATACAGAAGGTTCACCGTGGCGAATATGGTTGTGGTGTCTGCGCTACAATCCGTCTGGGTCTGAAATAGGATACATGCATGCGCAACTCGACGAAGCATCTCGCTTCGCCCCACCGTCTGCCGCCGCTAAAACTCTGAAAACCACAATATCATGCGGGCCGAAGCGGTACTTGCGACCTTCCTTCGGCGTTGGATGCTGAAGAGGGTGGAGCAGACGGAGCAGTGTCCGATGGCGGCGGCCGTGAAACAATTTCGCCGGTGATGTCCCATTCTCGTGGATGCGAACGTAAGGGACGAGTAACAGTTGCAATGAATGAGATTTTCACTCTGCAGCGGAGTGTTCGCTGATACTAAAGTTCCTGGCAGATTAAAACTGTGTGCTGGACCGAGACTCGAACTCGGGACCTTAGCCTTTAGCGGGCCACTGCTCTCCCAACTGAGCTACCCAAGCACGACTCACGCCCCGTCCTCACATCTTTGGAAGGTAGGAGACAAGGTACTGGCAGAAGTAAAGCTGTGCTGACGGGTCGTGAGTCGTCCTTGGGTAGCTCCGTTGGTAGAGCGCTTGCCCGCGAAAGGCGAAGGTCCCGAGTTCGAGTCTCGGTCCGGCACACAGTTGTAATCTGCCAGGAAGTTTCAACAGCTGCAATGCTTGATCCATGGTGTGTGCGGTAAGAAGTTTGTCCATCTGCTGCTTGAAGGTTCTGACAAAACGTTCCGCTTCGCCGTTTGACTGTGGATGGAACGGTGCACTAGTTAAATATTGTATGCCATTGCGTTCACAGAATATTTCAAATTCACTTGAGATGAACAGAAGGCCATTGTCCAACAATATGACTTCAGGCAAACCTACGAGGCAAAAAATGGAGAAAACGCCTGAATTGTGTTACATGAAGAGTTCATTGGCACGGCAAAAGGAAACTTACTATAAGAGTCTACCATAATCAAGCAACAAGTGTTTCAAAAAGGTCCCCCACAGTCTATGTGCACAAATTTCCATGGTGATTGCGACTCAGTCCAAGCAGACAATTTTTGTGGCTGAGTGGACTGATTTTCCGCACATGCGTGACAGTGTGATGTCATCGTTCTATTTGAATGTCCATAACCTGACAAGTACAGTGTCGACGCGCTAACTGTTTAGTACGAACAATCCACCAGTTTCCTTGGTGAAGTAACTGCTACGCTTCTGTTTGCAAGGCATTGGGGATCAACACACGTCACTGTCCACTGTCATTCTGAATAAGAATCACACCTTGCTATATAGTGAGGTTATGCCGACGTGCAAAGTATCGGCGCAGCAAAGAGTTCTTTATGCTATGCAACGAGCGAGGATAAAGACGTGCGTAAGTATTGTAGCAAAATGTTCACATCAGAATCAGCTTCGGTGGTCTATATAATTTTCCTATAGTTCATAGGAAAGGACTGAAGCAATTCAGGACCAACCGGAAGACGTGAAAGTGCGTCCGCATTACTATGTTGAGCTGTCGGACGATACACAATCTCATACTGGTATTGGGACAACAACAAAGCCCATCTTTGCGTGTGTGTGTGTGTGTGTGTGTGTGTGTGTGTGTGTGTGTGTGTGTGTGTGTGTGTGTGTGTTGGGGCTTATGGGCGCTCAACGTCGAGGTCATCAGCGCCCTGACACACATTCAAGGGAACGATTGTGGACAGACTTAATAAAACTGAAACACACACGCAAAGAAAGCAGGAAAAGAAGGAAAATGCTACATAAGAAAGTAGAACGTAATGAAAGGGAAAACGTAGCAACAAGAATGCCACAGTAAATTGTCATTGGCTGGCCACTTACATAAAATATGGGCGAGCTTGTCCCACAGTGAGCAAACTAAGATCCTCTTCCTAAAATCTTTGTAAACACATTTGACATGGCACAGAACTTTAAAACTTTAACCACATTCGTCCGAGTGTTGCCTAAAAGAGATGGTAGGTCCGCTGGTAAGTCAGCCGCGGCCCGCTGGTCAGAAAATGAAACGCAATCCAATAAAAAGTGGCGCACAGTGACCTGGATGCCACAAGCACCACACATTGGAGGGTCCTCCCGCCGGAGCAGGAAGCCACGCGTCATAGGGCTGTGACCTATTCGAAGCCGCGTGAGGAGAACCTCGTCCCGTCGACGGGGTGAAAGGAAGTACACCACACACGCGTTGTGGGCTTGACTATACGGAGCTTATTGTCAGTCACTTCCAGCCACTTAGCCTCCCACCGACGCATGCCTCGTGAGCTCAACAGCGAGGTGAGTGCGTGAGGGGTATAGCACACTGAGATACTTGTGGATCGAGACACGCCTCCTTGGCTGCGAGATCTGCCCTTTCATTCCCAGCAGTGCCGACATGCCCCGGAACCCAGCAGAAAGCCACCACCTTCCCCAATCGCTGTAGGTGAAGGAGGGCATCCTGGATGGTCTGGACTATTTTATCTGCTGGATACAAACGTTGCAAAGAGTGAAGGGCACTTAGTGAATCGGAACAGACAAGAAATTTAGGACAGGAAGAATGTCTGATCTGCTCCATTGCCCGCAAGATCGCAGACAATTCTGCATCAAAAACAGTAAAAGTCTGAGGGAGTCAGACTCTGAGGACACGATCCGGAAAAACAACAGAGCAACCAACGGAATCTCCTTGTTTCGACCCATCCGTAAAAACAGCTACATAGTCGTGGTGCTCAGATAAAATGTAAGAGAATGCTGCATTAAAAACGGTGGCAGGAGTGCAATCTCTCTTGTACTGCAATAAATCTCAAATCACTCCGGGCCTCTTCAGTAACCAGGGTGGCAGGCGGTTAAAGCCCAGGATTTGGGGCTGTACAGACTCCACACCGAGGGACTCTAGCACACGTTGCACACGGACCCCAAACGGCAACGTAGCCCAGGGACGGTGGGAAAAAAGGCGGTCCAGAGGTGGGTGAGCCACAAGATGGTGAGCAGGCGAGGTGGGAGCTGCGAGAAACTTACAAGCCTGGCGCACCAGCAGGAGCTGCCGCCGGATGGTAAGTGGCGGTTCGCCAGCCTCAGCACAGAGGCTGGGTACGGGACTGGTCCGATAGGCACCTGTGGCCAGTCGAATCCCAGCATGGTAGGATCTGCAAGTAAGACGGCCTCGCTGACCCACACACTGTGCACCCGCCGTCCAGCCGTGAACGCACAAAAGCCCGATGGAACTGAAGGGGACGCGCCCCGTCCACTCCCCAAGACCTGTGGCTGAGGCACTTGAGTATGTTTAGTGGCTTCAGGGTTCGGGCTTTCAAGTCTCGTAGGTGTGGCAGGCATGACAACCTGGAGTCAAAAATTAGGCCCAGAAACCGCACTGTGTCTCTAAAATGTAGGACAGTATCCCCCATACGCAAGGCAGGCAAAGTAAAAAGACGACGAGAACGATTAAAATGAACACAAACACAAAACCGAAAACCCGTCTTTGCAGCCCACTCCTCTAACCGCCGCACTGTTAGCTGCAACTGACGGCTCACAGTTGCAACACTGGAGGAGGAACAGAAAACAGCAAAGTCGTCCACAAACAAGGAGCACTGTACTGCATTCCTCACAGTAGATGTTGTACTGTTGATGGCTATGACAAAGAAGGTAATGCTTGTAACACTGCCCTGGGGGACCCCGTTCTCTTGCTCAAAGCGATCAGACAGTGTGTTATCAGCTCGGGTCCAAAAAAGCTCTGAGACAGGAAAAACCGAATGAAAATGGGAAGGTGCCCACGAAAGCCCCATTGATGCAGTTGTGCAAGAATACATTGTCTCCAAGTAGTATCATATGCCTTACTGATATCAAAGAGGATACCCATCTTTGCAATTTTTGGGCAGTTCGTACAGGAACCGGCATCATCTGATGAAACAAGGACTCCAAATGGCTTATGATCTGTTCCTAAGCAGAAGTTTCTGCCATACAAATAGTGGTGGAATTTGGTGACACAATACACAACAGTCAATGCCTCTTCCTCTATTTGTGGATAGTTACACTGAATTTTGGACAACACCTTTGATGCGAAAGCAATAGGCTTGTCTTTACCACAAAATCTGTCGAAAGCACTGCCCGATTTCGTAAGAAGAAAGTTCAACTTACAATACAACTGGTTTGTCACGACCAAAGTGAACCTAACATCGATCACTGAGCAATGCATCTTTAAGTTTTTGAAAAGTTTCTCGGCACTCATCAGTCCAAACAAAGGGGACATTCTTGCGACTCAAGTGATACAATTGAGCAGCAATCTGTGCAGCAGTCGGTATGAACCGAATATAATAGTTCATTTTCCCGAAGACTGATATTGCGATGAAGTGGCAGGTCACGTATGGCTAACAAATGTGGCTGAAGTGGATGTACCCTTGACTGTTTATGACAAGACCAATATACTGCAACTCAGCTATAAAGAAATCACACTTGCCCAGTCTACACTCTAATCCTCCATCAGATAACACACCGAAATAAAGCACAAAAATTTGCAGTGTTTTCTTCAGGCGTGCGACCTGCTACAACAATGTCGTCCAAACAGTTTGAACAGCTTGGTACTTGAGCAGTCAGCTGTACCAAACACCGCTGGAAAATGGCGGGTGCGGAAGCACTGCCGAAAGGCAAATTCAAATATTTAAATAAGCTCAAGGGAGCGTTCACAACACACACGGTTAGAAATTCTTCATCTAGTGGTATTTGAAGATATGCGTCACGCAAATCCATTTTTGAAAAGTAGCGACCTGCACCTAATCTGACCATGAGATCCTCTGGGCGTGGCAATGGATATCAATGACAGTTGGTGGGTTGACCGTAAACATAAAGCCACACAGAGTCGAACGTGAAGGTTTTGGGAGCCAAACCAGTAGACTTGCTCATTGACAAGCCTATATGGGCACAATAGATCCGATATCTTGCAGCTCTTTCTTTAAATAAAGCAGCTTTTTTGTCCTGTAATGCAATGGAAACAGTTGTGGCCCGGCAAAATTTTGGCTGCGCATTGTCTTTCTTATTAATATGCACAAGATAATTGTTAGACTTGCCTAAACCTATAGAAAAGAGTTCAGGGAATTCTTTCAGCAAGCTAGCTGCACTGTCTTTGACACTGAATGCAGCCATGACAGTACTTTGTTCTGAATTTGAAAGCCAAACAAATCAAACGAATCAAGGCAAAATATGTTCGCACAGTTGCGCGATTGTAGAACACAAGTCACAGTTCGCGTGAGTGAGCAGTACATGGCAGGGAAAGTGCATTTCCGGAGAACGTCAGGAGTGTGCTAGTTGTAGAAAGGTGTGGGGAGCCTAACAGTTCATACGTGTTAAGATTCAGCAATGTAACAGTGTCACTCGTGTCGAACTGAAATTTCACACGCTTGCAGATATGACCCCTGAGCAGTGGATGGGAGAGGTGGTGTACTCACTGTGGAATTGGCAAATGCGATCAACAGAGAATGCATGCAATAAAAATAAGCACACAAGAAAAGAAAATTTCTGGTTGGAGTGGGTTGTTTGGGGAAGGAGAACAGACAGCGAGGTCATCGGTCTCATCCGATTATGGAAAGACGGGGAAGGAAGTCGGCCGTGCCCTTTGAAAGGAACCATCCCGGAATTTGCCTGGAGCGATTTAGGGAAATCACGGAAAACCTAAATAAGGATGGCCGGACGCGGGATTGAACCGTCGTTCGGTGTGAAAATTTCTGCAACACCCACCCAAAGAAAACAAAAAAAAAACACTACATGAGCCACTTAAAACGTATAAACACACTCCTCCAAAGAAAAGACAGAGAAGAATTAAGGCGCCAGCAAAATGCAAAAGCCCACGACCAAACAAAATTTTGCAGCCAGGTTCTGGCTTGTCTTGTTCGCTCACCTCCTCGTCGCCAAATATGTAGTGTCTAGGAAATCTGCATGCTCTAATCTCTAGACTAACCAGTTGTATTAATGAGTTTTACTACAAAAAGCAAATTACAATACTTAACTTTTACTATTACACAGATGCGCCGCAAGCAAAGCACGACATACGAAATCAATCGATCTTCTTCAGTATAGAAAGTGCCGATTCTGTGCTACATAGAGAGTACAAGCGAAGTGTCTATCATTGACGCTGCTATACAAGTGCCTAATCTTAAAGCTGCCATTGAGCTGGGCCGTCACCAGTCGGTTTCAGAGCTTACGTCCTCTTCACATAGGGGCATCTGCTGTCTCGTTGTCGTCCGGGATAGAGGTGAGCTCAGAGTGCGATCGGCTGACTTCTTCCCACAGCCTTCTCTTCCCTATCGTTCCCGACTGGCGTGCCGGCGTTTGACCTTACGACGTAAAAGAGGTAGTGTGAGGTGCAGGAGATTTGGTCTGCAGAAGGGTGCAGAGAAGACAGGGTGACGTAACCTGGTGGAGGAAGAACAAGATTTGGTCGCACCCTCCAGAGGAGATACGGTTTTCTTGGATTGGAGTCTGGTCACGAAGGTATATCCGACCAAGAAAGAAAGAAATCCCTTGTCCGACAAGACGTCGAGGCGTGCCAGGCACTGAATTTCGAGCTTTCTACAGCGGTATGGTGAGCATTTCCAGTACCGGCAATCGTAACCTACTTGACCTCTCGGCCTGAACAGCACCTGTTGTCTGAGTCAAGAACATTCTAGTAGTTTGCTTCTGGGCTCAGTTCACAATATTCGTATTAATCAGAGTCAGATCGCGCTATCCACTGGAAGTCACAGTTCTGTTCTCTGCCAATCAGATCATTTTACTTTACGAATACGAGATAGTGCATAATCAGCTTATTATGTTGACCAAAATTCCATTTAACTCAAGTTTTTGTGAATAAATCTGTCGTGATATTTAATTCTATCTCTCATTCAACTACACTAGGTCCTGTCATGACATGACCTTTGATTATGTTTCTTACTTACGTCAGAGGTAGTAGGAGCACTCCAGGAAAAAATACAATGTTTCGTCTTTATTTGCACTACACAAGGCCACATTTAATAGTCACTTGCATTAAAATCCGTTTCGTTTAATTTTCATAATAGTGTCACTGAGAGGCAGAATCTCATTAGAGGTAGCCACATACCTGCACATCTCAGAGACAAGTTGTACACGTTTGTCCTGGTTCGTTAGGATTTCCGGCATATTTACGTTGATAAGCTCCTTAAATATGGTGTGATAAACTTTGTATTTGCACCAGTACGCTTCTATGTCTTTCTGTTTTTACATTCGAGATTGTGTTCGAAGACAATGTTTTTGCTTGTTTGATATTCTTCCCACATCTTCGCGGCTATTGTAATGGAATTGGGTGCGCATCTACAACGTCCTCAAAACTACTAAGAAGTATTTTATCTTTGTTAATGGTAGCAAAATACAATGGACGCCATGCAAACTACACATTTCAGTGAGCAGAGACCTTCTTTAAGTGTCTTTCAGGTGCCTCTGGAGTATATAGTTTCATTACGAAAACCGGAATCGGTATCACCATTCGGCAGCTATAAAGCCAGAGACTGCTTGATTACGTCGGCATATTTGTTACCTTGGCCGCTTTAACCTAGCGGAAAGCGCAGCTTGATGTATTTTCTTATACTGTACATATTTTGAATGGATGTCTTAGGTGACTCACCGCATATATAATCTGGTGTACAAAATTAAAGGACGTAAGTATTTTTCGTAAGATTTTTGACTGCTAAGTTACATGATATGATGAAATTTGGACCTTACATAGAATCAACTGCTACAGTATGGTACAGAACTAAACGAAATACGCAGCGAGACGAACAGAAACGACACTTCTAGTCAAAGACTGTAAATACGTTGCTGGGAGAATCAAGATGGTCCACTGGACATTGAAAAAGACGGGTCATGGTTCTCAGTAGGGTGTGCGATCATCATTGACGGCGATGTATGCTCTGCAACGTGCTCTCATCCTGGCCAACGGCTTGGAAACGAGTTCTTTGTTACAGGGAATTCCAGTCCACCAGCAAGCTCTGGAGATCAGGCAGTCTAACACATTCGCCGAATATTCTCTTGTTCGCATTGTCATGCATGAAAAGTCAGGGTCGAATACACACCCCGAAAAGACACTGGAAAGGAGTACAGGGTCACAATAAGGTTGGTGAGAGTATTGTGTTCAGAGACTTCGAAGCCACTACCCACCTAACATCACCCCGCCTAACCCCCGCCCCTACCCCTGCCCCCACCGCATAACTAATGGACCACAAAAACGTTCATGTTCAACGATGGTTTGTGTCAATTACCTATTTCTATCTCTTGCCGTTCTAGGTTGCGCCCAGCATTGTCGATCATGGTTCTTTTGGTGTTCCAGGTAATACGGTGTCGAGAGGCATCATCTTCCATGGGCATACTGGCGTACCAAACTTTGAACACGATACACTCACTAGTCAGAGTTATTGTGACACTGTACACCCTCTCATGTGTGTCTTTTGAGGGGCGAATTCGGCACTGATTTCACTTAATGGATATGAGACCGTATCGAACTGTGCAGGTGGAGAAGTTGTTGCAAAGGGAGGATATTAAGCGAACGGAGAGGTCGGCCCTTTCCCCAGACTTTAATCCCATCGAGAACTTGTGTGATGCGTTGTGGAGACGTGTTTCAGCACGTCCACATGAACCAACGACCATCCGACAGTTTGTCAACCGCGCTGGTGGAGGAATGAAACGCCCTACCACAAAAACTGTTCACCAACTTTGTGGCCAGCTTGACTGCACGTTGCGTAGCCTGACGTGATGATTACATATCCCTTCAGAGACATGATCCGCCTTTTGTAATGTCCATGGGTACATCAGAGTGACTTAAGTGTAATTATTGTCTTTGAATA
The DNA here is from genome assembly GCF_021461385.2 of Schistocerca piceifrons. Taxonomy (NCBI): domain Eukaryota; kingdom Metazoa; phylum Arthropoda; class Insecta; order Orthoptera; family Acrididae; genus Schistocerca; species Schistocerca piceifrons. Next base: position 1,185,694,655 of record NC_060138.1, on the reverse strand, counting down.
AAAGTGTAACTTCTGTTCGTCTCGTTCCTTTCAGTTACCTTCTGTATAGACAGTACCGTAGCAGTTCTTTCTACGTGTTGTCCAAGATCCATAGTTGCCAGTCACAAATCATCCGAAACCAGCGTATTTCAGCAAACCTCAGATTCAGTGTGTCTGCTCTTATGCAACAGTATTAGCTTGTGATAACCCATATGCTTTAGACGGGGACGTAATTGTCAACAACGTCTGAAGTTTGAAATGAGATGTGTACGGCTAGTGTATGTAAAAAAGCGCACGCTATTAGTCAGTCAGCACTGTTTTTAATAATTTTCAGAGTCAAGTGGGAGATTAAGTGCAAAACATACACATTAACTATCAAATAAAAAAGTGTCATGGAATCACATTCAGATACTAATATTTTTGAAAAAAAAGCTTATGTGGAATGGTTGCAAGGGAATAGTGGGTCACTTAAGAGAATAACTTGAGATGCCTTGTATGGATTCTTGAAAGTAGTATGATACAGCCTGTTCCACGCAGTTCACTGACTTGTTATAAGTCCGCCCTTCCCTGTGGTCCACACGGCCTCAAGAGGACGCATAGGAACTAACATAAGTGCGTGGAGAAGGTACCTGCCATTTTGTACATTGTTAGTTGTCTAGCTATACCCAAAAATACGGGTGCGGAATGACAAACAAATAGAACCTGACAATCAGAAATGGCTGCTAATAAACTTAATCGAAATGTAAAGACGATTATTAATCATAATAATGATTAATGTTAAAGCTCAGTCCTGAGAAAATTGCGATCCTATTTTTCAAGTCCGTAGCTACTATTTAAGTGTATGGAGGATTATCATAGAAAGGCTGAACGGAAGGGTAGTAAGTAAAAACCTACGTGGCAGTCGCGGCGAAAGGTCCAAGGGATTTGCTGATGAAAGAAGAATGCCAGCTGACGAGCTCTTGTCTAAATTTTTGCAATCTACCATTAAACACGAAGAGGAGAGAGTTTTAGTGCTGGTCTGCGTTTCGTAACCTGCTGTACGGGAGGTTACTTTCATTGACAGAACCTTAAAAAGACAGGAATATCATAGTACCGTGAAATACGATTTGCACAGGACTGCATAAAAGTTGGTAATCACATGTACATTCAGATTCTTGTAGAATAAAGACGCGAAGCACAAGGCATGCATATACATATACATCTAGTTGATAACTCTGCTATTTACAATAAAGTGCCTGGGAGAGTGTTCAACGAACAACCTTCAAACTGTCTCTCTACCGTTCCACTCTCGAACGGCGAGCGGGAAAAAACGAGTACATAAATTTTTCTGTGCGATCTCTGATTTCTCTTATTTTATCGTGATGATCATTTCTCCCTATGTAGATGGGTGACAACAGAATGTTTTCACAATCGGAGGAGAAAAATGGTGATTGAAATTTCATGAGAAGATCCCGTACCAACGAAAAACACCTTTGTTTTAATGATTGCCACTCTAATTCACGTATCATGTCCGTGGCACTATCTCCCCTGTTTCGCGATAGTACAAAACTAGCCGCCCTTCTTTGAACTTTTTGGGTATCATCCATCAGTCCCAACTGATGCGGATTCCATACCGCGCAGCAATATTCCCAAATAGGTCGCACAAGCGTGGTGTAAGCAGTCTATTTAGTAGACCTGTTGCATCTTCCAAGTGCTCTGCCAGTGAATCACGGTCTTTGGTTTGCTCTACCCACAACATTATCTGTGTGATCGTTCCAAGTTAGGTTATTTGTAATTGTAATCCCGAAGTATTTAGTTAAATTACAGCCTTCAGATTTGTGTGACTTACTGTATAATCGAAATTTAGCCGATTTCTTTTAGTACTCATGTGAATAACATCACACTTTTCCTTATTCAGGATCAACTGCCACTATGCGCACCATACAGTTATATTATCTAAATCATTTTGCAATTCGTTTTGGTCATCTGATAACTTTACAATGCGTTAAATGACATCATCATCTGTAAACAATCTAAGACGCCTACTCAGATTGTCTCCATGTCATTAATATAGATTAGGATTAATAGAGGGCCTGTAACACTTCCTTGGGGAATGCCAGATATTACTTCTATTCAACATGATGACTTTCCGTCTATCACTACGAACTGTGACCTTTCTGACAGGAAATCACAAGTCCAATCGCACAACTGAGGCGATACCCCATAGGCACGCAGTTTGGTTAGAATCAATTTGACATCCCCTGTCGATAGCACTCATTACTTCATGATTCTAAAGACCTAGTTGTGTTTCACAAGAACGATGTTCTCTGAATCCGTGCTATGTGTCAATAAATTGTTTTCTTCGAGATAATTCTTAATGTTCGAATACAGTATATGTTCCAAAACCCTACTGCAAATCGACGTTATTGATATAGGCCTCAAATTCATCGGATTACTCCTATTTCCCCCTTTCGGATGCTGGTGTGACTTAAGCAATTTTCCAGTCTTTAGGTACGGCACTTTCTCTGAACGAGCGGTTGTATATAATTGCTAAATAGGGAGCTATTGTATTAACATACTCTGAAAGAAACCTGACTGGTATACAATCTGGACCGGAGGCCTTGCCTTTATAAAGTAATTTAAGCTGCTTTGCTACACCGAGGATATCTACTTCTATGTTTCTCACCTCGGCAGTTGTTCTTGATTTGAATTCAGGAATATTTACTTCGTCTTCTCTGGTGAAGGAGTTCCGGAAAATCGTGTTTAATAACTGTACTTTAGTGGCAATGTCATCAGTGACTTCACCGTTGTTATCGTGCAGTGAGGATTTTGCGTTTTTTAAAAATTTTGACATGCTTTTTCCATTGCTTCTGCAACAGCGATCTGACCCGTTTTATGTACCATGGGGGATCACTACCATCACTTATTAATTTATGTGGTATATATCTCCAATTCACGTCGATACTATCTCTTTGGTAACTTTCCACATGTTTCTACTCTTACGTGATCAGATAGGAAAGAATGCAGATTGTCTCTTAAAAAGGCATTAAGAGCATTTTTATAAGCTTTTTTAAGTAGATGCACTTTGCGTTTCTTTTTGATGGTTGTGGGTGTTACGGTATTCAGCCTAGCAACAACTCCCTTGTGGTCGCTAAACCCTGTATTCGTCACGATACTCCCTATTTGTCCAGGATTATTTGTTGCTAAGAGATCAAGTATGCGTTTGAAACCATTTACGCTTAGAGTAGCCTCATGAACTAATTGTTTAAAATAATTTTCTGAGAAAGCATTCAGTACAATTTAGGGTGACGTATTTTCGTAATCTGTGTAACTCACGAACCATTTAATGTTCAATTAATCGCAAAGGAAAATCAGCGATATACAATTGGCATGTGGCTGAAACATAACACATAATTAAAACAGCATTTTGCTACCGTATTCGATTCTCAAGAGCGTAGCGGTTCTAATTTTTCATGTGTCTTCTGTCTCGGCTGTCTTAGCGATCAGAAGCATATAATTGTAAGTGCATTGCATGCTTCCTTATTTCGATAGTATGGTTAAATATAAGGCAAATGTAAAAAAAAACTCTTCGTTATTATTGTGGGTACTTATATGTTCATGTACGAATTAACAACGTGTCAGATCGTTTTGGCTGAAACAGCGAAGTCGACAGATAATTATGAAGTAATGTAAAGGCAGAACGCGCACTGCGATCAGTCATTAATTTATTATGTTCTTAGAACCTTGCGGCCGTGTGATGAGACGTCGATCATTTTCATGCTTCTTGCACTTATTACGTGCAAGCAATTATTACGAATTATTCGGTCAGTCGCCTCCGATCAGTAATTCTCTCCGTCTGCTATTCCGTTAGATGCCAGCCTCACTAAACAATATTCATGGATTCTGGTTGATAAAATTTAGCTCAGTTATTTGCTGGTAACATATCTATACCCTCTATCGAGGGGGCACGCTACGGTGTCATACCCCACACAATAGCGGTACTTTATTGAGTACACATTCCCATCATCCAAATGATTGTGTTGCTCTCTCCCTCCCCTCCCCCCCCCCCCTCTCTCTCTTTTCTCCCTGGAGATAGTTGCATCTTTGTCGAAGAATTTCATTCAGGTCAGTTACTGTTAAAAGACCAAGTTTGAGAACTTTGAGTTAAACCTAAATTATTATTAATTTATAGAAGAAAGCAACGCGTCAACATGAAAGAACTTTTGTTAGCGATTATAAAGTAAAATTGATATGCCAGTAAACACTGAGCTACAGTGTTATTGCCGTGTAAAAGAACAGTTCTATTGTGGCCGATTACTGAAAACAGTTTAGTGTTAATCAATGAATATTGTTTAAGAGAGTGTTTTCATATTAAGGTGCTTGGAGAAGCAATATGTCTTAGATTACATTTACTAAGCTGTTGCTTTTTGCTGAAACTCCATTTGTTGGGTAAATGTACATGGGAAAATAAAACACACATTTCTAGATACTATGGAGTAACTGAACATGAATTATAACCTCCGTACCTATGGAAAAGCGACTTCAGTCAAAAAGAAGGCCAAAATATTTTATGAGAATTACTTCCAATGGCTCAGAGCACTATGGGACTTAACTTCTGAGATCATCAGTCCCCTTGAGCTTAGAACTACTTAAACCTAACTAACCTAAAGATATCACACATATCCATGCCCGAGGCAGAATTCGAACCTGCGACCGTAGCGGTAGCGCGGTTCCAGACTGTAGTGCCTAGAACCGCTCGGCCACTCCGGCCGGCCGAGAATTACTTGCAAAAAATCTCTTCGGGTGCAGCTGAAATGCGAATACATTTCTCGCGGTCACTACCTGTGAAATCTATGTGGTTGTTGTTCGTCGAGGTGTTCGGGCAGAACACCGAGTGAACTTTGCTCGCACGTGAGAAAGGCAATAGCACCCCGCTAATGGGATATTAAATTTTAAATTTCCCTCTCGAGGAGTACGGAGCTTCCTGCTACCTTTAAACGCACGTCCTCGCCAGACGTTTGCGCAAAGTGTGTGCTGCCAGAATTTATGAATGACTCCACTACAACTGCAAATTACAGGCCGGTGCGAGTATTCCTGGCGCGTTCAGGGCAGAGTGCTTCTGTATTACCCGCAAGGGATGCTCGCCCGCTATGCCCTTGTTTACGAAGCCGGCGGATACATATTTTATGCGCGGGCGGATTGGTCGATAGTCGCGCTTGACGCGCCTTGAACGATTCGCTAAATCGAGGCATCGCTACCGGCTGTGCGATGACCAGTCATTTTGTGCAGATATACGAACTCAAGAGGAAGTTTTGTTGCAAGGCATTCGACCAGTATATCTTCTCGCGCCTACAGGTGAACTAAGCAATATCGCCCATTAAAACTACGCTTCCCTTCCACCGCCTGCACTGAACATTTTTTTCCTAGTGATTACTAGTTTCTGTCTAACGAGAACACATTATGTCTATGTAGCTAACTGAAAATGTTCTTTCTAGACCGTAACTAAAAACACTGTAGAAATGAGACAACTGAGGCGGTGAGAAATAATTAGTCCAACTTCAGCTTTTTGTAGCTCCCTTTGTTAGACAACCTGTTAGACAACTAACAACAACGTAAAAATTTTGTAACTGAACCGGTGGGAAATAAAGAATAAGTTTATCATCATAAAGCGGTTGCTGCTCTCTTCCCGAAGATTACGTATTGTTATTTCCTTTATTTACAAATTATTACGATCACATTGAAACAATGAATTGCACTATATACTGCGTACTCTACGTTGTATAAGTTAGACAATTAGTTTTCGCCTCTCTAAGTTGGACATATTCTTTTTGCCAAGTTTGGTTTACAAGTGTTCCGATGCTTATTTTCTGCTTTTAATATATAAGGCGTTCCAAAATAAAGTACACACTCTTTGAAACAGCGCATCTCTTTAAATAAATGAGACAGAAATACAATTGTAGGTTAATAATTTAGAAGGTGGTCAAAAACTTTGCTTCCTTTTGTTTCAGGATTGTCAGCAAACATGGCGTTATCGTTTGAACAACGGAAATGGTTGCTAACGTGTTACTGGAAAACAGAGACTGTGAGTGCGGTACGCTGACGTTGGGGTGTTGAATTAGGGACACCATCACCGACAAGAGTAAGAATTACAAGAATCAGAGATAAGTTTCAAGTCGAAGGAACGGTGCACGACATGAAGAAGGCACATAGCGGAGGAAACAGAAGTTCAACAGACAATGAGAGCGTTGAGCAGTAATACACGCAAACACACGATCCCCGAAGAAATCTGTGAGGCAATGCTCTCGTGAGACTGGCATCTGCAGAAGCAGTGTTATTAGAATTTTGCGGTCTCAGAACTTTAAGCCTTAAATTCCAAAACTTCTTCATGCTCGTAACGAGGATGATCCTCATACGCGAAGCGAATTTTGTTCAAAGGCTCTGAGCACTATGTGACTTAACATCAGTGGTCATCAGTCCCCTAGAACTTAGAACTACTGAAACCTAACTAACCTAAGACATCACACACATCCATGCCCGAGGCAGGATTCGAACCTGCGACCGCAGCGGTCACGCTGTTCCAGACTGAAGCGCCTAGAACCGCACGGCCACACCGGCCGGTGCGAATTTTGTGAGTGGTTCATTAACAGATATGAAGTAGAGCAACGTTTACAAGATCGAATTCTTTGGTCAGATGAAGCGACGTTTAAACTTGATGTAACAATTAACCGCATAATTGCGTGTACTGGGCCAGGGAGAACCCATACGTAACCGAGCAAAGGCATGTTAATCTACCAGGAGTAACAGTCTGGTGTGGTCTGTGTTATAAAATGTTAATCGGGCCGTACTTCTTTGACAACACTGTCACGGGCGACTTGTACTTGGAAATATTAGAAACGATAACACCTGGTCTTAGCGTTGTGTTTGGGAATGAAGATTATTACTTTCTACAGGGTGGAGTGCCACCTCACTTTCACCTGGATGTGAGAGCATTCCCTGCCAGATGGATACCACAAAGAGGAAATGGGAAGTATCCCGCTCGATCTCCAGATTTAACACCTCTAAACTTATTTCTATGGGGAACTCTCAAGAACACACTGGATGATCTTAGAGACCTTGTGATGCTACTCCGTTTGAAACAACGAAGTTAGCATATCGCTCAGTTGTAAGTCGTTGTCGACGGTGTATTGCGATGGACGTACACCAGTTTAAACATTTACCACCTTAAGTCGGACTATGAGGCACCTAACACCACTAGAATAGTATTTCTAACCCCTTTCATTAAAGAGATGTTCGTTTCAAAGAGTGTATACATTATTTTGGGACACCCTGTATAATGTCTTTCCGAATGCAATCTGCATACTTAATTTTTCAGCAACTTGTTTTAGCCGGCCGGTGTGGCCGAGAGGTTCTAGGCGCTTCAGTCTGAAACCACGCGACCGCTACGGTCGCAGGTTCGAATCCTGCCTCGGGCATGGACGTGTGTGATGTCCTTAGGTTAGTTAGGTTTAAGTAGTTCTAAGTTCTAGGGGACTGATGACCTCAGATGTTAAGTCCCATAGTGCTGAGAGCCACTTGAACCACTTGACATGGTTTGATTTTTCTGGGTTGTTTGTGATATCAAAAATCAAGACTGGGAGATCATCGCCAAAGGCAAGGTAATATATCCCTAATTTCTTCGACTCTGTTGAATGTGTGTGGCTAGTTATTGTTATGGATACAGCTTTGCTTGTGCCACTCTGTCATTACTCTCAAGAACGCAGTTGAACAACAATCAGTCATTCTATTTACCTTATTTTTGATGGTTTTGATGTTTTGACCATATGAGATTGTTATTATTATAATATGAGATATAAATTTCAAAAAATGAGCGAAAACAACACACAATTAGTGATAAATAAACACCACACAAACGGAAAGAACGAAAATATTTTGAGAATAGAAGAGGGTCCAATAAGCTAAGCACTTCCGTAAATAACTGAAGAAAATGGAAGCTAATAACATGTGATAAAGGAATTGGAGACAGCATACCGTATCGCCCGAAACATACGACAAGAAGTGCAATTCCGTCACTAAACAAGGGTGTCTATTTGCTATTCTAACACCGATTTTGAATAATAAAGGAAATGTTGAAAGCACTGAAAAAAGTGTATGAAAAGTTATTTCAAAAATATTGGACCAAAATCTATGGACTGTCAAGCAACAAAAAATCGAGCACAGAGCACAGATAATGAGGGATATTTTGATTGAAGACTAGTGGCAAAACGTATGATACAGGTGGACCACGAAAGTGTTATATGTGCGATGATTACATTTGAGAAAAATTAATTTGTGCCACATTTTAATAATAATACAGTGTTTTGTAATAGTTAAGTGTACAACAATGCCGTAATGCAGATTTTAAACTACATTATTTTGCTGTGAATGTTTTACTGACATTTTCTGCAATGGAGTGGATGTGCTCCAATAAACACAAAACACTGTATTAAAATCGAAGCAATCACTGAAAGCAGAAGTTACCTATTACTGTTAAGTGGAGAAAGACAAAGCGTGGCAGAACTTTTTGTGTTATCATGAATTTTTGTGTGGTTTTGCACTTGAGTTAACCTTAATTTATCAATGGAGAAATACTGGAGATAGAAATACTGAAAAAAGTATCACTTCGCTAGGGAAAGAAAGTTAAATTTAAACATCAAACAACTAATCAGTCAGCGTAAAATCTGCATGTAACTTGTAAATGCTACAATTTGGTGAGTACATTTTTTATGTTTCCGAAGAAAATTATAAAAGTGAATAATAGTTGCAACATAAATTAATGGATGTGGTCTTTATAATTGATAAACGATTTAATTTGGCAGACAATGTGTTTTTTGGGGCTGGAATTTCATTATTAACGGGAAGATGTTCGACGGTAGAAAAATTAGGTGTGCAAGGTAAGAGCAAGCATAAACTGCTTATATAATGATTTTCATCAACTTAAATGTCACTTTCTTAAGTTTTGTATATAATATTAGGCGACACCTTGTAACGTAGAAGACAAATAAGGAATCAATGTCCCGTTGACATCGAGACGCAGCACAAGCTCGGAACGATTCTAGGATGGGGAAGAAAATGGGCAGTGCCCTATCAAACACCAACTCAGCATTTGAAAGTAGTGGAACAGGGTTTTCTCTTTTGATGCTAGCCAGTTGTCAGGATGAGCATTACTGCAAAGGGCATTTGATTCTAAAGCATTATGTCAGGGTGAAAAACACTAAATAAATTACTTTTTCTCTCTTAACAACATGTGGCAGAGTGGGTTCTTCCTTGGCTCAGGTATGAGGTAGAATGAAACAGCATTTTTACAGAAGATAACTTTTATTGAATGTTTTGTACAACTGTTTCCTTACTCGATTGTTCTGGCTGGGAGAGCGGCAGCTGTGTCGCTTGCGAAGCCTCTGCTGCGGCAGCGGCGGCTTCTGATTACGCCTGGCGGTGTGCATCTCGTGTCGCCGTCTCGCCCAGTTGACAGGAGACGCGCCTCGTGCGGTGGCCCATTTAATTATTGAGAACGAAGTCGTGCATCGGATGGTGATAACTTGGATGTGGCGTCCCAGTGTTTCTCTTCTCTATGAGGCCGCGTGTGTTTTGCGTCGGCCAGCGGAGCGGCGCGGCGGGGGAAGGCCCGTGTCTCGGACTCGAACAACGGACTCCAGCTTGCCAGTATTTGGCTGTCAGATCTTCATCCCGGCTCACAGGTGACTGCTGATGTGAGGCCGTCTCCTTCCCGTCCTCAGGAGTCAGGCGGGTACGTAAAAATCAAATACCTTCTAACTTCTGTCTTCTGGCGGCGAGGCTGCTGCTTGCTATTCCATTACAGCGGCGGACTTGGTGCTTCTGCGTACGATGTAGTCTCTTCCTGCATGACGGTCTTCAGCTCTGGAAAGCATTTGACACGGTGGCCCCACTGCGGACTGTTAACGAAGGTCCGAGCATGCCGATTAGGTTCTCAGATATGTGAGTGGCTCCAAGACTTCTGTAGCGAGGACGTTGTCCTTGACCACGAATGTTCATCAGAGACAAGGATGCAATCAGTAGTGCCCTAAAGACGTGTGATAAGACCACTCTTATTCTCTGAGATATAAATGATGTGACGAACAGTGTATTCAAACACTATGAATTATCTCGGAGGAAACTGTCTATTTACACACAGTCAACATGGGTTTAGAAAACATCGTTCCTGTGAAGCACAACTACGAGGCTGAGTCAAACGAAAACCTTAAATTTGTAATAACAAATCGAAATTTAGCGCCGTTACCCTGTAAGTTGGTAAGCATTCTATAAACAGCGTGCAGAATGGCCTGTAGGTGGCAACATAGTGCAGGTGCACACATACCGTCGCAGTATCAGTATAAAGGTGGCCGCACCACTTGCGACTTGCACCAGGGAAGAACAGCGTTCTGTTATTCGGTTTTTGCGTAGTGAAGGCGTGAAACCTACTGAAATTCATCGACGAATGAAGGTTCAGTACGGTGATGCATGTTGCTCACAGGAGCAAGTGTGCGAATGGAGTAGGAAGTTCGCAAATGGTGTGACTTCAGTGGAAGATGCTTCTCGTCCAGGTCAGGCACAACGAGTTGTGACTCCACAGAACATTGCAGCAGTTGAAGCCATAGTGAAGGAAAACCGCCGAGTGACACTGAATTACAGTGCAGCATGTTTGCAGTTTAGTCATGGGTCATCACACCACATTGTGCATGATGTACTCCAGTTTCACAAAGTGTCTGCAAGATGGATGCCACGGCATCTGTCTCCTGAAATGAGAGAACGACGTGTTGATGCTTGTGAAGAAATTCTTCGGCGCTTTGAACGAGAAGGTGATGGCTTCCTTGCAAGAATCGTTACTGGGGACGAAACCTGGGTTCACTTCCACCAACCGGAAACCAAAACCAAAGAAGTTTCGAACAGAACCATCAGCAGGGAAGGTTATGCTGACTCTCTTTTGGGACGAAAAGGCGTCATTTTGGAGCATTACAGGCCTAGGAACCACTGTCACCAGTGCATCATACACAGATCTCCTAAGAAATCATCTGCGGCCTGCAATCAAATCAAAGCGACGTGGATTGATGTCAGCAGGTGTCCTTTTGCAAGATGACAATGCAAGGCCCCACACTGCCCGTACAACAGTTGCAGCAATCACAGACCTGCATTTTGAGTGTCTTCCTCATCCACCATACTCACCAGCCCTTGCCCCAAGTGATTTCCATATGTTTCGACCACTCAAAGACGTAATGGGAGGAAGGAATTTCTGTTCTGATGAAGAGGTACGGTACGTGGTGCATGCGTGGTTGCGCGGACTACCAAAATAATTTTTTTCTACAGGAATTTCTGCATTTTGTAAGCGCTGGAGGACTTGCATTGAGCGTGGGAGAGATTATGTTGAAAATTGATAGAGCGTTGTACCACTCCCGCACAGTAAATAATATTTAAAATTATTTACGGATTTCATTTGACTCACCCCCGTAGCTCTTTATTCAGTCGAAGTGTTGAGTGCTATTGACGAAGGATTTCAGATCGATTCCGTATTTCTGGATTTCCGGAAGGCTTTTGACACTGTACCATGCAAGCGGCTTGTAGTGAGATTGCGTGCTTATGGAATATCGTCTCAGTTATGTGACTGGATTTGTGATTTCCTCTCAGAGAGGTCACAGTTCGTAGTAACTGAGGAAAGTCATCGAGTAAAACAAAGTGATTCCTGGCGTTCCCCAAGGTAGTTTTATAGCCCCTTTGCTGTTCCTTATCTATACAAACGATTTGGGAAACAATATGAGCAACCGTGTTAGGTTGTTTGCAGATGACGCTGTCGTTTAACGACGAATGAAGTCATAATTGAAAAAAAATTTAGAAAATAAATCTGAATGGTGCGAAAATTGGCAGTTGACTCCAAATAACGAAAAGTTTGAGTTCATCCACATGAGTGCTAAAAAGGAATTCCTTAAACTTCGGTTACACGATAAATAAGTCTAATCTAAAAGCCGTAAATTCAACTAAATACTTAGGTATTACAGTTACGAACAATTGAAATACGAAGGAACACATAGAAAATGTTATGGAGAAGGCTAACCAAAGACTGCGCTTTATTGGCAGGACACTTAGAAAATGTAACAGATCTACTAAGGAGACTGCCTACACTACGCTTGTCCGTCCTCTTCTAGAATATTGCTACCTGGTATGGGATCCTTACCAGATAGGAATGACAGAGTACACCGAAAAAGTTCAAAGAAGGCCAGCACGTTTTGTATTATCACGAAATATGGGAGAGAGTATCACAGAAATGATACAGGATTTGGGCTGGACATCAATAAAGGAAAGGTGTTTTTCGTTGCGACGGAATCTTCTCACGAAATTCCAGTCACCAACTTTCTCCTCTGAATGCGAAAATATTTTGTTGACACCTAACTATATAGGGAGAAACGATCTCCATAATAAAATAAGGAAAATCAGAGCCCGTACGGAAAGATATAGGTATTCGTTCTTTCCGCGTGCTATACGAGTTTGGAATAAGAGAGTATTGTGAAAGTGGTTCGATGAACCCTCTGCCAGGCACTTAAATGTGATTTGCAGAGTATCCATGTAGATGTAGATGTAGAATCTGCAGCTGTTGGCTGATGACGCGGTGGTCTAAGTGGAGGTGTTGTCGTTGGGTGACTGTAGAACTGTAGGAGGCTATATGATGAGTTACACGAAATTATTGTTTCATATAGTGAAGAGCAGCTTTCTTAAATTGTAGAAAAAGTAAGTTTATGCAGATGAGTAGGAAAAACAATTGTGCAATATTCGAATACAGCCTTAGAAGTGTGCTGCCTGATCCACTCTCAGCTATTAAATATCTGTGTGTAACGTTGTGAAGCGGTAGGTAATGAAATGAGAACGTAAAGACGGCAGTATAGAGCGCGAGTTGTCATATTCGGTTTATTACTGGAATTATAGAAAACTGTAGCTCATCTGTAACGAAAACTGCGTATAAAACACTAGTGTGAACTATTCGTGAAGTCTGCTTGAATGTTTGGTATCCCCAGCCGATAGGACTGAAGGAAGACATCGAAGCAATTCAGAGGCGTGCTGCTAGGTTTGTTACCGGTATGTTCGATCATCAGACAAGTACCACGGAAATGCTTCGTGAACTCAAGTGAGAAACCTTAGAGGGAACGCGGCCGTTTTCAAGAAACGTTATTGAGAAAACTCAGAGAACCGGCACCTGAAGCTATCATCAAACGATTCTACTGCCGCCAACGTACATTTCGCATGAAGACCGCGAAGATGATATAAGGAAAACTATGGCACGTACAGAGGCATATACACAGCAGTTTCCCCGCGTTCTATTTGCGACTGTAACTGGAAAGGAAAGGAGTTATACTGGGACAAGGTCCCTCCAACCTTTACTAGCAATGCCGCGAGTTTGCTAGAGTAGCATTTATTTAGATACAAATACAGAAACTGCTACGTAGGTAAGCCTACAAGTTTTTTTTTCTGGATTTACAATGTGAGTACATTTTTCCAGCACCTATTCTAGATAACAGTAAGTCACTAATTATTGTTCTCCACTCTTCTCTATTTGTCCATAAATCTTCAGGAATGTTATTCTTCCTCATTGCTGACTGAACTCCCTGTATCCATGTATCAGGTGGTTGTCCCCTTTTTCTTCTTCCAATTGGTACCCAGTCGATTATGCATTTTGGTAGCCTTTCCTGTTCCATTCGTCTGATGGGTCCATACCATTTAAGTTGTTTGTGCTCGATGAAATCAGTAATTGAATTTTTACATTTCAGCTTGTCTCTGATTACTTCATTTCTTATTCTTTCTCGTCTTGATATTCTTGCTGAACGTCTCCAGAAATCCATTTCTGTGGCTAATAATTTTGATTTCAGTTGCCATTTTGTTGTCCCCACTTCTGAACCATATGTAATAATCCTCCTAACTATTGTTTTAAAAATCCTTATTTTGTTATCAGTTGTTATGTGTTTGTCCCAGAGAATTCCATTTAATAAAGAGATTGTCGTCTTTCCAGAATTTATTCTTGATCTAATTTCTTTGTCCTGTTTCCCAACATTTGTAATTTTCACACCTAAATATTTACATTCCTCAGTAGCTGTTATTGTTCCCATCCCTTCTTCTAATATTAAGTCTCCATTCACTCCACCAATTACCATGTACTTTGTTTTATTCATGTTTACATTTAGACCTGATTTTTTTATATTCTTGAATCAATTTTCTGGTCATATACTCTATGTCTTCACAGTCTTGGGCTATAATCAGTTGGTCATTTGCAAATTGTAACGAGTATATTCTTCTATCATTTATTGGTATTCCCATAGCGTGACATTTTTTCTTCCAATTCTGTAAAGTTACTTCTGTATATATTTTATACAATGTAGGTGAGATGCTACATCCTTGACGTAATCCTCTTGTGACTTGGAATCCATGTGATAGATATTTACCAATTTTTATTTTTGAAATAGAATTTTTATATAAATTTTGAATAGCTTTAATTATTCTTGGATTTATTCCTATTGATATTAAAGCTTTCCATAAACTGGATAAAGGCACACTATCATAGGCTTTTTCTATATCTATGAATACTAAATGTATAGGTTGTGCCCGAACCATTTTTTTTTCAATAATTTGTTGTAGGCAAAAGATATGATCAATTGTTGATCTTCCAGCTCTAAAACCTGCTTGTTCTTCAGCCTCCTTTTCTTTGTATTCTTGTTCTAAGAAATATTTAATAATTCTTCCATATAATCTACTGAAGGTATTGGTCTCTGTTATTCCCCTATAATTTTTTCACTCATCTTTCACTCCTTTTTTATGTATCACTGAAATATATCCTACTTTCAAATCATTTGGGACATCTTCCCCATTTAGACATCTTTCGAAAAGGTTTCTTAACAATTCCATTAATTTCTTTGTTCCTAATTTTAATAATTCTGCAGGAATACCTCCAGTGCCTGTAGCCCTTCCATTCTTTAAAGATTTTATTGCAGTTTTTACTGTCTCTATTTCCAAACGGATGTAATTATCTGCTTGTAGATCTATCATTTCATTATATTCAGGGTTTCCCAAGTATTCTTCCCTGTTTTCTGTTAATAAACTTTTAAAATATTTTTCCCAAGAGACATGAGTAATATATTTAATATGTGTTGTTTCTTTAGAATTCCTTCTTAAATTTTTTATAGTTTTCCATGCTTCTGTGTTTCTTTTACCACCAATATAGGATTCAATTTTTTGACATGACTGTTCCCAAACTTTGTTTTTTGCTTCTGCAACCTTTTTCCAGATTTTCGCTTGTTGTGCATCAAGCTCTATTTTATCTTGAAGATTTCTGGTATTTAACCATTTTAAATATTTTTCTTTCTTTAATTTCACTTCCTTTTTAATTTCTTCATTCCAGTAGTATAATGGATGGTTTGTACGTGTTTCTTCTGTTTCTCCTAAAGCTTCCTTGGCGGCTTCATGTAGTTTATTTACAATATAATGATATTGAGCTTCTGTATTATCAAACTCTGTTTCTACCAGTTTTTCATCTAATCTCTTTTGATATAAAAATATTGTGCTTTCATTCTCAAAACTATTCAAATTATATTTAGGAATTTTGATTTCTGTTTGTATATTTTCTATAGGACAATTTCGATTTTCTTCAGTGCTTTTTCCTCTGAAGGGGAACAAAAATTTGGAATTTACCAAATAATGATCGCTAAGAGTTACCCCTCTATATACTCTTATGTCATGTATTTTTATCCTCATTTGCTGTTTAATTATAATATAGTCTATTATTGATTTTTGATTCAATGTATCTTTATGCCATGTGTATTTATGTATTTCTTTATGTTGATAAAAGCCATTTAATATTTTCAATGAATTTTGTTCACAAATATCAAAAAGTCTATTACCATTATCATTTATAACATTTTCTCCAAATGGTCCTATAATTTTATTTCCAATTTTACTTCCAGTTCTACTGTTAAAATCCCCTGCAATAATAATCTGCCTGGTTTTCCCAATATCCTCTATGATTCCATTTAAATTATTATAGAAATCATCCTTTTTACAAATTGGTTCATCTTCGCTTATTCCATATACTCCTATAATAGTAATTTTGTATCCATGAATATCAATATTAATTTTAATCAGATTTTCATCAATAGGTTCCCAGTTTGTGACCATTCTTTTGAATTTGTTTTTCATCAATATCGATATCCCCCGTTTTGCTCTTTGATTTTTTGGGACACCACTATAGAAATGTGTATATGATCCTATTCGTTCAATACCTCGTCCTTTTTTCTTCGTTTCTGGGAGTATAATAATATCTTGATTTCTAGCCTCCATTTCTTTAATCACTTCTCCTACTTTATTTTGTAATCCTTGTATATTCCATACACCAATTAAGACAGTCCGTTTTCGTAGCCTTTTTCGTCTCCTATTATATCCGACCTGCTGTAATCTTATAGGCTTTTTAACCAGTGAGGTTTTTCCAATGAATGGGGAGTTGGCCCATTGCATTAACCCCCAACCTGGAGGACCAGGTAATTTTTGCTCAAGGTTTTCTTCCTTTAGCCTTTGGTCATCCAATACCTAGACTACAAGGCAGTAGTTGCTAGTTTTGGTCCACCCCAGGTATTTTATTTCCCCGGTACCCTCCATATCTGGTGGGCATTCCCCTATCCGCCACCTGGGGAGGCGCCCAATGGGAGACTAGCAACTCCACACGGGCCTACAAGTTTCCCAGAAAAAATTAGACTATTGGGTGGTTTCGCAGCAGAAGACCATTCAATGAATAGTGAATGATTATTTCTGGGATCACTTAACATGAGCTGTACGGAAAACTATTTATAAAAGATGTACAGAAGAGAGAGCTAGCGAGTCCCCACTCCCTCTATCTCATTACGTCACAAGGAACACCCAAGCCTGCTTCAAACCATTATAACGGCCCTCCCGCAGCATACCTTTCCAGTTAGTGACGAAGCAGCGTGTATTCACGCCCGGGGAGTCTTTATTGTCCACTAAATGCATCAACCCAGCACAGAATACAGAACTTAGCAAGTAATATAACTAAGCAGATGAACAGTATTTACGAAAATCACTGCATGGAGCGCTACAATGATATACAGGGAACTCTGTGGCCGTTGTGCCGGCCGGAGTGGCCGAGCGGCTCTAGGCCCTTCAGTCTGGAACCAAGTGGCCGCTACGGTCGCAGGTTCAAAACCTGCCTCACGCGTTGATGTGTGTGATGTCCTTAGGTTAGTTAGGTTTAACTAGTTCTAAGTTCTAGGGGACTGATGACCTCAGCTGTTAAGTCCCATAGTGCTCAGAGCCATTTGAACCATTTTTTGTGGCCGTTGTACCGTCCATCCAGGAAAAAAAACTTTCCCCTTTCCCGCCACAAGTGCTCTTCACTCTATAGTTTACACACTATAGATTGTAACGATAACATTAACAACTGTGAAACATTTAAAGCAGTTGTTTCTAAGTGCAACACATCATCGTCCAGCCCAAACCACTAAGAACAGAAATTTGAAAATTTCTGAGTGTATTCATATTCTACTGTTAGCATCCTTTAAGAACACATTTTTCGGAATTCCGCCACTAAGGCGATTTTGAGGCTATTGGTATTTGGTTTCTCGGTGGGAAATAAAGAAATACATGTTTAGCATTTTTGGAAATTTTATTCATATGAAGGTGAATTATTAGGTCAAAGATTATCTGAAAATAAATTAGTATTACAGGACTACTAAAGTATTTTTAAAGCTGCATCTATGACAATTTATATTTGGCTTCTCATTTACAAATTTATCAAATATGTGTTCCATTGTTTTACGAAATTTAACGCCTAAGGGAAATACAGATGGGATGAAATGTGGTATGGAAGTATTTCAATACAAGCGTTTTTTAAGTCAAAGCAATTAAAATTTTTATTTTGCTTCTCTGTTGTAACCAGAATACCTACTTTACTGCTTCTCCTGTCAAATGCAGGTTGAGATGTTATATGCAAATTTCCCAGTGTGTGAGTATTTTTAATGCTAAACCTTTGAAAAATGCCATATCGCTTTGAAATGAAAAAATACCCGTTTCATTGTTTTTTTAAATTCAACCCCTGTGAGGGTGAGACAGGGTCATCTGTTTCTCTGAATCATCATCGCCAAGTCCAAACCGCTACGGATAGAAAATAGAAATTTGCTGAGGTAGTAAATCTTATACTGTAGGCATTGTTTAAAAAAGAATTGTACGAAATCCCGCTCTTGAAGTGCTGAAATAGGGAATGAAAAGCTTTTTGGAAGTACTCTGTTATTAAAGCAAATTGGCATTTGGTTTCTTAGAACTAAAGAAAAGTGTTTCAGCATTTTTAGAATGTCAACCCTAAAGGAGGAGAAATAAAGAATTAAATTTTTTTAAAAATTATTTCGTTACTTTAAAAAAATTTTAACGTTAAGTCTACGAAAACTGCATTTTCACTTTCGGTTAGATATAAAGAAATATGTGTTATGGGAAGAAAGTTACTATGGAAAAATCACCAGAAGAAAGCAAGAGGGATGATTAACAAATACGTTTGATATCAACTACAAGATTCGTTTTGGTTCATCAGTACATTCGGAAGAGACAATGCTTCTATAGCTTCAATTGTTGGAATTTATGAACAATATAAATACTCCATTAATGAAAATCAAAAAAATCAATGCAGAAGTGAAGCAGAGGGAGCTGAGCTAGTTAATAAACAAAAAAATTAAGAAAATTCTTCAAAGTGTTTCTCAGACTGGAGGCAAAACAAGAAGTCAGTGTACAAGTTACTGTAACAAGTAATCTTAATTACAATGTTGTGACCGTTAATTCATAAGCTGCATGTGCATTTTACAACCCCATTTTAAATGTAGCAGTAAAAATAGGATTGTATGGTTCACAAATTTAGACAACATTGTCTGTGGAGGGCAGCGACCTGATGCTATATTTAAGTTAAAATGAACAGTCAAGATCGCAAAAATATTTGTTTATTGACCGGTTTCGGCTTATGTAAAAGCCATTTTCAGATCTTACCGAGGAGCCGCCAGCATCAGTCATAGAGGGCTAAAAATTCTGAAGATGGATTTTACATAAGCCGAAAACGGTCAATAAACAAATATTTTTGCGATCTTGACTGTTGCCTTTAACTTTTATATGGCTCAGTTGAAGAAGGAAGAGAATATAATAAAAATGCCATTGCACAAAGATATTAACAGAATTATAAAAATTCCAGAAACGTAAAAACTCGTGTAGTGTTAATGGAACAAAGTTCCAACTTAATAAGTAACGTCCTTACCGACATGTGAAATGCATCAATTTATTATTATTATTATTAAGCATTACAATCCATGAAGGCTTTTTGCTGCAGAATGGACAATGTTGAACCACTTTGCTCTGTCTTTACAAGTAATTTGCCACTGTCTGTCATGTCCTAGTTTTCTGAGATCGTCTTGAATATTGTCCAAGTATCTCATGCGTGGGCGTCCAAGAGGTCGTCTTCCGGTGGGAATCTCTTCAGTCACTTTCTTGATGGTCCTGTTTGGTGGTGCTCTGATGACATGCCCTATCCATTTCAGT
Organism: Schistocerca piceifrons; assembly: GCF_021461385.2. NCBI lineage: Eukaryota > Metazoa > Arthropoda > Insecta > Orthoptera > Acrididae > Schistocerca > Schistocerca piceifrons. Next base: position 1,185,675,092 of record NC_060138.1, on the reverse strand, counting down.
CTTTTGGCTTTAATTTTGGCCACTATATCGGAGTCTTTATATAATTTGTAAATTTCATTGTTATTTAGCAATCTCCATTCATCACTGATCCAATCTCTTATGGGTCCAAATATTTTTCTCAAAATTTTTCGTTCAAATACTCTTAATCTGTTTTCCTCTTTTTTTGTGAGAGTCCAGGTTTCAGATCCATAGGTGAGTACTGGTATAATCAATGATTTGTATACTTGTAGTTTGGTGTTCCTAGAAATTAACTTGCTTTTGAAAACTGTCAAGAGACTATAGTAGCATTTGTTAGCCTTCTGAATTCGTGATTCTATTTCAATTTTTATGGAGTTGTCAGAGGTTACTATTGTACCAAGGTAATTAAATTCATTTGTCTTTGTGAAAGCTGTGTTATTAATTTGCAGTACATTATTATTTGATGGATAGCGGGATAAGATAAAGTACATTGTTTTGTCTGTATTCAGCTGGAGGCCTGTGCCATTTGTGGCTTTAATTAATTGTGCTGTAAGAAGCTTCAAATCATTCTCACTGTCAGATAATAATGCAATGTCATCAGCGTATGCTACAATGTTAATTTTGCTTTCCAGTTGTGCTCCAATTTGTAGTAGCTTTACTTTTTGGATTATTCTATTGATTACTATGTTAAAAAGAACTGGTGAGAGTGAATCCCCTTGTTTGACTCCAGTTTTAACCTCAAAGTCTTCAGAAAGTTTGCTAGCTACTTTTATTTTGTATTTTGAGTTTAAAGTGCAAGATTTTATTAAATTTATCAATTTGTTAGGGATGCCAATCTGCCTCATGCACTTCCATAAATATTCCCTGTTGATACTGTCAAAAGCTTTTTTAAAATCAATGAAAAGCATATGTACATTTTGATTGAATTCATATTTCTTTTCACCCAACATCCTTAGGACATATATATTGTCAATAGTCGATCTGTTAGGTCTAAATCCACATTGGGCATCATCTAGGGAGTCTTCAACGTAAGGGCTTATCCTTGCTAACAGTATATTTGTCAGAATTTTATATGTTGTGTTTAGTAACGCAATTCCTCTGTAGTTTGAACAATTTGTTGGGTCCCCCTTCTTGTATATAGGGCACACAACTACTTCTTTCCAATCATGTGGGACCTGTTCCTGCTTCCAGATGTTGGTGATGATTTTGTGTAAGCAGTTTACAAAAGGAAATTTACTGAGCTTCCATATATCTGTGTCTATACCATCACTTCCAGGAGCTTTATGTCTCTTCAGCTTCTTGATGCTTTCTTTAATTTCTGCTAAGCTGGGCTCTTCGTCCGATGGATCAATGGCATAGGGAAATTTTAGAGGCAGGTTAAAATACACAGTAGTTAACACCTCTTCATAACAATGGTGACAAGACACAGATAAACAATTCCCTACTGATATCATGTTCCAAAATGTTCTAAAATGTAGTGTACACAAGGTCTCACACTTAAGTGGAAGAAACTTTCTTAACGTGCCACAGTTTGGGCTTGAGAAGGGTTGCTCCATTGAGAATCTGTTTATATGTTGACTCATTAAATAGCACAAACCTTAAATAATAATATCTCATTAAGTGGTGTCAGTCATACCTAACAAACAGAATCCAAAACGTTATGCTGAATAATAGAATGTCATAAGGATAGAAAATTTTAGTGCGTGGAAATTACTTACATTCCTGAATGATCCTCAACATAACATATAACCAGCAGAACTGGTATTTTTTGCAGTTGATGCTAGTGTTACAATTAATCCTGGGGCTGATAAAGCAACAGAAGGGATGGTAAGTGATATTTTTCAAAGAATTGTAAACGTGATTCTCAGAAAATGAATTCTCTCTAAATTTATAAAAAATATGTATATTCAGTTCTGTGGAACAAAAGGTGTCATACCAAAATCTGATGTAGCACATGAGCTGAAGACAGTAAATAGGGTAGAATGCTCCAAACTTTTCGGTGTAAATATTGATGAAAACTTGAACTTGGGGAAGCTTATTACTGAACTTCTCAAATCACTAATTTTGCTCTCCGTGTAATTATTAACCTCAAAAACAAACGAATCAACATCCTGATATATTTTGAAAATTTCCATTCAATAATGTCTTATGGAATGATTTTCTGGGGTAAATCATCACATAGGAAGAAATTATTGATTGCACAAAGGCAAGCAGTAACAATAACATATTGTGCTCACCCAAGGACGACTTGTAGTACCTCGTCAAGTACTTAGGGATTTTAATTGTGCTGTCACCATAGTTACATTACCTAATGAAATTCGTCATAAATAACAGTGGTATCCATATCTACAATATTTATTGCCGATTATTGAAGCTGTCAGTGGGTCATAAGGAAGTTAAATTTGCACGAGTAAAAATATTTGACCATTTGGCCAGCAACAAAAAAACGTTTCAGAAGAAGCAAAGGAAGTTTTAAATCTAACTTAAAATCATTTCTCATGGACAAATCCATCTACTCCACTGAGAACTGTTACCCGTAGAGTTGAAGATTGCAACAAGTGCAACGGTCGGCGGAAGCTTTTGTTTATAAAGATGATGGTGATAGTGAAAGAAATAATGAAGGCTAACAAAGCAGTGATAATAGAGAACAGTTAAAATGGAGTAATGAGTAATCCTCTTTTCTTACCTCTTCCAAATTACACTGGCTGAAAAATAATCGCAATACAAAAAAAGGTGTAGTGTAACAAAATTTCAGGAATTCCTATGCCTAGGTAATATATGAAAGCGATTGACCCTGCACTCTCACGGGTTAGTGTATGCACGAAATAAGCTTTTACTACTGTGAAATGCTGGTCCAGTAATAACTAGTGTATCTACCAGATTTTTTATTGCAAACATGCAAACACGCATGCATTATGTTGCACATGTGCCGGATGTCATTTTGTGGAATGCTACTCAATGCGTTCTGCACTTGTTCGGAGGATGGTTAATGCTGTTAGTGGGTGACGCTGGAGTTGTCGTCAGATGATATCCCATACGTGCTCTATTGGAGACAGATCTGGGATAGTGCAGGCCAAGGCAACATGTCAACAGTCTGTAGAGCATGTTGGATTACAACAGCTACATAGGTGTGAGCCTTAGCCAGTTAGAAAACACCCCCTGGAAAGCTGTTCATGAATGGCAGCACAATAGCTCGAATCACCAGATTCATGTACGCATTTGCAGTCAGGGTGCGTGGGATAACCCGGGAGTGCTACTGCTGTCATACGAAATCGCATCCCAGACCATAATTCCAGCTGTAGGTCCATTATGTCTAGAACGCAGACAGGTTAGTTGCACATCTTAAACTGGACCCCTTCTAACCATCACACGGCCATAACTAGCACGGAGGCGGAACCAGCTTTCTTCGGAAAACACAAGCAACTTCAACCCTGTTCTCCAATGAGTTCTCGTTTGACGCCATTGAGGTTTCAAATGGTAGTTTGGGCTCAGTGGAATGCACACTACGCGCGTCTGGCTCGGAGCTGCCGTTGAAGTAATCGATTTGTAACGGTTCATTGTGTCACTGTGGCGGCAATTGCTGCTAAAAATTTGTGCTTCAGATGCGCCAGAGTAATACGCCAAACACGGTAGAGTTATCTCCCGGCGCCCAGTGTTCATGCGGGCGTACAAATGTTTAAATGTGTGTGAAATCCTATGGGACTTAACTGCAAAGGTCGTCAGTCCCTAAGCTCACACACTACTTAACCTAAATTATCCTAAGGACAAACACACACACCAGTGCCCGAGGGAGGATTCGAAGCCGGCCGCGGTGGTCTAGCGGTTCTAGGCGCTCAGTCCGGAACCGCGCGTCTGCTACGGTCGCAGGTTCGAATCCTGCCTCGGGCATGGATGTGTGTGATGTCCTTAGGTTAGTTAGGTTTAAGTAGTTCTAAGTTCTAGGGGACTGATGACCACAGATGTTAAGTCCCATAGTGCTCAGAGCCATTTGAACCATTTTGAGGATTCGAACATCCGCTGGGACCAGCCGCGGCCGTACATTCTCATGACTACTGCTCCCAGCAATCATGTACAACGTCTACATTCCCGCCCAATCTTTCTTTACTATCGCAGAAGGAACATTCATATTCTCGTAGCCTTATTACACGACCAACTTCAAACTCAGTTGGGTGTTCATAATGGAGTCTTTGTCGGCGTAAAGGCATTCTTGACTAACATCAACTCTCCTCGTCCAATCTCAAAGGTAACGAGCGCTCATTACCGTTACAGAAAGCCTGATTTGAATTCTCTTAGTGGCGCTACTAGTACCATCGTATTCGACAGGTGCGAAATTTAAATAGACATCTACAGATGTATAAAAACGCCGACCAACTTTCGTTTATGTCGCAAAACTCTTTCTTGGTGTGGCGATTTCTTTCTCCAATGGTGAATGCCTCTCAGTTACCCCATTTATTTTTCGCGACTAGTGTCTCACAGATCATAAGGAGTTTTAAAAGAGGCCACGAGCTGCCGGCAAAAATACTTCTTTATTTACTACAAGTTTCGGTTACCTGATCATCATCAGATCTCATAGTTTTTTCACGTCAGCATTCAGTCATAATCCCGTTACCATGTATGCCGCTGTAAACTACACTGGTGTCCAAAAATGAAGCAACAAACCACCATTTTCCAGTGCCGTGTCTAACTCACAGGGTGATCATACAGAATGTCAACAAATGTCAGTACGATCGTGTTCTGCACAGATGACGACATTCCGGTCAATGGATAACCACGTCAACGATGACGTCAGGGCACCTGTCAGACGCGTAATGTTTACCGGGTAGTCCCACATTCACAATAGCTGTATATACATCACAGACCGTGCAGTATGGCACAATGAAGACGCCTAGCAGACTCTCTGCGGTGCAGGGCCATAAGAGCTGATGTGACACGAAGGCTTTATATGAATCACTCTGTTGTTTATCGGCTGTGGCGAAAATTTATAGAGACCGAAACAGTATCCCGAACACCAGGACAGGACCGCCCACGTGTGGTAATCAAAAATTTGGCAATAAGCGCTCGATGGTATGGCCTTAGTACTGGTCGGTAAATGGCATCAGACCTCGCAGCATCCATGGGACGTGTCGTATCGAGACAAACGGTGTAGCCGACCGTTGTGGCCGAGCGGTTCTAGGCGCTACAGGTTCGTCTCCTGCATCGGGCATGGACGTGTGTGATGTCCTTAGGTTAGTTAGGTTTAAGTAGTTCTAATTTCTATGGGACTGATGACCTCAGAAGTTAAGTCCCATAGTGCTCAAAAGAGCCAAGCAAAACGGTGTACAGAAGGATTCGGCAGAGTAGCTTTTATTGTCGGAGGCCTTCTGTATGTGTATCTTTGATGCGTCTTCGGAAAAGGGAACGTCTACGGTGTAGTCGTGAACGGCACCTAGACAGTCAAACAGTTGGCCAATGTTCTTTTCGCTGTTGAGTCCCGACTGCGTCTGGAGAGTGATTCGCTACACATTCTCGTCTGGATGGAACGTCGGACACGATTTCGGAATCCAGGCATTGTAGAAAGAGACCGACATCGAGGAGGGTCCTTAATAGTCTGGGCAGGGATTTTCTTGACCAGTCGAACGCCTCTTCATGATGTTGTATGGTAAATTGGCAAGATTTAACTGCAGTTAGGCATAACGACGATATCTTGGGTCATCATGTGCGGCTGTGGTGCTGTGGGCCCAGACTTCGTCCTGGTGGACGATAATGCTCGACCTCATAGAGCACGGGTGTTTGAAGTTTTCCTGGAAACGGAAGGTACTGTACGTGTGGAGTGGTCTGCTCGCTCTCCCGAATTGAATCCCATAGGGCATATCTGGGATGCACGAGGCAGACAGGTTGCATTACGTCAACATGGACCTACTAGTCTCCAAGACTTGCGAGTAGCCCTGCAGGAAGAATGAATGGGCTTTATTTCCTCAACATGAGACTCATGACATCGATCACAGCATGACCCATCTTTGTCAGGCCTGTATTGCTGCTAGAGTTGGTAACACCCCTTACTGAGCACATTAACCAGTTCTCGAAACGCGTATCCTAATCCTTTAAGCTGGAAAAAAACGAAGAACGTATTTATCTACCCTTACTCATGTTACAGCTGTTTAAGTTCTGAGTTCTTTTACTTTACTGTCACCTATTCACACTGTTTTGTGCAAAATAGCCGCAACCATGTAAAATTAGCTTTTGTTGCTTTAGTTTTGGACACCATTGTAATTTGTGGTTCCTGAAGATGATCAGATGTTCGAAACATGTGGTAGATAAAGAATTATTTTTACAAGCGCCACTTATAGGTTCTGAAATACGACTTTTTCCAAATAATTACACCCAGGGTGGAAACTACTTATCTGAACTTCAAACACAGAAAAATATTGCAATTTTGTGGAAGATACGAACAGGAAGATATTTACCTCGTTTATGCACTCATTTTCTACATCATGTGCAGCTTTCTCCACAGACAAACTTGAACAGACACAAAACTACCAGGCAGTTAACACGCAGCTTATACTCTTTGTTGTATTGAGCAACACGGTGGAGTGGGCAGGACGGCAGCGGGGAGAAACGCAAGCGAACAGTGGCCTCATGAGCAACGCATTCCTCCCTCCGGCTTGGCGCGGTAGGCTGCTGCTGCTGCGTATGTTATATACTTCCTTCCTGCCACGCTGTGCATAAATCTGGTAGGACGACGGCGCCGGAGCGGAGTCTGCAAAGTTTACTTGTTAAGAGCACAAGGCGCGCTGCTGCTGCCGGCGCATTAAGTTTTAATACTGGGAACTGGGGCAGGGCTGGGAACAGCCGGCCCAGGCCCCCCGAATCGCTGCCGGGGGCGGTCGATAGCCGCGTCTGGTGTCCCTGCAGCAGGGGCGGCTAATGTCTCCAGCCGCGGACACTGCGCGGGTGGGCGGTGGCGGCGGCGGCGGCGGCGGCAGTGGCGGCGGCGGAGGCGGAGGCGAGGGCTAATCCTGCGCCATAATGAGGCGAGCCTCCCGCCGCCTCACTCCCTGTTTATTTACGACGGGGACAAGATGAAATTTTTTTCAACTTTTTCTCATTATCGGGCCAAACGCGACAAAGTTACCTCCCCCTTCAACTTTTGCTTATCATTCATCGCCGGAGTACCCTGAAGGCTTCCCCCGCGATTCCCTAAGAGTGCATTTAACAATTCTCCCGTCGCTGCTTCGCATTGATAATTCTTTTGGATTTATAATGGGGATTATCCGTCTGAATAAGTCTTCTCGAGCAACTTGCACACTGACTTTCTCCAACACACTGATATGCGAATAAATATTCTAAACCACACCGTAGATCTTCCATCTAACGCCTTAGAGTGTCTGCTCGTCTTCAAAATAATAAAAACTACCAGTTGTTATTTCTTTTATGTTACCTTGAAATATATCTTTCATATGGTAGATAGGAGTAAAGCTCAGTAACTTCCAGTATATCTAATACTATGGTCAATGAGGAGTATATTTCCCACGATTTCAGACTGAACGCATAGGCTGAGATGTTTCTTACAAGCCACCAAAATTCCAACTGTGTCTGAATATTAGTTACACAGAAATTTATAGCTCACATAAAAACAAAAGTTGTAGGGCTTTACCCCACAAAATGTTGTAAATCTCCGCAGTGCGTGTCTTTACCCATTTGAGATAAACATAGACCAAAGCGGATGATTGCATAATTTAAACGCCTAAAATAATTCTTTTGGACGTTGCTGTGCTGTAGTCAAGTTAACCAGCACAATGCTGAACTGAAATTTCAAGTAAATCTGAACGTAATTCTTAAAAATACTTATCCAAAAATAATACTTTCCTCTCCACGAAAGAAGAGTTAACAGAATTACCTAACAGAGTTCATTTACTGAGGCTAACCTATCTGGGTAGCGAGTAAATAGCGTTATTTGTTAAGTTATCTGATTCTTCCTTGAAGTCCCAGGCTCTCATTCTTCTCCTGCTCGGAATATTTCTTAGGCATATATTAAGTCCACATCTATATCTGAGGTTCCGCAGGGGGCTCCCGTCTTGGGAGTATGTGGGTGGCATCCACACGGGCCCTTAGCTAAGCCTGGCATTACTTCCACTTACTTGTGTCAGGCTCCTCCTGTTTCCTTTCCTATCCGGCCCCCCTCGGCCAACTCTTGGTTTCTTCGACCCCAACGGTATTAGGTTTCCGAGGCCCAAGGCTGTCTTTCACTTTCCTCTCTAGTATCTATTATCTACCCTCCGACCCAACGGCGAAGCGAGCGGAAGAAGAATCTTATATCCCAGGTTCTCAAAGATCGTGGAGGCGGAAGAGGTCATGCCAGACGAACTGGCTGTAAAGGCGCCGCTCAGCCATCATTGAGCTCGCGGCAGTTCGTTGCAGTTCTGGTACCGGAAGTCACATGTCACATACATATGTGCCGTGATGAATTGTTCCAGAATCATAGTGTGTGGGTCACTTCCTCGCAAGCTGTAATCCACCTTAAACAAATTCACGCAAATGGCAATTTCTCCTGTCATCTTCTCTAAAGACCAATGGCGATGGGATAAGGACGATGGTAGCAGGCTCCGAGTGAGGCTGGAAGCTACTAGTCTGGACCTGCACACTGGCGGCAGGTGTGTGATGGTCGCCTTCCTGAGAACCCGTGTGACTACTCGGGAATCCGGTCCTGCACCTGCGACTGGGCAGGCCTATTTAGGATGACCGCTGCCCACCCTGAATGGGGAAGGCCCTAGAAAATGTGGGCTAAACATCGGAAGTCACACTTGAACCGGGCTGGGAATCCGCACCCAGTAGGTCACTCCTTATACTGCGGACGTAAACAAAAGAAGAATGAAATGATTATGACAATAGGGACATGGAATGTCAGGACCCTCCTGGACGTGAACAATTACAGACCAGAGAGAAGAACTGCTCTTATCACCCAAGAACTAGCCCGTCTAGATATAGACATTGCTGCCGTGAGTGAGACAAGACTCTCAGGTGAGGGACACATTAGTGAGGTACGTTCAGGGTACACCATCTTCTGGAAGGGAAAGGATGCAGGAGAACCACGCATCCATGGTGCAGGATTTGCCGTAAAAACGAAAATAGTGAAAGATCTTCGACTTACACCTGTCTCAATTAATGAAAGACTGATGACTCTTAGAGTACCCATTGGTTCAGACAGATTCATCACCTTCGTCTCTGCATATGCTCCTACTTTAGACAGTGATGAAGACACAAAGAATCAGTTCTACCACCAACTGAACAGTACTCTCTCTAAAATACCCATTCAAGATAAATTAATTTTACTTGGTGATTTCAATGCCAGAGTGGGAAGGGACAACCGTTTTTGGAGAGATGTCATGGGTAAACAAGGGGTGGGAAACTGCAATGCAAATGGGTTGCTACTTCTTGGTCTGTGTGCTGAGCACGAGCTTTTCATCTCCAATACCCAATTCCGTTTGCGTAACCGCTATAAGACCACATGGATGCACCCACGCTCCAAACATTGGCATCTTATAGACTACGTTATTACGCGACAGCGTGACAAGAAAGACATTCTCATCACAAAAGCAGCACTAAACATCGATGAGTGCTGGACGGACCATAGACTTTTAGTCAGCCGTTTGAGAGTACCAAAGTATCGCAAGCCACGATCCCACTTTTCAAACCCACCACGCAGAAAATTCAACATAAGCAACCTGAACAACAAAAATGTTCGCTCACACTTCCAAGACATACTGTCCGAACAACTTAACAAAGCTCCAGCAACCACAGATGACGTCGAACAAGAATGGACCACATTAAAGAACATCATCAAAGAAACTGCTGAGAATGTTGTTGGTTGTAGTGCACGGAAAAGAAGTGACTGGTTTGATGACAACCACGGAGAAATCCAAGCCATCATCAATGCAAAGCGGGATGCTTACCTATCCCTTGCTCAAGATCCATCCTGCGCAGAAAAGAAAGCACACTTTCTAGAACTCAAGCAGAAATGTCAAAGTGAAATACGAGTAATCAAGAACAAATGGTGGCAACAGAAAGCCACAGAACTCCAAAATCTTTCTGATGCAAGGAACCTGCGTGGCTTTTATGCTGGTATTAAAGAGCTGTATGGACCTATCCGCTCATCATCAGGAGCACTTAAAGCTGCTGACAACTCCACCATTCTTACTGAAAGTCAGGACATCTTAAATCGTTGGAAAGAGCACTTCAGCTCACTGTTAAACAGCCCTTCTACTGCCGCTGGAGATTTTCTCAAAAATGTTCCGCAGCACACTCCAAAACCCTGTCTGGCTGATCCTCCAACTTTTCAAGAATTTTGCAAGGCACTCAAGAGTGTGAAACCTGGGAAGGCTCCTGGACCTGACAGCATCCCGATGGAGCTTATTGAGGGTGGCGGCTTGCCTCTAAAAACTAGGCTCTTCTCACTTATTATATTAATGTGGGAAACCCGCAAGGTACCAGCTGACTTGAAGAACTCCACAATTGTCACCATCTTCAAAAAGGGCGACAAAAGCGTCTGTGGTAGCTACCGGGGAATATCTCTACTCTCTGTCACTGGAAAAATTTTTGCAAGAATCCTTTTAAATCGCCTCCAGACACTTTCAGAGACTATACTACCTGAGTCTCAATACGGGTTTCGACCTTCAAGAGGGACAATTGACATGATCTTCTGTGCACGACAACTACAGGAGAAGTGCAGAGAACAGCAAAAGCCTTTACTACTTGTTTTCTACGATCTAGAAAAGGCCTTTGATACAGTTCCCAGAGAAGCCATGTGGACGGTCTTAAAACGCTTCGGCTGCCCTGAACATTTTGTTGACCTGATTGAAGCTCTCCACGTTGATATGACTGGACAGGTCCTCTGCCAGAATGAAATGACTGGTGAATTCCCAATAACAAGTGGGCTTAAACAAGGATGCGTTCTTGCACCTACATTATTTGCATTGTATCTGGCAGCTATGCTTTACGAGACAACCGTAAACAATGCAGGAATAGAACTAAAGTACAGGTTTGATGGAGGATTATTCAACCAGTCCAGACTCCATTCAAAAAGGTTCACCAGTACCACTCGTGTGACAGAGCTGCAGTATGCTGATGACAATGCCTCTCCAGCTCATTCACCTGCAGAGTTGCAGCTGTCAGTTGATTCCTTCAGCAGGGCGTACGAACGATTTGGTCTCTCCATCAATATTTCAAAGACAAAGGTGATGGCGCAGCCAACTCCTGGCTCCTCCGTTCCTGACTTCAGCATATCCATCTATGATACACTCCTGGAACAAGTGGACCATTTCCTCTACCTGGGAAGCATACTGTCATCCAACTGCTCATCTGGAAAAGAAGTGGGGAATAGAATACGTGCTGCACATGTAGCATTTGGTCGTCTTACAAAGCGTGTCTTCCTGAATAAAGACCTAACACTGTACACCAAACTGATGGTGTACAAAGCTGTAGTCATTTCCACCCTGCTATATGGTTGCGAAACCTGGACGTTGTATCGCTGCGATCTGAAGAAACTAGAACGCTTCAACCAACAGAAGCTAAGATATATCATGAACCTAAAATGGGATGACTTCATATCCAACACGGCTGTTCTAGAGATAGCAAAATTGCATAGCATGGAAGCTCTTATCATTGGGCATCAACTCAGATGGGTCGGACATGTCCAGCGGATGAAAAATGACAGACTTCCACGCCAAATGCTGTACAGCGAAGTGAGCACAGGTAAAAGGCCACGAGGTGCCCCTCTCAAACGTTATAAGGATCAGTACAAGAAAAATCTGAAAAACTTGAACATCGATCCGAGTAACTGGCCCACAATAGCAGAAGACCGAAGTCGCTGGCGCTCAGTTACCTCAAATGCTCTTCAAAACTTTGAGCTGGAACGTCGAAGAATGGAGAATGACAAACGCCAGAGACGTAAACTCCTCCAGGCTCAGCCACGTCCTCCACCTTCGATCAGCTGTAATGTCTGTGGCCGCCTGTTCCACGCTAGGATGGGATTGCTAAGCCATCAACGACACTTCCACGCCTGAACCGTGACAAAGGAAATCTCAGGAGAGAAATGAAAACTCGGATACGAGTATCAGCCGACGACGACGATATCTGAGGTACTCTCATGATGCGAGAAGTCTGAATCTGAAGTCTGATCAGCTGGCGGTATGATCTGTTTTCTTCCTTTTTTTGGCCTTGATGTATTGAACTCTAGCTTACGTCGTTTCATTTCAATAGCACGCTATTTTCTTTCGTTGGTATGCCTTAATTTGTCAATAGCAAACTATTATTTTTCCGAGCATTAGATAGTTGCTTAGTTCAATGGATAATTTAGGACGATAGATCGCAACGATGTGAATGAAGTCATTTTACATTCACATCGAAAACTTGTACATACGGCAATTTTATAAAAAAAAAAGAAACAAGAAAGATAGACATTCATGAGTCGGTAAGTCCCACCTCTACTTTTTATACATTACGGTACTGCAAATTATTCTACAGAATACAAGGAGTTGTCATCGAGAAACTATCTCAGTTTGTTTTGAAATTGTACTTTGCGGTGTCAGGCACCTTATGTCTATGGGTACGTAATAGACATTTTTTTTAACATTTCTTGCTGAAGACAACCTAAATGTCGATCGGTGAATGTCATTTATCTTTCTGGTATTGTAATTATGTAAATCGTCGCTACTTTTGAACTGTAGTAGTTTATTTGCAACAAATTCCACGATGGGACAAATATACTGTGAAGCAGTGCTCAAATGCCCAATTCTGAAACAGATCACTACAAAATGATCGTGAGTGTGCACCACATATTACTCTCATAACACATTTTTTCCCAATGAAAGTTTCTTTCTTAATGATGAGTTACCCCAAAACACTATTCCATAGGACGTTACTGACCACAAATATGCAATATGTGCAACTTACTGCTTTGTGTCTTCCCAATATTTTCAATGATTCTAAATGTAAGTGCTGCTGAACTTAATTGTTTTAGGAATTTCAAAATGTTCTTCTTCCAGTTTAAATCCTCATTATTATGGACACCAACAATCCTGGAGTTTCCAACCTGTCTGTTATTTCCTCACCATGTGTTACACTTGTCACTGACGTAGTAGAGTCTAGATGTGCTGAACTGACTGTGTTGCGCCTTTTTAAAATTGAAGGTGGACCATTTGCGGAAATCCACTCAGTGAAACTATTAAGAACTGCGATTACCTAATCGTCTTTTGAATGTAGCAGTTTTTCTTATTTCCATGCTTGCTAAGAAAATTGGAGAGGAATACCGCCTTGTTCAGGACACCTTTGTAGCTTCATTCTCATACAAGCATGTTTCAGCACTTTTTGCACTAACTTCAGTGGGCTTGTTTGTTTATTTTCCTTCTGCAAAACTGTCACACGTTAATCTCGAAAGAAACTGTTGGTACAAATTACTTACATTTGGAAAATGAGCTGACATTGTCAAATATTTTTTACATTGGTTTGCATACAATACAGATTTGAGGCAAGTATTACTGAGCTGATGCATTCTGTGTTGTTTATTTACGACATGTGTTAAGTTTCTAGCATTATAGTTCATTTGGAAATAAAGTGGAAGTATGAATTAGTTCACATACCTCGCATGGAGCTTCTGGATGTTTATACTAGGAGCTTTAAGTCGACAACACAGACTAGAGCGTTTCATCTGCAAAACAGAAAAACGTTATTTCAGTTTTCTGTTTCTTATGAACGCATACATAACTACCACAATTTAGAATATAGACTGTTACTGTAGAGAAATATCCAAAAATTCTCCAAAATATTTTTTTAAGTAAAAGAAAATTCTTCAAGGCCGCATTAGGTGTATAATGGTTCCTAAAGGCAACGCAACCGGTTTCACACCATTATAGGTGCACCTTAAGGAAATAATCTGTAATGAACAGAAAAAAATATTTTTATACAATACAGTTAAAATATGGTTTATAGTACCGAGAAAACGTATAGATTTTTACTCATGACGTTTCACATCATAAGGCTAGATACTCTGTACGATGTTCCGACGCTCGGTTGTAAGCCGATTTATTGAGTACCTCGTAAAAGACTGATCATCGAACGGATAAACTTGTAATTTATACGTTGTAAGGTGAGCGTCTTAAGCGTCAAACCCATGCTCTGATAAAATTCCTAGAAAACGAGAGCAAATCACTGCAAATTAGAACATATATGGCGAAACGTTGCAAATGGCCAGCCTATAGTGAAGAAATTGCATACATTTTCAAAAACAAACAAAAATGAAGTTTTAAGAACATTCCAAGAAAATTTGGAAATTTCTTTAAAGCAACAAAATTCTACACAGTATTAGAGATATTTACATGACACGTGAACAGTTCAAACTCATTTCTGTTGTCCTTGAAATAACATAATGTCTTTTACTACGGAACATGTAATACTCGCAAATGAACTGAGTTCCTTTAATATCCTAACAATTCCAAGTGTTCCGAAAATGGAAATTTGTCTTAGTTTCCAATATCTTCAATTTATATATGTATTTAACTTGTAACTGGTCTCTGATAACACACTGAAGCGCCAAAGAAACTGGTATAGACAGAGATACGTAAACAGACAGAACACGGTGTTGCGGTTGGCAACGCCTATAGACAGCAAGTGTCTGGCGCACTTCTTAGATCGGTTTTTCCTGCTACATTGACAGGTTAGCCAGCCGGAGTGGCCGTGTGGTTCTGGGCGCTGCATTCTGGAGCCGAGCGACCGCTATGGTCGCAGGTTCGAATCCTGCCTCGGGCATGGATGTGTGTGATGTCCTTAGGTTAGTTAGGTTTAATTAGTTCTAATTTCTAGGCGACTGATGACCTCAGAAGTTAAGTCGCATAGTGCTCAGAGCTATTTTGAACCATTGGCAGGTTATCAAGATTTAAGTGGTGTTATAGACGGCGCACGAGCAATGGGAAACAGCATCTCCGAGGTAGCGATGAAGTGGGGATTTTCTCGTACTACCATTTCACGAGTATAATATGAATATTAGGAATCCGGTAAAACATCAGACCTCCGACATCGCTGCGGCCGGAAAAAGATCCTGCAAGAACGGGACCAACGACGACTAAAGAGACTCGTTCAGCGTCACAGAAGTGCAGCCCTCCCGCAAATTGCTACAAATTTCAATGCTGGGCCATCAACAAGTGTCAGCGTGCAAAGTATTCAACGAAACATCATCGATATGGGATTTCGGAGCCGAAGGCCCTCTCGTATAGCCTTCATGACTGCACAACACGAAGCTTTACGCTTCGCCTGGGCCGCTAAATACCGACATACGACCGTTGATGACTGAAAACATGTTGCCTGGTCGAACGAGTCTCGTTTCGAATTGTATCAGTAGGGGACCGTTCAAGCTGGTGCAGGCTCAGTGATGGTGCGGGGAGTGCGTAGTTGGAGTGATATGGGAACCCTGTTACGTCTAGAAACGACTCTGACAGGTGACACGTACGTAAGCATTCCGTCTGATCACCTACATCCATTGATGTCCATTAGATTAGATTAGATTAGATTCACTTGTGCATTCCGATGGACTTGGGCAATTACAGCAGGACAATGCGACACCCCACACGT
Organism: Schistocerca piceifrons; assembly: GCF_021461385.2. Classification (NCBI taxonomy): domain Eukaryota; kingdom Metazoa; phylum Arthropoda; class Insecta; order Orthoptera; family Acrididae; genus Schistocerca; species Schistocerca piceifrons. The sequence goes on along the minus strand of NC_060138.1, from coordinate 1,185,659,537 downwards.
CCAGAATTGCTACAGAGTAGCTGCAGGAACACTCTTCTGAGTTTTAAACACTTCCACTGGCCACCAAACTCCCCAGACATGACCATTGTTGAGCGCTTCTGGGATGCCATACAACGTACTGTTCAAAAGAGGTATCCACATTCGTACTCTTTCGGATTTATGGACAGCCCTGGAGGATATATGGTGTCAGTTTCCTCTAACACTACTTCAGACCGAGCGAGGTGGCGCAGTGGTTAGACACTGGACTCGTATTCGGGAGGACGACGGTTCAATCCCGCGTCCGGCCATCCTGATTTAGGTTTTCCGTGATTTCCCTAAATCGCTCCAGGCAAATGCCGGGATGGTTCCTTTGAAAGGGCACGGCCGACTTTATTCCCCATCCTTCCCTAATCAGATGAGACCGATGACCTCGCTGTCTGGTCTCCTTGCGAAAACAACCCAACCCAACTACTTCAGACATTAGTAGAGTCCATTACACGCCGTGTTGCGGCACTTCAGCGTGTTCGAGGGCGCCGTACACAATACTCGGCAGGAGTACCAGTTTCTTTGGCTCTTCAGTGTACTTCTGCTTATTTGATTTAGCTTACTGATTACTGGTGTGTGGCAGTGTAATAATATGAAACAGAACATTGACAACATTTTGTCTAACGCAGCGCTTTTCAATTTCTATCAAATACTTGTTCATAGGTACAAGATTATGTTGCACATTGGAAAACGTTTTCACATTTGAAAAAAAAAATCTTAAGTATCAGGAGTAATATTTCTACCTCCAAAAAGAAAGGAAGATTGCAGCATATAAAAAGTAAATGCCATCATTTAAAAATGGAATAAGAAAAGTGTGAAAAATGTGGCAAGGTACCACACTCTTCAATACTAGGTTGCGGTAGTCTAGGCCGCAACTTAGTAAGTTGATTTTCACTGCTTATTGTCCATAGAATTAAGTATTATTCACTACGAACTCTTTGGAATACAACAATTCCGCCAGATGCCAGGATGTTCTGTGCAACTGATGTGCACTGTATGCAGTCAGCACATTCACAGTCAAATAATTATAATTCCGTGTGGCTTAACGGCCTGGTGCAGCTCTTTCAATTATGCACTACATAGGCGACATGCGTGGTCCTAAAGTACACAGATTCTCCAAAGGGGGACTGAGGGCCTGCTGTTTAACGAGAAATCGGAACCATGAACAGCTTCTGGAGAATATTTGAATCACTAAGAAATAGAGGCTAGGTTAAGAGCAGACTGTAATATTTGGTACTCCGACAAGGATGTGGTTCCACGACCCTTCGGTTTCCAGGCTAGCGCTGAGTTTTCTTGCTGCCTGCCTTTAAAATATTTTAAGTAGAACAAAAAAATCACACTGTCATTTCTATTGGTGTTAAAAGTGCTGAAACTTGAAAACAATTCAAATTACAGGCCCACTTACAAGAGGGCAGTGGAAACTTCTGTGGAACCTTGCTAGGAGGAAAACATAGTTATTATTGTTTATGATGTATAGTAGTCAAGAGTTGTGTACAATACTCACAGTAGTTAATCTGGTTGTAGTATAATAGGAATAGTAGATACAGTTATGCACAAGAATTATGACGTTTTTGGAAAATGAACATCTGCTCTATAAAAATCAACACGGATTTCACAAACGGAGATCCTTCGAAACTCAGCTCGCTCTGTTCCTCCTTGAGATCGACAGCGCAGTGGACAACGGCGCTCGGGTTGGTGCCGTGTTCCTTGATTTCAGTGAGGCATTTGACACCGTCCCGCATTTGTTTCCTGAAAAAATACGAGCTTACGGAGTATAGAGTAGACTTGTGACTGGATTCAAGACTTCCTTGCAGACAGAACTCAGCACGTCGCTCCTAACTGAACAAAATCGACAGATGTCAAGGTAATATACGGAGTACCACAGGAAAGTGTGATAGGACCGTTGCTGTTTACAATATATAGTAATGATCTAGTAGAAATCGTCGGATGCTCTTTAAGGTTATTCGCCGATGATGCAGTTGTCTATAACAAAGTAGCAACCCCAGAAGATAGTAAGAACTTGCAGAACGACCTGCAGAGAATTGATGAATGGTGCAGGCTCTAGAAGTTGACCCTGCGCATACATAGAAAAAGAAATCCTCTACTGTACAGCTACACGACAGAGAGCTGGAGACAGCGTCTGCCGGAAAATATTTAGGCGTAACTATCCAGAGCGACCTTAAATGGAATGACCGTATAGTGCGAAAAGCAGACACCATACTCAGGCTCATCGGAAGAATCTTAAGGAAATGCAACTCATCGTCGAAAGAAGTGGCTTATAAGGCGTTTGTTCGCCGGCTCTTGAGTACTGTTCATCTATCTGGGATCCGTATCAGGTAGGACTGATTGAGGACATAGAGAAGATCCTACCAAGAGCGGCGCGTTTCGGCACGGGATGGTTTCGCTGGCAAGAGAGCGTTACGGAGATGCTAAACTGCACTGGCAGACGTTACAAGAGAGGCGTTGTGCATCATTGAGAGATTTACTATTGAAATTTCGGGACAGCACTTTTCAGGAGTAGTCGGACAACATATTACTTCCCCCCACATACATCTCGCGTATCGCCCATGAGGAGAAAATTCGAGAAATTAGAGCCAATACAGAGGCTTACCAACAATCATTCTTCCCACGCACTATTCGCGAGTGGAACAGGGTTGGAGAGATCAGATAGTGGTACCGAAAGTAGCCTCCGCCACACACCATTACGTGGCTTGCGGATTATGACGTAGATAGTTGGTTGTAGCAGTGGACCCAGTTATAACTCTAGAAATATATCGATGGCAAGAGCATTATAATAACTGAGTAGCTAATGTTGATTCGTTACTTTTGTGACAGACTTTCATTGCGGAAATTATTAAAAGCCTACCGCACTGAGGTGCACGTTATTCTTTGTTGTCATTAACATTATAACTATATTTCGGTTATAGGTTACAGGTTAAAATGTAAGGTCTAAATAAATAAATTTCGAAAGTGGAAGCGCTGAAGAAAAATTGAACACTATGGTCAATAAAAACAGCAAAGAAAGTAAACAGCAAGAATTATTCGAAGAAGTAAAACATTTTAGGAAGGAGGAGTCTTGTAAAAATTGAGGGAAATTTTTCATACAATATACCGGTGATTTTTATCTGCATCTCCATGACTAGTCTGCAAATCACACTTAAGTGCATGGTGGAGGATAAATAGAACCACTTTCACACATTCTCTACCTTTCTTTTCTCAAATACCGTGCGGGAATAGTGAATACTTCCATCTCTCCAAGCGGGCTCTAATTTCTCTTTCTCTATTACGAGCAATATTTCTTCCAATACAGGTGGTCACCAGTTGAATATTTTCGCATTAGGAGGAGAATGTTGCTGACTGAAATTTCCTGAAATGTTCTCGTCGCAATAAAAAATGTCTTTGGTTAAACTATTGCCACCCAAATTAGCTTATCATATCCTTGATGCTCTCGGTCCTATTTCGCGATAGCGTAAAACGAACGGACACTTCTGAATTTTTTTTATGTTCCCCATCAATCCCATATTCTAAGAATTCCATACCGCACGACGGAAAAGCGTCACGAAGGCAGTATCTTTCATAGATTTTTTTTGCATCTTCTACGTTTTCTGAAATAAAACGCCATCTTCTGTTCACTTTTCCCACTACATTGCCTACATGATCGGTCCAGCTTAAGTTTTTCTCAATTGTATTCCTTAGATATTTGTTTCAATTGACAGATCTTACATTTGTGTGAGTTATACGAAAACAGAAATTTATGGTATTGTGTAAACCATTTTGGAATCGGTTTTGATTCCCTGGCAATTTCACTAGACAGTGAATGACAGCATCATCTGCAAACAGTCTAAGAGGGCTCCTCTGATTCTCTCCGACATTATTTACGTAGAGCAGGAACAGCAGAGGACCTATAACACTTACCTGCACGGCGCCAGATATCACTTCTGGTTAACTCCATGACACTCCGTCAGTTACTTTGGAAATGTGACGTTTCTACCAGGCAATCCAGTTGCATAACTGGAATGATGGTCCATAAGGACAAAGTCAGCCGCTTGCGAAGAACCGTATCAAAAACCTTCTAGAAATCTCAAAGTACTGAGTCAATCTGAGATCACCTGAATATGGCATTCATTACAGGGAGGGACCGAAGAGCTATCAGTGCTACACACGAGTGATATTTTTTGAATCCTTGCTGTCTATGTGTCAATAGCTCGTTTTTTTGTTTTTGTTTTGTTTTTGAGGTAACTCATAATGTTTGAACAAAATACATGTTCCAAAATCCTACTGCGAATCGAAGTTTGTGATATCGGTCTGTAATTTTTCTGTTCCTTGAGTAGTGGTGTGACTTTGATCAGACCCTGACAGGTATACAATCAGAAACGTAAAACTTATCTTTATTAAGTGAGTGAGTAGCTTCGCTGCACTGAGGATATCTGTTGCTACACATATTGGCAGCTGTTCGTGACTCAAATTCTGGAATATTTACTTCATCTTCTTTGGCGAACGACTTTCCGGAAACTGTGTTTAGGAAATAAAATTTCGCAGTACTGTCATTGGTAACATTACCAACACTATTGCTCAGCGTCTGGTATTCTTTACATACGACAAGTATCACTTTGGATTTTCTGCAAGATTTTGTGACAGACTTACATTGAGGAAATTATTAAAAGCCTACCGCACTGAGATACACGTTAAATTTTGTGCTTCTGTAAAAGTACGCCAGTCTCGCCGATTTTGCATACCTTTTCCTTTCGCGTGCATTTTTCATTCCTTCTGCAACAGTGTTCTGACTTGTCTTGTGTATAGCGGGAGATAATTTCGGTCTCTCATTAATATATCTGGTATAAAACTCTCAATTCCTGTCAATAGTATTTCTTTGAATTCGAGCATGTGGTCTATGCTTACACAGATCGTTCGGAAGGAATGCAGACTGCCTCTTAGGAAAACATCAAGCGACATTTCTGGAGATTTTAATTTTGCTTTTATTATTGGTGCATTTGGATATTACTGTATTCAGTTCCGCTACAACGACCTTGTGCTCACTAATACCTGAATCCGTGATTATGCATTCTATTTCTTCCAGATTATTTGTTGCTAAGTTTGAGATTTCGCAGCCATTTACACTTCGAGTAAGCTCCCGAAATATTTGCTCAAGATAATTTTCGCCGGCCGAAGTGGCCGTGCGGTTAAAGGCGCTGCAGTCTGGAATCGCAAGACCGTTACGGTCGCAGGTTCGAATCCTGCCTCGGGCATGGATGTTTGTGATGTCCTTAGGTTAGTTAGGTTTAACTAGTTCTAAGTTCTAGGGGACTAATGACCTCAGCAGTTGAGTCCCATAGTGCTCAGAGCCATTTTTTTGATAATTTTCGGATAAAGACTTCAGCACATTATCGGATGCTGTTTTATGGCTACCACCGTTTCTGAACATGTATTGTCGCCAGCGTATCGAGGGTATGTTAAAGCCACTACAAAGTACAAGTGTCATGTGTGAGGTATTTATTTGAGATGTTACTCATATTTTCTTTGAATCCGTCAATAAATCATGCGAGTAATTTATTGTAGCAGTCAAGCATACCTTCTGCACATATTACGCGACCGACCATTGCTGACTGGCGCATCACATGTACCAATCATAATATGATTTATGATCATTACTTACTGAACTCAGTTCTTGTTACTTACAGCTAGTAAAATTCTTACCGATTATAATTAATAACGACAGTAATTCCCACAAGAAGTTGTCTGCCACATGTCAGTGCCTTCTTTTACTGGTGGATGTTTTGCCGTTATTTTCTCTGTAGCTCACATGAATGTGTGGTGAGATAATCCAAGAAAAGAGTTTGAAAATAGATACTGCAGACGAAAGAATTTAAAAAAATGCGTAGGACATACGGAGTGACTAAAGTCCTTTACAATAATAAATGCCTGTTTAAAAATGGAAAAATAAGGCACTATAGTACGATAGGAAAGCCATAATGTATGTTTACAAGCTGCAGTCAATCATTAGCAAAATATTAGGACCAAGAAAAGCTATGAAAATTTGGAAATTACGAAGTAACGATAAAACGTATCAGGAGTAATGAGAAAAGACTGGTATTTTTTGGATATTTATATTCGGTGCAAAGCAGCATATTAGCTAAAAACGTATTCAAATACTTGTGTGATAAGAAGTCCACAACATGCTGCATCCAGAAAATAAAAAAAAGTGTCTAGAACAACATAATACAGAAGCTGAAGAAACAACTCATAGAAGTGTTTGAGGAAAAAGTACCGAATATAGAAGAATTCCAAAGTAGGGGAGTAAAAAGAAAAACTGGAAGAAGCACCAAAGTGAACAGATGAATTAGTACCGGACGAAAATGAAAGACCAACAAATAGGATCTGAAACTGGCGTATGGTCCTCAGCTGGCGCTTCCGAGAAGAAAAAAAAAAAGAAAACAAATGTTACACATTGAGAAAAAGTTGACACCGACGTATGTCGGCTTAATACTGGCATTGCAAGAAACTAAGCGTAACTTTTGAGAATATGCTTGCAGTTAACTGGGTGAAAGCAGGCTTACGGTATCTTTTACAGTTCCTGGAATATTTTAGAGGTTTAATTTACGTGACTCCCTACAGATTTATACGTTGCCAGAAAGGTATGTGGATGCAGTGATGGAAGTGGCAGGAATAGCTGCCAGTGAGAAGTATATGGGGAATAAGAAAACCAAAAACTAGTGGCAGGTCGATTTCATATTCAGAACGGAGTGATAGGCAACTGTGCACTAGTTTGTGATGAACATGTGGTTTGTTCTAAATCTTTTATTTATGTAAGAAATAGCTTGGTCAATTGGACATTGTTTCTCTTGTCCTTTCTGTTACAAAACCAGACATATTTCGCTCCGAGTTGCTTACTTTGACCTCCAACCACTTGGAGAGCAAACACGAAAGTGTGCTGGGGATGCATAACAGACTGCGTGTGACGTTTTATATTATGTAAAATTCACGTTCTGGTCTGGTTTATATCTGTAAATAATAGTTAAGTGTAAATTTCTTGAATGAAATCAGTTTGCTGTACTGTGCTATTGCTAGGATTAAGCGATAATTTTATTTTATGTTATTCACTTGTGCGTAGTTTCGCCCGTGCAACCATTGTCAAGTGTGACGTATACTTATTTTAATGGCATATACTTGGATTGCGAAATGCAGTCGGGTTTTACCTTACATTTGAGAATAGTTACACAGCGTGTTCTACAAAAGGATGGCTTATTCCTGATAACAGAAGCCGGTGCAGAAAAATGAAGTCAGTCAAGGCTGTGGACGTAATTAGTAAAACCAAATCTTCAGAATTTTTTCGAGCAATCACCGTCAAAAGTCCTTAAGTATTTGGGCCAACAAATATCCACATTGAACAAAGAAAGAATTTCTTTTCTAACGATAAAATACATGAATGGTAAGAGGTGGTAAGAGTGTAAAACTTGTGGAAGTGTAGGTAATGGTCGTGTATATGAGAAAACTGGAGGCAGATGCCCTTTCGTGTTTATGGACAACTCGTGTAGCGCGGGCTGCGTCGGCACAGGCGCTGCTTCGTCCCTATTTAGCGCAGAGCTCGGCTGCTATGGCGGTACACGTGGCCACCTGCACGGCGCTGTTCTGTCGATAACGGTGTGCCGGCAGCTATGCGGTGTCATTACGCAGTGATTAATTGCCGTTAATTATGGTGATTGATGGTGATTGTCGCTGGAGGTTACCGGTCGCTGGAGCTCGGGTCAGTGCGGGCGAAGCGGCCTGAAGCGACGGGTCTGTTGGCGTCTCGTAAAGGGCACCACACTGTTCGTCGGCCGCTAGAGAGAGCACCGAGATCGAATGCTTAGGCAGACATTTTCCCGCCACTATTTAATTGAAATTTACTGCCCGCGAGAAACGACATTCTTTAACTGAAATTAGCCGCAGACGTGAAATTACGTATTTACATACGGCCATTCAGGATACTATGATGCGTTTCTCTATCATGACGTACGTTCTAAAGGAAACTTGCACACATACTCAGTATGATTTTGATAAGATTTGCAAATATTAGCTACATGTTGAAAATGCGTAGAGGTGTAAAGTTAAACACTTCATGAAAAGCAAAAACGTGCCTTCTCATCAACTTTACTGAGGCGCAGTTTGAAAAAAATAATATATATATTATATATATATATATATATATATATATATATATATATATATATATATATATATATATATATATTATTTGGTTCAAACTGCGACTCAGTGAAGTTGATGAGAAAGCACGTTTTTGCTTTTCATGAAGTGTTTAAGTTTACTTCTCCACGCATTTTTGAAAATAATAATATATATTATTTGGTTCAAATTATATATATATATATATATATATATATATATATATATATATATTATTTGGTTCAAACTGCGACTCAGTGAAGTTGATGAGAAGGCACGTTTTTGCTTTCCATGAAGTGTTTAAGTTTACATCTCTACGCATTTTTGAAAATAATAACTATATATATATATATATATATATATATATATATATATATATATATATATATATATATATATATTGAAACACGTATGTAACGCAGCAGCGATGGCGAGGCATTGCAGCATCTCTGACCAGAGGGTCTGCGCTTGACCGCGCGAGTGTTGCGACGAGTTCGCTAGTTGTCGCTATGCAGAGCAGTACTCTGTCTGTAGTCGTGGCAGTCTGCAGCTCGATTTAGTTACGGGCAGTTCGCTAGTAGTAGTCGTGCAGTGCAGTACGCTAATAGTCGTCATGCAGAGCGGTCGGTCAGTAGTAGCAGCCCAGTGCGGTTGTGTGATGTAGGCGGTCGGCAACACTGGTCAAGATGCTGAATGAGGTATACTGTTAATTAATATAATCATTAGATAATGTAAAAATTTATTTATTGTAATTATTCTCCAACAAGTGCTCCAATAATAATTTTTATTTCAAAAGCATTTTTTCAAAAAATTTTATTTTTTATGGAACTAAAGATTTCGTTGCACTTCCCATTTCATTCCACTTCTTTTAAAGAAAATTTTCAGTAAAATCACAGAAAAAAGGAATATTATCATTTGCAATGCAGTTCCTCCAAGCCGTGCGGAAAGATAAGAGCAGAAATTTGACATCCAGTTATTCTGAGGTAAGACTTTAATTCTGATTGTTTTGCACAGGGCCAAAGACAGATATTTCGGTTTAATTGAATTTTCTTATCACTGAATGGACTTTAATTTTTCGTGAGGAATTTATATTTGAGTCAGATTGCGAATTTCACATTTTTGTTGCCATTGTCAGTACATTTCATTGTGGGCAGGTTACGCTTAGCGCAATGTCCATTAGCATCCCTAAATAATATTGTCCATTCTTTTAAATTTTGTGGGGAGGTTACACTTGGCGACACCCAGTCCAGGATCGTATTTCGTTGAGAATCTTTTGAACAACAGTCAGATATCTGCTCTTATTTGCTTAAGTATAATTAGGATTTGGCGCAACGCTTTTACTAATATTGTGACTTTCTTTCTACAGGTCAACGGCAATTCGGTGCTCTGTTGTATTTGTGTGTTATTTTTTGCATTGTGCTTCTTTGTTTTGTGAATATTTGTGACTATTGTAAAAATGCCGCGAAAGACTGTGAATAGTGTATCGCGAGGTATTACGAACGAAATTACCGGCTCAAACGACTTTACCGATAGGACATGTGACACGCAGTGTGATGATGACAATCCTGCGTTCACTAACAATCAGTGCATTACAACCATTAATGATGACTTTTACCCTAATGATGAACAAACGAACTCAATTGTCTCGTCTGTTAATTTGACGACAATTGATGACGCGGAGCGGTCTATAGTAATGAACGCTGCCGAGCTTAACACACCCGATTTGAAAAATTCTCGTGACGAACAGACAAATTTGTCTAATGAAAGTGGTCAGTGTACCGAAAATACGACGGACTCGAGTGGCAAACCTTTTTGTAAATTACAGAATGACCAAATGGTCACGCAAAACGAGACAATTCCAGATCGACCATTGAATAGCACAGAGAATAGAAATGCTAATTTTGAATCGGATCCAATTATGGCATTTTTGCGGCAAAATTTCAAACAGTTTAATGAAAATTTTAATAAAATTGATGAAAATTTCAAACAACAGAACGAAAAACTAGACAAACATATTGAACAGATCAGACAACAGAGTGAAAGTTTCGACAACCATGACAAACAACTTAGCGAAACAATTGATAAAAGTTTCGAGCTCACAAACGAAAAACAAGACGACCTTAAAGAACGGAACAAACAAGTTAGTGAGCAGATTACAGCTGTTACCGTGCAATGTCAGGACAGTAAAGGACAATTACGTGTGGATACTAAGACTTGTGCTAATAACAGTAATGAAGAAGTTGGCACTGTTGCACAAGAATTAAGTAGCACACGTGTAGGCACAACAGAATCACATAAAGACGGGATTATTGCAGTCACCGAACAATGTTCAGCAAACGAAACACAGATACACGAAATTAATGCAATCACTGAACAATGCCCTAAAAACGCAGTACAGATTTGCGACGAAGTTAATTTAGAGTCAGTGGAAGTTTCACACACTGCGAATACGGAAGTCAATAATAAAAGTGAACGACAGAACAACCAAAATGTCGAAAGTTTTCAAGTAACAGAATTAAAAACTATTTCAGTCACCAATACGTCACAGAATCCGCCACGTTGCGAGCATTTGTCTGACTCACGCAGCGTGTATAATGTGAACAATTTACAGAGACTACGCGAATTAAAATCCGAAAAGCTACGCGACTTAAAATATGAAAAGCTACGCAACTTGAAGTACGAAATGACACAGACGAACAGATTCACTCACAAACCCGAACGTGTTATCAAACCGAGTGACGAGAACGTAGATTTCGAGCAATTTGCATTTGTAAGAAAATTTAAAGAACTTAATAATGACAGCGTACAGGTACACGCTTTGTACTGTATACGACAATTTATCTTTGTACATTCACCGCTATTACCTGTAATGCAAAAGCTAGCTTTGAACCAGATGCGACAATTTATATTTGTATTTTCATCAGCATTGCCTGTAATGAGGAAACTTGAATTAACATGGATACAACTATTTACTTTTGGAATTTTTCCGCTATTGCTTGCAACGAAAAAGCTAAAATTTATTTGCAGTGCGTAATTGACCTCAGGGGATTCATTACGCTTTAATGAATATGTGCCGTAGCGAGCATAGGGCCCCGAGCTGTAGTAGTGCTGTTTCATCTTTAGTTTTCTGCACTGCTGCCTTCTCTTCTACTATCCTTTATATCTATCAAAACTGCTCTTTAACTATTGCTCTACGTAGTATTAAGAAACGAGTGATGAAAACCCGATGTGACAAACTTTTACCGAATGTGACAATTTTCAGTAGGCACTCCCGTAATGACAACTACCGCCGTAATTTTAATAACAGATTAAATCGTAATCATCAGTATGTGTAAAATTTTGAGCAATCGGAACCACATTTTTGTAACAATAGACCTTTTCACCACAACAGCATGAAAGTCAGCCGCTTAGCATACGTAACCAACAATGTAGTCTACAAGGTCAACCAAACTTTAATGTTTCGCCGCGTGCACGTATAGTCCCAGCCCCAACAAATAGTAACGCATGGCAGCAAAGAAATAACTACGTACAGACAACACACTATTTCAACTCGCATCGCAATGCGCTGTATAGAAATTACTATCATGACAGACGTAAAAATAACGAGCACAATTTTCAGCGTACATTTAATAACAGTCGATCTTATGAGCAGCAACAACATCAGCAACAACGAATAATCATGAATGAAACAGACAATAGGTGTCATCCATAGCGTAACACGTCAGTAAGAAATAACAGAACAGTTCATATAGTGGATATGCCACAACATTCTCCCGTAAATAATAACACGTACGATAGATTTTAACCAGATACAGCACAGATTGCATATTACAGTAACGCAAACATTACTTTTGACACGCAGAATTTTGCTCACGAGAATGTTACCTGAAACATGCTTTGTTGAATGCACCACTTTTATCGCACCCAGACCTTACTAGAAATTTTTCCATTGCCACCGACAGTTCTAACACCGCTTTAGGCGTACATATTTTCCAGGAAATTGAAGAAGATGGTTCTACGGTAATTAAAAACATCGCATTTGCAAGTCGCATTCTGTCACCTGCTGAACGAAATTACTCCGTTACAGAATTGGAAACATTATGTGTTGTATGGGCTTTCACGAGATTTAGGCACTTTCTTTATGGCAGGCATACCACCGTATACACAGACCACAGAGCGATACAATTTTTACTTTCGGCTAAATTTACTCATGACAGATAAAGTAGATGGAAACTTTATTTACAGGAATTTAATTTTACGATAGTTCACATTCCCGGCACACAAAATGTTATAGCAGATGCACTATCGCGTTCTCTCGGCAACAATCAGCAAGACGTAGCAACCAACTTCTGCAAAACAAATTTCAGTGTCATGTACATTCAGCAAGTTGCATTTGAAAATTTTATTTCATCGTCATTACAGGACATAGCACAAGAACAAAATAAAGACAACGTGTGGAAAGAAATTAAACAGCTTTGGCAAGATAGGAATAATGTTACGATTAGAAACCATTACACTGTACGCAATGACATTCTGTTTCGCCGCTCTCATCCTGACAGCAACAATTGGTTATTATGCATTCCTGACGAACTGGTCAACAAATTAATTTGGTACACTCATTTAAGTTATGCACATTACGGAGCAAGAAAATGTTTTCTTATACTGAGACAGAACTGTTATTTCACCAACATGGAGAAACGTATACGACGAGTTATAGCGTCTTGTAAAATTTGCCAGAAAGCTAAATCAGACACCACTTTACATATTCCTCCATTATATCCCATTATACCTGTTAAGTTAAGACACATGGCAGCAGTAGATATTTTTGGTCCGATTCCGAGAACTAACAGAGGTTTTTGCTACATCTTTGTCGCTGTTGAGCTCACTTCAAAATTTGTTACTTTCACTCCTTTACGCAAAGCTACTGCTAAAACTGTTTCGAAGGCATTTGTAAAACATTTTCTATCTCATGTAGGGCATGTAATGAAAGTAATTTCTGACAATGGATCTCAATTTCGTAGTACCGTATGGACACGCATGTTACGAGCCAGAAACATTTCTCCGATTTATATATCCAAGTACCACGCTTCTTCGAACCCCTGTGAAAGATTAATGAAAGAAATTGGTAAGCTGTGCCGAATATACTGCCACAAAAGACATATTGATTGGGATACACACATACTCTCATTCCAAGATGTAATTAATTCCATACCAAATGAATCCACTATGCTATCTCCGTTTGTTATACTGAAAAACGTTGAACCGCCAAACAAAATTAAAGAATTAATAGAATTCCCCAAAAGTCGTCGCCTACGACACCACGAAATAATTAACATTGCGCTGAACAACATCAAACGTGCCGCAGAGCGCCGGAGAAGACAGCAAAAACAGGTTTGTACACGGCGCGACTTTCACGTTGGACAGAAGATATTAGTACGTACACACTATTTATCCAGCAAATTAAAAGGTAAGTGCAGTAAATTTGAACTTCTATACGCAGGTCCGTATCGGATTCGCAGCATCCCTCACCCCAATGTTGTACACGTCGAAACTTTGAGAACCAGAAAATCGAAAGGGAATCACCATATCTCAAACATTAAACCGTTTATTGAGTGAAACCACTGTATGATTCAACACACTATGATGCCATTTACTAATGCAATTATTTCACCTGACTAATTACTGATGATTATCGTATTTTTTCTTGGCAAGTGCCCGGCAAGGTAAGGTTAGCAGGTCGCTTTTCTTGTCGTTACACATCAGACCGTGCATATTTTTCCAGACGAACTTACGTATTTTATGAATAATTATGCAATTGTATGTAATGACGTAGTAATTTTATCAAATTCTCTTTCCATTAAAGTCTTTAATTCTCGCCTCTATTAACTACACTACATACAAGCTGAACACAACGAACGTCACATTTTGTCTTTTTATGTACGATTGTATTCCAGTCTTGTTTGTATGCACTGTGAAATAGTTAAGATATAACACACACCAGTTGACTTTGACATTTTTTTTTGCCTTATGACATCTCAACATCGTGACTGTTTTACATTTTTTGCTGCTGCATTGTGATATTCTCTGTACATTTTGGCTTTGAACACTGTCAATGTCTTTGACATATTACGTTTTCTGTCATGTTATGCTGTATGGTTAATTATGTCACCATAAACCAGTCATTATTTAGTGGGTATAGGATTTAAATGCAAGACATTAATCTTTGTTCATCAATTTCAGAAAGAAATGATGCGTGTAAGAGATAAATTCAACAGAAATGGGAATTTCACCTACGGAATAAACGAAAGGAGATGCAATAACTTTATGAGGAAGAGTAAATGGATCAGGATTAACAAGCATTAACAAGAATATACTATACTCATCGTAGAATAGCAGTCTTAACTAATTTTTTCTTTCAGAATACAAGGTGATTGATGCAGGCTGTCAGACTGAACTACACATCTTAGTTTTAGTGATGAAATATGCTAGTGATAAGGAATAGTTATATAATGAGTAATGAAGTGATTTTTTGCAGATGATAATGAATACTGATGAATAATGATGAGGGAAATGGTATTATGAATAATGAAGTTTTTCTTTACAGGTGATGATAATAGTGAAGTTATGATGATATGGATAATGAAGTTTTCTTTACAGATGAGGATAATGTTGAAGTTATGTATTTATGCTATGTAGTTATTTAAGTATTTGTTGCAGTTTGTTTTGACAGCAGGTGTTACATTGCATAGTAGGATGACGGAAAGTTTTGGAAAGGACAGCTATGGAACACATTTTATACACATTTCACTACTTGTTAATTCGAAGTTCACTACTTTTCAGCATAGTGTGCGTTTCTTCTTTCAGGTCAATAATCCGTTTTTGTATTTTTTCCAGGAGAAGCTTTTCATGATACTTACTAAACCTGTTAGTTATTATACCTGTTCTAGTACTTGCATTTTTATATTTTACCCATTTGTGTTTATCATTTGTAAATGTGATCACATATACTGCCTTGTTACATAACCTTGCTACAGCTGACTCATGACGAATGACGTTACCTATCCTCATTTGCAGCAATAGGTCAAAAACAAATAGTGTTATGCCTCAGCAATTAATTATCGATCCCAACGCAATGCATTGCTAACAAAAAAAAAAAAATGTATTACCAGTCCCAAATAGTGACACCAGTTTGAGAAAATTCTGAATAATACTGATTAGCTCTGAATAATATGTCACTTGAGTAATGACTTCTTAATGAGACAAAAAAAATATATATTTAAAATAATGCTTTGTCACTAGCTAATAACTGCCACTGTTTATTGTAATGAGACTACTTATAATACGCATGATTATTAATGCTATGACTGTAATTAACTGATTTTTAATAATGACTTCGTAATGATCTGAATAATACTGAATGATGAACTATGTTTTATTCTATTCAATACTTGCTGGCCACTGAGTGCCAATAATTAATATCACCCAATGAAATGTTATTAATTATGCCATTAATTAGCTCTTGTTTTCAATGTTCATACTTTGTAACCAGAAAAGAATTTGACTGTTTAATAATGCTTTGTAATTAGGAGAAGACTAATGATTCTTACTATTGGAATAACAAATGATTAATTAACGACAAATGATTAATTAACTGTAATTAGGTAAAGGCTAATGATTATTATTGGAATGACAAATGATTAATTAACTGTAATTAGGAAAAGGCTAATGATTATTGGAATGACAAATGATTAATTAACTGTAATTAGGAGAAGGTTAATGATTCTTAATTATACTCTGTAACTGGAAAAGAATGTGATTGTTTCATAATGCTTTGTAATCAGGAGAAGGCTAATGATTCTTACTATATTGGAATGATAAATGATTAATTAACCATGCTACATTTTGTAACTAGGAAAAGAAGACTACTGATTCTATGTAAAACAATTAATGAACATTTTTCTGTAATACCACATACTTGGTACAGAAATGTTCAATAACTGGGCTATGAATGCCACAAACTGCTAATTAAGTCTGTAATTGTCAATATTATGTGACTTGATGTCCTTCACCTCATGAGCTAACTACCCTGAATTACTGCAATGTCCATTTGTCCTGTCTATCCTAGTGATCATGGAGCACTATCTTTGGTTTTGCACTAATTCTACGTGGGTATGCCTTGTAAGAGCGTGGTGTTGACACGACATGCTGTCCACCACCGTGAGCGATGAAGACGTTATTATGGTCGCACTGTTTGGTGTACCTAATGTACTGCCAAAATGAAAACATGGAACATTACTACGACAGTTCAGTGTCTTGGCTACACTGATAAATTCTGATGGGAAAAGAACTTCAAGTTGTGTCACTTGGTGTTGTACTTCTGTGGAAAGATATGGACTTTCAGAACAGCTGTGTGCAATCTAAAGTGCTACAACCATGATGCAATCCTTCCCTTTCCTATCCTAATTCTTGTCACATAGTGAAAATCATTATTTTGGTAACATCATTTATGTTCATGGCTATACAATTTTTTTTCGATTCGCTGAACTCCAGTGCCAGTACACTTATGTCACTGGTCGACATGATGTTTGCCATTATGTTTATTTGTTGTGAAAATGCTAAAGACATTTTTCAGTGCGTGTGCACTTTGGACATGATTTTTTTTTTTGCCATTATGTTTATTTATTGCCAAAATGCTAAAGACATTTTTTTCGAATTGTTCTCAAGTACAGTATGTGCACTCTTGTCTTTTATATTGTATATATACATTTTTATTTTAATGATATGTTCTGAACTACAGTACATGTGCACTTATGTTAGGTGTTAATATGTTTTCTATTGAACTTCAGTGCCTGTACACTTTTCTCATTTTTCAATATGATTTGTACCATTCAATACTTCAATGTGTATGCACTTATGTCATTTGTTACTAATTGTATATACATTTCATCATTTGTTGATATGTTCTCAACTGCAGTGCATGTGCACTCATGTCACTTGTCAACATAATATTTTTTGCCAGTCTGTTTATTTGTTCTGAATATGCCAATGAATTTTTTCAGTGCGTGTGCGCTTTGTTATCTGTCAAATAATTTGTATATACATTTTTCTGATTTGTTACTATGTTTTGTACTCACATTTTGTCTTTGTCTGATATATTTTGTACTTAGTGCGTGTGCACTACATTTACTTTATGTACTACATCTAAATATTCTGTAAATTGTAGAAGTTTATTAATTAGGAAAAAATTTTGCCGCGATTGGCAAGTCCAGATGACTCACCATTGCTGCCAAATTTTTGCCCCCCCAGTGGAGGGTTATGAAACACGTATGTAACGCAGCAGCGATGGCGAGGCATTGCAGCATCTCTGACCAGAGGGTCTGCGCTTGACCGCGCGAGTGTTGCGACGAGTTCGCTAATTGTCGCTATGCTGAGCAGTACTCTGTCTGTAGTCGTGGCAGTCTGCAGCTCGATTTAGTTACGGGCAGTTCGGTAGTAGTAGTCGTGCAGTGCAGTACGCTAATAGTCGTCATGCAGAGCGGTCGGTCAGTAGTAGCAGCCCAGTGCGGTTGTGTGATGTAGGCGGTCGGCAACACTGGTCAAGATGCTGAATGAGGTATACTGTTAATTAATATAATCATTAGATAATGTAAAAATTTATTTATTGTAATTATTCTCCAACAAGTGCCCCAATAATAATTTTTATTTCAAAAGCATTTTTTCAAAAAATTTTATTTTTTATGGAACTAAAGATTTCGTTGCACTTCCCATTTCATTCCACTTCTTTTAAAGAAAATTTTCAGTAAAATCACAGAAAAAAGGAATATTATCATTTGCAATGCAGTTCCTCCAAGCCGTGCGGAAAGATAAGAGCAGAAATTTGACATCCAGTTATTCTGAGGTAAGACTTTAATTCTGATTGTTTTGCACAGGGCCAAAGACAGATATTTCGGTTTAATTGAATTTTCTTATCACTGAATGGACTTTAATTTTTCGTGAGGAATTTATATTTGAGTCAGATTGCGAATTTCACATTTTTGTTGCCATTGTCAGTACATTTCATTGTGGACAGGTTACGCTTAGCGCAATGTCCATTAGCATCCCTAAATAATATTGTCCATTCTTTTAAATTTTGTGGGGAGGTTACAATATATATATATATATATATATATATATATATATATATATATATATATATATATATATATATATATATATATATATATATATATATATATATTATTTGGTTCAAACTGCGACTCAGTGACAGTGAATATGAAAGCAAGTTTTTGATATTTACGAAGTTTTTAACTTTACATCTCTGCGCATTTTAAACAAGTTGCCAATATTTGCAAATCTTATCAAAATCATACTGAATATGTGCGCAAGTTTCCTTTAGAACGTACGTCATGATAGATAAACGCATCATAGTATCCTATAACCATATAATTTCACGTCTGCAGCTAATTTGATATATGCGACAATTAGTGATCTATATAAAACCCTCATAATTTCTGAACTGTTGGCGGTTCGTAGTTCAAACTGCACGGTTAGCCGAGGGGCATGATGGTAATTAGTATGATCTACATGGTTTGGTTTAGCGACAAGACGCACTTTCATTTGGATGGGTTCGTCAGTAAGCAAAATTGGCGCATTTCGGGAACTTAGAAACCGCATTTCGCCTTCGAGAAGTCTCTTTACGCTCAGCGGATTAGTGTGCGGTGTGGAATGTCCGGTCACGCAATAATCGGTGCGATATTCCTTGATAGCACGCTGACTACCGAACGGTTCATGAGGATTTTGGAAGATAATTTCATCCCCATTATATCTAAGTGACCCTCATCTCGACAAGACGTGGTTCATGCAAGGCGGATCTCTAACTGATCGAAGCAGGAGAGTGACTGATGCCCTGGAGGAGCACTTTGGGCACC
The DNA here is from genome assembly GCF_021461385.2 of Schistocerca piceifrons. NCBI lineage: Eukaryota > Metazoa > Arthropoda > Insecta > Orthoptera > Acrididae > Schistocerca > Schistocerca piceifrons. The sequence goes on along the minus strand of NC_060138.1, from coordinate 1,185,640,425 downwards.
GCATTCTGTCTCTGGGGTACCCAGAGGCCACTGGTAAGAGCCTCGATTGGCCGCCATATTCTCCGGATCTCAACACACACGACTCTTTTTTGTGGGGCTTTAGTTAAAGACAAGGTTTACAAGCAATAACCGCAACACCATTGCTGAGATGAAATCAGCCATTCAGAAGGTCATCGACAGCATCGATGTTCTGACACTTCAGCGGGTCATGCAGAATTTCGCTATTCGTCTGCACCACATCTTCGCCAATAAAGCCAGGTATATCGAACATATCATAAACTAGATCCGAATAACTGTAGTGTCTTTTACATGTTGAGTAAAGTGTGTCCCTTGATGTGGATATAGCCGCTTGTCGGAAAGGGTATTCTTCCTCTGCACAAATAGACCTCTTTCCTTCTCAGCGGGTAGCCAACTCTCCCACGGGATCTCTTCTATTCTTCTGAATTCTTATGCCAAAATCCGTCTTCCTCTTTTATTTTATCCCGGATAATGTATCTCCCGCATTTGAGAAAATGACATCGATTAACAATTAAATCTGCCGCATATATTTCAGATGTCGTTTCTCGATGATAATTAGAACATCGATTAATCGATATGGCGAAGTAATATCCGTACAATGACTGCATTGATATGTAGTGAATTCAAAGCAATATTTGACACGGCGTAGCTTCGCGAGTCATGTTGACGTTAACTTGTTTCTTGTTAGAAAGCTCTCGTATTATTTTTCGTTCCTCCTAATCAGAGTAAAGCAGCTTGGCGAACCCAAATCTTTGCCTGAAAGGAAACAAAAATACTTGTGTAAATATCACAAGGAGTAGGAATAAAGACATTTATGGGTTAGTTCAGTATAAGGTAACAATCAGAAAGCATATTGCTCCCTTTGCAAACATGAGATCAGTCTAGCACACGGCGGTAACAAAGACTCACAAAACAGAATGACACAAAATAGCAGTTAAGGGACAGAGGCACAGAGCCACCCAGCTATTGCCAGTGACCAAGTCATGGTTCTATTAGTGGCGAGTTCGACACAGCCGCTGTAGGTGAGATAGTCACGGCATATCACACAGTTAGAAAAGCATGGAATTTGCAAATAAATTTCCAAAGTACATATTTGTGGACTCTGATGTCAACAAAAAATGGAATTTGGTAGGACGAAAGCATTGCAAAAAAATTTTTAACGCGAAGAAGTGTAAGTGATTTCCTAGATGTTCTTAATGATTCAGAGAAGTGACCGTTTTTCATTAACTAGCTTTTGTAAGACAAGTAGAAGAAAGTGCTAGTGTTATTCATGCTTTGATACAAAGCAATCTTGAGTTTCATTCGTTAAACGTAAACAACATTTCGTCATCAAGAGCAGATAGTGCTAGTGTCAGTTATTGCTTAAATAAATTCATGATGAATCTCTTAGATGAGAATAATAACAAAATAGACGGTGTTTAAAAAAAATACACATATTACATAGTACAATTTTGTCCAAACTATCGATCGCTGCGCCTCAGTTCGGCTATTGGAGAAACGAATACATAGTCTAGTTTATACTAATAGCCGCTAGATGTCAGTTGTCTTGTGGTTTGCTTGGTAACCGTCATACGTTTGAAATGGCTACCCCGCAGCAGACATCATTTTGTGTGTCCAGTTTGCGAAGTGCAATTCTGTGATTACAGTGAAATGACGTTTCATGTTTAGGTACCAAAGTGATCCTCAGAATGGGTGGAACATTCCCAGATGATATCGAAAGTTTCTAGATACAGGATGTGTATTTAAAAAAAAAAGAGTCCTGGCTGCCCTTGTGTTCCTGAAGAAAATGTTCCTCGAATGCAAACTGCTTTCCAACGTAGTCCTTCAAAATCAACTCGTCGTGCCAGTCTGGAGCCACAACTGCCTACAACAATGATTTGGCGTCTTTAGAGACGTCGATTGGTTATGAAGCCGTGCAAGTTACAGCTGTTGCAAGCTCTGTGTCCTGATGACAAACGCAAAAGTGTGGCATTTTGTAACGAGATTCTTAATGCTACTTACAACGATAACACTTTCGCACAACGCATCGTTTTCGGTGATGAAACGACTTTCAATGCTAGTGAATAGGTAAACAAACACAGTGTTCGAATTTGGGGCCTACAGAACCCACATGCAGCCATTGACCTTGTACGAGATTCGCCCAAAGTCAATGTGTTTCGTGCGATATCCCAATCACCTGTTTACGGCCCATTCTTCTTTGATGGAAACACGGTTAACGGGCAGTACTATACCGCTATGTTACAAAACTGATTGTTTCCGATGCTACACGAAGACAGCTTCATTTTTCAACAAGACGGGGCTTCCCCCCACTGGAGTCTCCAAGTGCGAGAATATCTGAATGAAACTCTACTGAACCGTTGGATTGGTCGTGAAGGAGCTGGCTACTTAGCATATCTCAGCTGGATTCCACAGTCACTGGATTTGACACCTCTGACTTCTTCCTGTGGGGTTTCGTTAAAGACAACATTTATGTACCACCACTCCCACAGAACCTGGGGACCGGACCCGTACTGCCATAACATCAGTGACGAAGGACATGCTTGCCCGAGTGTGTGAGGAATTTGAGTATCGATGTGATATTGTTCGTTTCACTGATGGACGACATATTGAACATCTGTAATCTGAAATTGAGAGGTTCGTAAATATGTGTGTAAGGTTCCATATTCGTATGCCTTAAAGTTTAATAAATATATGCATTCGTAATACGTATATTCTTTTTGAAACACCCTGTATGTAAACCAAACTGCACAAATCACGTAATCTTTAATGGCACTAAATGTGCTTCTGATGTGTTACATGTAGGTATATAAATGGTTGTTGTTAAGGTTTTTGGACACATTTCACTGTCAGAAAAACGCAGGAAAGAGTTGAGACTTCCTTGTAATTTTATTGGTAGCGAACGACGTGAAATTTTACGGCATTGCCTACTACATGGCTGTCCTTCACACCAGCTGTTGATATGCTAACAGATAACTGGGAGCTAATAATAAGTTATTTTCAAAACACAAATGAAACACCTAAGGTTTCGAAATTGTGTATTAATGATAAGAATCCAAATGAAATGTTAATCATTGAAGCATATCTCCAGTTTTATCTTATGTCATAAATATTCTTTTGGAACATCTAGAGATTTCAGGCTTAACGGTAATTGCTTGCCGTTATGTGAGAGTTGTTTTTCATCTTGTTTATAGAGTGTGGTAAGTATAATGGATGGTTATGTAATGTAGTGGTGCGTTTGTGTTACATACATGACGATGAGAGAGGGGATAGACTGAAACCCGGAGCATGCACATTGACTACTCGTCTCGAGTAACACCAAGGGCGCCGCCGAGCTCAACTTCCCCATCCTGCAGACGGAACACCAGTAAGTGCCTCATCCCCTCCCTTCATCAGACACTGCAGACAGGTTTGAAATTTAATCCGGGACAGTAGTGCTAAACATTCATCAAAGTTCTGTAGAAGCTAACCGAGAAGACACCTGGAGAAGAACATCAGCTGTCGGTCGAACCAACTTGTTAGCGAAATTGAAGAGAAAGTTTTAAGTAAAATAGCCATGAATATACTGCAACTTCCTATTTACTGCTTCCAAAGGGACCACAAGAACACGCTTAAACTAATGATGTAGTGCACAGAGGAGTTTAAATAGTAAAAGAAACGCAACGCATATCTATTTAAAAAAGCTGATATAAATGCTCTAAACATCTTTTTAAGAGACAGTTTTTACTCGTTCCGATCTGAACATGTAAGCATTGAAAAGTTGTTCTATAACTTAAAAGAGATAGTATATAAGCGACTGAGAGATATATATACTACATAAATTAATAAGTGATGGTACTAATCCGTCATGTTAAACAACTGATCGCTCTTGCAGAAGCAGAGAGAAAAGCACGCCAAATTTAAAAGAACGCAAAATTCCCAAGATTGGAAAGTGTTATATCCTAGCCAGTAATGCCAACCGAGCCCGCTGCCAAAAGGTTGGCAGCATCAAAGTCCGGACGCCGTCCGCATAAGCAGCGCCAGCGAGACAGGAAATCGCCGCAAGTCTGCGCGCGCCACCGCTGGCTTCTGGCTTCTTAAGCGTTGGAGTCGCGAGCGCTAGGACAGTTCTGTATTCGCCGCTCAGTTGTATACTCGCCACCGATTTGTGTACTTGCTAGTCAGTTGTGTGTTCATCGCAGCAGAGTTGTTGTTTGTCGTCAGCCGACGTTGACCTAGCCGCTCCGACTCGAACTAGACAGATTTCTGTAGACACCGAGTTCACTACTGTGTTACTGTATCTTCATTAATAAAGATAAGTACCGACTTTTATTTAATCAGAGTGTTTGGGTATTCATCTTTCTGTTCACTGTTCCAGCGGACAGGTCGGCCCGCTATTAAAAGTGTGGCGGTGACTTCGTAAGCCGTTTCTACAGCGAATTGTTTGTCGCTACGAACACCGCCACAAAAGAAAGGTTCTGCAAAAGTTAGAAATATAGCTCGTACTTCAATGCCAGACGCTTTTAATAATTTCCACAACGAAATTTTGTCTCGAAATCTGGCATAAAACTAAGAGATTCTGGTAATTCATAAAGCACACCAACGGCAAGATGCAATCAATACCTTCACCGCGCGATAACAATGGTGAAGTCACTGATGACAGTGCCACTAAAGTAGAGTTATTAAACACGGATTTCCGAAACTCCTTCACCAAAGAAGACGAAGTAAGTATTCCTGCACACCAGTCAAGAACAACTGCTAAGATGAGAAATATACAACTATATACCCTCGGTGTAAAAAAGCAGTTGAAATCACTTAATAAAGCTAAGGCCTCCGGTCCAGATTGTATACCAGTCAGGTTCCTCCCAGAGTATGCTGATACAATAGCTCCCTAATTAGCAAATAAACACAACCGCTCGCTCACGGAAAGTTCCGTACCTAAAAACTTGAAAATTGCTCAAGTCACACCAATAACCAAAAACAGCAATAGGAGTAATCCGCTGAATTACAGGCGCATATCACTAACGTCGATTTGCAGTAGGCTTTTGGAACATATGCTGTATTCGATCATTATGAATTACCCGGACGAAAACAATTTATTGACACATAGTCAGCAAGGATTCTGGAAACATCGTTCTTGTGAAACGCATCTAGCTCTTTATACTCATGTGCCAGAAGGCTTTCGACACTGTTCCTCACAAGCATCTTCTAACCAAACTGCGTGCCTATGGAATATCGCCTGAGTTGTGCGACTAGATTCGTGAATTCCTGTTAATAAGGTCACAGTTCGTAGTAATAGACAGAAAGTCATTGAGTAAAACAGACGTAATATGCGGCGTTCCCCAAGGAAGTGTTATAGGCCCTCAATTGTTCTTGATCTATGTTAACGACATAGGAGACAATCTTAGTAACCCTCTTCCATTGTTTGCAGATGATACTGTCATTTAGCGTCTTGTAAAGTCATCAGATGACCAAAATGAATTGCAAAAATATTTATGTAATACATCTGTGTGGTGCGAAAAGTGGCAATTAACCCTGATTAAAGAAAAGTGTGAAGTTATTCACATGCGTACTAAAAAAAATCCGCTATATTTCGATTACGCGGTAAGTCACACAAATCTGAAGGCTTTGAATTCAATTAAATACCTAGGGATTACAATTACAAAAAACCTAACTTGGAACGATTGCATAGATAATGTTGTGAGTGGAGCAAACCAAAGACTGGGATTCATTGGCGAAACTCTTAGAAGGTGTAATAGAGCTACTAAAGAGAATACTTACACCACACTTGTCCACCCTATTCTGGAATATTGCTTGCGGTGTGCGATCCGCATCAGGTGGGACTGACGGATAACATCGAAAAGGTTCAAAGAAGAGAGGCTTGTTTCGTATTATCGCCAAATAGAGGAGATAGTGCCACAGACATGATACGTCAATTGGAGTGGCAATCATTAAGACAAAGGCGTTTTTCGTTGTGGCGGGAACTTCTCCTGAAATTTCAGTCAGCAGTTTTCTCCTCAGATAGTGAAAACATTCTGTTGGCACCCACCTACCTAGAGAGAAATGATCATCACGATAAAACAATAGAAATCAGGACTCGCACAGAAAAATTTTATTGCTCGTTTTTTCCCGCGCTCCGTTCGAGTTTTGAATGGTAGAGAGACAGCTTGAAGGTGGTTCATTGAACCCTCTGCCAGGCACTTAATTGTGAATAGCAGAGTAACCACGTAGATGTAGATGTAATAAATAGGAAGTGCGGGGCAGGCATGGCGAAATGAGTGTGATGCAAACCTTTTTTTGATGTGTGTATAATATTACGTCGAAGCAGCTCAGTGAATGAAAAAAAAAACACTGCTGCTCAATGTAAAACAATGAAAACCACTTTGTTTTAAACTTTTTATAAGAAGCGCCAGGTATCAAATTATAGTAGGAAATATGCTAGTGGAAAGGTTCATTGGAAGGTACAGGAACTTGTGGAAGAAGACGACACATTTGTACTAGAAAAACAGTTCCCATCACAACTGCGACCGTCTCCTCGCGTCTGTTGAGTGAGCGAGATGCTTTTATGTAAGTGATGGTTACCGTGTGGATATTCACACTACAACGTCCTTCAGATGTGCTAAAGTGTTTGAAGGAACAGACACTGCTCTGACGATTACAGCTGCTCAAAATGGTTCAAATGGCTTTGAGCACTATGGGACTTAACATCTATGGTCATCAGTCCCCGAGAACTTAGAACTACTTAAACCTAACTAACCTAAGGACATCACACAACACCCAGTCATCACGAGGCAGAGAAAATCCCTGACCCCGCCGGGGATCGAACCCGGGAACCCGGGCGTGGGAAGCGAGAACGCTACAGCACGGCCACGAGCTGCGGACTTACAGCTGCAGTTCCTAAACAATATGGATGTATAATTCATGAACGAACTAATTCAAACCCATACCGGGAAGCATCTAATCGGAGGACTGAACTATCATTCATTAATTCCTCACTCCCACAACCCACTGACAATTAACATGCGACTGCACGGATCTCAACTCCCACGTAGAACGTTCGCTTCCACGTATTCACTCGAACAACACTAACTACACGTCAAACACAGCCACACACCGAATGGACACTGGCCAGAACGACAGACGCTGTAACAATCGGTGATGCTTATGGCAGCGCTCAACATATATTTTATGACTCTCTTTAAGTAGCTGCGAAAACAATAATCTCTTTCTCTCTCTCTCCCTAGCTCTTTCCCAGCAGTTCGTGCAACCTCAAGAGGCCCACTCTTTTCATGGTTTAACAAATGCATTTTTAATCTTAACGCTGGAATAAATCCGGATGATCTATCCACCTGTGATCGCGGAAACTTTTTTCCTTATTGTTATCGTACATTAAATGCTGATGTACCGCATTCTTTGAGACGGACATTGCGGCCAGCTCATTTCATATCTACGAGATCGTGAGAGAACCGGTAAAAACAAAACTTAGAACAACCATTGTACCAGCCCAACATTTTTTAATTTAACTTCCGATGTTTTCTGATGGATATTACACAGATATCTTAACATTTTCCATACGTGCACTGGAAATGTTTTGACATCAGTCATGGCATAACAGGAATAACGAAGGAGAAAACAATAATACGTATTTTACCAATTCACAAAAGAACAGTAATTTGATTTCGCGCATAGAAGCTATGTCTTTCAAGTTCCACACTCATGCTCCTCTTCCGTTGGTAATATTTACAGTCGGAGGTTCGTTGTGACTACATGTGGGATGCCAAATCGACGTAGAGGGATGCATGGTTCGTCTGAAAGGCGCAAATTTCTTCTCAGATCTTGATGCATTGTGTTGCTGAATTTTGATCTTGATAAATTTTTTTTGGTCCATGTGAATGTGTGCTGTGTCTGTGTCTATGATTATGGTGCTCTCTACATACTTTCACGTTTTCCTTGTTTTCTCTTATCTTGATGCGTTAAATAAGTTGTGAACTTTTACCTTTTCACGCGTGTCGCAGGTTTTGCATGTACTATTTTGAGGTGCATCTTCACAAGATTTCCATTTCTGTGCTATGGATGATGACAGTTTTTCAGAGGGTCGGTTTCACACAAAGGGTCCACCACGTCAGATTGCTACCGCATGTCTCTTCCCCGCAGGCTCTGTTCCCTCTATCGGAGAATCTTGCTGCGAAGGCTTGCATCTTGAAGTTTCTGGATGTTTAGGTCTCTGACTCGCTAGTTACTTTATTGTTGCACCGTGTTAGGAAGACGTATGCAACAGAAATGTGCAAAGTGATAGGGTGACCTAGCTGGTAACATATGGCCAGCGACTATCTGTTCTGAATGCCACCGCGACATGTAGAGACGGTCGATCCTCCTCCGCTCGTGTGGGCACTGAGTGCATGATGAACTCCGTTTCGCGAGCATGGTGAAGTCGCCACGTGTTTGTCAGGGTTAGTTGCCTTCCACGGTCTGCAGTGAACGGCATTTATTGGCTGTGAGGATCTGGAGTTTACTGGACAGCACACAGTTAAAGTTGCCTCAGTTGTGTTTTTCAAGCGGTTTGCACACTTCTCTACGGAGGGTGGGGCTCTGATGCCGTAGGCTTCAAACAACTCGGTAAGCATTGTTGCAGTGTTGTTGCTCTTCAGGCGTAGAAAATAAATTACAGCGGGGCTGTCAATTTTGTTTCGCCTCTTCTCGCAGTGTGCTATGTTACTTTAGGAATGACTGCTATCACTGATTGAACCGGTCTTCGCTTAAGTCGCATTATTTTCAAAGCCAGTTTAACCTGCCTGTCGAAACGGCTCAAAATAACCGCTTTCTGAAATAACCGATTTTTGCCTCTTATTCCCAATATTTCAAGTAAAACACGTAGAAATCGAACAAAAATTTAAAAACTTTAACTCTGTCAGTTTCTTGATACATAAAATCGAGATATTAAATAGGCAAAAAAAAGAAAACGTAGTCCGTCCACCATTCGCTGCTTTTCTCGAAAAGTGATAGGTGGCTGAATACTACAAAAACTCAACAATATTCCCCAATTGCTTTTATTTCTTGAAACTCTGCTCAAAAACGATGTTGTAATCGGGGATCCTAATACAATTTGCTCATTACGAACTGAAGTTGAAGAAATCTAATTTTCGTGTTTTGTGTATCTAAAACCGGGTAAAGGCATATTGCGTAAATATGCAGATAAGTTACTTTCTGCTTTTATTGTATAATATGAATGAATTGTTAAGTTGTTAATTTATTACGCTTACCATAACTTCGTCCCACTTTTAGTATTTCATACCATGGCAGAGAAATCTCTTATCTTTCGAAACAACTAAAGGATTGTACCTGCTACATTGCTTCATCAAGTATTTCCAGCGTAGGGCTGGTGTCATTCTGCAATACAACGGATGTCTGGCGATGATAGCAAGAAGCTATCGTATAGACCTGGTGAGGCCAAGTCTTGCCATTGCGCGTAAGCGAGTAACTTACGCCATGACACACGGCAACAAAGACATTTTCGTCTCAGCAGTGCTGCACCATTCCTTATCTAATGTGTTTGTTCCTCGTTTGTGTGGACATTGTTATTAAAATAGCACTGATCGCTTTTTCCGTTTTTTTTTATAATAGAGCAACATTTCAAACTAATGCAAATTTTACGAATGAAGATAACTCTCTTATTAAAGAAGGTTTATTTAAAAACGATAAATATTAGCACTGCTGCTATGGCTAACTGATATATCATTTCTTTACTCAGTTATTTGTAAAAAATAAAAAAAAATCCTCTTGTAAGTGAGACAAAGCAAATATAGAGAAACGCCGGTGGACTAAAATACCGATATCGATTTTAAATGGTCGGTTTTTCTCACTGTTACGTTACTGTGGCACGGGAATTTCAATATTTACTTGTGGCGGTTTAAGATGGCTGCCCTGATGAATTGTGGGGCCTTTATTCACAATCTGTTCTCATAATTTTCAATGATATTTTTAATTCCATATAACATATGAAGGAACGTCTAATAAATAACAATAACGAAGTTGGGGTTGCGATGATTCAAACAAAGACATTTTTCTTCTGGCGAGATCTTTTTACGAAATTTCAGTAATCAGCTTTCTCTTCTGAATGCGAAAATTCTTTATTGGTTCGTGCCTACATAGGAAGAAATAATCTTCGTAATAAAGTAAAAGAAATCAGATCTCATACGGAAAGATTTAAGCGTTCATTTTTTCTACTTACAGTTTGAGAGTGGAACGTGAAGAAATAGTCAGATGGTGCTTCGATGACCCCCTGGCCAGGTGCTTACGTGCGAACTGCAGTGCTCGGTGGGGCCTTAGATGTTGTTGGAGAATCAAGTTTCATTGCCCTAGTTTAACCACCTTCAGTTTTCAACTACCATCTGCGCAAACTTCATCAGCATTACTCAAGACTGCAAAACTAGCCGTCATAGTTGTTTCTAATTACTGTAGTCGCATTTACACAAAAAGAAAAATATTCATAGCACTGAAATAATTTTTTTGCGCCACAGCTTACATACGCCATGCGCGCAACGGGACTGGGAAGCAACCATGGTGTTATTACTCTTGATTTTCTATGTAGAAAGAGTAGTAGTAAACAATATTTCAGCTTAGTAACGTCTCTCAGATTATGAGAGATAGGAAATGATAAATTCCTGTTGTAGCGGTTGCTAAAGTGTGCAGACTGTCCTGAAATAACATACAAATCACTGAGGTAAAACGTGACATAATGTAAACTTTGAAGTCTAGATCTCTCGGTAAACATAATTTCACGTCACGCTCCATAGCTTCACTAATTTTGCCAAATGCACAAACACATACCGACCCCATGAATGTATGCGATAAACCAGACAAGGAAACGAGTAGCTAATAGGGGTCCTTCGACAAACATAATGGTTGCACTGATGTATATATCATTACCTACCGACACTGTAATCAGATGAAAGACATAAAAACTGCTCAGGGAACTCAATGACTGCAGTAACGTGAATGGTACTCGCCAGGCCCTTGTATTATATGCCATTTTATTTAACATTTAGCTCTTCTATTTACAAGGTAGTATTAAGGTAAGATTCACATAAGTGAATGACACAATCATTGTTGCAGATGAGTTGCTTTCCCTTGATGAACTACACAGTTACGTGTTATGAAAATCTCGGACAATCTCGTTCAAATTTGTAGGCACTATTTTCGGCCAATGATGCTACACTGACTGAAAGAAAAATTCCAGAGATGAACTGGCAAGCAAGCAGTTCCCCATGTTATTAGGTATTTGGCGAGTGAGAACTAGAATGGAAGGGAATGATCGTATAGCAATATTGGCCGGAAGACGCCGTGTGACGTTTTGCGGCTATCCTGGTGCAGGTTTATCTATTTGACGGCAGTTCGACATCTTGCTTGTCGATGGTGATGAGACGAAATGATTAGTTTATCACAAATACCCAGTTCCCGAAGGATGAAAATCTCGAACCGTGACCTAGGGATCAAAAATGGTTCAAATGGCTCTGAGCACTATGGGACTTCACTTCTGAGGTCATCAGTCCCCTAGAACTTAGAACTACTTAAACCTAACTAACCTAAGGACACCACACACATCCATGCCCGAGGCAGGATTCGAACCTGCGACCGTAGCGGTCGCGCGGTTCCAGACTGTAGCGCCTAGAACCGCTCGTCCACAACGGCCGGCTACTTAGGGATCAAGAGGCAACAGATAACCACTTTTATTTAATTGCTTAATTGTCTTTCTTTCGCGGCGAGTACGGTCCTTACCCGACGTCGCAAAACGTGTCATAGACTCATAAAGTTTAGCAATGACATCTTTGCCTATTTTTTCTTTAAGATTTCTGTCTCTGGGAACGACGTTGAAAGGTCAAACCACGAATATAGAGTAAGCCTTGGTTGTACGTAACTGTTCGTTCTCATATAAAGAACGATGGCGTATTTTCTGAGATGAAGAATTATGTAATTGAAAAAAAATCATTAATGAACACATTTAACCAGCATTCATGAAACAGATGCTCGCTGAGTAAGGAAGTCACTAGTATAGCAAAGATATTTCTGTCATTCGCCTGTTTAGGGTGTTTTTGTGTGTAGCTATAGAAGGAGATCCATTACGATATCTCTGAAAACTCACAATTTCTTCTTCCTTTTCATGAGTGTGAGATATTGACAATACATCGTGAACACCTACACCTGTAAGCCAGTGTACAGTACCAGTTTGCCAGTTTTCCATCCTCTTTCATTCTACACGCTCCAGTCACATGTATGTGAGCACCTGTCAGAAGCCTGAATAACATCCTTTTCCTGCGCGGACGTGCAGGAATAAAGTCAACGAAGTTCTGGAACGTACCGACAGGGATGTAGAGAAGAGCCGACCACAGTGTCGCGACCAGCTATGCCTGGTTACGTGATTAGAGTCCATTGCGCGAGCAGCCCGATCGAGGTGGTCCCACAGATTCTCGGTTGGGTTTAGTTTCGGGGCTTTTGGTTGCCAGGGGAGTAAGGTAAACTCACTCACGTGTTCTTCGAACCAACAACGTACATTATTAGCTATGTGGCACATTGCATTGTCATGCTGGAAAATGCCATAGTTTGAGAAGAGCCAGATTGCACGTAGGGGTGGACATGGTCATCAAGGACAGATGCACAGTCGTGTTGATTCATTGCGCCTTGAAGAATGACGAAACCACCCACCGAATACAATGAAAACATTCCCAAGACCATAATACACTCCTGGAAATTGAAATAAGAACACCGTGAATTCATTGTCCCAGGAAGGGGAAACTTTATTGACACATTCCTGGGGTCAGATACATCACATGATCACACTTACAGAACCACAGGCACATAGACACAGGCAACAGAGCATGCACAATGTCGGCACTAGTACAGTGTATATCCACCGTTCGCAGCAATGCAGGCTGCTATTCTCCCATGGAGACGATCGTAGAGATGCTGGATGTAGTCCTGTGGAACGGCTTGCCATGCCATTTCCACCTGGCGCCTCAGTTGGACCAGCGTTCGTGCTGGACGTGCAGATCGCGTGAGACGACGCTTCATCCAGTCCCAAACATGCTCAATGGGGGACAGATCCGGAGATCTTGCTGGCCAGGGTAGTTGACTTACACCTTCTAGAGCACGTTGGGTGGCACGGGATACACGCGGACGTGCATTGTCCTGTTGGAACAGCAAGTTCCCTTGCCGGTCTAGGAATGGTAGAACGATGGGTTCGATGACGGTTTGGATGTACCGTGCACTATTCAGTGTCCCCTCGACGATCACCAGTGGTGTACGGCCAGTGTAGGAGATCGCTCCCCACACCATGATGCCGGGTGTTGGCCCTGTGTGCCTCGGTCGTATGCAGTCCTGAATGTGGCGCTCACCTGCACGGCGCCAAACACGCATACGACCATCATTGGCACCAAGGCAGAAGAGACTCTCATCGCTGAAGACGACACGTCTACATTCGTCCCTCCATTCACGCCTGTCGCGACACCACTGGAGGCGGGCTGCACGATGTTGGGGCGTGAGCGGAAGACGGCCTAACGGTGTGCGGGACCGTAGCCCAGCTTCATGGAGACGGTTGCGAATGGTCCTCGCCGATACCCCAGGAGCAACAGTGTCCCTAATTTGCTGGGAAGTGGCGGTGCGGTCCCCTACGGCACTGCGTAGGATCCTACGGTCTTGGCGTGCATCCGTGCGTCGCTGCGGTCCGGTCCCAGGTCGACGGGCACGTGCACCTTCCGCCGACCACTGGCGACAACATCGATGTACTGTGGAGACCTCACGCCCCATGTGTTGAGCAATTCGGCGGTACGTCCACCCGGCCTCCCGCATGCCCACTATACGCCCTCGCTCAAAGTCCGTCAACTGCACATACGGTTCACGTCCACGCTGTCGCGGCATGCTACCAGTGTTAAAGACTGCGATGGAGCTCCGTATGCCACGGCAAACTGGCTGACACTGACGGCGGCGGTGCACAAATGCTGCACAGCTAGCGCCATTCGACGGCCAACACTGCGGTTCCTGGTGTGTCCGCTGTGCCGTGCGTGTGATCATTGCTTGTACAGCCCTCTCGCAGTGTCCGGAGCAAGTATGGTGGGTCTGACACACCGGTGTCAATGTGTTCTTTTTTCCATTTCCAGGAGTGTATTCCCTCCTAGAGCCTCGGACGTTTCACGCGGTACATGCCAATGGACATCTGTTTCTCTACAGAAGGACGTCCATTCGCATACATTTTCACAGCCGTCGTTCCCTCTAGTTACCTATGGCCCGTTGTGCACCACAGGTGCATCGGCGGCGCTTTTCGATAGCGCCATTTTGCCATGCATAGCATACTTTAACCATAGTGACACGCGAACAGTTTACGAACATAGTCGTTCTGCAAATACTTTCACCCTCGTTCAGAAAACCAGTGATTATGCCCTTTTCATTCTGGCGTAACCACAATCGCCGGAACGAAGATTCGGAAAGTAAGAGCAGAGAAGTCGGGAGGAAACATCGGCCAATGGTGCACGGAATTGGACCGAACCGCGACAAGGACGACACCTAGAAGACCTGAATATAAACTCCGTTCCTGCTAGTCTCAGCCGCTCAGATCGGCCCAAGGCAGCAACATGGTTAGTGCTACGCTGTCAGGTTGTCGTCATGTTATCAAGTGTTTCCTTGGACTCGGTGTATAGCAAGAATGGTACTGTTTACATGTCACCTCTTGCTAGCGACATTTGCTGTAGTAACGTTAAGAATTGTCAATTTACTTTCTAAGAGTAAAACTACTGATGTTATTTGTTTGAATTTTTCTATAGTATTCCGAGAACGTAACGTCTCTTAGGTACTCTATTAGTGATGAGTGGGCAAGAACCCACACTTTGAGAGGCACCCACATGCCTTGCTCATACTGTGGCATCAAGCAGTCAGGCCTGCAAGATGAGTGGTCTGCCAAGCGAGTGGATTCATTCTTATTTATCGAGTAACATGAGCTCTAGTACTCACACTTAAGTTACAAGTTATCCTCCTATATGATTAATACGCAACGGAAATTACGCATCTGACGATCAGTAATTTACAGAACTCTGACTGTACACTACGCACTGGCAATACCTCATTTCCTTTTTGTCTTTTATTTAACGGCTTTTATCAACACGTGGCCACCGCACTGAATATGAATGGCGCACACATTATAAAGTCGGGACATCATGACAACATACAACTCGAAGGAAAAGTCCACCAATCTTTTTCTTTTCACTATCTTATTTATTCCGATAAATTCTCTAACCTAAACACACAAATTCTACAACCTACAACAATAACACATGAGAAATTCCGCCCAGTGGGCATGGCTTTACAATGGTGAATCTCTATATTATGGTCTCGTAATTATTTTTTAACGCTACAGTGCGCTTTCTGGATAGGATGGTGGATCTTTTATTATACCTCACACTACGACTCTCACAAACATCATCACTAAACTTTCCTCCAGACCGAGCGGTACTGGAGGAACGAGCACAACCCACTAATCTTTTGAAACTACCTCGCTACTCTCCCATGCAAACCACACATACCCAAATTACATGACATACTCCACACTACAACATGAAATACTACACAGAGAATGGTCACAACATTATCACTTTCAGCTTTCCCACTTCAATTAATATTTATCCCAGTTTCACACGACACTGCCCCACTTTGTAATTCTACTTTCCTACTATGAACTCTGGAGATATTTGCACGTCTTCCTGTGCAATGCAAGCCAAGTGGCGCTGCTGGATAGACGGCCGACTCACCTTGCTTCTCTCTCAGAGTTTGAATCTAGCGTCACACGGAATCATATCACGCAAAGTAATATTAAGAACATATTCATCACACATGCGAGTCCTCAACTGATACCATGGACGAGTACTTCTCTTTATCCTCTGTCTCATACACGGGTTGAGACTCACACAGTACTCACCACGTGGAAGTACTCGTCTCTAATTTCAAGTCCTACACACGCCATTTCTTAAATATTTCAACTTATGGTACACACGCTATTTCTTAAATATTTCAACTTATTGTACACACGCTAGTAATTCAGCTTAACTTAAGCACACGGAAGTATTTCAACTTATTGCTACACGTGGTTTCATTGTGACCGTTGGTCACTTCCAAAGATTACTACAATCCCATTAATATTACCTGCCTGACATTTAATTCTCCCCCCAAAAGTTCCTGAAATAGAGAAATTAATATTTCAAACTACTCTTAAATATTCCACATGCGTACCATGTCTCCACTCTTTTGTCATTACGGAGCACAACTAAAACAGGTCTTAACAGCACAAGATCCAGCGGAAGAGTCCTGAAACATGGCCGTTCTCTAGGTGCTCTCACATCTCTGTCGAGGTGGGGGAAGACCGTGCTATCGTATTGGTCAGCCACATTTCAGGCGCTCAAAGCTCTGGTTAATTTCATCTCTTTGGTCCCACCAAAGGTGGCCGAAGGATCGACTCAAAGATGATCATATATTCACATTCACTATCTGCGGTTAGCAGACGACCATACATTCATTCATTCATTTCACAGATCTCACCAAACTGGATGTAGGGATTTACTTTGTGGGAGCGCACATGTGATCAGTTAAATAAATAAATTGTCATTCTTTCCCACACTGGCATCCGGCTTCGCTGTATTAATTGAAATTGAGTTATTTTACAAAAAAAAGTGTTGTTCTGACAAAAATAATGAAGTATGTTGTACCTATTTTCAATGTCGGGCGGTGCTGTACCCTTTCAACTTCTAGACGCCAGACAAGTCGCTCTATTTCTGCATTACAATAAATATTGCGCTGGTTTCCGCCATCTACCGACACTTTCCGTACGATAAGATTGGAGATGGCAGCTGGAGTATATCCCGAGTATGGTATTCCTAAAACTAAAACTCCGTCCGAACAGGCCTTGGAGGGCCCAGCGGTACCGACTGGCCGCCGTATCACCCCATCGTCATGCCGCAGGTGTCACTGGATGCAGATATGGAGGGACATGTCAGTACATCGCTCTCTCGGCCGTATGTCATGTTACGAGACCGGAGCCGCTATTACTCAATCAAGTAGCTCCTCAGTTTGCCTCACAAGGGATGAGTGCACCCCGCTTGCCAACAGCGTTCGGCAGACTGGATGATCACCCATCCAAGTGCTCGCCCAGCCCGACAGCGCATGGTATTCCTGCTACAAAACAAATAAACTGTGAGAAAAAGTATCTTAAGTACAAACAGTTCAGCGTTTACAGTGAAAACATGTACTTGGTGTCATAGTACAACGAAAATAAGCGAAATAAAAGCGAAGGACAAGACACTATTTCCATAGCAACCACCTTCCACAACGGTGAACTGGAAACATTTCTCGATTGAAAATATTGTTGCTATGAAAAACGACCTTACAAAGGTATGACATGTCTAAAATGTAGAACAGTATTCTATTTTCAAAGTGCAAACACAACTTCGAAATGCAAAATACGGTTGTGTGCAAAATGTGACCAAAATGAATTGATCATTAAACTTTGACATTAAACTTAGAAAGGACTGTTAAAACGAAACTATTATGGCAGTAATAGAGGAAATACAAATTTTAAAACATATTTTTGGTCACATTAGAATAGAAAATCAGAGCTCAATGTGCAGTGAAAAGAAGAGTGGGTACTAGCTCCGAAATTTCATCTCGTAGATGGTGCGAGAAAAACGTGAACATGGTAAACGTGGTCTCAAGTGCATCGAATGCTACACAGTATTTCACTTTCGATGTGGAAAAGTGGACCCATCCCTGACACAAGGTGCGGAATTGTTGACGAATTGGAAATGTGAGGAAAGTGCGACAAAACCCGATATTATGTTTGAACATGAAGTTCATTCTACTGATTTTGCGACATAAATGAGCCAGATAACCCACGGGAATCCATACAGTTCAACAAGGAAGCACAGGATGGATTATGCCTGGACTACCCCTCAAGAAAAGAAACAGTAAAAATTTGAGTAGTGGCATTGACACTAATTTTTTTTCTTTTAAATTCGTGTTCATAAGAATAGATATTCTGCTCTTACTCATGGAACCAACGGTAGCGATGACCAAGTATCAGGAAAAAGAGGATATACGAGTGCTCCGTAAGAAACTGTGATAAAACGCTTTCATCAGTCTGACAAAAACCTACTAAAAAAAGAACAAAAAAAAACAGATTACTGTTGCTTTATAAACTAAACGTTTTCTGGTATAGTTTCGGGAGAAAGTACACTACAAAAATGAAAATAGATGACGTAGCAAGCGTTTTCAAAATTCAGCAAACAGTGAAACCAACTGCACGATTCAGTCACGTTTCCGACAGTGTTGAAGAAGAATGCAAGAACTTATCTCCTAAGGCATATGAAGCAATTACAGAAGGTGCCAATGATGTATATCATAATGGAGCAGTTGCAACTACAGAAGCATTGAAAGAGTCATTAGATAAGCTAACAGATACTAATGTAATAGTGGCTAAAATACTTCAGCGGTACGACCTAACAGAACAATCATGTGTGAATAACGAAATAAAAGGAATATTCAAGTTCCGTGATTCAATACGTAAATATTTCAAAAATCTAACAGTGACTGACACTAACGATATTTTGGTCTGCAGTGACAGCACTACTGTGTCCCTCAGTAAATCTTGTCATTGTAACAGAGGCCGCCATTCTAAAACCTAAATCGCTTAGGAAAATCACTTCTAAACAAAAAAAATTCATAGGACTCTAAAAAACAGATTAAACTATGCAAATAAAACGATACCTAGCCTTCAGTTTAAAGAGTGAGCACAGGGAAACTCCCAGTAGTTACGAAGCCTGAAACATGTTGGATTTGGTCACAACAATTTGCAGTAAGCAGTAAAGAAAATGCAGTGGAAGTGGCAGTGAGTATCTGACCCCCCCCCCCCCCCACCCTCACACAGTATCAATGTAGATTTGGTGCTGTTACATGCTAATGTGCAATCTCTAAGAAGTAAATTACAGTACTGCTCACACAAAATAACTGCAGCATATTATGCATTAATGAGTACTGGCTGCAAAACTAAGAAATAGGCTCGTTTACCATATGGCTACATATTATCAACAAGTTGTCATAGAACTCATAACGCATGTGGTCTAGTGGCCATTTGCATTAAAGAAATTCTACATTTGCAACATTCAGTGAGAGACCTATGAAAATACTGCGCTGAAGGTGAATTTGAAGCAGCAGATGTAATATTGCACACGCTCAAAATTATCATTGCTTCTGTCTACTGTAAGCCAATTTCTGATGAGGAAGTCCTCATACATAAACTTCATGCGTAATTAAACTGTTCACTAATCACAAAAATCATGAAACTTTTAGTGCAGGAGACTTTCACACAGACAAAGTAAATTAGAAAAGCTGCAAATAACATGATTAACAGTCCAAAAACACTTAACTGCTACTGTATAAATGAAAACCCTACTAGATTAGATGCCCACCCTGTAAATATTATTAGTAATCTAAATAGAGTTCAACTAAAGTATGATATGATTATGCTGAAGTTATCTGATTATTATGGATTTGAGTCAGAATAGCAGTATGACGTCTGAGACTAGTGAACAGTTAGTAACATACAGAACATTAAATGAGAGAAATATTGGGCAATTGAAACATGAAATGAAGGTAGCAGATTTGCCAAATGTACCGCATAACATAAAAAAATCTTCATGAATGTGGTACCTCCCAACAAGGACTGGGACAGTTTTAAGGTAAAGCCTATCAAAGATAAAGCCACTTATTTCGTCATTTGTCATTTAATGGAATACACTTAACTACTTAATAACAATTATTAAGATTACAAACTAAAAACGCTGTCAAAAATGAATAACAACACTCACAATAATTTAAAGAACATTAACAGAATCAGGTCATTGATAAAAAAGATTTATACCATTATGAATAGGGCTCGAAATCAGGAATACACATAAGTCCCCAAATACAAGTAAGAAATCACATCACCGAGGTGTGACTGCAAGCTGGTCCAACAAACAGAGATTTATCAGTAAACTGAATTACAAATGACTGCCACTAAAAGTAATAACAGTTCCTAAGCATGGAAAAAATTGCAACACCCACCCAAAATACAGAAAGGATAACAAGTCACCCCACTGATTGTGGCTATTGGAAAGACCTTAACAATTTTTAAACCTTATGTAAATCCCTTAAGCAATAAAATGCACAATCGCCCAAAATACAAGAAAAGCTGATAAGGCATACAAGTTAAATATGACTCCCAGCTGGTACAAACAAGAAGAAACATTACCAATGACCCTTAAATAAATACATATATAACCACTCAAAGTACAAGAAAGGCGACAAATTACAGCAACCAGTTGTCACAGTCTACCGGCAGCAACACGCAAGTTTGACAATGAATGGAATTAGTTAACGACTTAGGATGAAAATTCAACAGTTCGTATTCATAAGTATAAGGCTTGAGAACGTAACATTCCAGAACCAGCAAAATAGAGTCTGCATGGTTTAAACAAGTTGTTAAAGCGCAAATGTAGTCACAAGAAACCGACTTGCGCAACACACCTTAAGGATTATGTGCTATCGCAGCTCTCAATATTTGAAGAGATCAACCATTCCGAAATTAATTGGGTGACATTGTACCATGGCACGCAAAAAAAACGAGCAGCTTACAGTGGTGCTAACTCCAGGTAGCTGACAGAGGCACCTTCCTATGGGCAAAACCAGACATTGTGTGACGACGGAAGTGTCACCACATCGTGAAGACAACACGTATCTGCTCTAACAAGGGGAGGCCACCAATTGTGAAATTCAGATTCGATTCACACTGTGCATAATAAAAGCTCATGGCCAGAGGTGTAATGTGGCAAAGCACCAAGATGCACTTCACAGCCGTTGTTGAGAAAACCGACGGTTAAAAGAAACCGTTGCTGTGAAATACTCTCTACGCTTATTAATTTTCTACAGCGTCGTGGCGCAGCGGTAAGCGCTCGGGTTCGTAATCCTAAGGTCGCCGGATTGAATCTCGCGCCATGCAACTTTTTTTTATTATTTGTTTTTTTTTTGTAATTCAAATGTATATATATGTATATGTATGAAATAAATCCAATCCATCGTCCACCACCAATTGCCTTCTCCCATTTTTGCCGATATGATACGATACGCGTGGTATTCATCAAACCTGACGAACGATAGAACAATTTTTCAGAATGTCAATCAGGTGTGTTTCCCAACAGATAATTTAAAAAACAATTGTTCTTGTAAAAACGCACCGTTTATCAGATGTGCTCGATGTCGTGCTGTTTTCTTCTTTCCATGTTTCAATGATAACTATCACTCTGGTTCGTGCGATACTCCAGCTACTTCTGGGCACTAATTGTTAATTATGTGTGAGTGTATACCGAACTTATCAATAAATTGTATCCACTTGAATATTATTTGTGATAGTGTGTTTTATTTCAAGTTTTATTTTTCCACGACAAACGACTTTCAACAACTTATTATATGCATAATTGTTGCAACTGATTGCCGGGTGTGTGTGTGTGTGTGTGTGTGTGTGTGTGTGTGTGTGTGTGTGTGTGTGTATACATTTGAATTACAAAAAAACAAATAATGAAAAAAAGTTGCATTGCGCGATATTCGATCCGGCGAACTTCGGAATACGAACTCGAGCGCTTACCGCTGCGCCACGACGCTGTCGCAAACTATTAATCGTAGAGAGTATTTCACCGCAACGGTTTCTTTTAACTGTCGATTTTCACGACAACGGCTGAGAAGTGCATATTGGTGCTTTGCCACATTGCACATCTGGCCATGAGCTTTTATTATGCGCAGTGTGAATCGAATCTGAATATCACAATTTGCGGCCTCCCCTTGTAAGCCAAGGAGACAGGAACGCGTCGTCCGCTGCTAGGACTACCCTGCCAACATCCATCAGAAAGGAATCAGTAATCTTCCCAAATAAGTCTACAAACGACAATATATAAGACGTAGGAAATATTGACTTATTGTGGAAGTGGCTACACATACAAGTCACCAACTTGAGTCTCTTTAATATTACATGAAATTTAACTTTGCAAAGGCTATACAGCAATCCAAATTACAATGGAGAGTGTTCCTATACTCGCAATGAACGTAACCTTGAAAAAGATGGTCAAAATCAGTTACGGGTGACCGTCGACACAATCACTCTGAGGTATGATGGACATGACGAGTCTAATCCAACATTAACATAAGCGTGTGTTTACGATAACAAGTACCAATAACTCCACTCAGGTTCGAAGAAGCCTTGACCTCCAGGATTCTATGCAGAGAGGTTATCGCCTCCAGTCTGTGCAGGTGATCTACAATTACCATAATGTTTAAGCCTCCAGGGTTGACATGGAGCATGCTGACCAGATTGCACGCAGTGTCAGCTGCTCTTCCCACAACTCGTCGCCATCAATGCTTAATCCAGCTGGAAAGCTTAACATGTCAGAGCTTCACGAACTGCATGCCCAAGCAGCAGGAGGGCAGCAAAAATCAACTCGCCAGCCACGTGGCCTCCTGCTAACTGCTGGTATGACCATGCCCAATATTGGAATTCCCGCCAAAATTAAAGCTACCACGGCTCAGAATGCTTCTGTGCGTTTTGTCTATAATCAAAAATGCGGTAGACAGGCACTGCCCATGTCTCACAAAAAGATTCGTCCCTAGTAACAGACAGAAACAGCAGCACTCTAACAAGTTGTCCACTCTAAAGCTTGAGGAAATGAGGATATTGCTATGTACGGAAAGAAAGAATGGTAAAAGTGATGAAGTCAGGCAACAGTATGACATATAAGAAGCTATACAAATATGAAATAAAATCAGCTACACGTAAAGTAAATGATTAATATACTACAGGCTGAAAAATAGTTGTAGAGACGCTTGGAATATTAAAAAAGAGAGATCAATGTGGGCAAAGGGCAAACCACAGTCTCACTAGATTTGAATATCGCCTAATTAATACTTTATAAAATTTGCTAGCTCACATTCTTCATGCACTACTAATAGTTTTAGCCATTGTTAAGCTGCTGCATCTCCCGCTAAGCAAAAAAAAAAAAAAAAAAAACGAGCAACAAAAATTGTCTTGCGCTATGGGGTTAGTAACAATATTATTAAATACATGGCCTCTGCTGTCATGGGGCCACTGAAATGGCACTTAGAAGATAATTAAATATGATACTATTGTATATGTGATTAGTATTATTGTTATTACTATTGTTGTTATTACTGTTATATTAACACTGTATAGTACCACAGTGTGTGTGATTAATTTATTGTCACTATTATTTCAGCATGCAAATCTGCTTGCCCTAAACATGCATATTTATATAACTGTTTTGTTTTGTGTAGTGGAAATTTGATGAAAAACAAACCGGACGGCAAATCAAGATTCTATTCTGTTCTATTCTATACTCCACTGCTACTGCTGCCACCTGTTGGCGTCAAATAAAGACTGTGGAATGGACGTTTATGAACCCAAATACAAAGAGACGAACTGAGGCATTTTTAATATATTTTATCGGTGTCCTATGGGTACAAAACTGACACAGAAATTTAGCGTCGAGGCCCCTCTCCGGATAAAAAAGAAAAAGGAGAAGTGTTGCATGACATAAAACAAAGAACGACTTGGTATATTGAGCTTATTATAAGGAGCAAATTACATTAATTACAACAATTTTTTATAGAAAGAAATGTACTAGTCGAAACATTCGTTGGAAGATGGAGAAATTCGTGGCTGAAAGACTTTCGAAGAGGGCACAGCTGTACAAGAAACAATCCCATCAAATTATTGAGCGCCTCCTTCGGTCCGTTGTTGACGAATTGCTATATAACGTATTCATACCACTTTACAATGACTGCGTAATTTGTAGTGAAGGATAATAATACCACTCGTGGTACATGACGCTGACATTTAAACTATTGGTTGTGGAACACGTCATCTCCAGGTTGGCGCAGTGAACGCTTCTCGGAAGAAAACGCGTTTCTGCCATTGTGCGCGTGACGTCAAAGGGGAACACTTAGCGACGATATTTCTATGTTGAAGACTGTCTAACGGTCTACTTTCCGCTTTGTTACTTTTGTCTTGTGGGGTGATTTGCTGGTGAAACTGGTTTTAGTTTGAGTAAGAAAGGCGAGGGTGTGCTGTTTTTGGTTGTAATTGTCACAATCGCAGTAAAAGCACCAAAGTAATGCTTCACGCTTTTTCTCGCGATGCGATTCTGCAAAATACTTGGATGTTGAAATCCTATAGAAAAGACGCTGCGAATATTGCAATTGCTAGAACGCGAACTCTTCATTTCAAAGGAGGTGGTTATGTTAAGACTTTTGTTCGCGACTGTTAAATTTACAGCAGAAACGACTGCTTAACAGCGATGCATTTCCGTCGCGTAATTTGCCTTGTACCAGTAGCGCTAGTGGTAGTTGTCCACGTGCAACAAAATAAGGAAAGGAATGTTTCAACACTTTAGGTGCATAGAAGAAGCATAGAGAATTTAAAAAAGCTTACAACGCGGAGGGAGACTGCTGATAAATGTACCTTTACAGAGGAAGCATTTTGTAATGACAAAGTCAGTCCACAGAATTCCGTGGTCCGCGTACAGTGGAGAAGAGCCCATCTGCAAAAATACGAGCACGAAACTGTCAGCGCCTAATAAGAAACTTCGATTGTCATCAACGAGACGACACCTACCCGATAAAGAAAGTGTTGAAATCCCACTTCCGTCTAGCGAAATTAATCGGATGCTGAGCAAAATATTTTCGCCCACTCAAATCAGAAGCTTGTTAAGGTGTCAAGAATTGTCAGATCTTCGATAGGTCAAAGACATTTACAAATTGATTGCTTTGCGCGCCGTTTCGTTGAAATGTTGCAATTTTCTCGGGGAAGAACTCGACAATCCTCTACGAGCACTATCAATCTCTCCTTCTTGGATAGTGTCAGTCGCTACCCAAATATTTTTAAGGATTTTTAGTCTGCGAATAAGGCACTTGCATAATTTATTGAGTGAAAGCGATGGCGTCCACCCATTAATCGAAGTTCTTTTAATCTTGTGGTGAATAGAAAATGAATATTTGCGTTTCATAGATTTTGCTTAGTCGTTAAGATGTTTCTCACAGCTAGTTTAGAAAAATGCATGCCCACTTCGAAAACTTACTTCGACAGACTACTGGAAAAACTAGCTACTCTTTACACTTGTTTCGCATGTTTCGATTCGATAGATGCTTGACCTCTTTTTAATCAACAGTATCTGTTTACAAGCTGGACAAGTGACAGAAAACAGCAGTAACATTCTAGCGATGGCAGAATAGTAATTTACATTTCATCATTTCATTTGAAAGTAATATGTACCAAAAGTAGTGGCTACTATAAATGACTTATTTGTTTTCAGAGCTGTATAGTTTCCAAAATATTACTAGTGACAACATGACTGATGCATCAACAGAGCCGTGAACTCTATAAGTTCCCATTTTTCAGTCTACTAATGTTCCATGAGTACTACTCTGGCCACACAACACACGTCGAAACGGTAGTCAAATTAGCAGCATACATTACACTGCAACATGCTTTCAATGAACATTACAGCAGCTGTGGTGGTTCTCAGAGCTGTTCCAGTGTTCTTAGCACTGGCAGTCAGTAAGCAGGGTCATTAACGTACCCCTAAAGGGAAAAATGACAAGGCAACTTGGGGGGCGGGGGGAGGACAAGCGAACAGACCCACATCATCTTCAAAACTATGCCCAATGTAGCAATGCGGAAGTTCCTCGTATAAGTAGCGACGAACATCAGTGCACTAATGAGGGGTTGCCCTGTCCTGATAGAAGATAAAATTCTCGTAATCATGAGACAGTTGAGGAAACAACCAAAACGGCAACATAACAAGGTCTTCCCTCACACACTCCAAGACTGCAACATGCACACCTGCTCGAACGGTACTTCTCTGTTTGCACTGACAACTAATGCCGCTAAACTGCAGACAGCAAAACTCAATACACTGTTTACATCCGGCTTTCTTCCAATAATTCCTTCTGAATTGGCTGCACTATTGTACGAAATACACGTCACGCGTAGATACTCCTTCCTCAAAGCACTCGTAATGGCAGCTAGCAGGCATTAGGCAAATTCGGTGAGTTTAAGGTTCTATTCATGCAACAGTCACACTTATCCTCTCAACCACTTTCGAAAATCCAGAACTTCGAAAACCAGTGAATCACTGACAGTAGCTGAACTCATCCCGTAGGCGTTGAACATTCTAGGCGAGGGACAGCGACTCCCCATAATTACTTACTTCAGATCTAGGCGGATCGTTCTTTTAACACAACATGCTCTATTTCCTCACGCGAGAGGCTGTCGTGACACCAGCTGTCACGCTGGTGAGTTATTAGTTCTGTTCCTGCACCTATCACACCAGCTCCCCCAATCACTTCGGAAAATCCACAGCTTCGATAGCGAATGAGTTGCGTTGATAACTGGCGACGAAGGATTTTTGCGATTCGTACTATTGATCACATTCTGTTCATAGGTACAAGAATTAGCCTTTAACGAGATTTCTTTTTCTACAATGTTATTACAAACATGCACAATCCTGACACCTTGGATCTTATCAAACCTGAGCAAGTTCAAACTAATCGTCAGATCAGTTACAAAATTTGTGATAACAAACTAATCATTGAGCTCTGGGGCTGTATTGCACTTGAAGCACTTTCGTAAGTTTCTGCTTTCATCTTCCGTAAAACAAATTTTAGTGTTATTTAGTACTCTATCGAAAGAACAGTGTTTTGCGGTTGTGGAGCCAATCGCTGATACTATTTCAGAAGACTTAGATTTGATAACTGAACTGTTATTTATATGCTCTAGCTAGAAACAGATACAGACAAAACGCTTCTATATGAAAATTATCTTTTTCCATGTATGGTTTTACAGTCCTATCAGACAGTATTTGCTGAACTAATTTCTTCCAAACGGACAGCGAAACCTGTTTTTATGATTTTCAACTTAAGATCCGTATATTTGAATGCAGATTTGGGTACCTTGGCGGGCATAATTTGAAATTTTCAACATGGCTGCGCTGCAACAACGATGCACGTCGAAATTTGATACAATTGGAAAATAACAGCCAACAAGTTGCAGAATTAAAAGTCTGTTAACCCTTCACTACAGTTTCGACAAATATAAATTTGTCTTCTTCAGAAGCAAAATTGAGCTAGTGAACAAGTTATGACATATAGATACAAATGTCAACAAGAGAAGATATCAAATTCGATAAGCAATTACATCGTTTTAGAAGAGGATACTAACTGGTAAAATCACATATTGACATAGACGGATGTTGCAGCCTTAAGGCTCTTGTCTAGTACCATGTATAAATAAATACGGGAACTTCGAAAAATATGGTAACATAAGGTTAAAAAAAGACATAAATGCCGAGCGGAGAAGCCCGAGCGGTCTGTGGCCCTATGTCACGGTCCGTGCGGCTCCCCCCGACGGTGGTTCGAGTCTTCCCTCGGGTGTGGGTGTGTATTGTCCATAGCGTAAGTTAGTTTAAGTTAGATTAAGCTGTGTTTAGGCTTAGGGACCGATGAACTCAGCAGTTTGGTCCCATAAGACCGTCCCACCAATCAATCAAAGGCATAAATACGTGTACACTCTCATATCTGTTAAAGGCATCTATAAAATTAGTTGTAGTAACTGTCCCAGTTACCATACGAGAATGGTTTGAAAACTTCTCGGAATCACCACAAGAGGTCAGCGCAAACGTAACGGGTTCTTCACTTTATATTCATTGGACTGTTGCCTGTAAACACGTGCCACGTCAGTGCACTTGGAAGAGAGCTGTGGTGGTGACTTGGCTCTATTGCTGTTCCCGCGTAGTGATTAACGAAGATGGGAAAAATCGACATCAAAATGGTTCAAATGGCTCTGAGCACTATGGGACTTAACATCTGTGGTCATCAGTCACCTAGAACTTAGAACTACTTATACCAAATTAACCTAAGGACATCACACACATCCATGCCCGAGGCAGGATTCGTACCTGCGACCGTAGCAGTCGCGCGGCTCCGGACTGCGCGCCTAGAACCGCTAGACCACCGCGGCTGGCAAAAATCGAGATCCGAGCAGTGATTAGGTAATTCGTAGAGAAAGGTATGAAAGCAAAGAACTTTCATACCGATTTCCAGAATACATTAAGGAGCAATGCTCAAC
The DNA here is from genome assembly GCF_021461385.2 of Schistocerca piceifrons. Classification (NCBI taxonomy): domain Eukaryota; kingdom Metazoa; phylum Arthropoda; class Insecta; order Orthoptera; family Acrididae; genus Schistocerca; species Schistocerca piceifrons. The sequence goes on along the minus strand of NC_060138.1, from coordinate 1,185,612,176 downwards.
TGTTGCCAAATGTGCAAATGAATTTAAATTTGGTAGGGAGTGCTTAGATGATGATCCACGCATTGGTCGGCCAAGATGTGTCACTACTCCAAAAATCATTGCAAAAGTGCACAAAATGGTCATGGAGGATCGCCGATTGAAAGTGCGTGAAATTTCTCACGCGTGACGTATGTCATCTAAAAGGGTATATCACATTTTAACCGAAGAATTAGAAATGAAAACATTTTCAGCAAGATGGATGCCGCGACTCTTGACCTTTAATCAAAAACATATGCGCCGCCATGGAAAAATCACACGAATTGTTCCCACACCCGCCTTATTCACCTGATATGGCTCCGTCAGACTTCCATCTCTTCCCAAAATTGAAAATTTTTCTTGGTGGAAGAAGATTCACTTCAAACGAAGAATTGATAGCCGGAGTTGACAACTGTTTTGCCGGCCTGGAGGAAACTCATTTTCGAGATGAGATCAAAGCACTGGAACATCGTTGGATGTAGTCCTCTACAAGGAGACTAGATTTAAAAATAAAAAAAGTTTCAGTGGTGTAAATACTTTTTTACTATTCTGTTCCGAGAACTTTTCAAACCACTCTCGTATATGACATAAGCATAGAACAATCAAAGAATATCTATTAGGAAAGTAACGCTGTAATGTACACAATTCCACATTCGCCGAATATTTACTTATTTCTGATCATTCTCCAAGGAATTTAGAGGATACCGTAATACTGCACCAAGACTTTAAGGGGCGGAGATTAGATTTATGGGAACAGCTTGAAATTATTGAAACACTTAGCCAATAGAAGATAGCAACATTTTGAACGATCAGTTCAAGCTTGAAAGTAACATTCCCTTAAAGTATTTCAGCGACAACTTCTGGCCGTTTAGCCAAGTTCGCCACTTGCTGTTAGCTTCTGCGTCCTGTCTTTTTTACTCAAAATTCTATTTCCATTTATGAAGCCTAGTTTCAATTTTGTAATTTGATGTAGCATACTTTGTTATGCATAGCTACTTTCTCCCTTTTAATATTTCATACTTAATGTACACCAAGCTCCCACCTCCCCGCGCCCCATTCTTCATCGCATTTTAATCTGCTTATATCTTTTTTTAAGTATCTTGTTCTTTCAAATTATGTTCGTACATCTCACTTGCGGTTTTACACACTTTTCTATATATTCACTATCCTAACAGGTTACGACGCATTTGCTTTGCTTTTGGCAGAACACTACATCCACCACATTGTAATTTATTCACGTAGCATCCTTCATCATTCACCGCCACTCTCTCTAGTTATTACCTCATAGATTATAATTAGTCCTCCCCCTCACCGCCCCCACCCACGCCTGATTGCTTGTATTTTTTGATATTTTTGAGAAGTAATATAATTGAAAAACCCAGATGTACTCATATGAAGTCTTAGTGAATTTCATGTTGTTTGACTACTTACTATTGTTAATTAAATTAATTATTAGAACAAACATATTATAACTATCGTGAGGCAAATGAAGAAACGCATGTAGTTTTCCTGAAAATGTATACCTTCCGTGATTTGCTAAATCCCTTATACATGCTTTGCTAATGTAGCAAGGACGAATAGTGTAGGTGCCATTTTTTTAAGTCACAGAAATTACACTTGCACTACAAAAATGCCAGTTTTAGCGGGATTTGTACCGCCGCCTAATGCACATTCACCTTACGAAGCTCAAACGCTAACTACTATTTTTTGTTTTTGTTTTTTTAATGATTTGCCCCTGGACAGGAAAAGGAACTACAAAAAAAAAAAGATCTCCTTGCCACCGCCACTTGTGTCTCACGAAAAAAAGAGAACTGCAGCTCTTCAGGCGTTGGCGCCCGTTTATGCCCATCGCAAAAGTGCTAACCTACTACGGGAATGCATAAAGTAGGGGGACAGAACACAGAGGAGCGATGAAAATGAAAGTAATTTTGTAGGGGCTTTTTATTTTTACTAGAATTCCAGAAGTCACTCATGACTTCGGATGGCGGAACATCCAAACGTGTCTTCTCGAAATTTTTGAAGGAGATTCCATCTGTAGTTCGTTCAGAGCGTCATGTCGGCAAAACAAGCGTCAGCAACTCATCGCTTGAACGTTCCAGCTGAAACACGGATCATGAAAGGCACTCCATAGAAAATTGGAAAAGAAGTGCTTGTATCTGGGACTGCTAATGAGGGCACAACATCGATCATGAAGATACGCCCAAGAACCCAGTTCCCACTTGTCGTTATCGCAAATAAGATATCGGACGTATGGCCAGGTATCCAATGCGCAGCATTAGTTTTCGTTGTAGGGTAAAGAATCACATCAGGGGATAAAAGTGTCTGGCAAGTAATCTGAGTGGGTGTCTGCCGAGTAAGGAGAGCCAAGATTCGCTGTGTGATCCTCCGGACGTCAGACGACGGACCACATGAGAATGGGTGGGCATCTGTGTCGTCGACAACGCAGTGAACCCATAGGGGTGTGTCAGCGGATGCGGTTCAAACGAAACTGATCTACTTCTTCGCCACTGACGGTGATATACCAGGCGGATTGGGCGCTGTTGTGGCGAAAGCCTGCTTGCGTCGCCTTCCATAAGGAATTCCCATGATCTGGGGAACTTATGTTCGAAAAGTCTGGGGGACCATGGCATTTGTAACGTGGCGTAAGTGGTAAGTAGTGGAGGATGTAACTTAATTCCAGAAAGAAATGGCAAAAGTGATAAAAGGGGAACGGAATGTCTGATAACGAGCTGGGGCTGACATTGAAACCGGCTCAAAATCACACGAAAGCAGTCTGGTGAGGCTCGTCGGACAATGGCGGCAGGATTTTAGTTGGGAGCTAACAAAAAGTGCCGTAACTACACTCCTGGAAATGGAAAAAAGAACACATTGACACCGGTGTGTCAGACCCACCATACTTGCTCCGGACACTGCGAGAGGGCTGTACAAGCAATGATCACACGCACGGCACAGCGGACACACCAGGAACCGTGGTGTTGGCCGTCGAATGGCGCTAGCTGCGCAGCATTTGTGCACCGCCGCCGTCAGTGTCAGCCAGTTTGCCGTGGCATACGGAGCTCCATCGCAATCTTTAACACTGGTAGCATGCCGCGACAGCGTGGACGTGAACCGTATGTGCAGTTGACGGACTTTGAGCGAGGGCGTATAGTGGGCATGCGGGAGGCCGGGTGGACGTACCGCCGAATTGCTCAACACGTGGGGCGTGAGGTCTCCACAGTACATCGATGTTGTCGCCAGTGGTCGGCGGAAGGTGCACGTGCCCGTTGACCTGGGACCGGACCGCAGCGACGCACGGATGCACGCCAAGACCGTAGGATCCTACGCAGTGCCGTAGGGGACCGCACCGCCACTTCCCAGCAAATTAGGGACACTGTTGCTCCTGGGGTATCGGCGAGGACCATTCGCAACCGTCTCCATGAAGCTGGGCTACAGTCCCGCACACCGTTAGGCCATCTCCCGCTCACGCCCCAACATCGTGCAGCCCGCCTCCAGTGGTGTCGCGACAGGCGTGAATGGAGGGACGAATGGAGACGTGTCATCTTCAGCGATGAGAGTCGCTTCTGCCTTGGTGCCAATGATGGTCGTATGCGTGTTTGGCGCCGTGCAGGTGAGCGCCACAATCAGGACTGCATACGACCGAGGCACACAGGGCCAACACCCGGCATCATGGCGTGGGGAGCGATCTCCTACACTGGCCGTACACCACTGGTGATCGTCGAGGGGAAACTGAATAGTGCACGGTACATCCAAACCGTCATCGAACCCATCGTTCTACCATTCCTATACCGGCAAGGGAACTTGCTGTTCCAACAGGACAATGCACGTCCGCATGTATCCCGTGCCACCCAACGTGCTCTAGAAGGTGTAAGTCGACTACCCTGGCCAGCAAGATCTCCGGATCTGTCCCCCATTGAGCATGTTTGGGACTGGATGAAGCGTCGTCTCACGCGGTCTGCACGTCCAGCACGAACTGTGGTCCAACTGAGGCGCCAGGTGGAAATGGCATGGCAAGCCGTTCCACAGGACTACATCCAGCATCTCTACGATCGTCTCCATGGGAGAATAGCAGCCTGCATTGCTGCGAAAAGTGGATATACACTGTACTAGTGCCGACATTGTGCATGCTCTGTTGCCTGTGTCTATGTGCCTATGGTTCTGTCAGTGTGATCATGTGATGTATCTGACCCCAGGAATGTGTCAATAAAGTTTCCCCTTCCTGGGACAATGAATTCATGGTGTTCTTATTTCAATTTCCAGGAGTGTATATTTAGCACGTCGAGTAACCCAAGCCCACCACGTTACTGTGGGAAGGAAAGGGAGGAATATTGAAATTTAAATAACGTTCCGGTACAGACAAAGGATCCCATTGCCGTCAACATAAGACGAGCGGTGGTAATCGGGACCGGGAGCAGTTCCTGCCACATGTGGGATGCGAGAGACGTGGTCAACATGCATATATTGCGCATGCTGTAGAGTTTCGACGAATCGAAGATGGTTTTCCGCGAGGACAGTCCTGACCTTTTCTAGGAGACCTGCTGTTTGTTGCCCCCGAACAATGGAGATAATGACCAAACAGCTGACGCCGGTGGCCACACTAACACATGTGATACATTTCTCAGGTAGGCCCTCACCAACGAGCAGAACCCGCGATTGGGAAACATTAAGAGAACTGCCAGATGCTTCCCCATTTGTCGCCATCCATGTAAGAGCCGTGCTGACATTACCCTCGCTGCGTAGGTACAGTACCAGATCGTCAGAATAGGTCGTACAACAGAAGCGGTGTCCATGCAATTTGAGGCCCATCAGGCGATTGCGACCTCCCTGGTGCAGGGGTTCTAGTGCCAGAGCATATACACACATCAAAAACAGTTTTTCATCATCCCGGTTCCCAGAACTCCTGGAGGTAGACGTTGCCTGTGGATATTGTATCACATTCACAGTCCCTTTGACCAGAGACGTCACTGAACCCGTCCAATGATGTAAACAACCATGCATGAGCAGCGCCTATTAGACGGAGAGGTTTCACCGCCGATGAGTTCCAGTCATTCCACAAGGAAGGAGGTACACGTCTCGTGTTGTCTGTAGTACGACCATGTTTGGACGGTCAATACTGCGGGCGATCGCGTCCGCATTGTTACTGTGTGCCAGGAAGGGCTCTCAACAAGGGAAGTGTACGGCTTCTCGGAGTGAACCAAAGCGATGCTTTCGGACATTGAGGAGATACAGAGAGACAGGAACAGTCGATGACATGCCTCGCTCAGGCCGCCGCCGCCCAGGGGCTACTACTGCAGTGGATGACCGCTACCTATGGATTATGGCTTGGAAGAACAAATGGTTCAAATGGCCGTAAGCGCTATTGGACTTAACATATGAGGTCATCAGTCCCCTAGACTTAGAACTACTTAAACCTAACTAACCTAAGGACATCACACAGATCCATGCCCGATGCAGGATTCGAACCTGCGACCGTAGCAGCCGCGTGGTTCCGGACTGAAACGCCTAGAACCGCCTAGAAACGGCTAGAACCGCTCGGAAGAACCCTGATAGCAATGCACCATGTCGAATAATGCTTTTCGTGCTGCCACAGGACGTCGTGTTACGACTCAAAAGAGTGCGCAACAGGTTGCATGATGCGCAACCACACTACCTGACCACCATCTTTGCAACGACGACACCATGAAACGCGGTACAGATGAGCCCTACAACATGCCAAATGGACCGCTCAGGATTGGTATCACGTTCTCTTCACCAATGAGTGTCGTGTACGCCTTCAACCAGACAATCGTCGGAGACGTGTTTGGAAGTAAACCGTTCAGGATGAACGCCTTAGACAAACCGTCCAGCGAGTGCAGAGAGGTGGAGGTTCCCTGCTGTTTTGGGGTGGCATTATATGGGGACGACGTACGCCGCTTGTGATCATGGAAAGCGCCGTAACGGCTGTACGATACGTGAATGCCATCCTCCGACCGAATGTGCAACCATATCGGCAGCATTTTGGCGAGGCATTCGTCTTCGTGGACGACAATTCGCGCCCCCATCGTGCTCATCTTGTAAATGACTTCCTTCAGGGTAACGACATCGCTCGACTAGAGTGGCCAGCATGTGCTCCAGACCTGAACCCTATCAATCATGCCAGGGATAGATTGACTGGGGCTGTTTATTGACGACGTGACCCACCAACCACTCTGAGGGATCTACGTCGAATCGTCGTTGAGGAGTGGGACAATCTGGACTAACAATGCCTTGATGAACTTGTGGATAATATGCCACGACGAATATAGGCATGCTTCAATGCAAGAGGACGCGCTACTGCGTATTAGATGTACCGGTGTGTGTAGCAGTTTGAATCACATCTCCAAAGGTCTCGCTGTATGGTGAAACAACATGCAATGCGTGGTTTTCACGATCAATAAAAATGGATGAAATGATGGTTATGTTAATCTCTATTCCAATTTTCTGTACAGGTTCCGGAACTCTCTGAACCGAGGTCATGCTAAACATTTTTTGATGTATATAGTATTGTGGAAAGTGGGCACACTATCGGACAGAGCCCTCGTTTTTGGAGACATGAGTTCACGACAACTGGACGTCTAAGCAGGTACCAACAGGTAGCTAAAACACTTGTATAATTAGAGGGGGAGGCCGTCTTGTTCCTGGGACTTATTGTCAGCTCCCACCTTGATAGTTTGCAGGGCTTCATTAGTGATCACGTCTTCCTGAAATTCTTTTGTCATATACTCTGGTGCGTAGTTGATGGTCAGTGCTGCTGCCTCCTCTATTAAGGTGGGTGGTTTAGAACGGCAGTGTACAGCGGAGTGAAATGGGAATGGAATACGTGACCAATGGCGCTTGGGTAGGATATCGTCGTCTTTCCACATCGGTCAGGTTGAGTACGAGAACTCGACAACATCGAGGCCATACGGTCGTGGGTGCAGAACCTGACAAGCCTCCCTTCCAAGCATTGTTGTGTGAGTGAGGAGATAGGTGTTTTTGCTCGATGTACAATCGCCTGGTAGACGAATTGCTTCTATCGCATCAGTCTACCCTGGAGAAATTATCATATGGAAACATGATGACGACCACATCCACCTCGTCCACGATTGCACATACTCCTCAAGACGATGTAGATGCCGATTTAGGGTTGACCCATTTATTGCCACCAGAATTAAGAAATGTCCACGACGAAGGAGAGCAATCACAGCCATGTCCGACCTCGACTGGTTCAATATACTCATATATTTCTTCTTGCAAAAAAGGCCAAGTCGGGGACAAGTTTGGATTAGAGGAACCCATAAGAGAGTCGCATAATAAAAGTCCATGGTGCACGCATGCTAAGCCTTGATGTCTTCGCCATATGCCAACATCGACCTGTGTAGAGCCAGTTTTGAGCAGGATAACCACCAGGTTAGGGTGGATATGTAGACGGGGCGACGCCGACGACAGAGGGCCCTCGAATCCTAAATGATAACGCGGCACTCAGGTGAGAAAAGTTTAATTTCCACAGGCCACGACTGTGAAACACCTGTTGATGGGCGAGGGTGACATCGCAGATGTGGGCCACATGTTCGGAGAAATACAGAGGCCAAACTTCAGCACGTCGGGTGCGCCGGCAAGGCAAAGTGCGAGCTGCACTACTGGACATTAAAATTGCTACACCAAGAACTACAGATGATAAACGGGTATTCATTGCACAAATACATTATACTAGAAGTGACATGTGATTACAGTTTCACGCACTTTGGATGCATAGATCCTGGGAAACCAGTACCCAGAACAACCACCTCTGGCAGTAATAACGGCCTTGCTACGCCTGGGCATTGAGTCAGACAGAGGTTGGATGGCTTGTACAGGTACGCTGCCCATGCAGCTTCAACACGATACCACAGTTCATCAAGAGTATTGTGACGAGTCGGTTTCTCGGCCACCATTGACCAGAAGTTTTCAATTGGTGAGAGATCTGGAGAATGTGCTGGCCAGGGCAGCACTCGAATATTTACTGTATCCAGAAAAGCCGGTACAGGACCTGCAACAAGCGGGCGTGCATTATCCCGCTGATATGTAGTGTTTCGCAGGGATCGTATGAAGGGAAGAGCCACGGGTTGTAACACATCTGAAATGTAACGTCCACTGTTCAAAGTGCCGTCAATGCGAACAAGAGGTGACCGAGACGTGTAACCAATAACACTCCACACCATCACGCCGGGTGATACGCCAGTATGGCGATGAGGAATACACGCTTCCAATGTGCGGCCACCGCGATGTCGCCAAACACAGATGAGACCATCATGATGCTGTGAACTGAACCTGGATTCATCCGAAAAAAATGACGTTTTGTCATTCGTGCACCCAGGTTCGTCGTTGAGTACACCATCGCAGGCGCTCCTGTCTGTGATGCAGCGTCAAGGGTAACCGCAGCCATGGTCTCCAAGCTGATCGTCCATGCTGCTGCAAACATCGTCGAACTGTTCGTGGAGATGTTTGTTGTCTTGGAAACGTCTCCATCTGTTGACTCAGGGATCGAGACGTGGCTGCACGATCCGTTACAGCCATGCGGATAAGATGCCTGTCATCTCGGCTGCTAGTGATACGAGGCCGTTGGGATCCGGCACGGCGTTCCGTTTTACCCTCCTGAACCCACCGATTCCATATTGTGCTAACAGTCAAAAGAGCTAGACCAACGCGAGCAGCAATGTCGCGATTAGATAAGCCGCAATCGCGATGCGCTACAATCCGCCCTTTATCGAAGTCGGAACGTGATGGTACGCATTTCTCCTCCTTACACGAGGCATCACAACAACGTTTCACCAGGCAATGCTGGTCAACTGCTGTTTGTGTATGAGAAATCGGTTGGAAACTTTCTTCATGTCAGCACGTTGTAGGTGTCGCCACCGGCGCCAGCCTTGTGTGAATGCTCTGAAAAGCTAATCATTTGCGTATCACAGCATCTTCTTCCTGTCGGTTAAATTTCGCGTCTGTCATCTTCGTGGTGTAGCAGTTTTAATGGGCAGTAGTGTATATACGATCGAGACGACTAGACGAGTGCGCTGTATATATGAAAAACGTGCGCGATTGTTGTGAACCATCGTCCTTCTGTCGATAAGCTGAAGCCGATGATGACAGAGAGGGGCACACACAGGGAATGTAGTGGAAGCTAATAAGTAAGCCCTTGTGTGGAAGTCGCCACCAAGGTGCATTTCATCCAGGGGATCTCAAAAAGTGGCGTTACTTCGTCAGCAGTGAAGGGGTCTGATACGTGACATAGACTGGAGCTCGACGGCGCAGACGCAAAACTGTGTGAGAGCCATACCCCTAGCATTAGAAACGTACATTACATCTTCAGATGGGTGGTCAGAGACATGGGAGATATGGGCCGTGTATCCGATGAGGGCATATAAAACATCACTTCTTGTAGGAGGGAGTGTCAACATCAACTGCGTAATTGGTGTCTTGCAACAGATCCAGATTATGTGGATCCCGAATGCGGTAGTGCTGTGGATGTGCTCCCATTACTGGCCTGGAGGGTCCTGAAGAGATGTTCTCCTGGCCTGAAACATTCGGCGCAGCCACTGTAGTCACAATCACTGGATGGTAGCTGGGTCGGGGGCCACCATGGGGCACTCCTCGATGGAAGGGCCAGCATCCAGATCTGCTCCGTCCCACTGCCTGTGTTGCCATATGAGGAAGTGTGTCGTCGAGAGCGTTCGACTTCGCTTCTTCCGTTTTCAAACAACCGCTGCTTTTGGAGGTGTTGTTCTATGTCAGAGTGTGGACGTTCATCATCCGATGTTGTGCCTGTCAGAAGGAAAGCAGCGGGCGGGCCGTTCATCGAGCTCTCGAGGGTTGATGGTCTCGACGCCATCAGAGAAGATGATGGCAGTGAGGTCACGGCCGCCCCGTCGTTCACGAGGGGGAGTGCCGGCGGATGAACAGGCGCTTCCTAAGGTGGTACATCTGGGATGCGCGCGGCCGAGGCATAACTATCTGGTAAAGAAGTAGCCGCCACTTTTGAAACTCCGTCATTGGTAGCAAACGGCGATGGAGAAATCCGCCCTAACATTGCCCACGTGTCCACATCCTGAACACATCAGTGGGGCTGGCCATCATACATGACGATGGCTCGCACGAAATCTGTCAGCAGACAGGATGGTACGTCTTTGGACATTTCGATCTTGATCTGTCGGACACCATTTAACACGTGGTATGTCTTGAGCGTCTGGCAGATTTCCGAAATGTGGCCCACAACATTGTCGTAGCGTCGGAAGGCTTCGACGACCACGTCTTACGGCACTTCGAAAGGGGAGCTCAAACACCCGAATTGCTCGAAGGCCGAAACCACCTGGTCTACCGAAACCTCCCGAATACGCCCGTCAGCCCGTCAGAATGCTTAAACTTTAATTCGTGTGCGACTGTCGAACTACCTCAGCAGATGCTTCCTCCGTCGTCATTTTGATGTAGACTATACTGCTGGTGATAAAGACGTGAACACCTACGACTTCTTGTGGGTCCAAGCGCAGCTCTTCGCGAATGAATTTTTCGATTTCATAAGCGTGTGGTCGTGCATTTTAGCCTTGGAATGTTACTGTAAGTGTCGCTCTGCGGTAAGAATGCGCCATGGGATACATTATTGATGGACGCTGCACAATGCAAATACCGCGACGCGGCAGCCCCGACGCCGACTACGAGCGCTTTTCGCTTGCTGTGTTACAAGATAAGTAAGTTGGCTAGTAATTAATCGTTTTTACTGTCTATTATAGTATTTACGTTCATTAGCGTCAAATACACGTGATAAATTGAAGGTTTCTGTTTTTATTTGGGTGTGAATAAGGTAAGTGAAGTTTCTGTTTAGGACAGTTCCGCGTTTACGCAAACGTTTGATTACATTCTTAACTGACGTTAAATACGCTGGATTATCAATTAATTCAGTTCTCAATACTCAGTATCTGCGATTATTAGTGTCAGTTAGACTCGAAACATTGAAGGTAGCAGTTTTTATACGTGTTAGTAGGTTATTTTTCGCGGGTACGTAAACGTTTGTTTACATTATAAATACGAGGGTTAATCAGTATAAGTCAGAGTACAATACCCAGTATTCACGTTTATTAGAGTCATTTAGACTCGATACATTGAAGGTGGCAGCTTTTACACGTTTTATTAGGGATAGTGATACTGACAGTGAATTCTAACCTCACTTGTATACGTTTTACTAGCGCGACCTGCGACCGTTAACAGTTAAGCAAACGTAAAATACGTGGTAAATTAGTAGTACACTACAATATCTTACAATATCTGAGTAAATCACTGTTACAATACTACTTCTGAGCCCTTCTTACATACGGTTTAGTTAGCAGAAAGCTAAAACTCAACTCGCCGTCTGCTTCAATTCCTTAGCTAGTTGTGGGCTTTAGTGATCGTGTACTGTATGCCCATCGGTTCCTATCAAGTGGAGTTAGTGTTTGTGCTTTACTTTCGGAACTCTTATTGTCAGCTAAGGTTTTGTTTTGTACCTGCATCTGTCAGTGTACAGTACTCAGTATTTACGTTTATTAATGTCATTTAGATCGGTACATTTAAGGTACCAATTTTTATAGTTTTATTAGGTCACTTTCGCATGTACGTAAACGCTTCTTTAAATTACAAATACGAGGGATTATCAGTAGGTGCAGCTTACCGTAGGTCGCTGTTTAATTCGTCAGTAATATTCACTAGATAGCCCCTAGCAGTTTACTGTAGGTTGTAACCTCCCAACAGAAAAATTCCGAAACGTACCGATAGTAAAAATATGTATATATAGGATTCACATTCAGCGTAACCTCCCAATAAAAAATGTGACTTATATATAACCTTTCAATAATTAACTGACTGTGAATCTAAACTGGTGAATTGGTACGTCAGCAGTGCTGCGTCATGGCCCTGAAAGATCATACTGAATAAATTGAAAATTCTTACCTTAATGAAGTCACCGGATAACGCGTATATATCTGTTCGTATAAGAAATTTTTCTGGCACAGACCAGTGCAATGCTGGCCGATAGATCTGTCATGTATAAAAAGAAACAACTGATTTTTATTTACAATAATCGTGATGACCATTGATTGGAGAAAATAGTAAATTCTTTAAATTGAGATGAATGATTGTCAAAAGTTAATTTTTATAAGAAAGATTATTATTAAGAGACTTTTTTTAAAAACATTTACATGGGACTACATATAACAATAGTTCATATACGTCGGGCTGTTTTTACCTTATACTACATCGCTTAGGCACCGCCATCGCTTCCCACGACCAGCCCAGCCAACTCGATACACCAGACTGCTAGCTACTACTTACTCCTACTGCTACTGACACTGCTCATATCTTACTGCATACCAACACCTCTCTCTGGTCTGAGATTTCTTATAGCTTACATATCGCAGGCAGCGCGTGAGCAATCAATCGAAATTACATCTGCTCGAGTGCGCAAGCAATGAATTCCTTAGTCATGGACCTCTTACAAGGTCACTGTCTTATTCTTTAGTATTATCTTGCCCCTAGCAAGAAAATAAGCGCCAGATCTAGCTTCTATCATATATTTTTATTTTCGTTATTGACTGTCCTTTCAGCCAACGAGTAACAGCCTTCCCCCAGTGGATGCATCGGTTCCCGTGAGATCACCGAAGTTAAGCACTGTCGGGCGTGGTTGGCGCTTGGATGGGTGACCATCCGGGCCGCCAGGCACTGTTGCCATTTTTCGGGGTGCACTCAGCCTCGTGATGCCAATTGAGGAGCTACTCGGCCGAATAGTAGCGGCTTCGGTCAATAATACCATCATAACGACCGGGAGAGCGGTGTGCTGACCCCACGCCCTGCCAATCCGCATCCTCCACTGAGGATGACACGGCGGTCGGATGGTCCCGGTAGTCCACTCGTGGTCTGAAGACGGATTGCTTTTTTTTTCTGCCAACGAGGGTATAGCTGTTAACCTTGTGTGGCAGTAGGTTTCTTTAAGTCTTTATAGTAAATTGGTTATTAGCTAGATCGATAGGGACTGTGTCTGTTGTGTGCGGATGCAGGAGGAGTTGGCAGCAGTCAAACGCAGCTGGAAGCCTTGTAGGCCACAGTCAACAAGCTCCAGAGTGCCTGGTCCGGGATGTGGAAGAAGCTCTTCCGGCGGCTATCAAGCGTGTGGGGGCTGCAGCCAGCTGCAGGTTGTTGTACATGTCGACACCAACGATGCCTGTCGTCGGCATTCCGAGGAAATCTTTGGGTCCTTTAGACGGCTGACTAAATTGGCGAAGGCGTCCTCCATCTCTCCAGGACTGGAAGCCAAGCTGACGATCTGCAGCATCACACCCAGGGTGGACCGAGGTCCACTGGTTTGGAGTCGAGAGGAGAATCTAAACCAGAGGCTACGTCGACTCTGCGACGAAAATGGTTGTAGATTCCTCGATCTACGCTATGGGGTGGAAGGTTGTAGGACGCCCCTCGATATATCGAGGGTGCACTACACACAGGAAGCAGCTACGTGGGTAGCACAGTACTTGTGGCGTGCACATGGGGTTTTGTTAGATTAGGTTCCTCCCCACGGGAAACAAACCGTTGGCCTGAAAAATTACCAATTCATGTCACTGATGTGCGTGTTCCAACTGTAAAAAATATTAGTTCGGCTAAACAGGTCATTTCAAAGGATTTAAATATGCTTACTGTCATGCTAGTAAATTGTCGAAGTGTCTGTAGCAAGATCCCCGAATTAATCTCGGAAATAAACAGTAGCAATGCCAATATTGTATTAGGTACCGAAAGTTGGTTGAAACCAGACATAAAAAGCAGTGAAATTTTGAACACGGATTGGACAATGTTTGGGAAGGATAGGACTGATGCTATGGGAGGTGGTGTGTTCATTGCAGTTAAAATCTGTTTAAACGCAGTTGAGATCGATACTAGGTCGGATTGTGAAATAGTCTGGATAAAGCTGTCAATCAGACAAGGATTGACCATTGTATTAGGTTGTTTTTATAGACCACCAGCATCCGCAACAAACGTCGCAGAACGTTTCAGGGAAAGTCTTGAGTACATAGAAAGTAAATATCCAAATTATCTATTAGTTATAGGTGGAGACTTAAATCTGGCATCCATTGACTGGGAAAATTACACGTTTATCACAGGGGGCAGAAGCAAAGATTCGTGTGAAGTTATTGTAGGATCGCTCTCAACATACAACCTTGAGCAATTGGTTAGAAAAACCAACTCGAGATGGGAACATATTAGATATTTTGGCGACAAACAGACCTGGTGTTTTTGAGAAAGTTAATCTAGAAGAAAGTTTTAGTGACCATAATGTCATTGTGGCTTCTATGTCAGTGGAAGTTGAAAAAAAAAAACAAAAAAAAGAAACAGCATAGAGTTTTCTTGTTTGGAAAAGCAAATAAAAGTGTCATGAATGAATATCTTGATAGTCAGCTCCAAGCATTCTCCTCGGTACACAAATATATTGAGCATCTTTGGTCTCAATTTAAAGGTATTGTCCACCATGTGCTAGAGACGTATGTGCCTAGCAAAAATGTATGGGAGGGAAAGGATCCACCTTGGTACAAGAAACATATTAGAAAGTTGCTGAGAAAGCAGAGAATTTTGAACAGTCATTATAAACGTAGTCACTGCCCCGTTGACAAACAGAAATTATGCGAAATGAAAGCAGCTGTCAGAAGGACAATGAGAGATCCTTTTAACGAATTTGGAAGCAATATTTTATCTGCAGATTCTAAAAATAACCACAAAGAATTTTGGTCGTACGTAAAATCTATGACGCTACAAATAATTCAACACCCTCTCTGGCTTATAGTACGGTTAATGTAACTGATGATGATAAACAGAAGGCCGAAGTTGTAAACCTAGGTTTCAGAAAGTCGTTTACGGTAGAGGACTTCAGCACCATTCCCCCTTTCAATTCAACAAACGCAAGGATGGCTGACATAGTGTTTATTGTATATGGGATTGTAAAACATTTAAGATCCTTAGATGCCAGGAAGGCATCTGGCCCAGACGCAATTCCCGTAAGATTATATTTTGACTATGCTACAAATATAGCACCATTCTTATCCATCACCTATCAGAGATAATTGGAACAGCGCAAAGTTCCTCGGGAATGGAAGAAGGCCCAGGTCATAGCAGTCTATTGAAAGGCTAGAAAATCGGATGCACATGATTACCGGCCAATTTCACTGACATCGATTTGTTGTAGAATCATGGAATATATTTTGTATTCAGACATAATGACCTGTCTAGACTCTGAGAAGCTCATCTGCTGAAACCAGTACGGTTTTAGGAAACACCGGCCATGAGAGACACAGCTGGCCATCTTCTTACATGATATACAACAGGCTCCAGATACCGTCTCCCAGGTTGGCGCCATATTTCTCGACTTTCGAAAGGCGTTAGACTCACTTTCACATTGTCGCTTGCTCCAAAAAGTGCGCGCTTACGGTCTTTCCGATGACATATGCTGTTGGATGGCAGGTTTCCTTACAGACAGGGAGCAGTATGTAGTCCTGAACGGGGTGACTTCAACAGAAATAAGCGTAACTTCGGGTGTGCCCCAGGGCAGCATGTTGGGTCCGCTGCTTTTTACGATTTACATAAGCGATCTGGTTGATGGTATTGACAGCGGCCTTAGACTGTTGGCCGATGATGCTGTAGTCTACAGGAAAGTAGTATCAAACCAAATTTGTGAACAAATCTATGAGGATTTGCGGGAAATTAATGGGTGGTGAAATGACTGGCAGTTATCTCTCAATATTAGTAACTGTAACCTACTGCGTATAACAAGGCGAAAATCCCCATTAATGTACGAGTACAAAATAAATGCCCAGTGTTTGGAAGCTCGTAACATCCGTTAAGTATCTGGGTGTGACTGTTCGAAATGATCTCAAATGGAATGATCAGGTTACGACAAGTAACGGGTAAGGCAAACTCTAGATTTCGGTTTATTGGTAGAATCCTGAAGCGATGCTGTCCTTCAACAAAAGAAATAGCTTAAAATACGTTAGTTCGTCCAGTCTTAGAGTATTGTTCATCTGTATGGGCCCCTTACCAGTTCGGTCAGATTCAATAGATTGAGAAGGTCCAAAGAAGAGCGGCAAGATTCGCGACTGGTACATTTAGCCAACGCGAGACCGTTACAAATCTCATAGAAAGTTTGAAGTAGGCCATACTTGCTGATAGAAGGCGCGCTAAACGGAAGGGGCTGCTAACTAAATTCCGAAATCCGATCTTCTCCGAGGATGATGATGATGATGAAGTCCCATACTCCGTGACGGAGCGTAGGGGAAGGATGCGGGAGACCCGCACCGCCGTACTAGGCAAGGTCCTAGTGGAGGTGGTTTGCCTTTGCCTTCCTCCGACCATAATGGTGATGAATGATGATGATGAAGACGACACAACAACACCCAGTCATCTCGAGACAGGAAAAATCCCTGACCCCGCCGGGAATCGAACCCGGGACCTCGTGCTCGGGAAGCGAGAACGCTACCGCGAGACCACGGATGTAGAGCATATATTATTTCCATCAACATTCAAATCGCGCAGTGATCACCATTCAAAGATAAGGGAAATGAGAGCTCGTACTGAGGCGTTCAGACAGACTTACCTAAAGACTGTTAGTTCAACTAAATGCCTAGGGAATGGAATTCGGTTAAACTCGAAACGGTCCCATGGAAAAGATAATGTTGTGTGGAAGACGAACCTAAGACTTCATTTTATTGGAAGAACCCTTAGAAGATGCAACAGTTCTACTAAAGAATTACGACGCTACGGTTGTCCATCATCTGCTGGAGTATTACCGTGCGATATGGGATCCTTAACAGAGAGGACTGACTGAGGACATCTAGTAAGTTCAAAGTAGGGTAGCAAATATTGGATTATCGAGAAATAGAGGAGAGAATTTCACAGACATGACACATGATTTGGGGTGGAAAACAAAGGCGTTTCTCGTGACGAGGAGATTGCGGCGGGGCGGGTTAGGCTATGCACAATAATTGTTTGACCACGGTCTCTCGCCGTACTGTGCGCTACAAAAGTCCCACCTACCTCAGTACGGCGTCTGATCACCAGCCCCTTTCTCTGCACACGTAGATACTGTCCAGACTGCGTTAAAAACAGCGTTGAAGAAAACCATCGTCACGTTTGCAAAGTCCGCTTAAAGTCAGGTAGCAAACTATCCTGTAATACTTTATAACAAATTTCTGGTGGTGGGCGATTGCTTCACCTCTTTAGAAAAATGGCAAAGTTCTGCAACGAGTTCTTTAATTTTTTAGATTTAAAATTAAACTCTTGCCATGAGCCCGTAATTATTTAAACGATTAATATCAATGTCCTTAGCTAACTGTTCATACAACTCAGTAAACACGCAAGACAGCTAGAAATGTACTTAAGTGCGACCCGAATTATTACGTGATCTACAGTCGATGCTACGTTTCACATCCGGTCTTTTTTTCTGTGGATTTCTAATAAAGACACTTCTCGCCAACTATTCCATAGATGAATATGAAACACGCCACGTGGAATTCTACAAAGGCCGAAAGTTGACACGCGTTTATCTTTGCAATTAAGCACTTCACAAAGCTCAAATTTCCACAATCTGTCCGTAAATGCAACTGCTTTCACGGCAAAACCATCCGATCGCGAAATACCAGTAACTGCTTCACTTTACCCATAACATAGACGAACACGACCAACATGACCTGCATCTCCGATAGCTAGCCAGCGACTGAATGCTGCTCCTCTCACAGCCTATAACTACCTGCAATGCCTGGGAAATGCTTACCTCTGATTGGTTGATCAAAATGACCAGCCAATCTAGATTATTTTCGCGCAAAAACTGTCCTACGGCAATCATTATTCACAGATGTATTTACGTCACTTCACCATGCAAATATTCATAAAATGTTTAACAAAACCAAACGACAAGAAAACTAATCTTGAAATAACTTCAGAAAACTATTACCCTGCAAATGGCTGTTCAGGCTGCCTTCTTACAAAAGCAAGTACCCTTAGACATTCGTCATCAGCACGGAGGGGAAATTAAATTTTTCATTGCAACTTGCTTGCTTAACATTTTCTCATGACATAGTTACGTAATGTTTAATATGAGATAATATTGAATCTTATCGTATGTCCCACCTACACACTCTCACTCATTCTCATTTACTCACACAACAACACATTAAGTAAATACTGATGTTTTCTGAATTTTATATTACGGAAATGAAAAATAGTCAACGTTTTTAATTATGAAAATCTGAATAAATTGACCTAACATTTTGTTATCTTCAGTAATGATTCCAAAAGATACTAAAAGACAAGCTGTTACGAATCGTAACCGATTTTAATCCTACAAGTGTCGGTTTTGGGTGTTTCAGGCCATTTTTACACAATCTTCTTTTTAATAACAAAGGGCTGCATACTGACTTTTATCTAAACAGAATAATATTTAATAAAGTTTATTTAGATTCTAAGGGGCTTGACTACTCTGTCGCTCGAATTGACACAGATACCGCTTCCTGCGGCTGGGTTAGCGACCGGAGCGAATAAGTCACGCTAAGACACAAGCGGCTGTTTCTATCACCGCCAACGGTTCCAAAGCTACAGTCGTACTGCAATGTAGTTTACTGCAATAAAATGCGATTGCGTATTGACTCGCGACGTTAGAAGATATACGAAAATATTGAAACGATATCATAACTAACAGTATAGCTATGATTAAACTTCCCTAGACTCCGCAACCGAATAAATGAAAACTTATGCTCTTCTACTTCAGGACAAAAAATTGGCAACAGCATGGTTATCAGGAAGAGGAAAGGAACTGCAAGAAACAGTACCAAAGAACCGGAAACAATAGGAAGAAAACTTTTCAAAAGCAAAACAATAAATATAGAAGCCGAAGAACAATGACAAAGGAAAGGAAAATACGACGTGGAACGAAGATGTAAAGGTACTGGAAAAAATAGAGTTTGAGGTTGTTGTATGACCCCAGTTAGTCAATTCGCAGGCAACAAAAATTTTCCACCAAGTACCTACGCTCAAATCATCAGAAATTAATTACGCAGCGAAGTTTTTCGAGGTGATCGTTAATCTTTTACTACTCCTTGTGAACGCATTATCAGATTTGGTTGGAAACGTCCGTTCATCTGCTTCTACATCTACGTGATTAATCTGCAATTCACACTAAGTGCCTGACAGAGAGTTCACCGAACAACCTCACAATAGTTCTCCATTAAACTACTTTCGAGCTGTGTGGAGAATACGAACACCTATGTCTTTCCATGCGAGCGCTGATTTCCCTTATTCTTTTATGATGATCGTTACTCCCTAAGTAGGTAGGCGTCAACAAAATATTTTCGCATCTGTAGGAGAAAGTTGGTGATTGATATTTGGTAATGAGATCCCGCCTCAACTAGAAACGCCTTTGTTTTCCACTCAAAATCCTGTGTCATGTCTGTTAAATTCTTTCCCCTATTTCTCGATATTACAAAATTTGCTGCCCTTCTTTGAACTTTCTAGATGTCCTCAATCAGTCTTCTCTGTTAAGGATCCCATGCCGCACGATAATACTACAACAGTTGATGGACAACCGTAGTATAGTGACTGTAGTAGAAATGTTGCACCTTCTATGTGTTCTTCCAATAAAATGCACTCTTCCTCACAACATTATGTATTCCATGAGATCGTTCCGAGTTTAACCGAATTTCATTCCCTAGCTACGTAGTTGAACTAACAGTATTTAGGTATGTCTGATTTATCGTGTAACCGAGATTAACAGACGCCTTTAAATGTTCATGTGAATGATCTTACACTTTTCATTATATATATTTGTCCGTCCCCGGTAGCTGAGTGGTCAGCTCGACAGAATGTCAATCCTAAAGGACCGGGTTTGATTCCCGGCTGGGTCGAGGATTTTCTCCGCTCAGGGACTGGGTGTTGTGTTGTCCTAATCATCATCATTTCATCCCCATCGACGCGCAGGTCGTCGAAGTCGTCAAATCGAAAGACTTGCAGCCGGCGAACGGTCTACCCGACTGGAGGCCTAGTCACACGACTGCACATGCACATTATTTATATTACATTGCCAATTGTCACACCGTACAAAAAGTGGTTCAAATGGCTCTAAGCACTATGGGACCTAATATCTGAGTTCATCAGTCCTCTACACTTACTACTACTTAAACCTAACTAACTTAAGGACATCACACACATCCATGCCCGAGGCAGGATTCGAAACTGCGACCGTAGTAGCAGCTCGATTCCGGACTGAAGCGCCTAGAACCCTCGGCCACAGCTGCCGGCAACACCGTACAGATGTCGTGTCTAAATCAGTTTGGAATTGGTTCTGACCTTCTGTTGACTTTACTAACGGTAAATAGCAGCAGGATCATCAACAGGATCATCTTCAAACAACTTAAAACAGTTGCTCCTAGATCATTTATATAGTTGACAGACAGCCTGAAGTCACTACTTTCGCGAAAGCGATAATGCGAGAAATAACGCGAAATTGCCAGGTTTTTTCGGAATAAAACTTAGTAGGAGACATTTACGAGATCTTGTAAAACATCTCCAGCATAAAATCTTCGAAATGACGACGAAACTAGTGAAGAATTTGACAAAAAAGAACACGGTGTATGGAATAAGGATCCCTTACTTAAAAAAATTGCTGGTTTTATCTGAATAAAACAAGATAGGTGATGTTTATGAGATCTCGTGTAACATCTCCAGCATAAAATCTTCGAAATGACGACGAAACTAGTGAGGAATTCGACAAAAAAAAACACACTGTATGGAAAAAAGATCCCATACTTTGAAAAAAATTGCAACGTTTCGCAAGAAAACCATGAAATTGAGCAAAATCCCCATGGCAATAACAAAAAACGCGGAATTTGGCAGAAAAAGGAAAGATTAATTTGTTGAGAAATATTCAATATGGCCAAATAAATAACACTGAATTTGGCAAAATTAATAATACAGAATATGGCGAAATGAACAACGCCTCAGTTTTCTAAATAAATAAAACAAAATGTGGTAAAAATTACATGAAACATGGCAAAAAGCAATACAGAGTTTGGCAAAAATAGCGACGCTGGTAAAAGTAACAATTTGGGAAAAATAACAATGAAAACGACAAAAAATTACAACGAATTTATCAAAAAATAAACACAGTATTCAGCATATAATAGAGTTGGGGAGAAGAGGAGTTTGTGGCACAACTTGACAAGAAGAAAGGACCAGTTGGTAGGACATCTTCTGAGGCATCAAGGGATCACCAATTTAGTATTGTAGGGCAGCGTGGAGGGTAAAAATCGTAGAGAGAGTCCAAGAGATGATTGCACTAAGCAGATTCAGAAGTATGTAGGTTGTAGTAAGTACTGGGAGATGAAGAAGCTTGCACAGGATAGGGTAGCATGGAGAGCTGCATCAAACCAGTCTCTGGACTGAAGACCACAATAACAACAAGTAATAACACTGACTTTGCCGCTGTGGCCGAGCGGTTCTAGGGGCTTTAGTCCGCAACCGCGCTGCCGCTACGGTCGCAGGTTCGAATCCTGCCTCGGGCATGGATGTGTGTGACGTCCTTAGGTTAGTTAGGTTTAAGTAGATCTAAGTCTAGGGGACTGATGACCTCAGATGTTAAGTCCCATAGTTCTTAGAGCCATTTAACACCGACTTTGCTCGCATATCATGTCGTTTCTGGAAACGCAGAATCTACTCTGTAGGAATCAACATGCAAACAGCGATCGTGTGAGACCCAACTCGTTTTATTTGTTCACGAGGCCCTGAAAATATTAGATACAGGATCCCAGGTAGAAGCTGTTTTCCTTGACTTCCGGAAGGCGTTCGATACAGTTCCGCCCTGTCGCCTGGTAAACAAAGTAAGAGCCTACGGAATATCACACCAGCTGTGTGGCTGGATTGAAGAGTTTTTAGCAAACACACTGGATGTTGTTCCCAATGGAGTGACGTCTACAAACGTTAACGTAACCTCTTGCGTGCCACAGGGGAGTGTTACGGGGCCATTGCTTTTCACAATATATGCAGGGTGAGTCACCTAACATTACCGCTAGATATATTTCGTAAACCACATCAAATACTGACGAATCCATTCCACAGACCGAACGTGAGGAGAGGGGCTAGTGTAATTGGTTAATACAAACCATAAAAAAATGCACGGAAGTATGTTTTTTAACAAAAACCTACGCTTTTTTAAATGGAACCCAGTTAGCTTTGTTAGCACATCTGAACATATAAACAAATACATAATCAGTGCCGTTTGTTGCATTGTAAAATGTTAATTACATCCGGAGATATTGTAACCTAAGGTTGACGCTTGAGTACCACTCCTCCACTGTTCGATCGTGTGTATCGGAGAGCACCGAATTACGTAGGGATCCAAAGGGAACGGTGATGGATCTTAGATACAGAAGAGACTGGAACAGCACATTACGTCCACATGCTAACACCTTTTTATTGGCCTTTTTCACTGACGCACATGTACATTACCATGAGGGGTGAGGTACACGTACACACGTGGTTTCCGTTTTCAAATACGGAGTGGAATAGAGTGTGTCCCGACATGGCAGGCCAACAGATGTTCAATGTGGTGGCCATCATTTGCTGCACACAATTGCAATCTCTGGCGTAATGAATGTCGTTCACGCCGCAGTACATCTGGTGTAATGTCGCCGGAGGCTGCCACAATACGTTGTTTCATATCCTCTGGGGTTGTAGGCACATCATGGTATACATTCTCCTTTAACGTACTCCACAGAAAGAAGTGCAGAGGTGTAAGATCTGGAGAACGGGCTGGCCAATTTATGCGTTCTCCACGTCCTATGAAACGTCCGTCGAACATCCTGTCAAGGGTCAGCCTAGTGTTAATTGCGGAATGTGCAGGTGCACCATCATGCTGATACCACACACGCCGACACGTTTCCAGTGGGACGTTTTCGAGCAACGTTGGCAGATCATTCTGTAGAAACGCGATGTATGTTGCAGCTGTTTGGGCCCCTGCAGTGAAGTGAGGACCAATGAGGTGGTCGCCAATGATTCCGCACCATACATTTACAGTCCACGGTCGCTGTCGCTCTACCTGTCTGAGCCAACGAGGACTGTCCACGGACCAGTAATGCATGTTCCGTAGATTCACTGCCACGTGGTTTGTGAAACCCGCTTCATCGGTAAACAGGTAGAACTGCAACGCATTCTCTGTTAATGCCCATTGACAGAATTGCACTCGATGATTAAAGTCATCACCATGTAATTGCTGATGTAGCGACACATGAAACGGGTGAAAGCGGTGACGATGCATTATGCGCATGACATTACTTTGACTCAGTCCACCGGCTCTCGCAATGTCCCGTGTACTCATGTGTGGGTTCATGGCAACAGCAGCTAACACACCAACTGCACCCGCTTCTCATGTGACGGGTCTATTACGGACCCGTTTGCGTGCTACGACCATACCTGTTGCGTACAGTTGGCGGTAGATGTTTTGCTATGTGCGGCACGTTGGATGCTCTCTGTCCGGGTACCGTTCTGCATACACCCTGCAGGCTTCAGCTGCATTTCGTCGACACTCGCCATAGATGAGTATCATCTCCGCCTTTTCAGAGTTCGAATACACCATGGTCACAGTTCCTACAACACTACACTATCACAGACGTCTGGTAACACGGTGTACAACAGTTGGTCTGCGTGCGGAGACGAATGCAGAATAACAATAGCAGCAAGCGCTACATGCGGACACTGCGACAGCCAGACCAAACCACAACAGTGCACTACAGCCACACTCGTAAACACGGTCGTCATCGTAAACATGTCCCTGCAGATACTGCTCGCCGACCGTGGCCCGTGTTTGTTACAACACGCAACTGATCGTCGGAGGTTTCAAGCGTCAACTTTAGGTTACAATATCTCCGGATGTAATTAACATTTTACAATGCAACAAACGGCACTGATTACGTATTTGTTTATAAGTTCAGATGTGTTAACAAAACTAAAGTGGTTCCATTTAAAAAAAACGTCGGTTTGTATTAAAAAACATACTTCCATGCATTTTTGTATGGTTTGTATTAAACAATTACACTAGCCCCTCTCCTCACGTTCGGTCTGTGGAATCGGTTCGTCAGTATTTGATGTGTTTTACGAAATATATCCAGCGGTAACGTTAGGTGACTCACCCTGTATAAATGACCTAGTAGATAGTGGCGGACGTTTCATGGGGCTTTTCGCGGATGATGCTGTAGTGTACAGAGAATTTGCAGGGTTAGAAAATTGTAGAGAAATGCAGGGAGATCAGCAGCGGATAGGCACTTGGTGCAGGGAGTGGCAACTGACCCTTAATACAGACAAATGTAATGTATTTCGAATACATAGAAAGAAGGATCCTTTATTGAATGATTATATGATAGCGGAACAAACACTGGTAGCAGTTACTTCTGTAAAACATCTGGGAGTATGCGTGCGGAACAATTTGAAGTGGAATGTTCATATAAATTTAATTGTTGGTAAGGCGGGTACCAGGTTGAGATTCATTAGGAGAGTCCTTAGAAAATGTAGTCCTTCGAAAAATGAGGTGGCTTACAAAACACTCGTTCGACCTATACCTGAGTATTGCTCATCAGAGTGGGATCCGTACCAGATCGGGTTGACGGAGGAGACAGAGAAGATCCAAAGAAGAGCGGCGCGTTTCGTCACAGGGTCACTTGGTAACCGTGATAGCGTTACGGAGATGTTTACCAAACTCAAGTGGCAGACTCTGCAAGAGAGGCGCTCTGCATCGCGGTGTAGCTTGCTGTCCAGGTTTCGAGAGGGTGCGTTTCTGGATGAGGTATCGAATATATTGCTTCCCCCTACTTATACCTCCCGAGGAGATCACGAATGTAAAATTAGAGAGATTCGAGCGCGCACGGAGGCTTTACGGCAGTCGGGGACAGAAAAGGGAGGTAATGACAGTGGCACGTAAAGTGCCCTCCTCCACACACCGTTGGGTGGCTTGCGGAGTACAAATGTAGATGTAGATGTAGAACATGAAACTATTTTTTCCTTTCCCTACCTACAACACTACGTCGGGGAACGCTAGATATCACTTATGTTTCACTCGATGACTTCCTGTCAATTACTACGTCCTGTAACCTTCTTGACAGGAAATCTGCTCTCGACCGCCAGGTTCCCAGCAGCATTCGGCGCGCTGACCTGCGCAAGACGGGCGAAGGAGAATTTCGCCCGGCGAAGCAGGTGAGTCGGCAGGAGGCTGGCGTGCCTGGGAGCCGTTGCCGCTGACGGGCGGGCGTGGGCCGCTAGCATGCCGCCGGAACATCGGCCGGCCGGCTGGGCTGCCGGCCGGGCTATCTCGTCACAGCGGGACGCTAACGGCGCCATCTTGACAGGACAATGGCGGCCCTCCCTGCCGGCGGCCGGCGCTGGCGTGTGCATAACGAGATCGTCCGGGGCGGCGCGCCGCGGGGGGCCGAGACGTCACGCCAGACACACCCCGCCGCATTAAGCCGTCACACGTCACACGTCACGCCCCGCTGCCGGAGCCGGCCAGGAGGGTCCGTCGGCCCCCGGAGAAAAGTGCGCGCCCTGCCCTTATCTCCTCCCCTCCTCCTCGCTGCCCGTAAACTATTCCGGGACGACTGGCGCGTGACTGCCGCCGTCTACTGGTTACCGAGCAAGAAAGTCTGCCCCTGACAAGGGGAACGCCTCAGACACAGCCAACCCACTCGGCTCAAATTTGGCAGGTCGCTTCTACACAACATAAAATGAAAGACTGCAAGGTGTTTTGGCTCGAAACTCTCCCATTTCTCACAAAACCACCCCCAACGCACCTTAACTCATAACTGACGGGATCATTGGATATTTGAAAATGATAATTTTTCATCATCCTATATGTGACCCACAAATGCATACTTTCGTAGAAGTTGACGAAAGAACCTTTTCAGACCGGCGCTTATGCATAGAAAAGGTAGCGTAGCGAACAGGCCATCTCACTTGGAAGGAGAGAGCCTGTGTTCGATTTGTCAGTGCATTCTTTTATTCCATTTCGAGTTTCGTACGAATAAGAGGGTTAATACGGCATGTAAATCAAGGTATAGAAACAAAACGCCAACACGTGTCAATACTACCGAACTATGAATTTTTAAGTCATAACAGCAAACCACTTACACGAATTACTTACGTAAGAATGGAAAAACTGGCAGAAACTTACGTAGGGGAGAATCAGCTTGGATTTCGGAGAAATACAGGAACATGCGAGGTAGTACTGACCTTACAACTGCTCTTACAGCCGGCCGGTGTGGCAGTGCCGTTGTAGGCGCTTCAGTCTGGAAACGCGTGACCGCTACGGTCGCAGGTTCGAATCCTGGTCGGGCATGGATGTGTGTGATGTCCTTAGGTTAGTTAGGTTTAAGTAGTTCTAAGATCTAGAGGACTGATGACCTCAGATGTTAAGTCCCATAGTGCTGAGAGCCATTTGAACCATTTTTGCTCTTACAACATAGGTTAAGGAAAGGCAAACATACGTTTGTAGCATGTAGACTTAGAAAAAGCTTTTGACAACTTTGACTGGAATATTCTTTTTGAAGTTCTAATGGTAGCAAGGGTAAAATACAAAGAACGAAAGGCTGTTTACAGCCAGTACAAAAACCAAACGGCAGTTGTAAGAATCGGGAACAAACTGTAACGAACCGTGTTTAGCAGTTTAACTATGGGCAGCATCGATGTGCACTGCTCGACTGGTGCTGTCAGAGGATCACTTGGATGAAGGAATGGCGCGCCACGGTCTTCAACGATGGTCGTTTGTGCGTACGACATAGGGACGGCGAATACTGTCACATGGACTACATTCGTCCAAGACACAATGGCGTCTTATGGTCTGGGGTGCGGTAAGCTACAACTCTCGTTCACCTTTGGTGCTGCAACTCGTGAAACAGGAAGGTGATGTGTTGTTCCAACAGGATATCGCTCGACCACACACTGCCTGTGTAGCTCAACGTGCTCTTTAAGATGTGCAGCAACTCCTGGGCTAGCACGATCTCTGGTCTTGTCTCCAATCGATCACGTATGGAATATGATGTAGTGAGAAGACACTAGTGCGACTCGTCAACCAACAACTCTTACGGAACTACGTGAGCAGATAGAGCAGGCGCAGCAGTACGTACCGCAGGTCAGTATTCGCCATCTGCACGATCGACGACACACTTACTTGTCGTGGTGCGCAGACAGGCGCTTTGGTTGCTGGTCCTAAGCTTCCATGCGTTTGTTTGACTGGCTGTGATACCCCATGACTGATTGGCCCGACCACCACACATTTCTGCTCCCATAATTAATTGATGGCACCTAAAGCTGAAGCCTTAAGCTCCTAAGACAGCCGTGGAGTAAATGAAGAAAATTACTGACAACAAAATCGGATTTTCACCCTTTAAATATATTCCTCAGTTGCTGATGTTCACTTCGTCAAATATTTTGCATGCTGAACTGCT
This sequence comes from Schistocerca piceifrons, assembly GCF_021461385.2. NCBI lineage: Eukaryota > Metazoa > Arthropoda > Insecta > Orthoptera > Acrididae > Schistocerca > Schistocerca piceifrons. The sequence goes on along the minus strand of NC_060138.1, from coordinate 1,185,584,658 downwards.
AGAGATGGGCCAACGTGTTATTGACTTCCTCAATTAGTCAAGTTCTTTCTTTTGAATAAACCATCCCGTTTCTCTGAAAGTGTATTCATTTGTTTGTCTGTACCTGTCCACCACGTCTATAGAGTTTTGTCCCATTCGGATAATTCCTGCAAGGCGCGTTGGCTTTTTCCTTTCTTTTTCTTTTCTTCCCTTAGAGAATACATCATTCCATGCGAACTACGTACGTGGTGGAGACAAGCTCTAAACATTGCTTAAATGACTTACCTACGGCACACCACAATGAATTGTAAGGTGGACTTTTATTTCTTTTTGGCTGCGTCCCCAAATGATGGACTCGTTCACATGGACTAAAGTGAGCTGCGAACTCGGGCTTAATATTTGCTTTGGACCCTCTTTCGGTATCCTTGAGCCTACTTCTACTCTTTGCAGGCTCTGCAGGCTTCGCCCGCTACGCTAACTGGCGATGTTGGTTTCTCTGTTCGTGCCTGCCCTAAACGCGCTGTCCTTTGTACTCAACTCCAGCCGTGGCTGAGTCAGTTATGACAGGCCACTTAGTTCAAACTTAAATATCGCCACTGTGTATACTCTCATAGTTATTCTGACTTTACTATGTTATTGTAATAATATCGTGAATCAATTAACATGTTAACCAAATATTTATGTGTGTTAAAAATAATTCTTAATGGTTTACATTTATGGTCATCAGTTCGTGCGTTCACATTGTTATGACTGGACACTGCCACGTCTCAAGAGAACCTGTCGTCTTGTAACAGCATCAGTATTGGAGAACCAACATTGTACCATTGAACGGACTCGAGCAGCCAAAATATTGACGTAATCCTTGACTGTAATGCGTTCTTCCAGAGGAACCATGAGGCCCATGATATAAAATGATGTGGGTATCAAGATTATCACTGAACCCACTTCATGTTACATTCATGGGACATAAAATCAACCATTCACTGGAAACTCATCCGACCAAATGACATCCTTCCATAGCGCCTTAGAGCAGGTTTTACGGCTTTGGCGCTACGTTTTCATGTTACAGGCGTTTCAATCACCGATCAACGGTGTTGGAAATACAGCTATCTTTGCGATCTCTCTGTTTGGGGCTTCCCTAGTGTTGTTTTTATGCTGAAAGCGTCCGCGCGTGTTCCTTAACTGACTTTTGCAGTTGTCGTCCACTTATTTTCCGTCACAATTCGCTTCAAAGACCGTCTGTCAGGAACACTCAACACACACTGTCGTCCGTGTTGTGACTTAGCGAATAATGTTTTCCGCTCTTCCTGTATGCAGTATAAATCTTCTATATACTGCCACTCGAAATAAAAAAAACAATTCAGCTTCCAATAACTTTATCTTGGAACTCTTCCAGTTGGTCCGTGTTTGCAGAGAAAAGCAACAATATCGGAATTGAGTCCGCCTTGATGGAAAACATCTTGTTATTTGTTTAGTTATTTATTTCCCAAATTAGTTTCGGTGACAACTATCACCGTCATCAGAAAAATTGAAACAAATGAGCCGTCTGTCACTATAATTTTTAGTCTTATCGACCAGGTTTCAACACTTCTAAGAGCGCCTTCATCAAACCTGTGGCTGTACAGTCACGAGAAGCCCATAGTGGCTCGCCTTCATGCATTCCTTTATATATATTTTGAGAGTAAAGCCTTTCTGGCCTGTTAATTATTTTATATGTGACTGTAAGTACTGCTCTGTCTTTTATTGCGAGTCAGTACTTACACTTTTTATATAAAATGTCTTTGCCTATAAATTTGTAAATACGTTAATGGCCATTTTAATTCTTTTAAATCTGATGAAGGCACTTAGAACCGTTGAAATCTGGCCAATAAGACTAAAAATAATAGTGACCGAGGACTCATTTGTTTCAATTTTAATTTAGATACGGTCACTGAAAGAAGCAGCCATGTTTAAAACTTGACCATCATCAGTGGTTTTTTTTTTTTAATCTAAAATATGCAGAAATAGCATAGTTATACAGAAACAGTTCCACATTATTACATTTTTACTGTTCGGTTTTTGAAATATATTTTTCTAAGGATACTTTCATACTACCTTATTTATTGTATGTTACGGCATGTTCTGAAGAATTATTGTCGCTGTTTACAGCATATTTTCTGTGCTTTTTCTGCTGCCCTTTTTCTCAGTGTACATCATGTCATCTGCAATTGTGTGAGTGGCTGTTAGTAAACAATAGTAAAAGTTGAACTTAGTACGTAAGCTTTATACACTTTAGGTTGCGGTAGTATTGTGGAATACAGTTTTGGTGTGCACTGGGCTGTCAGTTAGTTATTAGTGTACTTACGTTCATTGTATGGCATGCAGCTGGTTCAATAAACATAAAAATAAAACTGTCGTAATTTGTTTATGATCAAGAACGTTACCCCATCTTGCTGTACGCGCGTGTCGCGAGAGGTGTACCGCATGTTGCAAACTGTAGTGGTAGTTATGACGACTGCTGTTTCTTATTTATGTCTCTGTCTGTGATGGGGATGTGGTTCTTTTGTGTGTGTGTGTGCTTTCTGTTCTGTGTCCATGGTCAGTTATCTGAGAGCGGTAAAGAGTGTGTTGTTGCAAAGTGTTGTGTTTTTGTTTATTACATTTTTCTCTTCCATTATAACCTTTTGTATGAAATTTTCTTCTATTGTTAGTTGTCGGTGTAGACTGTTGCTCTGTTTCAGAATGTGGAGATCGTTTTCAGTATTAGTGGGGTTATGGTTTTTGTTCATTAGGCTTCTTTTGTTACGGAGGCACCCACCATAAGATCACCAACAGTTTGCCCAACTCACTTAACTCCTACACAGTGCACACTGTTCTGACTGTGACTAACAATTGCAACGTGTTGAGAACATTACTCAGGTGATATTTGTGCTCAAATACTGCAGCCCAACCTATAGTCCTGGCAATCATCTGCATTTGTGTTCAAGTATACATATCTCACGGAATTTCCATATTTTTGTCCAATAGCTGTAAGTTAGCAGAACAGAAACTGCAATAAATTTGTCTTATTCACCATACGCGTACAGTTTTAAGCAATATCTTGTGTATACTATGTATTTGCATGGATATCGCTATCTGTAGAGCTCCTCTGAGTAGCATTATGCCTCTCTCCGACCACAAGTTACTTAGTACTGGCTTAGAAAAAAAAAATGGTTCAAATGGCTCTGAGCACTATGAGACTTAACATCTATGGTCATCAGTCCCCTAGAACTTAGAACTACTTAAGCCCAACTAACCTAAGGACAGCACACAACACCCAGCCATCAAGAGGCAGAGAAAATCCCTGACCCCGCCGGGAATCGAACCCGGGAACCCGGGCGTGGGAAGCGAGAACGCTACCGCACGTTTAGCAAAAGTCAGTATCTTCTTTATAGAAGCATGAGGCTATGTTACATCCAAAAATGTACATATTGTATGTATTACAAATAAAGTTAAACATATTAATGATTTACATTAAATGAATCACATCTCGTATATGTCAAGCTGTTGTGACAGTGGGAAGAAAACGTATAAGCGCATGTAAAATGTGAAAATTAGACAGATATGGGAATCACCTGCCATATTTTTTCAAACGTATTATTGACCATGAAGAGCCAAAGCATTATCAGCACCTGCTAAATGGCTTGTTTGTCAATGTATGAAGTGAAATACATCATTGATTCTCCGTATCATGGTCCGATAGTTTGTTGGTAAGTTTCTGGAGGTATGTGGCATTAGACGTCTAAGCACGGGTCCCCTAATTCGCGTAAATAACGGACCGTTGATTTGCGCACGCGGCGATGGCGCCAGATAGCGACCCAGATGAGTCCCCTAGGATTTGCTTCAGCCGAATTTGGTCCTGAGACATCAACGTGAGTTCACTATAATGCTCCTAAACCCACTGTAGCACGGTTCTCGCTCCGAGACACAGACAATTACATGCTCAAAGATTATATCACTGTAGCGAAAGACATCAAACATGAAGGGACGCAGGTGGTTCGCAGCTGTCAGGATGTCTTCGATTACTACTACACGTTCCATGCAAGGGCAGGGGAGTGTCTGCCATAGCATAATACTGATCCTACCAGCCTCGTCCCGTGGAGCGCTGCATGATTCGAGTTGCCCTTCACCTCGATGACGGCGTTTGTGGAGGTGACCACCCACCTTGTGTAGCAAAAATGGACTCACCAGAATCGCCGACAGGTTCATTGGTCGACAGTCGACACCCGATGGTCCCGTACCCACAGCGTCGTAGGTGACCTGGTCGTTGGGTCAACATTTGAACACGTGGGGGTGGACAGCTGCGGAGCTCCAAGTTCGACGATCGGTGTGCTCCAAACCACACGTGCGTGCACCAGCACTGTGTTCTTTCGGCAGAGATACCACATCTCACTGTCTATCCTAATGTAAAGAGAAGACAAGCCTCCGAATCGCACTTTCTGTGAAGACTTGCGAACCTCTAACCATTGAGCGCCTAGTGCTAATTTCACCGTCCTGCCCTTTCCGCTCACGACGCGAACATTCGACCAGCTTCGACGTTTTCGAGATACCCGTTTATAGGCTCTGCATAATAATAATCTGCCCTTTGTCAGAGTCGCTTATGTCAGTCGATTTCCCCTTTTGAAGCCCATATCTTCACCAGAGTGATACCTGTCCGTGTCTGCTCCGCTTACATGTTTTTGTTACCACTTCAGTTGCTCGCAACACCACCAGGCGGCATCCAGTGTCACAGTGGGCAGTGGTCGTGATGTTTTGGCTTAACAGTGTATAACATCCATGTATACCTTAGTTATACTTTTTATATGAACTTAATACATGTTCCTTGCTGCTGCCACAACAGCTAGACGTATACATGGATGTCATTCACTTTCTGTACACCTTCAGTCTGTCAATAAGTGTTTGCAATAATCGTATACAACATGTTCATTTTTGGACGTATCACGCAATTATTCTTCTGTGGAAAAGATACTGATACCTACTAAGCCAATAGTAAGTAAGTTTCTGTGATACACTTCTTTGCATAAATGTATGGCCAATACCCCTAATTTTGTAACTTTCTGAAGATGGCAGATTAATATGTCAAAACTGTCAAAGCGAAATAAAAATATCTATGCCAATTACGAGTCAGTTTTATTTTGAAATATATACTACAGTTGCTGAAATACACTACTGGCCATTAAAATTGCTACACCACGAAAATGACGTGCTACAGACGCGAAATTTAACGGACACGAAGAAAATGCTGTGATATGCAAATGATTAGCGTTTCAGAGCATCCACACAAGATTGGCGCCGGTGGCGACACCTACAACGTGCTGACATGAGGAAAGTTTCCAACCGATTTCTCATACACAAACAGCAGTTGACCCGTGTTGCCTGGAGAAACGTTGTTGTGATACGTCATGTAAGGAGGAGAAATGCGTACCATCACGTTTCCGACTTTGATAAAGGTCGGATTGTAGCCTATATCGATTACGGTTTATCGTATTGCGACATTGCTGCTCGCGTTGGTCGAGATGCAGTAACTGTTAGCAGAATATGGAATCGGTGGGTTCAGGAGGGTAATACGGAACGCCGTGCTGGATCCCAGCGGCCTCGTATCACTAGCAGTCAAGATGACAGACATCTTATCCGTATGGCTGTAACGGATCGTGCATACTCGTCTTGATCTCTGAGTCAACAGATTGGGACATTTGCAAGACAACAACCATGTGCACGAACACTTCGACGACGTCAGGAGCAGCATGGATTATCAGCTCGGAGACCATTGCTGCGGTTACCCTTGACGCTGCATCTCAGATAGGAGCGCCTGCGATGGTGTACTCAACGATGAACCTGGGTGCACGAACGGCAAAGCGTTTTTTTTTTTTTCTTTTCGGATGAATCCAGGTTTTGTTTACAGCATCGTGATGGTCGCATCCGTGTTTGGCGACATCGCGGTGAACGCATATTTCAAGCGTGTATTCGTCATCGCCATACTGGCGTGTCACCCGGCGTGATGGTATGGGGTGCCATTGGTTAGATGTCTCGGTCACCTCTTGTTCGCATTGACGACACTTTGAACAGTGAACGTTACATTTCAGACGTGTTACGACCCGTGGCTCTACTCTTGATTCGATCCCTGCGAAACTCTACACCTCTGCAGGATAATGTACGACCGCATGTTGCAGGTCCTGTACGGGCCTTTCTGGATACGGAAAATGATCGACTGCTGCCCTGGACAGCACATTCTCCAGATCTCTCACCAATTGAAAACGTCTTATCAATGGTGGCCGAGCAACTGGCTCGTCACAATACGCCAGTCGCTACTCTTGATGAACTGTGGTATCGTGTTGAAGCTGCATGGGCAGCTGTACCTGTACACGACATCCAAGCTCTGTTTGACTCAATGCCCAGGCGTATAAAGGTCGTTATTACGGCCAGAGGTGGTTGTTCTGGGTACTGATTTTTCAGGATCTATCAATGGTGGCCGAGCAACTGGCTCGTCACAATACGCCAGTCGCTACTCTTGATGAACTGTGGTATCGTGTTGAAGCTGCATGGGCAGCTGTACCTGTACACGACATCCAAGCTCTGTTTGACTCAATGCCCAGGCGTATAAAGGTCGTTATTACGGCCAGAGGTGGTTGTTCTGGGTACTGATTTTTCGGGATCTATGGACCCAAATTGCGTGAAAATGCAATCATATGTCAGTTCTAGTGTAGTATATTTGTCCAATGAATACCCATTTATCATCTGCATTTCTCCTTGGTGCAGCAATTTTAATGGCCAGTAGTGTATTTTTGTAACCGCGTCACGTGCTCGCAACGCTACCGGGCGGTATCCAACGTCGCAGTGGGCAGTTGTAGTTATGTTTTGGCTTAACAATGTATAATATTTTTATACACCTTAGTTATACCTTTTATAGGAATTTATACATGTTCCTTACTGCTGCCACAACAGCTAGACATATACATGGATGTCATTCACTTACTGTACAGCTTCGGTCTCTGAATCTGTCTTTGCAATAATCATATACAACTTGATCATCTGTAGACGTATCACGGTATTAATCTTCTGTGGAAAAGATACTGATAACTACTAAGCCAATACTAAGTAAGCTTCTGTAACTTTCCAAAGATGGCAGATTAATATGTCGAAACTGTCAAAGCGAAACAAAAATATCTATGCCAATGACGACTCAGTTTTATTCTGAAATATATACTACAGTTGCTGCAACATAACAGCTATAAATAAAATATATGTAGGGCAAATTGAAGACTCATGGAGGAAGTCAGTGTTCAGCCAAGCAGCATTAACACCTCGGCGGCTCATCGTACCCATCACGAATCGCTCAGTCGCTGGACGGAAGAGGCGCATCTCCGGCCGGAGAACTTCTATCGGCGGCGGCCGAGACACAAATCCCGAATTCCGGGTGATGGCCAATTCCCACCGCGACCACACCGCCCGTCCTTTCCTCCCTCACCCCGCCTGACAATTTGTTGCCCTAATTTGACAAGCTGGCGGTTTTATTGGCGATAGCCGGACACGGAAGGGGAGCGAGAGGGAGCAAGGGGAGAAAAAAGGGGGAAGGAAAAAAAAGAGAGGAGTCGCGCAGGTGGAGGCGGCGAGATCGATTGCCCTATCGGCCGTGGTCAGTGCCAAAGGCGGTAGGTCTTCGGCAAGCCGCCGCCGGGTCCCGAGGACGGAGAGCCAAGGAGCGAAACTCGCGCCGCGCCGAGCAAGAAAAGGCGCCGGAGGGCAGTTTGGGTTCTGGTTCGCTGCCGGGACTGGGGACCGGTCGCTCGCGAAGGCCCTGTGCTCAAACTTCTTCCCGGGACGCAGTGACAGATAGCATTCATAACGTCTCTGGCCGCCTGGCCACTGCACAGCGGAGATTTAATTAAAACTTTCGGCGTTTCGGACAAAGCGTCAGATAGCACGTCCCCCACAGCCAAGCTTCCGGGTTTTCACTGTGTGCTCGGAGAATATCAATATCGCTATGGTGAAGGAGTAGTTATGGGTCACCGTAGCCTGTAGCATAGACATATCTCACCTTGTAAGTTGGCTGTTCAGGTTTTTATATTGGTAACGCCACGTAGCGCTCTGTATGAAACCTTCCCCTAGAAAAATTAATGAATTACTCTGTTAATAAACCTCTTACGTTATTTGATTTTCAAACTGCTGAGAAGAACTGAACGTACTCAGACATTTCTCTCTTTACTTATTCTGATCAACACTAAATTGACACACAATATCTGACTTTCAATAATCCCTACAAAAGAATGGCCCTGACTAACATTAACCTATATCTTTCACGAATCACTTACCTCAAAAATCTTCGTTACTCGAACTACTGCAATACAGCGAGCGCCAGTACTGCCAGCTAAATAAAAGATTCTAACTACTGAAGGCACTAACTGCAGGCTCCCAGGTAGATGCTATTTTCCTTAACTTCCGGGAAGCGTTCGATACAGTTCCACACTGTCGCCTGATAAACAAAGTAAGAGCCTACGGGATATCACGCCAGCTGTGTGGCTGTATTGAAGAGTTTTTAGCAAACAGAACACAGCATTGTGTTATCAATGGAGAGACGTCTACAGACGTTAAAGTAACCTCTGGCGTGCCACAGGGGAGTGTTATGGGACCATTGCTTTTCGACAATATATATAAATGACCTAGTAGATAGTGTCGGAAGTTCCATGCGGCTTTTCGCGGTTGAATGCTGTAGTATACAGAAAAGTTGCAGCATTAGAAGATTGTAGCAAAATGCAGGAAGATCTGCAGCGTCTAGGCACTTGGTGCAGGGAGTGGCAACTGACCCTTAACATAGGCAAATGTAATGTACTGCGAATACATAGAAAGAAGGATCCTTTATTGTATCATTATATGATAGCGGAACAAACACTGGTAGCAGTTACTTCTGTAAAATATCTGGGAGTATGCGTGCGGAACGATTTGAAGTTGAATGATCATGGAAAATTAATTGTTGGTAAGGCGGGTACCAGGTTGAGATTCATTGGGAGAGCCCTTAGAAAATGTAGTCCATCCAACAAAAAGAGGTGGCTTACAAAACACTCGTTCGACCTATACTTGAGTATTGCTCATCAGTGTGGGATCCGTACCAGATCGGGTTGACGGAGGAGATAGAGAAGATCCAAAGAAGAGTGGCGCGTTTCGTCACAGGGTTGTTTGGTAACCGTGATAGCGTTACGGAGATGTCTAGCAAACTCAAGTGGCAGACTCTGCAAGAGAGGCGCTCTGCATCGCTGTGTAGCTTGCTGTCCAGATTTCGAGAGGGTACGTTTCTGGATGAGGTATCGAATATATTGCTTCCGCCTACTTATACCTCCCGAGGAGATCACGAATGTAAAATTAGAGAGATTCGAGCGCGCACGGAGGCTTTCAGACAGTCGTTCTTCCCGGGAACCATACGCGACTGGAACAAAAAAGGAAGGTAATGACAGTGGCACGTAAAGTGCCCTCCGCCACACACACAGTTGGGTGGCTTGCGGAGTATAAATGTAGATGGAGATGTAGATAGGCATAGTTAGCAAATGAAAGATTTTGATAGAGAACAAACAATGTATTTACCTTAACAGTGTTCAAAAGTCATAATATATATATATATATCAGTTCATGATATCCAGTATTACAAATTTACTCTCTCTGGCGGACACACGTCCAGATCGTCCGCTCTTAAAATTCTGCCATCTCGCTCTCCACATCCACCACTGCTGGCGGCTCACCTCCAACTGTGCAATGCTACGTGCTGTTCACACCAACTGCCCAACACTACAATAGAGAATATTTCAACAACGCCAACCAGCCATAGACTTCACACAGCACAGCCAGTGATTTTCATACAGAGCGCTACGTGGCGTTACCAATATAAAAACCTAAACAGCCTACTTACAACCTTTGTTACATAATGTAACTGAAACGAATTAAGCGCCTGTTTCAGAAACCACGTTAGCCGGAAATGTGTTGTGGCATGTGTGGTTCAGCGATAAACATTTCACCTGATATTGAGGGGATCGAAATATATTTTCGTATTAAATTTCATATTATTTCAAGGTTGCAGGAAAAGAAAGAATGCTGTCTTTTTTTTATCCATAATGGTTAACAAACTTAACGTCAATGTAAAATTCACTATTGAACCTGAAACCGACAGTGGCATAAACTTTCTTGGAATATAGAACAGCATATACAATGGCAAACATAAAATTCAGAAATACTAAAAGTGTCTTTACAACTAATAACGCTCCAACAGAAAATGTGACAGCTGAGGAAGGTGCACACATCCTCCAGGGGAGGGGGTGAGATGGGTGGGTCAGGGGTGGGAGTCAGAGGTGGGTGTAATTAATTGATCAATTTGATTAATTTGCATATAAATTTCGTGTCAAAAGTGTTTTAGCACTGCGGTCTCCCATCCACTTTGGATGTCGTTTGAATGACATGTAGTCTGCAATATCGGCTAATGTCACCAGTAGAAATTTAAAGAAAAACCTGGAAAGTAATTACATCTGTCATGAAGTAATGTAACTAGAGAAAGGTAAAGAAAAACTGTTTTATTTTGTGATTATTATTTCGTATTGCATGAAAATGAAAGCTACTGTAGAGTGTTCTGCAGTGTGGTCTGAGGCGCCTTGTCATGGTTCGTGCGGCTTCCGCCGTCGGAGGTTCGAGTCCTCCCTCGGGCCTGGATCTATGTGTTGTCGTTACCTTAGATTAGCTTAAATTAGATTAAGTCGTGCGTGAGCCTAGGGAACCGATGACCGCAGCAGTTTGGTCCCATAGTCCTTAACACAAATTTCCAAAATTTCCAGTGCTCTGAAACTATAAACAAACAGGTACTTAAGTATTAAAGATGTACAGATTTAAACTGTAATGAGCAGCATGCAATTAAGTATTTCTACAGCTGGATGTCTAGATTCCTTAAACATTTGTGATAATGTCGTGAGACTGATGTGCGTTTTACACACTACCAGAGGTGAACTGTTGTCCAGCGGCCGAGAAGTGGAAGAGCGTGCAAGCCACTCATCCGTTAGGTCCAAGTAAATCTTTCCATAGAGTGGTTGTGTCCTAAAATCTCCGATATCCACAAATCTTCCTATGCGAGTATTTCTGGACGCCGAACTTACCTTGCACAATACCTAGGCCTCTGGAGCACTAACGAAAGAGCCACATGGGATAAGGTCCTTATGCGACTATCGTGTAACCATAAACAACTCTCTGTTTCCTGACTCCATCAAACAGTACAAATTAGTTTGAAACTTTTTCTGGCACAATGCCGCACAGTGTGGTGAAGTTAAAGCTAATTTCTTTCAATTGTTGATTATAATCAACCATAAATATAAATTGTAAAGATAACCAATCAAATTTTAAGTTTAAATTGTTTTAATACGTAGATTCTAACAAGTTTATACAGCCAGAGTTCTTGTGAGGAGATAGATACAACACGATGACTCTACATTACTTAGTAATATAGGTGTTAAAGCCCTAATCCCGATCACATAGCACTGAACATAAGGAAAGTAGTTCATTATTATGTCCCAGAATCCTTCCAATTAGTTAAAATCTTTATATTTGTTTGTAAAATTGTGGGATATTTAGCTGAAAACCGAGAGAAATGAGAGAGGTACATGTACTTTGATTCAATACCCTAGAACGCACGACAGCTGTATCGAGTCACCCACTAAATTGCCGGAGGCAAGCACTTTAACATCTTTACAATAATGCAGCCATTGCGTAGGTAATACCCTTGAATATTTACATACATGTTTTTGACTGTTTTGATACTTTAACAGCTACTGAGAACATATCTATAAATTTTTATAATGAATAAGAAATAGGTATGCAGCTAAGCTACTATGAGCAGCACAGAGAATGCGTTATCGTTGCCAAGATAGACACGAAGCCCACATCTGCCACAGTGGTACAGGTTTACGTGGCAACTAACTCTGCAGATGATGAAAAGATCGAAGAAGTGTGCCATGAAATAAAAGAAATTATTCAAATAGTCATGGGAGATTTAATAGTGATGAGGGACTGGTATTTGATAGAAAGAAAAGTAGTAGATTAATATGGACTGGGGTAAGGAAAGAAAGAAGAAGCTACCCTGTAGAATTTTGCACAGAGCATCATTTTACCGTCGGTAAAACTTCGTTTAAGAATCATGAAAGAAAGTTGTATACTTGGGAGAGACCTAGATACTGGAAGGTTTCTGATTGATTAAATAATGATAATACAGATATCTCAGAATCAGATTTTAAACTGTAAGATATTTGCAGTAGCAGATGTTGACTCTGACCATAATTTATTGGCTATGAACTGTTGATTACAACTGAAATATTGAAAAAAGATACTAAATTTAGGAGATGGGTCCTGGATGCATTGAGACAATCAGAAGTTGCTGAGAGATTCAGACGGGGCATTAGATAACGGTTGACTAGAAGAGGGGAATGGAATTCAGTAGAAAACGAATGGGTAGATTTAAGAGGGGGAATAGTGAAGACGGCAGAGGATGAAACAGGTAAAAAGACAAGATCTAGTGAATATCCTTGGATAACACAGCAGATACTGAATTTAATTGATGAAAGGAGAAAATATAAAAAACAATTAAATGAAACAGGCGAAGGTCGACACAAAAGTCTAAAAAATCACCCTGAAAGAAGTGCAATATGGCTAACCAGGAATGTTTAGGAGACTAAGGATTTAGAAGTATTTTTCACTATGGGAAAGATAGATACCACCTATAGGAAAATTGAAGAGGCCTTTGGAGAAAAGAAAGAAGCTCTATGAATATCAAGAACTCAGATGCAAAACCAGTCCGAAGCAAAAAAGGGAAATCTGAAAGTTGGAAGATGTATATAGAGGGTCTATTCAGAGGAGATAAACTTTAAGGCAATATTATAGGAATGGAAAGGGACGTAGGAGTTGATGAAACGAGGGATATGATACTGCGAGAAGAGCTGGACAGAGCACTGCAAAACCCAAGTCGAAACAACTTCCTGGGGTTGATGAAATTCCACCAAAACTACTGATAGCCTTGGGAAATCCAGCCGTGACAAAACTTCCATAAAGTGCAGAAGATGTTTGAACTGGCGAAATACCCCAACACTTCAAGAAGTATGTCTTAATATCAAAGGAGACATATGATGAGAACTGTGAAAATGATCGAATTATCAGTTTAATAAGTAACGGTTGCAAAATACTAACACAAATCCGTTAAAGAAGAATGTAAAAACTGTTAGAAGCCGACCTCGGGGAGGATCACTTTGGTTTCTGGAGAAATGTAGGAACACGCGAAGCAGCACTGACCCTATGATAGGTTAAGAAAAGGCAATTATATGTTCATAGCATTTGGGGTCTTAGAGAAGGCTTTTGACAATATTGACGTGCACTTTCTTTGATGTTTTGAAGGTAGCAGGGGTAAAATACTGGGAGCGAAAGGATATTCGCAACTTCTACAGAAACCAGACTGCAGTTATAAGAGTCTAGGGGCACGAAAGGGAAACAGTGGTCGAGAGGGGAGTGAGAGATGGTTGTAGCCTATCCCAGATGTTATTCAATCTGTAGATCGAGCAAATAGTAAAGAAAACCAAAGAAAGATTTGGAATATGAACTACAGCGGAGTTAGAAGAAACGAAAATTTTGAGGTTTACCAATGACATTCTAATTCTGTCAGAAACAGCAAAGGAGTTGCAAGACTGGAAGAGCCGTTGAGCGGAATGGACAGAGACCTGAAAAATGGATATCAGATGAACATCGACAAAAGCGAAACAAGCATAATGGACTGGAGGCGAACTAAATCAGGTAATGCTGAAGTAATTGTATTAGGGAACAATACACTTAAAGCAGTAGATGAATTCTGTGATTCGGGCAGCAGAGTAACTAATGATGGCCAAAGTATAGAGGGTACAAACTGTGGACGGGCAATGCCAAGAAAAACGATTCTGAAGAAAAAAAATTTGTGTACATAGGATATAGATGTAAGTGTTCGAAAGTCCTTAATGAAGGCATTTGTCTAGAGTGTGATCTTCTATGTATTTGAAACGTGGATGATAAACAGTTTGACAAGAAGAGCATAGATGTTTTTGAAGTGAAGTGGCTACAGAACAATGCTGAAGATTAGACTGGTAGATCACGTAACTAATGAAGAGATATTGAATATAACTGGGCAGAAATGAAATTTGTGGTACACCTCTAACTAGAAGAAGGAATCGGTTGAAAAGACGCATTCTGAGACATCACGGAATCAGCAATTTACTATTACAGGAATGTATGGGAGTTTAAATTGTAGATGGAGGCCGAGACATGGATACAGCAAGCATATTCCGAAGGACGGAAGCTGCTGTAGTTATCTGAAGATGAAGAGGCTTGCACAGGATGGAGTAGCACGGAAAGCTGCATCAAACCAGTCTTCGGACCGAAGAACCCAACAGCAACACCATCTATAAATTTTTGGGAAACCTCTATTTCTGACTCTAGAAGAGACAGCAAAAATGAATATAGCAGACAGACTTTGAAGGACTGTACTTTCGAACAAAACACAACTTTTTTTCACAAATACATGTTTCGGCGAGGTTTTATCATCATCAATGGGTTGCCGTTTGTGTTTCTGTAACACCAACCTTCAAGCTGAAGGAAAATATGCAAGACTAAATTTAGTTGCAAAATTTCCAAATACGTTTAAATATTTAAAGATTGCGATAGACATGACAGCATCCGACTACTGTCGCCCTGATTCCTCTAGATAGTGAACAGAAACTAGAAGGCAAGTGCCATTTAAGCTGTGGAAGGCGAGAGTGTGAGATATCGAAAGAGGCCAGCTTCCTGTTACTTTCGGCACCTGGAAAATGAGGAAAGCTTACAGTTACTGCTGATTTATTTATCTCTGATTGTGTTATTAAAATTCACTGTATGTTCCCACGTATTTTCTTTGTAAACGTAACAGTTTAATATGCAGAAGGAGAACATATGCGCATCGCGGTAAAAAAAATAAGCTGAAAAAAAATGTCATTAAGAAGAATATAAGGAATGAAGGAAAACATCAAGTTGCGTTGAAAACAGCAATAGGAAAACTATATGTGGGTACTTCGCCGAGCAGACAGAAACGGAAGTAGGGTAAAAAATTTACAGTATTAGAGACATGGGATGTTCCAAGCATTTGTGATGGTGACAATGTTAATTAACATATCAATTTACTGTCGCACTGAAATTAACTATCTACATGCAGCAAAGTACTTACAAGGGAACCTCCCATCACACCCCCCTCAGATTTAGTTATAAGTTGGCCCAGTGGATAGGCCTTGAGAAACAGAACACAAATCAATCGAGAAAACAGGAAGAAGTTGTGTGGAACTATGAAAAAATAAGCAAAATATACAAACTGAGTAGTCCATGCACAAGATATGCAACATCAAGGATAATCTGAGCCCAGGAGCGCCGTGGTCCCGTGATTGGCGTGAGAAGCTGCCGAGCGAGAGGTCCTTGGTTCAAGACTTCCCTCGAGTGAAAAATTTACTTTCCTTATTTTCGCAAAGTTATGATCTGTCCGTTCCTTCATTGACGTCTCTGTTCACTGTAATAAGTTTAGTGTCTGCGTTTTGCGACCGCACCGCAGAACAGTGCGATTAGTAGACGAAAGGACGTGCCTCTACAAGGGTAACCGAAAACATTTGATCGCAAGGCCATAGGTCAACCGATTCCTCCACAGGAAAACACGTCTGATATATTCTATACGACACTGGTGACGGCATGTGCGTCACATGGCAAGAATATGTTGTCGACCCACCTAACTTGTACACTTGGCGAATGGGTAAAAAGATTCTTCTACCTTGCCTGATTTAGGTTTTCTTGTGGATGGGATAATCACTCCCAAAAAATGATGAAAACATAAGAGTTTGTCACATAAACTGCAACAAATGAATGCAACAGATTCACAGTCGTACAGTTGTCACTGTGCTCTGTCAAAAGATATGTTTTTAACGTTTTCATACAACGTCCCCATACTACGGCGCAGTTACCTCGCCTCGGACGGACAGATAATAATTGTCTGAAAATAAAAAATTTAACTTTTCACTCGAGGGGAGACTTGAACCAAGCACCTCACGTTCTGCAGCTCCTCATGTTAACCACGGGAACCGACACTCCTGGGTTCACTTTGGCCTTGATGTTGCCTATCTTCCACATGGACTACTCAGTTTGTATATTTTGCATATCTTTTTTCATAGTTCCACGCAACTTCTTCCTGTTTTCTCGACTGATCTGTATTCAGTTTTTCAAGGCCTATCCACTGTGCCAACTTATAACTAAATCTGAGGGGGTGCGGTGGGGAGGTTCCCTTGTTAGTGAGCTCCGTTGAATCTGTGGACATGTGGGTGTAGACAAAGTATTGTGGTTCAGCTGCGTTGGATACTCTCTTTAGAATCACGCGCATTTCAGAAGACTCTCAGAGACTGTGTTTGTGATGACTGCTCCAAGGAATTAACACTCTAAACTGTGATGAAATATGAAAATGAAGACATTTAATGTTCCACTATATTCTTTCAACACATATCCATAACACAATTTCGTATTTTCATTACGAGTTTCCCATCTCAAGCGCACAATTCCCGAAGCACTACGGATAATTATCGTTATGGATTGTCGAGGGCAGTCGCGTCTTTGTGACAGTCGTAGTTAATCCTCATTGAACTGTTTTCTTACACTTTAATTGATCTAGTATAGTAAAAATAGAGAAACTTTAGTACTCTTAAGAGCGGTTAAAGGTTACTTATTATGAATGTGCAATTAATAATTTTTACTTCATTTCACTTGCCTTATAGTACACGTCGTTTCTCTTAAAATGAAAAATTATGGCTATTTGCACAGCATCAGACGTTCCCAGCTTATAAATATAAATAAATGAATTTCATTATAAATCTACAAACAGTAGTGTAGACGGTAATTGGTAACTTATTTAGCATACGTCTGAGACTTTATCGTGTAGTTAACAATATTCCTCATTAAAGGAAACAGCAAAATTACATTAAGTAATCAGTATTCCACAGACAAAATCCACGATTACTTCTATTGAGAGGCACACGGCCCAAAGGGCTAAATTTTTCCCCCCCTGCTCGAAGATATAGCTTCACTCGGAAAACAAAACAATTAAATTCGAAGTTAATCTCGGCGGCGCTTTCTTTCCAACGAAGCTAAAGGCGACCGAGCAGATAATTGAGACTAATGGTCTCCCGGAGGAAAGTAATTCAATTACCTGGACGATCCTGCGCCCAATAGCTGAAGAGGGACCAATAAGGAACTCGGAGCTACTTATAGGAAAAGCTTTTTGCTTTCTGATTTCCAGCCGAAGTGCTACTGAAGCTCCAGCATCAAGCGAATTGATAATCATTTATATTTCTATTCTTTGCAATTTGTGTTTGAATTCTGTGTCATATACATACTAGTGACTCTCCGAAACGCAGCACCGTCAATTCGAATGCTTCACAAACCCCGCTGACATTTAATTAATCAATAAAACGACATAGCGTAAATCAGACATGACCTGACTTAGAAATAACGAAGAGCCAAAGATAGCATCGCGTCAATTAAAAAGTGAATTTCGGTAAGTTAAAGAAATCAGAAACTGTGTAAATGTAAGATAAGGAAACTGTAGTAGGGCTTTCTCGTGGAAACGTATAGTGATTTCAATGACAGTTTTATTTGCAAAAGGAAGTCCGTCCCCATAGCTGACTGGTCAGTGAATCTAACTGCCACGCAGCGCGTCCGGTTTCGATTGGCGCCTCGATCGGAGATTTTCTTCTCTAGGCCACTGGGCACTGTGTTGTTCCCATTGAAACTTCTTTATTCAAATGTGTGTGTCTGTACTTAAATACTTAAATTGCTGAACATCTGAGAAGATGAAACTTCTACGTTCTTTGATTCTGAAACAGCTGAGTAAAACTGAACGTACTGAGCCTACTTTCTCTTTACTTTTCCTTATCATGTCAACACTGACCCACAACATTCTAGCACAACGGGATCTGACTGCTCAAAAAAAAAAAAAAAAAAAAAAAAAAAAAAAAAAAAAAAAAAAAAAAAAAAAAAAAAAATCACAACCTGGCTTCAAATAATTAATTCAAAAGAATGGCCCTGACTAAAAAGAAATCTTAACAATAACCTATACATTTCATTAAGCACTTACCTAACAAAAACCTTCATTACACGAACTACTGCAATACAGCGAGCGTTAGTACTGCCGGCTAAATAAAAGATTCTAACTACTAAAGCCACTAACTACTAATAGGCATGTGGTTAGCAAAGGAAAGGTTTTGTTGCAAACCAAATACTGTATTTTTTACTTTAATAATATGGCATCCAGTTCAAACTCGAATACAAATCGTCATTGACATCCAGTACAGAGATATATAATCATGAATAATTTTCAATCTCAAAGTCGGTTACTTCCACATCGTCAGCTTACGCTAGCACTATAGACCTCTACCCTCCATCAATGCTAACTTCTCATATTTAATATCCATCACTGCTGCCTGTTCATCTCCAACTGCCCAACAGTACTTCCATCACTGCTGGCGACTGACTTCCAACTGCGCAACACTACTGGCGATTAACTTCCAACAACGAGTCCAACCAGCCACAGAGTCTCTTACAAAGTGCAGTCAGAGATCCAATGCAAAGCGCTACACAGCGCTGCCAACACGGAAGTAGCCCACTCACACCATCACCATTTCAGCATCATCGACACTGAAGTTAACCAGTCGGCTTCGGCTGATAAGACCTGCAACTCGGCGGTCTAACTTCCCCAGGTGGGGACTACCGGGCACAAGTGCCATATGATAATCATTATTTGTAGAAAAAAAGCCAATCATTATTTGTTGAAAAAAAGCAAATCATTATTTCCGCAGATAATACATCAACTACGAAGAACTTCCATGGAAATCTGTTCAGCATAATGGCGGGTTGAACTACGAAGTTGGACAAAATTTATTTGACTTCAGTACAGAGTTTATATGACCAATTTTGGCGAAGCTCAGTCGCCATTATCAAATGTAACAAGTATGAAAAGAGTAGGCCATAAATTATGGGAACCTGAAATATATGTAACATCTAACCACAACACCTTTGGCACAGGATACGATACTGAAAATTTATCAAGTTAAATTAAACCACATTGTGTACTAATGGTAAAGAAACAACTTTATTGCGATTGAGCACTGTGAGGCCTTTATCTATACAGAACATTAAAACATTGACGTCGTACATATTGGATAACGTTGACCAACTACTTGCATAATGAACTGGACAAGTAAAGATCTTGTCTTATTAATCTTAGCACTTCTGTTGCTGTTCTGAAACATACATCGCCCAACTAGAGTCGAACCATTAACTGAAGTATCAGAACTCACCTGCAAAAATTAACACTTTTCAGTGGTTTATAAATAGTAAAATTCCCTAATAAGATGATAGTTATGCCTTGTGATAAATAAATTTCTTGACATAACGCACTAAATTATACCTTGATGAAGTTAATGAAATAAGAACATCCATGCATGAATACTGCATATTATTATCTATATATATTGTCTCCAAACCAGATGGCCAACTCTGAGACAAAAAATCTCCACATCTGCAAAATACAATGAACGTCACAATAATCTAACCATAAAATGTGGATAAAACATTGCCACCCCTTATTATAGCTGTAGTGTCGGCAGACTTGCCAACACTACGTACACTAATAGAAAGAGGCGGCCAAGATGCACGAGCTAACTCACGCAGGGTGGCGTGAGGTCTGAAACAGGATACGTAATGAATGCTATAAAGAAAAGTACGTAGCTGCTGGAATTCTTAACTTTAATCCATCATTTGTATACAGCGTTCTCGATGATACAAGTGAGACTCTCTCTAGATAAATGCAATGTAATGCTAATGGCGCCTTGCTAGGTCGTAGCCATGGACTTAGCTGAAGGCTATTCTAACTAGCTGCTCTGCAAATTAGCGAGTCTTCGTCCGTGTAGTCGCTAGCAAAGTCGTCCGTACAACTGGGGCGAGTGCTAGTCCGTATCTCGAGACCTGCCTTGTGGTGGCGCTCGGTCTGCGATCACTGACAGTGGCGAAACGCGGGTCCGACATGTACTAATGGACCGCGGCCGATTTAAAACTACCACCTAGCAAGTGTGGTGTCTGGTGGTGACACCATAATAGTCTCACCTCAACGTCTTAAAGTTGAAAATACATAACCCGTAATCTTGAACGCAACACTCAGTAGCACCTTGACAAGAAACAACTGTTTACATGGATGACACACGCGCAGCTGGGGCTACTATACGACCGATCAACAACGTTGGATGCTGCCTGTTTACTAATTCTCGCAACTCGCCATCAGGGTGCACACCAGACCAATACGCATAAACAAGACACTAACAGCTGTGCAGGCTAGGCATAAATGCATTCATCTTACGAGATCAATAACCACAACAGTATCCAACCATTACAAAACTGCTTACAATTATTTAATAATGCAAAGATATGTCATTAATGCAATAACGTGAGCCCCTCGCTCGTTTTTCCATGTATACAAAACTATGTAAAGATGCTGGGTACAGGTAACATTTAGCGACAAGGAATGAGATTAACAATATTGTCCTAGGATCAGGACAACAATAAGGGTAGTTCATAAATCACATAAGAACATTGTATTACAAACGGTGAAAGAACAAGGACCTCTGTGTACCACAGATGTGACGAGATGTGAAAGGTCTAGATTAGGAAATGTAGCTCTAGGTCTAGGTAATACATTAGATCATTTATACAAAGAAAATGTAGATGACAGAAAACAGCATTACATACAGTTTAAACTACTAAGCTATACATACATTAAATCATTTGGATCAGTATACAAAACAAATCCAGCAGACTTTGTAGTCTAAGGGATGGGGAAGGTCTCGTTGTGTTTGTGTATCACAAGATATGAAAGAGCATAAGTCTGTCTTGATTAAATATTATAAGTTTATAATGTGGATTAATTAAACTTGATTAATTTACAGTATTGTTTCCTACGAAAAAAGTGTTGTGTTTAGATGTTACATGTGTTTCAGGTTCTCATAATTAATAGCCGACTTATTTTATACTTGTTACATTTGATAATGGTGACTGAGCTTCAGCGGAACTAGCCATGTAAACTTTCTGTAATTTACTGCGACTGTGGCTTGACTAACGCACTGAAGTCAAATAAAACTGTCATGTCGACTTAAGAAAGCTGAACACTATATATTTGCCAAACATCGTGGTCTAGAATCATCTTTCACAATATCTGCCCACGTGACACATCCAAGGAACGTAATCCTATAACATGCTCTCTTCCAGGCCTCAAAAGTAGCCAGGATTTCTTGACTGTACTTCGGAGACCTGATGCGTCAGAAACAGCGCCTGAATGAATATACATTTAAATGGTCTGAACTGGGCCATGTCGAGGTCTTCGCATATCTCAGGTAACCCATGGCTTGGGGAACAGAAACACTTTCTTCTAAACGGTTTGTCCTCGCCGCAAGTGTTTAATATTGTATTCTCAAAATTCTCTCCGAGTCAAACACATACAGGGTGGTCCATTGATAGTGACCGGACCAAATATCTCACGAAATAAGCGTCAAACGAAGAAACTACAAAGAATAAAACTTGCCTAGCTTGAAGGGGGAAACCAGATGGCGCTATGGTTGGCCCGCTAGATGGCTGTTTTCGTTGGACCACTTTTTTCGCTTTGTGACAGATGGCGCTGTAATAGTCGCAAACATGTGGCTAAAAATTTTGGACGAACAGTTGGTAACAGGTAGGATTTTAAAATTAAATTACTGAACGTAGGTGCGTTTGAGTTTTATTTCGGTTGTTCCGATGCGATAAATGTACCTTTATTAACTTATCATTTTTGAGAACGCATGCTGTTACAGAGTAGTTACCTGTAAATACCACATTAATGCAATAAATGCTCAGAATGATGTCCGTCAACCTCTATGCATTTGGCAATACGTGTAACGACATTCCTCTCAACAGCTAGTAGTTCGCCTTCCGTAATGATCGCACATGCGAGTTGTCGGCGGATCACGGTAGCAAATATCCTTCAACTTTCCCCACAGAAAGAAATCCAGGGACGTTAGATCCGGTGAACGTGCGGGCCATGGTATGGTGCTTCGACGACTAATCCACCTGTCATGAAATATGCTAATCAATACCGCTTCAACCGCACGCGAGCTATGTGCCGGACATCCATCAATTTGGAAGTACATCACCATTCCATCATGCAGTGAAACATCTTGCAGTAACATCAGTAGAACATTACGTAGGAAATCAGCATACATTGCACCATTTAGATTGCCATCGATAAAATAGGGCCCAATTATCCTTCCTCCCATAACGCCGCATCATACTTTGAGCCGCCAAGGTCGCTGAGGTTCCACTTGTCGCAGCCATCGTGGGTTTTCCGTTGCGCAATAGTGCATATTATGATGGTTTACGTTACCGCTGTTGGTGAATGACGCTTCGTCGCTAAATAGAACGCGTGCAAAAAATCATCGTCCCGTAATTTGTCTTGTGCCCAGTGGCAGAACTGTACACGACGTTCAAAGTCGTCGCCATGCAATTCCTGGTGCATAGAAATATGGTACGGGTGCTGTCGCTGTTGATGTAGCATTCTCAACACCGACGTTTTTGAGATCCCCGATTCACGCGCAATTTGTCTGCTACTGATGTGCGGATTAGCCGCGACAGCAGCTAAAACACCTACTTGTGCATCATCATTTGTTGCAGGTCGTGGTTGACGTTTCGCATGTTGCTGAATACTTCCTGTTTCCTTAATAACGTACCTATCCGGCGAACGGTCCGGACACTTGGATGATGTCGTCCAGGATGACGAGCAGCATACATAGCACGCGCCCATTGGGCATGTTGATCACAATAGCCGTACATCAACACGATATCGACCTTTTCCGCAATTGGTAAACGGTCCATTTTAAGACAGGTAATGTACCACGAGGTAAATACCGTCCACACTGGTAGAATGTTACATGATACCACGTACTTATACGTTTGTGACTATTAAAGCGCCATCTATCACAAAGCGAGAAAAGTGGTCCAACTAAAACATTCATATTTATTCACGTACTACACGAATATCTAATAAAAATGGGGGTTTCTATTTAAAAAAAACGCAGTTGATATTCGTTTGACCTATGGCAGCGCCATCTAGCGCGCCAACCATAGTGCCATCTGGTTTCCCACTTCAAGTTACACGAGTTCCGTTCTTTGTAGTTTTTTCGTTTGATGCTTATTTCGTGAGATATTTGGCCCAGTCACTATCAATGGATCACCCTGTATATGTGGCTGAAAAGAATCAACTACCACAGAAAGTAGTTCTTGTTAAAACGTGACTTGCTTGTACGCAGCAACTATACAGCTTTGCAAACGGCCAAATAGTGTTAGCCAGCAGCTTTGGCAAAAATAGATGACAACACTAATTAGCAAGTGTTAACTGTTAATTAGAAGACGTGTTACAATACTTATCCGAAGTCTGAAGATGGTGTGTACTGATGGTGATAAATGTTTACGTGCACTGCCCCGTCATTAAAATTGGTGTAGTCCTACACCTGATAAATAATGACTGACATCCTCTTGTTGGCGATTGTAGATGACTGCTGAGATACTGCTTAACAAGCTGAGTGAACCACTGTATCTGCGTATATTCACGTTTCTGAGATGGTTGTCCACTTCGGAACTATTTGTGCCACGTTAGGCTTATGCATTATCTAAGTCACGTCGTGCACCCATTCCTTGGTGCCTGACCATATCTGTGTTGCACCTGAGTCGAGGGCTCCTTGGCGCTAACCTTATCAATTACTGTCTCCCTTTAACGTCGTTCAGAACCTACAACTGCAGCCTGGATTGTGGCTATATTGTATATGAACTTACGCTCCATGCTATTATATTCCGGAAACATTCGTACTTTCAAAGAGTATGTTACAGTCTAAATTGTCGAAAGATTTCTCTAAAATCTAAATGTGCTTTATATATAATTCTCATCTATTTTGTAAATAGAATGGTGAATATCGCCTCGCTTGATACTACACTTCTCCTGTAAGAATACGCTGCTCTCACCAACAATGAATATTGTGTCATATATGAATGCAGTAGCCGGCCGCTGTGACCAAGCGGTTCTACGCGCTTCGGTTCGGAGCCGCGCTGCTGCTACGGGAATGGATGTGTGTGATGTCAATAGGTTAGTTAGGTTTAATTAGTTCTAAGTCTTTTTTTTTGGTCATCAGTCTACTGACTAGTTTGATGCGGCCCGCAACGAATTCCTTTCCTGTGCTAACCTCTTCATCTCAGAGTAGCACTTGCAACCTATGTCGTCAATTATTTCCATGACGTATTCCAATATCTGTCTTCCTCTACAGTTTTTGCCCTCTACAGCTCCCTCTAGTACCATGGAAGTCATTCCCTCATGTCTTAGCAGATGTCCTATCATCCTGTCCCTTCTCCTTATCAGTGTTTTCCACATATTCCTTTCCTCTCCGATTCTGCGTAGAATCTCCTCATTCCTTCCGTTATCAGTCCACCTAATTTTCAACGTTCGTCTATAGCACCACATCTCAAATGCTTCGATTCTCTTCTGTTCCGGTTTTCCCACAGTCCATGTTTCACTACCATACAATGCTGTACTCCAGACGTACATCCTCAGAAATTTCTTCCTCAAATTAAGGCCGGTATTTGATATTAGTAGACTTCTCTTGGCCAGAAATGCCTTTTTTGCCATAGCGAGTCTGCTTTTGATGTCCTCCTTGCTCCGTCCGTCATTGGTTATTTTACTTCCTAGGTAGCGGAATTCCTTAACTTCATTGACTTCGTGACCATCAATCCTGATGTTAAGTTTCTCGCTTTTCTCATTTCTACTACTTCTCATTACCTTTGTCTTTCTCCGATTTACTCTCAAACCATACTGTGTACTCATTAGTCTGTTCATTCCGTTCAGCAGATCATTTAATTAATCTTCACTTTCACTCAGAATAGCAATGTCATCAGCGAATCGTATGATTGATATCCTTTCACCTTGTATTTTAATTCCACTCCTGAACCTTTCTTTTATTTCCATCATTTCTTCCTCGATGTACAGATTGAATAGTAGGGGCGAAAGGCTACAGCCTTGTCTTACACCCTTCTTAATAAGAGCACTTCGTTCTTGATCGTCCACTCTTATTATTCCCTCTTGGTTGTTGTACATATTGTATATGACCCGTCTCTCCCTATAGCTTACCCCTACTTTTTTCAGAATCTCGAACAGCTTGCTCAATTTTATATTGACGAACGCGTTTTCCAGGTCGACAGATCCCATGGAAGTGTCTTGATTTTTCTTTAGCCTTGCTTCCATTATTAGCCGTAACGTCAGAATTGCCTCTCTCGTCCCTTTACCTTTCCTAAAGCCAAACTGATCGTCACCTAGCGCATTCTCAATTTTCTTTTCCGTTCTTCTCTATATTATTCTTGTAAGCAGCTTCGACGCATGAGCTGTTATGCTGATTGTGCGAGATTTCTGGCACTTGTCAGCTCTTGCCGTCTTCGGAATTGTGTGGATGATGCTTTTCCGAAAGTCAAATGGTATACTGCCAGACTTATATTCTACGCACCAACGTGAATAGTCGTTTTGTTGTCACTTCCCCCAATTATTTTAGAAATTCTGATGGAATGTTATCTATCCCTTCTACCTTATTTGACCGTAAGTCCTCCAAAGCTCTTTTAAATTCCGATTCTAGAACTGGATTCCCTATCTCTTCTAAATCGACTCCTGTTTCTTCTTCTATCACATCAGACAAATCTTCACCCTCATAGAGGCTTTCAATGTATTCTTTCCACCTGTCTGCTCTCTCCTCTGCATTTATCTTTGGAATTCCCGTTGCACTCTTAATGTTACCACCGTTGCTTTTAATGTCACCAAAGGTTGTTTTGACTTTCCTGTATGCTGAGTCTGTCCTTCCGACAATCATATCTTTTTCGATGTCTTCATATTTTTCCTGCACCCATTTCGTCTTAGCTTCCCTGCACTTCCTATTTATTTCGTTCCTCAGCGACTTGTATTTCTGTATTCCTGATTTTCCCGGAACATGTTTGTACTTCCTCCTCTCATCAATCAACTGAAGTATTTCTTCTGTTTCCCATGGTTTCTTCGCAGCTACCTTCTTTGTACCTATGTTTTCCTTCCCAACTTCTGTGATGGCCCTTTTTAGAGATGTCCATTCCTCTTCAACTGTACGGCCTACTGCGCTATTCCTTATTGCTGTATCTATAGCGTTAGAGAACTTCAAACGTATCTCGTCATTCCTTAGTACTTCCGTATCCCACTTCTTTGCGTATTGATTCTTCCTGACTAATGTCTTGAACTTCAGCCTACTCTTCATCACTACTATATTGTGATCTGAGTCTACATCTGCTCCTGGGTACGCCTTACAATCCAGTATCTGATTTCGGAATCTCTGTCTGACCATGATGTAATCTAACTGAAATCTTCCCGTATCTCCCGGCCTTTTCCAAGTATACCTCCTCCTCTTGTGATTATTGAACAGGGTATTCGCTATTACTAGCTGAACTTGTTACAGAACTCAATTAGTCTTTCTCCTCTTTCATTCCTTGTCCCAAGCCTATATTCTCCTGTAACCTTTTCTTCTACTCCTTCCCCTACAACTGCATTCCAGTCGCCCATGACTATTAGATTTTCGTCCCCCTTTACGTACTGCAATACACTTTCAATATCCTCATACACTTTCTCTATCTGTTCAGCTTCAGCTTGCGACGTTGGCATGTATACCTGAACTATCGTTGTCGGTGTTGGTCTCTTGTCGATTCTGATTAGAACAACCCGGTCACTGAACTGTTCACAGTAACACACCCTCTGCCCTACCTTCCTATTCATAACGAATCGTACACCTGTTATACCATTTTCTGCTGCTGTTGATATTATCCGATACTCATCTGACCAGAAATCCTTGTCTTCCTTCCACTTCACTTCACTGACCCCTACTATATCTAGACTGAGCCTTTGCATTTTCCTTTTCAGATTTTCTAGTTTCCCTACCACGTTCAAGCTTCTGACATTCCACGCCCCGACTCGTAGTACGTTATCCATTCGTTGATTATTCAATCTTTTTCTCATAGTAACCTCCCCCTTGGCAGTCCCCTCTCGGAGATCCGAATGGGGGACTATTCCGGAATCTTTTGCCAATGGAGAGATCATCATGACACTTCTTCAATTACAGGCCACATGTCCTGTAGATACACGTTACGTGTCTTTAATGCAGTGGTTTCCATTGCCTTTTGCATCCTCATGTCGTTGATCATTGCTGATTCTTCCGCCTGTAGTGCCCTGAACCTCTATCCGCTCCTCCGCCCTCTTTGACAAGGCCGTTGGCAGAATTAGGCTGATTATTTCTCAAAATTTAGGCACTGGCGAGGATCGAACCCGGAACCGAAGACGTATTGATTATGAATCAAAGACGCTACCCCTTGACCACGGGCACATATAAAGTCCACGGAACAGATAACTTCAGATGTTAACTCCCATAGTGCTTGGAGCCATTTGAATTTTTATGATTGCAGGATCTTCTGCATAAAAAAATGTAAATGTTCGTTTCAACAAAACTGTAAATCTCCGAAACGTCCTCACCGATTCCTCCGTAATTTTAACACATTGTCTCGTTAGGACACGCACGTGGTTTTGTATAGCTGATGGAGCGACAAATGGTACACACACACACACACACACACACACAAACACACACACACACACACACACAGACATACACACACACACATATGATAAATAAAAATGTGATGCATAAAATATATGTACACCACTGGCCATTAAAATTGCTATACCAAGAAGAAGTGCACATGATGAACGGGTATTCATTGGACAAATATATTTTACTACAACTGACATAAGATTAAATTTTCACGCAATTTGGGTGCCTAGGTCCTGAGAAATCAGTACGCAGAAAAAGCACCTATGGCCGTAATAACGGCCTTGATAGCCTGGGCATTGAGTCTAACAGAGCTTGGATGGCGTGTACAGGTACAGCTACCCATGCAGCTTCACCACGATACCACAGTTCATCAAGAGTAGTGACTGGCGTATTGTGACGAGCCAGCTGCTAAGCCACCATTGACCAGACGTTTTCCTTTGGTGGGAGATCTGGGCAGGGCAGCAGTCAAACATTTAATGTGTGTGAAACCTTATGGGACTTAACTGCTAAGGTCATCAGTCCCTAAGCTTGCACACTACTTAACATAAATTATCGTAAGGACAAACACACACACCCATGCCTGAGGGAGGACTTGAACCTCCGCCGGGACTAGCCGGTCGAACATTTTCTGCATCCAGAAAGGCCGGTACAGGACCTGCAACATGCGGTCGTGCATTATCCTGCTGAAATGTAGGGTTTCACGGGGATCCAATGAAGGGTAGAGCCACGAGTCGTAAAACATTTGAAATGTAACGTCTATTGCTCAAAGTGCCGTCAATGGGAACAGGAGGTGACCGAGACGTTTAACCAATGGCAAACCATACCATCAAGCCGGATGATACGCCAGTATGGCGATGACGAATACACGCTTCCAATGTGCATTCACCGCGATGTTGCCAAACAGGGATGCGACCATCATGATGCTGTAAACAGAACCTGGATTCATTCGAAAACATGTCATCTCGACTGCTAGTGATACGAGGCCGTTGGGATCCAGCACGGCGTTCCGTATTACCCTCCTGAACCCACCGATTCCATATTCTGCTAACAGCCATTGGATCTCGACCAACGCGAGCAGCAATGTCGCGATACATAAACCGAAATCACGATAGGCTATAATCTGACCTTTATCAAAGTCGGAAACGTGATGGTACGCCTTTCTCCTCCTTACACGAGGCATCACAAGAACGTTTCACCAGGCAACGCCGGTCAACTGCTGTCTGTATATGATAAATCGGTTGGAAACTTTCCTCATGTCAGCACGTTGTAGGTGTCGCCACCGCCGCCAGCTTTGTGTGAATGGTCTGAAAAGCTACTCATTTGCATATCACAGCACCTTTTTCCTGTCGGTTAAATTTCGCGTCTGTAGCACGTCACCTTCGTGGTGTAGCAATTTTAATGGCCAGTAGTGTATTAATATACTATATGGCACATCAGAAGGGGTATAAGAACACATGCGTAATCGAATGCAACGTAGTGTCGAAATTTAAAAGTGTTGGTGAACTTTTGTTTGTTTATAATCTTTCATTTTCTATTTACACTGCCGGAAAAAAATTAGTACACCCTTTTAGGATTCTCCAATTCATTCATTATTTCTTGTTTTATCAGTACATATGGGTTACTTGGAATGATTACATTTGCTGATCAGTAGTATAAGCGGTTCTGAGGTACAAGGTATGCACGCATGCTGAGACGTCTAAGTTTGTATGTGGTGTGGCCTTCTCGGGTCCCAATGCAGGAGGTGCCTCTGGCATCCAGTCATTCGTACAAATGGTGAATAGTGGTCTCGAATATTTTATGTCACTCCTGCTTGACCTGTTCGAGTATTGGTTGACAAATCACACAAATCACTTCTCGACCCATCCTGTCCCATATGTGCTTGACTGGAGATGCATCCGGAGATCGTATTGGCCAGGGATGTTCCTACACGTCTTGCGGAGCATATTAAGTTTCACGGGCAGTCTGTGGGCGAGCATTATCCTGTTGGAGCAACACAATTCACTGTTGAAGGACGAACGGCGAAAGAAGGGGTCTGACAACATTCTGCAACATCCAAACGCTTGTTAGCGACCCGTCCAGGAATACACAAGTTGAAAGTTGCGTTTCGCACAAAAGAGTATAATGCCTGGGATGAAGCCAGCGTGTCTTTGACCACTGCACTCTACGAGACAGCGCTCAACAGGTGCACGTCGTACGCTCAAACTACCATTACCTGCATGCAGGCAGAATATTCTTTGAATGCTGAATACCAGGGCATGCCATTCCATCTTCTAAGCGATCCTCTGACGGCATCAGTCCAGCCGTACATTCGATGCTGTTGCTTGAGTGG
This sequence comes from Schistocerca piceifrons, assembly GCF_021461385.2. Lineage (NCBI taxonomy): Eukaryota > Metazoa > Arthropoda > Insecta > Orthoptera > Acrididae > Schistocerca > Schistocerca piceifrons. The sequence goes on along the minus strand of NC_060138.1, from coordinate 1,185,554,568 downwards.
AAGACTGGCAAGAGGGGTGCATACCTATTGCGCCACTTTTAATAACTGGTTCGCTACAGTTGGTGTTGACATGTCTGGGCTCAAAAGCGCTTTTAAACGTGCTGTGAGAGTTGTACCATCTACCACCACTGGACTTACAGTACAATGGTCCTGGCTGGCACATGTGCTGCGTGGATGTCCAGAACGTTGTCTACTGGTGTGAGTATATTCACTTGGCCACTGATACCAGCATCGTTGCATACCCGACGCAGCACGTTCAACTTGTGTGGCAGTTCCCCGAAAGGACCATACCGCCATTCGAATTTCATTACCTTCAGACTCGCTCATTTGCCTGTAGTAAACATGAGTGCGTCCCTTTGGCATGCCTATCTACCTGCTTCACACGTTTACACAACACTGAGCCTTCTGGCTGTGAGCATTGCGCACTGAAGGGTAAACCGAGGTGGTTCTCTAGTAGTTATGCCGTTGCACTATCTGCTGGCGGACAACATTGAAACCATTATCAATATATTTACTATCTCCCAGGTGGCATATGTCGTCATCGGATCAATATCGACGTCGTCTATCCACGTGTGCCAACTTTTCTCCGGCAGCAAACAGGAAAGGCGTGTTTAGTGCTAATCAGCTTATGATTAGGATACTGTTATGGAATGTCAATCTGCAGTAGCAAAAAATAAGGCTCCAGATCAGAGACAGGTGGGAAGAAGAGATGTACAGAGGAGTGGGAGGTAATGCACATAGAGGAAGAGAAAGATGTGAGGAGGTGATGAACAGAGAAAGGTGTCAGGTGGAGGACATGGACAAAGATAGGGCAGAAGAGAGCGGTGGGAAGAGGTAATGTGCAGAGGAGTGGGAGGTAATGCAGATAGAGGAAAAGAAAGATGTGAGGAGGTGATGAACAGAGAAACGTGGAAGAGGAGGACATGGACAAAAATAGGGCAGAAAATGGTCAGAGACAGGATGGGAGAAGGAGATTAGATATATCTTAATTTCCCATACGTTTTAGAAATATGTGATTTCTGGTTTCTTTCTTTTCCATTTAAGTGCACTAAACCACTGCAATGCGTGACCAGGAACACCAAGTCCTATAATATGAAGTTTATCGCTATCACCAACAATGGCTTTCAGAAATAACAGCAAACGAACATACCAAACCTGACTATTCCGTTGGGGCTGAGATCTGGTTTAGGACGCAAATACAGCTTCTCTCTGCTTTAGTAATTTCGGAATTAATTGTGACACACAATAATATTCAGGAAGTATTTTACATACGTGATAACTGAAACTATATTCGTCAATAATTAGCGTTTGAGTCAAAATTACGTTTCACAAACTTTACATGCTCATTGTCCCTCCCCAAAGCAGGTAACTAAACGGAAGTATTAAAAAAAAATAGTCACTGCAGGAACGTGTTAGGATAAGAGGAGGCGGTACGTTTACACTCAGGATCAGAAATCATCACCCAAGACGTCTTATATGCCTTTCCATTCCTCTACAAATAGTTCATGTTACCAGCCATGACTTCATAAACTGAAGATACGATAATATCATACTTGGAATAAAAGTTACGTGTAGCCAAAATTTTCCTTGTTGCGAAATTTTTTAATAAACTTCTAACTGTTATAACCCCTTAGGCTGTTGGATGCGTCAGTAATTCCTGAATGAGCTAGTGGTGTATCAGACGGTTTACCGATCATAGCGTGATTAGCGCATCCTTCAGCGATAGTGGCGGTCATTAGGTAATTGTGGATGCGCACAATTACACGACAGTGGGTATTCCGCGTGGGTGATCAAAGGTGTGTACGGTTACGACAGAATCGCTGAAACCCTTCCTGTTTAGTTAATGGGCTGCTCTGCGAAATGGGTATCACGTAAAGATTGAACTGGACAGTGAGATCGATATGGAAACTGTTGTTGGCATTAGCGCCTTGCTATAGAGACATGTGCTAAATCTCTTGCATCCATAAACAAACTGTATTTACAAACACAAATATCGTTACAAGAGACGAAAGTAAATCAAATTTCATGGTGCATAACATCTTGAAGACAAAAACAAAAGTCACCGCCTGGTGGGCCACGCACACCGGATCATTGTGTGCATGGCAAAGCCACAAATGCTGTTTCTTTGGGCTATCAAGTTTTTCTCTAGCCCCCTCCTTTTATTCACTCTGAGCCTACTTCCTGCGTCTCAGGCGAAGAAACCATTGCTTGGAAGATATTTCTAGAATTACAAAGAGGTTGTCTTCTAATGGGATCGTTTTCTGAAAAGATAGAGGTGTGTGTGTGTGTGTGTGTGTGTGTGTGTGTGTGTGTGTGTGTGATGGGGAAGTCCTCATACTCCGGTGATAAACATTATAAGATATGTAGTAGCCAAGAAATAAATTTCAAAATTTGTCTCAGTCGAAAACATTTAGCAAGTAATCACACAGAACACACTTTCATATAATCTAACGCAATGGATGAGACAAGGGGGCTTCCATGTTGTAAAGTAATATAGAGTGCAAAAACAACTTCGTAAAAGCAACAGGTTGATCAAAAGATAGTTGATACACGTCTCGAAGTGACAGATAAGTGATACAGATTATTGACAAATTTTGGACGTTGCTTGCAGATTTTATTTCTGGCTCATAAGCATTTTTTTAGATAGCTTCAAACGCAGGCGACCTACGTGGCAAATAGTGTTGAGTGATATGTGTAGAAATGATGCTGAATGGAGTGACAAACAAGAGAAGACATTCCTACTTAAGATATTATTTTAACACGAACAGAGAAACATACACAAAACCCCTTCAATGCCATTCAATACTGGAATAAAGGATTCACTTTCGAGAACTGAACAAAATTTGAACAGCCTGGAAGGACAGATGACCACCCCTCACTATATATAAAAGTCAGTTTGCAAAAATAGATTCAAATGGTTCAAATGGCTCTGAGCACTATGGGACTTAACATCTATGGTCATCAGTCCCCTGGAACTTAGAACTACTTAAACCTAACTAACCTAAGGACAGCACACAACACCCAGCCATCACGAGGCAGAGAAAATCCCTGACCCCGCCGGGAATCGATCCCGGGAACCCGGGCGTGGGAAGCGAGAACGTGCAAAAATAGATTTTAGTGGCAGTACGAAATAGGAGTTCTCAAAATGGGCTGTCCTTTATTAATATGTCTATTTAATTGGTTGCAAACGGCAATGAAAGTAAGGCAAATAAAAAAACGACGTGTAGTTTGATGTAAATAGTCCACCACTGTTCAAAAGGAACAATGATATTCATGTTATAACACCGGAAGGAAAAAAAATGACATTCATTACCCAATAGTAAGGTTGTCCTTAGCTCAAAATGATTTGTACAATGGTGCAACAAAAAAGTTTGGAAACTTACTCAGTGCTGTAAAATGGCAGGTTGCAAAGTAAAATTTAAAAGCAGACTAAAGAAACTTCTCTCTACAACTTCTATTCTGTAGAAGAATTTGTATGACTTTAACATGTAATAACTGGATGTTAGTAATTAACAACTCACATATGTAGCTATTTAAAAAAAAATTAAGTTTATAAATGTTCAACTTGTAGCCATATTTAAGGATTAAGTTCCAGTGTGTATGTAACATGTCTCATTCCATATCGTTACGATTTATCGTGAAAATCATCCCTGGGGCATGAAACTAACTAGCTGATGAAATACTTTGGCAGTATAATTTTATCTTTACACTTGCCCTCATAATGAAACTATCAAGTTCCACATGGGCTCCATTGGAACTAATGTATGTGCTACCCTTAACCAGGAATGTGAATACGGTTTGCAGTAACATACTAACAGTTGTTTACTTCATGGTGTACCCATGGACAATAACACCTAAACATCTCGAGAATTGTGTACGAACAACTTTACAAATAAAATATTGCAAAAGGAACAGCCGTCGCTGCTAAAACAGGCCATCCCTCCACCGCCCCTTCCTATGGGGGTTCAACTTTTAATTTAATATAAAATTTAATTTAATGTAACTTAATTCAACATAATTAATATATTTATTTATACCCTAATTGTTATTGATCATTCGGATTCGACGCCAAGAGAAACCCAGGATATATAGCAACTGTTTTTTTTTCATTCTTGACAGTTGGCGCTGTAATCGATAAAATTAAATTTTTTGACGTTTGCAATTGACAACAGCCTCATGTAAATCTCCACTACATGCGCGATGAATAAGGAAATTTCTTCATTCCAAACAGTTTCGTTAAAAACTTACTTAGCTTAGAAAATTTTGCACTTTCATTATTGCTGTTCCCCATAACAGCAGTTCTTTGAGTTTTCTTTCAAGGTGTCACACTTTCTTAGATACTAAATTGCTTTACAACGTAAGATCATGGCCCATCAGCAAAATGTTCGGCATGAAGAGCAACAGCAGTACACAAATCTACAACATAAATTGAAATTATTTCAATATTTTGTTCTACGGGTAAACCATCCATTACTTACTGATGACCTTCGCTGTTTAGTCCCCCTTAAACATCCCAATAACCACCAACCACCACCACTTCAAATGTACCCGTGAAAGAAAACGGTCCCGAGTTCGAGTCTCAGTCCGGCACACTGTTTTAATCAGCCAGGAAGTTTCATATCAGCGCACACTCCGCTGAGAAGTGAAAAACTCATTCTGTACTCTAAAAAGCTCCGATGCCTAGTCGTTTGGTGTTCAAGGCTATGAAGGCTCCGGCACTGCGACGAGGCAGCCTGCATGGTGTGGGTTTGAGGAGTGAGGTTTGCGTGTGAGAGTTCACTCGCAATCCTCTGAGTATATCCGTGGCAGGTGGGCCAGTCAGTGTTATTAGAAACATTCTTCCTCACTACGGCTGATGAAATGTAATTCTTAGCGGCTGGTACGAGTTGAAGGAACACACCGGACTCAGTGACCATTAAAGTGAGACTGAGGGGACTAACCGAAATCAAACATGCCAATGGTGTGAGGACTCTCTAGTCAACCCTGAAGGAAAAAACACTACCTAATATTAAAAGTAGCTTATTTTCCAGTCTTTTGAATGCCTGATCGTAAAAGGTTTGCTACACAAACAAATTTGCAAAATTAAATAAAATATTTAACAAAAATATCATTTATTTGGAACAAAAACGTTTAAATTTCCATCGTAAATCCAGTATATAATCAAATGAGTCGATTCGTAAAAGCAAAAACCGGAAAATTTTAGTATTCTCCATTACAGTGCCGACTACAAAGAATGGAAAATGATTTTCGGGTAAACTCTTTAAATGTTCGATATGATCAAGGGTGGACAATAATATGCAAGTTCTAGACGACGTACTTTGCAGGGTGCAGATTCTCTATTGTGTTTTGGAACACTTAAATATCTCGAAAAATATGAAAAGTTAATATTTACGTATCGGACATCCGTCAGCTTCCAGGGTGGCCAAGCGGTTCTAGGCGCTACAGTCTGGAACCGCGCGACCGCTTCGGTCGCAGGTTCGAGTCCTGCTTCGGGCATGGATGTGTGTGATGTCCTTAGGTTGGTTGGGTTTAAGTAGTTCTACGTTCTAGGGGACTGATGACCTCAGAAGTTAAGTCCCATAGTGCTCAGAGACATTTGAACCATTTGAACATCCGTCTGTGCCGAAACTGGGCACCTCACAGCCCTCTCTCCTCACCAGATGGGACGTCAACTTTCTGTTTTCCAGTGGCACCCTCCGCCCACCCATTTCATTGCATATTCGGTTTCTATGCCGTATCAGATTATCTTATACTGCCTGAATCTGATTCTATCACCAGGTATATGTTGTCTCCTGCTATAACACGTGGTAGAAGTGCTACATCTCTGTGTGCGAAAACAGGTGTGGTCTGCTGTAAAATAACCAGAAGAGCGTCCGTGCAAGTGCAATTACTGCGCTAATGCTGGTGGACAAATCAGCCATGAAGATAAAGTATGTTGATACTACAAACCAGAGCGTCAGTTCAATTGGAGCGAGCAGAATAACCACGTTTGATTTAAGAAATCCACTTGCTAACTGCACTGAAGGAACTTCCGAGGTAACAAATTTGGCGTGCTATGTCGGTATGACGTTCTTCAGTTCAGAAGCATCGTTGCATCAACGCTGTTTATCTTTCGCTGTTTGCTCGTGCTCTAAAGGAAGTTCAGAGGTCCAGCATAAAAAGAGGCGCAGTGCGTAACGATGAAATTGCGTGCATGCCCTGTTTAGAATTACGGGTCGACGAGGTTAAAGCATGAACGAAAAGTCTTCTGGTTATATTTAGATGATAGGTTTGAAGCACAGCCTCACAACAGAGAAGAGCCATCACGATTTTTTACGACGTTTAAATTCCATGTGATGCCGCAATGAAGCTTCAACTGACTTCATGTAAACGCGTCTCAGATTTCCGAAGTTTGCACGATCTTTTGTGTACCGCTTGCATGGAGCACAGTGTGGCGCGTGCAGTACTACTAGAGCATCTCACTCTAGAGTGCACAGAAACAACACTATAACGCTATATACCCACAGCTAATGACATTATTGGTTAGGAATTGTGGGACTAAAGTATTTTTCTAAGTCAAAACGTGCCAAGTACTATGAGAAATGTATAAGACCTTTATTTCAGTTTTTAAATTTGTTTGTGAATACAAATCAGTTACAATAGAATGATAACGAAATTGAATAATTGAAGGGGAGTAGCTTTTACCAATATGAATACCGCATTTCCATATTGATCAGAACAGGAAAGTATCTCTTTCAGCGTGGTTTTGTTTCTGCCTAAGTTGATTCTTTTTTTTTTTTTTTTACTGGAATAAGACTTTGTTGGGGAGAGAATATACTAGGTGTACCGGTATGAAATGAGCGTTTTTTTGTGAATCTGAAACACTAATTTTGAACTGAGAAGTAAAAACATTTCATTCAAAGTACTGACTATTGCTTTCTATACATTTTGACCACGTTTATGGCAATTTGTGGACACCATGCCAATAGAAATGTTCGTCTTCTGAAGCAAACCAATCAGACACCCAATTTTCGACGAGGAATCGAAGTGTTCCTCAGCCAGTGTGTATCCCATTGATGAAAACAAATGGTAGTCGGAAGGGGCCAAGTCTGGTGAATACAGCGGTTGGGGTAGCAGCTCCCAGCCAAGTGTTTTCATTGTATCCTGAACCAGCTTTGCTTTGTGTGCAGGTGCATTGTCGTGTAAGAAAAGCATTTAAAAATTAATGTGTATCACATAAGACAAGGATGGGAGTTCTCAATAACTACACTGCTCAAAAGATGGTTGGTTCAGATGGCTCTGAGCACTATGGGACTTAACATCTGAGGTCATCAGTCCCCTAGAACTTAGAACTACTTAAACCTAACTAGCCTAAGGACATCACACACATCCATGCCCGAGGCAGGATTCGAACCTGCGACCGTAGCAGTCGCGAGGTTCCAGACTGTAGCGCCTAGAACCGCTCGGCCACTTTGCCCGGCGCCTGCTCAAAAGAATTTGAGGATCACTTTTTCGAAATTACTTATTTCACACCCACTTCGACGCTTAAGTTTGAACTTTGGATCAAAATTGCGTACTGTCTTCGCCTCTAATCGTGCATTTGCGTGGAGCACCGAAACCGTCACTCTCGGGCTCGACAACACTTCATAGAAAAATTTGCAGGCGAGAAAGACCATAGCTCAGTTCATGTGGCATGTAATATGGGTTAATGATGTCACATTCGAACCGAATTGCACGACAAAAATGTTCAAATGTGTGTGAAATCTTATGGGATTTAACTGCTAAGGTCACCAGTTCCTAACCTTACACACTACTTAACCTAAATTATCCTAAGGACAAACACACACAACCATGCCCGAGGGAGGGCTCGAACCTCCGCTGGGAGCAGCCGCACGGTCCATGACTGCAGCGCCGCAGACCGCTCGGCTAATGCCGTGCGGCATTTCACCACACTACTTCCCAGCGGCACTGAGACCGTGTGACACGATCGGTAGGTCTCCACATCCCCTGTGACCAACTTTCACCCCTTCTTTTGACGCCTTTGCGACGCCTCTGCAACGCCTAGCGTGTAATCACACAGTTTTCTTGTGAATGGCAGAGGAAAACATACCAGACACGCTGTCTCCAAGAATCGGAACGAAAAGGCCTCAGGTGATGGCATAAAGGGCGTCAATAAGGCCACCCGTTTCCTGGGACATTAATTCCCACACATTTCGCAGTCGTAAACAATAGCTTGTATTGTCATGAGCAACAGTAAGATGTTATTTACAACTTCTGACACTGCTGATACTGTTGAGTGTTTCAATCCTTCTCTAATGACATCGTGTGGTTGAATCCTCTTCGAACATGATCGCACTCGTTTGGAACACAGCACGACCGAAAGTTTTACTCTCGTACACGGATTGGAACCACTAGCGTCCTCTGAAAACCATTCGACGAAATCTGAATGACATTCGAAGCGCAAAGGTTGTGAGGTGGCATGGTCTCCTGACCATTTCTTACATTTTCCGTCCTCACAATCTTATTCTACACATCAAGAAGCTTCATTTGAACCCAAACTCGATAAGGTAGAGTCAATTTTGTATGAATTCATGTAAGCTACATGCAAATCTAATATAGCCGGCCGGTATGGCCGTGCGGTTCTAGGCGCTTCAGTCTGGAACCGCGTGACCGCTACGGTCGCAGGTTCGAATCCTGCCTCGGGCATGGATGTGTGTGATGTCCTTAGGTTAGTTAGGTTTAAGTAATTCTAAGTTCTAGGGGACTGATGACCACAGATGTTAAGTCCCATAGTGCTCAGAGCCATTTGAACCATTTTGCAAATCTAATAAGTAAATTGCAAGTGCGCACCGGGGTTGAAGAAGTCAAGGCTGGCGTGCACAACATGACGGCCACAGGAACTTTCGCTCTAAAGAGGAAACCAGCCTGCTGTGAAGACCATGCTTTCAGAAGGCTGGGTCAACCACATACCTACTTCGGCCAAAGCGACCGCCCAGAGAGAAAACAGCTTTTGCCAGAGAGAAGGGATAACTTCCCCCATGTTCGACTTAAAGCAAATTCTGCTACATTGTGTAGGAGCGCCCAGAAGATGCATTTTTTTCCAGACCGACTGCGTAGTGACGGGGTTCTCACAGGAAGACAGTATATACTTAAAGGAGATGCTACAGATTTCCGCATTGGTCGACTCAAACGGATTGCCACTCTCCCGTTTTAAAGAGCAACGCTGATTGGCGGAATATCTCTGACGCAAACAGCCAGAGGAGTGAGGGAAGACAGCGAATGATATACTTTTGCAACTTTTCCAGAAAAAGGGGCCGTTCCGTTGTCGCTCTTGGAGCGGGAGCATGGTACGAGAACGAGTACGTTCGTTTGTGTACGCAAAGAGCGAGGAACAAAGTCTCTCCTCAGTATTTCACTGGGAGAGCACCTCTGTCGTCAGTGTCAGAGTGAATCTCTATATTGAGTCGCTCGCGATTAAGCTTTGTTAACTGTGTTGGCCGCCACACTTATTGTGTGGTGTGAACACAGAGTACTAGTTAAACGCCTGCTACTCAGTACTGAGTGGCATTGCGGTGGACTGGTTATCTGACCGGTGTACCATGCCAATAGTTAGACCACGGGCGGACAGGAGTCCTTGACTTCACCAAGGCATAGGGAGAGTTTGGTTGGTGAAGGTCAATCCAGATAGAAAGAGATAGTTGTGATATTTGTCAGCAACAAGCGACGCAGGCAGCAGTCGTCACAACTCACGGTATTGTCCGCTACAGGGTATGCGAGCCCCATCTGTCCTCCATAACAGTACACCCTATTACATTTCTCATGCGACAGTCTTGACCATACCTAGAAAAGTTATTCAAGTTGTGTAGGTGTGGCTCTCAGCCATTCTGTCGAGTAAATAACATTCTTAAAGAAAAGGGAGAAAAGAACGTTCCCACACTTTGTAAAATAAAAGCATTCCTATCCATAAGAGGCAATCTACTGTTCCGAAAAGAACCCGGTAATTTTTTTTATATAAGAAAACGTTTCGCTTGATTTCTCAGAATTTTTTGCAATAAATAATATTTTTCGTTCGTTTAATGTTTTTCTTACACTAACTAGCACTACTCCCGTACCCAAGTATCCCACTAGTTATGTAAGAATATGGAATATTTTTGTGTCTTTTTCTTACAACAGACGACTCTAGAAGATATTTATTGCTGAATAACTTTGAAGTAGTTCTTGTTGATACATTAGGAACGTCTGTCTGACTTCTGTAGTTGTGTGAGGCGGAAAATGTTTCTTGCAGGAGCCAAATGGTACTTGTTGGATCAATCCATTGCCCAACTTAACAAAATAAAACCCACACACTCACTAGGTGTTCACCCTTTTTCAGCGCTCCTATTTTTTTTTTTATCCTTTGGCGTGATCACGGGGGTTTTCGACATAGACACATGCATGAATAAAATGGGAAAGTGTCCCACTCAGGGCTCCTAGTTCAGAAATACCGTCGGTGGCATCTAACCACCTTTGTCGAGCATTTTAAAAACTTACCCTGATCGACAACCCCTTTGACAATATCCAGTTCTGAGTGGCCTGTATCTGGGACATGAGCAGCAGATAGCGGCGAAACAGCAGCAGTGTAGCCTGCCTGCAGGCGTCTAGGACTCCTGTCTTGGGTCTGTCCATACAGCTACATTTTTGAGTTGATCAACAATGGCAGGTGGGTGGCACCAAACAATTTTCTTAACTGGTGGATTCTAGAAGGAACCTTTGTTGTTTTATTCATGCATGTGTCAGTATCTCCCCACTCCTCCCCCCACCCCACATGACCACGCCACAGGAGGATGCGAAATAGGATGAAAAAGAATAAAACCCTTTGCTGCCTCGGATCACATTCAAATATCTTGGAATAGTGTTGAGCAGTTTCTAGTGGGTCCAGCCTATACACGTGAGGAAAAATTGCTATGGCGCTGGGTTCCAAAGAGATCAGAGCATGTTTAATGGGGATGCAGCCACACAGTGTCGTTAGAGAGGGGTTAAAAGGTCCGAGGATGTCGGTAATGTCAAAGGTTGTCAAGAAGTCTTCTTGTGGCTAATCGCACTGCGAACTGTCACTTTCGATCGCGAAATGGGTGGGAATCAATGTCCCACGCAAAGCGGTATGTCACTCAGGTCCTGTAAGCCAACTTCTGAGGCCGTTTTGTGCCAGTTCGGAGCGTCAGTGTGTCTGGAATGTTTTCCTTGGCGCGATTTCAACGCTGTGCGTCGTGATTCTGAACTCCAACGCTGCAGCGTCGAAAGAAGTGGTGAAACGCGTATAAGACTTTCCTATCGTGTGACATGTCCATTGTGGTGGACAGAATTGTGGTGAAATTTGGCGCCAGTGTGAGGTTACTAACCAACCTTACACATCGCATGAACTTCTGAGCATGTCTCGACACCTTGGTGTTTGAAACGTCGTCGGTCTGGAGGGTGACGTCGCAGGACTCCACGCTTTTGCGCCGTTACAAAGGAAGGCTGTCCGTACGTTAGAGCCCAATTACAAACTTAAGCATCGCAATGGGTACGAATTACGAGGTATCGGAAAGCGAACCTATTTTTCTATTGCTCACTGTATTACGCACACGCGTGATCAACGGCTACCACAGATGTGCAATGAAAGTTTAACACAGTACCATATAGGAAGAACTTAAAGGTTTACTTGACAACGAAACATGAAAAATTACAAGTTTCGCCAGACGTTTTACAAGGTATTCATTGTCTTGCAGTTTGTGATAGTTTGCGGCCATGGAACACTCGATGGAATTGGTCGTACGCAAAATAAATTTTTTTAAGTCGCTTGCATGATTATAATGTGTTGTCATTTGCAATAGTTTTTGTCGGAAATGAATGAAGTTTAAGGATACGTCAAGTATTACTGCGAAGTACGTTTGATATGTTAAGGTGCATACTTAGAGCGTTTATTTTTTTCTTGTTTTTAAATTTAAGATCTGGTATTGCTGAATTTCTAAGGAAAAAAGGAAAGCTATAACAAAAATTAGAAGATCCGGCATATATAGCACACGTCGCTTATTTCTGACTTCAAGGAGAAAGTGGTTGTATTTAAAAATCTCTTTGCGGAAGAGACCACTTCTGACATAAAGAAACATCCATTTCCCTAAGTTCACTGGAGTTAAGGAAAAGGCAAATATTGAATAATTTATTGTGGCACACGTAGGATTGAAAGAATATTTTCATAAAATTTTTGAGGACACTGGAAATGTTGCATCCATTCCGTACTGTATGCATTGTGTTAGGATGTTTATTTGCTACGAAATAAGAAACGATATAATTTCTGTTCTACTCGTATTATGGTTACAATCCGAAACTCATCGGAGAAGTCACTTTCACGAGGTTCTTAATCTCCCATTACTTCCGTTGCATCACTTTTACTGTCGTAATTGCACATTACGGGGCAAAAAACACTTATGTAACGATTGCACTAATTGAGGGAGACGTTGTACATGTATACCTCGCGCAGGCTGTGGCTCTCACAGCACCGAATCATTCCTTGGTGCCAGTACTACAAAAAAATTAGACGATAATCGTGGCTCACCTAACACCACTTTAGCGTAAGGAAATGGTGATAATTGAAATATTTTTTTGATAATTTTCTTTCTTAGCTAAACTGTAATCGAACTCTTTCCTTTCTTTTTCACCGCTAACCGCCTTACTATATAGTTTCAACACCCCCCCCCCCCCCTACCGCCCCGGAGTAATTATCGCCCTCGGTCTGGGTTAATGTTTATCAATCACCGATTGGTCCCTCTGCCTACGATATGTACATTCCGAGCATCGTAGCGTCTTGTCTGGGTATTTGACTTTCCCTTACACCTCCACGTGCAGCGTCCCCCCGGGAATGTGCGACGAAATGGTTCTCTTCGCCCTGTAACAGACTGCGCAGTACTGAAATTGCTTACCAACTGTGGTTTCAGTACATTTCTCGCTTAATTAGAAACTGACTATGTAAACATTATACGAAACGGAGCTGAAGTCTGTCCATGGAGAGCCGTTTCACTATTTGCGTGTCGTAATCAAATCATGCTTTCTTTTCATTTTCATTTTTTGTTGCTTTTACAGGATATGGACATTTAGTTTATTCTACTGATTAATAGGAGTAAAATTTGCCCTGCGTGAGTATAGGGCTTGTCTATCTGACGCACAAGTAAAATCACTAAATGTAAAATTAGTTCCGTCCATATAAAATCTCTAACGCTTTTGGAAATACAGTTAAAAACTCAAACGCAAATTATATTTACTACTATTGGTATATGCCTTAGGATCCTAGGTCATTCTTTTGTCACACTGTGTCCCAAGTGCGGTGTGACAGACTGCAATGTTTAAATTGCAATAAATATTGCATTCTGTATTTTCAGCGAAACAGTTCAGATATTTATGTAAAGGGTTACATTAATACCACACAAAAATTATGTTCAAATAGCACTTTAAAGTTTTTTTCACCAAAATAACGCGTGTAAATAAAACACTGTAGAAAATGACATTATACATTACTGGCCATTAAAATTGCTACACCGAGAAGAAATGCAGATGATAAACAGGTATTCATTGGATAAATATATTTTACTAGAACTGACATGTGATTACATTTTCACGCAATGATCCTGAGAAATCAGTACCCAGAACAACTACCTCTGGCCGTAATAACGGCCTTGATGCGCCTGGGCATTGAGTCAAAGAGAGCTTGGATAGCGTGTACAGGTACAGCTGCCCATGCAGCCTCAACACGATACCACAGTTCATCAAGAGCAGTGACTGGCGTATTGTGACGAGCCAGTTGCTCGGCCACTATTGACCAGACGTTTTCAATTGGTGAGAGATCTGGAGAATGTGCTGGCCAGGGCAGCAGTCGAACATTTTCTGTATCCATAAGGCCCGTACAGGGCCTGCAACATGCAGTCGTGCATTATCCTGCTGAAATGTAGGGTTTCGCAGGGATCGATGGAAGGGTAAAGCCACGGGTCGTAACACATCTGAATTGTAATGTCCACTGTTTAAAGTGCCGTCAATGGGACACAGAGGTGACCGATACGTGTAACCAATCGCAACCCATACCATCCCGCCAGGTGATACGCCAGTATGGCGATGACGAATACACGCTTCCAACGTGCGTTCACCGCGATGTTACCAAACACGGATGCGACCATCATGATGCTGTAAACAGAACCTGGATTCATCCGAAAACATGACGTTTTGCCATTCGTGCAGCCAGGTTCGTCGTTGGGTACACCATCGCAGGTGCTCCTATCTGTGATGCAGCGTCAAGGGTAACCGCAGCCATGGTCCCCGAACTGATAGTCCATGCTCCTGCAAACGTCGTCGAACTGTTCGTGAAGATGGTTGTTGTCTTGCAAACGGCCCCATCTGTTGAATCAGGGATCGAGACGTGGCTGCACGATCCGTTACAGCGATGCGGATAAGATGCCTGTAATCTCGACTGCTAGTGATACGAGGCCGTTGGGATCCAGCACGGCGTTCCGTATTACCCTCCTGAACCCATCGATTCCATATTCTGCTAACAGCCATTGGATCTCGACCAACGCGAGCAGCAATGTCGCGATACATAAACCGCAATCACGATAGGCTACAATCCGACCTTTATCAAAGTCGGAAACGTGATGGTACACCTTTCTCCTCCTTACACGAGGCCTCACAACAACGTTTCACCAGGCAGCGACGGTCAACTGCTGTCTGTATATGAGAAATCGGTTGGAAACTTTCCTCATGTCAGCACGTTGTAGGTGTCGCCATCCCCGCCAACTTTGTGTGAATGGTCTGAAAAGCTAATCATTTGCATATCACAGCATCTTCTCCCTGTCGGTTAAATTTCGCGTCTGTAGCACGTCATCTTCGTGGTGTAGCAATTTTAATGGCCAGTAGTGTATTAATGATAATATGAATGCTAAGGAAACTCATGCACTCTGAGTTTTACTTCATGATATATTTTTATTGTTTATTATGCAATTAATAATGCAAACATAGAAACTCCAATAAAAATTCAAAAAGTGAAAATTACTAGTATAAGCAATAGTTTTCTTCTCAGAAGTCTTCTTTCCACTCGTTGGAACTTTTTGTAGAGAAATCAAATTAAATTGAATTCTTGCAACAATGACAAACATTAGGCGTCTTTCTCTTCTTTTTGGGTTACAGGTGGTGCATATTTTGTGTTTTTCCAATCGTTCTACAACGACTTCTTCTCGTGGTTCTCCTACACCCAAAACGCGGTGAATGGATACACAGTGTTCGGATGCTACGTAGTAGTTGTTGACTCGCTGTGGTGTCACCAACGGGCTTCTAAGCTGATTCAAAATCTTAAAGCGGCTCACCCGAGTAACGTCTCAGTAGGAATTGCGAAGGACCAACGCATTCACCCCACTTACGTCCAACATGAAGAAGAATTATGCCATTGGAAGAGGCTTCAACGACCAGCGATATTTGTTTCAACTAAATATACTTCTAACAGAACCTTTAGGTAAAGATTCAGTCTGTACAATTCTAACTTCAACAGTTCGATCACTTGTTTCATTCAAGGATTTCACAGGTGGAAAAACAAATACGTCTCCACTTTTCAACTGTTCCTATTCCAAACGATGTTCAGCTTCAATTTCGTTGTCACTATCTAATCCAACACCACTTCCTAAATTGTACTCAGACCACTTTAAAAAAATATCTTCATAGTCTGGGTCCATAACACGAACAACAGATGAAGAGTTGTTGTTGTGTTGTTTTTGGGGGAGGAGACCAAACAGAGAGGTCAGAGGTCTCATCGGGTTAGGGAAGGACGGAGAAGGAAGTCGGCCGTGGCCTTTCAAAGAAACCATACCGGCATTAGACGGGAACGATTTAGGGAAATCACGGAGAAACTAAATCAGGATGGCCGGAAGCGGTATTGAACCGTCGTCCTCCCGAATGCGAGTCCAGTGTGCTAACCACAGAGACACCTCGCTCGGTAACAGATGAAGACGTGGCTACTGAATCCATAATGCGAAGTCCCAAGTAAAATCTCAGGGGCCGCTAGCACGAAAGAAGCAGTAATAGTACAAGTTGACGTCGCATTAAAATGGCTACTGACAATGAAATTCTCTGCAGCTTCGGGAAAGGACAGCTAGATAACACTGTAATCTCCTACCCCAACCCTATGCATTATCTACACAATAACAATGAACGCTAGCGGTCTGTGAGACCGCATCTGGGACGCTAAAGGATATACTGATGCTGGTTACAAAGCTATATATTCACACAAAGGTACAGAAACCATTTCATTTCAACCATGCTGCCGTTTCCATCACAAATGGATTATGGAAAAAATTGATTCACATAATGATGTTAGTACAATTAGTTGACCCATGCTCAAATAACAAATAATCGTAATATAAATGTAGTTTTTACTTTCAATTAACGCATAAAATAGCATCTGAATTTCGTAAATTTAGAGCCATTAACTGATTAATTAGTCTCTTATGCAAATCAGACTATATGTACGTTTCTCCAACGGTTGTTGGTTGTGGTCATCACTCATGATGGAGGATCTATTCTTTGTCCACCATAACATAATCTACATGAACTAATATTTTTATTTTTTAACCGAGTTGTAATGTATGATGCTCACGATCTGCTAGTTGAGGTCATCATTGGGTACTGCTGCTATTTCACAATTTCGACGTTGTATTTGCGGGAAACGCCCACACCTGCCGGGTTATCCAAAATCTTATATCGTCTCTCACTTTAATAATAATTTTCTGTTTCAGGTTGAAAACGCCCAGGAAATAAAAGAATGCAGGTGTTTCCGGACAGTGGAATATAGAAGGTAAGGCTGAAGAAACAAGCGAAAAATACCTTAAGAGAATAAGACGCCACTTGCTATTGACCCGAAACGATTGCATCTGTAGCGAAATGTTATGAGTTCATGTCGGATCACAGAGATTTTAAATCAAAGTAAAACTGGCATAAGTACGACAAAGGCAAGAAGCACAAGTTGGTCATTCGCTGTCTTCTGATTCATCTTAGGGGCTTTCAAGTGACTACCAAATATATCTAATTGGGTGAGGTTAGGCAATATTTACAACATTTTAGAAGACACTACTGTCGCCTTCAGTTTTAAAATTGTTTCTCCGTAAACGCCACTACCATAATATTGACTCTTGACCCTCTTGAAGAGGAACATTTGGAAATTTTGCGTCTGCATTCATAAGAACTCTAGTCCTGAATTGCTGGTTCACATATTTCCATAGTCCGATCAGGTACTGAGTGCCTATGATAACGTAAAGTAATGCCATGCACAGCAAGAACTGCCCTGATCTCAAGTCCAAGGAAAGCGTTGTCAAAAGTGTATTAAATACAATGACCATCTAGCCTTAGAATGTAAATTATTGCAGTCTCTCTCCACCGCAAATGTCCACCTTCACAGCACAGTGTTTAGCATGGCTGACTGCCGTGTGGCGGAACCAGGTCCGACTCGCGGTACTGTCAGAGATTTTTCCTTGGTGGGAGGACTGGTTTGGGAGGTACTCCATCTTGTGAGACCAACTAACGAGCTACTCGACTGATTAGTAGTGGTAGATCAGTGTGCTGACCACATTCCTCTACACAGTGCATCCAATGACGCTCCTGACAGGGGATGACAAGGTGGTCAGTCGGACCCAGTTGGCCAGAACGCAGAACTTCACTTTTTTCCACTGCAGGTTCTGACCCGTCCATTGCTCGGTTGAATACAATAATCATTTAATAAAAAATGGCAAACATGCAAACTACTGATTTCGCATTCGTTTTCATCATAACTACACATTAGTATGAGCAAGTAGGATAGAATAATCAGAGGTTATTATTTCTGCTTAAGTTTGTTAGAGTTGAAATTGTTGCTTGTCTGTTTATCTAAAGGGAGATTTGCCTTCCTGCATCTTGTGGAACATAATTGGTTTTTAACTTGGAAATATTTATATTGAAATAGTATTTTGATGTAGTTTACTTTAGATACACAAACTTTTTAATGAATGTCAAACTACCTTTAACACTGCGTAACACATCTCAGTTCTGAATAACAGTTACTCCATAACTACTTCCTCAATGATAAACTGATCAACAGAATCAAACTACTTCCTAATGGCTCTGAGCACTATGGGACTTAACTTCTAAGGTCATCAGTCCCCCAGAACTTAGAACTACTTAAACCTAACTAACCTAAGGACATCAAACACATCCGTGCCCGAGGCAGGATTCGAACCTGCGACCGTAGCAGCAGCGCGGTTCCGGTCTGAAGCGCCTAGAACCGCTCCGCCACCGCGGCTGGCGTATCGTAACAATTGTAAACTTACAAAAGTAAAAAAAAAAACACTATTTCAACAAGACAATATATGGCCACCTATGGCAATGGATGCGTACGCCGAGTGTGAAGAGACTGGTAACACTGCCTGCTACACGTGTCACTATATTTGATATGGGTACGAAGTCTTTCGCGAAGGGGACCTAGGATAAACAAGTCGATAGACATTACGTCACTCACCATTTTGCGAGAAAAGCAGTGGCATCAAACTGCATCCTTGTTTATTCTACATTCACTTGTCAGAACTGAGAAATAGGTTTACATTATATCGCTGTACAATCACGGATCATTATTTTATGAACCTCTAGTGGCTGTTCGGTAAAATGTAAATAAATTATATTGTCAGCGTGTCTCAGTTCATTCGAAAAGGAACTGCCAGATGCGTCACGCTGTGCTTGTGTACTTAGATTCGTAAGTCACAGACAGAATGCTGTGAAACTACCACATTGCCACCTGAAGATGTGCCTTTTAGTGCCACGAACCCAGTAGTGATCCAATAATAGTGGACATAATACCTAAGATAACTTCAACACATTGCAGTGTGAAGTTGCTGGTAAATTCTAGGTGCACGATTAACTAATAACAGAGTTTTCAGAAATAAGCGTGGCAAGGTTCGTCTGGAAGTCGAAGTTTATGCAGGGTAAGATACAATCCGTGCCTTGGGAGCATTTCCATAATTCGATTAGCCTTCCGCGGAAGGCGGCCAGCTTCGTGACGGCAAATGGCCGCGAACCATGATTACGGCATATCACGGTATTATTCTGCCCCGCGAGAGATGCATTACCCGCCGCATATCTGGATGCATTAGCGACGTAATGGACAGCCGGCTGCAGCAGCCGCAGGAGGCGGCCTGCCACCCACTCGTGCCCGGCCGTTCCTCTCCGCCGAGTGGAGATAACGCAATAATGGCGGTCGCTTGAGCGGCCCCGGGCATCGATCGGCGGACCGCTAATTGGCAGACCTGCAATTATTACGAAAATGTTCTCCCACGGCGCTTAGCTGCCTCCCACGCCCGTATGTTTCACTTAGTCGCCTACCACAGTTGGTTGTATTAAATTTTTCTCGCTGTGGTCTGAGATCTCATGAAATGCTCTCCTCTTCTCACGTACAGTGAATGCCTCCTTGGATACTGCACTATACTCAAAACTAGAACTGTCATCCCTGTTGATCTCCCTCTAATTTCCAATCAGTGCTCGCTGCCTACCTCAACATCTACATCTACATGGGTACTCTGGAGATCACATTCAAGTGCCTGCCAGAGGGTTCATCGAACCACCTTCACAATTCCCTATTATTCCAATCTCGTATAGCGCGCGGAATGAATGAACACCTTGTAAGGAGGCTGTTTAGGTTTTTATGTTGGTAACACCACGTAGCACTCTGTATGAAAATCACTGACTATGCTGTGTGCAGTGTGTCGCTGATTTGCATTGTTGGAATAATTGCAACTGTTGTGTTGGGCAGTTGGATGTGGACAGCGCGTAGCGTTGCGCAGTTGGAGGTGAGCTGCCAGCAGTGGTGGATGTGGGGAGTGAGATGGCGGAGTTTTGAGAGCGGACGATCTGGACGTGTGTCCGCCAGAAAGAGTAAATTTGTAATACTGATATTTAGAACCGATATATATATTATGACTTTTGAACACTATTAAGTTAAATACATTGTTTGTTCTCTGTCAAAATCTTTCATTTGCTAACTATGCCTACCTGTAGTTAGTGCCTTCAGTAGTTAGAAGCTTTTATTTAGCTGGCAGTATTGGCGCTCGCTGTATTGCAGTAGTTCGAGTAAGGAAGATTTTTGTGAGGCAAGTGATTCATGAAAGGTATAGGTTATTGTTAGTCAGGGTCATTCTTTAGTAGTGATTATTGTAAGTCAGATTGCGTTGGGCTAAAAATATTGTTTTTCAGTTTAGTGTTGATCAGAATAAGTAAAGAGAGAAATGTATGAGTATGTTCAGTTCTGCTCAGCTGTTTGAAAATCAAATAACGTAAAAGGTTTATCAGCACAGTAAAAAAATGGCTCCGAGCACTATGGGACTTAAATTCTGAGGTCATCAGTCCCCTAGAACTTAGAACTACTTAAACCTAACTAACCAAAGGATATCACACACATCCATTCCCGAAGCAGTATTCGAACCTGCGACCGTAGCGTTAGCGCGGTTCCAGACTGTAGTGGCTAGAACCTCACGGCCACCCCGGCCGGCTATCAGCACAGTAATTCATTAATTTTCCAAAGAGGATGTTTCAACATATATCTTTCGTATGAGCTCTGATTTCCCTTATTTTATAGTGGTCATCGTTCCCCCATATGTAGGTCAGTGTCAACAAAATGTTTTCGCATTCGGAGGAGAAAGTTGGTGACTGCAATTTCGTGAGGAGATTCCGACGCAAAGAAAAACGCCTTTCTTTTAATGATTTCCAGCGCAATTCCTGTATCATTTCTGTGACACTCTCTCCCATATTTCGCGATAATACAAAAAGTGCTGCCTTTCTTTGAACTTTTTCAATGTACTCCGTCAGTCCTACCTGGTAAGGATCCCACACCGCGCAGCAGTATTCTAAAAGAGGACGAACAAGCGTAGTGTAGGCAGTCTCCTTAGTAGGTCTGTTGCATTTTCTAAGTGTCCTGCCAATAAAACGCAGTCTTTGTTTAGCCTTCCCCTACAACATTTTCTGTGCGTTCCTTCCAAATTAAGTTGTTCGTAATTGTAATACCTAGGTATTTAGTTGAATTTATGGCTTTTAGATTAGACTGATTTATCGTGTAACCGAAATTTAACGAGTTCCTTTTAGCACTCACGTGGATGACCTCACACTTTCCGTTATTTAGGGTCAACTGCTACTTTTCGCACCATTCAGATATCATGGAGTTTGTTTTGATCTTCTGATGACTTTATTTGTCGATAAACGACAGCCTCATCTGCAAACAACCGACGTCGGCTGCTCAGATTGTCTCCAAAATCGTTTATACAGATAAGGAACCGTAAAGGCCCTATACTACTACCTTGGTGAACGCCAGAAATCACTTCTGTTTTACTCGATGACTTTCCGTCAATTACCACGAACTGTGACCTCTCTGAAAGGAAATCACAAATCCAGTCACATAACTGAGACGATATTCCATAAGCACGCAATTTCACTACTACCCGCAACTATATCGCCTCATTCCACCAACCCTTTATCCACATACTTTCCGTATTCATTCTCAACGAAACTTCAACGAATCTCTTCTCCAACCCTTTACACTTCCCCACAAATCACACACACCACATAAGGGCACCCTCTTCCTATTTCCCCTTTCCCATTCTTTCCTCTTCGTAATTCGGGCTTCCATAGACTCCGAGCTACTACTCTTCACACCTGCGCAGACTACCCATTTGACTCCGATGCTTACACTCATGCTGTACTATCCTACAAATCACGTAACATTTCTCGTGTCAAGAACAAAATTCCAATAGACTTGGCTCCAGAATATACAGCAACGGCAAAAAATTGCAACATCAGATGGTAATGGAAATGCCGTGTGGCCAGGGCGTCCCGTCGGGTACATCGATCGCCTGGTGCAAGTCTTTAGAGTTGACGCCACTTCGGCGACTTGCGTGTCGATGGTGATGAAATGATTATGATAAGAACAACACAACATCCAGTCCCAGAGCGGAGAAAATCTCCAACCCAGCAGGTAATCGAACCCTGGCCGTTAGGTTTGACATTCCGTCGTGGTGACTACTCAGCTACCAGGGGCTGACTTCGAACGGCGATTGATGTAGAGTAATGAAATTTCGGGAATACGTTTATTTAGGTAACTTATTTAAGTGAATAACATTGCTGGATCACAGGTTAGTTGAAGCACGAGATAAGCCATTGAAGATGTCGATTGCTGGTACATTAATAACCGGGTGAAACTGCCAGAACGTTGTATGCAAGTACTCAAACGTTCATGCATTGTGTACAGGTGCCAAATGTCAGTTTGTGGGATGGAGTTCCATGCCTGTTACACTTCATTGGTCAATACAGGGAGGGTTTATGCAGCTTGTGGATGACGCTGGAGTTGTCGTCCGGTGATTTCCATATATGTTCGGATGAAAGCAGGTCTGGTGATCGACCAGGCCAAGGCAACCTGTCGACACCATGTAGAGCTTGTTACGACAGAGGTATGTGGGCGAACGTAATCCCGCTGAAAAGCATCCCCTGCAATGCTGTTCATCAATGGCAGCACTACAGGTCGAATCACCTGACTGACTTACAAATCTGCAGTCAGGGTGCGTGGAATAACAATGACCGTGCTCCTGATGTCTTACGAAATCGTGTCCCAGACCATAACTCCAGGTGCAGGTCCATTGTTTCTAGCACGCTGGCAGGTTGGTTGCAGACACCCGGCCTGCCTCTAAACTACGAGGGTGAGACAAATGAAAACCTCAAATATTTTTTAAATATTACTTATTATGCAGAAGTGGTACAAAGCTGTATCACTTTTCAACATAATCTCCCCCACGCTCAATGCATGTCCTCCAGCGCTTTCAAAGTGCATAAATTCCTTTAGAAAAATGTTTTTCGTAGTCCGCGAACCACTCATGCACCACGTGGCATACCTCTTCATCAGAACGAAACTTCTTTCCTTCCATTACGTCTTTGAGTGGTTCAAACATATGGAAATCACTTGGGGCAAGGTCTGGTGAATATGGTGGATGAGGAAGACACTCAAAATGCAGCTCTGTGATTGTTGCAACTGTTGTACGGGCAGTGTGGGGCCTGGCATTCTCACGTTGCAAAAGGACACCTGCTGACAGCAATCCACGACGCTTTGATTTCGCTGCAGGCCGCAGATGATTTTTTTAGGAGATCTGTGTATGATGCACTGGTGACAGTGGTCCCTCTAGGCATGTAATGCTCCAAAATGACGCATTTTTCGTCCCAAAGGAGAGTCAGCATAACCTTCCCTGCTGATGGTTCTGTTCGAAACTTCTTTGGTTTTGGTGATGAGGAATGGAGCCATTCCTTGCTCACTCTCTTCGTTTCCGGTTGGTGGAAGTGAACCCAGGTTTCGTCCCCAGTAACGATTCTTGTAAGGAAGCCATCACCTTCTCGTTCAAAGCACCGAAGAAGTTCTTCACAAGCATCAACACGTCGTTCTCTCATTTCAGGAGTCAGCTCCCGTGGCACTCATCTTGCAGACACTTTGTGAAACTGGAGCATATCATGCACACTGTGGTGTGCTGACCCATGACTAATCTGTAAACATGCTGCAGTGTTGTTCGGTGTCACTCGGCGGTTTTCTTTCACTATGGCTTAAACTGCTGCAATGTTCTGTGGAGTCGCAACTCGTTGTCCCTGTCCTGGACGAGGAGCATCTTCCACTGAAGTCACACCATTTACGAACTTCCTTCTCAATTCGTAGACTTCCTGCTGTGGCAAACATGCATCACCGTACTGAACCTTCACTCGTCGATGAATTTCAATAGGTTTCCCACCTTCACTAAGCAAAAACTGAATAACAGATCGCTGTTCTTCCCTGGCGCAAATCGCAAGTGGGGCGGCCATCTTCATGCTGATACTGCGATGGTATGTGCGCATCTGCACTATGCTGCCACTTACAGGCCATTCTACACGCTGTTTGTAGTACGCTTACCAACTTACAGGATAACGGCGCGAAATTTCGATTTGTTATTACTAATTAAAGGTTTTCATTTGAATCACCCTCGTACATAGTACTGTCGCTGCCACCGAGGCGGCACCAGCTTTCATCAAAAAACACAACAGTCCTCCATTCAGCCCTACAATAAGCTCTCACTTGACACCGCTGAAGTCTCAAATGAGTTGATTTGGGGTCAGTGGAACGGGTAACACCAAAAATGCGGGTAAAATACCTTCTGCACTGTCCAAAATTTTCGCCTTGTAGTATCAGTTGATACATTGTACTGTACTTCTGATTTCCGGCCCCGGTGGCCGTGCGGTTCTAGGCGCTTCAGTCCGGAACCGCGTGACTGCTACGGTCGCAGGTTCGAATCCTGCCTCGGGCATGGATGTGTTTGATGTGCTTAGGTTAGTTAGGTTTAAGTAGTTCTAAGTTGTAGGGGACTGATGACCTAAGATGTTAAGTCCCATAGTGCTCAGAGCTATTTCAACCATTTTGTACTTCTGATTCTGAACCAGTAAGCTCTATTACAGAAACTATTTTTAATACGTAATCGATGACTAACTTGAATAATAACCTGCAGTAGTTAAAACCTGTAGGGCTCCTGAGATGCATTGACATTATAACCAAGCAGGATCCTTTTTCTTTCCACACAATCACCGAGTGTCGTAAATATACGAAAATGATTAACTATTTACTGCCAGTTGTGTCTGTGTGCTCCAGGTTAAATTTTCTGCCTCGGTAACTCTTCATTCTTGTACTGCATTACTGAGGCTTAACTAATTTGCAGTTTTGAATGTTAACTTCATTCACTAAACGTGACGCAGAATTTCACTGGAAAAACTAATAACTAAAGGTACGGCACAAATTAATAGTGCTAAGTATCATTTATTCTATATTTAGCTTAGCGAGTGGCTTCTACTGGCCTGATAAGTATTTCCTTGTTGTTATTTTAAAAGTAAAATCAGTTGGTCACTTGCTTAAAGTAAATTTAGTTTAGTCTTTCGATGATCAAAAGTGAATTGCTTGCCTTCATCTAAACTATGCATTACGTTAACAGAGGTAACGGAAAGTAATTTTTTTTACATAACCAAGTTTTAGCTACATTTATTTAACCACTAACCCCATTTAACTTTACTTTCAAAATTTAGTATATTAGAACAAGTTACTGCAAAATCAATGCTTTCTAATTCATTTATTTTATAGTGAACTGTTGTGTTGTGGAAAACCGTGACAACCGTTTGTTGCCACGCCAGTGACTATTTTCTTAAATTTCTTTGCCATTATGCCGTCCGCGGTGGCCGTGCGGTTCTAGCGCTGCAGTCCGGAACCGCGGGGCTGCTACGGTCGCAGGTTCGAATCCTGCCTCGGGCATGGATGTGTGTGATGTCCTTAGGTCAGTTAGGTTTAAGTAGTTCTAAGTTCTGGGGGACTGATGACCTAAGATGTTAAGTCCCATAGTGCTCAGAGCCATTTGAACCATTTTTGTCATTATCTTTCTTAAGATTCTGGACACTCATGTCATGGCGGGCTGGAAACGGTTTAATAATCCCCTATTTAGATAACCAGTGTTTTCTTTGTATTACCAGTATTTTTTTATTAAAGATTACGTGGTACCATTTATCTCCCTGTGTAGTTCGTGAACGGCTAAAGTATATTCCACCCATTTCGAAATTATCATCAGTACTTAGATTAGGTTCAGAAAGGATTCTTGCTTCACAAGGGTCTGTTTCACACTTTCCTACCACTAACCGGTGTTATTTTCCTTCGGTAACGACAAACTTATTCATTGTAAAATTTCCTTAGGTTTATGCAGACCCGGGCAGTTATATCGCAATCCAATAGGCCGATGAGGAAGGGGATGTAGAAACACACCTTACAACATTCGTTTATGGCGCACGACTCCTTCATGTTCTGCGATTTTTTCGGTTACTACATAATGGGGCAAATGATAGCTAACAATAACAGTTTATAAAATGTCGCGTCTGTCGACATACAGAACAATGGCTATAAAGTTAACTTGCGAAAATAACTGCCGAATAAACAACCAGAAGAAAACTCTGATTTAATTACGTCGATTTACAATGTTGTTGTTGTGGTCTTCAGTCCTGAGACTGATTTGATGCAGATCTCCATGCTACTCTATCGTTTCCAAGCTTCTTCATCTCCCAGTACCTACCTCAACCTACATCCTTCTGAATCTGCTTAGTGTATTCATCTCTTGGTCGCCCCTAAATCAAATGGCTCTGAGCACTATGAGACTTAACATCTTAGGTCATCAGTCCCCTAGAACTTAAAACTACCTAAACCTAACTAACCTAAGGACACCACACACATCCATGCCCGAGGCAGGATTCGAACCTACAACCGTAGCAGTCCCGCGGTTCCGAACTGTAGCTCCTAGAACGGCACGGCCACCGCGGCCGGCTCCTGGTCTCCCTCTACGATTTTTACCCTTCACGGTGCCCTCCAATACTAAGTTGGTGATCCCTTGATGCCTCAGAACATGTTCTACCAACCGATCCCTTCTTCTAGTCAAGTTGTGCCACAAACTCCTCTTTTCCCCAATCTTTTCAATGCCTCCTAATTAGTTGTGTGATATACCCATCTAATTTTTAGCATTCTTCTGTGGCACCACATTTCGAAAGCTTCTATTCTCTTCTTGTCCAGACTATTAATCGTCCATGTTTTTCTTCCATACATGGCTACACTCCATACAAATGCTTTCAGAAACGACTTCCTGACACTTAAATCTATACTCGATGTTAATAAATTTCTCTTCTTCAGAAATGTTTTCCTTGCCATTGCTACATTTTATATCCTCCCTACTTCGGCCATCATCAGCTATTTTGCTCCCCAAACAGCTAAATTCCTTTACTACATTAAGTGTGTCATTTCCTAATTTAATCCCCTCAGCATCAGCCGACTTAATTCGACTACATTCCATTATCCTCGATTTGCTTTTGTCGATGTTCATCTTATATCCTCCTTTCAAGACTTTGTCCGTTCCGTTCAACGATTTACAACAGCACTTAGCAAAATGTATATACTAATCAAAAGAAATAGTATGTTAAATTTATTTTTATACCGGCGATGCCTACAGTACTACTGCATAGCTTGAGATACATACTTCCGATGAGTGCTACAACCTAAGTCAGTCGCCATCAACATTCTGTGTTATGGATTACGGTATCAGGTAACCCTCAGAACTAAGTGGCTACCGATGTCCCATTGTTGTCTTGTGAGGTACACGGACGGCAGTTGTTAGTTGTGGATGTTATAGTCAGCCAAGCATATGCAACGGGACATCTTAATACAGTGTAATTTGCAAGGGTAATATGTTTGATCCAAGAAGGATGGACCTTTCGTCGTTTTGCTGCAGACGCCACTGTCTCTCCATCAGTCATCCATAGATTGTAGACACGTGTTGGGTTTTGCACAAGGCGGACTGGACACTGTCACCGACGCGTTGAAACTGCAAGTGAAGACCGATATCTCGGCGTCTGTGCTGTGGCGTCGTATGGCTACCGCCAGGGTACTGTAAGCCGATCTCAGAAGAACCACTGGAATCGCTGTGCCTGGTCGCCCTGCAAGGAACAGGTTAGAAGAAAGGTCCTCACGATCCAGACGCCCTGATCGAGTACCTCATTTGCAACATCTCTCATTTCGTCTTCAGTTCTTCCGTTGCCATGTCAACTGAAAACACCGTACCAGCGAAACGTGTTATCCACAGAAGAGCCCACATTTCCTCTGTCTCAAGACAATTTCTGTGCTCGTGTGCGGAGACGCCGTGGTGGGCGGTACCTGCGTAATGGTATCCAGGACATTGTCAAATGGTCACGCGGAGTGGCCTTGCGGTTAGAGACGCACTGTTACTGTTTGTGTGGCCCCTCCCGTCGGCGGTTCGAGTTCTCCCTCGGGCATGGGTGTCTGTGTGGTGTCACCGCCAGACACCACACTTGCTAGGTGGTAGCTTAAATCGGCCGCGGTCCATTTAGTACATGTCGGACCCGCGTGTCGCCACTGTGAGATCGCAGACCGGGCGCCACCACAAGGCAGGTCGCGAGATACGGAAGAGCACTCGCCCCAGTTGTACGACGATTTTGCTAGCGACTACACTGACGAAGCCTTTCTCTCATTTGCCGAGAGACAGTTGGAATAGCCTTCAGCTAAGTCCATGACTACGACCTAGCAAGGCTCCATTAACCGTATCTGAAGATAGTCTTATTTGTATTATCAAGAGCGATGTACCACCAGGATGGAATAAAGTTAAGTATTCGAGGAGCTGCATACTTTTCTTATTAGCATTCAATACTTATCCTGTTCCAGCATTCACGCCCGTCTGCGTTAGATAGCGTGCATTTCGGCCTCCTCTATCTACAAGGTGTTGGCACATTTGCCAACACATCATTGGCGACGAGGGAAACGTGTTCTTTCTAATTGCTTACATTTGCTTGTGTCATGGCTTCGCCACAATCTCCAGATGTACTGTCCGAATTTTATCGCTTGCAGAATCAGCAGACGCAGGCGTTATTGGATGCCCTTGGACAGCTCGTCCAGGGTCAACGTGCACTGCGCACCGATGCGGCCGCCGCCGCTTCACCGCTACCGCAGCCACAACATGCAGTTGCACCGCCGTTTCGCAACTTTAATGAGGCCCTCGAGACATGGAGTGAGTGGTCACGCCAGTTTGGATTTCATCTCGCCGCCTACGGAATTCAAGGTAACGTGCGGCAGCCTCATTTATTGTCGTGTGTCGGCGTGCAAACGTACCGTGTGATAGTGAAATTGTTTCCCCGACGCGACGTAGCAACTCTGTCCTACGAAGAAATTTTGTCGGCATTGGACGCCTATTTCAAAGAAACAGTTAATGTAGTTGCAAAGAGGTATACTTTCTTTCGTACAAAACGTACGGCCGGTCAAACTAATAGGGAGTGGGTTGCAACTTTGCAAGGCCTTACTAGGGATTGTGCGTTTGAATGTGACTGTGGCCTTCCTTATTCAGATACTATGGTGCGTGATGCAATTGCACAGAACGTTTCTGATGTTCGCCTACGGGAACAGATATTGAAACTAGTCAATCCCTCCCTTCAACAAGTGATAGACATATTGGATAGACAGGACACGCTTGACATTGCTCAGGAATTATTTGCAACTTCGCCAGCCATGTGTAACATTAACCAGCCCGCAGGGCGCGCTGCGCGGCCCGGTCAACTGCCCTCGCGCACGTCCGCACAGCTGCTGCCACGCTCTAAACCAGGTGGGCCACGCCAGCACACAAATGCAGTGAAATCATGCCCGCGGTGTGCTACTAGACATTCGCGTGAACATTGCCCGTCACGCCAAGCTCTTTGCTTTTTCTGTTATAAGAAAGGACATGTTCAAAGTGTTTGCCAGAAAAAGCTCCGATCAGACAATCACAACCATTCCAGGCCCTTTGCTTCTCGCCGGAATCGAACCAAGGACACTCAGGCTCGTGGACCTTCGCCCATGGACATTCATGTAGTTAATTCCACTTCGTCCAGTGCCACTGTCTCTAACAGTGACTGTGTTCGTCCCACAAAAAGTGTGCGTCGACGTCGCCGGAAATCACGTCAATTAGCAAGTGATGCTGTACCTGTATCAGTTCAAATTGCACGAGACAGTCGCTCTGGTCGTCGGCAGGACAATAGACTTTTTGTAGATTTGGACTTTAATGGCACGGTCATACCATTCCAGCTCGATACCGGAGCTGCAGTTTCATCGCTCAATCGCGACACGTACAAACAACTGGGCAAACCTCCGTTGCGTTCCGCAAATGTTAAGTTAACTACATATTCAGGACAGAAAATTCCTGTGTTAGGACAGTGCAGCCTTCTTGCAACATACAAGGGACAAACAAACTTGTGTCATTTTACGTTCTTCGTTCTTCTACTGCAGTGAACTTGTTTGGTTTAGATTTATTTCAGTTGTTTAACATGTTTATAGTCAATCAGGTCCTATCAGTGAATCAGACTGTGCCTTCAGACAGTGTTTCTAGTCTATGTGAAGAATTTGCAGACATTTTTGCACCGGGCTTAGGTTGCGCTAAAAACTATGAAGCACATTTGGAACTGAAAGTAAACGCGCAACCGAAATTTTTCCGAGCTCGCAATGTTCCCCATGCATTGCGTGATGAGGTCGCAGGAACATTAAACGATTTAACATCACAAGGTGTGAGTGAATGTGCGCAATGCCTCTTCCATTTCAGCTCCGCTTCATCGCTTACGCCGTACAGGTGTTCCGTTTGTCTGGACGACGGCATGCGAACGCGCCTTTCGCCAGTTGAAATCAGCGTTGCTTTCAAATACTTGCCTTACGCCATTCGATCCCCAGAAACCCCTTTTGTTGATGGTGGATGCATCGGATTTTGGGATCGGTGCTGTGCTTGCGCACAAAGATGGATCGCATGATCGCCCTATTGCCTTTGCGTCCAAATTGCTCACGTCTGCGCAAAGAAATTATTCACAGATAGAGAAAGAAGCTTTGGCTCTCGTGTTTGGTGTTACTAAGTTCCATGATTTCTTGTATGGTCGTCACTTTACCATCATCACAGACCACAAACCTTTGACGTCGCTTTTTCATCCGAACAAGCCTGTACCTCCGCGTACAGCGCAGAAATTCATTCGCTGGTCTATTTTCCTCTCGCAGTACCGCTACGATATCTTGTATCGGTCCACTGCTAAGCACGGCAACGCTGATGCGTTGTCCCGTTTGCCTGTTGCTGAGGATAAAGCATTCGATTCTTCCGAACTTGCTTGCATGTTCATTGATTCGGAAACCGATGACGTGGTCGACTCGTTTCCGATTGATTTTCGTCGTGTAGCTACAGCCACAGCTGCTGACCCTGTCCTTGCTACCGTTTTGCGTTTTGTTACTACGCAATGGCCTTTGTCAAAGTCTCGGATCGAGGATCCGTTGGTTCGCCGATTTTTTTGCTCATAAGGAGAGACTTTTTGTACAACGTGGTGTTTTGTTGTTGCGTTATGATAATGATCAGTCCAGAGTCGTGGTCCCACGTTCGTTACAGTCCTCTGTCTTACGGCTTCTTCACCAAGGACATTGGGGTATCGTGCGAACGAAACAACTTGCTCGTCAGCACTGTACTTGGTTCGGAATCGATGCTGCGATTACGAATATGTGTTCTTCTTGCATGGCGTGTGCCGAACAACAATCCGCACCGCCGCGGAAAGTCTTTGCATGGCCAAAAGCCACTTCTCCTTGGCAACGCTTGCACATCGATTTTGCTGGTCCATCTGGAATGGTCGATGGTTGGTTCTGGTAGATGCCTTCAGTAATTTTCCTTTTGTTGTCCGGATGCCTTCCACGACGTCCTCTGCCACCATCCAAGCGTTGTCTGCTATCTTTTGCATTGAAGGTCTTCCGCAGACTATTGTTTCCGACAATGGCCCACAATTCATGTCCGCAGAATTTCAGTCATTCTGCAAGGCCAATGGTATTCAACATCTGACATCCGCGCCGTTTTCGCCTGTCAAACGGTGCCACTGAACGATTGGTCCGGACTTTCAAGTCACAGATGTTGACGTTGAAAAGAGTCGCATTCTCGGGAGGACGCGTTGTTGCTCTTTTTGTCATCGTATCGCTCTCAGCCCCGAGATGGTCGCTCGCCGGCTGAGTTGCTCCACGGTCGTCCTCATCGAACCTTGATGTCTTTGCTGCATCCGCCGCATAAGTTTCCTGTACAGCGGCAGACTCCTGCTTTTGCTCCAGGCGACGTTGTATTCTATCACAACTATCGAGGTTCACGGCGTTGGCTCGCAGGGCGCATTCTTCGCTGCCTCGGCCGCGCGATGTATTAGGTTTTGGGGGCCTCTGGTGAGGTGCGTCGGCATCTCAATCAGCTGCGCCTCTGTCGTCGCACGGGTTCTGCCGCTCCCCGTCTGCTTTCAGCGACGGTGCCGTCCGGTCAGCGCCCTGGGGACCCATCTACTGGCTCGCCTCATCCCCAGGTGTTACCGACGATGCTTTCCATTTTGCCCCACGGCGACGCGCCGCCGCCGCCGCCGCCTGTTCTCCCGCCGGCGCCGCCCGCAGTGGACGCTTCGCTGCAGCCGCCAAGCGCCTCCCTGGGTCACGCGCCGCCGATCGCTTCCCGTGACCAGTTGTCCTCCGCCATGGAACTCTTGCCCGCTCCGGACCACATGACGTCATCGCGCGTCGGGTACCCCGACGCAATGGAGGTCGACCCTTCGGCCCCTCCTGTCTCTTTACGGGCGCATACACCGCATGTTGACGTGCACCCTGGACTAGGTTTTCAGGCGTTTCCTAGCTCCCCTCGGACCGAATGGCTGGGTGCGGGTGGCACAGCCTCGCCTGTTGTTAGGCTCCCCACCTCATCGCATACGTCAACATGGGGTCCTCCCCACGGCGGGCGGAAGCCTTATAACACGACCGTTCGCCGATTTGCGTGGGAGGAATGTGGTGTCACCGCCAGACACCACACTTGCTAGGTGGTAGCTTAAATCGGCCGCGGTCCATTTAGTACATGTCGGACCCGTGTGTCGCCACTGTGAGATCGCAGACCGAGCGCCACCAGAAGGCAGGTCTCGAGATACGGACGAGCACTCGCGCCAGTTGTACGGACGACATTGCTAGCGACAATACGGACGAAGCCTCCCTCTCACTTGCCGAGAGACAGAATAGCCTTCAGCTAAGTCCATGGCTACGACCTAGCAAGGCGCCATTAACCGTATCTGAAGATAGTCTTATTTGTATTATCAAGAGCGATGTACCACCAGGATGGAATAAAGTTAAGTATTCGAGGAGCTGCATACTTTTCTTATTAGCATTCAATACTTATCCTGTTCCAGAATTCACGCCCGTCTGCGTTAGATAGCGTGTATTTTGGCCTCCTCTATCTACAAGGTGTTTGCACATTTGCCAACATATCAGTCAGTGTGTTGTTCTTAGCATAAGTTAGTTTAAGTAGTGTGTAAGTCTATGGACCGATGACCTCAGCAGTTGAATCCTTTAGGAATTCACACACATCTGAACATTGTCAGATTGAAGTTGATAGGAGGCGTAAGTATAGACAGCTGCAGGATCTTGCCATTGTCAACGGTAGGTCAAGTAGAGTATATGTGGGACAGACATGTTCGTGGTCGTCCTGTTCCATCAAGAAATCTGGAGGGCTATCATAGAAGAAAAGCATCGGATACCGCAGGGTGACATCTGCATACTCATACGGAACATACGGAACTGTTAATTGCTAACGGAGGGTGTACACGTTATTGAAGTTCTCAAACTCCAACGAAAAGCACCCAGAATGCTGGGATGAATCATTTTTTCCGCCTTGCTTACTACATATGCCTAAAATTTCAATTCTTTTATGTAAAGGAACGAGGATATAATGATGTCGTCTTGTGTACTTAATTTGTGAAACATGAAGGTGTCATTCGGGAAGGTACCTAATCCACTATTACTATTCAGTAGAGAATGGCAGACGCCAAAATTCATGTTCCCATAACTGTTTTGAACAGTGTAGATCTACGACCACTTTCATCACCAACTGGTCACAAATGTTCAAATGTGCGTGAAATATTATGGGGCGTAACTGCTAAGGTCATCAGTCACTAAGCTTACACACTACTTAACGTAAATTACCCTAAGGACAAACACACACACACATGCCCGAGGGAGGACTCGAACCTCCGCCGGGACCAGCCGCACAGTCCATGACTGCAGTGCACTAGACCGAACTGGTCACGGAAGCGAGGTTACTATGAAACACACAGGACTGCCCTCGCAAATTTCTCAGTACAGTTTCCTATATACGTCACGCTCTCAGCATTATAATAACAAGATCGTCGTCTGTACAACAGCACATACAAAATAAGTCATTCAAATAACAGAATCAATTTAGCTCTCACTTAGATAAAACATCCACAAGCCCCACAATCCACCACAAACAACCATAACCACTAAATTGTACCGACGGACTGTCCGTGAGTAATGTAATTACCCACTAGAGCGAATGCACAGCCTGAACTCTTCACTGTACACTTTGTTGCATACCAATGTATTACTTCAGTCTGGAACCGAGCGACCGCTACGTTCGCAGGTTCGAACCCTGCCTCGGGCTTGGATGTGAGTGATGTCCTTAGGTTAGTTAGGTTTAAGTAGTTCTAAGTTCTAGAGGCTGATGACCTCAGATGTTAAGTCCCATAGTGCTCAGAGCCATTTGAACCATGTTTGAACCAATGTATTGTTGTATGTCACTGAAGGGCCCACTTAGAGCTTCACTTGTAATATGGAATCCCCCTAGTCTGCATTTCCGCTGGAATTTTCATCCTCTCACCAAGAGAAGTCGCCAACCTCCCTACTGACTGGATGATTTGTGTCTACACACTGGCCACGCACTGCGGCGACCGTCAGTGAGGTCCTGTAGACACTCGTTGGCGTACCAGCTTAGAGAGGACTGCCCATTCTTGGTTCTTCATCAGCTCAGTGACTCGAACTAATCCGTGAGCAGCCCCTGGACTCCGTGGAGCTGGGGATCTTGCCAGCCACGGAAATACGTCAACATTATGCAGACAGTTCATACACACACGCCCCACATGCACAGTAATGCAGAGTAATGCACAGTAATGTTAGATGACAGCTAACACATGGGGCTGTTGAAAGTCCGTCGTGCCATTAGAGATCCCTTTGTCACAACTTGCCATGCTCTGAAGTCATACTCTATGGCTCCCACCAACTTGACACCAAAAATAAACTCGGTACGCCTCTACAGATAAATGTAAAAATGATACGTCTCCCTTGAGTCACATACAAGTAGTTAGAAAATGTAACAAACAGAAGCCAGAAACAAATGGTTCAAATGGCTCTGAGCACTATGGGACTTATCATCTCAGGTCATCAGTCTCCTAGACTTAGAACTACTTAAACCTAACAAACCTAAGGACATCACACACATCCACGCCCGAGGTAGGATTCGAACCTGCGACCGTAGCGGTCGCCCGGTTCCAGACTAAAGCGCCTAGAACCGCTCGGCCACCAGTGGCCGGCTAACCAGAGACAATAAGATTTTCTAGAAAGTACTCGAAGTGCAAAAGCAGTGCCTTGGACGTTGGTCGGCAGTGTTAAGTGGACTCACGAGGCATCACGTAAGCGCACATGGAGAAGCCGCGAGGCTTGGCAAGGCATTGGTGAGCACCATAATGATCACATACGAGGCCCCAGAGAGCGGTGGCCGGAAGCAGCTGTGCGGAAGGGATGACGCAGCCTGCCAGCAGCACGACCGGCAGAGAGTTCGGTACAGACTGCAATCCAGGAGGAACGTCCGTATAGGTCATGCCCGAGGCCTGGACTCATAGCATACGCTCTGCTCGCGCTCTTGCTTAGCCGCATACCTCCCTCCATACGATTTAACAATCGGGATTAGTGTACTTTCTTGAAAGTCATTATCCAATTCTTACTCAGATGAGCGATTAAAGATTGTAGTTATTCAAGTCTTGTCTTCGCTGGATTGTTCTCCGACCGAGTTCAATAACTCTTTCAGGGCTGCAGTTAGCCATCTCCACATTAGCTGAGTGGACAGACATTCTCCAGTCTCCAGTGCCACTGAGTGTCTATACCGCTCGCCGGCGGGACCCTCCGATCAGTTATGTGGCATGACACAGTATATAGTAGGCTGTCCATTCCTTGTTTTCGCATGTCGTGCAGATATGAAGGTTTTGCGATGAGCTTGGTGAACAATATGACGATGCTCCGTTATGGTTGTTGGATGCTCACCACGAAGTTGGACTATGAGTGCTCCTGCCTTCTCTTTCTATGCAGTCCATGGTCAGGCTGAATGTACGCCCTCGGAACTTCTAACTTAGAAAATGAAATGATGGCCTCACCTATGTGCCCTCAGACTCAGTGTTGATATATTAATAGGTTTTGGCTGGTTTCGTTGTCTAGGGGCTGGGATACGTATTTGCCGCATTACAGGCCAAATGCTGTTGAGTCTATAGTATACAAAATGAATATACACATGAATCGAATGGTCTAAGTTCCTATTACTCGGCAATTGCGAATTTTGAATGTTATATAGAAATTCTTAAATGAATGATTGCAGTTAAGTAAATTCATGAGGTAATATTTTAACGACTTTAAATGATGGGTATGATAGCAGAAGTACCTTTAAGAATGCCCTTTATTACTGTAAAACTCTTATTAGTGTTGCTGGTCCGCAATTAAACAAAATATGAGTTGAATTACAGGGAAAGAATAGATTTCTACTGCACGTAATTAGTTATGAACAACAGCATAGCTCGCGAGATATTCACTTCTAAACGCATACTACGTCTTCGCTGCAGAAGCCACGGAAATCTCACAAGTGCACAGGTCGGCACTACGAAATATTTGTCTTCTGCCACCACACGCAAACGGCTCCACTCTCCCAGTCTTTCCTGCGACCGTGCGTCCGTCGCGCCATACTGTCTAGGACTCTCTCCTGTCCTTTCCCGTACTGTCGCTCACGCCGCACTCCATACAGTCTCTCCACGTGTCTCTTTTTGGAATGATCGCTGTGATTGGCTAGAGCGCTCCCGCCCTGTCTCCAAGCCAATGCACCCTCACAAACATAATGAAACACATTCGAAATTCTGGATTTCTATTTAAACAACTTGAAATTAAACAAATATTCCTACGGATGGACCAAAAACATGCTCTAACAGACATTAAATACATAAACAAATTACATAAACTTATATCAAAGGAATAGAACAGAAGTAAGCCAGTATTCTAATGTCTCTGTGCTTCCTACAACACAGTAAATAATTGACCAATTTCTTCATGAATAGTATATATCGGATATAAACAAAGAGATACATGAATAAATATATTTATAAGCAGGCTGCTACCGTTTTTTCATGTAACTGTGGAGTACTTACGGCCTGACGCCATCGATAGTAAACGGCCAGTTTCACTCATGTACTATTCAAGTTACATGCCTGTAATTTATACCAATTTAGATTTACACTAATAGCATTCCAAAGACACATCGATCATAAAAATCGGATTAACCGGTTAGTTTTTGGAATTCGTTGCTGGGTGTTACTTGTACACTACTGGCCATTAAAATTGCTACACCATGAAGATGACGTGCTACAGACGAGAAATTTAAGCGACAGGAAGAAGATGCTGTGATATGCAAATGATTAGCTTTTACAGAATTCACACAAGGTTGGCGTCGGTGGCGACACCTACAACGCGCTGACATGAGGAAAGTGTCCAACCGATTTCTCATACACAAACAGTAGTTGACCGGCGTTGCGTGGTGAAAAGTTGTTGTGATGCCGCGTGTAAGGAGAAGAAAAGCGTATCATCACGTTTCCGACTTTGATAAAGGTCGGATTGTAGTCTATCGCGATTGCAGTGTATCATATTGTGACATTGCTGCTCGCGTTGGTCGAGATCCAATGACTGTTAGGAGAATATGGAATCGGTGGGTTCAGGAGGGTAATACGGAACGCCGTGCTGGATCACAACGGCGTCGTATCACTAACAGTCGAGATGACAGGCATCTTTTCCGCATGGCTGTAACGGATCGTGCAGTCACGTGTCGATCCCTGAGTCAACAGATGGGGACATTTGCAAGACAAAAACCAACTCTACGAACAGTTCCACGACGTTTGCAGCAGGATGGACTATCAGCTCGGAGACCATGGCTGCGGTTACCCTTGTCAGACAGGAGCGCCTGCGATGGTGTACTCAACGACGAACCTGGCAGCACGAATGGCAAAACGTCATTTTTTCCGATGAATCGAGGTTCTGTTTACAGCATCATGATGGTCTCATACGTGTTTGCCGACACCGCGGTGAACGCACATTTGAAGCGTGTATTCGTCATCGCCATACTGGCGTATCACCCGGCGTGATGGTATGGGGTGCCATTGGTTACACGTCTCGGTCACCTCTTGTTCGCATTGACGGCACTTTGAACAGTGGACATTACATTTCAGGTGTGTTACGACCCGTGGCTCTACCCTTCATTCGATCCCTGCGAAACCCTACATTTCAGCAGGATAATGCACGACCGCTTGTTGCAGTCGGGCCTTTCTGGATACAGAAAATGTTCGGCTGCTGCCCTGGCCAGCACATTCTCCAGATCTCTCACCAATTGAAAACGTCTGGTCAATGGCGGCCGAGCAACTGGCTCGTCACAATACGCCAGTCACTGCTCTTGATGAACTGTGGTATCGTGTTGAAGCAGCATGGGCAGCTGTACCTGTGCACGCCATCCAAGCTCTCTTTGACTCAATGCCCAGGCGTATCAAGGCCGTTATTACGGCCAGAGGTGGTTGTTCTGGGTACTGATTTCTCAGGATCTATGCACCCAAATTGCGTGAAAATGTAATTACATGTGAGTTCTAGTATAATACACTCCTGGAAATGGAAAAAAGAACACATTGACACCGGTGTGTCAGACCCACCATACTTGCTCCGGACACTGCGAGAGGGCTGTACAAGCAATGATCACACGCACGGCACAGCGGACACACCAGGAACCGCGGTGTTGGCCGTCGAATGGCGCTAGCTGCGCAGCATTTGTGCACCGCCGCCGTCAGTGTCAGCCAGTTTGCCGTGGCATACGGAGCTCCATCGCAGTCTTTAACACTGGTAGCATGCCGCGACAGCGTGGACGTGAACCGTATGTGCAGTTGACAATCTGACCTTTATCAAGGAAACGTGGTGGTACGCATTTCTCCTCCTTACACGAGGCATCACAACAACGTTTCACCAGGCAACGCCGGTCAACTGCTGTCCGTGTATGAGAAATCGGTTGGAAACTTTTCTCATGTCAGCACCTTGTAGGTGTCGCCACCGATGCCAACCTTGTGTGAATGCTCTGAAAAGCTAATAATTTGCATATCATAGCATATTCTTCCTGTCGGTTAAATTTCTCGTCTGTAGCACGTCATCTTCGTGGTGTAGCAATTTTAATGGCCAGTAGTGTATTAATGATATTATGAATGCTATGGAAACTCAAATATCCTGCATTCTGAGTTTTACTTCATGATATATTTTTATTGTTTATTATGCATTTAATAATGCAAACATGGAATCTCCAATAAAAATTCAAAAAGTGAAAATTACTAGTATAAGTAATAGTTTTCTTCTCAGAGGTCTTCTCTTCACTCGTTGGAACTTTTTGTAGAGAAATCAAATTAAATTGGATTCTTGCAACAATGACAATCATAAGACGTGTTTCTCTTCTTTTTGGGTCACAGGTGGTGCATGTTTTGTGTTTTTCCAATCGTTCTACAACGACTTCTTCTCGTGGTTCTGCTACACCCAAAACGCGGTGGTGGATATACGATGTTCGGATGCTACGTAGTAGTTGTTGACTCGCTGTGGTGTCACCAACGGGCTTCTAAGCTTATTCAAAGACTTAAAGCGGCTCACCTGAGTAAGGTCTTAGTAGGAATTGTGAAGGAGAAAGGCATTCACCCCACTTACGTCCAACATGAAGAAGAATTGTGCCATTGGAAGAGGCTTCAACGACCAGCGATATTTGTTTCAACTAAATATACACTCCTGGAAATGGAAAAAAGAACACATTGACACCGGTGTGTCAGACCCACCATACTTGCTCCGGACACTGCGAGAGGGCTGTACAAGCAATGATCACACGCACGGCACAGCGGACACACCAGGAACCGCGGTGTTGGCCGTCGAATGGCGCTAGCTGCGCAGCATTTGAGCACCGCCGCCGTCAGTGTCAGCCAGTTTGCCGTGGCATACGGAGCTCCATCGCAGTCTTTAACACTGGTAGCATGCCGCGACAGCGTGGACGTGAACCGTATGTGCAGTTGACGGACTTTGAGCGAGGGCGTATAGTGGGCATGCGGGAGGCCGGGTGGACGTACCGCCGAATTGCTCAACACGTGGGGCGTGAGGTCTCCACAGTACATCGATGTTGTCGCCAGTGGTCGGCGGAAGGTGCACGTGCCCGTCGACCCGGGACCGGACCACAGCGACGCACGGATGCACGCCAAGACCGTAGGATCCTACGCAGTGCCGTAGGGGACCGCACCGCCACTTCCCAGCAAATTAGGGACACTGTTGCTCCTGGGGTATCGGCGAGGACCATTCGCAACCGTCTCCATGAAGCTGGGCTACGGTCCCGCACACCGTTAGGCCGTCTTCCGCTCACGCCCCAACATCGTGCAGCCCGCCTCCAGTGGTGTCGCGACAGGCGTGAATGGAGGGACGAATGGAGACGTGTCGTCTTCAGCGATGAGAGTCGCTTCTGCCTTGGTGCCAATGATGGTCGTATGCGTGTTTGGCGCCGTTCAGGTGAGCGCCACAATCAGGACTGCATACGACCGAGGCACACAGGGCCAACACCCGGCATCATGGTGTGGGGAGCGATCTCTTACACTGGCCGTACACCACTGGTGATCGTCGAGGGGACACTGAATAGTGCACGGTACATCCAAACCGTCATCGAACCCATCGTTCTACCATTCCTAGACCGGCAAGGGAACTTGCTGTTCCAACAGGACAATGCACGTCCGCATGTATCCCGTGCCACCCAACGTGCTCTAGAAGGTGTAAGTCAACTACCCTCGCCAGCAAGATCTCCGGATCTGTCCCCCATTGAGCATGTTTGGGACTGGATGAAGCGTCGTCTCACGCGGTCTGCACGTCCAGCACGAACACTGGTCCAACTGAGGCGCCAGGTGGATATGGCATGGCAAGCCGTTCCACAGGACTACATCCAGCATCTCTACGATCGTCTCCATGGGAGAATAGCAGCCTGCATTGCTGCGAAAGGTGGATATACACTGTACTAGTGCCGACATTGTGCATGCTCTGTTGCCTGTGTCTATGTGCCTGTGGTTCTGTCAGTGTGATCATGTGATGTATCTGACCCCAGGAATGTGTCAATAAAGTTTCCCCTTCCTGGGACAATGAATTCACGGTGTTCTTATTTCAATTTCCAGGAGTGTATATTTGTCCAATGAATACCCTTTTATCATCTGCATTTCTCCTTGGTGTAGCAATTTTAATGGCCAGTGGTGTATAATTTATACAAGTATGGTATGTCACCAGTCTCATGTGTTCTACACACCACCGTTAATAGTCTTTTTGTTGCCACTTCCCGCAATTATTTTAGGAATTCTGATGGAATGTTGTCTATCCCTGCTGCCGTATTTGATCTTAAGTTTTCCAAAGCTCTCTAAAATTCTGATACTAATACAGGATCCCCTATCTCTTCTAAATAGACTCCTGTTTCTTCTATCACATCAGGCAAATGTCACCGCTCGTAGGGTAGGGGCCTTCCGCGCACTCTTTCCACCTATTCGCTGTCACCTCTGCATTTATTAGTGGAATTCGTAATGCACTGTTACCTGGTATGGAGCCCATACTAATGAACAATATTCATGTAATGGTCGAACGAATGTTTTGTAAGCTACCTCACTGTATTTCCAGGATTCTTCCAACGAATCCTAGTCTAGCATCT
Organism: Schistocerca piceifrons; assembly: GCF_021461385.2. NCBI lineage: Eukaryota > Metazoa > Arthropoda > Insecta > Orthoptera > Acrididae > Schistocerca > Schistocerca piceifrons. The sequence goes on along the minus strand of NC_060138.1, from coordinate 1,185,513,109 downwards.
GCCTCCCCTACGATTAGTTCTATGACGTCGTTACACATCAAATCACTCCGTACGCCTATTTCTAGATATTTGACGGCAATAACTACTTACAATGATTGTTCTAAAAGCATGTAAGCACACAGTAATGAGTCATTCTGTCTTTATATTCACAATACGTTACATTCACCCCGTTGAGATTCAATTGCAGCTTCCTGCATGGGGCGCTAGGAAGGCCTGCAGCTGTGGCTGAGCGGTTCTAGGCGCTTCAGTCCAGAACCGCTCTGCTGCTACGGTCGAAGGATCGAATCCTGCCTCTGGCATGGATGTGTGTGATGTTCTTAGGTTAGTTAGTTTTAAGTAGTTCTAAGTGTAGGGGAGTGCTGACCTCCAATGTTAAGTCCCATTTTGCTTAGAGCCATTTGAACCATTTGTAGGCCTGCATTTCGGTACAAATTTCTAGCGCTGAGACTTCTTGTGTACAAAAATATCGTCACCTAAAGGCCTCACGGAACTTCCGACGTCCTCTACTAAGTCTTTTCTATACCCCGTGCAAATTAATGAGCCTATGGCACACTCATGGCGTACGCCCTAAGTTACTTTCACGTCTGGAGACTTCTTTCCGTTGAGAATGGCATAGTATGTTCTGTTACCAGGAAACTTTTCACTGCAACCATATAATTGGTCTGATATTTCGTACTCTCGTATTTTGTTCAATAGTTGACTGTGCGGAACTGTGTCGAACGCCTTACAGAAGTCTAGGAACGCGACATCTACCAGAGCGCCAGGATCTGCTGCTTTTTTGATCTCACTGACGAGCAGAGCGAGCTGTTTTTCACATGATCATTGTATACGGAATTCATATTAGCTCCTATGGAGGAGAATTTACGTATCCAGAAATTTCATAATACGCGAGCACGGAATATGTTCCAAAATTCTACAATATACCGACGCCGGACATATAGGTCTATAGTTCTTCTTGAAGACGGACCCGCCAGGGTAGCCGTGGGCTGGTCCCCACGTCCCGCCTCAGTTACACGACTCGCCGACGTCTGAACACGTTCGCACTATTCCATGAATTCCACTAGACGCAGACAGCTGAGGTACACTAATTCCGTTCCGGGGGGTATGGGGTGGCGGCAGGAAGGGCATCTGGCCACCCATTAATACTAACCTCGCCAAATCCGTTCCTAACAATGCCGACCCTGCGTCAATGTGGGAAATGGCACCAGTGAAAGAAAGAAGGAGAGTTCTTCTTGAAGACGGGAATGACCTGCGCCTTATGCTGGTGCAGTGCGATCTTCTTCTACGGAAGAGTTTTGGAATAATAAGTTTAGTATTTCGACCTGATCTCTGACATCCTCCTCTTCCCTGCTTGACAAACGGTTTCAAAACGAAATGACTTTCGGCTGAGTGATGAATTGAAGTCTGTATTTGAAGCTCATTTAACTGAACTCAGTTATCTACATCTATATCCATACTCCGCAAGCGAACCGGCGGTGTGTGGCGGAGGGTACCTTGAGTACCTCTATCAGTTCTCCCTTCTATTCCAGTCTCGTAATGCTCGTGGAAAGAAAGATTATCGGTATGCCTCTGTGTGGGCTCTAAACTCTCTGATTTTATCCTCATGGTCTCTTCGCGAGATATACGTAGGAGTGAGCAATATGCTGCTTGACTCCTTAGTGAAGGTGTGTTCTCGAAACTTCAACAAAAGCCCGTACCGAGCTACTGAGCGTCTGTCCTGCAGAGTCTTCCACTGGAGTTTATCTATCATCTCCGTAACGCTTTCGCGATTACTAAATGATCCTTTAACGAAGCGCGCTGCTCTCCGTTGGATCTTCTCTATCTCTTCTATCAACCCTATCTGGTACGGATCGCACACTGCTGAGCAGCACTCAAGCAGTGGACGAACAAGCGTACTGCATCCTACTTCCTTTGTTTTCGGATTGCATTTCCTAAGGATTCTTCCAATGAATCTCAGTCTGGCATCTGCTTTACCGACGATCAACTTTATATGATCAGTCCATTTTAAATCACTCCTAATGCGTACTCCCAGATAATTTATAGAATTAACTGCTTCCAGTTGCTGACCTGCTATTTTGTAGTTAAATGATATGGGATCTTTCTTTCTATGTATTCGCATCACATTACACTTGTCTACATTGAGATTCAATTGCCATTCCCTGCACCATGCGTCAATTCGCTGCAGATCCTCCTGCATTTCAGTACAATTTTCCATTGTTACAACCTCTCGATACACCACAGCATCATCTGCAAAAAGCCTCAGTGAACTTCCGATGTCACCCACAAGGTCATTTATGTATATTGTGAATAGCAACGGTCCTATGACACTCCCCTGCGGCACACCTGAAATCACTCTTACTTCGGAAGACTTCACTCCATTGAGAATGACATGCTGCGTCCTGTTATCTTGGAACTCTTCAATCCAATCACACAATTGGTCTGATAGTCCATATGCTCTTACGTTGTTCATTAAACGGCTGTTTGGAACTGTATCGAACGCCTTGCGGAAGTCAAGAAACACGGCATCTACCTGTGAACCCGTGTCTATGGCCCTCTGAGTCTCGTGGACGAATAGCGCGAGCTGGTTTTCACACGACCGTCTTTTTCGAAACCCATACTGATTCCTACAGAGTAGATTTCTAGTCTCCAGAAAAGTCATTATACTCGAACATAATACTTGTTCCAAAATTCTACAACTGATCGACGTTAGAGATATAGGTCTATAGTTCTGCACATCTGTTCGACGTCCCTTCTTGAAAACGGGGATGACCTGTGCCCTTTTCAAATCCTTTGGAACGTAACGCTCTTCTAGAGACCTACGGTACACCGCTGCAAGAAGGGGGGCAAGTTCCTTCGCGTACTCTGTGTAAAATCAAACTGGTATCCCATCAGATCCAGCGGCCTTTCCTCTTTTGAGCGATTTTAATTGTTTCTCTATCCCTCTGTCGTCTATTTCTATATCTACCATTTTGTCATCTGTGCGACAATCTAGAGAAGAAACTACAGTGCAGTCTTCCTCTGTGAAACAGCTTTGGAAAAAGACATTTAGTATTTCGGCCTTTAGTCTGTGATCCTCTGTTTCAGTACCATTTTGGTCACAGAGTATCTGGACATTTTGTTTCGATCCACCTACCGCTTTGACATAAGACCAAAATTTCTTAGGATTTTCTTCAGGGTTCCTGCAGGTTCTATTTTTTCAGAGTTTCGAAGGCCGTGCAACATTTTGCACCGCCGAACGTTTCCGCCAGGGCGACAAATCCGGTGACCACGGTCCTGAGGGCCCTAACAGCCGCCCCGGCCCTGGAGTGGCCCTGACACGCGGTACGCGCCCGGCGTTTCCTGCTGGCGCAGCTCATCCGCACCGCCTATTAGCGCCGCAGCGCCTCTAATTTCCTGTGCTTGTGCCACGGCTGCTGCTGCCGGCTGCCGGTCTCGCATTAAGGGCTGCCGGAGCTGCGCACACGCTAATGACGGATCGCGCGCTTTCCTCCTCTCTCTGGGCCGAAAGCAGTCTTTCACTTGCCTCTGCCTAGGGTGGTGCTCACTCCGTGATTCGTCGTCTGCGTTCGACCGTCAACGAGTAGGATTTTGGAGCGTATTGTGACGCCACTGTCGCACTGTACTGTTGTTGTTGTTGTTGTGGTCTTAAGTCCTGAGACTGATTTGATGCAGCTCTCCATGCTACTCTGTCCTGTGCAAGGTCCTTCATCTCCCAGTACCTACTGCAACATACATCCTTCTGAATCTGCTTGGTGTATTCATCTCTTGGTCTCCCTCTACGATTCTTACCCTCCACGCTGCCCTCCAATACTAAATTGGTGATCCCTTGATGCCTCAGAATATGTCCTACCAACCGATCCCTTCTCCCAGTCAAGTTGTGCCACAAACTTCTCTTCCCCCCAATTCTATTCAACACTTCCACATTAGTTATGTGATCTACCCATCTAATCTTCAGCATTCTTCTGTAGCACCACACTTCGAAAGCTTCTATTCTTTTCATGTCTAAACTATTTATCGTCCACGTTTCACTTCCATACATGCTACGCTCCATACAAAGACTTTCAGAAACGACTTCCTGACACATAAATCTACATTCGTTGTTAACAAATTTCTCTTCTTCAGAAACGCTTTCCTTGCCATTGCCAGTCTACATTTTATATCCTCTCTACTTCGACCGTCATCAGTTACTTTGCTCCCCAAATAGCAAAACTCCTTTACTACTTTAAGTGTCTCATTTCCTAATCTAATACCCTCAGCATCACCGGACTTAATTCGACTACATTCCAATATCCTCGTTTTGCTTTTGTTGATGTTCATCTCATATCCTCCTTTCAAGACACTATCCATTCCGTTCAACTGCTCTTCCAAGTCGTTTGCTGTCTCTGACACAATTACAATTTCGTCGGCGAATCTCAAAGTTTTTATTTCTTCTCCATGGATTTTAATACCTACTCCGAATTTTTCTTTTGTTTCCTTCACTGCTTTCTCAATATACAGATTGAATAACATCGGGGAGGGGCTACAACCATGTCTCAGTCCCTTCCCAACCACTGCTTCCCTTTCATGCCCCTCAACTCTTACAACTGCCATTTGGTTTCTATGCTAATTGTAAATAGTCTTTCGCTCCCTATATTTTACCCCTGACATCTTCAGAATTTCAAACAGAGTATTCCAGTCAACATTGTCAAAAGATTTCTCTAAGTCTACAAATGGTAGAAGCGTAGGTTTGCCTTTCCTTAATCTAGCTTCTAAGATAAGTTGTAGGGTCAGTATTGCCTCACTTGTTCCAATATTTCTACGGAATCCAAACTGATCTTCCCCAAGGTCGGCTTCTACTAGTTTTCCATTCGTCTGTAAAAAATTCGCGTTAGTATTTTTCAGCCGTGACTTATTAAACTGATAGTTCGGTAATTTTCACATCTGTCCACACCTGCTTTCTTTGTGATTGGAATTATTATGTTCTTCATGAAGTCTGAGGGTACTATGCGATATTAATTCGTTTTCTGCCACTATTTTAGTAAGAAAACTGGAGATTTGTACTTAGAGATGGAGTCTTGTGTTCTCGATGGTATGTTGATGGAAACGTCTCTATGGACGCCTTTGCCGGTGGAAGGCAGTGAGTCAATCTCTACGCTGAATCACCGTATGCCAGGATGAATACAGGCTGGCATCAGTACAAGAGGACGAGCTACTGGGTATTAGAGGTACCGGCATGTACAGTAGTCTGGACCACCACCTCTGAAGGTCTCGCTGTATGGTGGTACAATATACAATGTGTAGTTTTCATGAGCAATAAAAAGGGCGGAAATGATGTTCATGTTGATCTCTATTCCAATTTTCCGTACAAGCTCCGGAACTCTCGGAACCGAGGTGATACAAAACTGTTTTTGATGTGTGTTTCTTAACATAATTTCCATCGTGTCGGTATAAACTGTGCATCATGGTGTTTAAGGGGAAGACGTCTACACAAACATCTACATATAATTAAAAAAAATGCATTTTAAGAAAAGAAGAAAGAAAAACATCTACATACTCCATTAGGCCTGGAATCCAGAAGGCTCGTCTGCAACACTATTCTGTGCTTTTGGATCACAGATTTTGTAATTTATAATTCTGAACTGCACTTCTAAACTACACTATACGACACTACTCTAGCTGCTATCAGAACTAAGTTAAGTTTCTCATTTACTGTGTTTTGAAATACCTCAAAGAAAACGATCTAGTGACATATACCCAGCAGAGCAGATGAAAATCTGCAGCCTAAGACAAACAGAAAGCCTCCCAACATGAGAAAGTATCAATTCGCACCACCATCCATCGCAGTCTAAGTGGCTTTCTCCACGCCGTCTTTTGTAACTTTCTGAATGACTGACAGAAATCGGAATGAGACCTATAAAGACAAACATTGACGGCCATCGGTTATGTAGGTATTTTCACAGGCAGGCTCTTAAATTCATCTAATAAGTGTAAAAAATCGATTGGCGAGATGCGTACATCCTGCTCTGTAATGCTGCATTGTGTTTGCAGGGTAACTCATAACACTGTAAAAATTTTACGTACGATACAGAAAGTATATTTTCCAGTTAAATGTAAAAGACATTCTCCGATGCACTACAGATCCAGTTCATCGTCTATGGTACACGTTGCGGAAGGAACTACAGTGACGTGTGGTTACTGTGGGACACATATAAGGCAAACTAGGAAGTCACTGGAACAAATTAAGTAAAAAAAATTTAAAACACGATTACCACACACATTTTCAATACAGCAGTAAAGAAGCTGAAAGTGACGTTTGCAAGGGTTCATTCAGAACACACACGTACCGGCGAAGGAATGAAACATTCACTAAATAGAAGTGCTTGAAACTGCAGCTATCATTAAACCAAAGGAATCTATCTATCCATAGACAACTAGGTCCTAATTCTCGAGAATTAATGGGTGAGGTCCACGGGGGATCTCAAGTTGACTCCATATTTCTAGCGTTGCAGAAGACTTGTGAGGCCGTTATTTGCAAGAGGTTTAGAATCAAAGAAATTCCCCACGAAGTATAGTTCCAGTTGTGCGACTGGATTCGTGATATCTGTCAGAAGGGTAACAGTTCATAGTAATTGACGGAAAGTTATAGAATGAAAGAGAAGTGATATGTGACGATCTCCAAGGAAGTATTGTAAGCCCTCTGCTGATTCTAGCCTATGTAGAGAATCTGAGCAGTCGTCTTAGATTATTTGCAGCTGATGTTGGCATTTACCGTCCACTAAAGTCGTCAGAAGATCGACAAAAATTTCAAAATCATTGATACAAGGTATCTGTTCGGTGCTACAATAGTGGCTAACTCAAAACAATATATCGCTTTAGGTCTTTCACATATCTACGGAAGAAAATGCGTCAATATTTGGCTACACGACAGATTATACAGATTTAAAGGTATACGATTAAACTAAATACGCAGGCGTTACAATGAAAACAGCTTGCACTGGCAGCATCACATAGAATATGCTATGGGGAGTGAGAACCCATATCTGTCCCTTACTGACTGAACTCTTCGAAAATACAACATATCTACTAAAAAGACTACGACCGTCGGTCCTCTTCGGATAGTGCTGCACGATATGGGACCTTATAAGAAACAATTAATGCAGGACATGGAAGAGTTGAATGGCAGCCCGTACTGAATTACGCGAAACAAGGGAGAGTGGGTCAATGAAATGATACCGGGGTTGGGGTGACAAAAATTAAAACAAAACGTTTTCCGTTGTGGCGAAATCCTTTCATCAAATTTCAGTCACCAAATTTGTACAATGTCGAAAAAGTATTCTATTTTCCATCCTCCAGGGATTTCTTTCAAGTAGTGTGTCGTGCTGGTGTCGTGAGGAGCGGATGGAGTGTCTTGTGATGGACGCGAGCTCCGCCGTGAACAAGCAGGGTTCAGACACGGACAGAGGTGGGCAGTCAGCTGCAACGATGAGAGCCACCAAAGTATCCCGCATGCCAGTGCCATATTCGCTGTCGATGGCTGCGGCGCGCCGTCGGTAGTCAGAGTGTGGTGCAAAGCGCTGTGGTGACGGCTGAATCTGCCTGCTCGGGCTGGCGTGAGGAGCCCGTGGGTGAATACCACATTGTGTCACTTAACGTTCTTCGCTGGGCTCCTTGTCGGCTTGGTCTCGATATGTTTCCCCGAGTTCCTCACACGCCCCCGTACCCAGAAGAATGATACCTGCTTCCCCTCCCGGATGCCAGCGTCATGTCCTTTGTCTGTGGCTGTGGTGCACTGTCGACAGTCTGCGTGGGGTAAAAAAGACTGTGGCAGTAGCTGGCTCTACCTGTTAGGTGTACTTGTAGATAGGCGGTGAAGTGACGTCTATAGCTGCACAGTATTTGAGCCGGAAGAGCCAGTGAGGTCAGTTGTTGTAGCGACAAGTGGAAGTTATTCAGACAGAATTTTAGCTGGGTAAACGGTTGGTGTCTTAGTTATGGGGTGTCGGTAGCAAGAATGTAATTAGAGGATATACACTGAAGCGCCAAAGAAACTGGTATGCGCATGCGTATCCAAGTAAAGAGACATGGAAACAGACAGAATACGAGGCTGCGGTTCGCAACGCCTATATATATAGATCGGTTACCGCTGCTACAATGGCAGGTTATCAAGATTTAAGTTAGTTTGAACATGGTGCTATAGTCGGGGCACGAGAGACAGAACACAGCATCTCCGACGTAGCGATAAAGTGGGGACTGTCCCGTACGACCATTTCACGAGTGTGCCGTGAATTTCACGAATCCGGTAGAACTTCAAATCTCCGATACTGCTGCGGCCGGAAAAAGATGCTGCACGAACGGGACCAACGACGACTGAAGAGAATCGTTCAACTTGACCGAAGTCCAACCCTGAAAGGTTGCAGATTTCAATGCTGCAGATTTCAATGCTGGGCCATCAACAAGTGTCAACGTGCAAACCATTCAACGAAACATCATCGAGAAGGGCTTTTGGAGCTGAAGGCCCACGAGTGTACCCTCGATGACTGAGTGACAGAAAGCTTTACGCCCCACCTGGACCTGTCAACACCGACATTGGATTTTTGGTGACTGGAATCCTGTTGCCTGGTTGGACGATTCTCGTTTCAAATAGTATTTAGCGGATGGACGTGTACGGAAATGGAGACAACCCCATGAATCCACGGACCCTGTATTTCAGCAGGGGGTTGTTCAAGTTGGTGGCGGCTGTGTAATGGTGCGGGGTGTGTGCAGTTGGAGTGATATGAGGCCCTTGCTACGTCTAGATACGACTGTGACAGGTGACACGTACGTAAGCATCTTGCCTGATCACCTGCATCCATTCGTGTTCATTGTGCATTCTGACGGACTAGGGCAATTCCAGAACGACAATCCGACTCCCTACACGTAGAGAATTGCTGCAGAGTGGCTCCAAGAACACTCTTCTGAGTTTAAACACTTCGGCTGCCCACCGAAATCGCCAGAGATGAACATTATTGAGCATATCTTGGATGCCTTGCAACGTGCTGTTCAGAACAGGTCTCCAATCTCTGGTACTCTTCAGGATTCATGGTGTCAGTTCCCTTCAGCAATCCTTCACACATCAGTCAAGTCAATGCCACGTCCTGTTGCTCCACTTCTACGTGCTCGCGGGGGCCCTACACTATATTATGGAGGTGTACCAGTTTCTTTGGCTCTTCAAAGTATTATTGATCCTGAACACGTTAAGTACTGACATAATTTCTTAGGATTCCACGGCCAGTATCATTTTGTATAAAATAATTTTGGGTACTGGGCCACGTCATTGCAACTACTGAAACAACTAACTCGCCGACGGTTAACCGTCTTGCTGCAGTTTTCTTCAGGGCGGTTCAGTGCACCCTGAGAATCATGAATATGACGTAGCAATACCGTAACATCATCCGCGTACCCTCGCACCGAGAGGTCTTCTCCCAGTAACTTACAACCATTTTACTGAGCAGCAGTACGACGAAGTAGAGGTTCTAGCAACATGACAAAAAGCGGACATGAAGACGGGGCTCCCCTGCAGTAAGTGCCGTTGGATTGTAGTGTGGGGAATAAGTTGTCCGTTCATCACAAAAGACGCTTGAATACCAGTAAAAACCTGACACTCAGTAGGATTGAGACCGGTCGCTTCGAACACTTTCACCAAGAAACTGTGACTGACCCGGTCAATTGCCTTATTAAAAGCAATAGAAAGTAAGGCGCCAAAAAGAAGCAGCTGTAACACCTGAGTCTTCGCCCCGCCGTTCGAATCTCCAGGCACACATCTTTGATGAACTACAAGAATTTTCTCTAGGAATACTGACAAAGGGCTATTAACCGCAAACGAAATTAAGGAAAATGATCGGGTAGAATTTGTAACTGTCTGGACGTCCGGTTGTCTTCGGAACAAGAACGATTTTACCAACCGTGAAAGGGGCAGGATTCTAACACCTACACCCCCCCCCCCCCCGGCCTTATAACGTTATTTACCAGGGGCGTAATGGTGTCACCTATCAGAAGCCAAAAATGTACATAAAATTCCTTAGGAATACCGTTCAATCCTGCTGATTTTTGCGATGGTGAACCAACAATAAGGCGATTCCAATCATCTTCGGTAAAGGCACTTAGAAATTCTCCGTTTAATATAGGAGTAACTACGCAGCCCACGTGGGGAATAAATGCATCAGGAAAAATGGTAGCAGTAGCATTGACGTCAGTAATGTCGGTAACGTAATTCCAGATCGCTTTGGAAATGTCACGTTGTAATGACAGTACGTTGTACTGTTTCTCCTGGGTGGGCTTGGGTTTTAAAAAAATATATAAACTAAATATTACGATAGATTTTATAAATAATCGACAAGTACCCCAAAGAAGAAGAGAGAGAAATACAATGCACATGTTATTCCATGGACTCTTGCGCTTCAATGCATGAGCTATATTTCATTTGTCGTTCGGTTATCTTATCTGCTTGGATTCAGACCTAAGAGGACGTTCTTGTGTAAAGCTCATCTTGCTGTACCAGCTGATAATGTAAGTTGTACTTAAAACCCGAAAAATATAATGGTTATTTTGTCAAAAGAAATTGTGTATGTGGTCAATCTATTGTAAATCTGATACCTTTATTGTCTTAAGTAGATGTGGGCCTTAACAAAGAATTTTCATTGTTAGGCGCCATCTTAGAAAAATCTTTAACATTTTTCTTTTAGCTCAACTACGAGACGTGCCGTCGGTTAGGACAATTAACTTTATTTCAGCTCCCACGAGACCGGAGGCAGCTACTAATAATTTAACAATTTTACTTACAGATTTTCTTTATATAACGAGATAACATCCCAGGCAGAAAAGGTCTGGTCACAGGATTCCAGTTCCATTACAGGATTTCATTTGTAGATGCTACTATTGTTATCTTATATTGGGGAATCGAAACGAAACCACGCTGTATCGACGATTACGTAAGTACCCTGAGATCTGAGATAGTTTACTGAGTGCTTATACACGTCGGGCTAAATTAAACGACGTATTGCGCTGTTAATAATATTCCTACATTAGTTATTTCTCTTTTATGCTGAGCCATTGCTTTAGTGTGTGTTTCTTTTTTGTATAAGTCACGGCTCATATTTTATTTTATTACATTACACTAATAGTCACAAAACAAATGAAAATTTTTATTTTATCACATTACAATGTGACCATCTGGGTGAATGAGGAACGCGATACTTGGTCTTTTTCGACGTGTCCGTAACCGGATAAATTGATATAAGGAGGTCAATTGATCCTGTAGGTATGAGCGGGATTTTGATCGCAACCCGAGTCCTCCCATTTGTCACCTCTTGAACTGAAGAAGCTTCGTCATAATACGGCGAAGATCCACAATCCGTAAGGGACCTTGTCTGGCACCTTCATAAAGTTGTCGTAAGACGGAATGATAAAATTTCTGAGTCTGGAGGAGATCTTTCGCCGTCACAGCGCCGTAACGCCTGAACGCCTTCGGGAGCAGCGGTTTTGCATCCCCTGATAACCATTCCGTAAGAGAAGGATAAAAGTCCTGGGAACGCAAGCTGCGAGTCCAAACCTCTCGGGGGAAAGGTTCTTAAAGAGAGATGTGTTCACCAACAAGGGGAGGCGATATAATTTTACTGGTTGCGGCATATAAGTTACAACTACGGCTCTACCGTAGAGGGCTTGCCCGGGAAAGGTAAAGGTCCCGAGTTCGAGTATCCGTCCGATACACAGTTTTAATCCGCCAGGAAGATTCGTATCAGTGCTGTAGGGTGAAAATCTCATTCTGAAAGTTGGTATCACTTCTATCGCTAATAGTTGCCCACAAAAATAATCAGAAAGATAAAAACGATCAAGTCTGCTGCTGGAAGTAGCTGTAAATTGCGTATACCTGACGAGAATTGGACAGTGTCAGATCCATGTATCGCGTATTTGTGAAGAGCACATCAGATCATTTAGATCCCTACCGAAAATAAAACTGAGGGTCTCATCCACAGGACTCAAGCCAAAATTAAAATATCCACCTAACAGAGGTTTCCGCGGAGTTTAGGATATACAAAACCTATTCCCAAACGTGCTCCATCTGTGGAACGGTCAGACCGGAAAGCGGCATAAAGAAGAACTAAAATAAAGTTACAAAAAGTGCAGCCTATCCCTCGACCGTTTTCAAGCACGTTGAAGACGGCAGAAAAGCTGGGAACAGTAAAAGGATCAAATAACCTATCTTGTATAAATATCATCTCTGCTCTTGAATAAATAAATTGTCGCTGCGCCACAAGTCTAAGATCGTATCTAACTCTGTTCACATTTAAGGTCACAAAAGTATAGGCCCACAAACAATTGTTACTAGAGAGTGGCATATCACATTCTATGCCCAGTCAACGTATAAATATTAATTTAAAGTGCTAGGTCCCCTTTGTCCACCCTCTTTTTGTATTTTCTTTGTTCGTGGCACCGCACGATCACATTGAAAACGCTGTTTATTGCGGGTTTGCAGGAAAGCGACAGTCGAATGAGCTAACGAGGGGGAGTCTTATGGAAATTCTGTGTCTAGCGCAGAGGAAGGAGTCGGCATAGCCCAGTCCTCCACATATTGGGGGGCGCAGCTCGGAGAATGGATGGAAATAAAAAAAGTGTGATGAGATCTTCTCGGGTGATCAGTTTTCATCATTGAAATATGCCGAGAAGGTCTACAGTCACAAATTCGACGGTATGTCTTTTACCGTCAACCTGTGTTCCTCTGACACCCTTGTGCATATCTGGGTCTGATCGGCAGTGGCCTGTGGCATGCTTCCCGCCCCATCCCCCTACCGCCCCCCCCCCTCCCCAACCCATCTCAGGAGGGCATAAACCGGGTGAGAATACAGACTCACTGATGCCATCGATACAGTACAGAGCTCCGGGACACGTCCATCCTCATGTGATCCCGAAGTGGTGGTCTCGGGAGATACAACGGAGGGTTTGATGGACGCTTCCGAACCTGAAATAGCAGCTGAATAGGTTGAGCGGAGAGGCATCCTCCAACGGAATCTTTTCATTAGAGCGGAGAAGGGAAGAGGAATCGTCTGACATCTCATCATCTTGCGTCCGAATACGCTTGTTTTGAAGTGAAAGTAGAGACGACGCGGAAACTACATTGGCAAAGTCTCTATGCGAGGTTAACGGCGGAAATTCGCTAGACGCGTCAAGCTATGGTCCCCGCTGCTCTTCAGGAACATAATGGGCCACAACTGCTGTCACGCTGGGGGCGAGGCCCGCTAAAGTTTTAAGATGTCCATTAGTGGATTCTAAGATGGACGCGGGCAACTTTTGCGAATGTATCCACTCTCCTTACTTATACAAACAGGCCCCTATTCGTCCTTTGTAGATTGTATGTACTCGGTATCCACACACCTGCAAATGAAAAGGGATATTTTGTTTTCCATTAGATGCACGTACCGAACGCTGCTATAAACATGTAAATAATTCTGAGTTGGCCACTGTTCCCTCTATATGCTTTGTATGTCCCCGCACGGAGGCACTATGGTCTTGAGGATAATGTCATAAACTTCTGGCGAAAGGTTAAACATCCTGACTTCGTATACTAAGCCTCCGCGTTTGCCAGAATAACTATACTATTAGAAACATCGCGATTAGTGCCGAAGAGGAGCCTGTCAAGCTGATGTGTGTCTAGAAACTTAACATAAAGTATAGACGATTCAGAGCCGAAGTAAGTCGTATGTACCTGTTCCTAATTGACCGTGATCGTGTCTACAAGCCAATCACGATTTTCTAAAGAACCTGGTTGTCCACTTGCCAAAACAAAAACTGACGATACCTCCACAGGAAATATTCCTGGGAGCCATGAACGACATCACGGCGCAAGACATTACCGCTTCGAAACATGGTTCAAATGGTTCTAAACGCTATGAGACTTAATATCTGAGGTCGTCAGTCCCCTAGATCTTAGAACGACTTAAACCTAACTAACCTAAGGACATAACAAACATCCATGCCGAAGGCAGGATTGGAACCGGCGACAGTACCAGTCTCGCGGTTCCGGACTGAAGGGCCTAGAACCGCTCGGCCACCGCGGTTGGCAACTACCGCTTCAAAATTGGTTTACAAACACAAGACGCTGAGAGACAAGCAAAGATATGACGCGAACAAGAACACACGCAACATTAAAGGGAAACAACGAAGCTCTCGAGGTAGAGGCGGAACCAGACACGAATGCGCGGATTGGGTTCAAATAGTTCAAATGACTCGGAGTGCTATGGGACTTAACATCTGAGGTCATCAGTCCTCTAGAACGCAGAAGTGCTTAAACCTAAGGACATCAGACACATCACGCCTGAGGCAGGATTCGAACCGGCGACCGTAGTAGTCGTGCGGTTCCGGACTTAAGCGCCTAGAACCGCTCGGCCACCGCGGCCGGCTGCGCGGATTGGGATATAGGGTATATAGCCTTATGTAGCTGCATTGCTGGGCTTAGAGTCTGTTGTGGCGTAACAAGCTTGCTACGCCACACTGGGAAGGGAGCCGAAAGAAAGGCACGCGTACACACACGCCGACTAGCGTCAAGTCTGAACAGGATAACTATTGAATGGTAGCAAGAAAAGTACGTAGCTGCTTTATACTTAACTTTTAATCTTTGTTGGTTTACATGTTCTTCTTGAGACATTTATACGATAACTCTCAAAGTAGGTAGGGCTAATGGCGCCTTGCTAGGTCGTAGCCATGGACTTAGCTGAAGGCTATTCTAACTGTCTCTCGGCAAATGAGAGAAAGGCTTCGTCAGTGTAGTCGCTAGCAAAGTCGTCGTACAACTGGGGCGAGTGCTCGTCCGTATCTCGAGACCTGCCTTGTGGTGGCGCTCGGTCTGCGATCACACAGTGGCGACACCCGGGTCCGACATGTACTAAATGGACCGCGGCCGATTTAAGCTACCACCTAGCAAGTGTGGTATCTGGCGGTGACACCACAGTGTCAAACGAACCTTGGGTTACAGATACAGATACATCGTCATGGGTTGCTTCAACTCTGTTTCAGAATTCATCAATAACACGTGTGTGATGTTGTTCGAGTGACTCGGCACTGAGCAGATATTAATAGTTTTTGAGAGTTTTGAAGGTTGTACTGACCAGGGCAGCAATAGAATACCCTCTGCATGAAGACAGGTCTGGATTGTGGTATTACTTATCGATACCACCCCACGGAGTTCATCGCAACGGGACTGCACGTTTCCATCTGACTCCAATGGTGGTGGTGGTGGTTAGTGTTTAACGTCCCGTCGACAACGAGGTCATTAGAGACGGAGCGCAAGGTCGGGTTAGGGAAGGATTGGGAAGGAAATCGGCCGTGCCCTTCCAAAGGAACCATCCCGGCATTTGCCTGAAACGATTTAGGGAAATCACGGAAAACCTAAATCAGGATGGCTGGAGACGGGATTGAACCGTCGTCCTCCCGAATGCGAGTCCAGTGTGCTAACCACTGCGCCACCTCGCTCGGTCCCAATGGTGGTCACGTGGGATATGGCGGACTCAGTGGTGCGCACCCGCTGAGCTATGTCCCCAGTGGGTCTGTAGTACCAGCACCACTGTATAGGACCGCCGGCAGCAGCTACACAGCCCATTTGCATTTGGAACCTCAGGACTTGTTCGTGCTTAGCATCGTGAGCCTCATCCTAGTTGCTACTGTGTGAGCTGGACTATACTATGTGCAATGAGTTTTCGTATGCTTGGAGAAATACACGTTAAGTACATATTCTGCTTGTTGTGTTAACCTGTTCGCTTATCATTTCTGCTCCTGCTCCTACGATGAAAGTAGTTGCATTACTCTGTCACCTACCTCTCCTCATCGATCTGCAAGACGTCGTACACAACAGAGACACCTCGGGCAAGAATATATATTCCAAATGAGTTATTTTTATGAAAAATGACCTTACGTAAGATAGGGTAGAGCCACGGACTTTATTACGTAGCAAATATAGCACCTGCTGATAGAATTATCTTCTATGACTACCAGAGGTGATCGTGTTGTATTCCTTACAGAATTTCACACAAACGAGCCAGTGTTGGTCCCATGTCGGCGGCTATCGTCGTAGCCTCCGCAAGCGGATACGTCCGTCACGGTACTCTCCCCAGAACTGTCAAATGGTTCAAATGGC
This sequence comes from Schistocerca piceifrons, assembly GCF_021461385.2. Lineage (NCBI taxonomy): Eukaryota > Metazoa > Arthropoda > Insecta > Orthoptera > Acrididae > Schistocerca > Schistocerca piceifrons. Next base: position 1,185,496,968 of record NC_060138.1, on the reverse strand, counting down.
TCTGAGCACTATGGGACTCAACTGCTGTGGTCATAAGTCCCCTAGAACTTAGAACTACTTAAACCTAACTAACCTAAGGACAGCACACAACACCCAGCCATCACGAGGCAGAGAAAATCCCTGACCCCGCCGGGAGTCGAACCCGGGAACCCGGGCGTGGGAAGCGAGAACGCTACCGCACGACCACGAGATGCGGGCCCAGAACTGTCACTCCAGTGGAAAGACAATGTGTTCAGTGCTATTGTCGGGCGCATTACTGTTAATGTGTCGGTTTACGCTAGCGCGTAAGAGAAGCTGGAACGATTATCATGATGGTCCAGGCATTACATTGGTGTACGTACTTGTCTTACTGCAAACAAGAAAACAATTAAGACCGCTTCACATGAGACGATTTTCATTGCATCTACTTGACTACCAGGAAGTAATCGCTTCACTTGACGAAGTACTCGCTGCTGCTGACTCGACTACCAGTTACTAAAATCCAGCGGGGACTGGGTTTGAGCATGTTCGGTTCCAGAACACAAGTGTGGCGGTAATGTGAGAATAGTCGCAGTGAATACGGCTGTTGTCGCCTCTGACAGTTCAACCGCTAGTCACTTTCTTGTTGCGACGTTTAGCCTTTTTTTGTTTGTTCTTTGGGTTTGTCTTGTTTATGTTTCCTTATCGATATGATGGCGATACGTGGTACTTACTGGAATTAAGGAAAACGTGGAAGGGAGGGCCCACCAAAATAACTTTTTTTCTTTTCACACAACCTGTTGATTTAACAATATATAAACTGTGTTTTACAGATAATCGAAGCATTTAACCATAACATTTTTTTTAACAAAATGAAGAAATTTGCAAAATTGTTTTGACCTTGAACCTTAAGTTGAATAAGATTTTAATCTTTGCAAAGGAAATCTGAAGTGCTGTATCGCAAAACAGAAAACAATATGATATTGATTACAAGATGGCCGACCTGCAGCCCTCCCGTCGTCGGGTGAAATAACGGTATTTGCTACCGCGCTGGACACAAAAAGTGGTTCAAATGTTTCTGAGCACTATGGGACTTAACATCTCAGGTCATCAGTCCCCTATAACTTAGAACTACTTCAATCTAACCAACCAAAGGACATCACACACATCCATGTCCAAGGCAGGATTCGAACAAGCGACAGTAGCGGTCGCGCGGTTCCGAACTGAGGCGCCTATAACCACTCGGCCACAACGGCCGGCGTCACTGGACACAGTCTGTCTTATTAAATGCCCTTCTGCAACACATTAAAACAATATATAAGCACCACTGATGACAAGAGTGATTCAATTACTCAAAACACTTTTAATTTAAAAGCTGTATGTCTAAAGGTTCGGGGTTAACGTGCGCACCTGTGCTTGAAGGTTAAACAGATAAGCAAACGGTATGACAATGATACGGCTTACTTCAGTGGAAACAAACTCTTAATTTCAATCGGCAACCAGGGTGCGACTGGACCCCAACCTGTCCCTTCTGACAATTGACTAATGCGCTGGTGACAGTTGGCTGTTAATATTTTGAAGGTTCAACTGATTGTCAGTTATTAAGACCGTTCTGAAGAAACGTCTTAAAACATCACTTGTAGACACTTATTAAAAGAGAACTCACTCAACTGAACCACAGAATCCAGCTAAAATACACCAATAATGATCGGTCTTTCAAAAACGGAAATGATCAGTTTAGTACAACAGGTGGTTCTGATTATAACTAATGACCGAGAAATGCAATTACAATCGAAGAATTGAACTGATTAACAGCTAAATCTAACCACAAGGTCCCTCTTTTGTTTAACGGCAACCTGTGCCTTAGTACAATTGGTCCGGCTTTATTTACGACAAAGAGCTGATTAATTAGAACATTAATGATCGGGTACAGACAAGAAGGAAAGTATAATATCGGGACCAATTTTCGACACCTATTGTCTAAGTGCAATACTACTGCCCATATCTACGACCAAAGAGCCGACCGAGTAAAACTCTGAGGGTCGGATGGAAACCAGAAAATAATAAGGACGGCAGGTAGATAATGGAACAAATCACAACGAGGATTACGGAATGTTACTCCCCTTTATCTGCAAGCAATTCCATGGATCCACGGTGCGTCGCAGTGGTTACTGAGTGATGCCGATGAAAACCACGTAGAAGAGGGCAGCCAGGCCACGAGCGGTCGTCCGACACGAATGTTGCCAACCAACCGACGAGATGTCGGCCTGCTGCTTGTAGTCGACGCTGACGCCAGTGAAGTACTCCGGTATCTTCACTCTGCACAGGCCCTCCTTGCGCAGCTCGTGGCTTCGGCTGATCGGACCTCAGGACCACCTCTTCTCGCGACGCTACCGCCAATCCGCAAACTTCGTGCCTCCCTCTGGGGCCAAAGAGCCCCATATATTTGTTGTTGTTGTTGTTGTGGTCTTCAGTCCTGAGACTGGTTTGATGCAGCTCTCCATTCTACTCTATCCTGTGCAAGCTTCTTCATCGCCCAGTACCTAATGCAACCTACATCCTTCTGAATCTGTTTAGTGTATTCATCTCTCGGTCTCCCTCTACGATTTTTACCCTCCACGCTGTCCTCCAATACTAAAATGGTGATCCCTTGATGCCTCAGAACATGTCCTACCAACCGATCCCTTCTTCTAGTCAAGTTGTGCCACAAACTTCTCTTCTCCCCAATCCTATTCAATACCTCCTCATTAGTTACGTGATCTACCCACCTTATCTTCAGCATTCTTCTGTAGCACCACATTTCGAAATCTTCTATTCTCTTCTTGTCCAAACTATTTATCGTCCATGTTTCACTTCCATACATGGCTACACTCCATACAAATACTTTCAGAAACGACTTCCTGGCACTTAAATCTATACTCGATGTTAACAAATTTCTCTTCTTCAGAAACGATTTCCTTGCCAATGCCAGTCTACATTTTATATCCTCTCTACTTCGACCATCATCAGTTATTTTACTCCCTAAATAGCAAAACTCCTTTACTACTTTAAGTGTCTCATTTCCTAATCTAATTCCCTCAGCATCGCCCAACTTAATTCGACTACATTCCATTATCCTCGTTTTGCTTTTGCTGATGTTCACCTTATATCCTCCTTTCAAGACACTGTCCATTCCGTTCAACTGCTCTTCCAAGTCCTTTGCTGTCTCTGACAGAATTACAATGTCATCGGCGAACCTCAAAGTTTTTACTTCTTCTCCATGAATTTTAATACCTACTCCGAATTTTTCTTTTGTTTCCTTTACTGATTGCTCAACATACAGATTAAATAACATTGGGGAGAGGCTACAACCCTGTCTCACTCCTTTCCCAACCACTGCTTCCCTTTCATGCCCCTCGGCTCTTATAACTGCCATCTGATTTCTGTACAAATTGTAAATAGCCCTTCGCTCCCTGTATTTTATACCTGCCACCTTCAGAATTTGAAAGAGAGTATTCCGGTTAACATTGTCAAAAGCTTTCTCTAAGTCTACAAATGCTAGAAACGTAGGTTTGCCTTTTCTTAATCTTTCTTCTAAGATAAGTCGTAAGGTTAGTATTGCCTCACGTGTTCCAACATTTCTGGGGAATCCAAACTGATCTTCCCCGAGGTCCGCTTCTACCAGCACATATATATATTGTCAAGGAAAGGCCTTCTAAGGACACAACCCAGAGATACCAACCCTTCTTCATAAATATTGCCAATGGGACTGCAAGAGGGACCGTCGATACTGTCCTGAGCCAGTGGCGCCAGACAGACCGGTCTAGTAACTCAATGGCGCCACGGCTCAGATGGAAAATCAAAATGGAAATCGGTACAACGGGGCAGGAAAATATGTATTGAAATTTTATGATGTTTATCAGAAACATGAAAGGCTGTTGGGCACAAACACCAGTAATTACAAAGGAACACTGCACGGCAGAGTAGTTGCAGAAGATTACCTTGTAGAGCTGAAAGAAGCTGGACTGAACACTCCCTTTCAGGAAGTTGAGAGAATGCTTAGGAACATTAAAGGCGCATACAGAAACGAATTAAACCAAGTGAAGAAATCTTTTAAATCGTCAAGCGAGCTGAAAACTTTTTTTTTTTTTTGGTCGTCAGGCTACTGACGGTTTGATGCGGCTCGCCACGAATTCCTTTCCTATGCTACCCTCTTCATCTCAGAGTAGCACTTGCAACCTACGTCCTCAATTATTTGCTTGACGTATTCCAATCTTTGTCTTCCTCTACAGTTTTTGCCCTCTACAGCTCCCTCTAGTACCATGGAAGTCAGTCCCTCATGTCTTAGCAGATGTCCTATCATCCTGTCCCTTCTCCTTATCAGTGTTTTCCACATATTCCTTTCCTCTCCGATTCTGCATAGAACCTCCATGTCCTTACCTTATCGGTCCACCTTTTTTTCAACATTCGTCTATAGCACCGCATCTCAAATGCTTCGATTCTCTTCTGTTCCGGTTTTCCCACAGTCCATGTTTCACTACCATACAATGCTGTACTCCAGACGTACATCCTCAGAAATTTCTTCCTCAAATTAAGGCCGGTATTTGATATTAGTAGATTTCTCTTGGCCAGAAATGCCTTTTTTGCAATAACGAGTCTGCTTTTGATGTCCTCCTTGCTCCGTCCGTCATTGGCTATTTTACTGCCTAGGTAGCAGAATTCCTTAACTTCATTGACATCGTGACCATCAATCCTGATGTTAAGTTTCTCACTGTTCTCATTTCTACTACTTCTCATTACCTTCGTCTTTCTCCGATTTACACTCAAACCATATTGTGTACTCATTAGACTGTTCATTACGTTCAGCAGATCATTTAATTATCCTTCACTTTCACCCAGGATAGGAATGTCATCAGCGAATCGTATCATTGATATCCTTTCACCTTGTATTTTAATTCCACTCCTGAACCTTTCTTTTATTTCCATCATTGCTTCCTCGATGTACAGATTGCAGAGTAGGGGCAAAAGGCTACAGCCTTGCCTTACACCCTTCTTAATACGAGCACTACGTTCTTCATCGTCCACTCTTATTATTCCCTCTTGGTTGTTGTACATATTGTATATGACCCGTCTCTCCCTATAGCTTACCCCTACTTTTTTCAGAATCTCGAACAGCTTGCACCATTTTATATTGTCGAACGCTTTTTCCAGGTCGACAAATCCTATGAAAGTGTCTTGATTTTTCTTTAGCCTTGCTTCCATTATTAGCCGTAACGTCAGAATTGCCTCTCTCGTCCCTTTACTTTTCCTAAAGCCAAACTGATCGTCACCTAGCGCATTCTCAATTTTCTTTTCCATTCTTCTGTATACTATTCTTGTAAGCAGCTTCGATGCATGAACTGTTAAGCTGATTGTGCGATAATTCTCGCACTTGTCAGCTCTTGCCGTCTTCGGAATTTTGTGGATGATGCTTTTCCGAAAGTCAGATGGTATGTCGCCAGACTCATATATTCTACACACCTACGTGAATAGTCGTTTTGTTGCCACTTCCCCCAATGATTTTAGAAATTCTGATGGAATGTTATCTATCCCTTCTGCCTTATTTGACCGTAAGTATATACTCAAGTTAAATTGGTTCAAAGTAGCGAACGGTCATCTTCAAATGTGACCCTTATTTGTAGTAAGGTATATGAAATTAAAATAAGACTATTATTATCCCAGGTGACTGATGGTGCCACAACAGTTATATTGTCGATGAAACTTCCTGGCAGATTAAAACTGTGTGCCCGACCGACACTCGAACTCGGGACCTTTGCGTTTCGCGGGCAAGCGCTCTACCATCTGAGCTACCGAAGCACGACTCACGCCCGGTACTCACAGCTTTACTTCTGCCAGTATCTCGTCTCCTACCTTCCAAACTTTACAGAAGCTCTCCTGCGAACCTTGCAGAACTAGCACTCCTGAAAGAAAGGATATAGCGGAGACATGGCTTAGCCACAGCCTGGGGGGTGTTTCCAGAATGAGATTTTCACTCTGCAGCGGAGTGTGCGCTGATATGAAACTTCCTGGCAGATTAAAACTGTGTGCCCGACCGAGACTCGAACTCGGGACCTTGTCGATGTTGAACACAATGGGGCAAAGAAAGCAGTCAGCTTGAAGAGCTTCTATAGGTTCCAGCATGTGACGAAACCGTGAGATAGACGCAGTTCCGAGGGGAGAAACGAGAACAGAAGCCGAGAGCAGAATCGTGTAGGCTAGGAGGCCCTACGATAAGGGACAGACACCCACATCGCCAGCCGGCCGCCAAGACCACCCCCAGCCCATGTTAAAAGCTAGAGCCATCCAGAAGAACAGTATAGATCTTACGATAACACAAAAAGGGCCACCCCAGCCGCAAGTTTTAGCGTGAGACTTTTTCGCGTCTCTGTTCCGTCAGGTCCACCCCCCAGCCAATGTTAAAAGATAGAGCCATCCAGAAGAACAGTACAGATCTTACGATAACACTACAAGGACCACACCACCTGCAAGCTTTAGCGTGAGACTTTTTCGCGTCTCTGTTACGTTGCAAACTTTAAAAACATTGCCCCACCACGAAAAGTATAACGTTTCTCATTGGATAGACAGAATTTTTGTTGGCGGAGCTTAAAGTTAACATTGAGACCGTGATTGGTCAGATGAAAACAGAGCCAGATGGTTTTTTTAAACCAACTTCGGTAAATGTAGTAAGGAGAAGTTAGGAGAGAGTTGCTTCCGAGACGGCGAGGTGAGCTGAGCTGTGCTGCTCGCCGCCCCCTGACAAACACCGACAAGGTAATGAACGCACGCGATGCCGCATAACAGCGCATAAGGCTTCACTCAGAACTGCTGAAGTCTCATCTGTTACACCCCCTCTTTGCGTAATACTAGCTCATGGTGTTCACATTTGCCACTTGAAGTAAAAATCTGAAACAAGATGATTTTTCTGTTGTATAGTTATTGAGAAGCCACATCAGCCACTGAAATTTACGACAAGTTAGATAAGTAATAAAAGATAATTGAGGGTCACTGTAGACCATTTTGATAGTTTTCTCCTTTGTGAAACTTAATTTAAACCTAGATTATAGATGTGATATGGCATAGGTCATCCTTCGATCCATTGTAGAACTTGGAAACCCATTCAGATAGTATTCGTTCACATTTTTGTTGAACGCAGTTGGTTTTTACCATCCTGTATTAAAACATTTCCTTTTATGAATAGTGCAATTTGTAAACAATGTTTTGTGAGTAGAATCAAATTTCCAATGGTAAACTTAATTGCTTTTTCGACGTTATTTTACCAGCTAACTAAAAACAGGAAAGCCTAAAACCCCTTCCACTATAGTTAGTATTAAGATTCTTTTACAGGGAGTGCAGTGGAGCGGACGCTGAAATCATTAAGTATTTGGTTATATCATCGCTAGTCTCACTGAACTCTTCTGAACTCTACATGTCATGTGTGGTCTGGCGTCTCCTTACCAGCAATTGGTCCCAGGTTCAAACTAGTCAAATCCCTAAAAAACACGCTCAGAGCGTCGTTGCGCGAATGTGGTAGGGAGACACGACTTAGAACAAGCAGAGACCAAGAAGAATGTTAGACATCCTCCAGGATTGTTGGTGAGACGCTTTAATGCCCGTTTTGTGCTGGTTTTTCGTATGTTACGTCATTTTTACGAGACGTGGTTCGTAGTTGTGTTCCACGTGAGTAATAATAGCCCTCTCTTCAGTTCACACCTTTGTTAGTAAACTTGAGGATCAGTATTTGCTTTTCTTTGAATCTTCCTCGCGTATCAGTGGATATCAGTGGCTTACTACGGTGGTGACTGTCATTTTGAATAATTGATTATAAGTAAATTAATGGCTGAAACTTCCTGGCACATTAAAACTGTGTGCCGGACCGAGACTCGAGCTCGGGGCCTTTGCCTTTGGCGGGCAAGTGCTCTACCATGTGAGCTACCCAAGCACGACTCACGCCCCCTCCTCATAGCTTTACTTTTGGCAGTAGTAGGAGACGAGATACTGGCAGAAGCAAAGCTGTGAGAGTGGGCGTGAGTCGTGCTTGGGTAGCTCAGTTGGTAGAGCACTTGCCCGCGAAAGGCAAAGATCCCGAGTTCAACTCTCGGTCCGGCACACAGTTTTAATCTGCCAGGAAGTTTCATATCAGCGCACACTCCGCTGCAAAAAGAAAATCTCATTCTGGAAATTAATCGCTGTTATCTCCACACAACTATGTTGTCTAAAAAGGTTCTCTACTCCTTAAATAGTGTTACGTGGATTATTTTGAAAACGAGTCCGCCCCCGTAGTTTAGCGGTCAGGACAGTTGGCAGTCATGTGGAGGGCCAGGGTTCTATTCTCCGTCGTGCTACAGATTTTTCCTTGATGCGAGAACTTCTACAGGGTGCAGTTAGTCTCATGAGGCCAACTGAGGACCTGCTCGAGTGATTAGTAGAGTCTCCAAGGTCAAGAAACCCGAAAAGGGCTGGGAAAACGGCGTGCTGACCACATTGCCTCCACACCGCATCCAATGACGTCATTGGCAGAGGATGACGAGGTGGCAGATAGAGCCCTATAGGCCCGGCTAGGAAAATGGTTCAAATGGCTCTAAGCACTATGGGACTTAAGATCTGAGGTCATCAGTCCCCTAGACTTAGAACTACTTTAACCTAACTAACCTAAGAACATCACACACATCCATGCCTGAGGCAGGATTCGAACCTGCGACCGCAGCGGTCGTGCGGTTCCAGACTGAAGCGCCTAGAACCGCTAGGCCACAGGGGACGGCGCTAGGAAAGTAGTGCGAATTATTTTAAATATGTGGCTACATTTCTGTCTTTCATAAATGTGTGGTTCTGTACACCCACGTGAATGTGTTGTTTATGAGATTTATCCCTATTTTCTGAATGATAACTGACTTTAATTTCAACTGTTTCATGAATTCTCTTACTCAGAGGGTCATTTTCAAGTCCGACCTTTGACACTAGTCCATATAAGCGCTCATTCAAATTTTGTGCGTTAAAGCGCCACCATCATGTATCCGAAAAATTGATTGAGCTGCCCTCGGCAAAGGCCTGTCTGATTTCAAATGTAATTTTCACCTGATGTGACTGAGTTCCATTAACTGGATACGTTCTTCAGCGAAGAATACTTCGTTACCTTACTTTAAAATGAATCATTTTTCATTCATTGAACGGTAGAAAAAACATCGTGCACTAAGATCTACATCATTCGCTGAACTTCTGTTAGGAGTGATGCATTAACATTGGTCGGTTGTAATGGGACCATAAAAGACTTGGTTGCAGTTTTAGCTCAACTGAATTCATGTTACATAGTCTTCTATTAGTCCATTAAGCTTTAAAAATCGTTTCACTGCAACATCCACTTTTATTATAACCATATATGATATACATGTACGTATGTTCTACATCTTCTAAACACTGGACCTAATTCATCCAGACTTGGTACACATGTCATTTACTGTCTGGAAATAATTGCTATTGGGGTAAGAACCACCTACCTATCAGAGATATTGGGTTGGGAATGGTAAACCTGTGTAGCCCACGATTTGCGAATGCCCTTGTTTTATTCACTCAGTACTTGAGAATGAGAGCACTTAGTGACTTGAAACAAACATTTCTCATAATTTCTAATCTGTACGAAACTTTTCCTCGTTGCAAGCCCCTACAACATGATGAAAGGAAATATATGACATGTGTGTACATGTGCAAAGCCATGGATAAAAAGCTCGTCCTAAACCCGGGAAGAGTTTCAATCAAATTTGGTAGTTGTATTAGTTACAATCTGAAAATAAATGCTGTGAAGATAAGAACAAGCAGCCTCCTAGTGGGGATGGAAAAAGAAGGGATGGGTGATGAGGAGGAGATCAACCGACAGAGAGGCAGGAGGAAGGAGTAGATAGACACAGATACAGATAAGGGGAGGAGATGGACAGAGATAGGGAAGGGAGGTAGAATTGTTAGAGAGAGGACGAGATGGACAGAGAGAAAGAGAGAGAGAGAGAGAGAGAGCGAGAGAGAGAGAGAAGTTGAAACCTCCCCTTGGAAAAATTAGTAAATAACTGTGCTGGTAAGTCTCTTACGTTATTTGATTTTCAAACAGCTGAGCAGAACTGAACGTACTCAGACATTTCGTTCTTTACTTATTCTGATCAACACAAAACTGACACACAATATTTTTAGCGCAACGCAATCTGACTTTCAATAATCCCTACAAAAGAATGGCCCTGACTAACAATAACCTATACCTTTCATGAATAACTTACCTCACAAAAATCTTCGTTACTCGAACTACTGCAATACAGCGAGCGACAATACTGCCAGCTAAATAAAAGATTCTAACTACTGAAGTCACTAACTACTGACAGGCATAGTCAGCAAATGAAAGGTTTTGATAGAGAACAAACAATGTATTTACCTTAATAATGTTCAAAGTGATAATATATATAACAATTCATGACATCCAGTCTTGCAAATTTACTGTCTCTGATGGACACACGTCCAGATAATCCGCTCTCAAAACTCTGCCATCTCTCTCCCCACATCCACCACTGCTGGCGGCTCACCTCCAACTGCGCAACGCTACGCGCTGTTCACATCCAACTGCCCAACACTACAATAGCGAATATTCCAACAATGCCAACCAGCCACAGACTGCACACAGCACAGCCAGTGATTTTCATACAGAGCGCTACTGGCGTTATCGATATAAAAACCCAAACAGCCTACTTACGAAGTGAAAGGAAAGGGAAGGAGAAGGACCGAGATAAGTGGAGGAGGACATTGGCAGGTAGATGGGAGATTAGGAGGTGGGCTGTGAGATGGGGAGAGTAAATGGACAGTGAATGGGAAGAAGAAGAGATGAACAGCGGGACGGGAGAGGAAGAGATGGAGAAAGAAAGGAAAGAGAAGGAGATGGACAAACAGAAGAGGAGATGAAGAATGGGAGGGGGGAAGAAGAAAATCGACAGGGAGAGTGGACCGAAGTAGATGGACAGAAGGGAAGGGGCTGGTGGATAGAATGAGGAGAAGCAGTTGAACGCAAAGAGGATGGAGGAGCAGGTGGTCAGGGAGTGAGCAGGAGGAGGAGATGGACAGAGGAAGGGCAGAAGGATACGGACAAAGAGAGTGAGGGTGGAAGAAGTGGATCAAATGGTTCAAATGGCTCTGAGCACTATGGGACTCAACTGCTGAGGTCATTAGTCCCCTAGAACGTAGAACTAGTTAAACCTAACTAACCTAAGGACATCACAAACATCCATGCCCGAGGCAGGATTCGAACCTGCGACCGTAGTGGTCTTGCGGTTCCAGACTGCAGCGCCTTTAACCGCACGGCCACTTCGGCCGGCCGGAAGTGGATCCAGAGAGGTGATGAAAGATGTGGATAATGAGGAGGAGAAGGCGGACAGATAGAGGGAGTAATAGAATATTGGAATAACCATATAGTTGGTGCTCTGCTAGAATTTCAATACAAATATTCAGAAAGCAGTATTGTTAATCCATGGGTCAAATCTCTTTCAAGTTTACAAGAAATTACAACCGGAAACATATGCTATGTGTGCTGTGTACTGATATGTTTAAGTTAGAAGTTAGTGGGCGCTATCATATTGTCGTCAGGACGTACAGTAAGTGCAACCTGCGCTGCTGTCAGCACGATTGCAATTTCTGGCGGCGGCCGACAGAGTGCGGTCTGAGCTCTGCCTACAGCGGCTGGCTTGGCTGCGTGGCCGGCGTTAATAATGCATTACCCTCAGGGAAATCATTGCGCGCCGCCAGAGTTGCAGCAACAAGCGGGGGCGGCGTGGTCAGCCGGCTGTCGGTGTGCGGCCTGCGCGCTAGCACGTGTCGCGGCTGACCTCTGTCAAGGAGTCGCAGGTCCGTGGACGGCGCGCCTGACATGTGGTTCCCGCAGCGACTCGCTACCCATTCTTTCCTTCCATTCATCAGTCTAGTCTGATGTGGCTCGGCACGGGTTCCTCTCTGCGTAGCACCTGCAAAAACCATGCTGGCGAAATTTGCGATTCCACTCTTTTTTCAGCTATGTTTAATGTAAAATAGCAAATCTGATAATCGTAAAGGAATCTATGGATTCCATGGATTTTATGGAGACATTTTATTTCAATTTCAATCTTTCCTATGTTTTCTGTAATAGTTTGGAACTCGATATCTCTGATTTTAGTGCCGCGTGGGATTAGCCGAGCCGTCTAAGACGCTGCAGTCTGTGCGGCTGATCCCGGCGGAGGTTCGATTCCTCCCTCGGGCATGGGTGTGTGTGTTTGTCCTTAGGATGATTTAGGTTAAGTAGTCTGTAAGCTTAGGGACTGATGACCATAGCAGTTAAGTCCCACAAGATTCCACACACATTTGAACATTTTCGGCTGCATAACGTCATGCAGCGAACTTTTAATACAACATAGCTTAGAAGAAAACACTTTAATCAAAACGCTTAGTTGTCCTGTGAGTAACGTTGTCATCTAATTAAAATCATATTTTACGGCTAGGTGTTGTGCCTGATGTCTGTTGCAGATCGTAATAAAGGACTGACATCGTTCCTCCCGCGGTATGGGATCACATAGCCGCAGAATGAACATTAAATCCCGTACGGGTTTCTAACTTTCTAAAAAATTACCGTCGGTTCTAACGCACTGTGTCGTGGACGGTGCATAAACATCTTCCTCATTGGTACCTCAATTGTCCGGGGGAACTACGACTGGGAATAAAGCCAACGCTAATACCACGTGGTGGTCGGAATCTCCTCCGACGCGGGCTGGCGACCGCGCGCACGTGCACACACACACACACACACACACACACACACACACACACACACAACACACACACACAAAATCGTCCTCGTACATAATCTACGACGGTAATCAAACTGCGACCTCCTTCCCCAACTACACGCTCCAACTGACTTCCTCCACTCCTCTTAATCCGGATTGACGCAAACCACATTCTGATTTCTTTCCATTACCACCTTACTGTGCAGGATGCAACATGTGTCGCTGCAACATTTGTAATGTCGGTATTTGCCATGCGGAGACTCACGCCAAAAGCTTCGTCACTGATTCTTCGATAAACGAAAATGATCTCATCTCTGCGCCACCTCAAATGCCACCTGCCTCTTTACCTGAAATTTTCATCATATTGGTCCGCTAGACAGCGTAATATGCAGTACACTGCCAAGAACATCATCTTTTTTCTCCCCAGAATGTGTGTTTATCAAAAGTGTTAAATAAGCACCTTACAAGACCACCACGAAAAGAAAAGCAGGAATTAAGTTATTAATCATTATGGTGCACAGGATACACACCGCAAAAACTGAAAAGAAAAACGCATCGTAAAACAAATTACACGCCAGTTCCTCAAAACATTGCCCGTCAGAAAACTTACTTAGTTCCTAGGTAGCACAATTTGAGGACCTTGCGTCTGGTGCTTGTCGTCTTTTCCTCTTTCCTCCTCCACATGGTAGGTCTTGCCTTCTGTTTACGCTTGCGCGCGACCCGTTTAATGCAGTCTCTCGCTCGCTTCACTGTCCATCGACGCCGTAACTTTTGTTGCGGCGGGAAGTCAGTGCTGTTACGAATCTCACTCGGGTGCAATATGCTATATCGAAGGAAACAGTCTTGGTCAAAAACTTTCCCTCTCGACAACCTTGCGACTTCGTTGAATATTGGACGCGGCTCATAGCATGCTGCACCGGCAGTCCGTGATAGCACACTCCTATTAGTTGTGGGTGATCGATTATAGTCACTGCCTGTCGTCATGGTCAGTACAAACTGCATGCTGCACACGGCTGCACCTGTCCCACTCACTGTGCCCGCCACGCGGGTTAGTCGCGCGGTCTATGGCGCCTTGTCACGGTCCCCCCGTCGGAGGTTCGAGTCCTCCCTCGGGCATGGGTGTGTGTTGCCCATAGCGTAAGTTAGTTTCAGTTACATTGTATATAGGCTTAGTGACCGATGACCTCAGCAGTTTGGTCTCATAAGACCTTGCCACAAATTTCCAAAAATGTACACTATGCCTAACGTTTGTGACACTTCCTGACGCAAACTGCGGGGTTACTTGGACATTATTTCCTCCCGGTGCTTGAGGAGCATATTGGTATTTCCCTGCGATTCCGTAAATTACATTTTTTCCGATATTTCTGCTGAGTCGGAGACTGGCATGGCGAACATTATATCTATTCCTGTTTCTACGGTCTTTACTGCCTCTTTGGTTGTGCATTCTCTTTCAGCTACTGCTTCTGCCCTGTTCATACCTTTGTATCGTGTGTGAAATCCTATTTTCTTCGTCGCTCTGACGCTGTTCTATCTAAGAAACTATTTTTTCTATTTGCCGGACTACCTTAATCTGTTACGACACTTTCGAAACTGTTTTCTCGTGGATCTCAAGTGCATCTGGAACTCCCTTATTAATTTCCGTCCGTTTCGCCTGGAAAGACTCTCGATTTTCTGATGTTCCTCAGTGTTTTTGGTATTGTTATTTACTTGTTTCTGGAGTGCCTCAATAGCTGCCTATAAAGTCGCCTCAGTCATATTACATGCCTCCATAATCTTGTTACACTCTCTATGTCGTTCTTTCTGTAACTTCCTATTCTCCTCGCTGTCAGCCATGAGTTTCTAGAGCATGCTCTCTATGCCCACGCCCCACATGCTGCTCCTTCAGCTGGTGAAATCGTCACCGCTGACTGATTCTATTGCATTTCCGTGCTCTGCTCGTTTTCCACGCTATCACCCATCTCGTCATTGTCATCACTGTGGCTGCCTAACCCACCCAGGTGGGGATCTTCCGTAACACCATAATCTACCCCTTGAAAGTGCTCCTCCCTGTCTGGCTCCTAGTCCTCAATCGCCAGAAGATCCGATGCACCTGTCTATTCCTATGACATGCAGTGCGAAGAAACATTCACTCCCTTTAAACTAACAATGCAGAAAAGATACAACAACAACAAGACTGTGGTCAGCATCTACAAGCTGTCAAACTCAAATATGTAAAGCTCTGCACAATAAAGTAACATAAAATATACCACCAAAAAATTTAAACGTATTCTGAGCCGTGGTAAAAATTGCTGTTTTGAAGAGCGCATCGCACCGCGTAGTGTGAAGCAGTCGCCCTCCGTTTTTGGCGGTGGCGCCGCTGTGGCAATCGCAGCTTTGGAGTCTCCCTCTGGTGGGAAAGGGGAAAGGTTGCCTATTCACGTGCATTTAAGGGGCGCTATGAACTCGCCAGATGGTCAGTCTGGGCGAGTCTGGAGTCAGTCTGGGGTCAGTCTCTCGTCCCCAGCTTTCTAGTCCGTCTCTCGTTCGAATTTGTGGGGCAGTCAGTGTCTGTCTGTCGTCCGGAGTGTTAGTATGTCTTTCGTTCGGATCAAGTAAATGAGTCTTTCCACTCCGCCAGTAAGAGGACTCAGCGAATGGTCGCCCGGTTGGGGACTAGTTCCTGCATCTGAGTCTGCTCGTTAGGCCGCCAGTCTCCTCGAGTTGCTCCGG
The DNA here is from genome assembly GCF_021461385.2 of Schistocerca piceifrons. Taxonomy (NCBI): domain Eukaryota; kingdom Metazoa; phylum Arthropoda; class Insecta; order Orthoptera; family Acrididae; genus Schistocerca; species Schistocerca piceifrons. The sequence continues at coordinate 1,185,481,507 of NC_060138.1, read as the reverse complement.
CAATGGTCATTGGCGGTTGGATCGATCGGTTGGTCGGTCGCGCACTGAGACACAAGATGACTTGTCCGCCTTGAGCGTCGGCGCATGTGAGGTCGCCACGTGAGTCCAGTGGGCCGCGCCGTATAGCGAGGGGTAGTGGCTTCGCGGCCGACACGAGAGCAGCAGGAGTCAACCCACGACATCGGTGTGGCCGGTGCGATCTGCGTCGCCGTGAGACGAGAGATTGGCGCGCCTTCCTGCGTCTGTTGAAGCGGCTGGCAGCAGACGGTTTGGGAGAGCGATTTGGGGGTGCTGCGCAAGGTCTTCTCCAGAAATCGCAGTTTATTAGAAGTTAAGTGATTCGTGGTATGTTGTTTCATTTACTTGTTAAATTCTACTTGTTTTCTTGGTGAGGTCACCAGCCGTTTTGCTTTGGGGTCGTCCCACCATTCTTCTCCGTTTTCCCACCCTCGGGAAGATGGTTGTTTATAAATTGGGTGGTCCGTTTTCCCTTGTGGAGTAGGGGCGGTTTCGGTAATCTCCCTATCAATCTGCGATACGTTAATAGCTGCCTCTGTCATGTTTGTTGGATTCGGTGTTGACGAACTAATTGCTTGGAGTGTAACGGCCTAATTCCTGAAATTTGTTTTTATCTTAGCTATCATCTTGAGAGGCGGTATATGTGTACTGTAGAGCATGATAACTCGTTTGGCCAACGTGGTATAATTTTATATAAAATTGCATTTCATGGGCTTTTAGTTAAATGGTCATTTTAGTATATGAAGTTGCAACCCTTCCACCGTAAGACTTTTCTCAGAAGTTAAAATCAAGTTGCACCTTTGGTGGCAAGTTAATCTTTTAGTTTTCGTGTTTTGTACCATTTCCATCCTTTCTTACGGGGTGCCTAGTTAGTGTGCTTGTGTGAATTGTTAAAACTTTTACTTTAAGGTAATCTGGTGTGTTGCAGATTTGCACCAGTGTAGTCTTTCAGAAGTTGTTGTGAGCGGTCGTGACTACGGCCGTGTCAAAAAGGAGCAGTAAGGTTCTCAGCCCGAAAGCTCATACAGCCAAAAATTTGTTTCTTTCTGCCCGTGAATAAACTGTAACTTGATATTTAGATGGTGCTTTCTGCTTATAATTTTAAATCTGTTTCTTTAAAAGAAAAAGCTTTTAGGAATAAAATTCACATTTGTTAAAAGCAATTTGATTTTTATTTCATCAGTTATTCCTTGGCAACTACTTCCACACTCACATAGTGTGATTAAATGTGTTAATATTCTTGATGAATTGCTAGTAAATAAAATAATTTTTAAGAGTATTCTTTGAAATTAAATACACGGTTCATATTCATTAGCAGTTGTGTGCTGCTGTCCGTAATTCAGTTGATTGTCCTGTTTATAACTTTATTTATGAGACCTGTTCTGAAAGTAGGTCCGATATGTCGCGAAATGGAAACCACAATGAAAATAAAAAATGTTATATTTTTCAACAGTTTGCTACAATTTCCAACTACTTCTCCACATAGTCGTCGCTCCGATTGAGACATCTGTCATACCTTGAACAAGATTTCCAATACCCGCGACATAGAAGGCAGCCGTTTGTGCTTTTCGCCAATTCTCTGCGCTGGTCTGCAGTTGTATTGTCAGTGCCAATGTGTTGACTTCACAGCCAGCGTTTCATCTGAGCGGAAATGAACACCAGATGGGCCACATCCGGGCTTTATGGCGAGTGATCAAACACTTTCGATAGAACCGCTTCAGGGGAGTAGTATGAAATCAGGTGAAATCTCTCGCCGGGCATGGATACTTGAAGCACTATTGTTCTAAGCATCTTTAGCTGCTCACTTTTGGCTCAGAACTGAAAAGTGCGGCGTGACACTGTCGACAGGCATACTGGAGACAATGTCCGACGTATGTGCGCGAAGTGTCATCCGATTTTCACGGTAGTATCATATTCGCGGCCTACCCGATTTTAGTTTCCGAATAGTCCTCGTGTGGGTTTCGTTACAAGAAGATTCCGTCTGCGTCGCCGAAACCTAAAACTTCAAGAAATGGCAATGTCTTGTCAGATTAGCGCTCCACTGAAACCATAAAATTTTAAGAACTGGCAAGGTATCGCCAATTTACGGTTACAAATACAGTTGTAAGTGACCCGTCAGAAAAAAGGAAGCACGTTCACATTCCCTACCGCTCATAATAAAAGGCCTGGCAGGTCGTCCATTTATGCCAGAAGCCGGGTGTGCAGATTAGGTTGATGCTGAATCTATCACCCCAGATCACGCGAAATGATAAATTACCGCCATGCAGTTAACAGCTACATGAAAAATCACTTCGCGCACATTGAAACTGCTGTTTGATAATTCCTGAATGTTTCAGGGGACTCGCCTATTGCTGATGGTTGGAGGACCTGGGAAATTCAGCTGATGACTTACTTTAATGGCTGCTGAATTATAGAGTTTGGTCTGGTAAAGTAATATTTATTCAAGCAATCTGCAAAAATTACTCCGGACACACGAACGTAGTGGCTATACAGCAATTTGGGAGAAAGGAAATTATTAAAGTAGAACAATAATAATAAAAACAATTGGTGATTAGGGTCAACGCTAGAGTGATGCTGGACAATTACGGTTGGGATGGTGTCCATTCACATAATGGACACGAATTACCCTTTCAGCAGTGATTGAAAACTATAAAATTAATTATTGGCAACCAAGCTTCAAGACTGCTTGTGTCGCAGTCGTATGTTATTCTACACTTTCTTTGAGTGGTTAGGAAGAAGTTGAAGTTTGTGATGTCTGAAGATGAGTGCAATCCCGAAATGCGTAACATGTTCTAATAAAAGAGTCAATTGAACGTCTTATGACTTAATTGCGATTGAACAGCATTGGTTGCCAATTATTATTAACATAAAAATGATCGCAGGCCTCAGACGGGATTTTATGTCCTGTATATCACTACAAAATTAGACAAAAGAGGCATAGATTCGAACAGAACACACGACAGATCAATGAATAAAGGAAGAATGAGAAAGATACATAACCAGGCCGGTGAGCTCCAAAGAGTTAACTCGGTAACGAAACAAATCGTGTGTTCAAATGGTTCAAATGGCTCTGAGCACTATGAGACTTAACTTCTCAGGTCATCAGTCCCCTAGAACTTAGAATTACTTAAACCTAACTAACCTAAGAACATCACACACATCTGTGACCGATGCAGGATTCGAACCTGCGACCGTAGCGGTCGCGCGGTTCCAGACTGTAGCGCCTAATACTGCTCGACAAAACGTGAGTGATTACAAAATGTTCAAATGTGTGTGAATTCCTTAAGGACCAAACTGCTTAGGTCATCCGTCCCTAGACTTACACACTACTTAAATTAACTTATGCTAAGAACAACACACACACACACACACAAATGCCCGAGGGATGACTCGAACCTCCGGCGGGAGGGGCTGCGCAGTCCGTGACATGACGCCTCAAACCGCGCGACGACTCCACGCGGCTGAGTGATTACGGAAAAGATCCTCTCTGAAGCACGAATTAAATTGCAGAAAAGTTGCCATACCAGTGCGTGAAGTGCGTAGATGAAGCTAGGAAGACTGAAAATACAAACCAGGGTTGAACTCTTCTTCCCTCAGTATATCGCGATTTCCGAGGTCGGGAGTGCGCATTGTTCTTGGTCCGCCAGTCGTATTGGTTCTTATTCATACTGTACACCACCAGTCTCTTCCTATAGGTCACTCCTAATTTTCTCGGAATTAAACCTTGCATTGTGTTACATTATCGAACGCTTTTTCCAGGTCGACAAGTCCTATGAACGCGTCTTCATTTTTCTTCAGTCTTGCTTCCATTATCAAGCACAACTTCAGAGAGTCCTCCCTGATGCCTTTCCTCAAGTACTGATCGTCTTCTTAGAGATTTTCAATTTTCTTTTCCATTCTCTTATATGTTATTCTCGTCAGCAGCTTGGAAGTATGAGCTGTTAATCTGATAGAGCATCTAGCACTTAGCCGCCCTTTCTGTCTTCGTAATTGTGTGGATGATGTTTTTACGGAAGTCTGGCGGTATGTCACCAGTACCATGGATTCAACTCACCGCCTTGAGTAGCCGGTTGGTTGCGACTTCTCCAATGATTTTAGAAACTCCTATGGGAAGTTCCCCTCCCCTTCTTCCTTATTTGATCTCAGGTCTTACAAAGCTCTTTTAAATTCTAATACATGATCCCCTATGTTTTCCATATCGACTCCAATTTCTTCCTCTATCTGCTATCAAGTCATCAGAATAATGCACCACCTCATATACCTTCCACCGAACCGCTCTCTCTTCCTCATTTAAAAGCGGAATACCCATCGTTGATGCCGTGTTTGCCTTTAATTTCGCCGGAGGTTGCTTCGGCTACATGCTGAGTCAGTTCTTCCGACCATAATTAAATTTTCTTTTTCGATTTCTTCACATTCCTCCTGCAGCCATTTCGCCTTGAGATTCATGCCTTTTCTGTTTATTTCATTGAAAAGTGATTTATTTGCTGCATTCCTGTGTTTGAATTAATATTTCTTTTACTTCTTTCCTTCATCGATTTATTGAAGTACTTTGGCCGTGCGGTTCTAGGCGCTACAGTCTGGAACCGCGTGACCGCTACGGTCGCAGGTCCGAATCCTGCCTCGGGCATGGATGTGTGTGATGTCCTTAGGTTAGTTAGGTTTAAGTACTTCTAAGTTCTAGGGGACTGATGACCACAGCAGTTAAGTCCCATAGTGCTCAGAGCCATTTTTTAAAGTATTTCTCCTGTTGCGTAATGTTTCTTTGAAGCAACCTTCCCAGTATCTATGTTTATCTTTCCAGCATCTGCGATTCCTTTCTTTGAAACTGTCGATTCCTCTTCAACTGCAGTACCTACTGTGATAATCCTTACCGCAGTATCCACATCTTCAGCGAACATAAAAGGCGTCTCATCCCTTCTACGATCTTGAGTATCCCTTTTCCTTCATCGCTGATATTTCCGTACGTTTCTTTTCACTACTTTGTCAATACTACATTGTGATCTGGATCTATATCTGCTTCTGAATTCGCCTCACAATCCAATATCTGATTTCGGTCTCTTTTATCTGTAAAGAATTGCGATCTATTATGCTCCTCCGTTATTAGTCGTATGTCGTAACAATTATGCTGTAACTTATCAAACAAATAGTTTCAGTCAATCCACATTCTCTGTTAAAAAAGTTTAGCATGTTATCCTATGAGAACATCAGTGAGCCCATTACTTCTCACCGTGAGAGTCTTTTTCAGTCGATGTTCACAATATCGTTTTGTCTACCAGCAACACCTGATAAATTCTAAAATCTCGTTCTCATATATAAAATAGATTCAAACGGTTGATTACTTTACAAATGAATCAATGTGAAAATGATTTATGGCCAAGAAACTCAAATCGTCTTTGTTTTATTAGTTTGTCATCTATAGACATAAAAGTCAAACCAAAACGGTGCAATTTGATAAACTTATTTCCTTTCATTATTTTGTGGAGGTGTCAGCAAGAAAAACTTTCGAAAAGGTTTATGATTACGGTGTAAGTAGGCTGTTTAGGTTTTTATGTTGGTAACGCCACTTAGCGCTCTGTATGAAAATCACTGACTGTGCTCTGTGAAGGCTGTGGTTAGTATGCATTGTTCGAGTTATTTTATGCCTACAGATCCAGTAAATAATAATTTTATAATCTACGTTCAGAAAAACGAGGGAGCACAAAAAGACATTTCCCCTCACAGGAATTGCATATATAATTTTTGTCAATGACTGGGTAACTTGTTTCAGAGAGTAAGTCAAGGTGATGCCTCACTCTAGTGTTAAGATGTGACATAGTTATTAGACATTTCCTATCTTTAGTGTAATATTTTTTCTGCTTGAGCTTTGTCATGTTTAGGTATAAGTGATTGCATTTTCTGCTGCTGTTTGCCAGGTATAGTGCTATTGAATTTCACTTTGTATTACTTTGTTAAGCCGGTTTTACTACTGATTTATTTTTCTTGTTGCTGCACATTGGCTCATATTAGTTGTAATATTGCATTTGCTATGCTAATTTAGATATACTGCTGCTTGCTTTGCCGATTTGCATTTTTTTTGTCATTGCTGTTTGTGTTACTTTGTTGTGTGTTACTGCATTGCCTCGACCCTTAGTATATATATACGAGCTCACTAGATTTAAGTTAACTTAAGAGGGGGTAGAGTGTATACGAAACTAACTATGGAGGATAGGGAAAGAATGCATTCAGAAGTTATACAAAGAATGCATTGAGAAGTTATACAAATAAGGTTTGTAAAAGGAAAAGGTACTGTACAATGACGAATAATTATTCGGAAAGAGGATATGAATAGAATACAGAAATAAGGTATAGATAGGACTTTTTGGGAATAATGATGAATGAAGGGAGATCTCCAAGAAGTAAAGAAAGTTTTGTTTGCAAAATACTGCAGTAAAACAAACCCTGTCCTATCCTTTTGGGTTATTCCGTTATGTGTTTGTGTACTCTTGTGTATTTGTGTTTTTCCTGTCTTTATGTGTTTAGCTGATAAGAGTTACGTTGTAGAATTTTTCTAATACTATGTTATTTACTTTGTAAAGATGTTTAGACATTATTTATTCTATTTTGTTTTAATGCTCATGTGTGAAGTTGATGTTTCAAAAGTTATTCTGATCTTTTATGTATGCACTTATGTCATAATTCCTGTAACATTGATGTATATGTTATTTCGATTCTTTTGTAAAGCCCGTATTACTACAAATGTTATCTGTATTGTTATGTTCTTTAATGATGTATTTTGTACCTTTGTTATTGTATTCTCATGTTATAAAATTGTAATTGACACCAGTTCATCATATTAAGTAACTTGTAAGCATTCATTTCACTGCACACATTTCTGTTGGTCATAGTATATGCACAATATGTGAAAAAAAAGAGGACTGTTAGTGTTTGGACGTGTGTTAACAATTCCTCAAGGGACTGATAACAGCATCGCTGGTTCTAAGGACAATTCCAAAAACTTTGTGAGTGCACAAGTGTTGGTTTATGGACTTGCTATATTGTCATCAAGATTCTTCGAAGGTGGTTGTGCATCTGCACAGTCGCAACAGATGGCTGCTGGCAGTCTCTACAAGGACCACAGTGGGTCTGCAACTTTGATGGCCCACCAATACCATTATTTCTACAAGGACTGCAGTGGGTCTGCACCTCTGGTGGCCCACCAATACCGTAATCTCTAGCAGAACTACAGTGGTCTGCTCTGTGATGACCTACCTACCAATATTTATCAACTTCGATTGACTCTGCTGTGGGTTTGCTCTGTTGTGGCCCATTAACTGTCTGCATGTCAAGAGTCAGCACTGTCTTTCCGTTGGAAGGACAACACTACCTCTTCAAGACTGCATGGAAATCCACTACTTCCGTATGTATTTTCTGTTACTAATGAGACTTTGTAAAAATAAAAACGTAGTTACTATTGTGATAAATGATCAGGACTGTCTTTATGAGAACAATTTTTGCTTTTAACCAACAGTGTATCAATAAGTGTGTGCATTTGATATCTTTGTTATTGTAATTATGAAATTTTTTTTCAAAAAACAATTTGTAAAATTTTGTGTGGGGAGCATGGGGGCTATGTAAGTAGGCCGTTTAGGTTTTTATGTTGGTAACGCCACGTAGCGCTCTATATGAAAGTTACTGACTGTGCTGTGTGAAGGCTGTGGTCGGTTTGCATTGTTGGAGTATATGCCATAGTACTGTTGCGCAGTTGGCTGTTAACAGTGCATAGTGTTGCGCAGTTGGAGGTGAGCCGCCAGCAGTGGTGGATGTGGGGAGAGAAATGGCGGAGTTTTGAGAGCGGATGCTCTGGACGTGTGTGTGTCAGAGACAGTAAATTTGTAAGACTGGATGTCATGAACTGCTATATATATTATGACTTTTGAACACTATTAAGGTAAATACATTGTTTGTTCTCTAACTAAATCTTTCATTTCCTAATTATGCCTATCAGTAGTTAGTGGCTTCAGCAGTTAGAATCTTTTATATAGCTGGCAGTATTGGCGCTCGTTGTATTGCGATAGTTCGAGTAACCAAGATTTTTGTGATATAAGTGATTCATGAAAGGTATAGGTTATTGTTAGTCAGGGCCATTCTTATGTAGGGATTATTGAAAGTCAGATTGCTTTGCGCTAAAAATATTGTGTCTCAGTTTGGTGTTGATCAGAATAAGTAAAGAGCGTAATGTCTGAGTACGTTCAGTTCTGCTCAGCTGTTTGAAAATCAAATAATGTAAGAGGTTAATCAGCACAGTAAGTCATTAATTTTTCTAAGGGGACGTTTCAACGGTATATGGAAAATTTGTTGACAGTCCCTAAGTGTTTTCATTTACTTGATGAATATAATCTTGGTAATTTGCGCCCTGTGGCTTACACTGCCTCAAGATGTATACACAGTTTCCAGCTTCAATAACTGACTTTCTACGTTAAACGTCTAACGTAAGATTACAGATCATAATGAGATAAAGTCGGTCACCTACAGAATGCATCTAATTTGGTTGGAGGAATGTAATCAGCACTGTCTGAGAAGAATCTTTAGAAGAAGGGGCAAGTTCGATGTATCAAGTTAATTGTCCTGAGAAAATAAAAGGTTCGACCATTGAAGCAACTGGAATAAGACATCATTTTCGGTGTTGTGGCCATGTGGTCCACGCCAGGCTTTCCTCTCCTAAATGAGGTCATGTACTCTCAGTCAGGCAGGGAAGAAGGCATAAGAAATAAAACTAAGAAATGTTTGATGCAAACTGAAAAGTGGAAGTTTATATCATTAATCAACTAGCTAAAATCAGTAATCTAGTGGATTTGATCATGAGAAGCCTCCAAACTACAAAAGGGCAGTCTGAACATTGAATATGAACGGCGAATTGATTCCCTTTAATGTACTGTGGTGGATGAAAACGTCAACATTGTGAAGGAATTTGTATACTCCCTGAAACCACCATTTCAACAGTGGAAAGCCCGTTCACGATTCACTACACCCTTTGCAATCCACATTTCCGTATCTTTTGCACTAATGTGATGGACCATATTAGAGATGGTCTCCTTTAGTGCTCTCCGATATCAGTTACTTTCTCTTCATTTACACTAAACGCTGAATAGGTGGGATGGTAGCTTACTGGAAGATAGAGTAATGCCTCGTGAAGTTTTTTCGGACATACCTGGATACTGCCGCTGCAGTATCGTTTAGGATGCGTCACGTGGTCTCATTTCTTACTTATGCTTTGGTGTGATTCAAAAACACACCAGTAGACCCAGAAGATGGCCGTTGTAACCGTGGCCGAAACGCTGGTTTCATCAATAATAGACTTTTATAGTACGTTGCGGTTCCATACCCAAAAAACATTTAGGTCAGCTGACTTTGGCTCCGGAAGTCTAAGCAGTTATGTCCTCCAGGCTGTGTAGGAATTCATATTTGCCAATTTGTAGCAGATGTTTTTAAACGTGCTTCATAATTTTATTTCACAGTTTTCAGGAGACTCATAAATGTGGGTAAAAGATTATAGTTGTCAATTACTCGCTTTAGGAGAGCCAATAGTTGTACTTAGGTCATTACCTTCTGTTTTCTGTTATCATTAAAACTGATAACTCCGATTTCAGACAACCCCTGTACTTTCGTGTTTCAATGTCGTAGACCTGATCGTGTGCTGTTGTGTCGTGGCCTTCCGCTATTTGTGGTCCGTGGGGGGGGGGGGGGGGGGGAGGAGAGGACACCTTCTCACTGAACATCGAAATGTCAGCAAGAAATGGTGGTAAAGCTCTCCTCTTGGCTGTAGGCTCTACCTGACCACCATTGACAGACAACAACCCCAGAGTGCTTCGCCCAGCTGTCTTGGCGAAGGGGAAAACACCTTCGTGGTGAATCTCTGGCATATATCATCCAAACTCTTACGTTGCTGCTTCATATGCTACGAGGAACAACGCACGCGTGTTATAAATTTTTCAGGTGACACACAGATCTGCGTGCCACTCAAATTCAGGTTCTCCTGCGTTGGAATTATTCAGTAGCATGTAGGCCGCGTTTCTACATCGGAGGGAAGTTCCCACAGCCGTGAAAATACTAAATTTTCAATACTGAGCAACCATTCGGGGCGACGAAGTTAACGGGCAACGTTGTATAAGATGAAAACATCTGAAAAGGGATCTAATTGGCCTAAACGGGTATTACACAGTATTATTTCAAAACTTTGATTCTAATGAATATTCACTTCGAAATTCTGCTTCATCTTCGGACTAAATCTATGTTTTCCCTTATTAATAAAAAATAAATGAGTCGCGAGGCTCTCTCTCCAGATAGGCCTGATCGCCTTGTGCAGGTCTTTTGAGGTGACGCCACCTTTGGCGACTTGCGCGTCGATAAGGATGAAATGATGATGATGAAGACGACGCAACCGGGAATCATAACCGGGCACCCCGGAATTACGATCTGGCGCACTGTCCACTCAGGTACGGTAGGGTATTTTCCCTTAAAAAAAAGGGAAGGATGAATGTAGCTTCCGTTCTCAGTCGAAATCAGTGTAGCTGGAAAATCAGATTGGTTGTCGAAAGGTGCCAGTTGACTAAACTGTGGGATCCTTGGAATACGTAAAAGAGAACAGAGGCATTGTCAGTACGACAGTTTTGGCAGGTAGACTTACTTGAAGGTAGCTCCACCGGAATGCAGAGGCAGAAAGATAGATGAAGTTACAGCGTCAGATTGAGGTGAACAAGAGTAGCGAGCACTTCATGTTTACACAGAATAGCGCAGTCGGTCGACCTGTTTGCTCAAGTAGTGCGTCAGTGTTTCTGTACGAACTTTGGCTCCATCCGGCTTTTCGGCAGCTCATAGTTAGTAGCAGCTTATACGGAGAAAATGGTGATCCACCCGTTTCGCAGTGTTTGAGACAGTTGTCAGGGAGGTCTATTCAAGTAGTTAGTCAGTTCCAGGTTCCAAGTTCCTTTATCGACATGGGGTGAACGAGTCCGTTCACCGGATATGTGCACGTGATTGGTGTTATCACTAATGAACATATTTTTTCAGTCGTACTCATCCAATTAAATTAAAAACTAAATATTTTTACAGGCTGCGAACTTCAAATAGAAATTCGTCCAAGGGATGGGAGAAGTAGTACAGAAGATGTCATATGCGGCTCTTTTTAAAACTTGCTCTTATCTGATAAAGTACTGATACACCTGCCTAACATCGTGTAGTGTTCCGGCGAGCACGCAGAAGTGTCACAACACGACGTGGCATGTACTCGATTAATGTCTAGAGTAGTGCTGGAAGGAACTGACACCATGAATCCTACCAGTCTGTCCATAAATCCGTAAGAGGACGAGGGGTTGGAGATCTCTTCTGAACAGCACGTTGCATGGCATCCTAGATACGCTCAACAATGTTCATGTCTGGGGAGTTTGGTAGCCAGCGTAAGTGTTTAAACGAGAAAGAGTGTTCCTGGAGCTACTCTGTAGCAATTCTGGACGTCTTGGAATTACTCTAGTACATCGGAATGCACGATGGACTTCAATGAATGTACACTACTGGCCATTAAAATTGCTACACCACGAAGATGACGTGCTAAAGACGCGAAATTTAACCGACAGGAGGAACATGCTGTGACATGCAAATGATTAGCTTTTCAGAGCATTCGCACAAGGTTGGCACCGGTGGCGACACCTACGACATGCTGACAAGAGGAAAGTTTCCAACCGATTTCTCATACACAAACAGCAGTTGACCGGCGTTGTCTGGTGAAACGTTGTTGTGATGCCTCGTGTAAGGAACAGAAATGCGTACCATCACGTTTCCGACTTTGATAAAGGTCGGATTGTAGCCTATCGCGATTGCGGTTTATCGTATCGCGACATTGCTGCTCGCGTTCGTTGACATCCAATGACTGTTAGCAGAATATGGAATCGGTGGGTTCAGGAGGGTAATACGGAACGCCGTGCTGGATCCCAACGCCCTCGAATCACTAGCAGTCGAGATGACAGGCATCTTGTCCGCATGGCTGTAACGGATCGTGCAGCCACGTCTCGGTCCCTGAGTCAACACATGGGGACGTTTGCAAGACAACAACCTTCTACACGAACAGTTCGATGACTTTTGCAGCAGCTTGGACCATCAGCTCGGAGACCATGGCTGCGGTTACCCTTGACGCTGCATCACAGACAGGAGCGCTGCGGTGGTGTACTCAACGACGAACCTGGTTGCACGAATGCCAAAACGTCATTTTTTAAGATGAATCCAGGTTCTCTTTAAAGCATCATGATGGTCGCATCCGCGTTTGGCGACATCGCGGTGAGCGCACATTGGAAGCGTGTATTCGTCATCGCCATACTGGCGTATCACCCTGCGTGATGGTATTGGGTGCCGTTGGTTACACGTCTCGGTCACCTCTTGTTCGCATAGACGGCACTTTGAACAGTGGACGTTACACTTCAGATGTGTTACAACCCGTGGATCCACCCTTCATTCGATCCCTGCGAATCCCTACATTTCAGCAGGATAATGCACGACCGCATGTTGCAGGTCCTGTACGGGCCTTTCTGGATACAGAAAATGTTCGACTCCTGCCCTGGCCAACACATTCTGTAGGTCTCTCACCAACTGAAAACGTCTGGTCAATGGTGGCCGAGCAACTGGCTCGTCACAATACGCCAGTCACTACTCTTGATGAACTGTGGTATCGTGTTGAAGCTGCATGGGCAGCTGTACCTGTACACGGCATCCGAGCTCTGACTCAATGCTCAGGCGTATCAAGGCCGTTATTACGGCCGGAGGTGGTTGTTCTGGGTACTGATTTCTCAGGATGTATGCACTCAAATTGCGTGAAAATGTAATCACATGTCATCTCTAGTATAATATATTTGACCAATGAACTGCCGTTTACCATCTGCATTTCTTCTTGGTGTAGCAATTTCAATGGCCAGTAGTGTAGATGATCAGACAGGAGGCTTACGTGTTATCTGTCAGAGTCGCATCTAACCGTTTCAAGAGTCCTATATCACTCCCACAGAAATTAATCAATCCCTCAGCCCATAAACCAGTATCGCTTACTCCAACTTTCACCATGGATTAAATATTTCCAACTGTATTTGTATTCCAGCCTACCCCGCTGGCCACGGCAGCACGGTTTCAGCAAGGAAACCCCACCTGAAGGTGCATGTGTAGGCAGGTAGTGCTGCCAGCTCCACGCCTAGGGCCCACGAGACACACAGCCCCTGAAACGAACCTGTGATCTCACAGTAGTCCCCTTGCCTGTCACACTTCGTGAACTCTCGGCTCGGTGCAGAGCCCACAGTAAATCAGTGTAAGAAAGAAAATATATCCACTTGTTTTGTTTTAGTGAGGCTGGCCCAAGAAGTCGCCACGTTAAGAAGGCACCGAGAAAGCCTTAGGGACCAGGAGTGGACACATTGTCTGAGACAGCATCTGAGGCCACTGTCAGAGTCAGCAGAGCAGACTAGTCGTGTGGTGGTGCTGGGGGTCTTGCTGGCATGCTGGTCAGATTTGTCTTGGCGTCGGCATGGCTGGCTAAGGCGTCGGCTGCAGTTATCCACGGAAGCCAAGGCAGAATGGGCTGGTGGTTTTTGGTCTGCAAAAGCACCCCATGGGTTCAAAAAGCCATAAACGTTTCTCAGTTTAAGGGGCTCCGGGCAGGTCGAAAAATCCTCATCTTAAGCAATGTAAAATCTACTCATTTAAAAGGAAAATATTAGGAAAAAGGTTTGCAAAAATAGGACTTCTTGGTTACACATTTGTAACCACTTTAACGGAGATATTTCCAAAAGTATTGATTATTTTTAAGATAATAATTACTTTTCTAGAAAGTGGGCATAAAAAGAAGAAAGTGTCTATACTTTTCTGTGCATCTAGCGCTATAATTTCCTAAAGATTTACAAAGTAGGAAAACTCTTGATGTTGAAATAGGCACTATACTCTACTGAGTATAATCTGTAATTATGAACAAACATTTAAGTAGAAGATGAGATAAAATGCACTTCATTCTTAAGAAACGCAGCTTGCAGAGAATATCCGTTAAGATTTTCAGTTCATCTCAGCTCCGTATGATAGATTGTCTGCATTTTTTCCAAAGAAACTGGTACGCCTGCCCAACATCGTGTAGGGCCCCGGCGAGCACGCAGAAGTGTCGCAACACGACGTGGCATGGACTCGACTAATGTCTTGAGTAGTGCTTGATGAAACTGACACCATGAATCCTACCGTAAGAGGACGAGGGGTGAAGATCTTTTCTGAACAGCATGTTGCAAGGCATACTAGATATTCTCAATAATGTTCATGTCTGGGCAGTTTGGTAGTAAGCGGAATTGTTTAAGCGCGGAAGAGTGTTCCTGGAGCTGCTCTGTAGCAATTCTGGACGTGTTGCGTGTCGCATTGTCCTGCTGGAATTGTTTGAGTCCATCTGAATGCACAATGGACATGAATGGATGCAGATGATCAGAAAGGATGCTTACGTAAGTGTCACCTGTCAGAGTCGTATCTAGACTTATCAGGAGTTCCATATCACTCCAACCGCTAACGCCCCACGCAATTATAGAGCCTCCACCAGCTTTAACTGTTGCCTGACGACATGCAGCGACCACGAATTCATGACGTTTTCTCCATACCCACACACGTCCCTCCGCTCGATACAATTTTAAACAAGACTCGTCCGATCAGGCAACATGTTTCCAGTCATCAGCAGTCCAATGTCGGTGTTGATGGGCCCAGGCGAGACGTAAAGCTTTGTGTCATGCCGTCATCAAATGGTTCAAATGGCTCTGAGCACTATGGGACTTAACTGCTGAGGTCATCAGTCGCGTAGAACTTGGAACTAATTAAACCTAACTAACCTAAGGACATCACACACATCCATGCCCGAGGCAGGATTCGAACCTGAGACCGTAGCCGTCGCTCGGTTCCAGACTGTAGCGCCTAGAACCGCACGGCCGCCGGCTGCAGTCATCAACGGTACACTAGTGGGCCTTCGGCTCCGAATGCCCATATCGACGATGTTTCACTGAATGCTTAGCACGCAGACACTTGTTGATGGCCCAGCACTGAAATCTGCAGCAGGCTGCAGAAACGTTGCCACGTTGAACGATTCCGTTCAGTCGTCGTTGGTCCCATTCTTGCGGGATCTTTTTCCGGCCGCAGCGATGTCGGAGATCTGACGTTTCAATGGAGTCCTGATATTCACGGTACACACTCGTGAGACAGCCGTATGGGAAAATCTCCACTTCATCGCTACCTCGGAGATGCTCTGTACTATCGTTCGTTCGCCGACTATAACACCACATTCAAATTCAGTAAAAGCTTGATAACCTGCCACTGTAGCAGCAGCAACACATCTAACAACTGCGCCTTTGTAGAAGTGGAGGCCCTTTACGCCTACACCGGCATGATGGCTAACTCATGCCATCTCTGCATAAGAGTTAGTTTTCGCTAAAGTGAAGTGTGGCATGACTTGCATACTGCGATGTCTGCGTACATCTGGTTATGGTTAACCATTTATACGCTCTCATCTGGAGATGGATTGTGTCGGAAATCGAACGTAGCGTAGCTGTTTGAGGGCCAGAGGGGAAAAAAGTGTCAAGGAATGCGCAAAGGGGAAAAAACCTCTGTGATAGTAAGTTTGGGTATTTAGAACAGTAGTGGATGTCTAGCTGACTGCGACAGTTCATGTAAGGGTAGGTTACCATAATAGCGGGTATACTGCAAGAAGATACCGGCTCAGTGCCACTGGTCGTTATAATAAAAGGACTCCAGTGCGGCAAATGCGTTTCCTTGCTCCCTCAGCTGTGCCGTGTCGTCAGTGACTTGGCATAGCATCATCAGGCTGGTGCTGAACGGCGGCAGCTCGCTGTTGGCCGGCATCCCCTGTTACTGCCTGGCGCAGTTCGGCCACAGCTGCTTGCTCGGCGTACTGCACCGCAGTTTCATCGGAGAGCTGCAGGCCGTTCTCCCGCGAATGCTCGACGTAGGCTGCCCTTTCGACTTCTCGATCCCTTGCGGGGGCTTCGGTGGTTGTCTTCATGGCACCATTCCCCTGCGGCGTTGCTGGGGCGGCCGGTGGGGGAGGCACCCGAACGCCCTTCTGCGAGGTATCAAAAGCGTTCGCAGGGGTTCGAACTACTTCTGCTGGACGCAGGCCTTGGGGAAGGACTGCACGCAGCTGCCTCAAAGCCTATTCTTCTCTGCAGCCACGACGGCTGCGAATGCAGCCCTCTCTGCCGCCATGACGGCTTTGAGGGCTGCTGTGGCTTCCTTCAGGGCGGTGCTGACGTCGACGCCGCTGCTCTTCTCAGGGGCCCGAGCTGGATCCCGACCGTCCGCCTCCGGACAGTCGTTTCTGCTCTGAGCTGCCTCTGCGCTGTCCCTCAGCTGAGCCGGGCTGGTCTGAGCCCGACGTCGTCGTCACTTTCGCTGCGTCGGTGCGGCCACCTCGCCGCCTTCGGCGCGACTGTGGCTTGGAAAAGCCGGGCAGCCGCGCCAGCTGGCGACGTGCGGGCCGCTACACAGGGCACAAGTGCCGTGGTCGCAGGCGCGGCTGTCTTGCTCGCCGGAGCACTTGACGCACCGCACCGCGTTGTGGCAGTACTTCGCGACATAGCCCTCGCCTGGCACTATAAGCACTCGCGCTGGGGATCCATGGCGGTCGGGAGAGCCCCTGTCGTAACCGGAAAGCCCAGCACCTTGCGCAAGCCGAAGATGTCGCCCTCGCCGTCTGCCGTTTGCACGGTCACGACACAGAGCGGCGCCCATTTCTTGTTCGTCCGGTTGTGCAACCTTGCGGTTGCGTTACCGAACACGGCTCCCAGCAGCCTTTTCCGGACCGCTGCTTCGTCACAGCAATAAAGTAGCCCCTTAGGAGTGCCTTGGTCGTCTTCTTACTCCCTGCGGAAGGTGTCTCTTCATGCAGTGCGTGGACGATGTGGGCGACCACAGCGCTCTTGACCGCTCTGTGATCAGCCAGGTTTGCCGCCAGAACGCAGATCAGCGATTGTGTGCCGACAGACTGGCAGACCACCTCGTTCTTGGCGCACGTTGTCATCAAATAGTACATTGCTGTCCGCCCGCCTCTGCACTTGACATACAAAGGGGGAACAGGCTGCTACTCGTCTTCTTGGGTCTTCCTTCCTTGGTCGGCAGACTCAGCGAGTCGCACAACCGAAGGCCCCCTGGTGGCAGCAGGTTTCTTCTGCGAGTTCTTCTTGCCTATGCTGTGGAGCGCAGAACACGACAATTTGCTGGTGTTGTGAAAACAACACACGACAATTTGCTTCTCGTGTCACCCACAGCACAGAACTAATTCTAGATCTCTCCTTGTCCGAGGAAGCGTAGCGTGCAGCGGCAGTGATGCGTACACTTTGATGGCTCAGCCCGAAACTCAAAACCAGATACTTTTTGTCTTATATAAGCGTTGCCGATTGCAGAGCGGTATTCTGCTTGTTTTCATACAATACTTCTGTATCAGAATAGGTATGCCTACACCAGTTCCTTTGCCGCTTCAGTGAAGTATATTTCATTTTAATGAGGACATTCCGTAGACTGTGATTAATGAAAAAAAGTAACAATGGAAATTTTAAGATTTCAGCCTGTTCAGAACCCTTCACCACGTGTTCATATAATAAGATAAAGGTGATACGCAGTACAACTGCTCATACCGTCCCACTCCAGACTCTGTGAGTCAAACAAACCGTTTCCTATATTACCTTAGAGAATCGACGTGTAATATTTCTTCATATCTGTTCGTCGTAGACGTCTCGTTGAAGTAGTCACTTAAAGCAGACCTGGAAGTTCGTTGGATTTGTTCGGAGATGCTAATGGGCGACCTGTATGTCTCTAATTATGGACTGCGGGTAGCTAATCTATTTTAATTAAGTTCTGGGTACCATTACGGTGTATTTATTAACGAACTCCATAAAACGGATTACAACGAAATAGTTGAAAGAAGTCATCACAATGAATTCCTAAAATTCAAGGGCATGATTAAGACGACTATTTCAGAGAACAAACTCGAAATATATTATATCTCCGATTGGCGAGACTGGCACAAAACGTAAGTGTCCTGCATATTCTGCATCAGTTTGTATTTATTCTTATGTGATACATTGTAGAACGATTATAATTTGTTTGTAAATTTACTTGATTTAATGTATAGTGTTATTGTAGTCATACGTCTTTAGTATCCCATCGGTTTCCTCTGTCATTTATTATGGCAAAAATTTTAAAAATTAATATTTTTAAAGAAAATTATCAGTTTCATGCCTAAATGCATGTGGTTCCCCTGCATATAGATCGCCAAGCAAGATTCTTATTCATGCCTCAAGTACATTTCCTCAACCAAGTGACTCACTTCTGTGACATATGGTCCAAGCAACAGCATTGCCGGAGAGAGAAACAACTTACTGTGTGGTCATTTTGTGCAGCACTGTTGAAGGCAGTGAATTAATTCTGCTGGCTGCATCGTCCCGACAAAGCACAAAATTTAGAAAATAAAATGTTGTTCAAGAAAGAGGATCCTCACATACTCCATTGGTGATTTCTCTTATAAATCGTGGTTATTTAAACAATCTTCCAATTTTGAAAGTGACAGTATTGACATTCGTAGAGGCAGCCTTCAAATTTTGGTCATATGTCTTTTTCAATGCCTTTGACTGTAGCATTTCTTAAGCATCTGAGCGGGTATACAATGCCATTACTAACGACGATAAACCAACTGTCTTTAACAAGATTTATCACAAATAAATAAATCTTACAAATTTATAGCATTGTATCAAAGGCATATTAATTTCTTGTTCCTTCAGATTACTGTAATATCCAAATCCTGTTTACTATAGTTTCTCATTGTTAATAATAATTACCATTTTGTATTTTACCGAAAAATAGACACCATAAAATAAATAAAGAATATGCCGTATTTCGTAAACAATCTGTAAGAGCGTAAATACATTTTTCAAACGAAATTCTACTTTCATGCAGAATGAAACCATGTAATTCTTTCTTAAAAATTCCTCCTGAAGTTGTACAGTAAACCAGAAATTTAAATATTTTTCCTGTGAAAAATCTGATAGCATGCATCACTTACATATCATATTTTACCTTATTCTGAATGTACAAAATATATACTTTACTTATTTTTCTCTTTGGTCTAGTAACCTCCTTGTATTGACTACTCTTTATCATTGTATTATCATACTAACAGAAAACAATATTTATTATATTTTTATGTGTGATTCATTACTGTTAGAAATACAGATATATCGAAAACATGGCATTTTCACTTTTCTCCTAACTTCACTGTAGCTCACGACCATACACTATAGCTCTTTCATGGAGCACATCTGACTTTACAGTCGTTGTTTTAGAGCGCACACCACTGTAAAGATTTATTCATTTGAAGTACTTATTCGATCAATCTGGTGATCCTTGTTGATGTGGTTGTGTTATGCTTCAGGGTCGGCAGCCATCATTATGCAGTTTCCCACCGCATCTTACTTTATTGTCCTTGAGCTCTGACATTGGCTCTCAGTTGCGGTCATCTGGTTATTGTGGCTTCAGTTATGCCATGATTCCCAGCGATTCCCGTCATCATCAATAGTATCATGTATACATCTAACAGAAAATGTGTTTTAGACATGACTTAATAACAATCTTTTACAATTTCCAAATTTTTAATATAATATTAATTTTCTCTCTCTCCCCAAATGGTACACGAACAATTTCCAAATCTAAAATAATTTGTTAAGGAATGTACTTTATTTAAACATAAATAATTATTTTCCAAACAATTTCTTAATTAGTGAAGCAGTATGGAGCTGGTTCGGGAGTGGGAAAGTACTGGAACCACAATTTAAAGTGTACTAGAGCAGCGATTTATTATCACAAAAAATTAAACCTTTTATACTGAGTAAATAAACAGTTAAATAAATCCTTGAAATGCATGACAATAAAATGATTATTATAAACAACACGGGTCAATTCGTGTTGGAGGGACAACATGAACTTATCAAATACTTCAATTGCTAAGCCGTTTGTAAGGAGTTGTTAATCGTTGCTCGTTGATATTATTCAAGAACATCCAGTGACTATACTTGGCAACTGCACAAACGGCTTAAATCCCAATGGGGAGTGTCCAATGTTAAGTGTCTTTCACGGTGACGACAAAAACAAAACTTTAAAGTAACTGCAGTGTTACAGGGCAAGAGCAATCAAATATTATTCTTAACATAGACTAGATGATAAATGTCTACCATTTCAAGCAATAAAATTTTACATTCAGTTTTAATTGAGGAATTTATTACCTCGGCCATAACACCAGTTCACTCGTAACAGCTATCAAACTTAATGGGACACAATTAAACCTCAAAGAATGATAACAGTATGGGACATATACAGGGGTAACAGAATTAATGGTTGGCGGGCTCGTAACAACTTTAAAATTGTCGATGGTGCTTCGGGAGTTACAGAAACTGACTCTTCTGAAAATAATCTGTCGGTTGGCATCGACCTACCTCCGGTCATAAAATACTATAGAACACATTGGGAAAAAAATGGTACTTTTACGAGAAATACCCTTCACCACACACCATATGGCGGTTTGCGATGCAAGACTGTAGACGGTATTTTTTTTCTCAGATGTACTTCAAATTTAGCAACACATTATACGTTTACAGTTTCCACGGGGTAAGTTACACAAAAGAACCGTTTGAGTAATATATTTACTGAATGCTGAAAAAATAATAACAAAACCAATACTGCGCGAATTTATGCGAAAACTACGGTGAAAAAGTGGTATTAAAATTTCATAGGCTTCGATATTGCGTGAACGGAATCACGGCATTATACAAAAGTGCGTTACTTATATGTGTGAAAATCGTGTAAAGGACTTTCTTTTACCTTCTGCAAAGTACGTAAGTAGGAGTACTCGCTCATTTGCATGCATGGGATTGTATCAAAAAGCCAGAAACGTCCGCAGAATTAATCCCGGATCAGCAAAAATGTTCGTATTTGTTACACCGGAGGGCTGGCCCATTGGTGCAGCAGAAACGCAGCCGTTTACAGTAGCTGGCTAACGAAGATAATACGCTTCGTGACCAGCGTACGCGGCAGCCTCTGTCGAGATTTCCTTCCGCGGCTTGGGGTTGCAAAACTACGCCTGAGATACTCCGGTAAAGAAGCCAGGGGATCGTGGCAGATTTACAGGCAAAGTTATCTGGGATTCTACAACTGTTACACCCGAGGGACTCGTAATTTATTGACGACCGACAGCAGCTGTTTTTCCGGATCCCGGCGGTGCGCTGTGTGTTTCGCCGTGCGGCCCGAGGGCGCTGTATGAGCGATGTGTCTGTTCCGCTCCGAACCGTCCGACTCGGAGAGTCCCGTTCCAGCCGCAGGTTGAATTACTGTTGTTCTTTGTATCTGCTGGAATACAATAGACCCTCGCCGAGAGCTTTTCCTGTCCGTTCCCTCTTGTGGAGTAGTATAAATGAAGACACCAGCTGTTGTTTCCCATCTAACATCCATAACTCTCATTCTCATTGCAATGAAGGTGTATGTACGTGCGGGATACACATATTGAATGAAATGAGGTATTGTGGATAAGAATGTCCTGCACATCTGAAAGTATGATAATAATACACTACTGGCCATTAAAATTGCTACACAAAGAAGAAATGCAGATGATAAACGGGTAGTCATTGGACAAATATATTATACTAGAACTGACAATTACATTTTCACGCAATTTGGGTGCATAGATACTGAGAAATCGGTACCCAGAACAACCACCTCCGACCGTAATAACGGCCTTGATTCACTTGGGCATTGACTCAGTCAGAGCTTGGATGGCGTGTACTGGTACAGCTGCCCATGCAGCTTCAACACGATACCACAGTTCATCAAGAGTAGTGACTGGCGTATTATGACGAGCCAGTTGCTCGGCCACCATTGACCAGACGTTTTCAATTGGTGTGAGATCTGGAGAATGTGCTGGCCAGGGCAGGAGTCGAACATTTTCTGTATCCAGAAAGGCCTGTACAGGACCTGCAACATGCGTCGTGCAATATCCTGCTGAAATGTAGGGTTTGGCAGGGATCGAATGAAGGGTAGAGCCACGGGTGGTAACATCTGAAAAGTAACGTACACCGTTAAAAGTGCCGTCAATGCGAACAAAAGGTGACCGAGACGTGTAACCAATGGCACCCCATACCATCACGCCGGGTAATACGCCAGTATGGCGATGACGAATACACGCTTCCAATGTGCGTTCACCGCGATGTCGCCAAACACGGACGCGACCATCATGATGCTGTAAACAGAACCTGGATTCATCCGAAAAAATGACGTTTTGCCATTCGTGCGCCAGGTTCGTCGTTGAGTACATCTCAGGCGCTCCTGTCTGTGATGCAGCGTCAAGGGTAACCGCAGATATGGTCTCCGAGCTGATAGTCCATGCTGCTGCAAACGTCGTCGAACTGTTCGTGCAGATGGTTGTTGTCTTGCAAACTTCCCCATGTGTTGACTCAGGGATCGAGGCGTTGCTGTACGATCCGTTACAGCCATGCGGATAAGATGCCTGCAGTGATACGAGGCCGTTGGAATCCGGCACGGCGTTCCGTATTACCCTCCTGAACCCACCGATTCCATATTCTGCTAACAGTCATTGAATTTAGTCCAACGCGAGCAGCAATGTAGCTATACGATAAACCGCAATCGCGATAGGCTACAATCCGACCTTTATACAAGTCGGATACGTGATGGTACACATTTCTGTTCCTTACACGAGGCATCACAACAACGTTTCACGAGGCAACGCCGGTCAACTGCTGTTTGTGTATGAGAAATCGGTTGGAAACTTTCCTCATGTCAGCACGTTGTAGGTGTCGCTAGCGGTGCCAACCTCGTGTGAATGTTCTGAAGAGCTAATTACACTCCTGGAAATGGAAAAAAGAACACATTGACACCGGTGTGTCAGACCCATCATACTTGCTCCGGACACTGCGAGAGGGCTGTACAAGCAATGATCACACGCACGGCACAGCGGACACACCAGGAACCGCGGTGTTGGCCGTCGAATGGCGCTAGCTGCGCAGCATTTATGCACCGCCGCCGTCAGTGTCAGCCAGTTTGCCGTGGCATACGGAGCTCCATCGCAGTCTTTAACACTGGTAGCATGCCGCAACAGCGTGGACGTGAACCGTATGTGCAGTTGACGGACTTTGAGCGAGGGCGTATAGTGGGCATGCGGGAGGCCGGGTGGACGTACCGCCGAATTGCTCAACACGTGGGGCGTGAGGTGTCCACAGTACATCGATGTTGTCGCCAGTGGTCGGCGGAAGGTGCACGTGCCCGTCGACCTGGGACTGGACCGCAGCGACGCCCGGATGCACGCCAAGACCGTAGGATCCTACGCAGTGCCGTAGGGGACCGCACCGCCACTTCCCAGCAAATTAGGGACACTGTTGCTCCTGGGTATCGGCGAGGACCATTCGCAACCATCTCCATGAAGCTGGGCTACGGTCCCGCACACCGTTAGGCCGTCTTCCGCTCACGCCCCAACATCGTGCAGCCCGCCTCCAGTGGTGTCGCGACAGGCGTGAATGGAGGGACGAATGGAGACGTGTCGTCTTCAGCGATGAGAGTCGCTTCTGCCTTGGTGCCAATGATGGTCGTATGCGTGTTTGGCGCCGTGCAGGTGAGCGCCACAATCAGGACTGCATACGACCGAGGCACACAGGGCCAACACCCGGCATCATGGTGTGGGGAGTGATCTCCTACACTGGCCGTACACCACTGGTGATCGTCGAGGGGACACTGAATAGTGCACGGTACATCCAAACCGTCATCGAACCCATCGTTCTACCATTCCTAGACTGGCAAGGGAACTTGCTGTTCCAACAGGACAATGCACGTCCGCATGTATCCCGTGCCACCCAACGTGCTCTAGAAGGTGTAAGTCAACTACCTTGGCCAGCAAGATCTCCGGATCTGTCCCCCATTGAGCATGTTTGGGACTGGATGAAGCGTCGTCTCACGCGGTCTGCACGTCCAGCACGAATGCTGGTCCAACTGAGGCGCCAGGTGGAAATGGCATGGAAAGCCGTTCCACAGGACTACATCCAGCATCTCTATGATCGTCTCCATGGGAGAATAGCAGCCTGCATTGCTGCGAAAGGTGGACATACACTGTCCTAGTGCCGACATTGTGCATGCTCTGTTGCCTGTGTCTATGTGCCTGTGGTTCTGTCAGTGTGATCATGTGATGTATCTGACCCCAGGAATGTGTCAATAAAGTTTCCCCTTCCTGGGACAATGAATTCACGGTGTTCTTATTTCAATTTCCAGGAGTGTATTTGCATATCACAGCATCTTCTTCCTGTCGGCTAAATTTCGCGTCTGTAGCACGTCATCTTCGTTTCGTAGCGATTTTAATGGCCAGTAGTGTACATATTACACAAAATGATATATGTGTGTGTGTGTGCATGTGCGTATCCAACAGGTCCTCCTGGATCAAAGGACCGATTTCAACCGAATGTGGTGCACATATCCCTTACTACCTGTCAACGATCGCTGTCGGGGTACAATCCCCCTGCTTATTATAGTTCAGGAGACATGACGTCATAAACAATGAGATGCGTGAAACTTGCGGTATCGTGTATGACGTTTAAATTTATTACTTTTGTGCTATTAATTTTATTCACGATAAATTGTGCAGACTATACGCACGTATGCCACTAAATGCACCTAAAAAATATGACGATACCAGTCACAGTTCAGGATATATGACGCCATAAACACAGAGAAGGTCGAAAAACTGCCTTGTAGTGCGTGACGGTTAAATTTATGGCTTCTTTGCTATTAACTCTATTCGCAACACATTTTGCAGGTAGTATCAACATATGAAGCTAAATATATCTACTTACATGCATCATTGTATGACGCATATTTCAAGAAATATGACATCATCAACACTGAAATGACTGAAGTAATGCCGTATCACGTATGAATTTTTAATACAAGGGGCGTTCGGTAAACAATGCAACACTTTTTTTTTTCTAAAAGCAGATTGGTTTTACTGAGAATTTCAATACACCATACTGTTCCCTACTGTTATGGCTAGAAAACTAGTTTCAAACATAAACTGTCCAACACGAAGGCACACGCGATACTCTACAGATCGACATCAGAGCGAACGTCTTGATGCATCAGTAATCTCTGCTTCCCGCAACGTGCATTCTTCATTCCATCAGACAGACGGAAGTCGAAATGTGCGACATACGGGCTAAGTTCCCTTTAGGGGAGTAGACTTGCGTGAAGCGTTGCATTGTCATGGAGAGGCATAAGTCCGTTTGTATTCGTCGATAACCTCGAATGAGTGTGTCCACTCGTTCCAACATTCCAGGAGTCACAGGCCGGCTGAAACGTGGCAGATCGGACAGGTTTGCGCGATCTAGTTGTTATGAGAGACACCTCACCCAACGAATCGCCGTGCTTTTGTTCAAGGTCAGGTCTCCGTAGACATTGTGCTAACGCCTATGAAAATCTGCGATGCTCCGCCAGAATAAACTCAATGACAGCTCTCTGTTCGCAACGCACTTATCTTACAGGTGCCATTTTCAAGGCTATGTGCAGCGCTGCCACCTGTCGGAACTTTATGAAACTATAGATTCTGAAGCGGGAATAACCCATTATGTTCTACGACAAATTCGTCATTTTACGACCGAAACTGGCAAAGAGGAAAAATGTGTTGGGTTACTTCTTCAACGCCCCTCGTACACTTGTGCTTCATAACATACTGTACTACAGTCGAGCAACTTAGTAAATACCTGGCAGCGTTTCTGACAGCTTTCAACTTCGAAGTGCAAAGGGTGTAGGCGAAAACAATCGAAGGCATGTTTCCATAGAGACGTTTATAAAATCTCGCTTGCCGTTGTGGTCGAGCGGTTCTAGGCGCTTCAGTCTGGAACCGCACTACCGCTACGGTCGCACGTTCGAATCCTGTCTCGGACATGGATGTGTGTGATGTCCTTAGGTTAGTTAGATTTACGTAGTTCTAAGTCTAGGGGACTGATGACCTCAGGTGTTAAGTCCTATAGGGCACAGAGCTATTTCAACCATTTTATAAAATCACGTTGTAGGCACACGAAGCGGTTGCGCCCAGCCTACGGAAACTGGAATATTACTCTACAAACACAGTTCATTTGCTGTTTTCGTTTCTAATAAAAAATTGACGGAATGAGTACAAGGGAAATTCCGTTCTCATTGGACACGTAAGTTCTGTACACAACATTGCGCAGCAGTGGATCTTGCATTTAACTGCAACCGGTGGTTTCATTTATCAGCGTACAGCCATCGACAACTAGTAATTCATCCTTTACAAAGCAGCACTACTAAGTACACATAAAAATTGTTCAAGTAATTTTTCCTATGATAATTAAATGTGAGCCTATACTTTGGCTCAAAATATAGATTCACTTTTCACTTTGGGTGAGCACGTAAGTCAGATCATGTTTTGGTTCGCTTTTACTGTTCACGTATTCTATGGTAAATGAAGTAGGCAGGGACTTTTCGACAACATTTTTCCACAGAACTGACTAATCATTTGGCGACCTCCCCCAAGCCCCCTCCCACCCTATTCGCTCGTACACTTTCACCCGTATAAATTTGCGAAACTAATTGTGATAACGCTTTGTATACGAATCTCGCACTGTCAGCTAAGCATCCCAACCGGCCGCTATTAGTTCCAAAACATCCTTCTCATAAAATTTGATTATTTAGTAATTTGTCGCTAAAATACTGCCGAAGCTAAATGGCTCGTGTATTGGTGTACTATAGCACTTTCTAGAAGTATAACGTATGTAGAAAAGTGTATGGTAGGATATCCAGATGGGATGGAAAGTAAAGCCTGACAAACTCACAATTTATTTTTCAGCAGTTGGGCGATCGTTGGTTGATCATCAGTCCACCATGAATTAGACGTATCATACCATGGAAACAAAATAACCCACGAACGAAACGAGGACGTAAAACGCAGGCTAGCACAGGCAAAGAGGTCATTCCTGCCGAAGAAAAGTTTACTGGTATCAGACATAGGCCTTGATTTGATGAAGAAATTTTCGAGAACGTACGTTTACAGGACAGCGTTGTCACACAGTCGGTCGTAGGCAGTGGGAAATCTGGAACAGAAGAGAATCTAAGCGTTTGAGATGTGGTGCTAGAGAAGAACCTTTTAAGGCATGTGAAGTGATATATGAAATAAGGAGGTTCTCTGTAGAACAGGCAAACAAAGGAACATTTAGAAAACATTGACAAGAAGAAGGAACAGGATTGTAGGACATCCGTCAACACGTCACCCAATAGGTTCCATTGTACCAGAGAGAGCTGTGTAGGGTAAAAACTAATTGGGAAGGCAGAGATTGGCATACAATAATTTATGACGTAGGATGCAACTCCTACAGTGAAATGGAGACGAAGAGGAATCTGGGGCAGGTTGCGTCACATCACTCAGAAGACTGATGACACATACAAAATACACCCACAATGTTAATATTTCTAAATTCGTGCCCTATAATATTGTTTATATGAAAGGCTCACCACACTGTAACAGTTTTCTCTGAATAATTGTAGCACACCACAAATACGCTCTGTAACAATTTCTTTTCAGCACTTAATGTTGACCACAGACAACTGCGTCCACTTCATACCGTTTCCCACACGAATAATTAATTATTAATGGCTTTTCTATAAATTTTGTGTGTCTAGAACATCCCATCACCAGCCAAGACAACAAACGCTGTTGCTCTCGTCCGCACATTGACTTTCAGCTTTCTTAGTTCCCTGTCCCTGTGGTAGTACATCAAATTTAATTTCTTTGGCGTAGAGTTCATACCATAGAAAACAGACATTTGCAGTAGTTTTGTAAGGTGTCAGGCAAATCAAACAACTTCCACGAAAACCTTGACACGATAAGCAAATCCAGTAGTATGTCACATAGCTCCGAATAAATCGTGACATTAAATTAACCAAAGTAATGCGAGTAACGAGTGAGCAAATGTAATACCACAGACTAACACAAGAATGCCTAAATGCATGTCATACCTTCCCACCGTGAGACAGACACAGTTCCGAGGGGAGAAACGAGAACAGAAGCCGAGAGCAGAACCGTGTTAAGCTGGAAGGCCCTACGATAAGGGACGGACACCCACGTTTCCAGCTAACCGCTAGGACTACCCCCCAGCCCATGTTAAAAGCTAGAGCCCTCAAGAAGAAGAGTATAGATCTTACGATAACACAAAAAGGGCCACCCCAGCCGCAAGTTTTAGCGTGAGACTTTTTCGCGTCTCCGTTACGTCAGGACCACCCCCACAGCCCATGTTAAAAGATAGAGCCCTCCAGAAGAACAGTACAGATCTTACGATAACACTAAAAGAACCACACCAGCTGCAAGTTTCAGCTTGAGACTGTTTCGCATCTCTGTTACGTTGCAAACTTTAAAAACGTTGCCCCACCACGAAAAGTATAATGTTTCTCATTGGACAGACAGAATTTTTGTAGGCGGAGCTTAAGGTTAACATTGAGACCTGATTGGTCAGATGAAAACACCGCCAGATGGTTTTTTTAAAGCAACTTCGGTAAATTGTAGTAAGGAGAAGTTAGGAGAGAGTTTCTTCCGAGACGGCGAGGTGACTGGAGCTGTGCTGCCTGCCGCCCCCTGACGAACACCGACAAGGTAATGAAGGCACGCGATGCTGCATAACAGCGTACAAAGAATTCACTCAGAACTGCAGAAGTCTCATCTGTTACACCCCCTTTTTGCGTAATACTAGTGTGGATCGTCAATTAAAGCTGATGGTGTTCACATTTGCCACTTGAAGTAAAAATTTGAAACGCGATGATTCTTCTGTTGTATAGTTATTGAGAAGCCACATCAGCCACTGTAATTTACGATAAGTTAGATAAGTAATTAAAGATAATTGAGGGTCACTATAGACCATTTTGATAGTTTTCTCTCTTGTGAAACTTAATTTAAACCTAGATTATAGATGTGATATGGCATAGGTCATCCTTCGGTCCATTGTAGAACTTGGAAAGCCACTCAGGGAATATTCGTTCACATTTTTTGTTGAACGTAGTTGGTTTTTACCATCCTGTATTGAAACATTTCCTTTTATCAATAGTGCGATTTATAAACAATGTTTTGTGAGTAGAATAAAATTTCCAATGTTAAACTTAACTGCTTTTTCGACGTTATTTTACCAGCTAACTAAAAATAGGAAAGCCTTGAACCCCTTCCACTAAATTTAGTTAGCACTAAGATTCCTTTACAGGGAGTGCAGTGGAGATGACGCTGAAATCATTAAGTATTTGGTTATATCGTAGCTACTCTCACTGAACTCTTCTGAACTCTACATGTCATGTGTGGTCTGACGTCTCGTTACCAGCAACAGGTCCCAGGTTCAAACTAGTCAATTCCGTAAGAAACACACTGAGAGTGTCGTTGCGTGAAAGTGGTAGGGAGACACAATATAGAACAACAGACACCACGCAGAATGTTAGAAATGGCGACCCTGCCAAGATGGTAACATACCATGATTGAAGGTCGACCACATGCCTAACTAGGTCAGAAAAATTTTCCTAATAAAAAAAATTTTTTTTGAAAGGCATAAACAGTTGAAAACAGTAGCTGCAGCGATAGATGGTGAGACATTCTAGCAGAGACAATAGCATAATTAAGTTATGAATTTTAAAAATTGTTAGAATTAAGTTTTCTGCTCAATGCAAGCGCACAGGTGGCGGATACATCGTTGACAAGTTGGTTCTGACCCAACAAGTAAGTGAATGGATTGTCAGTCTTGCGTATAATAAGTGACAAGTCGTATGAACAAAAAGTTTATGAAACGCGTGAGATCGTATGAGCGCATGTTGACTCGAAGTAGGGCGCGTGAATTGCTTTTGAAACAGAAAATAAGGGATTCGGAAAGATTAGCAATGGCAGATCGAGACCTTGACCGAATTGAGGTAGAGACCCAGCATGAAAATGGACAGAGAATAGAGGACAGTACTACAGACGATGCAGTATCGCGAGAAATAGGACATATAACGCACCATAACGAGGATAATGTACGTCAAGGCATAGAAAACTTAAGTCAGCATACGACAGAGGAGCAGAAAAGTAGAGAGACAGTCGATGAGGATTCTAACTTGCGTCTTGAATACGTAGAACCCATAGTACAAGTAACCAGAGCTCCCTCACCACAGAGTAAAAGGAATGCGAGGAGAAACGTGTCACAGCACAGTTCAATGCAATCGGTTGCGAACCAACACTTGGGCGAAAACGCAGAGCGTAGGACGTCGGAAGAAAACGCAATAGGACCCACCAATCTGGAAGAATTATTCCAAAAATTACGGAAACCATGACAAGGCAAAATAAAGACATAGCGAACCAAATTCAAATTCAAATTGCAGAAACCACGAGACAAATGCGTGCGATTAAAGAACAAAACAAAAAAATTCAGTTACACCTAAGTCATATTGTAGACGAGGCAAAAGAATCTCGAGAAGTGATAGGAAACTTAATAACAGGTCACAATCAATAGAGAACAGACATTGACAAGGTACAAGTGGACGTACAAACATTGCGTAATGACATTCAGGATGAGATCAAAACATTACGTAACAACACCCAGGGAGAAGTCAAGAAACTAGAGAAACAGATAAACGAAATTACTAGACAAGCAGCAGGTACAGCGCGTGAAATTGTTGAAAACAGTGTTTTATACAAACTTATCACAAAAGCAGCGCTGAAAAGATCTGATAATCGCATAGTCAAAATAGAGGCGCAAACGAAGCAACAATTTCAGAAATTGCGAGCAGAGTTGTCGCAAACCATTGAAGAGCGTAGTGAACAGGATCGAACATGCACTTAGTCTGCAACCACATCCGTATCTGTAACAGCACCGGAAAAAACAAGCAATTAACGAAGATATTACGCATTTGCAATTCCAATCACAGGCGGAAAGTAACATACCTGAAGTCAGACAGCCTGCACAGCAACAAACACGTTTCGAAATTCATGATGAACAAACGTCATCACAAACACATGCGGAGCCACAAATGTATG
Source organism: Schistocerca piceifrons (assembly GCF_021461385.2). Lineage (NCBI taxonomy): Eukaryota > Metazoa > Arthropoda > Insecta > Orthoptera > Acrididae > Schistocerca > Schistocerca piceifrons. The sequence goes on along the minus strand of NC_060138.1, from coordinate 1,185,450,357 downwards.
TTTCAAGACAGTTTGGATCGTGCAATGAAGCAGCAAGGTTAGCCAGACAAGATACCGAACCAATACCTGACAACGGAAAGCTAGGTCGCTAAGAGTGCAGTGCAATGCATTCAGCTACACGTTTACAACCGATGGAAGAAAATTATTGCGTACCACTCCAACGATACTACGCAAGGGTAGGCGAAAGTTACAGTGGACAATATCCAATGGATCTACCAAACCGGAAAGTACGACGGGAGAAATGATCAGAAACAAAAGTGACGAAGAATCGCGAATTTCATATGGAACTATGACTAAGTACGATAACAATCATTTCCTCACAGTCAGAAAATTTCAACACTTTCGAGAAGGAAACTCATTACATCCACGAACTTTTATTGATCAATTCCGAGTAGGATTACCAGAACACTGGACGCTAGCATACAAATTAGACTTTATATGTGCACACATGTCAGGAACAGTCGCAGAAACCATGCAGAATGTTACAGCGACATGCCGATCGTACGAAGATTTCAGAGAGAAGTTTCTCTCACGATATTGGTCCAGCGAAGCACAGAACAGAGTGAAGTACGAATTATTACAGAACCCATATTTTGAAAATTCAGGAGTGAAGAGTCCCGTGAAATTTTTCGAAGTAATGGCAAAGAAAAATCAATGCTTAAATGTACCATGCAGTGACGGAGAGTTGTTTAAATTATGTGCGATGAAGCTACCATTGAAATACCAGCAATCATTAGTAGTTCGCGGAGGCAATGACATCCAAGGATTTTAGGGTATTCTAAGGGAACTAGAGTTCATATTTTCGGAAGATGCCGCAAGAAAAAGACGAAGCGCACGTGAAAACGAAAGCAAAAAGCAGTGGAATCCACAAGACATAGTACGAAGAAACAATAATTACGAACCATGTGATAACTTCGCACCAAGAAACGACAATAGATTTCAACAAAGAACCTGTTATGGATTTAGAAGAGAATATGGCAATAACTATAATTCACCCAGGAACGGCAACAACTATTACAGAGGGAATAACAACAACCGGAACGGGTACTGGAGAACCAATAGACCGACAAATTATCAACAAAGAAACCACTATCAACAAGCTGAACAAGAAAAGAGAATACAGATAGAAGAGGTGGAGGTAAGACCACCAAACCCCGATAAACGTTCGAATTGACAGCTAAGCGCCCATGCCAAAGAGAATGACGCACCGACCCAGGACAATTGCAGCACTTTGAACAGAGAAGTAAAGATCTTATCACGAGAAGAGAAGAAGGAAGAAACAAATCCGCAGGGACCAGATGAAAACAAAGACAAGAAAATAACAATATCGTGTTGGGACGAAATTAATTGGGAGAATACTGACGGGGAAGATGAATTACCAGAGGCAAGCACAACGAATGTAGGAGGAAAGGACGAAGTAATGAGTATTGCAGAGCTATTTGAGATGAAAACTAGGGAAAGCGAATTCAATGAGGATAATGCACAGTCGACAGAAGTTGAAAATAAGTTACGAGTGCGCACACAACCCAACGTATACAGTGAAGGAAGTTATAAAGCGATAATTAGAGCATTTAGATGCGATTATGTGGAAGTAGCGACGAAGAAGGGGAAGATAGACGAGGATGAGGAAAAAGTAGAGGATGTTGAAGAACGCGTAAATGAAGGAAGAAATAGAGAAGAGGAAATAAAAGAGAGAGAAGTATCGGTCGAAGCTTATCCTACAGAAAGTTCAAATCACAAGGGAAATTCCTAAAAAGACTCATGTATGATTCAGTGGAGGATTCGTTGATGTAAGAAGAAGAAGTGTAATGCCAATGAGGAATTGCCAGTTCTGAAAACACGTAAGATTAAAGTAAGTCCTGTTAGAAACTATGCTGCGGAAGTTACAAGACAAACAAGGTTAACTCTTTCGTGGCAAGGTCAAAAGATCGAAGCCAACTTCGTGATTATACCTAAACTAACTGTAGATTTGATTATAGGTACAGATTTCTTAAATGAGAGACGAGCGATAATAGATATGCGGAAAGGTAGCGTAACATTCGGGAATGTCACACTTCTCTTTGAGCAAAAGCTAAAATTAGAAGAAATACCAGTTATAAACAAACAATTAAGAATGGCGCGAGATAAAGAGGATGAAGAATTAGAGTGGTATGCACAAAAGGGTGAATCGCGTCAATTCATGTTAGAAGTCCATAATGCAAGAATTTCAAGGTATTTCGGAACACAGTAAAAGAGAATTAGAGGATATTTTACGAGATAAAGCAGAGGTATTTTTATCTAAGACTGGCAGTATTAAACACTTTCAGTACAAGTTTGAAGTAAAACAGCACAAACCATTTAGTGTGCCACCCTATACAATCCCATTAAGCTACAGAAATAAAGTATTCCAGGAGATATCTAAAATGTTAGATGACGATATTATTGAACCAGCTACCTTCACATATAATAGCCCGCTCCATATTTTACAAAAACGAGATGGGAGCATCAGGTTAGTGCTTGATTCCAGACAGATCAACACAATCATAATCACTGAGACAGATCGCCCAGAAAAATTAGAGGAATTGATACAAAATTTCCACGGTGCTAAGATATTTTCATCAATTGATTTACGGAGTAGTTTCTGGCAAATAGAATTGGTCCCAGAATGTAGAAAATTTACAGCATTTATCGTATTCGGTACATGTTACCAGTTTAAACGATTGCCATTTGGTTTAAACATATCATCAGCAGCGTTTATTAGGGGATTTAATACTATACTCGGTCCTGAAATTTTACAAAAAATTACTTGTTATGTTGATGATGTGATTATAGCAGAACCCTCTTGGGAACATCACAACGACACATTAAATCAGTTTTTACAGATCATGAAAGAGCATGGGGTCACAGTAAATATAACAAAATCCAAATTTGGAAGGCGAGAGGTCAGATTTCTAGGACACATAATTTCCGAGAATGGGGTAATGCCCGACCCAGAAAAACTAACGGCAATCAAAGAATTCTGTACTCCATATAATAAGAAAACTCTTAGAGGGTTTCTAGGTCTCACCGGATTCTATAAAAAATTTATTTGGATCGACTCTCTTGCAACACCAAGACTATGTGCACTGACTGGAAAAAACACGCCATGGGTATGGGATCAACAAGCCAATGAAGAATTTTTAAAAGTGAAAAACGCACTAACAGCAACACCGATTTTAGCAAATCCTGATCTAACACAAAATTTTTGTATGGCCACTGATAGCGCGAAAACAGGTTTAGGAGTTGTTTTATTCCAATAATATGAACAGGCAAGGCTAAGATCATATAGAACAATTACATTTGCCAGTCGGGTACTCACAAAAAGCGAGAAAAACTATTCAGTCACGGAGCTGGAAGCATTGGCCATTGTATGGGGCTTCCAACGTTTTAGACACATCCTATTCGGAAGAAAAATAAAAGTATACACTGACCACAAAGCAGTAGAATTTCTGTTATCCGCCAAACTAACTCATGGGAGGTTAGCCAGATGGATGTTAATACTACAAGAATTTGACTTCACTATTAGACACATACCAGGACCAGCGAATGTATTAGCAGATGCTTTATCACGATGTTCACAGGGTGCATCCAATAACATAGGTTTGGAAGCAGCAGAAGACCAGTTTACAATGTACTATATGAAACAAGTACCTTTCGAAAACTACATCACGACAGTATTGAAAAACATAGGCAAACAACAGGACAAGGATCCCGAAATACTAGGAATCAAACACAAGTGGAGAAGTAAGGATTTTCCAGACATTCGACAGCACTATCTCGTAAAAAACAATGTTTTATTTTTTAGACGAAATGTTGCAACGAATGATTGGTTAATTTATATCCCAGATGAACTAATTAATAAGTACATATGGTATACACATTTAAGTAATGGCCACTTTGGACCAATGATATGCATTTTAAAGATAAAATAAACAAGCCATTTTCCTAATATGGAAAGACGAATTCGAACAGTATTAGTCAAATGCAAAAAATGTATGAGGGCTAAACACGTCACTTTCCAAACCAAACCACCTATGTTTCCAATAATCCCTAAAAGATTAAAACAAATAGCTACAACAGCTTTGATGGGGCCCCTCCCACGCACGAAAAATGGGTATATTTTCATATTTGTCGTTTTGGAACATCCTTCTAAATATGTTACCTGGACACCATTAAAACGGGCAACAGGTCTTACTATAAGTAAAGCATTTAGACAAGATTTTCTCAAACAAGTAGGTCGAGTGGAGCGAATAATTTCGGATAATGGCCCACAATAGAAATCAGTGCAATGGCAGAACACGTTAAAACAACACAAAATAAAACCCATCAAAATATCTAAGTACAAACCTAGCGTAAATCCAGCAGAACGATCTATGAAGGACATAGGCACTTTATGCCGATTATATGCAGGCAGAAGACACAACACTTGGGATATATACCTTAAAGATTTTCAATAAGTAATAAATGAAATGCCACATAGCACTACACTACTACCTCCAGTTACTGTACTTAAAAATATTGAACCCCCAAAATTAACCAGAGAAAATGTTAGATTTCCTATTGTACCACGTAGACAGCACAAACAAGTCATACCAACAGCAGTCTCCAACATCAGAAAGGCAGCAATTAAAAGAAAAGATAGAGGAGATAGAACAACAATTAAAAGAACATTCTCAGTAGGCCAGAAAGTATTTGTAAAAACACACCATCTCTCCAGCAAACAGAAACACAAAATACATAAGTTTTACGCTGCATACAAAGGAGCTGTAATAATTAGCCGAATTCCACATGATAATGCTGTGGAACCGATGAACCCAAAAACAGGCAGAACCTTAGGACTTCACCATGTGAGCCATATCAAAAAGTTTGAAGATTAATTTTATTACTGGTAAATAATCAGCACAATATTTCAAGATTATGTTGCAGATAAGATCGTCAGGAGAAAGAAGAATGAAGAGAGAGGAAGGTGGGAAAAAGAAAGTAGTTTCAATAAAAACCAAAACAAAAATAACACCAATAGTACCATAGATTAAGGTGAAGGGATAAAGCGTAGATAGTCTAACAGTATGATATACTAAAATGCTATACACCACGACACTACACAAAAATAAAAAACGAATTTTAGGATTCTTGTAGACGTTAAGACTCAAAATATCTCAGAAGGCGTAAAACAATGTAGGTACTAGACATATGTTAGATGATTATAAGTAAAACTTTTTGTAAGAACCATTGTACAAACTCCAGCAAGGACGAGATGCAACGACCCACAAGTTGCAACGCTATAAGTATCAAGAAAGGAAAGGATGTAATTAGTAAGACTTGATTCCTACAAGGCAGAAACGTCAAGAGAAGGGAAAGGACAGTGAGACCAACAGAAGTCCCTTATAGCCGAAGTGGACAGTAAATAAATCTGCTGCCAAGCTGAACCACAGGGTGGTGGAACCCTGCTGGGACAGAACACGGAACCACACAGTGGCGGAACCCTGCAGAGACACGACAGGACACCGAATGCCAGAAGGGTCTCCGAACACCCCTACTCAGCGGAGTGAGCAGAAAACGGCCCGACGAGAAGACAGCTTCAGCAAGCCACTACTGGCAAAAAAATATGTGTAAAAGTCACACTACTGCTATTAAACAGCACGCTGATGCACGAAACTGAAGAAAACTTCCACAAAGTAAAAATGACACACCCAAACAATTTATCAAACTTTTACTAAGAGGAGAACTTCAAAGCGACTAGTTATCAATAAATATTTCCATATCCTGCCCAGAGAAGAACCAAGAAGCCAGTAAGAAGCAGAGAAAAAGCAGGAAGAACAGAAGTTGAAGATTCGCAAGATTGAGACCAAGAAAGGAGATGAGTGAAGAATAGACGACATACCTTCCCAAATCCCTATCCTATTGTAAACTAGTCGTGTGCAAAGTATTGCAACAAAAAACGACCGCTTTCAGCGACACATAACGATGACTTTCACACATACAAAGGCAGTAAACCACGAGATTCTGCACTCACAGCTCCATTCCATTATGGGATCTCCACAACAGCAACACACACTTGCAAAGCCAACAAGGAACGACGAACGAAGCTGTACATCAAACACTTGCCCACATCCATCTCGCTCAAGTCCATCACCTTCGTGCAAAAAACATTCGCCAACCTCATGCTTAAACATTCAATGGATTGAGTGAATGTGTGAAATCAAATTACATGATGTAGGAACTGTGCGAAAGAAACGTGTGAAAAACTAAATAAGTTAACCACACCAGACAGCTAATAAATTACAAAATAACAGTCATTCACTATGGACTTAAGTAAAAAAATAGACTATCGATAAAAATAAGTCATTAATTCTGAAATGGACAGTATATAAAGAACATAAAAAGGGCATAATATACACTAAAACCGTGTGCCACTTATTTTCTCCTCATAAAAATAAAAGAATAACTATATTTTACTTTTCTTCTCCTTATAAAAACAAAGAATAAAAAATTATCTTGTTGGATGTTTTCCCTTTTTTTTAACATTTGTACCATTTCTTAGGATAATATCTCAATACCTGTGTATGTATATTTCATTGTCAAAGCAATTCTTGGAAATAATTCTTGATTGTTAGTGTAACGATGTTGAAATGAGTGTCTAGAAACAAAAACATTTTACTTGTACATGATATTTAGAAAATGTGTTACAAATAGATTTTACTTAATTACTACATTTATATAAGCAATATTTCTAAGATAATCGATGTGAAAGACTCCTCACTTTCGATAACAAACTTCTTAAAAAACAAACTTCACAATTAAATAAAGAAAGGAAATAATCAAAAAATAATTATAATAAAATAAAAATTATTCTTCCTTTGTCAATATAAACATATTTTTTATAATAATGTGGTTTAATATAAAAATATAAATTAGTAATACAAACTAGCATAGAACAGAATAACGTATTTGAACAGTACGCAACAAAATTTAGATAACGAAATGATTTTTGACTGACTTAGACAACGATTCAATCATTGCCTAACTTCAGTGCAAAAATTAAGTTCGAAGCGCGGTGATATGTAAGGTGTCTGGCAAATCCAACACCTTCCATGAAAACCCTGACGTGATAAGCAAATCCAGTAGTATGTCACATAGCTCCGAATAAATCGTGACATTAAATTAACCAAAGTAATACGAGTAACGAGTGAGCAAATGGAATACCACATACTAACACAAGAATGCCTAAATGCATGTCATACCGTCCCACCGTGAGACAGACGGAGTTCCGAGGGAAGAAACGAGAAGCTGAGAGCAGAACCGTGTTCAGCTGGAAGGCCCTACAATAAGGGACGGACACCCACGTCGCCAGCTAACCGCTAGGACCACCCCCAGCCCATGTTAAAAGCTAGAGCCCTCAAGAAGAACAGTATAGATCTTACGATAACACAAAAAGGGCCACCCCAGCCGCAAGTTTTAGCGTGAGACTTTTTCGCGTCTCTGTTCCGTCAGGACAACCCCCCAGCCCATGTTAAAAGATAGAGCCCTCCAGAAGAATAGTACAGATCTTACGATAACACTAAAAGGACCACACCAGCTGCAAGTTTTAGCGTGAGACTTTTTCGAGTCTCTGTTACGTTGCAAACTTTAAAAACATTGCCCCACCACGAAAAGTATAACGTTTCTCATTGGATGGACAGAATTTTTGTAGGCGGAGCTTAAGGTTACCATTGAGATCGTGATTGGTCAGATGAAAACACAGCCAGATGGTTTTTTTTAAACCAACTTCGGTAAATTGTAGTAAGGAGAAGTTAGGAGAGAGTTTCTTCCGAGACGGCGAGGTGAGCGGAGCTGTGCTGCTCGCCGCCCCCTGACAAACACCGACAAGGTAATGAACGCACGCGATGCCGCATAACAGCGCATAAGGCTTCACTCAGAACTGCTGAAGTCTCATCTGTTACACCCCCTCTTTGCGTAATACTAGCTCATGGTGTTCACATTTGCCACTTGAAGTAAAAATCTGAAACGCGATGATTTTTCTGTTGTATAGTTATTGAGAAGCCACATCAGCCACTGAAATTTACGACAAGTTAGATAAGTAATCAAAGATAATTGAGGGTCACTGTAGACCATTTTGATAGTTTTCTCTTTTGTGAAACTTAATTTAAACCTAGATTATAGATGTGATATGGCATAGGTCATCCTTCGATCCATTGTAGAACTTGGAAACCCATTCAGGGAGTATTCGTTTACATTTTTGTTGAACGCAGTTGGTTTTTACCATCCTGTATTAAAACATTTCCTTTTATCAACAGTGCAATTTATAAACAATGTTTTGTGAGTAGAATAAAATTTCCGATGGTAAACTTAACAACTTTTTCGACGTTATTTTACCAGCTAACTAAAAATAGGAAAGCCTTGAACCCCTTCCACTAAATTTAGTTAGTATTAAGATTCTTTTACAGGGAGTGCAGTGGAGCTGACGCTGAAATCATTAAGTATTTGGTTATATCATCGCTAGTCTCACTGAACTCTTCTCAACTCTACATGTCATGTGTGGTCTGACGTCTCGTTACCAGCAACAGGTCACATGTTCAAAATAGTCAATTCCCTAAAAAACACGCTCAGAGCGTCGTTGCACGATAGTGGTAGGGAGACACGATATAGAACAACAGACACCACGCAGAATGTTAGAGTTTATGTTCAAGTGTGCATGTGCTATACAACATAGATTTTCAAATAAAGGTAAAGAAAAAAGCACTAAATAACCAAACAAATATCATTCTGTCAGAATATGGAGGAAAAAACTGTTTCCTTATTACATGATATTACTGTTATATGAAGTACTGTGATACAATTAGTTATTATACTGTACTTATTATAATAATATAATGTAGTACGTAGGATACTGTAGTCACAAATACGTATGAAAGCCAAGACTTAACTGAAATAATGCCATTTATAATCCGTTTATTCATTGCGCAAATAACTGACAATGGCTTTGAGGGAGCAGTTTGCAGATCTCATTTAATTTATCAGAACTATGGCTATCAGTATCTCAAAGCAAGACAGAAGTCACAGTCTTCCTCCTTAAAGTGGCAGATTGTGACCACGCAGATGTATTCACTAGAAAACTTGGGAAATTGGTCCACTGAAACAGCATAGAAACCATCCGTAGAATAGGCAGAAGGGGTAATCCCTACATTCGAACATGCTAATAGCAAGGGACAACCTCATGGCGCTTTGTGACAAACGGAGTTACACACACGGCTTTGTGCCCCTCGGTGTGTGAAGACCTCGACAGCAACAGGAGGAAATTTACAGAGCCGGACTAACACGATAGTGAAAGCATCCTGTGTACTTTTTGGACAACATGGTTGTGAAGAGAAGCAGCGATTGGTGTGATTAATCAATAATTCAGGAACAGTCTTAATCGCATTTATTATTGTTATAATACCGCCAACCGGTTTGAACCCGACGTAGGGGTCATCTTCTGGGCGTTTACACCATTGGTCGACTGCTGGTGGTGTCACTCCTGTCTACATAACTGCAGGAATGACACCACCAGCAGTCGACCAATGGTGTAAACGCCCAGAAAATGACCCCTACGTCGGGTTCACACCGGTTGGCGGTATTATAATAATAATAAATGCGATTAAGACTGTTCTTGAATTATTGATACTGTGTACTTGTGTACTTGATCAGCAAAGCCTAGCGCGTCACAGCACATAAAATCAGAGTAGGGAACAACAGACTTCAATCGGTACCGTCTCTGTGTCACATGTCGCTGGACCTTGGACCATCGTTGTTTCGCTAGCCTCGGCACAGGCCGTCGCTATGGAAACAGATTCGGAGCAGCAGAAGCACTACGGACGGTAAAGCAAAAAAAAAAAAAAAAGTTCAAATGGCTCTGAGCACTATTGGACTTAACTTCTAAGGTCATCAGTCCCCTAGAACTTAGAACTACTTAAACCTAACTAACGACATCACACTTATCCATGCCCGAGGCAGGATTCGAACCTGCGACCGTAGCGGTCGCACGGTTCCAGACTGTAGCCCCTATAACCGCTCGGCAACCCCGGCCGGCGACGGTAACGCAGGCTGAGCGATAGCGCCGGATGTGTCTTTCATGTCATTTGACAATGATGAGACTTATAAGATCTGCTCTGCTCCCTTAATTACCCTCATCGAGTTCCGTACTCTGCACCACTTAGATCTCCTACCCTGTACCTATCTGAGGTCTTTAAGTGTGTCACCCATACTCCAACTCATGAAATGAGTCTTCTGAGATAACGCCCCTGTCTATTAGCAGCCTGCCATTCGATGTCCCTCAAGGCACAAGATAGGGGTAAAATAAAGTGTGGTACTAAGCATGGGGTTTTGTTAAGTGGTGTGCTAGCGAACAGGCTCACAGTACAGATGTATATGGAGGGAAGGATAGCAGAATCAGAGCTGCCCTGATAGAAAAGCCGTGGGATTAGAGACAGAGATGTTGGTGCCTTAAGCGGACGTTAGCAAGTGGCCCACTGCACCAGAGGTATCGTTACCTACAGCCGACATTAACGGGAGGCCCTGGGACCAACTGCGGGCAGACCGACACACCTGGGAACTCAACATTTGCAGAAGGTTAGTAAAAATGGAAAACACTGCTGAGCTGAAACATAACTAGTGTAAAATGTCAGTATCTGAGTTATCGAAGGCCATAAAGCTAATGCCCAGGAAGTTCGATGGGGATAGGGATAAACTTTCTGAATTTGTTGATAACGGTGACAGTGCATATAAACTCGTAGAACACAAAGCAAAGGTAATACTTTTAAAATACACAAATCAAATAGTTTTGCATCACCTCGGTTCCGAGAGTTGCGGCACCTGTACAGAAAATTGGAATATAGTTCAACAGAAACATCATTATTTTCTGCCCTTTTTACTGCTCATGAAAAACTGCACATTTCATGTTGTACCACCTTACAGCGAGACCTTCACAGGTGGTGGTCCAGATTGCTGTACATACCGGTACACTTCAATTACCCAGTAGCACGTCCTCTTGCATTGATGCATTGCTGTATTCGTCGTGGAATACTATCCACAACTTCATCAAGGCACTATTGGTCCAGATTGTCCGACTCCTCAACGGCGATTCGGCGCAGATCCCTCAGAGTAGTTGTTGGTCACGTCATCCATAAACAGCCCTTTTCAATGTATCCCAGGCATGCTCGATGGGGTTCATTTCTAGAGAACATGCTGGCCACTCTAGTCGAGCGATTTTAGTATCCTGAAGGAAGTTATTCACAAGATGTACAAGATGGGGGCGCTAATTGTCGTCCATGAAGACGAATGCCTCGCCAATATGCTGCCTACATGGTTGCACTGTCAGTCGGAGGATGGTACTCACGTACCGTACAGAAGTTACGGCGTCTTCCATGACCACCAGCGGCCTACGTCGGCCCACATAATGCCACCTCAAAACAGTAGGGAACCTCCACCTTATTGCACTCGCTGGACAATGTGTCTAGGACGTTCAGCATCATCTGGTTGCCTCCAAACACGTCTCCGACGATTGTCGGGTTGAAGTCATATACACACTTGTCGGTGAAGAGAACGTGATGCCAATCCTGAGCAGTCCATTCGGCATGTTGTTGGGCCCAAATGTACAACGCTGCATCGTGTCGTGGATGCAAAGATGCACTTTGCCATGGACGTCGGGAGGGAAGTTCCTCATCATGCAGCCTATTACGCACAGTTTGAAACGTAACACGACGTCCTGTGGCTGCACGAAAAGCATTATTCAACATGGTGGCGTTGCTGTCGGGGTTTCTCCGAGCCGTAATCCGTAGGCGGCGGTTATCCACGGCAGTAGTAGCCCTTGGAAGGCCTGAGCGGGGCATGCCATCGACAGTTCCTGTCCCTCTGTATCTCCTCACTGTCCGAACAACATCGCTTTGGTTCATTCCGAGACGCCTGGATACTTCTCATGTTGAGAGCCCCTCCAGGCACAAAGTAACAATGCAGATGCGATCGAACCCCGGTATTGACAATCTAGGGATGGTTGAACTACAGAAAACACGAGACGTGTACCTCCTTCCTACTGGAATGACGAACTGATCGGCTGCCGGACCCCCTCGGTCTAATAGGCGCTGCTCATGCATGGTTTTGGCGGGTTTAGTGACATCTCTGAATAGTCGAAGGGACCGTGTGTGTGATACAGTATACACAGTCAACGTCTATCTTCAGGAGTTCTGGGGAATGGGGTGATGCAAAACTTTTTCTATGTGTGTAGTTTATTTTATAGAGCATCTGTTAATAGTAAGCTACAGAAAACCGATCTGCGCTAAGGGAAAGCTTAAATAAGAACTATAGCAATTAACGGACGTTAGATTACTGGTGCTGTAAAATGTTTACGTAGTAGTAGACTGAGGAGTTACAGTTAATAAAATGCTCCGGGCTATTAAGCGGCGGTCGAATGGATTTCACCTTAAAACCCAACGTTTCATCCCCATCTTCGGAGGACTTTTTCCAGGGAATGATAGCTTTCCTGAAAGTCCGATTCACTCCCTGGCTCTCTGCTGAGTGTGGTGCAATGGGGTTCCCATGTTGATACCACGTAATTCCATTTATGCACGACACTGAAGAGAGTAATTAAAAATGACCAAGTTTTTACGACCTAACTGCTAAACTGGACCAGGCACTGATCATTCAAGAATTGTTCAACGATCGAGAAAAGACAGTGGTACGTGCACAGGAGGAACAATTAACCCTATCATGACATTAGCCTGCTTCAGAGATAATACGTACAGCAGATTTCACAAGATATAATGACTACGTACAGCTATGAAGTTTTCACACCAACAGAACTCATGTAAACTTATTAATCGATTACAGAGGCTATGTGAGTTTGATTACAGCCGCCACCATAAAAACGGAGAATAGAGACTCGAGAAAGACAATGACAATTCGACTCATAGCAAATGAAGAATCCGAATCAGAGGAGAAGCCAAGATGAAGCTACGTACCGATAAGGGCACAGAATATGATCAGGGTTTTCCGATTATAGAAGAAAACACAGATCTATTTTTTGCGGGCTACTAGGACAGGAGACCCTACGAAGACAGAGTTGTGCTTAACTAAGCATGTAGGCGAATTAGATTACGAGAGGAATGAGCAGAGCAAATGGAAGCCAAAGAAGAAGCAAAGGTATCAAGACTGACCACTGCAATGAATACAACAACCGATACTGGCAGAGTCAGTTAGGCATTTGTAACCAAATGTGGACATGCGAGGGACTCCGGGCCAACACACAGAGGCACTGTGAAGCAAAGCGCAGGGCACGGTAACGGCACTGTAAACCGCCTCAGGCAGCAGGATCTGAGGTTTATATAAGAGCGCCAACACAGCTCCATTACAAGGCCAGCCCCCCCCCCCCTCCCCCCCAAATATTGTCACTGCCGGCGCCAAAGAACGTCAGAAGAAAAGCCGTGTACCTCCAGCCAAGAACGACAAAATGAGAAATGTCGATGGGAGAAAGCGCAACCAGCAGCAAATACTGGCACTTAAGCGTGCGGGAGAGATTTTGATCAAATCCAATGAGGAACATTTTGTGGGAGTGCATGTAGATCATGAACGGGTGCAGAAAGAAATTCAAGCTGACTTGTACATTTCAGAGGTTCGAAGCATTCACAGAACCAAAGCGTGCCACTCCTCAACCCCCCCCCCCCCCTCGACCACAGTATTTGCTATTTGCAGAATTCGACCGGCAACCACAAATCAGAAGGTCATGTCGAGGTCAAGTCTTAGCGTGCTCAAGGAAAATATCCTAACAGTGAATATAAATAGCGAGTAGAAACAGGCCTCCCAGGAGACATGTGCTGCACATAACCTTATATTTCATTTTCCTGGGATCTTATAACACACTGTGGAAATACGGTATACCCCTGATGCCGGAGGCAGAGGGCACAACCACATATCAAAGGCCGTACCGAATACTGCAAGCCCAGCAAGAGTCCCTCCAGACACAAGTCGACTGAATGTTAACCGGTGGAATATCATCACACAGCACAAGTGCCTGGTATTTCCTTCTAACAATCGTACCTAAGAAATTAAACGGCAGTGATCGACAGAAATGGCAAGAAGTAGCTGTTTCAGTAACATTTCCCTCAACATGGTATATCCCTCCCAAGGCTAATGAGATCCTGGATACTGTGCGTAAAGCAAATTACTTCTAATGGTGGATTTAGCAAAGGGCTACTACCAAGCGTTAACATTCATAGTGAAACATTCAGCTGTCACTTATTTTGCACAGTTCGCTGTTAGTTTTGATCACAGACCGTTATCAATCTTAGCTGATATAAACGGCAGGAGAGCTACACCACAATTCGAACAAAAGTGATTTAAAATGAAATGAAAACCCTTAGCTGCTTACAGGCGTTGACATACGTCAATGGGGACAGATGGAAATGTGTGCCCCGACCGGGACTCCAACACGGGATCTCCCGCTTACATGGCGGACGCTCTATCCATTTGAGCCACTTTTTTTTTTTTTTTTTTAACTGCCACCGAGGATACAGAGTGCAGTGCGACTGCAGGGATTTATCTCTGACGCGCGTCCCGCGAAACCCATATTCTCCACGTATTGTCACGCACAAAATTCGTAATGCCCCCGACCATATACTCATTACTCGCGGCGCGTTGCTGATTCCCGTAAGAGTTCGGACACTGCTTACGAATCCGCACAGAAGAAGAAGATGGTCAAGTGGCCGGTGAGCCTTAACTACATATATACTAAGGTGGTATCTGTTCTCCGGTATTGAGAACAATAAAGCTATGCCTCACGCAGGTCGCAGCAGGTGCTATCGACAGCCGAGCGCCCAGTGCGATTCAGAGGATTCATTGTTGGGGATTCGGAGCAACTCAGTTGTTGGCTGCTAAGCGAACAGGGCAGATTCCGGCAGGACGGCCGACCGCGTTTACAATTGTTTAACGGCTGTGTGTGTCACCCAAAGGTGTGGGCCTGACGTCCAGCAAATACGTTAATGGCGTTAATTGATTGATTTGTTTGATGTGTTTAAGTGTTCATTTGTGCACCGTGATTACGCGACGACCGCGCCAGACACCCACGAATTGGATTGCAAGAATGTTGTCGTGTGACGACATCAATAAGCGACATGTGATACGTTAACTGTTATTATTTTGTCAGACGATGGGAGTAAGTGCCTCGTTCGTGCTTTTTAGACGAAGGATACAGAACATTAGGAACAAAATGTGCACTGATTATTGTTACCTGACATCCTCATTAGCTTTGTTTGATTTGATACGAAATAACTCCCGTGCAAATATTAACCGATTAGCCCTTATGAGTTGCACACGGTCAAATTATTTTAAACTGTTAGGCTATAATCCATTAGTCAATAAAGGTGGCGTTAATAGAGAGTGTCAACGTAACTCCGTCCGAACAGGCCTTGGAAGGCCCAACGGTACCGACCGGCTACCGTATCATCCTCAGCCAACAGGCGTCACTGGATGCGGATATGGAGGGGCATGTGGTCAGCACACCGCTCTCTCAGCCGTATGTCAGTTTACGAAACCGGAGCTGCTACTTATCAATCAAGTAGCTTCTCAGTAGGCCTCACAAGGGCTGAGTGCACCCTGCTTGACAACAGAGCTCGGCAGACCGAATGGTCACCCATACAAGTGTTAGCCCCGCCCGACAGCGCTTAATTTCGGTGATCTGACGGGAACTGGTGTTACCATTGCGGCAAGCCCGTTCCAATGTAAAGGGAGATGAAAATCTAATAGTCACGGACGGACTCGAATGCGGTTGTAGAGGAACGAGTAAAGATAGGAACCTGGGAGAATATTGTCTTGGTACTAGGAAGGAGAGAGAAGAATAAATTTCAGCTGGTGACAGCGAATACTCTGTTCAAGAATCACACTGTGTTCAAGAATACTTCAAAATGGTCGGGAGATACGGGAAGATTTCAGTTAGATTACATTATGGGCAGACAGATATTCTGGAACCAGATACTGGACAGATACTGGACCTTAAGTCTCAGTGAAAGAACAGACATAGACTCAGATTACATGTAGCAGTGACCAAGAGCAGATTTAAGTTTAAGAGATTAGTGAGGAAGAAACAGTACACAATGAAGAGGGATGTAGAGGTATAGGAATAGTTTAGTAGGCAGTGCACTTGAGGAAGAATACACATGTCAAAAAATAGCAATCATGGAAGTTAGAAAGCAAAACAACTTTACAAACAAGGTAATTGCTAAGAGAAGAAATACTTCAGTTGATCGATGAAGGAGGGAAGTATAAAAATGTTCCGGATAATTCAGGAATATAGAAATGCAAGTCGCTAAGGAATGAAATAAATAGGAAGTGCAGAGAAGAAATAGAATAAGAAATGATTGTCGGAAGGACTGGATCGTCATATAGCAAAGTCAAAATAACCTCCGGTGTAATTAAAAGCAAGGGTAGGGACATTAAGAGTGCAACAGAAACTCCATTGCTAATTACAGAGGCGAGAGCGGATAGGTGGAAAAAGTACACTGTAAGCATCTATAAGGAAATGATTTGTCTGATGTGATGGGAGAAGAAACAGGAGGCGATGTAGAAGGAGTAGGAGATCCAGTAATGGAATCAGAATTTAAAACAGCTTTGAAATACTTAAGGCCAAATAAGACAGAAGGGATACATAACATTCCATCAAAATCTGTAAAATCACTGAGGGAAGTGGCAACAAAACGACTATTCATGTTGGTGTGTAGAAAGTTAGAGTCTGGAAACATGTCATCTGACTTGTGGAAAAATATCATTTACACAAATCCGATGACTGAAGGAGCTGACAAGTGCGAGAATTATCGCACTATCGACTTAATAGGTCATCCATCCAAGTTGCTGGCAGGAATAATATACAAAGGAATGGAAAAGAAAACTGTGGTGTTAGATGACGATCCGTTTGGCTTTAGGAAAAGTAAAGTTATCACGGAGACAATTCTGACGTTGCGCTTGATAATGGAAGCAAGATTAAAGTAAAATCAAGACAAGTTTATGGGATTTCTCTACCTGGAAAAAAACGTTCGACAGTGTAAAAAAATTGTGCAAGATGTTCTAAATTCTCAGGAAAATAGGGGTGAGCTTTGTGGAGTGACAGGTAATATTCAAGAACGAATAATAGGCATGGAAGACCAAGAACGTTGCGGTCGGATTATAAAGGATGTAAGACAGACATGTAGTCTTTACTGTTCTCTCTATACATGGAAGAAGTAATGATGGAAATACAAGGACGGTTCAGGAACAGAATTAAAATTCAAGGGGAAAAGGATATCAATGATATCATTCACTTGTGACATTGAGATTCTCTAAGGAAGTGAAGAAGAGTTACATGGTCTGCTGAATGGAATGATCAGTCTAATGAGTAGAGGATATGGACTGAGAATAAATTGAAGGGAGACGAAAGTAATGAAAAGTAGCAGAATTGAGGGCAGCGAGAAATTTAACATCAGGATTCATGGTCTCTAAGTAGAATCTAGGCAGCATAATAACCACAAACGGACGGAGCAAGTACGACATTGAAAGCCGATTAGGATTGGCAAAAAGAGTACTCTTAGCACAGAGAAGTTTGCTAGTATCAAACGTAGGCCTCAATATGAGAAACGTACGTTTGAAGTACAGCATTGTATGGTAGTGAAATGTGGAGTGTGGGAAATCTGAAGAAAAGAGAATCGAGGCGTTTGAAATATGGTGCTGCAAACGAATGGTGCAAATTAGGTGAGCTGGTAAGGTAAGGAGCCGAGCGATCTAAGGCGCTGCAGTCATGGACTGTGCGGCTGGTCCCGGCGGAGGTTCGAGTCCTCCCTCGGGCATGGATGTTTGTGTTTGTTCTTAGGATAATTTAGGTTAAGTAGTGTGTAAGCTTAGGGACTGATGACCTTAGCAGTTGGTGAAGTCCCATAAGATTTCACACATATTTGAATATTTTTTGGTAGGTAAGGAATGAGGAGGTTCTGTACAGAATCGGACAGGAAAGTATTATGTGGAAAACACTGCGCTGCTCTAGTATTAGTCTTAGTCGTCGAAAAGGGTAATTTTGTTAAAATTCAGTAAAGGTGCGGTTGGGCGATGAAGTCTGAGGCAGCTGGCAGTGTGTGGTAATAGTCGGCAGCCAGTAGGCCAGACAGGGTAAACATGGCACGGAGCTGTAGCGGCGTATTGCACGTACGATTTTTTTGGTGTGAAGCAACAGCAAGGCAGGGAACTGCAGCGTTGCTTGAAGTTATTGCGATGTATGAGGCGGGGGCACTAGGCCAGAGCCAGGAGAGCGATGTGTAAATGGCTGACATATGGGAATTTACCCCTGTCATAGTTTCTGTCTCTCTCTGACACTACGTCAGAAGAGAGGAGAAAAGCAGTATAAATAGTCAGGCACTTTTAGCTTGAGGGGGTGCCAGGTCAGTCGAGAGTCGGGTCGGACCTGTGCTAATCTACACTTATAGGGGCCAGTCTGGCAGCGATGTTGTAAATATTCTGTGTAAACCTGTACCTTATTTCTATGTACATGTTTGGGCTGTATTCCGCCACTGGCGACACTATACCAGGGCATGCCGGAACGGCAGCCGGGTTCTTGGAGATTGCATGGTCTGCCTGATGGAGGGCAGTGATACTGGTCGGCAGCAGGTCCAGGACGGGCCGCGTTCGCTTCCCACGTGGCGTACCAGGATTCGTGTGAGGCGTTTGCTGAGGGGGAAGGGGGTGGGGGGCGGCAGCGCTGCAATGGCGCCAGGGGCGGCGGCGGGTGTTGCCATCTGGCAAGCACCACTAGCAGCAAGTTGCGGCACTGCATCCAGGAGGGCGCGGGTTCGAGTCTGGTCCTGTCCTGGGAGCAGCAGAGGCCGAGGGCCACGGGGGACATGTACAACCACCTTCATCCCACGGTCGGACAGAGCACACCAAACGGGATGGAGGGCAGCGAGGACCAGGGACTGTGACAGTCTCCGGAATCGCAGGCAGCTACACAACACAGGACGTGACGCCTCAGCGAGCGGTGACCGGGCAGAGCGCGACCGCCTTCCAGCTGAGCGGCCTTGATGATGAAGCAGCGGCGTTGGCATACCAGGAGTTACTGAGCCGGGTGGACTCGCGGGACAACAATACGCTGCACACATCGTAGAACTGTAAATTATGTGAATAAATCAATGCTACCAAATACCGCTGTATCACTCTGCACTGCCCCTCGACGCTATTGAACTTATTCAGCTTCGTGACAAAAAGCGGCGCGGTGGGTCCCAGCTTCAGCTCGGCCATTTGGAGTCCAGGGTTCGACCATCGACGGCCCGCAACAACTGACAAAAAGAAGGGACAGGGTGATAGTGCATCTGTTAAGACATCAGGGAATAACTTCCACGGTGCTAGAGAGAGTTGTAGAGGGTAAAATCTGTAGAGGAAGGCAGAGACTCGAATACATTCAGCAAATAACTGAGGACATACATTGCAAGTGCTACTCTGAGGTGAAGAGTTTGGCACAAGAGAGGAATTCTTGTCTCATTGTATCAAACCAATTAGAGGACTGATGACTCAAAAAAAAAGCATGTGACAACTGCCACAGGAATAAAAACATATAGGCAAAAACTAAGCAACCTCACGAATTATCATCTACGCTCGAATTTATATTTACGTACCTTGACACAGATATCACGGACCTCCTACCGCAGTAGAACTCAGGAACCAGTAAGTTATATTTTATCATATCAGAATTCTCTCGCTGAACCAATCGAAAGACAATATATGGATACGAATAACATACCAGGGTCTCTGCAGGAAAAAATCCACTAGTGTTATCTACATTTATGATGGCTACAGACAGAGATGCACCATAGAATGCAAATTCTACATCAGGAAGCCAAGGCCAGTACGCAAGATCACAAGAAATGAAGTAAGGCCCTCATGATGAAATACAGAATTCAAAGTCTTTCAGAAAGGATGACCGACTACTCTTACTCTATGAAAGCGCAAGAAGATCCCATTTAAGGAAGTTCGACAGCCATTAGTAAGGTCCATACATTATCATTGATGTAAAGGGATCTAATGTACTAACTAAAATAAAGGGGGCAAAAATATGTGAAATTTCATGCAAACAGACTAAAATAATTCTTCTGAATACAGATGGCCGGAATGCATGCACTGTGCAGAATAATAGTTATCTGAAGCACTATGGTGACCTGCCCAGTGGGATTAAGGACACCACAGTGAGATGTACATGTGAAATGTTTCCAGTTAGCTCCAGGATTTATTGTGGAAATCAAGGGACAGTTAGTTTGTAAAGAACTTCAAGAGAACTGCATGACAAATCTGAGAATAGTCAACAAGTTGTCGTGAGAGCAATATTGCATTGTATGACATGGGTAAACCAAGTAAAATTACGCACAACTCAGTGTCAGCAGAGGGAAGAGGTTGTGAAATGGCATGTGGAAAAGACAATCGAAGCTAAGGAGTTTATAGGCCTACTGGGCAGGCACGAGCATGCGCATTTGAGAACAGGTATTCTGAATTTCATTGGAGAAACGAGTAAGATATTATTCGAGACCTTCATTCTTTAAAATCAAGACAGATGCTGTGGACCAACAACAGCGGGAACTTTTGAGGTTGACAAAAGAACAGGTGACAATCGTGAGACTATCTTTCTTGGTTTTCAGTCAGACTATAATTACAGTTAGGAAAAATGAAAAAAATCAGAACAAATGTGGTGTCTGGAAGCTAAGTATCCACATAGAAGAGATCTAAAATATCACAAGTAAGAAAATGCAGAATGTGATGAAACTAATAACAATCAGTGAACAGTTAGTACTGATGACTATGATGTTTAACGAACTATAGAGAGTACGATTTATCAATTACCGCCATTGTAAATGCACAGAAGGATCTGTTGCAATCACATTTGGTCAGTCTGGTACAAGTTGTTAAATATTTGGAAGAAGTTGAAGAAAACCAAAGGGGCAAGACATTTCTGATTGAAGTTACCAAGGACCAAGGGTATCAGTCATTGCGTATAACAGACTTTGATGTATTCTTAGCTGTCAGTTCTTTATGTATCAGATATACCTTTAGTTGATAGTAATGAGTATACTCCACACAAAATATGGCCATTACCCATGGAGTTCGACAAGACCAAACGTTCATTCACTTGCAATGCTCCAGAAAAAAAATCTGATGACTGATGAGGCAAAGAGGCAGTATGAGCAGCTCTCCAGGGACAAACTGTCTTTGTAAGAATATTAATACAAAACATCAGATATGTCAGTAAAACTTTTTGCCGATGTTCACTTAAGACCATGAAAGGTGCGACCGAGACACCATGATATTGCAGAT
Organism: Schistocerca piceifrons; assembly: GCF_021461385.2. Classification (NCBI taxonomy): domain Eukaryota; kingdom Metazoa; phylum Arthropoda; class Insecta; order Orthoptera; family Acrididae; genus Schistocerca; species Schistocerca piceifrons. Next base: position 1,185,429,003 of record NC_060138.1, on the reverse strand, counting down.
TGAAATGTTCTGTGCCAAGCGAAAGTATCTTCACACAGAGACAGTAGAACAAGTGGCTAGCTGCAGTTCCAAAGGGCGTTAACGGTATTATGCTCTGATTGCCATCCATTGACCTCATTGTTGGAGGGACAGGGAAGTTGCTGATTAAACGTAAGAGTTATGGAGTACCAATAATGTTGCAGTCGGATCTTGATCTGTTCTAATACCAGTACGAAGGATATGGTACATACTTTCAATGCAGACAGAGATTGTTGTCTAACAGAAGACGAGAAGCAGAAGGTATCTCAGAAATCTACGATCCTGCCAGTCGAACATTTAGTCCAACACGTGGCCGATTTAAAAGCTACAGGACACAAAACTGAAGATCTACAGAACGAAATCAGCTATCCGCAAAGAACTACATTCCCATTATGATCAATGTGGGACTATTCTGCGTTGGGATATGCGGTATCTGCTATATGTACTAATTTTAATCTGTTGATCATGCAAGTACTGAAAATAATGTAGAAGATGTGGCAAACATACGTGTGATATAAGTAGAGGATGCTGTGCCACAATCGATGTAATGGTTAGTGAATATCTATTCTGTGTACAATGAAACGTCCCCTTGGAAAAATTATACATATATACTCGTAGAACGTTATCCATTCGTTGATTATTCAATCATTTTCTCATGGTAACCTCCCCCTTGGCAGTCCCCTCCCAGAGATCCGAATGGGGGACTATTCCGGAATCTTTTGCCAATGGAGAGATCATCATGACACTTCTTCAATTACAGGCCACATGTCCTGTGGATACACCCTCTTAAGCCAACTTAAATCTACTGAGCTCAGATGCTAAACTAAGGAACAAGGTACTGCAGCAGCACAAAACAATTAATGCAAACAGCAATGATAAAAAAATTCAAATTGGCAAAGCAAGCAGCAGTAAATGTAAATTAACAGAGCAAATGGAAAATTACAACTAATATGAGCCAATTTGCAGCAACAAGAAAAATAAATCAGTAGTAAAACTGGCTCAAGAAAGTAATACAAAGTGAAATTCAGTAGCACTATGCCTGGCAAACAGCACCAGCAACTGCATTAACATATATCTAAACATGAAAAACCCACATGCAGAAAAAATAGTACACTAAAGACATCAATGCAGATAATGGAAATGAATATTCACATCTTAATGTCTATGTAATTAAAGTGGTGCACCACAAAAACTTATTCTATGAAATACATTACCAAGTACTTGAAAAGAAAATTATGTATGCAGTTCCTGTGAAGGGAAATGTCTTTTTGTGCTCCCTCATTTTTTTGGAAGTATATCACAAAATTATTATTTACTGGTTCTGTAGACAGAAAATATTTATATCAATGCATCTATAAAATTTTATTTTAACCAATGCTGCAGTGCAGCTAGAAACTCGATATTAAACAAAATAAGCAAAGCAAGCTGTGAAACGTCATTCACTAGCCATATGGCATTTCATAATACAGTAAACAATCTTTCAACTAGCAAGACAATAGATGTGAAATGTTTCTCATCATTTCATTTCAATAAATACCATAAATTAAGAACTCTACGCTGTAATCATGTTTTCAATTTTGAGCGTGTCATATCTGCGATGCTTTCTACAAAGAAATGTCAATAGCTAGGTTAATGGCCTCTTTTTTTCTCCACCTGTGCCTCTGAAAGGCACACACTAATGGCATTATTCCAGGCGACTGTTGCACAGCTGGGTGCTTACAGTGCATTACGTCAAGGTGACCTAACTTCCTTACCAAAATATTTACGACATCAGTTTCCGCTACAGTGACAGTTAGATACCAATAAAATTTCACAGGTCGAAATATTTGCGTTACAAATCTGTAGAAACAAAATCCTATAAATATAACAGTCCCCAAAAAATTTTCGGCGGCATTGTGATACATTCACGCATGTACACACATTTCTTGGTTTCCAACATACTTTTTCACATATCAGAGTCCCTAACCACTATTCATTACTCCTTACCTTATTACACATAGACATATTCGTCGACACGTCAATCTTGCGGCGACACTTCAATATTTCATCATAATAAATACACAGCATACTCAAATTCCTCATATAGCATCAGCTTATTGATCATAAACGTACCTCAACAGCATAATACACATTGTCATCATCATAATAACATCATAAAAACTCAGCCAAATCTCAAAAACGTCGTAGCTTTCTGCAATAATTTGAAAACCTAAAAAAAATTCTCTGCTCATTTCAATAGTGTCATCTACCTCAAACGTACTTTAAAAATCATTATCCCATACCAAATACATCATTCAAAGCTCTCATAGTATCACAATGGTTCCGAAAAATATGAACTGTTCACAACGTACAGACAAAATACAATTTCGTAAGTGTGAAATTATACAACTGTGTAATTGCGTAAACATGTCTCACTGACATAGTAAGAAATTTTTTTTCTCTGTTAAATAATCAGATAACTGTGTAATTCTGTGTTAGATAAATATGATACCATATTAGCTAGGGCTCCTTGTGCTTGCCAAACACATGGTACACAAATTAAGTGTGTACCCCCCTGAGGATTAATGTAATTATACCCTCAGTTGTTACAGATTGCAGCAATGGAATGAAATGTATCATGGAAAACATTCTTTGTAATTCAAAAATCTTGAAAAATAAATGGTTTAAGTGATATAATTGTGTTACTATCAAAGAAAGCAAATGCTGAGTCATCTTTAATCTCACCGAATGTACTTCAAATAAAGAGTAAATTTTCAAGTACCAAAATGTTGCATTAAAATCTCATTAGCAGTATATGTTCTAAGTATGTGAGCCTGATAGTCGTTACGTATACGTGCAACTAACAAGCAAGATGTACAAATAACAACACTGTGTCATCTGATCACTATAACAATGCATTCGTAATATCTCTTTAAATAAGTTCTCTTGGTTCTTGACTGGATATTTAACTTCAAACATTGTTGCATGGTAACAGTTTCTTAAGTCTGACAAAGCATACTTGAAATATGAAGTGAAAAGTTTTATGGCAAAGACAAAGTTAAAAAGCAGATTATCTTTCAATAAACGGTTTTACATGTGAAATGTGGTGTAAACCTTTACTCTTCCTAGTACACTGAGTTTCAACTTCAAAGCAATTATCATGTATATTTCGGTAAGGAATGCTAGAATTTTTCTCAAGGTTAGCGTGTATGTTATCTCTGACTGAGCCAGCCGGTTCACGTGGCTGCCTGTGGTGTGAGTCATTGTCTGCTATTTCTTTGTTGGCGTGCGTCGTTATTGGGATTTGGAGACCCAACTTCTACAAATTCATCTTGTCGAGAGGGCCCACCCTCTTTGAATCCCGCCAGTTCTGATGCAATTCAGATCTGTCGTTATGATCATATCATCTGTCGTCATGTCGGTAGATTCCATAGTTTCTTTCTTGTCGGTCACATGGTGGAGAATTTCTCCCTGAATCGTAACTGTGCGCTGGACTGTTGCGTCTAAGGTTATTCTATCTCCCTTGATAATAATTATTTTGGATCCATATTGTCTGTTTCTCTGATTGTCTCTGTGATAGTCACTACCACAGAGAGGTGATCTTCCCCTGTAGTTATCACTACTCTGCCAACGGTAGTCACACGGGTGGTGTCTGTTTTGGCCACGATTTGTGTTGTGAGAATAGCCTTGTCGCGTCCAGTTATTATTTCTTTCATCGTGGAATTGCGACGGATGTGACCTGTAATTGTTGTGTTTCTGTTTTCGTGCTCCGCGATTGTCAGTGTCAATTTCTAATTCTTGTAAGAGTCCCTGAAAAGCTTCAATGTCGTCTTTGCAACGTCCTGCCAAAATAATATGTCGTAAATGTTCAGGCAATTTGATTAAGCAAATGCAGATGAGTTCTGAGGGGCTGTATGGGTTTGACAGGTAGTGATTCTTGTGCAACATGTCTTCAAAATATTTCACAAGACTGGAGAATTCAGATTGTTCGAAATGTTTCATGATTATGATGCTGTATTTTACTCGGTCTTGTGTAGCTTGAGACTAATATGCTGAGAGGAAGGAATGATAAAATTCTCCTTCACTGTGGCAATCGTGAATGACCGATCGCATTCTTACGGCTGGTTCATTCTCTAAATAACCACACATAAATTCTAAGCTGTGCTCTAATGACCAGTTGGGAGGAAAACAATGATAGAATTGATGAAGCCACGCTTGTGGATGAATGTCGTTGCCGGAATTCTTAAATGTTTTGAATATACGTGTAGTAATAAACAGGTTATAGTCAAAATGATCATGTCGGCGAGTCGCATATCGGTCATTGTTACTTCGTTTCGGCGGTTCCATCTCAAAATTCGGTGTACCTTGCCAATTTCTTTCACAATTTCCGAAGTACCCCGTGTTATTATTTTGTGGCTGTTCCATATTTCTATGTCCCTCTTCCCGTATTGGAGCGTGAGTGTCCTCCGAAATACATAATTCTTGTATTACCTGTGTCAGCTGATCGTGTACTTCCTGGATTTCTCTTTGGTGTTGCATATTAATTTGATTCTGATTTTGTTTGAATTTCCTAATTTGTTCTCACTCATCTGTGTCATCCAGATTATCATCTACCTTCATAGCTAAATTGTTTAGCTGATCCGAAAGTTCAACTACTTTCTCTGATACTGAACTAATTTCCTCCATGTGTCTTTCTGAACCAATTTTCAGAGTATTTACTATGTCCTTCAAGTTTTCCTGAGTTTTTGCAAGTTGCGTTACCGAATCGGTAGATGCAACTGAGTCAATTTTAGCTTGCAAGGTCTCATGATTTTCATGAACAATAGTTTGCAAGTCTTTTATGGCTGCTTCGTGATTCTGTAATGCATTTTCATGCTACGAAAAAATAGGTTGAAAATGACAACAAATTTGTGTTTTTACGTCATTACAGACTTGTTGACATTTCGATTCGATATTAAGTAACTCAGCAGTTAAACCTTCACTTGTTTGTTCAAGCGTTTGTTCCAATGAGTCTAACTTTTGAAGCTGTTGCTGTGTTTGTCCTTGATTTTGTTCCATCGTGTCTATCTTTTGAAGAATTTGTTCCATTGTGTCTAACTTTTGAAGATTTTGTTCCATTGTGTCTAACTTTTGAAGCTTTTGTCCCATTTGTTGTATTAATTGTAACAACAATGCACTGGTGTCTCAAACATGTTTCTCAGTACTTTTCGGCAGCGAATTTGCAACGGCAACATTCACATTTTCACAAGCAGAGAATGTGTCTTGACTTATTTGAGAAAACTGTGAGGACCCAAAACCTGAATCTACAGTACTTGCGATATTGTGTCCTGCCATCTCGGATTCCTATCGATCGATAATGCTTCCCTGTTCACTAATTGTTTCACTGTCTACGCCATTATTTGCCGCCCGCTCCATTTCCCAATGCACAATTACCAAATTACTACTTCGAATGGCTGTTAATTCATTACACAGTGGTGCCGATAAGCTACGCTCGTCGTCACTATTATTTCTCAGTTTACTTTGGAGCCTAGTGTTACGTTTTTGACTCGCCATTATTGTCACAATATTTCACACGATAACACAGAAAAGAACAATTTGAAGAGGAAAAATAAGAGAACACATTAACATAGCACTGAAAATAATATCTAGTTAATTGCAAGCGCAGCTGCGAAATGCTTGATGCAAATATTCATGCATGCCACAACTGTTTTACTATACAACAATGAATGACTGCAACTACAAAGCAGATTCTCTCTACAATTCACACTAGCAATAAACATAAGCTACACTAATTACACAAACTACAAGAAAAAATCAGAAGATTCCAGTGAGGTATCCTGGCAGGGTCGCCATATGAAACGTCTCCTTAGAAAAATTATACATGACTGTGCTTAAACTGGCACACAATATTTTCTAGCACAACGCAATCTGACTTTCAATAATCCCTACAAGAGAATGGCCCTGACTAAATTAACCTATATGTTTCACAAATCACTTACCTCACAAAAATCTTCCTTACTCAAACTACTGCAATACAGCGAGCACCAATACTGCTAGCTAAATAAAAGATTCAAACTACTGAAGGCACTAACTACTGATAGGCATAGTTAGCAAATGAAAGATTTTGATAGAGAACAAACAATAGTGTTCAAAAGTCATAATATATATATCACTCCATGATATCCAATATTATAAATTTACTGTCTCTGATGGACACACGTCCAGATCGTCCGCTCTCAAGATTCCGCCGTCTCTCTCCCCACATCCACCATTGCTGGTGGCTCACCACCAACTGCCCAACGCTACGCGCTGTTCACATCCAGCTGCCCAACACTACAATGGCAGACAACAATGCAAACTAGCCACAGACTGCACACAGCACAGCCAGTGATTTTCATACTGAGCGCTACGTGGCGTTACCTATAAGAAAACCTAAACAGCCTACTTACAACAGATACTTATGATCTATCACGATTTGTGAAATAATTTCAATCTGTTCTTAGCGTACATATTGTAAAAGATAAGACATACACTTGTGTGATGTAAGTGGATGATGATGCACAAAAATCTGTGTAACCAATAGCCTCGTGAGTAGGACACCTCAAACTGTTCAGGTATAGGCACGCTCATAGCCCTGAAACGTATGATGATGTGGAGGAGGAAACAAGGTTGATTAGACTTTTGCCATTCCCGGAAAATCAATGTGGAGAGAGTGCTGTGAGACATACGGGCCTCCTGGGAGGTAGAACCTGATGCGCCCAAACCTACACACAGATAGAAAATAAACCTCACTCCTAGCGTAATAAGAAAAGTAGAAATTATAGTAGATTCTGATGTAAATGTATTACTTACAAAAGTGCAAACGAAATGTAAAACTGTGAGCGAAATGCTCTTGTTAAATGATAACAGTCTAATAAATGTGCGATACCAGTGGTAAAAATAAAGCAAGTCTTGAGTAGACCAGACTCACTAGATGAGCATAGCTTATTGTTGTATAAAGTATGTTAAATGTGTTCGACAAAGACTGTATGTATTACGTGAGCTGCGTACAATGTGATGCGGATTGCCAACATGGTGGAACCGTACAGTGCTGTCCAGTGTATATTATCATCACGTGTACTGTGTAAACAATGTAACCTGTTTTGAATACACTAAAAGTAGGGCTGTTCCAATGGCAGTGGGAATAGTACAAGATATTTTGTAACGTCTGATGTCAGAGCTTTTGAAATTTCCCTGGTGGATGGTGTGACGGAACGTCACATAAATTGACATTTCGAGAAAAATTAAAAGGGTTTTTTGTGTGTGAACTATAAATTATTGAAACACTGCGTCAGTGTGCGCGATGAATATCAAATGTAAAACTGTAGTTTATTATCTGTAAAGCTCGCAAAAACAGCGATGGGTTTAACAAATAGCCTTTTGCTTATAGTATCTGTGTAATGTAGATGAAGAAGAACAGAGCTAATTTTTTTTAGTTAAATTTTTTTCGTTCCTAACTTGTTTCTTCTAGCGGAACTCCGTTGTATCACAGTCTGATATTTAATATAAGTCTGTCGGTAAGTTATCAGAATGTATATGTCCAATTGTTATTGGAAAGTGTTGGTTATTGAAGTAGTTTGCACCTCCCATAATAGCCACCATTAATTGTAATTAATAACTGTATTTCAGAACTTCGTGTTGCGGGGAGCTCTCTTTCCCTTGCAGCATTTTGTCGGTCATTACGCTTACGATATTTTTTAGTTAGAAATTCACTCAGTAATATTAAATGTAAATGCGGGAGACTTCCCTGTTTTGATCTTTTAGTAGTTTCAAAGCTAGTAAAGTAAAGACAAATTCCATTCATTAATGTTTTGGTAATGAATGAGTTCAGTACGTTTAAGATTGGCCGTTTAACGGCAGATGAGATTCTCCTCAGCTCTTGCCTTGCAGACAACGAATAATGAATAGAGAAAAATATTCTGTTTAATAAGCATAAAAAAATATCTGAGTTTCTCTGTGAAAGTTGGTATATAAATGACCAGTAGCGCCTGAGAACCAAATTAATCATTACACTTTGCTTAAAAGCAAGCATATTTTCTCTCCATAATTGCAGCGCTCACGAGAACTATGTCTTAGAAGGCGCTGAGTTGCGCGATGTCCATAAAATATTATTTCGTGCGTAGTTCGGAATAGCCGATGTCCGTACGTATGCTATCGTGGTATTGGGTTATTTCAGAGTCTCATGCTAGCCGACAATATTTAACAGAGTAAATAATTTTGCAGTATTCAGTATTTATTTTTTTGATTAATTACTGCGTACACAGAATTTAGCAAAACTCCCAATCCCGAGCATCGCGGTAACGGGAGGTGTTGCGAAGCACAACCCCGACAGACATATTTATTACAAATCTTGAAAATTGTTCCTCTGAAGCAGCAGAGAAACCAGCTGCATAGGAGGCAGTAGGTGTTGCCCCAACGTTTGAATATGATGATAGCATGGGAAAACCACGCGGTGCTGTGTGACAAACAGATCTACACACACAGCTATGTGACCCTCAGTATGTGAAGACTCAGGCAGCCACAGCAGGATGTTTCCAGACTCGGCCTAGTATGGTACTGAAAGCATACTGTGTCCTTGACCAGCCACGCCAACTGCATGTTCTGGAAGGCTCCTCTCTGCAGCTAGCCTGTGGGCCACATAAAAAGGTGCACATCAGCACACAAAAGCAGAGTAAATGGTTCAAATGGCTCTGAGCACTATGGGACTTAACATCTGAGGCCATCAGTCCCCTAGAACGTAGAACTACTTAAACCTAACTAACGTAAGGACATCACACACACGCATGCCCGAGGCAGGATTGGAACCTGCGACCGCAGCAGCATCGCGGTTCCGGACTGAAGCGCCTAGAACCGCTCGGCCACATCGGTCGGCGGCACAGGTTCCTTTGAAAGAAGAAACGAGGGACCTAGCAACATGAGGACCACTCGCTCACTCGATTTTGATGAGGTGATTCAACAGACCCCACTACAAGTACCCGACGTGCTGCACGTGAAATAGGCGCTACACGTACTAGCGTGTGGTGAGTACTCCACGAACAACAATTACACCCATATTACCGATGCAATGCTCCTGACTGACTTTCCACCAAGGGTCGCACCGTGTTAGTGGTTGCTCCAACAATGGATTGATCGACAAATTTCCTCCAGATCGTGCGGCTTACTGACGAGTCCTCGTATGATCGTGATGGTATTTAGAATAGCAGGAATGGCCCTATGTGGTATGGGAAAAACCCTGACGCCGTAGTAGAGTCACATCATTAACTACATTTTTCTGTCAATATCCGGGCCGGCATTGTAGACGACAAACTCACAGGGCCGTATCTTCTACCTGGCCGTCTGAATGGCCACCTCAACTTAAGGTTCGTGCAAAGAGTTTTGCCCGTGTTGTTGGAGAACGTACACTTGACTGGATGTGGTTACAACAAGACGGTGCACCACCTCACTTCAGTGTGGATGTTCGCAGCTAACTCAGTGCTGTGCGACCTGGTGGCGTGTTTGGAAGAGGGGGGGGGGGGGGATCCTATCCCTATTTCTGCGAGGTCAACTGACCTAAATCCCTTCGATTATTTCCTATGGGGATATCTAAAGACACTTGTGTGTGAGTCCTCAGTGGATACGGACATGGTTGTCTGTGATGTGATTTTAAACACATCAGGGATATTTGTCAGGGTGTCAGACACGTGCTCGTCGATGTCATGTTTGGATTGAGGCTGATGGCCGTCAGTTTCATCACATTTTGTAAGATACAGTACAAATGGTACTTTCATTGTTTCAATGATGGTATTTGTAGTTAATAGTAACTAATTGAAATTTTATTCCTTTTATTTTCTTAAGCTGGCTTCTCCGACCCCAGATTGCCTATCTCTAATTGTACTGAGGAGCATCCTCTATGTTCTGTTAAGTTTTTACACGCTTTTACGGATACACCCAGTGTAGTTGGTATCCACCACCTGTCGAAGTCGTACAAGGGGCTGATGCATACCTCCACTCACTGAGTGATTCGACTGAGGTAAGACCCATGTCTGTTAGGAACGTGTCCTTCGAACTCCCTCTCGGGACACGACTCTATACAATAAGAAACACTCAATCAAACAATAGTCAGAATGCAAATATCTACGATGTATCATAACCGCTAATAGAGGTAGTGACGCCACAACAGAAATACTGCATTTCATTGAGATGTATGGTACAATACAAAAATTCCTGGACAACAAGAAACAAAAGGATAAAATTTTACGAAGCTTAAAAATTCAATAGAAGCTGAAAATTTGCTGATAAAGGAAAGCTCGACGAAATCAAAACAAGCAAAATGTGCATTATGTGAAAAGCTTTCAATGAAGTCGAAAGCAAGACCTTATACTATAAAAAGTACAAGTGCTGTATAAAATACGTTACTGTTATAAAATAGACGAAGAATGGTTGTCGAAACTGGCTCTGAAACGGATATGGATAAATGACAGGTGATCTACTAAATCCTGTGATCCGGAGGTGCTTTACTGAGGTAGATTACAGCCTATTTCCTGCGGTTCGTCTTAGGACGTGTATGGTTGTCAGCCTACCACATTAGAGAAATAAAGTTATCTGTTAAATTAATAAGAAGAGCCACACAAGCCGTGCTTGGAACTATCACCCTATCTAACCGATCTCACGTTCTGGAAGAATTATGGAACATACATCCTCTTCGCAAGCACTCATCTGCAAGTCCTGGTCATGTAAAATCTTTCCAGCTTTTCTCTTCTTATCCAGAAAGCATTAGACTGTCTATACACTTGATGCTCCATTTCTTGACTGCCAGAACTCCTTCGATGTTGTTTCGCATAGCAGTCCTGCATACAAAATTGAAGGTCTCTATATTGAGATCTTTCATATTACCAGCACCTGAGTCACTTCCTTCATCCAGCAAGGTCTGCTGTAACTCCGGTAGTAAACATTCAAACTTACTAGAGTGAGTAGGCACCTGTTTCTTCGTCCACAGCTCGCACAACCTTCAGACAACACCCCAGATTCGGTTTATTATTTAGCACGTAATGGTGTTGTGGAACGACAATTGAACAGTTATATCCAACGCGTGACGTTCTCCGTCGTCAATAATTCAAGGCGGATTCTGAAAATTCTTACCATGAACTCCTTCGAGGTTCCACAAGAATGCTGATCTATGAAGCATTTTCTATGAAATGAAACCAAATTTAATTAAGGAGTGGCATAGAACAGTGAGCTGCAGTAAGACTCTGAAAACTACGAATATCGAAGTAAGTAAATATCATTTGGCCTATGTTCTTGTCTACAACCGCATTAAATACAGGATGCAGGAAAATTGAGTTTCTACATGGTATATAAAAATCAGTTTTAGTGATACCACTTGCAGTAAAGCTGTTTCGGCACAGGGTGCTAACTGGCGTACTAATAATTTAACATGCTTGACGAGTTGTAATATTACGAGACTACTTATAAAACACTGAGATGAAATTAGTGATCCTAAAGAGATCACATTTCATTTTCAGTAAAGTCTAGGATTGATACATTGCAGTTGCAGTGACAATTGTCATGTTGTTAGAAATATGTACTTTACTCTATTTGAGCTTACTACAGCAAAAAACTCTTTCTTCATAATTAAAAACGAAGAATAATCTAGATTTTCGAATGTTACTCCAAAGGGAAGGGAAGGTTCTCTGCTTCTCAAGTTAGATTCGAAGGTGCACTGATGATCCAAAACCTTATGACCACCAGCTTAGTAGCTGTTTTGCTGTCTCTGGAACGAAATACACGGCTGATGATGCTTATCAGTGATCCGACAGTTTGCTTTTACGTTTGTGGAGGTATGTGGCATTAGACGTTTACGCACAGGTCATGTAATGCGCGTAAGTAACTGGCATCTGATTTGCGTACTTGGTAATGGCGCCGCATTGTGACCTAGATGGCTTCCACAGGATTCACATCTTGTGACGCGCTGCAGGTTTCGAGCCGGCGTTCGCCTCGATGATGGAGTTGGTCAACGTGTGAGCACGTAGGGGTGGTCTGCTGCGAAGCTCCACGTTCAACAATGTAAGATGGTGTGCTCCGAAACACTTGTGCGTGCAATGCCATTGTGCTTTTTCGGTAGAGATGCCACAGATCCCCATCTATCTTATTTTACAGAGCAAACAAACCAATGAACCCCACGTTCTGTGAAGAGTCGGGGACGTCCAGCTATTTAGCGCCTAGTGGTAGATTCACTGTCCTACCTCTTTTAGTAGCTGCTCACGACAGTAGTAAGTGAACATTTGACCAGCATCTCCGATTTTGAGAGACTCGTCCACAGGCTCTGCGCAATAATAATCTGCCCTTTGTCAAAGTCGCTTATCAGAAATGATTTCTCCTTAACAGTCCATATCTTCGCTCGGTTGATCCCCGTCCGTGTCGGCTCCGCTTACATACTTGTTACCGCGTCACGTGCGGCATCCAACATCGCGGTGAACAGTGCTCAAAATGTTTTCGCTTATCAGTATACACTGTGAACGTGTGGCTGATTTGTATGTCACTAAGAAAACATTCCGTTACATCTACCAAAAACCCTTTCGAATACAAACGTAGGATATTTCAAGAAAAGTACAATAATAAATCTACTCATGAAAGGAATACAGACACAAATGATTGTAAAATACGTTCCATCAACCGAGTATTCAAATTCTGTACCATAATTCACATTCCATTACAACTAAATTATTTTACAATTACTGCACATTGTTCGTATTTATACGCCTATATGTCTTCTACGAATTTCTGGTTTCTGTGACACACAGTAACGAATATTACGTGAATCCAATTAGTTTTCAGCATTTTCTTGACTCTTGACTCTCATTCTGGCTTTATAATCCTTCAGACTGGAAGTTGTATGTCACATCTATTACTTTCAGTACCGATTTCCCTTCGTGTGGTATTACACTGCAGTTCCACAGCAAAGATATATCATGTACCATGCGGCCAGTCTTTAAATGTGTGATTTCTTTGACCGCTTAGCGGAATGCCATGAGGAAACTCTTTGAGGTACTGGCTTCTACGAACCAATCATCTAAGAGTGCGGCTCGTGGTCTAAGCGGGCTATAGATTAACTTTTGGTCTGAATGCATAAGGAATGGTATAACTGGTCGCTACTGGTAGTCTCACCATAGATTCTTCAACAATAATTCGTGAAATAAAATGGCCCTTCAAGAGACAACTTTCAGCATTAATTCATCCAAATTTAATAGGGCTTCTGAATTTATAGCACTTCCGTTGGGTGAGATTCTTCCAGTAATTTTATGCACATAGATTTTCTTTTGTTCATGTATTTCACGTACAGTGATTCATTTTAGCACGTGTTTTACACAAGGATATTGTGTGCATCGGGTGGCTCGATTCGTGATTTATTTCTCTGATATTCTTCACTGAGTTGTCCTTATCAGTAGGAACTGAACTAGGTTGTGTAATGTTTTGTCTGCCTTCAGCAGAGATGCAGTTCCTTTTGAAATACTGTTATAAGCAACATTTTTATGGGCAAACCACAGTGAGTGGAACAACTTTTCTGTGCATGCTCTAACTGAACCAAAGGGAAGTCAGTCGTTGCAGTCGAGGGGTGCTGCCAGTCCATGACTGTATATAAACCGTGATTGTTTTTTTGTTATTGAATTCTCTTATTCCAAACAGATTTGACCAACCATGTCCAATGAACGTACAGGATTTGGACAAAAATATGGGAACACCCGCTTCAATATAAATCCAATTGGTAGCTAAGACTGCAGATTATGCTACTGTACTTGACCACTAACGCCATTTGTACAATGATCTCAATAAGTTGCAAGCGTCAGTCGCGGTCAGAACAGTGTTTTGTGTAGTGCATGGTATTGGAGCTAAGTGAATTGGAACATGGGACACTTATTGATGTTCATGTAGTGGGTGTTTCTGTAAGCAAGACAGTCAAAATATTTGCTGTGTCATATGGCACCATATCGAAATTGTATACGGCAAAGGCCTACAGGGAAAGTGGAGAAACACGATCAGCCAAGTCTTAAATGCAGCGGAAGTGTTTGTTGTGAGTTCGTAGCAGATGCTCATTGAAGAGGAATGTGGCGAAAAATAATAGAACGAAAAAAGCAGAGCGCTAGATGCAGCACTCACTGTCGAACTGATTATCACTCTCGCGGACCCTGTCAGCACCAAAACAATACGGCGGTCCATATGCGAGGAATTGCTCGGCGAACTCGACGTCAGCTCAGTATTCATCAGTGATTCAAATGCCTGTGAGAGCAAAACGTGATGTCGAAACTATAAAACTTGGGCTGTGGAGCCGTGGAAGGACGTCATCTGGTCAGATGAATTTTATTGTACAGTTTCCAATTTAAGGTGGAGTTTAGGACCACTGTGTGAAACGTGGCGTGGGTTCGATGTTGATTTGCGCTGCAGTGTCATGGTTTTCCATGAACCCCTGGATACCCTGCAAGGTCGGAAGACTGGCAAGGATCAATTGAAAATTTCTGGATTATCAGGTCCATCCCATATAAAATGTTTGCTACCCAACGGTGATCCCGTGTTCCGAGACGGCAGGACCTGTGTCCACACTGCTCACATCGTCTATGGCTGTTTTTGTGAGCACAGGGATGACTTTTAGCATCTTGTCTATCTACCACAGTCACCGGATCTCAGCATTATTGACAGTTGGTGGTCTACTTTGGAAGGAAGAACGTGCGAACACTATCCACCTCCATGATTTTGAAACCTTTTGGTCTCCTCTATATCTCTTTTGTTACGCAATCTTCCCTTCTACAATAACCTATGTAAACATCCCTTCGGATTTCTATCTCTTGCTTAATAATAACAAATGAAATCTTCCCTTTGAAATTCATTCTCTTTCTCAATCTTCACATACAAATTTAAATGCTGCTTACTAAGTGATTTTCTGATTAATTCGACGAAATATAGAATGTGTCGTTGTCGTGACCCTCAGTCGTTGCCTGCAATAACCCAAAACGGTTCCTTACTTTTTTACTGTTACTGGATCGCCATCTGACTGCTACACCGAACTGTGACATGAATATACTTACTCTGTTTTACTATACTCTATTAGCTGCTGGTGGGGTGTCATAATTGGCTGACGTTATTCTTTAATAGCAAAGCTGACGTTATTCTTTAATTAATTTTACTGAAGTTATATAATTCATAGTTGAACTTTTTCTTGACGACAATAAAATTTTGCAAAGTTTTACGTTGATGGTTCTTGGGATGGATTATAATCAGTAATACAATATTGCTGGCAAAAAATAATTATATTCTGAATGAAATGATTTTACAAACGCTCAAATGGGACTTACTTTTTACAATAATCTTACAACTAGCATAGCGCAAATATACCTTCAGTAGTCTTGAGTTTCTCAAAAAAATAATTCGATAATATTAGTTCTTATTATGATAATAGTTAGCTGATGTCTCTGTACATCCGTTTATAATCTCTTGTAAATCATAGCTGGTGGCTGGCAGGCACACTGCTCCTCTCAACCTTTCGCTTCAGACCTGCTACCGACTCGATTCAGATCTCGCTTACTACTGACTCCCTACGAACGGTAAAGTGCGGTCTCTCCCGTCAACAATGCTTTCTGGTGTAGACAATCCCTGCTACCATTACAAAATGTATCAATGTACGGTCTTTCCCGCTATTTTCTTAAAATGTATCCATACGCGGTCTCTCCCGCCCTTTTTAATATTATATCAATGTGCAGTCTCTTCTGCCAACAATACTTTGGTGCAGACATTCCCTGATACCACAATTATTTCCAACACGACAAATATTAATTATTCCTACTGAATCCTACTAGTAAAATATAAATATCTTTCGTAAATTGTGGTCTGACAATAGACAATAGAAATATATACGTCTTACAATTGTTACCTGAAGTTACCATTATTTTGCAGGAAGAATGGTATACGATTCCCTTTAGAGCCATATAGCACCTATATTTATTCATTCCTAGTCGAGTGGAAGCTGATTTGAATGCCAAAGGGCTTTCTACATCTTATTAGACACGGTAATGTGTTTTTGGTGTTTCAATATGTTTGCCCAATCTGTGTAACTTATCTACAAGCTCTGTTACTCACACTTTATTCATGTCAGTTCATATGCTTATCACAGCTTAGCACGCTCACACAATTCGATCAGTTCCTATTTATTACCATTACTAATACGGTGGACAAAAGAAGTTAATTTTACTTCTTTTTTGTCATATTTCTTTAAAGGTGCAGTCGTATAGCGTTATTATGTAATGCCGTGGGGCTAAATCTTGTATGGGAGAGGGCATTTTATTCACATAATATTTCAGGAACCACATTTGGCTATGATCAGAATTTGGGAAAAGAACAGAGGCTTACAAGTTAGTGACCTCCAATATCTAATTTGATCAGTACTGTTCAACAAAACCGGCAAGTGTCCTGCTAGGAACAAATACAAGTCATTTTGTGTTAAAGTGAGTAGCACTGTACCTCAAAAACTCGACGTATAAAAGTCATATAGTTCGCGAGAAACAAGCGTAGTTTATGTCTGACGATTTATCACATCGCAGCGAAGATAATACTGATTTTTTAGTCTCCACATCGTGTTAAAGGTTTTGATATTCAGAAGAGTTCAGTACAATTACAGTGACGACGAGGACAGACATATCTGTCGTTGACCTTGAACTATCGTTATGATAATAGAAATACAAGCATTCTCATACATGGGGATCGTGACAGCATTGCAACTGTTCCCTGTAGTGTTACTGCATGTGAGAGACTAATGACGCTCTTTTGCGGGCATTGATTAGCTTGATGTGTGACTACTGACATTGTCTATATTACGGCCACCGGAATGGGAACGAGCAGTTTATGGCACTAGAGGGCATATCAGATCAGCTTGCGGATTATCAGCTAACCTACTGTCGTGAGAGTAGGTGCCACCATATGTCAAGGCAATGTAGCCCTTTATGGATGACATATGACTGTCTATAATATATAGTTGTAATACACTACTACCTATCGTAAGCATTTGTACTTTTAGAGTGTTAACGCTCTACGGAAGAAGGTATTTCGACGAGAACAAATGCAGATAACGATGAAACACTGGAAGAGTAAACCGGATTACTGGGAAAATGGTAAGATACTGCCACCTATCAGAGTTTTAAACAAGTTTTGGTTGAACAGTAATACGTTACTAGTTTTTCAAGGACACCGTCAAAGAACAATCATGATATCACATCTTGCTGTCCGAAACTTCCGTTAGTTTCAAACTGTTCTTACTATATACCCAACAACTGTACTTCTGCTCGTTTACGTAGTTACACAAGTAGGTATTTTAACCGAATGCGCATCCTTTATTCGCTGCTTTCCTAAAACCTCCATCGGTCAGTATAGTTTGTAACCGGAACACGTGTAAGATTCACACGGAATTCAGTAAGTTAAGTATAATACTGTAAATATATGGAATAAATGTCGACTATACGAAAACTACTGAAGATATGGCGCTAGAGGCACACAACTTACAAGCTTACACCATAGAACGGGTTGACGAGACCGTGGTAAATATATGAACCCGCACCGTACAATACAGGACGTAATCGAGAATACATAGGAGAACAGCATCGAACCACCCTGTAAGTACCACGTGTGGATTAATGAAGAGGATGTAGAAATTCAGTACAAATGTGGCCGATAAAATCAACAGAGGTAATGAGAAAAGCATTGAGAAAACTGCAACGAAGATGCTGACAGGTTGCCTTCTACATTGATATTTCTGGAGAAAACAATTGAATGAAGACAAACTACGCCAAATTACCGTAACAAAGTCAGAAGAACTGAATGTCATCAGATGCGTCTCATTCAATGAGGAAATCTGTTGAAGAATCTGTGGGGAATAAAACTGTGAAACACACAGAGAGATAGAGATAGAGATAGAGATAGAGAGTGAAAGACACGGACAGAGGGAGAGATACCTTGTGCACATATGACCTACACATATTACAGTAATATTCACTGACCTCGGATAACGAACTAACCAGATAAACTGAAAACCATGTCACAAATATAAAAAGTCAGTGTAGGCGTTTTTACATACTCAAAAGAATAGTTTAAAATCCCGACAGTGAAGAAACTACTTCAATATGTGGAATCATGAAAGAAATATTTAGAGCTAGGAAGAAATTAAAAAATACACCAAAAGCATATGTAACTGAATAGCAATAGTCAGCAGGTTAGATACAGAATTAAAGCAACTTTTAGACCAAATTCAACAAAACGTTCAAATAACCAGAAAAAAGACACACTGTAAAACAATTAAATAATATTAATCTGAACACGAAATGATGCCAACGAAACAAACGAAAATGACGCACAGTATAGTAATTATTCGAATTACTCGCATATCAGTAGATGTGATGTATATGAACAGACAAACAGGTGATCCTAATTTCAGAGAAATTAGAAGATTTATTGAAGAGAAAGAGCTTCACAAAACTGAGCAAGTCAATAACACGTTGCTCCATCTCTGGCCCCCATGCAAGCAGTTATTCGGATTGGCATTGGTTGACAGAGTATTTTACGTCCTTTTGAGGGATTTCGCGCCAAATTCTGTCCAACTGGCGCACTAGATCGTTAAAATCTTGGTTGGAGGTCTCTGCTCATAACCCTCCAATCCCTCTCAGATGGGAAGAGACCGGGAGACCTTGCTGGAAAAGACAGGGTTAGGCTAGAGCGAAGATAAGCCGCAGAAACTCCGCCGTGTGTGGGTGGGAATTACCTTAATGAAATGTAGGCTCAGGATGGTTTGCCATGAAGGGCAACGAAACGAGGCGTAGAATATCGTAGACGTACCGGTGTGCTGTAAGTGTACCACGGATGAGCATCACACCTGGTTGTCGGACCTTATGGCGGGCGACAGTCGGGTTGGTAACCTACTGCTGTCTGGGGCGCCTCCAACCACGTCTTCGCTGATCTGATCAAAGTAGGACTCATCACTGAAGACATTTCTACTGAATTCGGTGATATTCCAGGATGAACACATATCTGAAGAAGCTCCGTATGGCGGTGGGAAACCAATCTGACTGTCGCCTGCCATACGGCACGACAAGCCAGGAGTAATGGTGTGGTGTGCCATTTCTTTTCATACTAGGACCCCTTTAGTTGTCATTCGCGGCACCCTTATCGCACAGCGGTACGTAGATGATATTCTACCACCAGTTTTGTTGACCTTCATGGCAACCCATCCTGGGTTTACATTTCAACAGGATAGCGCCCGCCCGCACATGCGAGTTTTTCTATGCTTGTCTTCTTTCTTGCAAAATTCTACCTTGGCTAGGAAGGTCGCCCGAACCACTTGAGAAAGCTAGAAGCATTATGGGTAGGGTCTCCCAACCAGCTCGGGATTTCCCCAGTCGTGTAAGCAACTTGGACAAAATTTACAACGATACCCCTCAGGAGGACACAGAAGAATTCTATCTATCAATATCTGCATATGGGCCAGAAGTGGACAAACGCGTTATTGACTTGCTCAGTTTGTGAAGCTCTTTCTCTTGAATTAATAATACAATTTTTTGATATTGTAATCATTTGTTTCTCTGTACTTGTACATCTCATGTAACAATTTCTGTCTCATTTGGATAATTCTTTCGTTGTGAATTTTTTTTTTTTTTTTGTCTTCAAATGTAGGTTTTGTGATCTAAATGACGCATTTACAGTCGTCACGATTCTAAGCCATTCGCCTGCTCCACACAACAGCAAGCTACACCTCTTTCTTGACCTTCCATTTCCCTGTGAGTTCGTCAAAATACCTATTATTGAGAGCCACACTGCATTTGGACCATTAGTCAACCTAGACTGTAACCTAGGACGGACAGACGAAGTGCATTTGGGTAGTCATCCCTGCAGCATCATTGCTTACGACGATACCACGTGTGCCACGCAGGTCTCTTAGCTAATGGTAGGTTCAGAAAGTTATCACAATGGTGTGGTCATTTTGCCGCGTTGATCATAAACATAATCCGCTTCTTCTTCGATGTTACATTATTCACTCGTTTAAGAGTGCACGCTGTTTGACGGATCATTGTAGACGATATAGAACTGGTACGAGGTAGTCATGTGACACTCCACCGACGTAAGCCGCGATAGTGCAGTGGTGTCTCTATGGTAATCGTTTTATGGAATCGGAACAGATCAGATGGTTGGACGTAGAGCTACGAGTTAATGGCAGATAACAGTTATCATGTCTTGGCGTGTCAATGACTGCACCGCGAACAGTGGGCCGATTTGGTTGTGTGTTAACGCGGACTGTACTAGCTACAAGGAATAGTTTACCAATTACAGCCCTGTAACATGACGTACAAACGTCGATGTTTTTCGTATTAGGACTTCGGTCCACCCTCCCAGGCTACCTTGAACAAGTGCCAGGATGTTTGCTTAGACGTTCGCGGTGACCACGTTTGCTCTACGCACTGTGCTAACTAAGGAAGACTCACGACCCCTACTCACAGCGCTACTTTTGCCAGTACAGTTTTTATCTACCAGGAAGTTTCGCACAGCGCACACTCCGCTGCAGACTGAAAAACTCATTATGATTTGGCTTATTTTATCTCATCACTGTTTTACTTCTCGTTCTCCTTGTCTTGCAACGTCCTACAGCAATCTTAGGGGACATTCACACCCAGAAATAATAGACCTATCTCTACTTCTAAATCTCTGAATCCAGTCTGTTGCCGCCTTATATGTTACTGCTACTTTAGGGACGTCGTATTGTGATATTTGATAAACCTCCCGAATATCTGCGGTTTTTGTCACTTTAAAATATATGGCAATCTCTCAGCCTGCTTGTGATTGACTGAATGAGCTGAAAACCCCTTTGTAAAGTATGACGAAAACGTTGCGTAATAAACCTTGGTTCCGATTGAACGTAACAGATACTTTTGGTATTACATAAAATTCCTCTAATTATATTTGCCCTACCACATCAATCTTTTTACCTGTACTCGCTCCATCAGCTCTCTTTCCTCGTGCTTGGTTTTGATCAGCAATTGCTTTCAACTTTGCTAACATATACGGGAGGTCGAACCAGTTTTTATTCTTTAAGGGTTTTATGCGAAGTAGCTTTCATAAACTAATCCTGCGAAGCCTGATATGAGGGCTTTGCTCAACTTAATTTTGACACTTTCGTTTAGGAAAGCGTTTTGAAGCACGACGTTAGTATACCTCGATTCCGATTAATAGTTTTTCTTAAATGCCGTTTCTTAATTATTGCTAATTCATTAAAACATCTGTATAATTTCATCAATAACATTCTTAATACTATGCCCAGACAATATGCAGTTTCAGTTCTGTCATCCTCTAGTGAATAAGAGTCGTTTGATATACATACAAGATGATTTGTTTTTCTTTCAGCATTTTTCAGTAATTTTCGTTTTGTATATACACTCCTGGAAATTGAAATAAGAACACCGTGAATTCATTGTCCCAGGAAGGGGAAACTTTAGTGACACATTCCTGGGGTCAGATACATCACATGATCACACTGACAGAACCACAGGCACATAGACACAGGCAACAGAGCATGCACAATGTCGGCACTAGTACAGTGTATATCCACCTTTCGCAGCAATGCAGGCTGCTATTCTCCCATGGAGACGATCGTAGAGATGCTGGATGTAGTCCTGTGGAACGGCTTGCCATGCCATTTCCACCTGGCGCCTCAGTTGGACCAGCGTTCGTGCTGGACGTGCAGACCGCGTGAGACGACGCTTCATCCAGTCCCAAATATGCTCAATGGGGGACAGATCCGGAGATCTTGCTGGCCAGGGTAGTTGACTTACACCTTCTAGAGCACGTTGGGTGGCACGGGATACATGCGGACGTGCATTGTCCTGTTGGAACAGCAAGTTCCCTTGCCGGTCTAGGAATGGTAGAACGATTGGTTCGATGACGGTTTGGATGTACCGTGCACTATTCAGTGTCCCCTCGACGATCACCAGTGGTGTACGGCCAGTGTAGGAGATCGCTCCCCACACCATGATGCCGGGTGTTGGCCCTGTGTGCCTCGGTCGTATGCAGTCCTGATTGTGGCGCTCACCTGCACGGCGCCAAACACGCATACGACCATCATTGGCACCAAGGCAGAAGCGACTCTCATCGCTGAAGACGACACGTCTCCATTCGTCCCTCCATTCACGCCTGTCGCGACACCACTGGAGGCGGGCTGCACGATGTTGGGGCGTGAGCGGAAGACGGCCTAACGGTGTGCGGGACCGTAGCCCAGCTTCATGGAGACGGTTGCGAATGGTCCTCGCCGATACCCCAGGAGCAACAGTGTCCCTAATTTGCTGGGAAGTGGCGGTGCGGTCCCCTACGGCACTGCGTAGGATCCTACGGTCTTGGCGTGCATCCGTGCGTCGCTGCGGTCCGGTCCCAGGTCGACGGGCACGTGCACCTTCCGCCGACCACTGGCGACAACATCGATGTACTGTGGAGACCTCACGCCCCACGTGTTGAGCAATTCGGCGGTACGTCCACCCGGCCTCCCGCATGCCCACTATACGCCCTCGCTCAAAGTCCGTCAACTGCACATACGGTTCACGTCCACGCTGTCGCGGCATGCTACCAGTGTTAAAGACTGCGATGGAGCTCCGTATGCCACAGCAAACTGGCTGACACTGACGGCGGCGGTGCACAAATGCTGCGCAGCTAGCGCCATTCGACGGCCAACACAGCGGTTCCTGGTGTGTCCGCTGTGCCGTGCGTGTGATCATTGCTTGTACAGCCCTCTCGCAGTGTCCGGAGCAAGTATGGTGGGTCTGACACACCGGTGTCAATGTGTTCTTTTTTCCATTTCCAGGAGTGTAATTAGCTCTACCATGTTAGTTTCAACCCGGTTCCATCAATACGCTATAAACACATTTGGAGTGCGAATACAGTCAGCAATTTCCGAGAAGCCCCCTGTATCATTTACATGAATTACCAATATAACTGACTAGCGTAACTTAAACCTATATGAAACTTAATGAGATTCCTAGGATACGTTGCAGTTCTGAGTACGGCTTGTTTGCCGCCATGACAGTGACGTAAAAGGGTTTTGTTGCGGCAGTTCTCATGAAATTTAAGTCACTGAATTTCTCTTCAGAGTGTGAACCTACCTACACAGGGACGAATGATCATCGCAATGAAATGACAGAAATCGGAGCTCTCAGACATTCGAGAGTCGAACGGTAGGGAAATACCCTTAAGATGGTTCGATGAAGCCTGTGCCAACCACTTCACTGCGAACTGCAGAGTAATCATATAGATGTGAGAATGAATTTTGTGGGGAGGTTACACTGTAGATGTAACTGTAATAGGCAGAGACTTCGGACACTCTGATAGCAACAACTGTGCATATTATTCTAATACCCTGCAAAAAGATGCACTTTGTTTATACTAATGAAGTGTGTTACCTTGCAGATACTAACAAGGGAACCTCCCCATCGCACCCCCCTCAGATTTAGTTATAATTTGGCACAGTGGATAGGACTTGAAAAACTGAACACAGATCCATCGAGAAAACAGGAAGAAGTTGTGTGGAACTATGAAAAAATAAGCAAAATATACAAACTGAGTAGTCCATGGGTAACATAGGCAACATCAAGGACAATTTGAGTACGGTAGCGCCGTGGTCCCGTGGTAAGCGTGAGCAGCAGCGGAGCGAGAGGTCCTTGGTTCAAATCTTCCCTCGAGCAAGAAGTTTACTGACTTTATTTTTGCAAAGTTATGATCTGTCCGTTCGTTCATGGACGTCTCTGTTCACTGTAATAAGTTTAGTGTCTGTGTTTTGCGACCGCACCGCAAAACCGTGCGATTAGTAGACGAAAGGACGTGCCTCTCCAATGGGAACCGAAAACATTTGATCCAGGAAAACACGTCTGATGTGTTCTATACGACACTGGTGACGACATGTGCGTCACATGATACGAATATGTTGTCGACCCACCTAACCTGCACACTTAGCGAATGGGTAAAAAGATTCTTCTACCTTGCCCGATTTAGGTTTTCTTATGGATGTGATAATCACTCCCAAAAAAGTGATGAAAACATAAACTCAAACAAATGAATGCAACAGTTTCACAGTCGCACAGTTTTCTCTGCGCTCTGTCAAAACATATGTTTTTAACGTTTTCAAATTTTTCCGTGTGTAGACCGTCAAATATTGCATACGTCCAAGCAAATCTGAACATGTCCTGGAATTTTGGAGAGCGAAGTTAATTATGTGTCAGTGCCTGAACTTTGATAATCGTCTGAAAAAAATAAATATTCACTGGAGGGAAGACTCGAACCAAGGGCCTCTCGTTCCGCAGCTGCTCACGCTAACCACGGGACCACGGCGCTCCCGAGCTCACATTGCCTTTGATGTGACATATGTTCCCTATGGACTACTCACTTTGTATATTTTGCTTATTTTTTCATAGTTCCACACAACTCCTTCCCGTTTTCTCGATTGATCTGTGTTCAGTTTTTCAAGGCCTATCCACTGTGCCAACTTAAAACTAAATCTGAGGGGGGTGCGATGGGGAGGTTCCCTTGTAGGTAGTCTATCATCAAATATATACCGAATAGATAAATATTAATATTTATAATACATCTAGTGTACTGAGAAATATTGGGTGATCCGCAGCTTTTACGTATTCAATGAAGGACATCTTGTGGCACCCCAGGAGCTGTACCTCAAAAGTGTTGAGAATACAGTAAGTTTTGTGTTTGTTCAGGGGGCATAATACATCTCCAGATTAGACGAACCACACGTATAAATCTGTGGTGAGCGTACTGCAAGACCTTGGGTACACACACCATCAGATTATTTGACTTGTTGCTCTAACGAAGTAGGCGAGCGTCAGCAATATGTCTCGTGATCTTATCGTGGCGTGTTTATCTTCTGCCGTTAAGTCAGACGATAGAAATGCCACTTGCACGCTTAGAGTAGCAGATTGACGGTAACCAACTTTAAACAGAACTTGATTAATTTTCACACACATTTATTAAAATAATAACAAGCATAAAAATTAATAACTTGGTTCTGGATGCTATTTACAATTGACAATCTGGAGATCATTTGGTATTGGTACGTTAATCTTATTCTCACACATATCTCTGATACTTGACAAAAGTATCTACACGTTTATCTTCATGGCTATGTACAGGAATATGGTCACCTTATTAGGCGCAGACTGAAACTTGACTATAGACTGGTACAGACAAATGTAGAACTCGTACAGACTGGTACAGACTAATGCAGACTGGTACAGACTGGTGCAGACAAATGCAGACTGACTAATCGGAGGTCTGTACACTCGTTATAATACCTCGCGCGTTCATGTATCACTGTGCGAGTGTGATCCGCAGGAGAAAAGGTTCTACGTTAGCAGCAATCTCATTGGCTGCGTTACATACTAATACGCGGATCGGCGGAAGCAGAATTTGGTCTGTCTCTATGGCAGCGCCATCTCGTAGTGTGGAGACGGACGAGAGCTGCGCCTGCGCTGTTGTGCTTAGCGGGGCGCGCTCTAGTGGGAAAGTTATGCTCGCGCTGACTACGCGGAACTATGTACACAACAAAATCAGTTTCAGATTCTCGCCTCCTCTTGGGTAATATTCTGCGGAGGTACATTCTCTTAGCTGACTACAGTCATTTCTATCTCTCCTCATCGAAGTAATTTGAATTTCTGGTGTCATGCATCAGCTCTACTTGGAGTTAGTCGTGTCTTGTCTTCTTTTGCCCCTTGAAGTCCAGATATGCAATAAAAGCCAGCAGCTGAAGTAAGACATAATAAATGCCAACTGATGTTTTACTTCGCATCTCACCTGTCATTTGTTTCCTGTCGCCTGTCTCTCCCTCTGCTATCGCCGTCGGGCTCTGCCTCGGAATTTATCAGAGTGAGGGCCGGGCCCGCGCGCCTGGCTGGAACATCTGTCGCTACCCCAGCACCTCCCCCGCTCACTCTGACGCGCCCCACTGCCGCCTCCCTCCACCTTCCTGCGACGGAGGTGGCGGCGTCGGCGGCGTCGGCGGCGTCGGCGGTGGCTGTCCGGCGGCTGCAATGCATTATTCAGCGGCCGGCGGGCCGCGTGGCTAAACACTCCTTTATTCATGGTGGCGTGTGGCGGCCGTGGGCGCGTCTCACAAAATGTTGGCGCTCATTTCCAGCGGCCTGCCCTGCTCTGCAGGTGTCTCGCGACCACTCGCGTCCCGTCCATACTAAAGGCGTACCACCACAGTAAGTCTGTTGTGAATGGCGGACATGAAATGCGAGAGCAACAACTGTACTGTATGATTCTCCCAATCTCCTGAATTACTTAACTCAGTTTAAGATGTTTGTGGTTTCGAAAAGAAAATCTACGAAGGAAATCCGAAATATACTTTTTTATAAAAATTTCCTCCGTTTTGCCGTCAATTGTTCATTTATTTTACACAAGCATGACTTGGGCTCTATAGTGATTCTCAAGTGTTTATCGAACTGACAATACTCTGAATGCAGATGTAACCACAAAAAAAGAAGGAAAAAAAATGGTCTCAAGGCAATCACATCGTTACAACATCGAGATTCACTGTTTCAAGGAGACTTATACAAATAACGTTATCCTCGTCCTTTGAAATCGAAGAACATCCCCAAGCGTACGGCTTGGCAAGCAGTTAATGATTTTTGTTTCATGGGGGACGACAGCCATGTAGAAATTTTGGATAGAAATTTCCACCATTTGACTGTTAGTTCTTCATTTGTTTTACACAGTCATGATTTCGATTTTATGCTTTTTTTAGTTCAACATGGACTTGCGAATAATTATAGCGCCGAAATAATGATTGAGTAAAATAAATGAACAATTAACAGTCCAAGGAAGAAAATTGCTTTGAAATACGTTCTACATGACTGTGGTCTCCCAAGATGGAAATATATCTTAAGTTTCACACTGGATTCTCAACAGAAAAGTCCTATAAAAGCACATCTTTGGGAATCTTGAGTACACTTTTCTACACGTTAATTCCTACAAAAATTAAAACGCAGCCCTTAGCCACTATCAGTAATCATCAGACCTCTGTTGAGTTATCTATTTCTGTTTATAATATTTTCTGTATGTAATTGGTGCCACACAGTTTGCGGTTATCTGTCGAGAGTCATGTTCTACTACCTCAGTCAGCGGCAGTGAACATTTGTATTATTGTTTCGATGTTTAGTAATCATCATCAGGCAACTTGCTCCAAACATGAAAAGGGCTTTGTAAAATTAAGAAGGAGCAGTGTTTACAATCTTATTAAATATGTAATACTTACAGGTTTTCCAATTACAAAATCTGTATGGATATATAGACTCTACGTAATGTGAAAAAGATCAATTCCAGTATGGAACTCAGTACTTAGATTTAACGATGTTCAGATGAATCCGTATGCCAGGAATGTAAAATAGTACACTGCATTCAACGTCTCGAGAGTTGGAAATTTATCTGGTTGTACCACAGTTAGACGTCTGAACAACGACTGAAAGAACATAACCAAAAAGTCCCTCTCATTCTGTGTGGAACAAAATTTTCAACAAATTATTATTTATTGTGAACATTAGATGTGACCTGCTTTTTGTTGCGTTGAAAGTTTCTTAGGGTACTCATCGTCCCCTGTAGCAAAACCCATAGTAGGGAATTTCATCAGAAACAAGTACCCCGCGTATTTTACACTTAGAATGGAACGAACTTTTGACAGGCGGATATTGTTTACGTTGGTTCTACTACAGTTACAACCTGTTAAGAGTCGTAGTGCAGTGATGGTCACATGCCTCGTCTCACCGATTTGTCCAACAAAACTTGCTTCCATTACAGACCCATACTGCAAAGATTCACCGACTTTACAGACTTAAGTTCCTTGAACTACGACTGTTGTTGTCCTTTTGCGTTGCAGATGGATAGTACAACTTATTCTTTAGTATCTTTTATTTGAAAAT
This sequence comes from Schistocerca piceifrons, assembly GCF_021461385.2. Lineage (NCBI taxonomy): Eukaryota > Metazoa > Arthropoda > Insecta > Orthoptera > Acrididae > Schistocerca > Schistocerca piceifrons. Next base: position 1,185,400,999 of record NC_060138.1, on the reverse strand, counting down.
TTTAGTTACCTGACTGGGCCACAGCTTAGTTTATGTTTCAGTAAGTTTGCGTAGAGGAACATGGAGTGAATAACATTATTCATAAAATCACAGCTAACTTCTGTGTTTTACTGCCACAGTCACCGTAGTGTATTGGTTATAAAACGAGATCGTTAGATGGAGGGTGGTGAGTTGTAAATCCACCTGAACTGTAAAATTTTAATTTCTATATACGGTTCGAGTAAATTCTAGAAGTACCCACAAATGGCAAGAATCATCGTACTGGAATGTTCTGTAGCTGTATATATGCCGTATGTGTTCTGGCCGGAGGCAGTTCGCTCCGCACTCTTGTATGTGCAAGTGCTGAATAAACTTTCGTTAAGTGAAGTTAGTGTTTGTCATTCATATTATTTCACATCCCTGTACATGATAATATATAAGTGCAGTTTCAATTCGTTTTAATGTAGTTCTGTTTGTTTAAAGAAACTGCAGTTCTGCTCATTCAAAACATTGTTTCTAAATAAGTACGTACTTCATACAGTATTAGTTTTGATTTTGATTTGTTTTGGTTCATTCATTTTAGCAATGTTTCTTGATTGTTCAGTAGTCTGCGAAGAAAAACACGCACTCATTATACAACTTCTTTCATCAATTACATTCAACAAAAAAGTAATAACATGCATTGCTTCTTAATTTTGACAGCGAAGTAGTTGAAAAAATACTTGGAGATATGTCTAACAGAAGCAGAAGAATTATTGCAGATGACGGAGGAGATGTTTCCTGAAGATTCTGGCTCTGAAGTTGACTTCAGTGATTCATATGTTAATGACGAAAGCAATCTGTTGAAAATAGGCGAATAAGAACTGGATGAGAATATTTTCTATGAAACAAAGCACAAAACCACTAATCTCGAATATCGCCACCCACCTGGAAAAGGAGAAAAATCACAGTTCCAGTGATGAAGTGCCACATATGATAAACACGGAATGTGACCCTCCAGTTTCAACAAGTGTTCCGAAGTTCTCTGTTAGTTCATCATCAGGACTACCTAAGTGATTCCTTTCGTTACTTCCACGCTAGGCAAAACTGTTTGAACTGGAGTGCCGTACGTCAGAGTGCTTCTGATTGTGGATCAGCTCACAAACCAATAAAAATTCAATTACCAAAATCTGAAGGACCAGTTCTTGCATCAGGAAGAAACCTGTCTGACCCGGGAACTTGGTGCTTATCTTTTACCGACTATATCATACAACAAATTTTCTCAGAATTAACAAGGAATTAGAATCACTGCAGTCACGTTTAAAAACTCCAGGGGACGTTTCATAAGAAACACAAAACATGACAGAGATGAATGCTCTCTTGGGACATCTGGTGCTCTGTGTCGCTTCAGATCAATTCGAGAGTCACTCAAATCGTTTTTTTCTATATGTCGCACTTGTAAGGTGTCAGGCAAATCCAACACCTTCCATGAAAACCCTGACATGATAAGCAAATCCAGTAGTACGTCACATAGCTCCGAACAAATCGTGACATTAAATTAACCAAAGTAATACGAGTAACGACTGAGCAAATGGAATACCACAGGCTAACACAAGAATGCCTAAATGCATGTCATACCTTCCCACCGTGAGACAGACGCAGTTCCGAGGGGAGAAACGAGAACAGAAGCCGAGAGCAGAACCTTGTTAAGCGAGAAGGCCCTACGATAAGGGACGGACACCCACGTCGCCACCAGCTGACCGACAGGACCACACCACCCACAAGTTTTTAGCGTGAGACTTTTTCGCGTCTCTGTTACGTTAGGACCACCCCCAAGTCCATGTTAAAAGATAGAGCCCTCCAGAAGAACAGTATAGATCTTACGATAACGCTAAAAGGTCCACACCAGCTGCAAGTCTTAGCGTGAGACTTTTTCGCTTCTCTGTTACGTTGCAAACTTTAAAAACATTACCCCACCACGAAAAGTATAACGTTTCACATTGGGTAGACAGAATTTTTGTAGGCGGAGCTTAAGGTTAACATTGAGATCCTGATTGGTCAGATGAAAACACAGCCAGATAGTTTTTTTAAACCTACTTCGGTAAATTGTAGTAAGGAGAAGTTAGTAAGAGATGCTTCCGAGAGGGCGAGCTGGATGGAGCTGCGCTGGCCACCGGCCCCTGACGAATACCGACAAGGTAATGGACGCACGCGATGCCGCATTTTTGAGTGGAGTGCATAAGGCTTCACTCACAGCTGCAGAAGTCTCATCTCTTACATCCCCTTTACGTAATACTAGTGTCGAGCGTCAATTAAATCTCATGGTGTTCACAATTGCCACTTGAAGTAAAAATCCGAAACTTGATGATTTTTCTGTTAGATTGTTACTGAGAAGCCACATCAGCCACTGTAATTTACGACAAGTTAGATAAGTAGTTGAAGATAATTGAGGGTCACTGTAGACCATTTTGATAGTTTTCTCTCTTTTGAAACTTAATTTAAACCTAGATTATAGATGTGATATGGCATAGGTCATCCTTCAATCCATTGTAGAACTTGGAAACCCATTCAGGGAATATTTGTTCACATTTTTATTGAACGCAGTTGGTTTTTACCATCCTATATTAAAACATTTCCTTTTATGAATAGTGCAATTTCTAAACGATGTTTTGTGAGTAGAATAAAATTTCCAATAGTAAACTTAACTGCTTTTTCGACGTTATTTTACCAGCTAACTAAAAATTGGAAAGCCTAGAACCCCTTCCACTAAATTTAGTTAGTATTAAGATTCCTTTACAGGGAGTGCAGTGGAGCTGACGCTGAAATCATTAAGTATTTGGTTATATCATCGCTAGTCTCACAGAACTCTTCTGAATTCTACATGTCATGTGTGGTCTGACGTCTCCTTACCAGCAATAGGTCCCAGGTTCAAACTAGTCAATTCCCTAAAAAACACGCTCAGAGTGTCGTTGCGCGAAAGTGGTAGGGAGACACGATATAGAACAAACAGACACCACGCAGAATGATTAGAAAATGGCGACCCTGCCAGGCTGGTAAAATACCATGATTGAAGGTCGACCACATGCCTAAGTAGGTCAGAAAAATAATCTGTTGAAAAATTTTCGTAGTAAAAATTTTTTTTTCCTAAAGTGTTAAATACTCAAAAACAGTAGCTGCAGCGATAGATAGTAAGAAAGTATCAGAGACAATAGCATAAGTAATTTGTGGATTTTAATATTGTTAGGATTAAGTTTTCTCCTCAATGCAAGCGCACAGGTGGCGGATACATCGTTGACAAGTTGGTTCTGACCCAACAAGTAAGTGAATGGATTGTCAGTCTCGGTAGTGTCAAGTCGTGTGAACAAAAAGTTTATGAAACGTGTGAGATCGTATGAGCGCATGTTGACGCGAAGTAGGGCGCGTGAATTGCTTTTAAAACAGAAAATAAGGGATTCGGAAAGATTAGCAATGGCAGATCGAGACCTTGACCGAATTGAGGTAGAGACTCAGCATGAAAATGGACATAGAATAGAGGACAGTACAACAGACGATGCAGTGTCGCGAGAAATAGGACACATAACGCACCATAATGAGGATAATGTACGTCAAGGCATAGAAAACGTAAGTCAGCATAAAACAGAGGAGCAGGAAAGTAGAGAGACAGTCGATGAGGATTCTAACTTGCGTCTTGAATACGTAGAACCCATAGTACAAGTAATCAGAGCTCCATCACCAGAGAGTACAACGAATGCGAGCAGAAACGTGTCACAGCACAGTTCAATGCAATCGGTTGCGAACCAACACTTGGGCGAAAACGCAGAGCGTAGGACGTCGGAAGAAAACGCAATAGGACCCACCAATCTGGCAGAATTACTACAACAAATTACGGAAACCATAACAAGGCAAAATAAAGACATAGCGAACCAAATTCAAATTCAAATTGCAGAAACCACGAGACAAATGCTTGAGATTAAAGAACAAAACAAAAAAATCAGTTACACCTAAGCCATATTGAAGACGAGGCAAAAGAATCTCGAGAAGTGATAGGAAACTTAATAACATGTCACAATCAATTGAGAACAGACATTGACAAGGTACAAGCGAACGTACAAACATTGCGTAATGACATTCAGGACGAGTTCAAATCATTACGTAACAACACCCAGGGAGAGGTCAAGAAACTAGAGAAAAAGATAAACGAAATTACTAGACATGCAGCAGGTACAGCGCCTGAAGTTGTTGAAAACAGTGTGTTACACAAACGTATCACAAAAGCAGCGCTGAAAAGATACGATAACCGCATAGCCAAAATAGAAGCGCTAACGAAGCGACAATTTCAGAAATTGCGAACAGAGTTGTTGCAAACCATTGAAGAGCGTAGTGAACAGGATCGAACAAGCACAGAGTCTGCAACCAAATCCGTATCTGTAACAGCACCGGAAAAACAAGCAATTAACGAAGATATTACGCATTTGCGATTCCAATCACAGGCGGAAAGTAACATACGTGACAATGGAAAGCTACGCGTTCACAACCAATGGAAGAAAATTATTGGGTACCACTCCAACGATACTACGCAAGGGTAGGCGAAAGCTACAGTGGACAATATCCAATGGATCTACTACAACCGGAGAGAACGACGGGATAAATGATCAGAAACAAAAGTGGCGAAGAATCGCGAATTTCATATGGAACTATGACGAAGTACGACAACGATCATTTTCTCACGGTCAGAAAATTTCAACACTTTCGAGAAGGAAACTCATTACATCCACGAACTTATATTGATCAATTCCGAGTAGGATTACCAGAACACTGGACGCTAGCATATAAATTAGACTTTATATGTGCACACATGTCAGGAACAGTCGCAGAAACCATGCAGAATGTTGCAACGACATGCCGATCGTACGAAGATTTCAGAGAGAAGTTTCTCTCACGATATTGGTCCAGCGAAGCACTTAACAGAGTGAAGTACGAATTATTACAGTACCCATATTTTGAAAACTCAGGAGAGAAGAGTCCCGTGAAATTTTTCGAAGTAATGGCAAAGAAAAATCAATGCTTAGATGTACCATACAGTGACGGAGAGTTGATTAAATTATGCGCGATGAAGCTTCCATTGAAATACCAGCTATCATTAGTAGGTCGCGGAGGCAATGACGTCGAAGCATTTAAAGGTATTCCAAGGGATCTAGAGCTCGTATTTTTGGAAGATGACGCAAGAAAAAGACGAAGCGCACGTGAAAACGGAAGCAAAAAGTAGTGGAATCCACAAGACACAGTACGAAGAAACAATAATTACGAACCATGTGATAACTTCGCACCAAGAAACGACAATAGATTTCAACAAAGAACCGATTATGGATTTAGAAGAGAATATGGCAATAACTATAATTCACCCAGGAACGGCAACAACTATTACAGAGGGAATAACGACAACCGGAACGGGTACTGGAGAACCAATAGACCGACAAATTATCAACAAAGAAACCACTATCAACAAGCTGAACAAGAAAAGAGAATAAAGATAGAAGAGGTGGATGTAAGACCACCAAACCCCGATAAACGTTTGAATTGGCAGCTAAGCGCCCATGCCAAAGAGAATGACGCAACGACCTAGGTCAATTGCAGCACCTTCAACGGAGAAGTAAAAATCTTATCACGAGAAGAGAAGAAGGAAGAAACAAATCCGCAGGGACCAGATGAAAACGAAGACAGGAAAATAACAATATCGTGTTGGGACGAAATTAATTAGGAGAGTACTGACGAGGAAGATGATTTACCAGAGGCATGCACAACGAATGTAGGAGAAAAGGACGAAGTAAAGAGTATTGCAGAGCTATTTGAGATGGAAACCAGGGAAAGCGAATTCAATGAGGATAATGCGCAGTCGACAGAAATTGAAAATAAATTACGAGTGGGCACACAACCCAACGTATATAATGAAGGAAGTTATGAAGGGATAATTAGAGCATTTAGATACGATTATGTGGAAGTAGCGACGAAGAAGGGGAAGATAGACGAGGATGAGGAAAAAGTAGAGGATGTTGAAGAAAGCGTAAATGAAGGAAGAAATAGAGAAGAGGAAATAAAAGAGAGAGATGTATCAGTCGAAGCTTATCCTACAGAAAGTTCAAATTCACAAGGGAAATTCCTAAAAAGACTCATGTATGATTCAGTGGAGGATTCGTTGATGTAAGAAGAAGAAGAACAGAACCAACCCTTTCAAATTCAACCAATTGTGAAGGCCATGGTAAAGCATATCCCAGTCAATATTGTAATTGATAGCGGAATTGAACTGTTGCGATCTCAGAAAATTTATTCATGCAGTGTAATGCCAATGAGGAATTGCCAGTTCTGAAAACACGTAAGATTAAAGTAAGAGGTCCTATTAGAAACAATGCTGCGGAAGTTACAGGACAAACAAGGTTAACTCTTTCGTGCCAAGGTCAAAAGATCGAAGCCAACTTCGTGATTATACCTAAACTAACTGTAGATTTGATTATAGGTGCAGATTTTTTAAATGAGAGATGAGTGATAATAGATATGGGGAAGGGTAGCGTAACATTCGGGAATGTCACACTTCTCTTTGAGAAAAAGCTAAAATTAGGAGAAATACCAGTTATAAACAAACAATTAAGAATGACACGAGATAAAGAGGATGAAGAATTAGAATGGTATGCACAAAAGGTGGAATCGCCTCAACTCATGTTAGAAGTCCATAAAGAAATCGACGAAAAATTGCACAAAAGGGGCAATCGGGTCAACTCATGTTAGAAGTCCATAAAGAAATCGGCGAAAAATTGCAAGAAGTTCAAGGTATTTTGGAACACAGTAAAAGAGAATTAGAGGGTATTTTACCTAAGACTGGCAGTATCAAACACTTCAGTACAAGTTTGAAGATTAATTTCATTACTGGTAAATATTCAGCACAATATTTCAAGATTATGTTGTCAGATAAGATCGTCAGGAGAAAGATGAATGAAGAGGGAGGAAGGTGGGAAAATGAAAGTGGTTTCAATAATAACACCAATAGTGCCAATAGTGCCATAGATCAAGGCGAAGGGATAAAGCGTGAAATGCATGAAATACTAAAATGCTATACACCACAACACTACACAAAAATAAAAAAACCAATTTGAGGTTTCTAGTAGACATTAAGACTCAAAATATCTTAGAATTGTACCATGGAAAGGGCGCCGAAATTTGTAAAGCTTTTTAAGAAGGCGTAAAATAATGTAGGTACTAGACATATGTTAGATGATTATAAGTAAAACTTTTTGTAAGAACCATTGTAAAAACTCCAGCAAGGACGAGATGCAACGACCCAGAAGTTGCAACGCGAGAAGTATCAAGAAAGAAAAGGACGTAATTAGCAAGACACGATTCCTACAAGGCAGAAGTGTCGAGAGAAGGGAAAGGACAGCGATACCAACTGAGGGCCCTCATAGAGTGGGCAATAAATTTGACTGCTAGGCAGAACCCTGCTGGGATGGAACATGGACCCGCACAGTAGCGGAGCCCTGCAGAGACAGGACGCCAAACGCCGAATGCCGGAATAGTTTATGAGCACTCCCACATAGCGGAGCGAACAAAAAAACGGCCTGACGAGAACACCGCTTGGGCAAGCCACCACTGGCAAAAAATATGTGTAAAAATCACATTACTACTATTAAACAGCACGCAGATGCACGAAACTGAAGAAAACATCCACAAAAGTAGAAATGATGTGTCCAAACCATTTATCAAACAGTTACTAAGAGAAGAACTTCAAAGCGGCTAGTTATCAATAAATATTTCCATATCCTGCCCAGAGAAGTACCAAGAATCAAGTAAGAAGCAGAGAAAATGCAGGAAGAACAGAAGTTGAAGATTCGCAAGATTGAGACCAAGAAAGAAGGTGGGTGAAGAATAGACGACATACCTTACAAAATCCCTATCCTATTGTAAACTAGTCGTCTGCGAAGTATTACAACGAAAAACGACTGCTTTCAGCGACACATAACGATGACTTTTACGCATACAAAGCCAGTAAACCACGAGATTCTGCACTCACAGCTCCATTCCATTATGGGACCTTCACAACAGCAACACACACTTGCAAAGCCAACAAGGAACGACGAACCATCAAATACTTGCCCACATCCATCTCACTCAAGTCCATCAACTTCGTGCAAAAACATTTGCCAACCTCATGCTCAAACATTCATAGGATTGTGTGAATGTGTGAAATCAAATTATGTGATGTAGGAATTGTGAAAAAGAAACGTGTGAAAAACTAAATAAGTTAACCACACCAGATAGCTAATAAACTACAAAATAACAGTAATTGACTATGGACTTTAAATAAAAAATACACTATCGATAAAAATAAGTCATTAGTTCTGAAATGGACAGTATATAAAGAACAAAAGTAAGGCATAATAAACACTAAAACTATATGCCACTTATTTTCTCCTCAAACTAGTCAGTTCCCTAAAAAACACGCTCAGATCGTCGTTGCGCGAAAGTGGTAGGGAGACACGATATAGAACAAACAGACACCACGCAGAATATTTAGACACTCTACGAGCAATATTCTGGTGTATAATGTCTGAGAAGCAGTGTCTATGAGTGGCATATACCAAATACAGATGAAGAACTTACAGAATAATTATTCTATTGCTGATGAAACCATAGTATCAAGTAGAGGCAGAGTCTGTCTCAAAATGTATATACCACAAAAGCCTGCAAAGTACGGTATAAAAATCGGCGCTCTTACTAAATCTCAAAATAGCTATCTGGCGGGATCTTTCATTTACACAGATAAGGTTAGTGACAGATGTATGCTGTCTGAGAAGCAGAAGAAGTAGCAGAAACGCATGCATGTCCTAATCAGACTCATCCATAGCCTGAAGTAGAGTCGCAGATATTTGTTTACTTCTATGGAAACTGCACAGTGGGTTTGGGCGGATGGTATGGCGATCGTTAGGAAACTACAAGGGAACAAACATCAAATTTCTCCGGAATTTCTCCCGAGAAAGAATAATGAATTCAGGTCTTCTCTGCATGGGTTTACGAAGGAACTCACACTCCTGTCTTACGGTGCCATGAAATCTGGAGTAATGTCGTCGATGCAATACTGATTCGATGAGTGGAAGCCGTCTGCTGTGACCGAGCGGTTCTAGGCGCTTCAGTCAAGAACCACGCTGCTGATACAGTCCCAGGTTCGAATCCTGCATCGGGCATGGATATGTGTGATGTCCTTAGGTTAGTTAGGTTTAAGTAATTCTAAGTCTAGTGGACGGATAACCTCAGATGTTAAGTCCCATAGTGTTAGAGCCATTTGAACCATTTTTCGATGAGTGGAAATCCAGAAATAATCCCAATGTACAGTGCAACAAATGCATGTGTTGACACATAAAAAATGCAGCAACTACTTTGCCATTCGCAGAACTTGTAGGTAGCCAATGGCTCTTTCCCACCATTTAATAGCATTAGGTGGCTCTGATCGATACACTGTATGCACATTACGAGACGAAAGATACCTTAATGCATTAGATGGGATTGTCTGTTACGGAGAATCACCTTCAAGGACGACTGATAGTATCCTACATTACTGATGAATTGTGGAAACTATAGTCCTATTCGAATTTATAGATAGTTGACACTTGACGCGTTATAGCTAGTTTCCTCCAACCAGAGAGCTCAGCGTCACACATGAACCTTTCGCCGTGACCAAACAACCATTCATTCAGTTCACTACCAGTTTCTTTTTTTTTAATGTGTGTGAAATCTTATGGGAGTTAACACACTACATAACCTAAATTATCCTAAGGACAAACACACACACCCATGCACGAGGGAGGACTCGAACCTCCGTCGGGACCAACCAGTTTCTTGTTCGTCTTTCTTTCTTGAAGTGTAGGATCGCAAATCCTTTACTTCCTGTTTCATCATAAACGAGGAAAGACGATCTTCAGTCCAGAGACTGATTTGATGCAGTTCTCCAGGCAACTTTATCCTTTGCAAGCCTCTTCATCTTCGAGTACCTACTGCAACCTACATCCTTCTGAAACTGCTTAATGTATTCATCTCTTGGTCTCTCAAAACGATTTTTACCCTCCTTGCTTCCTTCCAGTACTAAATTGGTGATCCCTTCATGCCTGAGAATGTGTCCTACCAACCGAACCCATCTTCTAGTCAGGTTGGGCCACACGTTTCTCTTATCCCCGATTCTGTTCAGTACCTCGTCAGTAGTTAAGTGATCTACCCATCAATCAACATTCACCTGTAGCACCACATTTCAAGGGCTTCTATTCTCTTCTTGACTACTGTTTATCGTCCATGTTTCACTTTCGTACGTGGCTACACTCTATACAAATACTTTCGGAAAGGACTTCCTGACACTAAAATCTATACCGATGTTAAAAAATTTCTCTGTTTCAGGAACGCTTTCTTTTGCCATTGCCGGCTTACATTTTATATCCTCCCTACTTAAACCATCCTCAGTTGTCTTGCTTCCTAATCCAATTCCCCTGGAACCACCAGATTTAATTCAACTACGTCCTACTATCATCATTTTGCTTTTGTTGATGTTCATCTTATACCCTCCTTTCAAGACATTGTTCATTCCTTTTTACTGCTTATCCTAGTCGTTTGCTGTCTCTGACACAACTACAGTGTCGTCGGCAAACCTCAGGTTTTATTTTTTTCTTCTCCTTGTACTTTAAATCTTAGTCCAAATTTTTCTTTTGTTTCCTTTCCTGCTTGCTTAATATAGAGACTCAATAACATCGGGGATAGGCTCCAACCCTGTCTCACTCCCTTCTCAACGATTGCTTCCCTTTCATGTCCGTCGACTCTTATAATTGCCATCTGGTTTCTGTAAAAACTGTAAATAGCTCTTCGTCCCTGTATTTTACTCCTGCCAAGTTCATAATTTGAAAGAGAGTATTCCAGTCAACATTTTCAAAAGCTATAAAAGTAGGTCTGCCTTTCCTTATCCTTTCATCCATGAGAAGTCGTAGGGTCAGTATTGCCTCGCGTGTTCCTATATTTCTCCGTAATCCAAAGTGACCTTGCCCGAGGTGGGCTCTGCTTCTACCAGTCTTTCCATTCTTCCGTAAGCAAAAGAAATACACATGTTTCAACGCAGTGACCAACCACTACTTGAACCTTCCACACAAGAGGCGATTAGCGTCACATGGACAGATACTATAATCACGGAAATCGGCTAATATTAGATAAGCTTCTCATGATATTGAAGTTTTGAAGGCTGCACTTAATCGCTGTGACTGGGTCACAGAGTTATACAACAAATAACATGAATGTAAAGGCGTAACACCGTGTGCGAATCTCGCCAACTACAGTAAAATATTTAAGTCTTCTAAATCAGATCAATAGACTTTATTATTTTTATTCAATCAATTTTTTTAAAATGTATTTTTCATTATTTCCATTACTTTGCTGCGTAATTTTTATCATCGTATTGACTTTTTTATTAGTTCTTATTTATCTTCCTATTATTGTTTTCTCGTCTGGATTCTGCTTGTGTCGCCTATAATCTGCTACCAAGCGCCAACCAGGAATGTTCAACGGCTGGTAACGCGGCAGCCCATGTAGCTATTGTAGTAATAATATTAGGTTACCAATGACAGTGAGAAATTACAGTTCACTTTAACTGCTTTAACTCAGATTCATCTGTCTTGAGTTTTCTCTTACAAGCTAGTCTTAAACGCCGTGAACAAAGCGATTGTGATTTCAGTTCTGCCGTAGGTTGTTGACGCCATTTTCTTGGATACACTGCTCATCACGTGGTTAAAATGAAACTGCTACGTCGTAAAGAAAATAATTAATTAATTAACTTGCTCTTTAACATTTGTCTTTGACACATAAAAGACAGGTAGCGGATTTTAACTCTCTTTTGATTCTTTTTCCTAGATGCATACATTCTAATATTTTTTACCTGCTTAATATAAAAAATCTGTGAAAAAAATTTGACTATAGATGAATGTTTTCATTGTTGCTGTTAAGGAGAGAACGGATTAGATACAGGACGAGACGGTGGTCGGAGGTTTCCGTTTCTCCGGTTCTCGAAAAACGCCAGACAACGGTGGAGAAAACTGCTACAACTCCTGATGAAGAATCCGTCTCTCTCTTGGCCACAAAAGTACTCACAGTCGCCGTAAGATTTCCTGGAAACTCTTTCAGAATGAGAAGATTGAACAAACAGTGGCAGTGTGGTTTCTTCTGACTAACAAACTGGTCTCGTAGGGAACGTCTTGAACACACAAGCTGACGGCGAAATATTGAGCGTCGTTCGGACCATGGTAGTAGCAGATTCGCACAGTATTGTTAATTCGCGAAGAAATCCCTATGCACTGTATTGCTAAACACACTAACAGTTTTTTATGAAGGTCCGAGGATCCAACATCGAATAAAAGTTCGTTAACGATATTTACCTTCTTTTTCACAAATTAAATTTTTTATTCTTGATAATTGCGATTACAAGTTGACCTCTGCACTTCAAATTACTTCCACAGGCAAACTTATCTCACTTCAAAAAAGCCCATTGTCCAATCGATATTCTTATCTCCAACAATTGCAAGAAAGACACAGTTGCTCCTTTTTTCCACAGCAAAGAGCCTTGTCGTCACAGCAAAGGGCGTTCTCGTCTGAATCACGGTATTGCTTCATCGCTGGTACTCGCAGCCGCAATATTAAAGTCATACTACATGTCGGGCCATTATATGGACATAGGTATTGTGAAAACTTAGATTTCATTCTTGGAGGGCTTACATAAATGGATTGTATAGTAGAAATGAGGTGCACTCATTTGGGAGCGGTTGGTGCAGGCTTAAATGACTCTGAGCGCTATTGGACTTATCATCTGTGGTCGTCAGTTCCTTAGAACTAGTTAAATCTAACATAAGGTCATCACACACATCAATGCTCGAGGCAGTATTCGAACCTTCGATCGTAGCAGAGCGTGCTTCCGGACTGAAGCGCATAGGACGGCTCGGCCACAGCGGCCGGCTTGGTGGAGGAACCCCAGCTCAAACCTCGTCAATGGGCCTCACCAGACCGGTTGTAGATACCATATTTAACATAAAAGCAGAATTTTGAATCAAACATGTTGGTTTTCTGCATGAATATTGAAAAAAATGTACATAACTAGACATCATCATCATCATCAGACATTTCAGTCATTAAATGATGTGGCCTCTTCGAGTCTTGGATTCAGGTAGGCTTTCAGCAGTCTTCTCCAAGTGGGACGGTCTTGGGCAGTTCTTTTCCAGGTGTTACCAGCGATCTTCTTCATGTCTTTGTCCCATCTGTCTGGTGGTCTTCCTTTAGGCCTCCGGTGCTTCCTCGGACTCCACTCCAGTACTAGCTTCGTCCATCTGTTGTCTTTTCTTCTTGCGACGTGGCCTGCCCACTGCCATTTCAAGGAACCTACTGTCTCTAAAATGTCATTAACCTTCGTCACAGACCGGATGTCATCTGCCCTTTTCCTGTCCTTTCTTGTACAGCCCAGCATTGATCTCTCCATGGCTCTCTGTGCTGTCCTAAGTTTCCCTTTTGTAAATGAGTTCAGTGTCCATGTCTTTCAGCCATACGTCATCACAGAAAGAATGCATTAATCAAATACTGCTTTCTTCAAATTTACTGGCATTTTTAATCTGAATACTTTTTAATTCTTCCCAAATGCTTGCCAGCCAAGCTTGATGCGTCGATAGATTTCTGGCCTTATGTCTCCCTTCATATTTATAATCTGGCCAAGGTATACATGTTCACTGACCTCTTCTAGCAGACTGTCCTTGACCTTCACATCTCCAGCTGGGACCCATTTGTTGGACATTACTTTTGTTTTGGAAAGGTTCATGTTCAAGCCAACCAGCTGACATTCCGATGCAAGATCTGTAACTAAGTTTTGGAGCTCTGCAAAGTCTTTGGCCAGTAAGGCAATATCATCAGCAAATCTCAAGTTGGTAAGCCTTCTTCCATTAATTCTAATTCCCTTACCTTCCCCCCTCAACTTTGACATAGCCATTTCCAATACAGCAGAGAACAGGTTTGGGGAGATGGGATCGCCTTGCTTGACACCCCTCATGATGCGGAATTCTTGAGTTGATTCGTCGATGTTAACATAAGCTGAAGAATTCTCGTAGATTTTCCTGAGCACTTCAATGTATGCTGCTCCCACTCCTTGCTCACTCAAAGCTTGGAGGACAGCTACATGGCTAGCTAATAGCTAGACATACACAGAATTATTTATAGAACATTTTTAAATCCTTATGAACCCTTTATTTTCAATATCTTTGAATGTACCAACAGATATGCCTGGATGCGGCTGTTTTGTGATAACATGTGGTCCATGGTATGCTCTTTGCCACTTCTTGGTCCTCTTCTCCAGAAGTGAAGATCCTGCATGTGAACTCAATAAATGGTTCAAATGGCTCTGAGCACTATGGGATTTAACATCTGAGGTCATCAGTTCCCTAGAACTTAGAACTACTTTAACCTAACTAACCTAAGGACATCACACACATCCATGCCCGAGGCAGGATTCGAACCTGCGACCGTAGCGATCGCGCGGTTCCGGACTGAAGCACCTAGAACCACTCGGCCACAACGGCCGGCGAGAACTCAATAACCCCAAATCTTTAATCCGTTGTCGTGTATCTTTGTCATAAAAGCTTTCTCTTTCATCTTGAGGTAAGCATCGTGACTTTTCCTTTCCATGAGATCCCATTTCGGGATATTTTTGGTAATGCTTGGGCCCACTCATTATTGTCTTCGGTATTTTGGAGTAATTCTTCCGGAGTATAACCAGTAGCTCTATGCGGTAGGTTATTCACGATTGTAGCGAAGTCTTGCAACAGATAAATCCACTTGGTTTGCTTCGTTGAGCAGTAGGTTACCATAAAAGTATTTAACTCACTAAATACACGTTCGACGAGACTCGTTCCGAGATTGTAACGTGACGTTTTGATATGTATAATATTGGCTTCCCTTAAAAGCTTCTTCCACGTTTAATGCGTGAAAATCGTTGCATTGTCTGTTAGAATCGTTCTTGGCTTCCCAACAGGTGGAGTAAAATCAGAAAACAATTCCTTGATAACGGATCTGCTGTTGGCTCATCGAACTGAGTGCAACATCACATACATAAAAAACGTATCCAAAAATGAAACTATGTATTTATTACCCCCTCTTGCCCTCGAAACTGGCCCACAGATGTCCACAGAGATTAGGTCTAAGGACTTAAGAGGAATGATGGAGTGCGTCTCATCTTGTGTATCTTTGTTACAAGGCTTAGTCAGCTAACAAACTTTGCATTTCTTCAAAACCTGCTGAACTCTTCTCCTGATATTCAGAAACTAACAATAGCTACCGATCTTTCTTGCACGTTTAAATACGCCAAAATGTCCCAAAACATAGTGAGTGTGCGCTAATCTTCTGGTATACACACCATTTACCTGAAGTATCAGACCGCCTATAGAACAAAACATTGTCAACTACTTTGAAAAATCTTCGGAGTTGCCCTTGGTCTGGCTGACTCAATTCATTCAAACCTAAAGACCAATGATCGTCTTGTTGCTGGAGGACAGACAGGTTTCTGCACATACATAAATAATGTCTCCAAATCTGTCATCAGCAAGATCCTATGATACTTCTCCTCATCTTCCACAGTAGTAATGTTTTCCAAACCTTCAGGTAGTCTAGATAAAGCATCTGCGATCTGGTTACGGTGTCCCTTTATGTATACAATTCTGAAATTATATTGTTGTAAAGCCAAGGTCCAGCGTGATAGACGAGCGTGAGCTATTTAGCATTGTTACAAGAATGCGACAGCTTGATGATCGCAGTACACGGCAGTGCGTTCTCCAAACAAGAATAATGGAATTTTCGAAACGCCCACACAACCGTCAAAGCTTCCAGTTCAGCGGTCGAGTAGGAGCGCTTGTAACATGATAACACGCGACTTGCGTAAGCTATGGGACGGATCATTGGCTGGTTATTAATGTCTTTGATTTGAAACGAAGAGCAACCTAAACCAAAGCTCGATGAATCAGTGATCAAACCAAACTCCAAAGTCATATCCGGGTGGTGTAACAATTTTGCATCCACAGGAGTGTTTTCGATGAGCTGGAATGCAACTTCACAGTCATTTGCCTACCTCCACGGTACGTTTCTTCGTAGAAGCTGGTGTAAGCGCTCTGCATTCATCAAGTGTTTGTTTAAAAATCGCCTATAGAAGGTCGTCATTCCTATGACCTGTTTCCTGTGTGGGAAAATCCTTGAGGGCGCTCACCTTTGCTGAATCCCGCATTATTCCCTTATTGTCTACTGTATGACCGAGGAAACGGATCCGTTCGAGTGAAAAATGAGATTCTTACAGTTTAGCTGTCACACGTGCTTTGCTAAATGCACTTACGACTCTGGCCAAGAGGTTAATGTGTTGTTACCCAGAATATTTAGCAAAGAGAAGACCAGCGACAAAAAGCGTAAGT
This sequence comes from Schistocerca piceifrons, assembly GCF_021461385.2. Lineage (NCBI taxonomy): Eukaryota > Metazoa > Arthropoda > Insecta > Orthoptera > Acrididae > Schistocerca > Schistocerca piceifrons. The sequence goes on along the minus strand of NC_060138.1, from coordinate 1,185,384,542 downwards.
TGACTACGCAGTTCAGGTCCTGAAACAGTATTCAGTGCCTGCATAAACACACCAGAGCTAACATTTAGGCCAAATGGAAGAACCTTAAAGTGATAGCTTCTCCCTACATAAACAAATGCTGTGTGTATCCTCGATTCAGGACTTAGCATTATCTGCCAGTAAGAGCTTCTAAGGTCACAAGCTGAAAAGAATTTCTTGCCATAAAACTTATGTATGAGCTCATCAATATTTTCTGGATGAGTGCGGACAGGAACAATAATCTTACTTATCTGTCTTGCGTTCAAAACTAGTTGAAATTTGCCCTCTGGTTAAGGGACAACTAATAAAAGACTACAGTATGGGCTTGTGGATGGTTCAACCAATTTCCAATCCAAACTCGTTGCAATTCTTCATCGACAGGTCGTCGAAGTCGCCAAGCTACAGGATAAAAACTTTGGCAGTATATACTATATGGGTACACTTATAAATTGCACACATAGCCTTTCACATACCCAGTTTTTCACTAATAACATCGATATTCTGCTGCAATAAGTCTGCCAATTGTTTTCGCTGCCGATCGTCCGAACAGATTCAGACGCCTTTTGAGATATAATATCACTTAGTGTGCATACTTGATAAACCTCTTCTGCATGTGATCTCCGATTCTTCTTGAAACACCTTAAAAGCTTCATTGTTGAACCCCTACTATATCTTCTGTGGCTACAGTCTTCTCCGATCAGCTCCACACACACACATCCTCATCATCAATTTTAAAAGAGACACGGCCCGCAGAGAAGTCGAATTTTACGTCCTTCTCCAGGAAACTCTCAATACCCGAAATACAGTCCTCAATCTATTTATTACTAGGAACGTGCATAAAGCCGCTACGTTTCCTATTCTTAGTTTAATAAGAGTCTTATCTTTACGTTCTGTGCCCTGGTATCGATTGCACCTATTACTTCACAATTATTAACAGGAAAGACACTGATAATTTCCAGTCTCGTGTCAACCTCTTAAACAGTGTTGCAGAGATTGCATTCACATTTGAACCTGTGCCAACAATTACTTTAATGGTTTGGCCATAGACTCCTACACATATCGCCGGTATGGGAATGGCCATACGCTTGGCTGGATAACGTTGTGCCTCATGCGTAAGTTCATCTACTAGACGCTGTCCGTCATTGCATTGGAACAGGACAACTCTCTTGCCAGAGACCCTTACATCACAACCGACCGTTTCTCCGGGGCACGATCCGGTTGTCTTCAGTTTAACGGATGGGTTCTGGGTTCGTCAGTGACATCCGTAATCACTGGCGGTTGCCCTCTCCAGTCGCTTATATTCGGAGACTGCTGATTAATACTTTGTGGTTGCCAGTTCTGGTTATTCCCCTGGAATTGCCGATTGTTCTATGTTAGTTGTGGTTATTTTGATTCATGGTCTGCATCAGGTTGAACCTTTACTCGTTAGGTCTATTTTTCGCCCAGCTAGGTTGGAACCGTATAGCATTGGCATTCAATCTTTGTCCGCCGTTCAGCTGTTGTTTGTTATGCTGATCTTGGGAGCCTGAGCTCTGCTGCGCTGTACTCTATTATTGCCGCTCGGTCCTGAGTAATATGCAAAGTTCTTGTTTACACTAGTCGACGACCCATTTCCATTATTTGTACCTCTTAAGTCTTCGTTTACTAGGTCGATGAGGTCGACTACAGAGGGAAAGTCTTCAACATTGTCTTCGGGAGCGTACATGAGTTTTTCACGTATCTCGACCGGTAACTTTGACTTAATAATCTACAAAATAACTACCTGTGGGACTAGAGTATCCCAATATCAACTTTTATTCAGGTGCTTCTGAAAGTACCGAAGCAAGTTCCCACTCTTGACTCAAAATGGTTCTGGATTATAAACCTCTTTTTCAGTCGTTCTTGAATTCTTTTAGACCAATACAAGAACGCTCACCCAAAATCCTCCTAAGTGCCACAGGTTTCCGTAATATCCGTGCACCATAAATTACCTTCCCCTGGTACGTAGCCAGCGACAAAAGAAATCTTTTGTGCGTGAGTCCAGGCAACGAGTAAAGCACCTCTGAACCCGCGAATGAAAACGACAGGGTTAACAGTTTTCTTCTACGTTCAGAAGGACTGGAACTGCCGGTGCTTTAGGAGCTTCTCCTCCATTAACATTTGAGCCGAATTCATCTCATTTTGCTTCAGTTCGTCGGAAAATGAGACATGTGTGTCAGAACCAAAGGTTCAAATGGCTCTGAGCATTATGGGACTTAACAACTGAGGTCATCAGTCCCCTAGATCTTAGAACTACTTAAACCTAACTAACCTAAGGACATCACACACATCCATGCCCGAAGCAGGATTTGAACTTGCGACCGTAGCAATCGCGCGGTTTCGGACTGAGCGCCTAGAACCGCACGGCCACCACGGCCGGCCTGTCAGAACCACTTGCTCGTGTTTCCCTTATTGACTTGGAACATTCTTCACCCTATTTAGTTCTTTGTCTTTCCACTTCAAGAACTCTTCATCAAATTGTTGGCCTATTACGTCACTATCAATCTCAATCCTTATGGAATCCGACACATTAGCCAGTTGAACGTTTTGCACACCTTGTAGCAGTTGTTCATTAACACATTGTGTCACCCTCTCTTCTATAACTGCCGGCCGTTGTGGCCGAGTGGTTCTAGACGCTTCAGTCTGGAACCGTGGGACCGCTACGGTCGCAGGTTCGAATCCTGTCTCGGGCATAGATGTGTGTGTTGTCCTTTGGTTAGTTATGTTTAAGTAGTTCTAAGTTCTAGGGGACTGATGACCTCAGATGTTAAGTCCCATAGTGCTAAGAGCCATTTAGACCATTTTTTTTCTTCTATAACTGCGACGCGGTCTGATTGTACAAGTTCAAATTTGGACACAAGAGAATCTGGTAACATCTTTTACTTCGGCTTGGATTTTAGAGATTTCCTCAGGAACTTGTTTCTGAGACAGCTTCAGATTTGCCATTTCCGTAGCAAGATCACTTTGCTGAATGCTTAAATGATAACTTCGCATTTCAAACTCTCAAAATCTTGTTCGATTGTCAATGACTCAACCATAGCAACATAATACTGCATATATAGCCTGATATAGTTACCCTGATATTTTTGCTTGTTTAGGCACTAGCACCTCCTGCCGCTTAACGGGACCGTCTTGTCTAGCAGAGAGACTTGCCTGTTCTACTGCTACAGTATGAACTATGGTGGGAATTTTGTATCGTTCTGCTGCCATTGATGCTTGTTTCGAAGCTATCCTCGACTGTTCAGTTGCTACAGATTGCAGTTTAACAGACATCGATTGTTGGTTTGCAGTTAACGCGTACACCTCTTGGGACACTCAGGTGTTTAGGACGGGTGGTAGGGACAGAGCACCGAGTGACATTGTACTGAGTGCACTATCCGAAAATTACCTCGAGCAATTAAATAGAGAACCGACTCGTCGAGATAACATCTTGGACCTACTGCTAACAAACAGACCCGAACTTTTCGACTCTGTAAGCGCAGAGCAGGGAATCAGTGATCATAAGGCCGTTGCACCATCCTTGAATATGGAAGTAAATAGGAATATAAAAAAAGGAAGGAAGGTTTATCTGTTTAGCAAGAGTTATTGGAGGCAGATTTCAGACTACCTAATAGATCAAAACGAAAATTTCTGTCCCGACACTGACAATGTTGAGTGTTCATGGAAAAAGTTCAAGGCAGTCGTAAAATGCGTTTTAGACAGGTACGTGCCGAGTAAAACTGTGACGGACGGGAAAACCCCACCGTGGTTCAACAACAAAGCTAGGATACTACTGCGAAACCAAAGAGAGCTCCAATCCAAGTTTAAACGCAGCCAAAACCTATCAGACAAACAGAAGCTAAACAACGTCAAAGTTAGTGTAAGGAGGGCTATGCGTGAAGCGTTCAATGAATTCGAAAGTAAAATTCTATGTACCGACTTGACAGAAAATCCTAGGAAATGCTGGTCTTAAGTTATTTCAGTAAGTGGATCGAAAAAAACATATCCAGACACTCTGGGATGATGATGGCATTGAAACAGAGGATGACACGCGTACAGCTTAAATACTAAACACCTTTTTCCAAAGCTGTTTCACAGAGGAAGACCGCACTGCAGTTCCTTCTCTAAATCCTCGCACGATCGAAAAAATGGCTGACATCGAAATAAGTGTCCTAGGAATAGAAAAGCAACTGAAATCACTCAACAGAGGAAAGTCCACTGGACCTGACGGGATACCTATTCGATTCTACACAGAGTACGCGAAAGAACTTGCCCCCCTTCTAACAGCCGTGTACCGCAAGTCTCTAGAGGAAAAGAGCACAGATAGTCCCACTTTTCAAGAAGGATCGTCGAGCAGATGCGCAAAACTATAGGCCTTTATCTCTGACATCGATCTGTTGTAGAATTTTAGAACATGTTTTTTGCTGGCGTATTCCTTTACTTACGGAAGGCGTTCGATACAGTTCCGCACTGTCGCCTGATAAACAAAGTAAGTGTCTACGGAATATCAGGACAGCTGTGTGGCTGGATTGAAGAGTTTTTAGCAAACAGAACACAGCTTGTTGTTCTCAGTGGACAGACGTCTACAGAAGTTAAAGTAACCTCTGGCGTGCCACAGGGGAGTGTTATAGGACCATTGCTTTTCACAATATATACACTCCTGGAGATGGAAAAAAGAACACATTGACACCGGTGTGTCAGACCCACCATACGTGCTCCGGACACTGCGAGAGGGCTGTACAAGCAATGATCACACGCACGGCACAGCGGACACACCAGGAACCGCGGTGTTGGCCGTCGAATGGCGCTAGCTGCGCAACATATGTGCACCGCCGCCGTCAGTGTCAGCCAGTTTGCCGTGGCATACGGAGCTCCATCGCAGTCTTTAATACTGGTAGCATGCCGCGACAGCGTGGACGTGAACCGTATGTGCAGTTGACGGACTTTGAGCGAGGGCGTATAGTGGGCATGCGGGACGCCGGGTGGACGTACCGCCGAATTGCTCAACACGTGGGGCGTGAGGTCTCCACAGTACATCGATGTTGTCGCCAGTGGTCGGCGGAAGGTGCACGTGCCCGTCGACCTGGGACCGGACCGCAGCGACGCACGGATGCACGCCAAGACCGTAGGATCCTACGCAGTGCCGTAGGGGACTGCACCGCCACTTCCCAGCAAATTAGGGACACTGTTGCTCCTGGGGTATCGGCGAGGACCATTCGCAACCGTCTCCATGAAGCTGGGCTACGGTCCCGCACACCGTTAGGCCGTCTTCCGCTCACGCCCCAACATCGTGCAGCCCGCCTCCAGTGGTGTCGCGACAGGCGTGAATGGAGGGACGAATGGAGACGTGTCGTCTTCAGCGATGAGAGTCGCTTCTGCCTTGGTGCCAATGATGGTCGTATGCGTGTTTGGCGCCGTGCAGGTGAGCGCCACAATCAGGACTGCATACGACCGAGGCACACAGGGCCAACACCCGGCATCATGGTGTGGGGAGCGATCTCCTACACTGGCCGTACACCACTGGTGATCGTCGAGGGGACACTGTATAGTGCACGGTACATCCACACCGTCATCGAACCCATCGTTCTACCATTCCTAGACCGGCAAGGGAACTTGCTGTTCCAACAGGACAATCCACGTCCTCATGTATCCCGTGCCACCCAACGTGCTCTAGAAGGTGTAAGTCAACTACCCTGTCCAGCAAGATCTCCGGATCTGTCCCCCATTGAGCATGTTTGGGACTGGTTGAAGCGTCGTCTCACGCGGTCTGCACGTCCAGCACGAACGCTGGTCCAACTGAGGCGCCAGGTGGAAATGGCATGGCAAGCCGTTCCACAGGACTACATCCAGCATCTCTACGATCGTCTCCATGGGAGAATAGCAGCCTGCATTGCTGCAAAAGGTGGATATACACTGTACTAGTGCCGACATTGTGCATGCTCTGTTGCCTGTGTCTATGTGCCTGTGGTTCTGTCAGTGTGATCATGTGATGTATCTGACCCCAGGAATGTGTCAATAAAGTTTCCCCTTCCTGGGACAATGAATTCACGGTGTTCTTATTTCAATTTCCAGGAGTGTATAAATGACCTAGTAGATAGTGTCGGAAGTTCCATGCGGCATTTCTCGGATGATGCTGTAGTATACAGAGAAGTTGCAGCATTAGAAAATTGCAGCGAAATGCAGGAAGATCTGCAGCGGATAGGCACTTGGTGCAGTGAGTGGCAACTGACCCTTAACATGGACAAACGTAATGTTTTGCGAATACATAGATAGAAGGATCCTTTATTGTATAATGATATGATAGCGAAACAAAAACTGGTAGCAGTTACTTCTGCAAAACATCTGGGAGTATACGTGCCGAACAATTTGACGTAGAATGATCATATAAAATTAATTGTTGGTAAGATGGGTGCCAGGGAGATTCCTTAGTAAATGCAGTCCATCAACAAAGGAGGTGGCTTACAAAACACGCGTTCGACCTGTACTTGAGTATTGCTCATCAGTGTGGGATCCGTACCAGATCGGGTTGACAGAGGAGATAGAGAAGATCCAAGGAAGAGCGGCGCGTTTCGTCACAGCGTTATTTGGAAAGCGTGATAGCGTTACGGAGTTGTTTAGCAAACTCAAGTGTCAGACTCTGCAAGAGAGGCGCTCTGCATCGCGGTTTAGCTTGCTGTCCAGGTTTCGAGAGGGTGCGTTTCTGGATGAGGTATCGTATATATTGCTTCCCCCTACTTATACCTCCCGAGGAGATCAGGAATGTAAAATTAGAGAGATTCGAGCGCACACGGAGGCTTTCCGGCAGTCGTTCTTCCAGCGAACCATACGCGACTGGAACAGGAAAGGGAGGCCATGACAGTGGCATGTAAAGTGCCCTCCGCCACACACCGTTGGGTGGCTTGCGGAGTATAAACGTAGATGTAGATATACTAAGTAAAAGATCTTTAACGTTAAACTCCTCAGTCCTAGCTGTGGTCATTACAGGTACTGAACTATCAGTGGAAGGGACATCCCCAACTGGTTGATTACTGTCCGGTGTGTTCTGTTCCCATTTAGTTCTCGACTGGGTGCGTGTCATAACCATAAATCACTAAAACGAAAATCTTCAGACGACCCACTTAGCTTCAAAATATACACATAAAATAAGTAGAAATCTACTCATTTCTTTTTAAATACACATCTATAACTATTAAAATAGGACGACTCTACAGAAAAGGACAGTTCTAGATTGCAGACGGGTAAACTGTCAGTTGCTTGCCTGCAGCCTGGACATTCAGGTGATCTGTTGAGATGAGCCATACAGCATCAGTCTGCCCGTCCCCCCTGTCCCCATTGTGGTCTCGAACAAGGATATGGTATGCAACACAGGAATAGCATATATCAATAGCATATATACTTGGAAATGATATAAAATCCTAACAATTTCTCTAACTTTGCAAGCAGTCTTTTCACGGTCGCCACTCTAAAATGAAACTGCTACATCGTAAAACAAAATTAATTCATTAACTTGCTCTTTGACTTTTGTCTTTCACACAGATAAGACAGGTACTGGGTTTAAACTCTCTTTTGATTCTTTTTCCTAGATGCATTCATTCTTTTTTTTTACCTATCTAAGATAAATAATCTGTGAAAAACATTTGATTTGACTGTAGATGAATATGTTTTCTTTCTGGCTGCTGTAAGGAGAGAACAGTTTAGGTACAGGGCGAGTTGGAGGTCGGAGGTTTGAGCATCTCCGGTTCTCAGAGAACGCCAGGGAAGGTTGGAGAAAATTGCTACATCTCGTGATGAAGACTCCGTCTCCCCTCTTGGCCACAAAAGTACTCACAGTCGCCGTAAGATTTTCTGAAAACACTTTCAGAGTGAGAAGGCTGAACAAACAGTGGGATTGTGGTATCTTCTGAATAAGAAACTGGTCGCTTAGGGAACGTCTTGAACACACAAGCTGACGGCGAAACATTGCGCCTCGTTCGGACCGTGTTAGCAGCAGATTTTCCCAATATTGTTAATTCACGAAGAAATCACAATGAACTGTATTGCAAAACACACTAACAGTTTTTTTTGAAGGTCCGAGAATCCAGCATGGAATAAAAGTTCGTAAACGATATTTACCTTGATTTTCACTTCACTGCACTTCAAATTACTTCCATATGCACACTTATATCAAATTAAAAAAAAAAAAAAAAACAATGTCCAATCGGCATTCTTATCTCCAACAATTGCAATAAAAACATAGCTGCTCCTTTTTTTTTCACAGCAAAGAGTGTTGTCATCACAGCAAAGAGCGTTGTTGTCTAAATTGCGATAGTGCATTATCTGTCGCTGGTACTCGCAGCCGCAGTATTACAATCATATTACATCTGGGTCATCATCAGCCGATAGTCACCAGTAGATGCTGATACGGACGGTCAGTACACAGCCGCACCGCTCTCCCGGCCATTGTCATTCTTCGTGACCGGAGCTGCTACGCCTCAATCAAGGAGCTCCTCAATTGGTCTCACGAGGGCCGAGTGCATCCCGCTTGCCAACAGCGCTCAGCGGAACCGGACGGTCATCCATTCGAGCGCTAGTCCAGCCTGAGGATGGGAATCAGTGTTACCACTGCGGCAAGGCTGCTGGCAAAAAGGGATATACTAGAATCTCGAAAACGTTGCTATTATTAGCCTTACCTGAAAATTCAGATAACAACTTACAAATGTTGAACTACAACGCCCTGAACTGCATTCACTACTCAGAGGAATTGTGCGATGCTTGTTTGATGAAATCGATCACAAAGAAAACTAATATATGCATTTTTTCACCTTACTATGACTGCGACTAAACAATTCCATTTATGATACCAAGTTTTGATTATCATGTTTTCTTAACCAAAACGTGTTGACAATCCACATAGTTCAATCACGTTAATGACCACTGCCTGTGTTATTGGCCAACGTGCAATAACCATTCAAAGACAGCAGGTGGCAGCACGGTAAGTGGAGGTTATAAAGGGTGACAAAGCCAACAATCTGCAGGGGCGGATTCTTGACTGGAAATGTAGAAAAAAAGACCCTATGAAATACAGCGTTGCCACGGTAGGTGACTCGGACGAATGAAAGTTCCTCTGACCACGTGCCGTGTGTTCATTGCGTGTTGCAGGCTGTGTGATTGACGTATCGTTCTGTAAACAGCAGAACGGTCCGGTATTCTTGTCGTGAACAGTCCGAGATGGTATTCGTGTACGGCCAAGCAGATGGGAACGGTCGAGAGACAGCAAGGCTGTAACAGACACCAACCCTCACAGACACCAACCACATGACACAATATTTGAAAACCTTTTTGGGCTTTTTTTTGTAATCATGGGTCTTTTCAGACAGACGATCGTGCTGGGAGACGGCAGGTTTGGAGGACCAGGTCCTAGTGTATCCTGTAGAATCTCTTTCATATCATTCGACATTTATACTAATCGTCTAGTGTCTATACTAGCTGTATATAAGCATTCGTTCCATATGTTTTATCCCTGCTACCTTCAGAATGTCAAAGAGTGTGTTCTAGTCAAGTGTGTTCCTTTAATTCTACAACTGCTACAAAAATAGATTTTTCTTTTTTTCAAACATATCTTCTAAAGTAAGGAGTAGCGTTCCTACATTTCACCGAAACAACGCTGAATGTGTACCAATGGACTCAAATGTATCTTCCGAAAGAATGCGCCATGTACACTGTGGTGTAACTGGTTAACGGAGACATTTACCATGAGCTAACCCGAACATTCATTTCGATTCGTTTCTGAAACAATCACAAATATTTGCTTTAGTTGTGTTTCAAGCTTCGTTATTGAAAAAGGGAGGAAAATAATTCAAATTCTCCTATTTACGTTTTGGTCGGTAGAAGCAATTTGCAAGCAAATATTAGTTCAGCACGCGTAATATTGAAACGAAATTTTTCTGCACTATTTTCAACAGAAATGATGCTATTTTATTGTTCTACGTGATATACAATTCATCACAGCCCACCTATTAATTTTTAACATGCGGCAGTTCACTAGTTCTCAAAGGGGGAAAAATTCATCCGTATCCAGAAGGCTTTCCTATTACAGGTGATCACATCTAAAATAAAGATGCATCAACTGTCTAAATGAAGTTCCTTGGGAAATTGAGTAGCTTCATCTTTTCGGAAATCAAAACTGCGCTTCACGCCTCGATCCCACAAAACAACTTCAGACCGCCTGGAAATTTGGTTCAAATGGCTCTGAGCACTATGGGACTTAACCTCTGAGGTCATCAGTCCCCTGGACTTAGAACTACTCAAACCTAACTAACCTACACACATCCATGCCCGAGGCAGGATTCGAACCTGCGACCGTAGCGGTCGCGTGATTCCAGACTGAAGGGCCTAGAACCGCTCGGCCACACCGGCCGGCCCCGGAAATTTCATTCTAGTTTATATGCTGTACGATTCATAATGAGTTGCAAGCTATTATTATTTAAAGCGACGGAGGAGATAATTTTACCTTAAGTGGAAGACTGATTCCTGTAATATCGTTCCTGATGGAATACTACTATTAAAAAGAGCCTATTTGATGTGACGCAAATCACTTTATGAGCAAAATTATGAATAGTTTTGGAGAACCCGTCTCGTGTATCTCAATAACAGTAACAGATAAACATAATATTGTATCCATCTTCGGCAACTGTCGCTGTATTTGTCGAAATAATCAACAACCAGTTGCATAAAAGAAATATTATTTCCTCATTCCCTTTCAGGTGCTTATGCATTGCGATTATGTCTGTAGCCATGTGGTTTATAATCCCTGTACAAAAATAATATAAACAAGCCAAACAACAGTATTCTTGTACACAGCCGACAAAGGAGATCAAAATAACCTCTCTGCTTACAAAGACTAGGGTAGGAGGTCTTTTTCTGCTGGGTTCCAGGGAACACATTTCCTTTTTCTCTGAGTCAAAAAGTCAGTTGCGGCACACCACAAATTTTTCTCCTCTGGCAACCTTTTCATCTCAGAGAAGCAATTTCAACCCATGTCCTCAATTATTTGCTTGATGTATCCATTTTCTGTCCACCCTAAGAGTTGCAACTCTCTACAGCTCCCTCTAGGATTATGGAGATTCTACACTGATGTCTTAACATATGTCCTACCATCCTGTCCCTTTTTCTTGTCAATGTTTCCCATACACTTCTTTCCTCGCCGATTCTGCGGAAAACCTCCTCATTCCTTACCCTACCACTCCACCTAATTTTGAGAATTCTGCTGTAGCAACAGGTTTTAAATGCTTCTATTCTCTTCTGTCCGCGTTTTCCCATAGTCCACGTTTCACTAGCATACGATGCTGCGCTTCAGACGTAAGGCCTCAGAAATTTGTTCGTCAGCTTAATGCCTATGTTTAATACTAGTAGACACGACTTGGCCAGGAATGTCCTATTGCCGGTAGTAGTCTGCTTTTTATGGCCTCCTTGCTGCGTCCATCATGGGCTATTTTGGAATATGGACCATAGGTGACAGAATTCCTTAACTTCGTCCACTTTCTGATCCTCAGTTCTGATGTCAAGCTTCTTGCTGTTCTCGTTTGTGATATTTCTCATTACTTTTATCATTCTTCCGTTCACTGTATTCATTAGAACGTTTATTCAGTTCTAGACATCCTGTAACTCTTCTTCACTTTCATCAGCGAATCGTATGAATGACATCCTTTTTCTTTGAATTTTAATTCCACTCTTGAACCTCACTTTAATCTCGTCAAGGCTTCTTCGATATATAGATTGACTGAGCACTTCTCTCTCTTACGCCCCAGCACTTCCATCGTCGTCTTCCAGCCTTATGGTTCCCTACTGGTTCCAGTACACTTTGTATATTACCCGTTTGTCCCTATGCTTACCCCTTTTTCTCAGAATATTGAAAATCTTATACCATTTTACGTTGTTGAACGCTTTCTCCACGTCGTCAATTCCAGTGGACCTGTCTTGATTTTCCTTCCGCCGTGCTTCCAATATCAACCGCAACGTTAGACTACCTGTCTGGTGCCTCTACCTTTCCTAGAGCCAAACTGATCGTAATATAACATATCCTCATTTTTAGCATTCTTCTTTATATTATTGTTGTCAGAAACTTGGATGCATGAGCTGTTAAGCTGACTGTGCGGTAATTTCAGTGTTTATCAGCTCTTGCTACCTTCTTGTAATGTGAATGATGCATTTCGAAAGTCTGATGGTACATCGCGTCTCATACTTCCTACACACCAACATGAATCTTTGGTCGTCCATAGTTCTTTTAAAGTCTGATTCCAGTGCTGGATGCCCCATCTCTTCCCAGTCGACTACGTTCTTCTATCACTCCATCACACGTGCTCCCCATTTTCAGTGTACTGTTTCCATCCTTCCACTCTCTCCTCTGTATTTAACAGCAAAATTATCAATGCACTCTTAATCTTACCTCTGTTGTTATTGATTTCACTAAGGGTTGTCTTGACTTTCCTGTATGCTGTGTCCAGGTTTTCAAGCACCTATTTCGCCTTAGCAACCCTGCACTTCCTATTTATTTCATTCCTAAGTGACTTGTACTTCTGTATCCATAAACGTCTCTGAACGTAATTATACTTCCTTCTTTCGTCTATCAACTACGTTATTTCTTCTGGTGCCCATGGTTTCTTCCCATTTAATTTCCCTGTGCCTATGTTTTTTTTTTTAGCTTCTGTGATTGTCTTTTTAAAAGTAGCTTCAAGCGTATCTCTTTATTCCTCAATACTTCCGTATCGCTCCTCTTTGCATATTAATTCTTTCTGACTAGTCTCTTAACCTGCAACCAACTCTTCATCATCACCAAATTTTGATCTATCTGCTCTTGGATACACCTTACAAAGCAATATCCGATTCTGGAAACTCTGCCTGACAATGATGTTACCTAACTATAATATTGCCGCATCTGATGACGTTTTCCCAGTAATCTTCCTCCCCTTTGAAACAACGACGCTGTACTATTGTACATATAAGTAAATTTTTTTCCATCTGATTTTTCGATAAATTTGTGTAATTGATGTTCTGATTTCATTTCTTTTTTGTTTCATGTCATTGTGTTAAGAAAACTGTAAACAAATTTCAATGTGAATATTAATGTTTATGTCAAATGTCAAGCAATATTGTAATAGAATTGGAATGTAACAAATGCTGAGACTGTTGTAAGATGTTTAAGATTGTAACTGTGCGTCTGGTCCATACGTAGGCAATGTGTTAGAATATGTAGAATGCAAAACCTCGGGTGGATACCCCGTCTGTAAGGGAGCGGTAAAAGGTGGATGGCCGGCGAGTGCGGGAAAATGCGCACGGGCGCTGCACGGCACAACGGGTTCAGCAGTAGTAGTTGGAGTTTGGCAATGGTCTGAGCAACACGTTCTGGAGCGAGGAGGCTCTCCTGGAAGACGTAGTGTCATTGAGCCTCGGGTATGCCGCTCCAATGCCCATACAGTATGACAAAATTCCATGGACAGTAAACGAAAAAGCATTGCGACGCTAAGAAGAATTAAAGTGCCGATACATCAAGAGCCATAGCTGTAGTAGTATGTGTGCTCTGTGCCTCGCCATCTCGCCACCTGAGAACCGCCGCATCGATACAAACAGGTTGGAACTTTTAGTACTGTATTGCATGGACCAGAGAACGACTTATTCAATAATAACTTAAATTTTACCAGAACTATCCTATCATTTAATTATCCTCACAACTATCATAGATAGGGTCCTTTCCAAAAGTTGTGCAACCCGAGTGTACCGAAATGAAAAATTAAAATTTGTTTCAATAATAATTACTTGCAGACCAAACTATGTAAGAATGGTGTTTAAAGAACTGTTTTGTTAATTAACCAGTAAATGAATAACGAAGTGAAATGAAATGTCGTGTGACGAGGGCCTCCCGTCGGGTAGACCGTTCGCCTGATGCAAGTCTTTCGATCTGACGCGACCTCGGCGAGAAGTTGAAAGATAACTTTAATATTGTTATAGTAATGAAGTTTAATTATTTCGAGGCAGATATAATGGTATTTAAATGAGCAGGAAATATGAAAAAAAGAGTAGTAACTCATATATTGGAAATCTTGAGCGCATAATAATTTCAGTAATCAATTTTTTTAATGCATTGATTATAACAATTTCAGTGTCCCCCCCCTTTTTTTATTCATTTGAATTCTGAAGTGTTCTAAATTGATTTGACCAGCAAAAATTAAAGTGAATCTAAAAGCCAAAATTTATCAGTGTTTTATCTTTATCAAAATTGATATTGTATGTGTGACTCGAAAGTGCTATTTCTAGGATAACCTATGCCCGATTTTAATCAGATCAATAGACAGTACGAAGTTTTGTAGTATACATTATAGTGTGGCGTTATGTATTTATGGTTTTTTCCATATTAGTACAGAACGTGAAACAATCAGTTCAATAGCTTTTCTGGTTCTAAAATTTTACTATATTATGCAGTGTTACTACTTGTTGCTTTGCACGAATATCTGCCAACTTGTACAGGGAAGAAACTCAGTTAATGCCGAATTAGGCTGGCGACCGTATTATTAACAAATTGGTAGCATCTTCTGTGTTGCTTTTGGTCCGTCCTGACGTGTAGTTGTATTTCGGACTTGCTTGACGTATCATTGTTATTACAGAGTGGGTGTAAGTCTGATTTGCCACCATTCAGGTACACGCGGTCAATATCTATACAAAAATCCTGTCTCGTAAGGTGAACCCCACTCACTTACAATAGTACAGGCTTTAATGAGTATCGTGTGCCCCGCGTGAACGTTACACCTTGATTTTTGAGCAGAGTATACACTATTGCTTGCCGAAATTTATTGCAGAACTCAGTTACTTAAATTAAAGGTAGAGGGGGACAGGGAGAAATGAGCGAAACGGGAAGGGTCTATGATATCAGCTGCATCGGAAATTTATGCGAAATCGGCCACGACGAGTGAAAATGTGCACCGGGTAGGGTCTCGAGCATGGGGTCTTCTGCTTACATTACTGCCAAGTGCCAACTATTCGCGGTTCCTCTCTGTTGCTTCGTGATTGCTTGGCTTACATTCCTGCTGGACGTCGGACGTAAATGTTTATCAGCACTGAAGGTTGTGAATTTACTGTCACTGAGACGAATCAATTATATGAATGCATGTCATCTGTTCTTCCGGAACTTTAGTGCGGATGCCCGTTTACGTTCAACCTACAATGGGAATCTAAAATGAGGAGCCTGGAGGATATGGACGGGGACTGACGAGATAGTCGACACAATGGAGATAAACACAGTGTGTAGATGGCGCAGTGGTTAACGTAACTCTGTAGTAAACATGACATCCCGGGTTCGAGTCCCCGTCCGCCACACATTTTCATTCATCGCCAGTTCCGCATGAAGTCCAGATGCAACTCATGTTATTAGGCCCTTGTCTTTCCTTTCTCGCCCCCTCCTCCTTCAGTTTACATCATATGTATCACAGCTGCGAATGTGACCAGAAGAGCAGAACGTATAAAAGAACACAATTAGTTGTCTCCTCTCTCATTTCTATGCCAAGCCAAAATTCTCCTACAACGCTTTCTTCTACTCCCTCCCCTACAGCAGCATTCCAGTCCTCCATGACAATTAGACTTCCATTTCCCTTTACATACTCAATTAAATGTTCAATATACTCATATACTTTGCCTGTCTCTTAATTTTCTTCTTGTGACGTCGGCATGTATACCTGAACTGTTGCTGTCGGCGTTGGTTTGCTGTCCAACAGTTGTTTCATTGAGCCGTTGACAGTAACTCACTTTCTGCCCTATCTACCTATTCATAACAAATCCTACTCTCGTTAAATCTCTTTCTTCTGTTGTTGACATTACCCTACACTCGAATGACCAGAAGTCTTTGTCTTCTTTCAATTTCATTTGTCTGACCCCACCCACTATATCTACATTGAGCCTTATCCTTTCTGTTTAGATATTTTCTAGCTTACCACCACGTTCGGATTTCTGACATTCCACGTCCCGACTCTCAGAAAAAAAATGGCTCAAATGGCTCTGAGCACTATGGGACTTAACTTCTAAGGTCATCAGTCCCCTAGAACTTAGAACTACTTAAACCTAACTAACCTAAGGACATCACACACACCCATGCCCGAGGCAGGATTCGAACCTGCGACCCTAGCGGTCGCGCGGTTCCAGACTGTAGCGCCTAGAGCCGCTCGGCCACCCCGGCCGGCGACTCTCAGAACTTTACCTTTTCGTTGGTTATTGAATCATTTTCTCATGATCTCATCCCGGAGATAAGAATACGGTATTAGCATCGAATCGTTTGCCAATGGAGAGATAATCATTACACTTCCTCAAATACAGGCCACATGTCCGTAAGATATATAGTATGTTTCTTTAATGTAGAGGTTTCCTCATGCAGTTGCTGAGTGTTGGTTCTTCTGCCTTTTAGGGGCAGTTGTCCACCCGAAGGGCAAAGGAGTGCCCTGAACCCCTCTCCGCTCCTCCGCCCTCATTGACAAGTCCGCTGGCTGAATGTGTATGACGTCTTATGCCGGAAGTCATCAGCCACCATTACCTATAATTTTTGTTCAAAATTTAAGCAATGCCGAGGTAGGAACCCGGACCGAGAACCTTGTCGTCGTTGTCGTTAAAGGAGAGAAACTTAGCACTCGCAACACATCACATCTGCTTCAGTGTCCGCAAGTTCGCAAATAATTCCTCATCGACGACTAGAATCTTGCGGCAGTCCTATCATAAGTACATGATCTCGGAGTACTCCTGTTTAGGCCCATCCTTACATACAGCTATATAATGGCGGTCCTCAGTTAAACTGTCATAAAATGTATAAAAAGCAGATGTGCCGTCTTTCGTACCATATTAAATCTAAAGTTACACTAGGCCGCTGCGATAATCAGAATGACAGTCGGTTAAAACAGCGGATGTTGTGTTGTACTTGCCTCACACCAAATGACTCCAGCACACGCTTCTGGTTGGTGCCAAACGGCCTTAATGTTCATCGTCGTCTGAAGAAAAGCGTTCCATAGCTGGACGGCAACATAATGGTACGCTGGTAAACTGGGAGCAGCGAGGAACGTACATGCCGGACGCACTATGAGGAGGTGGTGCCCGATGGTGAACGGGGGTTCACCAGCCTCAGGACGAAGACTGGGTATGAGGCTAATCCGGTAAGCACTCGTCTGACCCCTTCTTGGTAGATAGCGTCAGTGATCTTCTGGTAAGAAGACACTGCTGATCCATACCCGTGTGCATCCATAGTCCAGCCGCGATCGCACGTAGGCCCTTTCCAACTGTAGCAGACGCGTTCTGTCCGCTGATCAGTACGTGTGGATACAAAACGTTAAGTATAGTCAGTGCTTTCTGGGCTTTGGTCTTCAGGTCCTTCAGCTGTGGTAACTAGAACAGTTTGAAATATAAAAAAATAGACCCAGAAGCCGTACCATGTCTTTAAAACATAGAATGGTGTCCCTCACATGCATATCGTTTAAATTATCGACGAGAACGATTAAAACGAACACACACGCATTTATCAGTAGAAAACTGATAGCCAATCTTTGTAGCGCACTCGTCTACCCTCTGCACTATATGTTGCAACTGACGAGTTGAAGTGTCGGAGGAGGAACAGTAAACATCAAATTCGTCGAAACTCCTAAGAAGCCTTATACAGGACTCTTCACCATACATGTTCTACTGTTGTCTACCGCAAAGAGGATAACACTTAAAACGCTTCTTCGGGGAATATCATTCGCCTGCTCAAAACTATTTGACAACGAGTCACCAACACCGTACCTAAAAAGAACTTAGATAAGAAATACCATGTTAATATGGGGAAGTGGCCACGAAAGCTCCTTTGGTGGACCTGCCTTAGAACATTTTGTCACCAGACACGCTTAACTGAAATCATAGAATATGCCTGTAGACTGCTGTTTGAATTGGAAAGACTGCTGGATAGCCGCTTCTAGCAGAATCAGATTGTCGACAATGCATCCAGACTGAGAGCGGGCCTCTGATATCCATACCATGCGACAACTTGCCATTTTCTCCAAGGTCTTTCCTGCTCAATCCAGCAGCTAAGGGGGCACGTTCTGTCCTGTCCCAGTTTGAGGAGACATATCAAAATTGCTTGCCTCCACAAGCAGGGGAAGTGTTCTGTGTGCTGTATAAAATTAAAACATTAATGGAGTACTTCCTCTTCCGTAGCTTGCAAGTGCCGCAGAATGTTGTGCTGGATTTGGTCGTTACCAGGTGCAGTATCGCAAGCCTCAGGCGGTGCCGAATGCAGCTCCCACATGGGGAAAAGGCAGTTTGAAGACAGCTTTGTTGGGTCTGCAGTTCAAATCTCCATTCTGCCTGATCGCACGGCAGCGGCGCAATGCTGGAACTTGGCTGGTAGTGGCAGAATAGCAAAATGCTGTGCGATGCCTGGGAGTTGACTGGAAACGCCCCTACTTCAGCAGCACTGCTGTTTTCAAACGATTGCATTTACAGGTCTCTAATACTTTCATAGAACAACTCATTGTACGTCCATTCTTCTAATAGGTGTTTACAGGGACACTGGCCGTTCAGTATTAAATGAAAATTAAAACTCCTGCAGTCGTCTCCTTGCATTTAGTTTATTTATGCAACCAGTGAGAGAGGACAAGTTACTCTCTCACCTATTTTTCGTATACAGAAAATTATTAAAGTTTTGGTTGCAACCTGACACACCTTGAGCTAGTCTCTAGAAAGTTAACGGCCTGAGCCGACGTTGATGGAGCCTGGTAGGCTGCTAAAACCGTGAGGTTTTCTTTTTTTTTTTCCTTTTTGTTCTTAGCTTGTAGAAATAGCATGTTGGGAGTTGAAATCAATTGGCGGTGAGCCCATCCCTCAGTAAATCTCATCGGACAGGTCCCCAGCCCTACAGGGCCAACAGGGCAGTATCTTGTCGAGACAGGTCTCCAGTAGAACACTGCTGCGATACCTGCCATGGCGCCAGACAAAGCCTGGGCTGGGGGCGACAGTCTGAAGGAACGCATCTACACAGTAGAGTCACAAACCAGGCACTGTGTGCAGAGCCATGTGTATTAAAAATAAAGAAGTTTTCGTGTTCGCCAATAATACAAATAAGCCTGTGAACCACTTCCATTGGCCATCTCAGTTGTATAAGAAAATCCAGTGTCTGACAAACATTTAGAGATAGAATCTCTATTACACCTGATAGCTAGTACTAACAAGCTCCGAGGCACAGGCGATTTAGATAAAGATCTTTAAGATTGTATCTGTTCACTTGTTGCTGTGGGAAGGGGCACGACTTTGGAGAAAATCATATTCCTCCTCTGCGAGAACTTAAAAAAGCCAATAGTTGGCGATTTCTTCTTCCAGAGACGCAGGTTTCTTAACTCTTGCCCTGGTTCGACATTGTGCTGTTGTGTGGGAGGGTAGATTTAGCACCGCTAGAGCCCTGTGATTGGCTCAAGACAGGGTGAAGACAGTGTCGTTCATGCACTTTACAGGAAAACGGAATTTTTTTCTGGAGAGGTGCAAAGCACTTGGGTGTGGGTCTTTGGTCTGGTAAGCACTTCTGGTCGTAGCTCTGGCATGTGTGGTTGGTACTTGGGACCTGTACCGAGACTGACTTCACTTGCGAGTAGTTTAGACTGGAGAGCCTGTGGTGAAGTTCTTACTGTACTGACTATATGACTTCAAATGTCTCGGACTGCTTGCTCGACAGGGGCACACTTATTCACGTTGGGTTTACCAGTCTTCACGTTTGGTATCCTTGTGCGCTCTGTTTTATAAGTAGGCGAAATGGGTCCTTGGCATGACCAGCGAATGGGTGTGTCACACACTGAAATCTACTTTGGTTTCAGGGCTCTGGTAGAGAGTAAATTGATATCCGTCTGCCTTATCGCTAGACCGTGAGACTTTTGTATTTCTTTCATAGCCACGATCAGTTCACAGGTGCCGCCTCCACGTCTCACCTCCACCGCAAGCACCTCGCCAGCTGCAATTTACAGCGCCACACGAAGCAAACAGGGTAACATAATGCTTCTCCGGCAATGCCAGGGCGTACAGATCTCAACTGCCACTTGCTCTCAGGGGCATCTATGTAGAGAAACTTCAGTAGATTTGATCAGTCCGCCTGCTCAGCGACAGATCAATTCCGATAGCGTTATCCACATTTTAGGGTCAGAGTTAAACCGTCTTTGCCAACCCAGGATCATTGTCCAGTGTAGTCTCAAACCACCTGTTAGTTGTTTATGGTACTCAATAAATAACTTGTTTAGCATAATTTGTGGCTGTTTCTTTAGATAAAAGATAAATGTTGTTTGAACACTAAAATTATTCCAACACAATCAATCAATTTAAACAGTCCCCACCAGCGTTACCTTTCATTGTGGTGTCCCATGCCAGGATCTCGGATTCATGACACCTTCTGTGGCCGTCAGATCGCGTTGCTTACCGCAGTCATTCAATTTGACGTCCCTTCCGCAGAATTTTGAATTGACGGCACCTTCTGTGACCGTCAGATCGTAGGTAGTGTTGCATGGTGAAGATTCTGTTCCCCATGTTTAATGCGGTGCACTGGGTAGAATATATTCGAATTGGTGGCGCCTAGATTTAGCACTAATACTTAATTAGTGTATGTGTGTGATTTCATGTTTCTGACAGCGAATGGCGTTGTGCTGATTTGTTAGGATAGATTGAAATTTTCGTTTGTGAGTATAGACAAGCGTGTTGCTATTTGAATTCGTTGTCAGGAACTAGGAATCAGTAGCTCACGGGTGCGTAATTTAGAGTAGAATCTGTGTGGTGTAGGAATTTGTTGTGCTTAAATTCGTTTTGGTCAGAATTAGAGTGCGTGCTTACAAGAAGCAAGGCATGTCTGCTACAGAGAAGTGGAAGTAATTGTATTTTGTTAACCATGGATCCACGTCAGATTATTAGCGGTGATCAGGCTGATATTACACAGGATTCTCAGGTAAGTGCGGTTGTGGACCAGGCAGAAATGTCTGACGTAGAACCTGCAGTGTATGACGACATGTCTCATCCAGGTGACGAAAGTTTTTCTTCCTGTAGCCTTATTGCAGATGTCAGTGACATAGTCTCGAAATGTCAATCTCTTGTCTAGCTTGATGCCAAGGTACTTGACAGTGTGTGACCATGAGAGATTTTTATCACTGAACCTGATGCGGAGGTTAGGAGGTATCCTTTTGTATGTGAACAGTATGGCACGCGTATTCTCTGCATTGATGGTTTGCCAATTGCTGAATGTTCTCGAGGTGTTGTTCTATTTTTCCAGCTGTTTATTGCAGGTTGGGACTACTGTAGTGCACTGCAGTGTCACCTGAAAATATAGACAAGTAACCTCCTTGTTGCTTAAGGATATCATTTGCCTACATAGAATAGAAAATGGGTCCCACCACTGAGCCTTATGGGACTCCAGCCTTGTCATTTAGGCTTGTAAGAGTTTTCTAGGATTTTTCATAAGATGTTTAACAGGAAAACTGGCCTGTAGTTTTGTGCGGAGAGTAAATCCTTATTAGGCTTCGGTAGAGTGATGATACGGGCCTGCTTCCAGGGTTTGGGAAAGTAGTTCAGGCTTAAGCAGGCATTATATATTGACGTTAGAAAATTAATTTTACTGGCGGTATATGATGCAGAAGTTGTGGTTGTATGAGGACTGGGCCTGCAGCCTTCTTGGTATGTATGTTTTTGATATGGTGAAATATGGTGTCTGCATTCACTGGGTTGAAGGACATTCTGATCGGGACGCCTAGTATGCGGTTCACTCTCCTAAGTACCATTTCCTGGCGGTCGTCGCTGCCTTCGTCCACTGCTTCTGGTGCTCGGTATTGCCTCTCGAGCGAGTCCGCCAGTGCTTCAACTCGATCTGTGGATCCGTATACTATTCTCCGTTCCCCACGGAGCGGCTGTATTGATGTTTCGTTCATTTTTCTGTTATTAATGATTTTCCAGAATTTTTCCAAATTTCGTTCGGCTTCTTGTAAGGTTGCCTCCCAGGCCTAACTTCGGTGCTTTTGTAGCCCTTTTGGCTTCCTGGCCAGTTGTTCAGTTTTTCAGCGGTCGGCTGGGTCTCTATAATTTTGCCACCTTTTTCTGGCGTTCCTTTCTTCGGTTGCTAGGTTGCGGATATGTGGGAGTACTATGTCTCTTACGGTGATGTGAGTTATTGTCGTTCTGGCTTTTTTGCCACATTATTTTATGAGTGTGGCAATTTCTTCTATTGCTCTGTTTATCTGGATTTTAGTGTGAAGCGGAGGTCATTCAGGGGTGTGTGCTGCAACTAGTTGGTTGTCTTTTATACAGTTCTTGCTGATATCCTTGGTAATTGTTCTGTCGTGAAAGTTGGCCAGCTTCTTGTTTATCTCGAGGATTGCGGGGTTGTGATCCGAGTCTAATTCGTTGACCACCGTGGTTGTTGTGTTCCACGACTTGTGTTGGGATAGGAGCTCAAGGTCTTGAGGGGCATTCTCCTGCCATATGGTAGGTTACAGGTTGCGGATATGTTGACTGATATATTGAAGAGTCTCTATTGCTGTTGACTCCCTCAAAGTGAGCCAAGGTGATGAGATTGGTCTGTGAACTATTTTCTTTGACCAGGAGCAATATCTGTTTTATGCTTGTCTAGAAATTCCGCTAGAGTATTCTTCTGAGATACTATGCCATTGGCGTTCCAGCTCATGATGTTTATTGATCTATTTGCCACCGAGAAGGCTAACACCAGCTTGGAATTGAATTTCGACTTTTGTGAAGGAGTCCTGTGCCTGTCTTAATTGCTGTTTTATTTATTTATTTACACGTTAAGTTCCGTAGGAAGAAATTGAGGAGCAAATCTTCAAGGTCTTGGAACGTGTCAGTACGTGAAATTACAACATAAAAGTAATAACAGATAAAGGTAATTGTTTATGAACCCAAAGAAAAGTCAAAATGGTTCAAATGGCTCTGAGCACTATGGGACTTGAGGTCATCAGTCCCCTAGACTTAGAACTACTTAAACCTAACTAACCTAAGGACATCACACACATCCATGCCCGAGGCAGGATTCGAACCTGCGACCGTAACAGCAGCGCGGTTCCGGACTGAAGCGCCTAGAACCGCTTGGCCACAACGGCCGGCAAAGAAAAGTCAGTCCATAAGTTAAAGTAAACACAAGTAACAATGCAACAAGAATCAGCTAATTTTTCACGGAACTTCTCGACAGAATAGAGGGAGTGACTCACGAGGAAACTCTTCAGTTTCGACTTGAAACTGCGTTGATTACTGCTAAGATTTTTGAATTCGATTGGTAGCTTATTGAAAAGTGATGCAGCAGTATACTGCACACCTTTCTGCGCAAGAGTTAATGAAATCCGATCCAACTGCAGGTTTGATTTCTGCCGAGGATTAACTGAGTGAAAGCTGCTTTTTCTTAGGAATAAGCTAATATTGCTAACTAGAAATGAGAGTAACTAATATATATATATATATATATATATATATATATATATATATATATATATATATATATATTTTTTTTTTTTTTTTGAGAGGCCAATTTCAAAATACCCAGACTCGTGAAAACTGGTTGACAAGAGGTTAGTGAACTTACATCGCTTATTGCCCGAACCGCCCGTTTCTGGGCCAAAAGTATCCTTTTAGAATGGGAAGAGATACCCCTAAATACAAATCCATACAACGTAAGCGAATGAAAATAAACAAAGTAGGCTAATTTGCGTGTCGAACGATCACTCACTTCAGATAACGTTCGAATAGTAAAAATGGCAGTATTAAGTGCTTGAACAATATCCTGAACATTGCTCGGCAGTTGTTTTGATCGTGTTTACGATTTTTGGGATGTCAAATTGTAACCTAGGAGTTCTGAAATGTGTGCTCCGAGTCCTGCTGCTGGTTCCGATGGAAAATCGGAGATATTGACGTTGTTTTCTGTTGCAAATGTGGTGTTTGGCTGTGCCCATCCTCTTGTTTCCCGTAGAGCTGAAAAGTTGGCGGGATTTAGTTGTAAGGTCTGTTTGTTTCTTTCGTTCTCCAGCCTGTTCTGTGCAGGGGTTTTCGCGTTCTTTTCTCTTGTTGTGTCTGCACGGGTTTCAGATACACAGGACAGTTCTTGTTGCTACTCGTGTGCTCTCCTTTGCAGTGGTAGCATGTCGGTTTCGTTTCACGTTTCTCCTGGCAGTCGGCAGTTTAGTGTTGTTGCCCATATTTTACGCAGTATGGGCGGAGGGTGCAGCTGTGCGACCCATGGCCATACTCCTGGGAGTTGTGGCATTGGGTTAATCTCCGTGGACTATTGCAGGTTTCGACCGTCACCTGCATCTGCAACGTTGCCTTGGGGTCGTATATTTGCTTCGCCTCTTCATTATTGTCGAGTGTGACTTGGAAGTGGCGTAATCTCACTTTTTTCTGGGTTTTCTCGTCGATTGACGTCATGTGCGCTACTTTGGTCACTGATAGGTTATGCTGTAAGAGGACCTCGTGGATGAGTTTGGGGTCCATGGTCAGTAATAGTCGTTTGATTACCACCTTCTGTGGCTTGAAGGTGCATATCATGTGTGTAGTATTGTCTATTGTTGCCAAGGCTGGAAATCGGCGTCTTACATAGACCTTCGTACTATGCACGGCACATGCGCAGCCCTTCACAGTTGTTGCTCCCCAAGACTGGGCAGGTACCGCCGCCCTTAGTAGAACACCGGCAGCAACAATAAATCGCACTCAGAGACGGTTTTTTTAATCAAATGATCGTCCAAACTAATTTTAATTGTTTCTTTATAAACACTGTTCCAACACCCGGAAGAGCTGTCGACTATAACAGTTTCTTCAAATTTCATATGGTGTCCTCGTGTCTAACTATAGAACGTTCTTCGGTGCGGCCACTCAGTGTTCCAAAATCATCTCTGAGTGCGATTTGTCATTGCCGCTGCTAAGGGCGGCGCCACCTGCCCAGTCTTCAATGACAACAACAGTGACGGGCGGCGCATGCGCCTTGTACGGTACGGACGCTTGTATAGGACGTCGATTTGCAGTCTTGGCACCTCACCCCTGTTCCCCTCTTGGCAGGTCCCCGGACTCGCACACGCTAAGTGGACTTTCGCGCGCCGGAGATCACCGCCATCGGTGTTTCGTGTGTGCCGTCATGTTCAGTGTTCAGTGTTCACCGTCACACTCCATGGTTCACCTGTGCCATCGACATCGTCAGTGTTTGTGCCTCGTGTCAGCAGTTTGTAGTGTGCATTGTCTTCGAGTGTGAACGGCCTCATGTTTTTTATGTTTATGTGTCTACTGTTTTTTCTCCCGCCGTTTTGTTCCAACCCATGTGTCTTCTCTGTTTTATCATTGTACTATCTTTGGCTGAAGAGCGGCGTATTGTGCTGCTGCCAGCCTACCTGCTATGCTGGTATTAAAATCACAATAAATAAAAAAAAAGCAGTCTTGGCATCAGTTCTCAGCGGGACTCAGCAGCAGAAGCAGCGTTCTCCTGAAGATGGCAAACAGTTGGATCACCGACATATTGAATCGAGTTGATTTTCGAATCAGGCTTTCAAGACTTATAACGCCGGGAAAGCCTATGAAGTCACATATAGATATTTTAATTAATGTGACTTTCTGTGTACTTTTTGGGTATGTCGTCCATACGCGCATCTCTTCAATCCCATGAAATCCTCACTGCTTCTTCTAATGCGGGATCTTTGAATATCACATTGTTGTTGTAGTGGTCTTCAATCCAGAGACAGGTTTGATGCTGCTATCCATGCTACTCTATCTTGTGCAAGCTTCTTCATCTTCCAGTACCTCCTGCATCCTACATCCTTCTGAATATGCTTAGTGTTTTCATCTCTTGGTCTCCCTCTACGATTTATACCCTTCACTCTGTCCTCCAATACTAAATTGGTGGTCCCTTGATGCCTCAGAACATGTCCTACCAACCGATCCCTTCTTCTACTAAAGTTGAGCCACAAATTTCTCTTTTCCCCAATTCTATTCGATACCTCCTCATTAGTTATGTGATTTACCTATCTAATCTTCAGCAGTCTTCTGTAGCACTACATTTCGAAAGCTTCTATTCTCTTCTTGTCCAAACTATTAATCGTCCACGTTTCACTTCCATACACGGCCACACTCCGTACAAATACTTTCAGAAACGCCTTGTTGAACAAATTTCTCTTCTTCAGAAATGCTTTCCTTCCCATTACCTGTTTACATTTTATATTCTCTCTGCTTCGACCATCATCAGTTATTTTGCTCCCCAAATAACAATACTCATTTACTACTTTAAGTGTTTCATCTCCTAATCTATTTCCCTCAGCATCACACGATTTAATTCGACTACATTCCATTATCCTGGTTTTGCTTTTGTTCATGTTCATCTTATATTTTCCTTTCAAGACATTGTCCATTCCGTTCAACTGCTCTTCTGGGTCCTTTGCTGTCTCTGACAGAATTACAATACCATCGGCGAACCTCAAAGTTTTTCTTTCTTCTCCATGGATTTTAATTCCAACTCCGAAGTTTTCTTCTGTTTCCTTTACTGATTGCTCAATATACAAATTGAATTACATCTGGGATAGGCAACAACCCTGTGTCACTCCCTTCCCAACGACTGCTTCCCTTTCATGCCCCTCGACTCTTATGACTGACATCTGGTTTCTGTACAAATTGTAAATAGCCTTTCGCTCCCTGTATTTCACCCCTGCCACCTTCAAAATTTGAAACAAAGTGTTACAGCCAACATTGTCAAAAGCTTTCTCTAACTCTACAAATGTTAGAAACGTAGGTTTGCCTTTCCTTAACCGGTCGTCTAAGATAAGTCTTCGGGTCAATATTGCCACGCGTGTTCCAACATTTGTACGGAATCCAAACTGATCTTCCCAGAGGTCGGCTTCTACCCGTTTTCCCATTCGGCTGTAAAGAATTCGTGTTAGTACTTTGCAGCCGTGACTTATTAAACTGATAGTTCGGTAATTTTCACATTTGTAGCATCTGATTTGTTTGGGATTGGAATTGAGTACCATATGAGACGGTATTCTCATTGCAGTTTCTTTGGACCTTACAGTATGTTTCAGATTCCTGCCGAGCCCAGTGATCTAACATTTGTGACAGTAGTGTTGGTTTTACAAAGTATGCGGAAGGACTCTGGTTTACAAATTTAAATGCACTATATGAGTATGCGACAGCATCATAACATTTAATAAATGATCGAAATGTATCCTTGTGCGTGATTTTAAAGTGTCTTGCTGCAAGATAGTACCGTCTCTGAAATGCGCATTCACGAACCCATTATACTCGCGGCGGCTGGCGCGACCATCCCGCTGCCAAACGAGCGGCGGCGGAGGCGCGGCGCCTTTGATGCAGGGCTCTCTCACACTGTTAGTGAGTTTTAGTCGGACAGGCCGCTCACGCTTTTAGGCGCTACAGTACGCCCGCGAGAGGTGTGTGCTGCCTATATCGTGTAATTTATATGCTAGTGACCAGTGCCTGATTTGGAGAGGGGAGACAGAGGCACGTGCCGCGCAGACTGGATTGGTACAAAACATAAAACATCGCTTGTTAGAACACTGTATTCATGACCCACGCATGCATTGTGCACGTATGTATTTACAACTATGACTGCTAGATTGTTGTAATAAATGAGTGGACCACATGGGGATTAACAGATGCATCACTGCGGTATAAAGACTGAGCAAAGTAGTCAGACAGAAGGCAGCAAATGCAGCATGTTGAATTATGCACATGACATGGTACAATAACAGTCATGAATGTAAAGCATCAGCAGAAAATAGAATGCAAAGTAGATTCTCAGACGGTGTGGTATGACGGCCTGTGTGGCCGAGCGGTTCTAGGCACTACGGTCTGGAACCGCGCGACCGCTACGGTCGCAGGTTCGAATCCTGCCTCGGGCATGGATGCGTGTGATGTCCTTAGGTTAGTTAGGTTTAAGTAGTTCTAAGTTCTAGGGGACTGATGACCTCAGAAGTTAAGTCCCATAGTGCTCAGAGCCATTTGAGCCATTTGAACGGTGTGGTTCCATACGTTGATGAGACTTTAATCAAGTTTTCACGTTCTGTGACTGCAAGCCTTCGTTAAAGACAAATCTGTGAGTTTGAAAGATGTCTGCGAACTTCCATACATTATGTTTACTACCTACCTTCTACAAACGGGTAACCTTTACTGTAATATCTGCGCCCATAGTTTGATTTCCAAATGTTCACTGCTGCCTGAGCTAAGCTAGTTCGTCAGCCTAAGATCTCGAAGTGGAAGCTCCATTGGCCAATCAGGTGCTAGAGTGTTGATACATGGCGTTCATCTCCGTGTCTATACTGTTTGATACGGTGAAGGTGAGCATTTTCCTCTCTGTGATGTGTTGTGCGTATGAATCTGTCTGCGCTGAATTATATCATGAAAGAGAGAGAGTTGGATGCGAAAGGAGCTGAGTTTGTATTGCTGAAGATGTAACTGGAATTATATACACCTCTTCTCCATTGTCCTCATCCAGAATACAGTGTAACATGTTTCTAAACTATATGTTTAAGGATGGTGGGGTACGCCAGACACTGATCTCAAATGAATAATCCAGTGTAAATCTTAATATTATTGGCATTCAATAATAATTGAAAGGTTAAAAGGAATTTCGTATCCTTATTTACTTTTCACTCCAACTTCAGTTTACGTAAATGAAATACACACATCGAAAAAAGTTTTGGATCACTCCGGGTTCCATAACTCCTGAAGATAGACGTTGACTGTGGTCATTGTATCACAGACACAGTCCCTTTCACTGTTCAGAGATGTCGCTAAACCCGCCCAAAGATGTAAACAACCATGTTTCAGCAGCACCTATTAGACGGAGGGAGTTCGACAGCCGATCAGTTCCAGTCATTCCACTACGAAAGAGGTATACGGCTCGTGTTGTCTGTGGTTCAACCATGCCTACACGGTCAATATCGCGGTTCGATAGCGTCCGCATTTGTGCCAGGAAGGGCTCTCAACAAGTCCCCAGGTGTCTCGGAATAAACCAAAGCGATGTTGTTCGGGCATGGAGGAGATGATGTGTCTCGCTCAGGTGACCCAAGGCCTATTCCTGCAGTCGATGACCGCTACCTACGGATTAAGGCTCGGACGAATCTTGACAGCAACGCCACCATGCTGAATAATGCTTTTCGTACAGCCACAGGGCGTCGTGTTACGACTGAAATTCTGCGAAATAGGCTGCATGATATGCAACTTCACTCCCTACGTCCAAGACGAGGTCCACCTTCGCAACCACGACAACGCGCAGAGCTGTACAGATGGGCCCAACAACATGCCGAATGGACCGCTCAGGATTGGTATCACGTACTCTTCACTGATGAATGTCACATATGCCTTTAAGCAGACAATCGTCGGAGACGTGTTAGGAGGCAGCCCGGTCAGGCTGAACGCCTTAGATACACTAACCAGCGAGTGCAGTAAGGTTCCCTGCTGTTTTAGGGTGGCATTATGTGGGACCGACGTACGCCGCTGGTGCTCATGAAAGGTGCCGTAACGGCTGTACGATACATGAATGCCATCCTCCGACCGATAGTGCAGCCATATCGACAGCAATTTGGTGAGGCATTCGTCATCATGGACGACAATTCGGCTCCCAATCGTGCACATCTTCTGAATGACTTCCTTCAGGATAAGGACATCGCTTGACTAGAGTGGCCAGCATGTTCTCCAGACATGAATCCTATCGAACGTGCCTGGGATAGATTGAAAAGAGCTGTCTCTGGACGACGTGACCCACCAACCACTCTGAGGGATCTACGCCGAATCGCCGTTGGGGAGTCGGACAATCTGGACCAACAGTGGCTTGATGTGCTTGTGGTTAGTATGCCACGACGAATACAGGCATGTATCAATGGAAGAGGCCGTGCTGCAGGGTATTAGAGGTAGTGGTGACAGCAATCTGGACCACTACCTCTGAAGGTCTCGCTGTATGGTTGTACAACATTCAATGTGTGTTTTCAGGAGCAATAAAAAGGGCGGAAATGATGTTTATGTTGATCTCTATTCCAATTTTCTGTACAGTTCCGGAACTCTCGGAATCTATAACGCTAGCCTACCGTGGCTTAAGGTAATGTGACACTCTGAGAGGATTTGGGAATTTTGTCTGCGTGCGTATTTAATGGATAAAAGTATAGAACTGTATTATTGAAGATATTGCAATTAATAGAAAAACAGGCTTTCATTTTGGGGTTTAATGAAAGTAGTCAATTTCATTTACGAACGAAAAAATGAACGGCCGCCTGCCAATTAGACACATGAATTTGGAAATATATGTTTATGAAAATTAAATATTAGTTATCGAAGTTACTTTCATTAATATTTCCCTCTGCTTAGTATACAGGTAACATGGTTCACATGGCTCTGAGCACTATGGGACTTAACATCTGAGGTCATCAGTCCCCTAGAACTTAGAGCTACTTAAACCTAACTAACCTAAGGACATCACACACATCCATGCCCGAGGCAGGATTCGAACCTGTGACCGTAGCGGTCTCGCGGTTCCAGATTGAAGCGCCTAGAACCGCTCGGCCACACCGGCCGGCACACAGGTAACTCTGAGCTGTGTGCAGCAGCAGTCACCAATACTACACGTACTAGTAATCATAGAAAGCAAAATTTGCACCAAACTCACACTAATAAGAGGTGCACTCAAGATGGTTACATGAATCATTACTGAAATGTTACTACAAGAAGTGCAGAACTAAATTTGGCCAGGAGGGCATTCTGACTTAACTGACATATAAATGCCTCCAAAAAAAAAAATAATAATAATACCACAATTACACTGTTTAACTCCCATTTATAGAAATTTATCAGATTTCATTAGTAGCAATAATATTCCAATTGCCTCTCTAATATGAGAAGAATATGGTGGGGACCCATAAAATGATATTGTATCACTAGTCAACTCTATTATTATTTCTATAGCATAAATCCATTCCACTAAATTTAACTCTTAGCTTCACTTGGAATAGTTTATGTTTTTACTTTTCAAGGCATATTATTCAACACTGAGCCTAATTAACTTCAAAAATAGCTATCAAAGCTAAATTAAGTTTCAAGTGAGTATAACTTATTTGCCTTTTTTCGTCACCTGTAAAGCATTTATTATAGACAGTATACTTACGCAGTCTGGCACTGAATTTTTGCATAACGATACTTTGCAGTAAGTTGGGAGTATTTTAGTAAAATCCTAAATAGCTTCATTTTTAATGAGCCTTGCACATATGACAAACGTAAATAAACAATAATAGTGCATTTGAAACACGACACTCGGCTTTATAAACACTTAGGAGGGGATCCTGCATAGGTTCACGGTCAGGATGAAAGTTATGGTTCTAAACATAGGTTTATAGCATTTGGATTATTATTGAAATCACTCACATAAATTAACTGGTCCATGCTCTTATAAATATCTGTCTGCATGAAGTTGGTGGAGCAGTAGCGAAGTACTGGTGGCAAGCGACGCGGCGGCTAACTGTACTAATGGCTCTTGATGTTCGAATGCTCTATATTATTTATTCTTGGCGACGGATGTTTAATGTGTTAGAGCCATTTCTTATTGTCGAGAGTACCATGCAACAGCCAAATCCATATCTGAAGCAAAATTCCTTGCAAAGCTGCTTCCAACTGCCTCCCTTGGCAACGTCAATGTGTACCGTGCAACGGCTAGCCACTAATTGCGTATCGTTCCCGCCAAGTAGCCGCACAGTTCGACCGCCAAAACCACCTTCTACATCGCGCCGAGCCACTTCCGTTGCGGAGGGACTTCCCTACGTCTTTACATGTTGCAAACACAAACGCCCTATGCATGAACCAGCTTCCAATATACAAAGTTTTTCTTCTAAATATACACATATTATAGAATTTCATTATTTTAAACATCATTTACCTTATTCCATTTATACATTACAATAGTTTTGATTTCCTGTCACAAATCAATGCTCAGTTCACCATAGAATTCAAAATTACGTACAGATATGAGAAGGTCAGTCAACGATCAATACTAAATCATTTCAAATACTTATTCTTAACCGTTGCGCGACGTACGTGTGTCTGTGAAGAATTCCACCTGAGAGCAATCCGACTGCACAATGAAATTCTGTTGTTTGGGGTTTTAGTCACTTTACAAAGAGGGCATCATTAGTCTGGACAATTTCAGGTCGAACTCTAACATCCACTACTGTAAGCAGAGGCTTTTGCCTTGTCATTTTTTTCGCAGGAACCATACAAGTTGATTCACTTCGCTTATTTATTTCTCAGTAATCTCATACAAAATTTTACTCGCGAGTGACTCATCTTCAAGGTATGAAGTCTGCATTGCATAAAATATGATAAGAACACTTTCGGTCACCTTGTAGACAGCTAAATAAGAATTAAAGAATTTCAATTACAGCACCACACCGTGAAAATTGTTGTCATTTGTCGATTAGAATTCAGAAGGTATTATGACAGCCCTAATTATAGTAACAGAAGGAAAAATGACAAATTTTATAATTTGCTTTAGTTCAGAATGACGTAAGCATTTCAGCTGCTAAAATCTGTGATGACTTATACAATGACACTGATTGGTTGACAAGTAAAGTTACATCTGGGCAACTCATTCTATCAAATCGAAGAACTTTTACGTGGAGACTAGTGGATTCTATATTTTAACAGTGTTACGTAATCTTCTATTACAACTGTTTTCGTTTATATAACCTCGTTAGTGTCATCATTATAATCAAGAGAAACAACGATTCGGGCAGAGTTGTTTTTCATTTTCTTTAATCCCAGTGGTCATAAGAGAATATCATTTGATTATCAATTGTATATGTTAGGACAGTCTTCAGGTTTCAATGTCAATGTGTAAAAAGCCCATGAAATGAAAACAATCACGCCAGTAGGACGACGTCAGCTAAAATCAAATATGCAATACGTCGAGCATAGACGGAATTAAATACTTAACATGGCACACTGTATCTCTGGACCTGGTCGATGTATTCCACTTTGCTACTTTGATTGCTTTTATTCTATGGAGAGTTTACTTACTGACACTCCGATATGAAGAGGGTCACAGAATGAAATCAATAATAATTTCACGGACGCTTGGGTTCAAGCACCGGGATGAAAAATAATGAAAATCATTATCTGTAAATGGTCAAGATGCAGCCAAATTTAGATACCAGTTAAAAGCACTATCTCATCAGACATATTCGGATGCCCCTATGTAATGCGGAAATGGCCATTAAATATCTCGAGAGGTGGACCCGCCAGCATAAGGAGGAGGGAGTACTGTGTTGTCAGTAGTGAAGCAGCAAAAAACAGAATGGGACCATCAGCGGAGCTCAGTGACTTGGAACGTGGACTAGACATCGGATGTTGCCTGAGTAACACGTCTATCAGGGACATTTCAGCCTTCTAAAGTGGCCCAAGTTGACTGCTGGTGACGTGACCGTGAAGTGGAAACGTTATGGAAGAACCAAAGCTAAACCAAGACAATGCAGACCTCATGCACTGACGGACATCTGCCATCAAGCATTGCGGAAGATTGTTTAAAAACTAAAATAAGTCAGCAGCAGGAATCACTCGTTAGTTTCGGAGGGCTACTACTACTTCAGGTAGGACATTATCTGTAAGTAGGAAGTTATGAAGAGTCGAGGTACAATGGTAGAGCAACTCCTCATAATCAACACATGTCTGTAGTCAGTGCTAAGCGTTACTTGAAGTAACGTAAAGAGCGACGCGACTAAACAGTGGATGATGCAAATGGGTGATCTGAAGTGATGAATCACGCTGTAACCCTTTGGGTTTGGCCTGTACAACGTTACTTGCCTTCATGTTTAGTGCTAACACTGAAGTACGGAAGAGACGGTGTTTCTCGTGGTTAGGGTGTGATACTCATACTGCGACTAAGAAGGCAGTAAAAGTAGAATGAAATAAACATATTGTGTACAGCAGAGCTATAGGTCAGATGCGATGATTGTATCAGCATGACAATGAGCCATGTCATACGGCAGTATCTGGGAAGCTGTATTTTGTGGACAATAAGATTCCTGAAATGGACTGGCCAACTCAGAGTGTCGACTTTAAATGGAAGGGATACTTTTGGGATACCTTAGAACATCGACCTTGCTCCAAACCCAGCACCGTACCTTCTCTGGTTGTTACTAATACGATGGCTATTCGGAGAGTAAGGTCCGATCGGTAGCGAAATGGATACTACAGTGAAAATAAATAATAGAAAGTGTTTTTGTTTTGCAACAGTCTTCTAAAGCATTCAGGTGCTTAGACATTTGTCGTAGCATGTTACCGACTGTCCAATAACCTCGCCGTAGAGGACGGCTGCCTGTGGTTGCCGCAACTCTACGACGGTCTGCAGCTTGTTGTCTGTGCCATTATGTTGTCTTCATAGCCCGCAGTTCATGTTAGCAGCCATCTCCGGGCTTTGCGGTGAGTGATCGAACACTTCACATCGAAAACGCTAACGGGTGTCCCCACTGCCCCTGCAGTGTGAATAATTTTCATAAAAAAAAAGAACGCTTGACAGGTACGGTGTGCGGAGTTGCATGAAATCAGGCGAAACTTCACTCTCGGTATCCACACTTGGTGGTACACAATATTGTTCTAGACACCTTTACTTGCTCACTGTGTGTTTAAAACTGAAAAAAGCGAATTGAAGCGATCGACAGGCATACTAGAGACACTGTTCAACACCTCTGTGCAAAGCTTCATTGGATTACAACTGTCGTTTTCAGCGACTATCGGACTAGCACTCATACTAAACTGCTGTGGCTGTGTTATTCTAGAGTACTTTGCAATGTCCTTCAGACATGCATGTCTGTATTGTGCATGGTTCCCTTAGAAATACTCTCCTCCAAAATTATTACACCACTCCAAACGCCGTTACCGCTTCTGGAATCAGTCTTGGGGCGCCTCTTGCTGGATCCCACGAAGCGCCGTCTGCGAATTTTTTCTCATCCATCGTTGCAAATGTTCGTCCTTTCAATGGGGTTTTCAACTTTGGAAATGAAAAAGTCCATAGGAGCTCCGTCCAGAGAGTTCGTAGAATGATGGAGCACAGTGATTTCGTTTTTTGTGCGATAGTCACTCACCAATGCGGGTGCATTATCGAGATGCAAGAGCCATGAATTGTCTCACCATATTTCAGGAAGTTTCCTTCTCATATTTGCTCACAGGTGTCGCAACACGTCTCGATAGCACCATCGATTGTTTGTCCCTGTGGCACGAATTCAAGATGAACTAATCCTTCAAAGTCAAAGAAAACCAGCAACATGGGTTTGAAATTTGACCCGACCTGACGAGCTTGTTTGGGAATTGGAGAACCTTACCCAATTCATTGTGAAGATTGGACCTTTATCTCAACATAATAACTGTAGATCAACGTTTTGTCACCAACTACGATTCTCTTAACGAGATTTCCAAAAGCTCTTCAGAGGCTGCGAACCGAAGGTCTCTCTGGTCTTGGCTCATGAGCCTTGGAACGAACGTGGGCAGAACACGATGCATTCAAAGATGCTGTGCCAGGATTTCATGACATAATCCAACTGAAATATTACGTTCTTCTGCAATCTCTCAGTCTCTCACTCTTCAGTTGGTACACACAATGTCGTTGACGTTCCTCGCATGGACGTCGACGGTAGACGTCTAAAGGCGTGCTGAATGAGAATCATCTTTAACTTCCGTCCCGCGACTTTTGAACCGTGTTAAGCATTCGTAACATCGAGTACGGCTTAAGAACTCATCGCCGTAGACTTCCTGCATCATTTGGTGTGTCTCTGCAAATGTTTTTTCTTTTTTTAGTTTTACGCAAAAAATAAGTCTGCCATCTCTAAATTCTCTAACTGTGCGACTCAACGTTCTACTTAATACAGCACTGAATAATAACTAAGAGACAGGCAATTATACAATTGACACAGGCGTATGCAGGGATGCCAAACTTACTTCGCTCCAACAGACCATTGGAGCGAAATTACGAAAGTTCCGGAATTTCTCGGACAGATCTCGTACATTACAACAATACAAGCATTACATTCTCGTGTTGGATGCCTAATAACTGGGCTTCGACTTAAACCATACGTCTCCTCGCGTTCGGGACTCGCAGTATCTGTACGAGAGTAGGCTGTGTACGAAAGGAGGAGTATTGAAAGACGTGCACTTCGTACACCATTCAGAGCTCGTATTTCATATTTCTAATCCAGCATTCTGGTACTCGGTAATATAATAATTCAGGCCATATTAATAGTCTCTGTGGGTTGCCTAATTTGACGATGTTTACAGTTTGTATCTGAACCGTAAATTTACTTTCAAAATCTTTTCTTAAAGAATTTACTTTATTTACTAGCGATTCATCAAGAACATTAAGACATTTAATCACACTAGGTGAGCGTGGAAGTAGTTACCAGGAAGTAACAGATGGAAAATGAAATTACCTATAACAAATGTGAATTTTATTCCTAAAAGCTTTTTCTAAAACAGCTTTAAATTTATAAGCAGAAAAGCACCCTCGAAATATCAAGTTACAATGTATTTTAGAGGCAGAATGAACAATATTGACAGTATGAGCCTTCGAGCTGAGAAGCTTGCCTTCTCCCTTTCAACAGGGCCGTAGTCATGACCGCTCACAACAACCTCTGAAAGAGTACACTGGTGCAAATCTGCAACACACCAGATTACTTTCAGTTAACACATTTTTCACAACTCATACAAACACGGAAACTATGCACCCCGTAAGAGGGATGGAAATGGTACAACACTCAAATTATTTGCCACCGAAAGTGCAATTTGTTTTTTTTAAGGACTCTTACGGTGTAAGGGTGGCAACCTCATAACCTAAATGACTATTTAAATAAAACCCATAAAATGCAGACTTACATAAAATGTACAACATGCTCTACATTACACACATACCACCTCACAAGATGATAGGTAAGATAAAAACATATTTCAAGAGTTCGGGCTTTAAGCAATAAATTCGCTAACACCGAATCCGACAAACATGACAGAGGCAGCTATTAACGTACAGCAGACAGACCGACAGACAGACGGACACTAACTACCTAACAAATGCGCACGAGAGGCAGACGAGCAAGCTGGGGACAAGAGACTGACCAAGAACACAAGTAGAATTTAACAAGTAGCTGAAACAACATATCACTAATCACTTCTAATAACTGTGATTTCTGGCAAAGACCTGGCGCAGCACCCCCAAAACGCTCTCCCCAACCGTCTGCTGCCAGCCGCTTCAACGGACGCAGGAAGGTGCGCCGATCTCCCGTCTCACGGCGTCGCAGCTCCCACCGGCCAGCCCGATGTCGAGGGTTGCTCCTGTTGCTCTCGTGTCTACCGCGAAGCCACTACCCCTCGTTATACGGCGCGGCCCACTGGACTCACGTGGCGACCTCACATGCGCCGACGCTCAAGACGGACAAGTCATCTTGTGTCCCAGTGCGCGACCGACCAACCGATCGATCCGACCACCAATACTCATCGCTGAACAAACTCGAGCAGACTGGCGGCCTAACACATACTAGTACTCCGGACGACAGTCAGACACTGACTGCCCCACACTGACCCAGCTGATCAGCTGACCATACTCGCCCAGACTGACAGACTGCCCCCCTGCCAAACTCATAACGCCCCTTAAATGGACGTGAACAGGCAGATACGAAAGCTCCGATTGCTACAGCGGCGCCACCGCGAGAAACGGAAGGCGACTGGTTTACACTACGCGCTGTGGCACCCTCTTCAAAACAGCAAATTTTAACACGGCTCAGTCTCACACTGATATGTGAGAGGAACTTGGCGCTAGGAATTTTCTATATTTATGAGCGAGGGCAGCAGTGTTCCTAGCAGCCATGATGGCTTCCCGTTTCCCATCCTTACTTCCGATCGCCAGGGTAGCACGTGGTGTCGCCTGAACGTTCAGTAGTGGCCAAAGTTTCTCCTGTTCTGTGTTCCCCATCCTGCCTTACCAACCTTGTAACTGCTATTTCTGCTCGATTTTAACGCCGCTAGGTCGCCTCCCTGTGAGATTCCGGCCCTTTGATTGGCCAGTTCAGGTGCGCGCCCGTTTATCGAGGGTGGCGCTAACCGCCCTCCATGGGTGGATAATGGACAAAGGGGCAGTAGGTCAGTTCTAGTGTGACCGTGCCTGAGACTGGAGGTGCTGCTTCCAGAAGATGGAGTTTCGGCAGGCATGAACGCCGACGTGCACTGTAGTTTCGTGCCCTGCGGCCCAGAGGGAAAATTCTAGGTCATTTTACTGATGTGCGTTCCTTAAATTACGGTTCACGCAATTTTGCGGGTTATAGGACTGTACGTTTTCAAATGGTTCAAATGGCTCTGAGCACTATGGGACTCAACTGCTAAGGTCATAAGTCCCCTAGAACTTAGAACTACTTAAACCTAACTAACCTAAGGACATCACACACATCCATGCCCGAGGCAGGATTCGAACCTGCAACCGTAGCGGTCGTGCGGTTCCCGACTGTAGCGGCTTTAACCGCTCGGCCACTCCGGCCGGCTGTACGTTTTCCTTGTACAGTTGGGCATAATGTGCGCGGTGTGTTGGTTAGTCATAGTAGCTTGCAGTTCGGCAGTAAAGTGTATACTTTCATGCTCACTTTTCCGCTTCGTCTGGTAGTAGCTCTTTCAGTTCTCCCGTGCAAAATTTGACTTAGAATTTAGGTCTTTCTAGCTTGAAAACTTGTGCCGTTTGTCCTACGCCACGTGGTGTCTGGCGCCTCTTCATGTTTCGTTAACGCAGTCGGACCGCGAGCCAAAGCTACCTAGTATCACCTATATGAATAGTTTCGCGTCTTGCTGCTTTTACTCCTTTAGTATAGGAGGCTACCTAGCGATTCACCCCTAGTAACATCTTTCTTAGGCTGATTCACAGTGGTGGTCGTTGCATGCCTGCAACCCCTTCCATTAGTAAATTGAACTCCATTTGATAATACAGCGATCGTTCATTCCTTTTCTTCTGCTGTGTGGCTTATTATGAACGTACGTTGGGGCAGGCTGCTGAACTCAATTCTTTCCTCCCCCACCCCCATTTGATTGTATTATTGTTCAATTTTCAACTGTTAGATAAATGAGTCCTTTAATCTTTACATTCTCCCTTACATTACGTGAAATCACCCTTAGTGTCACAGCAGAATAATGCAGAACTATATTGGTTGCTATAAGACCCGCCAGGGTGGCCGAGAGCGCTAAGGCGCTGCTTCCTGGACTCGGGTAGGCGCGCCGGCCCCATATCGAATCCGCCTGGCGGATTAACGACGAGGGCCGATGTGCCGGCCAGCCTGGATGTGGTTTTTTGGCGGTTTTCCACATCCCTCTAGGTGAATACTGGACTGGTCACCATGTTCCGTCTCAGTTACACGGCTCGCAAACATCTGAACACTTTCGCACTATTCCACCGATTACATTCGACGCAGACAGTTGGGGTACACTAATTCCGTCCCGGTGGGTACGGGGTGGCGGCAGGAAGGGCATCCAGCCACCCCTTAAACATTAACATGGCAAATCCGATTAAGGATGGCTGATTCTAGTAGATAGTGTCGGAAGTTCCATGCGGCTTTTCGCGGATGATGCTGTAGTATACAGAGAAGTTGCAGCATTAGAAAATTGTAGCGAAATGCAGGAAAATCTGCAGCGGATAGGCACTTGGTGCAGGGAGTGGCAACTGTCCCTTAACATAGACAAATGTAATGTATTGAAAATACATAGAAAGAAGGATCCTTTATTGTATGATTATATGATAGCGGAACAAACACTGGTAGCAGTTACTTCTGTAAAATATCTGGGAGTATGCGTGCGGAACGATTTGAAGTGGAATGATCATATAAAATTAATTGTTGGTAAGGCGGGTACCAGGTTGAGATTCATTGGGAGAGTCCTTAGAAAATGTAGTCCATCAACAGGAGGTGGCTTACAAAACACGCGTTCGACCCATACTTGAGTATTGCTCATCAGTGTGGAATCCGTACCAGATCGGGTTGACGGAGGAGATAGAGAAGATCCAAAGAAGAGCGGTGCGTTTCGTCACAGGTTTATTTGGTAACCGTGATAGCATTACGGAGATGTTTAACAAACACAAGTGGCAGACTCTGCAAGTGAGGCGCTCTGCATCGCGGTGTAGCTTGCTCGCCAGGTTTCGAGAGGGTGCGTTTCTGGATGAGGTATCGAACATATTGCTTCCCCCTACTTATACCTCCCGAGGAGATCACGAATGTAAAATTAGAGAGATTAGAGCGCGCACGGAGGCTTTCAGACAGTCGTTCTTCCCGCGAACCATACGCGACTGGAACAGGAAAGGGAGGTAATGACAGTGGCACGTAAAGTGCCCTCCGCCACACACAACGTTGGGTGGCTTTCGGAGTATAAATGTAGATGTAGATGTAGATCATGAGTAACTGCGGGACAAGGCTCAATCGATAGAATGTCAGTTGCTATAAGATAGTGCAGGTCTCACGCCCTTAATGATAGGATAAAGATTCAATATCTCTCACCTGGCACGATAATTGCCCGCATGGCACCGATAATAGAAAATTTTCAAGTATCCCACACTGATAAACGGGGAAGTGTTCACGGCTCAGTGTGATTACGTGGGCACAAAATCTTCTCGATGTGGTGGAAGTAGTGGCCTCTGTTTTACCTTGCTGGTTTAGAAAAAAATATCGAAATTACAGCCCCCACAGCAAGGGATAGTAACCTGTAAAAGGAAACGAGCCACTGCTTTTAGTATGCTCGGGTAGACGAGAGAGAAGACGACCGCTCATGTCAAGTACAAGGTCCAGGTTCGAGTCCCAGCCTGGCACAAATTGTCACTCCCACCAATGCAGAACAGCCGAAGTTTAGCCATATTCGCAAAACGCGAATATAATTTTCGTATTCTCTGGTTTCGGATCTAGAGGAAGACCGGTTTCTCATTTCACCACAGACTTTCTGACTCCTCATAGAAACAGCAGAGATGAACGGTCACGAAGGTGACACCCCATGTTAAAGTGCACTAATAACTTTCTGGAGAATTTGATCACATAGTGTGTCCTCTCCAGTGAGTCATACATCGTCATTGCAGACAGATATGCCCTTGGAAGACGCCAGTAAGTAACTAACAACAACACTGGGTGTTTATGGATCTAGACTGCTAGTTTCTGAAGTCACGTGGCGTGCAGAAGCCCACTGAAAGTCGTTCCCTTACTTACACTCAGTGCTGTTTTTCTCGAAGAGCTCTGGGGGATGCATACCCCTAAACTTTTTCGTCTACAAAGTAATTTTTTTACGATGTTGAGAACTTAGAAGAGTGCCAAAGATTTATTTCACGGACGTAAATTTTTGTTTAATTTTTTCGTGTTGGTATTTGCAATACGGAACGATACCAGTCCAGTTTTTGGTGGGAAAAACGATGTCATTGACTGTTTCAATCATTTCGAAGCTGCAGCAGCCGACAAACGTGTAGTTCCCTCGCCCACAAATAGTGGGCGATGGTATTGCTAAACGGATATACGCACGCTCATACGCCCGGCTACCGATAGATGTCTCTACGGTCCCGCTACCATGATCATTGCTGTCTTTGTTTTGTTGTTCTTTATTCGTTTGCGCTTGCTGTTACGTTCCTGTCTGTTGTGCGAAGTTTTACAGTGTGTACTGTCCTTCTTTGCAACTTGTAAGTTAAGTTGGACGTGAGAGATGAGCATAAAACTAACAAACTGTGCTTCATTTGAGGTGATGTAAACTGAAGTATTCGATACCACATTCTCTTGTATGTTTGGATGTTTCTCGGTATCGCCTGCTTCATTTGAGCTAAGTAAGCTGAAGAGTCCGATAACCTTTTTTTTTTTTTGTTAGTTCGACATGTTGATGACGTCATGCCTAAAAGCAGACGGGTGGTATCCCATGCTTCAGTTATAAGTAATTTTCTCTGCATTATATCCAATGTTGGAGTACCCTAAAACTTTTTTTTTTTTTTTTAGAAAAAAAGCGCTGCTTACACTCAACCAAGGACAGCCCACTAGAGGC
Organism: Schistocerca piceifrons; assembly: GCF_021461385.2. Lineage (NCBI taxonomy): Eukaryota > Metazoa > Arthropoda > Insecta > Orthoptera > Acrididae > Schistocerca > Schistocerca piceifrons. The sequence goes on along the minus strand of NC_060138.1, from coordinate 1,185,342,485 downwards.
CTCGAAGCGCTTCCTTGGGCCGACGTTGCCCTTCGCTTGCACAGAAGTAACGATGTTCCGGTGTGGGTGCTACCCGTTCGTACCAGGCCAGTTTCCGCTAAAAGATTTCTCTTGTAGCGCGCGGGCCGCACAGCTTTGTGGAGGGTTGATTGACGAGAGAACGCTTTTCCGTTAGCATTGGGCGGAGGCTTTCATGTTGTTTACCGCCGTGGGACGCTTCGCGGCAGGCGGCGTCTCGTCGCGGCGTTCGTGCTGATGACAGCAGAGTGTCGCTGGAGACGCCGGCGCCGCCTCCACCCACTGCGCCTGCGCACTCTCTCGCTCCGCCACTCAGGTCCCCGCGGTGCCTCGCAGCGCCCGCTAATGTTTCTCGCGATGTTTCCAGGTCGTCGGCTGCCGATGCCGCTGCCGCACAGCTTCGTCACGCCGTGATGCCGAGAGTTCCGTAGACGGCGAGAAAAGTACAGCGTTTGCCATAAATAGTAGGCTGGTGCTTTAGCGTTTTTGGCTGCATGTTGATATCCCGGCTGTTATGTGTTTATTGATCGGTTGGCATTTTAAATTTGTTCTTCGTATATCCATAATTGAAACGGACGATTTGGGACGTCAGCTAGTATAATATATGTTAAAAATTACGAAATTCCTCTAGCTCTATTAAGGTGTTGGTGTTATTGGCTACTAGTTTCGATATTACAACACCATCTTCAGGCCCATACTTGTTGACAGCAACCGTGTGTGTCTAACACCAGTAGTCCATACGAAAGGCAAGTGAGTTACTACTTGCCTTCCGCATGCAACACGCCAATCTCACCACTTACTACTAGTGTTAGACGCATACGGATGCTGTCAACCAATATGGACCTGAAGATGGTGTTGCTACAACATCGAAACTAGTTGCCAATAAAACCAACACCTTAATACAACTGGAGGAATTTCGTCATTTTTTAACATTTTTTAATTTGTAGTTCACTGTTTGAGTTTACACTGTTTGAGTTTATATATTGTTGTATTTCTTTGTTTGGATTTGGTGAGGGGAGCTGTGGGCACTAGAAAATGGAATACCAAGTGGAGTAATTGAAACATTTCCGACGTGTTTCTTCTGGCTGAATTCAGCAGGAGCGGGGGGGCGGGGGGGGGGGGGGCGACAGCAGGGGAGGCAGCCAGCAACGCGTGCGCCATGAATGATGGGGATAATACCACTGGATAGAGCGCGGCAAGAAGATGGCCATCTCTACGTTCAGGGCAAGACGTTCTGTCTTTGATGAAGATAGTTTAAGCGCATTAATTAACAATGATCCACCTTAGGGTACTCGAGAACTGGCAAGTGTGATGATCTGTCGTGATTCCACCATCGTACGACGTCTGAATGCAATGGGGAAGGTTCTAAAATCGGATGTGTGGGTACTGTACGCTCTAAGCCGAAACCACAAATATATCTGCTTCATCGTCATGAATTGGCTCGTGAACAACACCGACCATTCATATCTTCAGCCGGCTGCGGTGGCCGAGCGATTCTAGGCGCTTCAGTCCGGAACAGCGCGACTGCTACGTTCGAATACTACCTCGGGCACAGATGTGTGGGAAGTCCTTAGATTAGTTAGATTTAAGTAGTTCTAAGTTCTATTGGACTGATGACATCAGACGTTAAGTCCCATACTGCTAAGAGCCTTTTCAACCATTTTAACATTTTGTATCGTTACTAATGACGGGACATGGTGTCTTTATGCTAACGTAAGGGAATGATAGGAATGGTTGAGCCAAAACAAAGCAGCGACTCCACGCACAAGACGTGCGTGCGTCCTCAAAAGATTATGTTATGCACTGGTGGAACAGGGACAGTGTGGTGTAATACGAATTGCTTCCAAAAAGGTGTAACCATCACAGCTGACATTATTGCCAAGAACTGAGGCGTCTTGCAGACTCAGTCCAAGAACAACGACCATGAAGACTGGATGAAATAATGTTACTCCACGATAACGCCAGCCCACATTCTGCTACAATAATAGAAAACGCCACACAAAGTTGGATTGGGATGTCATTTCGCTTCAGCCTTACTCATCTGATGTTGCGCTCTCAGATTTTCACCTTCTACGCTCTCTGTCCAATATTCTTCAAAAAATTGCCTTTCCGAATGAAAATGATCTCCGAACATAACGAGACGAGGTTTTCGCCTCGAATCCAGGTGATTTCTACCATCGTGCTATCGAAAAGTTACCCCATTGTTGGCAGAGTTTTGTAAATACTAAAAGAGAAAATACATTGATAACTTAAGTCTCCGTTATATGTGTCTATTGTGTTTATTAAACTAACTGAAAAACGCTACGTACTTATGCACCAACATAATAAATAGAGACAGGACTATAAAAATGCATGTTACATGTAATAACGGTAACACCGCCACCTGTATTTATTGGTTTTATTCATGTGCAACCGGTTTCGGTGTTACAATACACCAACTTCAGGCCCTTTATAGCTAAGCTTGATTACGGTGATAAAAATAATCACTAACACACATTTGTAGAAGATCGAAAAATATCGGCATGTTCTGATCTTCTTATCGCCATTGGTGCGTACTTTAACGTAGTCAAATGAAAAAGGGAACACGTGGACAAAAGTAAATAAACTGTTTATTATTTCGAAAGTAATCGCCATAACTATTGGTCCATTTATGCCACTACGAGACGCTATAACGGTACAGCCGCACCCTAGATCCATTTGAAACGTCTGATACAACTTTTTTATGCATCCGGGTGGTTTTGGGACGATTCAGTGCTTCCTGGAGACTTTCGTGTGTGTTTTAAATGCATTATTCAGTTCAATTTGTCAAAATACAATTTATTATTTGTTAACACGTGTAGAATATTCTGGAAGGATATATATTATGTTAATTGTCTATCGATTGTTGTCATTAACAAAATTATGTACAAGTTATAAATCAAAAACCTAGCTTAGAAGTTTAAGTAAGAGATATTTAGTAACAAAAGAGGCTGTGGAAATGTTGGCTGGTGCCTGTAATTACCTTAATTGCAGTTGATTGGTGGGTTGATAGAGAGAACCTCATTATCTTGAGAAACGGCTTAAAAATTATTACCAAGTGATGTATTTTCAATTGTTATCTATTTTTATGTACTCCACTGTAATTAATATCCTTTGTAATTACATTTCTAATTAATTCTCCAATTGTTTACACCACATAACTTTCCGATTTTCAGAATTTAAGGCCTTATTTGTAAATTTTACGGATAAATGTCGAGATTTGTAGTGTCATTGAATGTAATTACTTACTTAACTAAAATAATAAAAGAGACATTATTGTAATTAAAGTTCAGATTGAATTTTTTATATTTAAAACAGCAGATAATACTAAAAATTTATGTAATACGATATAGTATTTTATACCTTATTCGGCTGTAACATCAGTTTCTTTACTCTTGGTAAGTTTTAATTGTAACATCAAAATTGTACATAATTAATAATGGGCTATTTTGAAATTTATTGTTAAAATTCTAAATAAAGCGATGCAGCGGGGCTGCAAGTTAGTTGTTGAGTTGTTGTTCTTTCACTCAGTCAAAGAGTTCTGTGAAGTATGTCAGTCAGTATGAGATATCTACTCTGCAGCGGAGTGTGCGCTGATATGAAACTTCCTGGCAGATTAAAACAGTCTGCCTGACGGAGAACTAAAGCTATGAGGACGGGGCGTGAGTCATGCTTGGGTAGCTCAGTTGGTAGAGCACTTGCTCGCGAAAGGCAAAAGTCCCGAGTTCGAGTCTCGGTCCGGCACACGGTATTAATCTGCCAGCAAGTTTCAGGTCAGTCAGTGTTTTGTTAACGTGACGAGTATGCAGTTCAGTTGTCATTAAATTTTGTGAAGTTGGAAACTGTTATATTCTTTCATCAAATGAACTCCAGGACAAGTTAATTTAAGTAACGTTCAAGAACAAAACATCGTTACTACACGACGGTCAACGCCTTCATGGAAAAAAGTCTGTGGTGGCCTACGGGACCATTATTGTACTGTACTCCTATTCGTTCAAAGAAAAGCGATGACCACAAATATCTTTCTACAGGGTTCCAAAACTACGAAAATTGCATGGGAAGGAGTCTGTAGCGTATGGAGGATGTTATGCGATAAGGGCTTTCCAGCGAAACTTACGCAGCATACTCGAAAGAATCTTACTGTTCAATTAGGTTAGCTCAGAAACAACTATGACAACATGGGGGCGTGTCCAAGGGTTATCAAGATTCGAGTAAGCTGCAGGAATTTCTCGTGGGAGCCTTTTTGATCCTCCAGACAGTCTCGATGTCCCCCGATGCGATTTCCGTATTTTTTTGGAGCCCTGAAGAAAGACCTGTGCTCGTCAATTTGCCGTGGCCGATAACTGGGTGCAATCATGGTTTCATAGGTAAACATTGTTTCATGATGGCGTTGACCATCTAGTTTCAAAGTGGGATAAATTTATTAACTGGTATGGCGATTACTTTGAAATAATAGTTACTTATTTTGCCATCTACTTCGTTTTCATTTGCCTGAACCTTTTAAAATCACTCACCACTGCCACTCGGCGCTAGCGGTTATTAATAATCTTATTTGTCTATCAGTGTCACCAATTAAAATCACCACGATGTATTAACGAATGTGCCCTTAAACATATTTGTCCAGTTTACTAGCTTCAAAATATGTTTGTATGATAGTGAAGATACTTGCAAAAACATGTATTCAGAGAGAGCAATTAGAAGTAAATTAGTTAGCATTAAATGGTAGGAAGTCATTGTTTGTAAGAAGTTGGGTTCTTGATGAAAGTTAAAGTTTTAAAGTAGAATCAGAAGACACTAATCTCTGACGCGATGAAGTGGTAAGATTGTGGAGCCGGCACGTAATAATCAAATGGTCATTACTTCGTTATGTCATTATGAAAATTCTTTTAAACTCTCTGTGCGTGATTTCCACCTACATCCACAGTTTACAAAAACCTGAAAACTATTTTTGCTCTAATCAAAATATCCACGGGTGTACTGCCGGTCTACAGTGTCCACCGGGCACAATATTTCGGCGATGATACATGTCGCCATCATCAGGCGAACTGACGGACTGAGCTCCTCTGAAAGTGCCGGTACGGAGATCCGTACGCTAAGGCTGCTCATGGGGAACTGGGTTCGGTCGCGGCGGCGGCCGCTTTAAATACCCTCCGCCCGATTTAAATACCCTCCGCCCGCGGCGCCCTCCTTCCGCCGTCCGCGCCACGCGCCACGGTCGCGCGGTGGAACAGATTGCGACGGCGTCCGAGATGAGATCGGTGTGATGGCTCTGTCCGCCGTGGTCGTCACAACTATACGTTTGTTCGATTTATTCTTGATTAACCCAATCGCTGGTTGCCAAGCCTTGCTAAGATTATAGCCACAGTCACGGTTTATGAGGTCATCATTGGTGCGAATTTCGATGGCCTCTCTAACAACGCTATCCCAGTATCTCGACGTCTGTACCAGAATCCTCGTGTGTTCATACTCCATAGCGTGATTTTCCGACAAACAATGTTCAGCGACCGCCGACTTGCTCGGATACATCAGTCGAATGTGCCTATGGTGTTCACGGCATCGATCCTTGACGGTAGGCATCGTCTGACCAATATACGACTTGCCACATTGACACGGAATCTGGTACACGACGGCCTTCCTCAAACCGAGGTCATCTTTGGCGCTCCCCACCAGTGCACGAGTATTATTCGGAGGACAAAACACAGTTTCGACCCGGTGTTTCTTCAAAATGAGGGCGATTTTCCCCGAGAGCGCGCCAATAAACGCAGTGCCTACCTCCTCGCTCGTGATTTCATCCATCTCCACAGGTTGTGCTGTAGTGGTTGCGCGGAGAGCACGTTGAATCTGCCACTCTGAGTACCCGTGGATACTTTGATTATCAAATACGCCGGGAGAAACTCAAGAATCATATTTTTGCTCTTATCCAGAAAGTGATGTAAAACACAATGACCCTAATCTCCAGTAGACAAGTCCACATTACTATCTTTGCACTCTGAAAGACAATGTTCTTCCTTAGGTATCCGGTGAGATCAGGAAGTATGCGACTACAAACAGAAGTATTGAGTTTTTACTGAGTGATATATTCTGTAAGTCTCATTCACAAAATATAATTATTTTTATTGTAACTAATACCCCTATTGGAAACAGCACTATCAACAGATCAGAGGCGACCTCTATCGGAAGTTCCAAGTTAAGTGGTCTATCGCACCGACTTCTAGTCACCAAAAGTTAATTACTCGTCTTAAAAGTGGAAAATAATATTGCCACTTGCCACACGGTTTAGTCATCAATATGAGCGGCACACAAACAGTTACTTCTGTGAAACCAAGGCGATCCCCCACAGCTTATAGTCCTTGCGAGTTCACTTCCTACTTTTACCGAAAACGCATTTAGTCTGCCCAGCTCTGACGTCATCCAAGGCACAGTGCATGGAAGCGTCTGACTGACGCGAACAGGTTTGATATCTGAGAGGTGTGTCCTACCACTTCCTGTCCGGCTGTATTTATATAGGGATATAGCGGACCAGCAACCGGAAAATCTTTTATCAACCACTCTACGCACAGGTAGCAGTATCTAAATGGTTCCTTTCTCGAAGATTATTAATTAACAGCTCTGTCGTTTAACAACCTTCTTCTTTTATATGAATAGAGTTCAGTTTGCTTTAGGTAATGAAAAAGTTTTTGCTCGATTGCATTGAAAATTTGCCGGCTAGAAATTTTCTGATGGAACTGACAGTGAGACATGACCTCTGGACTGCTTCTTTAAGATTTGTTGTAACGTTTGTTATTTACAATACAGTCTTGAAACTTTGTACAGTTGTATTATTTCGTAAATCTTATCGAGTAATGTAATTAGAACTTTCAATTACAAATACAAATGACATTTAATCTACCATGAATAAGGACGTTTTCTTTCCAAATTTGGTTTTTCTTAAATAACTCGTAAACTAATAGAGGTAGCTCATTGGTGTCATATATTTAATACTTTTACATGAAACTGAGGCTACATACAAATTTTCAGCTTTCTGAGTCTAATATTTTGTGGCATTAACTATTAGTAAAAAAGCCGATTTCAACCAAATATTGCTCTGATCAAGTCGAGAGTTGTAACTTTTATCTGTTACCGACATCAGCATATTCTGAACGATTTCTAGCTCTCTACTTTTATTGTTCACCACTTTTTATTTTTTCTTATCATCATATACTTCGCCTATCAGGTTTATTTGATCGTTCTGAGATTTTTCAGTGTTAACATTAATACACTTAAGCATATACTGACGAAGATTGGAAAAGTTATTTTAATTCTTAATTTCGATATTAAATTATACTGCAATCCTTTTTATGTTAAGCACCGGCGCTTTTTGATGACGTGGAGCTGGTAGCAGCGATCTGGAATAAGTCCCAGAACACTTACTTTCCTTTGTACCTCTTAAATGATACAGCGCTTGTTTCGCCTCATCTCCACCCATCCATTTTTTTTTAATAAATTGTCTTTGAAAAAAATTAAGTGTTATAAGGAAGCGATGTTACTATAGCCGACCTGTTTTAAATGCAACTGACGTAAGTTAAATTTTCCTTGACACTACACCTACGACATTAACCTTATGTATCTATACACAGATAAACATAATATACTGGTTTTTACTTCGACTGCTACAAAATTAATTTTGTGGTTTAGAATTTTTGCACACTTAGCCCGAAAGAGAAACGCAAAAAAATTTTTCGCTTTTTTATAGCTTTTCAGCGCCCTCTCATTTAATCCCAACTGTAGATGCTGTGGTGTGTGTACTCATGAACCACGTTCGCTAAAACATTTAAGGTAGGGGATGGGCTGTCGCTGTGGTTGATGTCCTTACCGAGACACTGTTGCAAAGAGGGGAAGGTGAGAAGTCACTATGGTTCGTGTCCTTTTCACTTCCTTCTCAATTCAGCTTTCATGAAGCCTCAATGCCCCTGAGAAACAGATAACGTTGACTAAGCTTGTGCTCTCAGTTTATATCTAAGGGAGGACAAAACACATTATGAACTCTATCTTCATCTATAATTTAAAAAATTATTTGAGAATTTATCAAACAGAATTTTCTTTATATCAATTTCCTATTTGGGACATTACTTTTACATTATTGTGCTCTGAGAATTTACATATTTTTGTTAAATACGCACATTTTAGGCTAGTTAACAATTTATTTCATTGTCCTACATATAGCTTTACTTATAAAATAGAGTAATCCTTGTAAGCTTTATCTTCATATGACTGAATTATTCTACCGATTAGTATGATATAGAAGTTATTTTGCTCGTCAGCACTTACTTTGCATCGTTACACATATAATTAAAAGCAGTTTTTATCATAACAGACCAGCACTCTATAATTTTGTAATCTACATTTTTAAAACATTCGTTTATTTGTTTTGTTGTCTGTATGTGTCAATATTTGTCTACTAATTGGCCATCTGTCTTAAGCAAGATTGCTCGTTTCTCAATCCTTTTTGCGAGACATGAAGGAATTACACATCAATTTTCCACTATTTAGCCTTATATGTCAGCCTACTCAATACATTACTCCTATTTCTCCCTATTTTCATTTATCCATATATTTCACTTTTGTAAATGCTTTCTCCCATTTACCTTCGTCAGCCTACTAACTTCGTTAATTACAAATATTTTTGGTGTGATCATCGCACTACTTTCACATATATCCTTGAATTAATATCAAAACACTTTTGGTTTTCTCTGTTGTCACCATGATATCACATTCTCTTAACCTACAGACAACCTTAGTTTCAACATGAAAATTATTAATTAATGGAGAGTTAATTCTTTCAGATTTTAGGAATTTTCAGTTTCGATTACAGGTATCTGTATTTTGTCGTCATTAATTCTTTTTGTTGATCTTGTTTGTTATTTGTTTACTTTAGCCATATTTTTCTATCATTGGTGATCATAAGTTAGACACTGTTCTTTTAAGATTTACGATCAACTATTGGAAACTAACTCTCATATTCACTTATAAGTCATCTTTTGGTTGTAATCATTTTCTGGAATGATTCTTATTTACTAGGAAGGTATTATAAACTAATAGCGTATGTATATTATGACGGCCTGTGTTCCTTTCTTTCTATAGACAGAAGAAGAGAATGTAACGTGAAAGGGAAATAGTTTCATCCAGTTGGAACTGTACTGTACACCATACCGTGTATCTACCAAAAAGTGGAAACTCCCTCCAAAATCTAATTACTGTCCATTTTGAAAGGATTCAAATCTACAATATTTCGGTCTTACATTTCGGATACTGAAATCGCTATTCATTTGCAAGATATTTCTATTATCCTTAATGGCCTTTGATGAACATGCATAAACTTGTTTCCTCCGCAGAATTTTTTTTAGATTTTTGTTTTTGTTTTTGACTAACACTAGTTCACCATGTTAAAATTAGTGGGAGAAGATTTTTCGTCTTTCCGTCTTTTTCTGTCCAAGCCTCTTTTAAGTATGTTTGCCCCAGCCTGTGCTTTCTTTTTATCTGCAGGGCTCTGAAATACTACTGGAAAATTGGGTTCCTGGTTAAATGTTAATTCACAAAGAGAAAACCTGTTGCATCATGTTTAAGGTTGTTGATGATTTCATCAATGTTACTTATATGATCGGCCCAAGTTGAAAGCTTTCTGGCACAATAAGTTCAACACAGTCTGTTTATCTCTGAGCACTCTTGCTCACATTTCCCTGCGGAAAATACGCCGAGATCTTCATATGACGAATTGGGTTTTTCTAGACATGATTTAAATTTTTCAGATGCAAATTGCGGGCTATTAACCAATAACAGACTCTTAGGTTTGCCAATATTTATGAAGCAGTCCTGTTACAGCCTTTCTAAAAGCGTTTTACCATGAGCTTCCGTTACTGGAAATCGTAAGACATAGCTCCTAAAACCGTCAACCACCACAAAAACATGAGCACATTCTCCTTTGGACTACGCGAGGGGGCCCGAAAGATCGGTTAAACATAATTCCAACGGTTCACTAGGTTTTACACAGGGAATATTTCTCTGCACTATACTGTTCCTGCACATACCTTCTAACATACAACGCTGGATGCTATCCACCTTGCTGCTCCACGATGCATACGGTCCAAAATCATCTTCTCACTTAATTTAGCAGTACAATAGTCGTATCCTAGGTGCACGTAATCACCAGATCCCCATTTTCTGATGGAAAATGTATCTTCCATTCTACTGAATCTAATTTCCTTCTTGGGAATAAAATTCGTTTATGGAGGCAATGGTACAGCTCAATTTTCAATAATTAGTGACCCCTAAATGGATTTTAACTAATCTGAAATGATCATCATCACTTTGCTCCCTTCTTAAATTTTTAAATACTTTCTTCAAGGCACTTTCCTCCTCCGCCTCATGTATGGCGAATATGCACACCTCATTCCTATCTGCTCTAATTCCCTCCTTAACACCTCTTTATTGCTACCAGATTGTTCTTGCCTTGTATGTATTCAATCTCACGATCGAACTGCTGAAGGTACATAGCCTCTTGTTAGCCTTGGATATCTCAATTTGCAAGTTTTTAAAAGCGTAAGTGCCTTGTGACCTCTATATATTATCAACTTATGGCCTAACAAATAAAGTTCATAAATCTGCATACCAAACACAATGGCGAGTGCCTCTAATTTCGCTCAGCAGGTTGCAGTGAAGGGCTCTCAGATGCGATGGATTTACTTACCTCTTGGTTGTCTTCTGTCTTCATCTGGAATACATCCACTGCAATCCTGTAACCATTCGGTACTTTTCGGTATTGTTGGAACTCAGGGGTCGTATGAATACCCAGCATTATGGTCAAATACGTTCGTGGAAGACGAGGCATATGGAATGAAATCTGATAACAGGTTCAGACGACACATGGCAGTTCTATGATAACGCCATGAAGCATAAACCAACAGACAGTACGCTTATTCCGTCATTGGAATAATACAGGCTGAGATACAAATGTTTCTGCATTGAAACATTACTATGTCGAACACTCTAATAGCTCAGGTTGTTCTTTGCGAACTGTTGTGTGTGGAGGATTACACTGATCAATTCACAAAGTTAGCTTCGTTCTTCCCAGGCTGCATAAAATGGGAGGTTTGCTTATTTCGCGTTTTCTAACCCTCGCAAACTATTTGATTTTCAGTAAATTGAATTTTCTCATTTTCAGTAAAGTATAATACCAACTCAAGGAAACGAAAAAAATTAAAAGTTGTTAATTGTTGTTGTCCTTTGTTAACAACATACTTCCTAAAGAGTTACTGATGTGAACGAAGGGTTCTGAACTCGGAAACATACTTAAGCATATTTTTAACGTACCAACGCACTATTAGTCATGTGTACTACCATGGGAGAGAGTACTACGTGACTACAAGAAAAAATTTAAAAAATGGAAATTAGTTAATTATTGTTGGCTTTCACTCACAACACACTTTTTAAAGAGACGCCGATGCGTGAGTAGGGTCCTCAACTAAGTAGGATCCTAACTTGTAAATAATGAATATGACATTCTTGTGAAAGTCACTTCAACTACCAGGTCTATATGTGGTTTTGACAGAAAATTTAAAACAGTTGTGGAATCTGGTAGCAAGTTAAAAGCAACCACTTTTTTCAGAATTTTAAAATGTAAACCACCTAACTAGATTACAATATTTTCAAGAGCGCAAAAGTAGTACCACGCACCTCTCCTCCCCGCCCCCCCTCCCTCCCCACCCCAATCCACCCCTATCTTCCCATCTTGCAGTAGCAAGGGTCACTCGAAATAGTGGTATGCGGTCTGACTGAATTATCTTACTTTAAGAATTAGAATAATGAATCTTCACAATAAAAAAACGATTTGGGAGTCATACTGTCATCAATTTTAGCCTCAAAATTCGTGAACTGTAACTGTCATTTGTGTAGCACCATGAAAGTTCACTCGAACATGCCTATACGATTTTGATGGCAGTACGATGAAAACTCCAGAAAGTGCCACTTCATAATTTTGTATCTGTAAGAGTTCGAACAGAAACATATACCGAGGCTTGATTGAGTTTTACATCTATTGATAATATGAAATAAAGGGGTCCGCCCTATAGTTCGTTATAGAATGAGTAATGAGCTAGCCTGTTTCGGGCGATCCACTCCTAGCATGCTTGTGGCTGGTTGGTGCAGTCAGCCAATGATTTAATATTTAATTAAGTATTGAGCTTTGAACTTGAATTTAGGGTTAATTGAAATCATAATTAGAAATCCGTCAGAGTGGATAACGACATCAGCATAGTTGGAACTCTGCTTAAATATTTAAACAGTTCATATGTATAATTAATGTTACGCGCTTCACGCCCATCCTAGAAGGTGAATCACCGCCCTCTTTATACGCCCTAGCGCGCCTCTGCTGCCATACACACCACCGTTACCTTCATGACCAACCAAGGGATGACTGTTACCTGTGCGCTAACTCAGAGCGATATGAGCCTGCAGATACTGTATGATCAATTTTGATCAAGCAAAGGCTGAAATGTGAAACACATGAAACAATCTCTCCTAGGTGATATCGATCTCTCCTAGGCGACAGCGTCAATATCGCCAAACCATTTGCTTCACTGTATGCGGTATTATGCAACTCGTTGCCTATATCTAACCACAGTGAGGTGACGAAAGTCACGGGATGGCGATATGCACACACATAGATGGCGGTAATATTCCATACACAAGCCACAAAAGGGCAGAGTGTTGGAGGACCTGCAATTTCTACTGAGGTGGTTAATGCGAAAAGGTTTCCGTCGTGAATATGGCCGCACGATGGCAACTAAAAGCCTTTGAACACGGAATGGTAGTTGATAGATGCATAAGACACTCCTTTTCGGAAAATCGTGAGTGAAGTCAGTATTCCGAAATGCTCAGTGTCGAGAGTGCGCCGAGAATACCGAACTTCACTACGGATAAAGCAGTGGCCGATGATCGTCACTTAACGACCGAGAGCAGCGGTGTTTGCGTGGAGTTTTCAGTGCTGACAGACAAGCAACACTGCGTGAAATGACTGCATATCAACAGGGAACGCACGACGAACCTTTTCGTTGGGAGAGTGCTGCGGAATGTGGTGGTAATGAGCTTGGGAGCAGTCAACCGACGCAAGAGTCTTTGCTAACAGCACAACATCCCCTCCAGCGCCTCTCTTGGGCTCGTGACCATGTCGGCTGGAACCTAGATGATCGTAAAACCGTGGCGCTTTTTGGAAGAGTCCCGATTTCAGTTGGTATGAGCCGATAGAGTTTGAGAGTGGCGCATACCACACGAAACCATGGACCGAGGCTGTCAACAAGGTACTCTGAAAGCATTGGTGGCTTGGGCTGTGTTTACAAGGAAAGGACCTCGTCCTCTGGTCCAACTGAACCGATCACTGACTGAAAGCTGTTAAGCTCAGCTACTTGAAGACCATTTGCACCCGTTCTGGGACGTCATACTCCACAAACAATGATGGAATTATTATGGATGACCATGTGCCTTATCATTGGGCGACAACTGTTCGCGAATGGTTGAAGAAAATTCTGGACAATTCGAGCGAATGATTTGACCACCGAGATCGTCCGACATGAATCCCATCGAACATTTATGGTAAAAAATTGAGAGGACAGTTTGTGCACAAATCCCTGTACCGTTAACATTTTCGCAGTTATGGATGGCTATAGAGTTACAGCAGCAGCATGGCTCAATATTTCTGCAGGGAGTTCCAAAGACTTGTTGAGTCTATACCAGATCGAGTTGAGTTGCCTGCACTACGTCGTTCAAAAGAAGGTCCAAAAGGATGTTAAGAGGTATCCCATTGTAACACGCCAAGGAGGAAATGGTGTTGATATACAGTACTAATAAAAGCTAGCCCTTAGCACTCGAGACTACAACACTCCCTAGACACGGGAACGGGGCTGTGTATTTAACGACCGTGTGCGTAAACCCACGCACCCTGTTCTTCCCCCGGCGATTGATCTGCACTGCCTGCTACGTTGTGTCCTGTAGTCACTATTGTCTAGCAGGGAGAGGAGCCACTCACAACGACAATGTTCTACTCCAAGTACGTGTCCTTTGTGACGTGTAAGGTTGGTGTCTAAACCATGGCACCAAAGTAAAAACACAGTGCACACTCACTTCTCAGCTTGTGTATTATCAGTCGACGATTGGCACAGTTCTTCAAACATTACTAAACGATTCAATGGCTTGTATAAGAGAGTGCGCGGGACCGAATCGCGACGCGAATCCTCCATAAAATTTCGGGTAAGGTATACGAACGAGAAGGTACCTGCGCTCGTGATATTCCGCCAGTCAACACGATATGTGGTTTTTTTTCACATAGAATTTGTAATTAGAATCATACCAGTCCACTCTATTTCTCCGTAACCGTCGCGACGCGGTTGATTGTTGTTCTCCCGACACGACACACGAGACTGAGAAACATCACCTTTTGGATGAACATTGATACTGCGTCGTGAACACTGACATTAAACGCAAAACCTGCGTGACAAGCATTTTCAATTACTTCATCGTAACTTGCAAGATACGTGCTGCAGCCACGGCGTCAACACAAGTCCCCTACGCTCCACGAAAGCTACGCCACGAGTCCCCATTGTTGCTCTGCGCTCGGCAGAGAGGTGACTACCGACAGTCAACGATACAATTCTATGCTTACACCATTACTTTTGTCGCCTCAGTGTAATGTTCCCGTTAACATCAGAGTGATGCGAAAAGACAGATGGCCGTCATAAACAGCGGGTTAAATTCCATGTAGATATCTTATGAGGACATCAGGTAGAGCTGTGTGACTGTGGGAAGTACGGCTAAGACAGATCCAGTATTCTTATTAACTTCCTCACATGATCGCTGTTGGGTTACATCTCAGAGTACGAATACATTCTAATAATAAAATTAAGTTTCATTTTGTAAATCGATCCAAAAGCCCCAATAAAATAAACTGTCTACGTCTACATCTACGACTACACTCTGCAAGTAAGGGGTACTACATGTACCATTGTCACTCCCTCTTTTCTTGCTCCAGTGCCGAATGTTTCACGGGAGAAGCGATTGGCAGTAAGCCTCTGTGTGTGCTCGAATCTCTCTGATTTTACCTTCATCGAGTTTTCGCAAGATATACGCATGAGGAAGCAATGCATTGGTTGACACTTCTAGGAAGGTTCCCTCTCGGGACTTCAAGAGTAAACCACGCCGTGATGCAGAGCTATTCTCCCGCAGCATCTGGCACTGGTGTTGGGTGAACATTAGGTGGCGCTTTCGCGCTTACTACGAGAACTTGTTATGGAACGTGCTGCTCTTCTTTGGATCTTCTCTATGAATCATATCTGGTACAGCTCCTAGACTGCCGAGCAATATTCATATGTTGGTCGAAAGAGGGTTTTGCAAGGTACCTCTCTCGTTGACGGACTATATTTCCTGACAATGCTTCCTATGAATCTCAGTCTGGAATCTGCCTTATCACCGATTAATTTTATGTGGTCGCCCCACTCCTTACGCAGACCCCTAGATATTTTATGGATGTACCTACTTCCAGTGAAAGTTCTGTAATCATGTACTCATAAGATAAAGAGTCTTTCTGTCTATGTACACGCAATACATTTTTTAATGTTAAGGGTCAATTGCCACTCACTGCACCAAGGGTCGTATTGCTGTACGTCGCTAAAATCTTCTAATGTTGTGTTTTCTGTGTAAATAGCAGTATCATTTGTGGAAACATCGAAATGGCAGATTTGAGATAACCGATCGCGGAATTGAAAAGCAGCTACAATCGCTTAGTAGAGAAAGGCGTCATGTCCAGATGAGGTTCTATAAGAATTATGCGAAAGAACTTGCTCCCCTTCTATCAATAATTTATCGTAGATCTCTTGAGCAACTAAAGGTACCTAACGACTGGAAAAAGCGCATACAGGGTGTTACAAAAAAGTACGGCCAAAATTTCAGGAAACATTCCTCACACACAAATAAAGAAAAGATGTTATGTGGATATGTGTCCGGAAACGCTTAATTTCCATGTTAGAGCTCATTTTAGTTTCGTCAGTATGTGCTGTACTTCCTACGCTCAATGGAGCACGTTATCATGATTTCATACGGGATACTCTACCTGTGCTGCTAGAACATGTGCCTTTACAAGTACGACACAACATGTGGTTCATGCACGATGGAGCTCCTGCACATTTCAGTCG
This sequence comes from Schistocerca piceifrons, assembly GCF_021461385.2. Classification (NCBI taxonomy): domain Eukaryota; kingdom Metazoa; phylum Arthropoda; class Insecta; order Orthoptera; family Acrididae; genus Schistocerca; species Schistocerca piceifrons. The sequence goes on along the minus strand of NC_060138.1, from coordinate 1,185,326,235 downwards.
AAGTGTTCGTACGCTTCTCATCAACAGATTCGGTGACTGATGCATTGGTAGAGGCGGACCAATTCTATGGCCTCCACGCTCTCCTGACCTCAACCCTCTTGACTTTCATTTATGGGGGCATTTGAAAGCTCTTGTCTATGCAATCCCGGTACCAATGTAGAGACTCTTCGTGCTCGTATGGTGGACGGCTGTGATACACTACGCCATTCTCCAGGGCTGCATCAGCGCATCAGGGATTCCATGCGACGGAGGGTGGATGCATGTATCCCCGCTAACGGAGGACATTTTGAACATTTCCTGCAACAAAGTGTTTGAAGTTACGCTGGTATGTTGTGTTTCTGTGTGTTTCCATTCCATGATTAATGTGATTTGAAGAGAAGTAATAAAATGAGCTCTAACATGGAAAGTAAGCGTTTCCGGACACATGTCCACATAACATGTTCTCTTTCTTTGTATGTGAGGAATGTTTCCTGAAAGTTTGGCCGTACCTTTCTGTAACACGGACATGTCCGAAAGGACAGATACCATCGGTGACCGTGCAGCTCTCTAGAAAGAAATTATAAATCAAGATCTTAAGCTGTCGACAAGCGTTGATATACATCAATGGGGACAGTTGAAAATGGATGCCGCGACCGGGACTCGAACCCGGGATCTTCTGCTTACATGGCAGATGATCTATCCATCTGAGCCATGGAGGGCACAGAGGATAGAGCGACTGCAGGGACTCATCCTGTGCACGCTACCCGTGAGAGCCACATTCCCAACTTAATGTCTACACACGGCATTCACAGTGTGTAGAAAAAACGCAAGTCATTCCCGTTTTTAAGAAAGGCCATAAGACAGATCCACACAATTATAGACCTGTATCGTTGACATCAATCTGTTGTAGAGTAAAGGAACATGTGTTATGCTCAAGAATTACGACATATTTGGAAATTGAACATCTCTTCTATAAAAATCAACATGGAATTCGCAAACAGATCCTGCGGAACTGAGCTCGCTCTGTTCCTCCATAAGATCCACAGTGCAGTGGACAACGGCGCTCAGGTTGATGCCGTGTTCCTATATTTCAGTAAGGCATTTGACACCGTCACGCACTGCCTCTTAATGAAAAAAAAATACGAGCTTACAGAGTATCGGAGCAGACCTGCGATTGGATTCAAGACTTTCTTGCAGATAAAAGTCAACTCGTTGCTCTTAACGGCACAAAAACGACAGCTGCAAAGGTAACACCCGGAGTACCACAGGGAAGTGTGCTAGGACCGTTACTGTTTACAATATATATAAATGAACTATTAGAAAGCATCGGATGCTCTTTAAGGCTATTCGTAAGGGATGCAGTTCTCTATAGTAAAGTAGCAACACAAGAAGATAGTAAGTATTAGCAGAACAACCTATAGAGAACTCTGTCAGTTGACACTGGACGTAAATAAATGTAATACGTTGCTCATACGAGTATATAGGAAAACAGATCCACAACGGTACAGCTACACTATTGATGACAACTGGAGACAGCGTCTGCCGTAAAATATCTGGGCGTAACTATCCAGAGCGACCTTTAGTGGAATGACCACTTAAAACAGTGGGAGAAGCAGATACCCAACTCACATTCCTCGGGACAGTCTTGAGAAAATGTAACTCATGCACAAAGGAAGTGGGTTATAAGGCGCTTGTTCTCCCAATTCTTTAGTATTGCTCATCTATCTGGGATCCCTATCAGCTACGACTGATAGAGGAGACAGAGAAGATCCAACGAAAAGCGGCACGTTTCGTCAAGAGCACGTTTAGGTGGCGAGAGAGCGTTGCGGAGATGCTAAACAAACTCCAATGGCAGGCGTTACAAGGGCGCCGTTGTGCACGAAGGAGAGACCTGCTATTGAAATTTCGGGACAGCCCTTTTCAGGATGAGTCGGACAACATATTACTTCCCCCCACATACATCTCGCTTATTGCCCACAAGGAGAAAATTCGAGAAATTACCGCCGGTACAGAGGATTACCGACAATCCTTCTTCCCACGCAATATTCACGAATGGAACAGGGTTACAGGGATCAGATTGTGGTACCGAAAGTACCCTCTGTCATACCCCATTATGTGGCTTTCGGAGTGTGATGTTAATGTAGATGTAGAAAACGTCATGTCAGTTTCAAGGTTACCTACAGGGTTGTTCATTTATATTGTGAGAAGTAATAATGCTGTGACACTCTCTTGGGGTTCAAAATGGTTCAAAAAGGCTCTGAGCACTGTGGGACTAAACATCGGAAGTCATCAGTCCCCTAGAACTTAAAACTACTTAAACGTAATTAACCTAAGGACATCACACACATCCATGCCCGAGGCAGGATTCGAACCTGCGACCGTAGCGGTCACACGGTTCCAGACTGAAGCGCCTAGAACCGCTCGGCCACATCGGCCGGCTCTTGGGGTTTGCTTATTTTTACATGTGAACAATTCTCCTCCCTAAGAATCACATTCTATTCTATGCAGTCACACGGTGAGATATTCCACACGATCGTATCTAGTTTACTAGGTGACAATGCGGAGCTATATTGAGCGCCTTCCAAAAGCAAGAAAGACGCCAACTACCCGACCGCTTGTTCCTATGTGTTTTCTGGGTCTCATGGACGAAGAGAGTGAGCTTGGTTTCACACGATCTTTGTTTTCGAAATTCATATTGTTTCTTACAGAGGAGAACGTCGGTCTCCAGAAGTGTCTCCTTAGCTGGTTGTCAGCACGTCTCACTGTTATGCAGTGGGCCCGGGTTCGATTCTCGGCCGGGTAGGAGATCTTCCCCGCTGGGAAACAGAGTGTTATGTTGTGCTTATCATTATTTCAGCCTCATCGAAACGCAAGTAACCCAACGTGGCGTCAGTTGGAAAGACTTATAACTCGGTTGTCGAATTTCTCCAGGTGAAGACTCCAGGTCATCAATGCTATACAATCATTTCATTTTTCCAGTCTCCAGGAATGTCATAACACACCAGCATAAAATAAGTTCCAAAATTCTACAACAGACCGAGGTCAGAGGTACAGGCTAACGGTTTTTTGCGTCTGTTGGAAGAAAGTTCTTGGAAACGGTAATGACCTGTGTTTTTCTCCTAATCATTATAAACATTCACTCCTCCAGAGACCTACTTTTCTCTGCTACTAGAATGGAGGCCAATTCTTTCACATGCTCCGTACAGAATCTTGTTGGTATACCATCAGGTCCAGTGGCGTTTCCTCTGTTTTTCGATTTCAGTTGCTTTTCTGTCTCATGGTCACTTATTTCGATATCTGTTTCTTTTTAGTTCGTGCGACGATTTAGAGGAGGAGCTGATGTGCGATCTTCCTCTGCGAAACACTTTTGGAAGAAGATATTTAGTATTTTGGCATCACTGGTGGCGTAGAAAATGCTCTTGAGCAGATTAATTGATAAAGCGATTAATAGAATAACTGTGTTAATAAAACCAAAGATCAACATGCTAAACCCATCAGGTTTAACTGCAAAGATATCAGAGAAGTCAACCTGAATCTGAATCGCGTCCTCCTGCTTCCCGATGTATAGTTGCAAAGATAGACAGTGCATAGAGGCTTAGCAGCAGTAACAGTTTTCGCCACTAAGCTATCATTCGATCATTACTTCGCAAATTATTACATTTTTCGCGATTAAATGAAGTTACTTACAGCTACTTCCGAGTTCAATGCGTGTGAGCTGTACTGAATTATTTTTCTGCCTACTTTCATCCACCTGATTAAACACGACTTTTATTTTTGGTCGATTCACTAGCGCTCTGTTTTGGACCCCTAGATAGCCTCGTAAGGTGGCAACAAGGCTCGTCCTAGTTTCGGTACCGTTACCAGTATGATAACGAGCACGTTTAGCTGACTGGCATCTCGCAGTTCGTGTGTGAAAGCCAGTAAATAACTTGTTCTCCTCTTTTCTTTTTTTTTTTTTTTTTTTTTTTCTTTGGTTAGTTAGGCACATACACGTAGATCATCTGAATTATGCTATTCTTAAAATGTTGTTCATCGACTCAGCGTGCAGGATGCATATATGTATGCAACATTCAACTACTTTTAAATAGAAATTCGTCAATGGAATGGAAGGATTTGTTCAGGAGAAACGAATTAAACTTTGATTTAGAAGGCCGGCCGAGGTGGCCGAGCGGTTCTAGGCGCTACAGTCTAGAACCGCGCGTCCGCTACGGTCGCAGGTTCGAATCCTGCCTCGGGCATGGATGTGTGTGATGTCCTTAGGTTAGTTAGGTTTAAGTAGTTCTAATTTCTAGGGGACTGATGACCTCAGCAGTTAAGTCCCATAGTGCTGAGAGCCATTTGAACCATTTGATTTAGAACTTGCTTTTCTACCTACTAGACATTTTATGCTGTTGGACAAATTAGCAATGATTGCTAGGTATTGAATTCTTTTGTGAACCACTGATAGCCTTAACAATGGATAGTAAAGGTCATTTCCCTCTAGTGTTGTAGGTGTGGACATCGCTGTTCTTCTCAAACTGTGAGCTGTTACTTACAAGGAATTTAATTTGTGAATTTATATATTGTGATGGCGTAGTTAAAATGCCTATCTACTTGAAAAAACATGCAACTAACGTCTTTGGGTGAACCCTACATGTTACTCTTACTGCTCGCCTTTATGCGATCAGTATTTTCTTTCTAAGTGACGAATCACCGCAGAACATTCTTCCGTAAGACATTATTGAGGGGAAATATGAAAATATACGAGGAGGCTGATTCCTTTGTTTCTAATATTAACAATTACACGAACAGCAAGAGTAGCTATACTTAATTGGTTGAGAAACGCAGTAACACACACATTCAAATTCAAGTTTTCGTCAAGACGAACACCGAAAAATGGAGAGCATCCTACTCAGTATACTGATTCCTACTCAGGTGCTACATCAGTTCTTGGTATGATTCAGTTTGTTGTACAGAACTGAATATACTGGGCTTTTTCAAAATTTAGGAAGAGTCCATTTTCTGAGAAACACTTACTAATAATGATTCTTTGGAGAAAGTCATTTGCAATCTCTGCTGTTTCAGAACCAGTTGCTAATAATAATTCTTTAGAAAACATAGTTTGCAATCTCTTCTGTTGCTTTCTTTCTAACGGGATTTTGATACTAGTATCACTGCAGATCGTACTAATTCTGCGTATTAAATTTTAAGTGGTAAGTCTTTCACATATTTAAGGAATAGGAATGAACCCAAGGTCGAACCCTGTGAGACTCCGTTTCTGATATCTCCCAATTCACTTAAATTTTCTACCATTCTAACATTGTTTGAATCACCCAGCACTTTTCCCATTCTGCTTGTTGAACATGACGCAAATCAGCTGTGCATAAAATCACCAATGCTATAAAACTTAGTTTTTCCGACAGCGTGCCATAATCTATGTCACTTATTTGCTTAGAACAACTTTTCTAAATTATGTCTGAAATTCCGTCGCCATTACATGAGCTTTCTGTTTTTAGAATTTTTATAGTTCTATTAATTCCACTGATGGATGTTGGTGCTTGAAGGTTCACAGAACGCTGTCCTTGATACATTCTCTTGCTTCTTCAACTCAACCATTTAATCCTGCTTTTAGCGGTACATTTTGAAAGTGATTATTAAAAGTACTCACAGCCGGTCACAAAATTGTCATTTAGTTTAATTGTTAGTCATCAGTCTTCTGACAGCTGTCATGAGGCCTGCAACTCTGTGGCAACCTCTTCATTTCATGGTAGCATTTGCACCCTACACACTCAATGATTTGTTGGATGTATACCAATCTCTATCTTCCTCTATAATTTATCCCATACTAACGGGGAAGTTATTCCCAGTTGTTTTAACACATGCCCTACCATCCAGCTCCTTCTTGTTGTCAGTGTTTTCCATTATGTTACCTTCTTCACCTCCTCTTTCCTTACAGTAGCATTCCATCCAATTTCCAACATCCCCCATAACACATCAGAAACGCCTAGATTCTCTTCTTTTCCACCCTTGACACCGTCCACGATTTACTACTGTAAAATGTTATACCGAAAGCGTGCTTTTTCCGGTATTTCTTCCTCAAATTAAGTCCAATGTTTGATAGTAGTATACTGCTTTTGGCCAGGAATGTTCACTATATCCGTGTTAGTCTGCTTTTCATGTCCTCGTTTCGCGCACCATGTGTTGTCATGACAGTAGAATTCCTTAATTTCATCTTCATCGTGGACGCCATTTTCAATGTTTGTTACTAATCACATTCCTAGTATTAGGCTTTACATTCGTCTCTTCGGATTACTCGCAATCCATATTTTGTAATAACTAGTATGTTCAAATGATTCAAATAGCTCTAAGCACTATGGGACTTAACATCTGATGGAATCGCATTCGGGAGGACAACGGTTCAATCCCGTCTCCGGCCATCCTGATTTAGGTTTTCCGTGATTTCCTTAAATCGTTTCAGGCAAATGCCGGGATGGTTCCTTTGAAAGGGCACGGCCGATTTCCTCCCCAATCCTGCCCTAACCCGAGCTTGCGCTCCGTCTCTAATGACCTCGTTGTCGACGGGACGTTAAACACTAACCACCACCACCACTTAACATCTGAGGTCATCAGTCCCCTAGACTTAGAACTACTTAAACCTAACTAACCTAAGGACATCACACACATCCATGTCCGAGGCAGGATTCGAACCTGCGACCGTAGGAGCAGCGTGGTACCGGACTGAAGTGCCTAGAACTGCTCGACCACAGCGGCCGGCTAACTAGTGTGTTCATTCCATTCAACAGGTCCTGCAAATTCTTCTACACTTCAGCTAAGGACAGCAATGTCGTCAGGGAATTGTATCGTTGATATCCTTTCCCATTAATCTTTAATTCCACTTTTAAAACTTCCAATTGATTCCGTCATCGCTTCTTCGATGTACAGACTGAACGGCAGGGGAGAAAGACTGCACCCATGCCTTACACTTTTTTAATCCGAGCACTTCGTTCTTGGTCTTCCATACTTACTGTTCCCTCTTGATTCTTTTATGTACTTTATATTACCCATGTTTACCTAAAGCTTACTCCTATTTTTCTCAGAGTTTTGAACGTCTTGTACTATTTTTTACTGGCGAATGATTTTTCTATTTCTCCCTATCCTATTTAGTTTGACCTTATTTTCGTTAACTCTTGTTTCCATTATCATGTACAATGTCAGGACTTTCTCCCTAGTGCCTTTACCTTTCCGAAAGCCAGACTGCTCGTCATTTATCATTTCTTCTGTTCCCTTTTCCACTCTCTTTTGTGTTAGTTTCATCAGCAGCTTGGGTGTATCAGAGGTTATGCTGATTATGCTGATTAATCTGACCTTTCTGTCTTCTGGATTCTGAAGAGAATATTTTTCCCAAAGTCTGATGTAATGTCTCCAGTCTCAAAGAATCTACACATCAAATTGAAAGTCGTTTGGATTGCCCCGCTATCAATTTATTTAAAAAATTCCGTAGGAATTTTATCTATCTATTCAGCTTTATTTAATCCCAAATCTTGCACAGCTCTGGTAACTGTGACTAATACTAGATGGTCTATTTCTTCCATGTCGACTCTTATCATGTCATCAGACATGTCTTGTCTCTCGTAGACACGCTCAACCAGCTCTTCCCACCTATCCACGGTCGCTTCCGCGTATAACAGTGGAATTCAAATTTCGCTGATAATGTTTTGGTTTAAATTTCACCAAACTTTATATGATTTATTGATATTCTGAATCAGTTCTCACGATAACTACAGGGTTATTACAAATGACTGAAGCGATTTCACAGCTCTACAATAACTTTATTATTTGAGATATTTTCACAATGCTTTGCACACACATACAAAAACTCAAAAAGTTTTTATAGGCATTCGCAAATGTTCGATATGTGCCCCTTTAGTGATTCGGCAGACATCAAGCCCATAATCAAGTTCCTCCCACATTCGGCGCAGCATGTCCCCATCAATGAGTTCGAAAGCATCGTTGACGCGAGCTCGCAGTTCTGGCATGTTTCTTGGTGGAGGAGGTTTAAACACTGAATCTTTCACATAACCCCACAGAAAGAAATCGCATGGGGTTAAGTCGGGAGAGCGTGGAGGCTATGACATGAATTGCTGATCATGATCTCCACCACGACCGATCTATCGGTTTTCCAATCTCCTGTTTAAGAAATGCCGAACGTCATGATGGAAGTGCGGTGGAGCACCATCCTGTTGAAAGGTGAAGTCGGCGCTGTCGGTCTCCAGTTGTGGCATGAGCCAATTTTCCAGCATGTCCAGATACACGTGTCCTGTAACGTTTTTTTCGCAGAAGAAAAAGGGGCCGTAAACTTTAAACCGTTAAATTGCACAAAACACGTTAACTTTTCGTGAATTGCGAATTTGCTGCACGAATGCGTGAGGATTCTCTACCGCCCAGATTTGCGCATTGTATCTGTTCACTTCACCATTAAGAAAAAATGTTGCTTCATCACTGAAAACAAGATTCGCACTGAACACATCCTCTTCCATGAGCTGTTGCAACCGCGCCGAAAATTCAAAGCGTTTGACTTTGTCATCGGGTGTCAGGGCTTGTAGTAATTGTAAACGGTAAGGCTTCTGCTTTAGCCTTTTCCGTAAGATTTTCCAAACCGTCGGCTGTGGTACGTTTAGCTCCCTGCTTGCTTTATTCGTCGACTTTCGCGGGCTACGCGTGAAACTTGCCCGCACGCGTTCAACCGTTTCTTCGCTCACTGCAGGCCGACCCGTTGATTTCCCCTTACAGAGGCATCCAGAATCTTTAAACTGCGCATACCATCGCCGAATGGAGTTAGCAGTTGGTGGATCTTTGTTGAACTTCGTCCTGAAGTGTCGTTGCACTGTTATGACTGACTGATGTGAGTGCATTTCAAGCGCGACATACGCTTTCTAGGCTCCTGTCGCCATTTTGTCTCATTGCGCTCTCGAGCGCTCTGGCGGCAGAAACCTGAAGTGCGGCTTCAGCTGAACAAAACTTCATGAGTTTTTCTACGTATCTGTAGTGTGACGTGACCATATGTCAATGAATGGAGCTACAGTGAAAATATGAAATCGCTTCAATCACTTGTAATAGCCCTGTATTTCTTTTAGATTTCTTCACGTTTCCCTGCCTTTTTTTATCTTGGGTTTTTCTGTTTATTTTGTTTCTAAGTGACTTATCCCGTCAACCCAACCAGTTTCGTGACCGGGTTAAAAAAAAAATTAAAGAAGACGGTCTTAATGCTTCAGGTGATCTACAACACAAAATATGTTAATACATCCGTGAATAACCGACCGAAAATTCCTTCTGTGGGATGTTGTTCAGCTTGGCATTGGCATTTTAGTCAAGTCGCGGCTGGTGTCCACACATAGTTGTTTTTGTTCGAGAGTCAAGGCGTGCAGGATAGACTTCGCACACACTTACCTCTTCTTCAAAATATTGACAATATCTTGAATATGTGGTTTGAAGTTTTTGCTGCATTACGATTTGAGACTTTGTGGTATAACAACGCTGAGATACGGAGTCATACGTCGACTACGACACTGCCTGCTCACAACTGACTAGTCGAATTTACATCTGTTGTTCACTGTTGTTAGTTCAAGCGGATACCGTAGTCACAGCGCTGACATTGGTTACAACCAGCAGCAATATCTGTATCGCACCTTTTGGGATCGACAGTGTATATTTCTGTATCCCTATCATTCCCATACTATTTTCTTCTTTCATCGATCAGTGGAAGCATTTCGTTATCCAAGGTTTCTTCGCCATTACCTTTCATGCAGCTGTCTTTCTCTGTCCACCTGCCCTTTCGAGAGATGTCCATTCCTCTTCAACGGTACTGCCTAATGTGGTACTCGTTTATTGCCCCTGTTTGTTCTCACACAGATTCTTCGGAGCGTATATATTGACCTTCAGTCTAGCCTTCGTCATTAACAAAATGTAGTCTGCTCCAGGGTACATCTTGCAACGAAATATCTGACACTGGAATATCCGTCTGGTCATAATGTAATGCAGTTGGTATCTATCAGCGTCACCCGCCGTGGTACAAGTACGTGTCTTCCTCGTGTGATTTTAGAACAGTATGTTAGCTACTAGTAGAAAATTTTTCATAAACATATCCGTCTGGTAACGTGTCAGTGTCAGTTATTAAACTTTGTAAATATAATTACATCTCTATCACAGTGTTCTTTATCTGTCATACCAGTTTCTGAGGATTAACCGTCTTCATACACTTTAACGTGAGCCGGGGTAAATGTTGTGCTGTAAAGATGCTGTATCGGCTCTTGATGTTAATGATTTGAATAAACAAGACCGCTGCGACCGCTAGAATTCTTTTTTGGAGAACACGATCGGTTTCGCGAAATAAATTTACATCTTCAGGTGCGTCACTGTATAGAAAAGAATAAAAGAACGTATCAGAAATATAGCCACGCCAAGAAACGGACAATAAGGTCTGCGTCTACTTACAGTTAAAATATTAAAGATTCTGCTTAAACCGGATAAAGCCATTCCCAACAATTTTATCCAGGTATTTAAAACTTTTGCCTCACGAATGAGCAGCCGTCTATGATAAAACGTATTGGGGGCTAAGGCCATCGCCAACCTACAAAAGAACCCAGGAATAACACCGAAGTACGAACTAGTAACTATTAATATAACTTATAATAAAAAATAATTAAAATACTTAGCGAAAACGCCGCGTTTGTAACATTAAAAGAGACACAGCTGTCACAAGTGGCACACTTTACCTCCGCTTATACACAGCCTTGAGATGAAGCGTTGCTGTTGTCGGTGCCAACTAACCGCTATCTGTAGCGAGGCCTACGTGGAAAGCCAAGAGTGCGCTGTGACACAAATATTAAGTAACCAGTTACCTTGACTGAAATGTTGGGGACTAGCTGCACATTTTAAATTACCAAACTGCAATAAAAAGGAGTAATACACTCTGTTTATGAGTTGCATAAGGCAGAAGTAATTTCGAAAGACTTCCTGATAATGTCTAGGGTCCTACATGTCAGCACTATCCAATGTAGTCTCCTTAGAATTAATAAAAGTCTTTTCACAACTGAAAAACCTTTTAAATAAATAAAACACAATGGTGGAGCTCGAAAACATCATACACTTAAACAATCAAGATTGGCTAGGTCGTTTCTGTGACGTAAATCTGTCAGGAAATTGAATGTACTTTCTGGGGCTCTTTTCAATTCTCAAAAAATCTCGGATTCTTCACAAATGTTTAGAACATTGCACTTTTAATCGTGATGAAGTATTTGAAGACTGGTGGCAACATCAGAAGCTTTGTGTCCCTCTTCCCATCTCCTGAAAGTGTGCACTCAAAGCTTACTTTGTACTGGAGATAGCAGTATGCTCCCTAAATCTTACATAAAAACTTCTTCCCGTCTGGTCTATTTTTAAGGGTAGCTACCAAAAGATATACTGCACGCCCCCAGAGCTTTGAATAACCCCTTTTTGATTCCCCTCTGTGTTGATGTTAATCTGGTAACATTATTGGTGGAAATCACTGTGTCAAAGGTGGAATTTTATATTTCTCTCTCTTGATCAGGTGTGTTTCTTCTCTAACGACGTTGCTGTCGACGAAAGTTTGAAGTGCAATATCTGTATCGATTCAATACAGACTTAGCAGTTATCAGGGCGAATCTACATTATTTATGTATGCACACAAAACTGCCAGCTCAAATGAAAGCACAGAATTCACCCGTAAGTCACGACCGTAAAGGTTTATTATATTTACCTTCATCAGCGCCCTCTTCTTGAATACAGGGTGAGAATTTTGTGTCAGTTTCTTGGTTTCTGGAAATCGCCGAGTATTCTAACTATCCATTGAGCTGTGCCTCTTTAAAGTCGCATGATTTTCTAGTTTACTACAGTCTAGTTTCCGCGTCAGCCACATAAAGTTTAAGTGTACATAAAGGGAGAGCGTCTGGCAGCTGGCGCGTTGCTATGAGGCAGTTCGACTTTGCCCTCTAGGGAGAGGCTCAGAAGTCGCGGCTGCAGTTTCGTTTAAGCTCTTTGATCGCCTGGCTGCGTTCGCCTGTGAAACGTTCCCGAACTCCATTTAATTTTCCTCGTAAACTTATGTAATTGAAAACCAAGCCTCGCGGAATCCGAGAAGGAGCGTTAAGGCCGGGAATATTAGGTGCCCGGTGTTCAAAGTGCGCCGCGGAACTCGTGAGTGCTCCCGCGGCTGCAGTGGCGCGGCCTTTCACAGGCGCACGGCCGACCTCTGTGGGCGCCGCCCTGGAAAACCTCCCAGCGGCCGCACAGTGTTTGTCCATGTGGGTGTATACCGCAGCACAGCACGTGGCGCTCCGCTCCGCTATGTTTTTCGTTCTCGCACGACGTGAAATGACGAACAAATATGCTCGTTGCCTGACTGGGCAAGCAAAAACGTTGCGTGGTGCCTGTCGTCTGTTTCCGCTACAATTGTTTGTAAGTGGAGTGCGATAGTGTTTGGTGGCTCGGTGTGCTCTGAGAATTTAGTGATGGTATTTAACGTTTATTGTAATTCGTAGGCAAATATTGCTGGTTTTCCTAGAGTTCAAAGGACCCAGCCGGACAAATATGAGTGCCACTGTCGTTACCATGCTAAGCGATCGGAAGTTCCACGTAATCACTGGAAGCAACATATGTAAGGAGAGGAAGCTGAACAACGGATTGCCTCAAGGATCAGTTCTCTTACCATTACTGTATCTATCTGATCTTCCTAACACTTCCTCCAGAAAATACTGCTATGCCGATGACCGGGATCTAGCTGTACGACACCAGGAAACGAAGACAACAGAAGAGATTCTAACCAATGACCTGTCTGCACTAGATAATTACTTCAAAATCTGGAGACTCCAAACCAGTGTGAGTAAAACAGAAGTTTGTTGCTTCCATTTAAATAATTGGTTGGCGAACGTGAAACTGGAAGTAAGCTTCAGAGGCAGAATTCTTCGCCGTAATTGGAACCCAAAATATCTTGGTGTCATCCTGGACCGTACACTATGCTTCAAACAACACCTTCTTAACTTAGCTCAAAAGTTGTGGACTCGAAACAACATTCTCCGTAAGCTATGCGGAACTACCTAGGGATCTTCAGCAACCACTCTGCAATCTTGAGCTCTGGGCTTGGTGTACTCAAGTGCTACGGATTGTGAACCTGTCAGGATGAACAGTCATCATACAAGGCTTGTTGACACCCAGCTGAATACGGCAATGCGCATAATGGTTCAAATGGCTCTCAGCACTATGGGACTTAACACCTGTGGTCATCAGTCCCCTAGAACGTAGAACTACTGAAACCTAACTAACCTAAGGACATCACACACATCCATGCCCGAGGCAGGATTCGAACCTGCGACCGTAGCGGTCACGCGGTTCCTGACTGTAGCGCCTAGAACCGCACGGCCACACCGGCCGGCAATGCGCATAATATCTGGCGCAATCAGATCTACTCCAGTTTATTGGCTTCCACTGTTAACCGCTATAATGCCTCCTGATCTACACAGATGTACTGCCCCTATGAGAGAATTCCACAAGATCTCCAGGAATTCTAACTTACCCGTGCATAGCGACCTGCCACTTTTAAATCGTAAGAGACTGAAATCACGCCATCCAACTCTGAGCGATGCTGCTGACTTGGTTGCTAATGGTTTCAAACCTCTAAAAGAAAGGCAAGGTCGGTGGGAAGAAGTGACAGATGTGCACCTGCATAACATCTTCTCAGCTGCTGAACTTCGAAGTGGATTCGACATACCACGCAAGACCCGGACTACTCTCAACAGAATCCGTACCGGCCATGGCCGACGCAGGGATGCTCTCATTAAGTGGAAGAAGCTGCCTAATCCAGCCTCAGATTGCGAGGCTTCTGCCGGCCGGTGTGGCCGTGCGGTTCTAGGTGCTTCAGTCTGGAACCGCGTGACCGCTACGGTCGCAGGTTCGAATCGTGCCTCGGGCATGGATGTGTGTGATGTCCTTAGGTTAGTTAGCTTTACGTAGTTCTAAGTCCTAGGGGACTGATGGCCACAGATGTTAAGTCCCATAGTGCTCAGAGCCATTTGAAACACTTTTTGCGGGGCTTCATAACAGACTGTTCATAACATTGCCAGTGAATGCAGATTCGAGCCTTTCACGGTGCCGTAGAGGACTTCCTGCTAGCAACTCCAGATGCAGTGCGCTGGATTGAAGGACTGGATATTCAGTTGTAAAGCCAAACTTAAGTTTCTTGTGGGTAAATATGTACATGTGTATATGTAATTTAATTTTATGATTTCACTGTATTAGCCATACGCCAAATAAGTAATAACCATTGCTGGAAATATCTGTTTATTAGACAGATGAATACCTGCAACCTTGCTGCAGTGAAAGGCACAACACCAGGACACTGTCATTACAAAACAGCAAGCAATAACATTGTGCAAGTTGTTTTGAAGTAGACGTCGACTCAGCCTCCAAAAATCCCAAGTTAAGTGGAATCTAGTTTCCTTCCTTAGATAAATGGAGGTTAAATAGCAGTAAGGTTTCATATGGTAAGAAAGTGACACAGTATCTAATGTGTTACTAACAAAACGCTATATTAAGTAATTCATATATGTTGACAATGCGTTTAAGTTGGGAAAAATCGCCAATACACTTCGACAAGGCTCAAATCTGGGCCACTTTCTCCCTCGTACAGTATGACGAAAATCTTCAGTTTACCGTAAATCAAATAGAATTCGCGTGGTTTAGAAATGAGGTAAATATTATAAGTTATCAATTTAGACGGACAGCGACACAAAAATTATAACTGTATTTCTTTGAAATGTTTGTGTTCAGGATTTTTGCGTACTTTCTCTAGTGCAGTGTGTTTAGCTGTCATCATTAAACTTAAGTACAACAATAAAAAATGTAGCATATAGAGAAAAGTTATTAGCTTAGAAGCTAAAAAATGATTGGTTAGATTTATGAAGTATAATATAAACTAACTTCTAAAACAATACAATTCCATCACATTTCCTCTTCTCTTTCAATGGAATTACCAGACCCAAATGAATAAGTACTTGCAAGTGAATTCGCATTTGCGAATCCGGATGGACGTCAGCTGTTTGTGACAAATGAAACTTTGTGCTGGACCGAGACTCGAACCCGAATTATTGCGAGCGGTTGCCTGAACCACTTCGGCTATCCTAGCATCCCTCCAGGACCGACCCAGACTTCCGCATATCGTAGACTTCACAGCGCTTATGTTCGCTCATTTCATGATTCTGCGGCAGGAAGAGATTAATATTTTATCGTAATTTTAGGCCGTCGGGGCATGGATACGTCATTGATTGTTACTTTCACCCATGTCTGAAAAAAATTGCAATATGAAGATTCAGACACACTGTAAGCACAAACATTGTTTCTTCAAAGTCAGTACCGCCATTACACTGTATTTTATTTGCAGTATTACATTTACACGACCATGATTACGGATTTAAAGTGTCAGTATCAAGTGTTTTAATGTTATACATTGCTTAAGATGGCATACTATCGTAATACGACACAATAATGGCACTTAAAAGTCGTAATCATGATCGTGTAAATATAACACTGCAAATAAAAAAAACCGCTAATGGCGGTACTGGCTTTAAAGAAATATATTATGACTGTGACCCCACATTTTGAAAATATCACAAACATTGTAACTATGAATGGTATAAATCAGTACATCAGAATACTTCGCAAATGTTCTTTTTAACAATGAGTAATTGAATGGGATTTTGGTGTTACTTATCTTTAAGTGGACTACGTAAGACTGTATGGGTACAAATGATTGATTTTTATTTTGGTTGAGAACTCTTGCTTGGAGTTCCGTGTTTAATTTTCGTTATGTGTCGTTGATTTCGGATAAATGTAAGTAATTTCAATTGGCTTTTTAACAATATAATCCACAAGAAATTTCTACAGTTTCCAAGAGCACGTTTTCAGTTACGACTAGGTATCTCCTGAATTGTTTGTTCTAGAAGGTGATGATTTATGTGACTTATAGTAAACATTCTGCTGCATAGGTTGACAACCTTGGTTGCTGTGATATCACATCTTTGTGGTATAATGCATGTTATCATCCAGCTTCTCGCACTTGTCTGTTCTTGCTATCTTCAAAACTCTGTGAATGATGATTTTCCTAAAGTCTGATTGTATATCGCCAGTCTCATACATTCTAATAACCAATGTCAATAGTCATTTTGTTGCCACTTCTCCCAGTTGGATTAGAAATTCTGCTGGAATGTTATCTATCCCTCATGCCACATTTAATCCGAGATCATCCAAAGTTTCAGTGTGTAGTAGCACCCAAACTAATTGAGATATTCACACAATGTTTGGCTTATGGGATAGACAGGCATTCAGAGTTTTCTTTGTATGTATTTCAGGTCCTCGTGAGTGAAATATAATGACGGAAGTTCAGGAAAGGGCTTAGTGTGTGGAACACTTTGTTCGGATAAAAGCTGACACGGTCCTAAATAACTTCCGAATAAAGGTTTAGGAATAAACCAGCCTCGCGGACTTTGATATGTCGGTTTGACGGGAGTTCTATGAAGACAGGAAGCGTTAATGTTGTAGACCTGGTTTTCCCAGATCGCTGGATTGACAGGTGTGGTCAAGTTAGATGCCTGACACTACACATATGGATTTCTTTCTATGAGAATATGTCAAAGACAGACACTATCAAACGTCTCTCAACAACATCAGTCATTTAAAGAGCCCATTATCTTCTGCATTTCCATAGCTGATGCGGATATGTTGACCCAAGTGTGGACAAAATTTGTATGCAGACTGGATGATGTACGGGCCACGTAAGGCGCACATAATGAAATGGATTGAATGGCATAACAACTTTCTGAGATAGTGTGTCATATAAGCCAAACCCGGTGTGAATATCTTAATTATACCATGCCCTTTTGAGGCACCCTGTGAAGTTACACTGGGCAGACGTGCATAATTCCAGTCAAATAAGCGAATAAATAAAGATGTGCATTAACAACAATACTTGTAAGGAAAGTGCGCCTCAACGAACACTTTTTCCTGTAAAAAAGTGCAAAAATTAAAAATACTTTCAGCCGTCGATGTAATCTATTTATGCCACTAGTTACGACATTTCAGTACACCATTTGCAGGCTCCTGTGTAAAGACAACAGTAATAATGACAAACAAACTATGTAATATGAGCGGCGATGTAAAATTAAAGAAATAAATTAAATACAGTGGTAATGTATAGGAAACATTTAACAAAATCCAAACTCTACAGAGTGTAACATCAAAGTCAATGATAAATTAAGGAATAACAGGAGCGTACAATTGATCGGTGTACGAATACGAACTAGGGAACAATATATATAAACTGACACTTCTAACCGGAGTTTAAAATTACAAGTCATTCATAGATGACTACAGGGTCACATGTTGACGAACGTCTGGTATGCAATGCTCGTGTCAAGGCGTGTCAATGCGTCGAAGCAAAACCTTCGCAGCTGTATACTGATGAATACACTGTGGGGGTAAAATGTTTAGTTATACGTCCATATGAGAGTAAAATGTAGTACAATTTATCGTAAATCATCCCCACGTTAACTGCAGGTATCACCAGGTACTATATGCTACTAAAAACTAATCACCGGCGGGGTCAGGGATTTTTTCTGCCTCGTGATGACTGGGTGTTGTGTGCTGTCCTTAGGTTAGTTCTAAGTTCTAGGGGACTGATGACCATAGCTGTTAAGTCCCATAGTGCTCAGAGCCATTTGAACCAAAAACTAATGAAAACAAGAATTTAATGTTACTTCAAAGTAATGTATTAGTCACAGAACTGGTAAGGTGCGATCTATTTAATGTAAGCTACGGTGAAGCTCTATTTACAATTTGTACAGAAACCAGATGGCAGTTATAAGAGTCGAGGGACATGAAAGGGAAGCAGTGGTTGGGAAGGGAGTAAGACAGGGTTGTAGCCTCTCCCCGATGTTGTTCAATCTGTATATTGAGCAAGCAGTAAAGGAAACAAAAGAAAAATTCGGAGTAGGTATTAAAATTCATGGAGAAGAAATAAAAACTTTGAGGTTCGCCGATGACATTGTAATTCTGTCAGAGACAGCAAAGGACTTGGAAGAGCAGTTGAATGGAATGGACAGTGTCTTGAAAGGAGGATATAAGATGAACATCAACAAAAGCAAAACGAGGATAATGGAATGTAGTCGAATTAAGTCGGGTGATGCTGAGGGAATTAGATTAGGAAATGAGACACTTAAAGTAGTAAAGGAGTTTTGCTATTTGGGGAGCAAAATAACTGATGATGGTCGAAGTAGAGAGGATATAAAATGTAGGCTGGCAATGGCAAGGAAAACGTTTCTGAAGAAGAGGAATTTGTTAACATCCAGTATTGATTTAAGTGTCAGGAAGTCATTTCTGAAAGTATTCGTATGGAGTGTAGCCATGTATGGAAGTGAAACATGGACGATAAATAGTTTGGACAAGAAGAGAATAGAAGCTTTCGAAATGTGGTGCTACAGAAGAATGCTGAAGATTAGATGGGTAGATCACATAACTAATGAGGAAGTATTGAATAGGATTGGGGAGAAGAGAAGTTTGTGGCACAACTTGACCAGAAGAAGGGATCGGTTGGTAGGACACGTTCTGAGGCATCAAGGGATCACCAATTTAGTATTGGAGGGCAGCGTGGAGGGTAAAAATCGCAGAGGGAGACCAAGAGATGAATACACTAAGCAGATTCAGAAGGATGTAGGTTGCAGTAGGTACTGGGAGATGAAAAAGCTTGCACAGGATAGAGTAGCATGGAGAGCTGCATCAAACCAGTCTCAGGACTGAAGACCACAACTACAACAACAACAACGGTGAAGCTAACGCAATATCGTTTTATTCCTTCATTTATGATTCATTCACGCTATGTAATTTTCGTTTTCTTATATGTTTACTAAAATTACCACCGTATATAAATGCTTTCTTAACTTTTTATACCAGCCCTGTTACTTTGTAGTTTACACTGTCATCACCGTTGTTGTCTTTGCACAGGGGCCTGCAGATGGAGTAGTAAAACGCCAAAACTGGTCTTATAAGTAAATTAACTTCAAAATATCGACGGCTGAAGGTGTTTTCAAATTTACATTTTAAACAGAACCTCTACGGTCACTCAACCGTCTTGTACACAGTGACTTGAATACTTTTTATATCGATTGGGTGACCTTCCGACTGTACTAGAAATGCAGGTATCTGGTACACGCCCTATTAGCGAGTCAGTCCCAAAATAGAGAAGCATGGACACGGTGCCTGGTTCAGCGTCAATGAGAACACCACCGTATATCGAGAACGACAGCACAGGCGTTTCCCCAAAGATCGAATACCCACATCATCAACTTCTAAATCGTCCCGCCGGATTCTGACTGGCGTACCTCAGTCGTCAGTCATATTTCTCTCCCTTTTAATATTCCATCGCCCATGACAGGCGTCCCGCGCCCGTGCAAATCACTTTCGCCGCAAACAGCGTTATTATTTCAGTGAAGGATGGACCAGGTGAGAGATCTACAGGCGGCTTAAAAAATACGCGGGAGCGCGCCTGATTTGTTACTTTAATTCGACGCGTTCAATTTGCAGCGGGCGCCCGGCGCCTTTGATTTGAGCCCTTCATCAATCACCAATCAGCGGGTAATTATTCAACCACCACGAGCCGCGCGCGGCATTGTGGGGGCGTCGGCCGGCCGTGCCACGCGACCGAAGGCTCCGCCACGCCACCCACCGATAATTAAAAATGTATCTCTGTCCACAGCGAAAATTTTGTGTGTGTGTGTGTTTTTTTTTTTTTTAAACATGAAGTTAATGAAGAGTAGTGGCGAACTCCAATGCGTGCGGCAAAAGTACTCACAGACGCAATCATTAACGAAATGATTGCTCAATATTACCCAATCTGCATATGCCCAAAATGTTTCTATGAAGTAACACGTGCTCAGCTCCTGTTCGGGGGCATGATATTAAAAAAAAAAAAAAAAACTAACAGCTCTGTAATCAGGAAAAGCGAACCCTGTCGCTGTCGACAAAGAGGCACTGCCGTAACTTTCCACTGTAGTTATACACCTCTATGTTCAAAACTGCGTTTTCGCGACATAAGTGGGAAGCATCAACAAAGAAACAGTATATAATACTTACTTATCACGTGAAGGCTGCCTTATAGTTACAGTGTTCATATTACCGGTTTCGTCAGTCTATTGACATCTTCAGATGTGAGTAATGTGGTAATGGTATCGTCATGTTATATGGGGTGTTTCAGGACCTCACCAACAAACATTGAGGCTCTATAGATCGCCCAAAGACTATCATTTTTATTGTTCCTTGTATAATAGCTTTGTTAACAGTCGGTATGATTGTCTGGCTGTCTTTTTCTCAGGAGCGTTTGAAATTACGTCACATATTAGAGCCTATGGTCCCTTGGGAGAGTGACATTTTAAGCTTCTAGTTTAATTTAATCACAAGAGACGACCACTTTTTCAAGTATTTTGATACTCGAAAATTCACTCATCATAACCTATAGGGTACTTCTCGTGGACCAAGAATCATGAAATTTGCCAAGAAGCACATTTTCGCATTACAAGTAAAGGAAAAAAGTCCTAAAATTGCCAATTTGTAACTATGTCACAAGAAAAGAATATCTCTCTATCATGTTTTAACCATCCCTCTGTCTCTTTTAAGACCCCTTTCTCTCTGGAACGGGTTGGCGTATCAAGTTCAGATTTATATCACATAATAAAGTCTATGAGGCCTTGGCTGTGTACAACAATACAACATTCAAGCTTGTAAGCCAGTTGAATCAAATGATTTGGCCATTTATGTTACACATTTTGAAACTCGCAAACTCATTCTTCAAAATCTATAGCGTACTTCCCGTTGACGTGTAATCATGAAATTTACCAAAAAGCAAGGTTTCACAAGACAAGTAAAATAAAAACATCAGAAAACTGTTAAACTCTAATTACGAGTATATCACTTTTGCCATTACAACATATATTGCGTTCATCATCTGTCAGAAGCGTAATAGAAGACCATTACCGCATTCAAAGATAAAATTTAGGTAGTGGTCATGTTTTAGTAAGTAAATAAATATATTTAATTGAATCCCAGAATGAGATTTTCACTCTGCAGTGGAGTGTGCTCTGATATGAAACTTGCTGGCAGATAAAAACTGTGCCCGGACCGAGACTCCAACTTGGGACCTTTGTCGTTAACGGTGTATTCCAGTGATTTCATGACTTTTAATTGCTTTAGTTTATTTTTGGTTTATAACTTGTTTTGTTACTGCAAGTTTTGTCACAAAGTTACACATTTACCTTTGGCTTCATATGGTGGTAATTCGACCGCTTCTCACAGATACGCATTTCACCTTAAATTTTTTGGCCCTTTTGTTAGTCAACAAACACAAACTTAATATACAGACCACAGTGCTGCTGTAGGGTGTTTAGACAGATGTGGTACTGGTTTGTCACCTGCAACTATTGGTACTCGTCGTAGGGGGAGAGGAAGATATGAGTAAAATGTTACAGTTAGCATTATTGTAAAATATGCAATTAATTTTATATTATTTTCATAGCTTTTTTCATAATATCTAAATGTTGCAGGTATTGCAGTGCAAAATAAAGGAGAGCTGAGAGTAGTCGCCTAGAGTTTGGGACTGATGGAATGGTATGGGTAAGCATTCCATATGAAACTGTGGAGGAAGGATGAGTCAGCAAAATGTTATTCAAGACACTCTCTGGACCTACAGGAGGGGGAGGGGGGTGGGAGGAGGGCATGTTCTTAGGGAAGAAACCCCATCTAGTGCACTTAGCGAATTCATAAGTGAAAATATATTGCGCCTGGTGAAAACATGCAGTGAAACAGAAGCACTTGGTGTACTCAGTGATAATTTGTGTAGCTGGAAGCGTCTATAATCATGTAGCCATTTTTAAATCTTGCAATATTTTCGCTTGAATATCAGAGCTACCAGTCAGTAAATGTAAATAAGCAAACATGCTTTGCTTGCCACCTGATATATGGTATATGTTTATAGATAACTACATTGCATGCTGCAACCCATTTGAATTCCTAACTGTGGATGAACAGTTATATCCGACAAAATGCTGGTGTCCTTTTATTCATCATTTGAGTGCCATACCTGGTTAGTACGGCATAAGTATTGGCTGCTCAAAGACGCTGAAGTTAGATATTTCTTATACCTTGTAGTTTTCCTAATTTGGGAAGAAATGAACGACATCTGCTGGTAGTAGCCCAGGAGAAAACATTATGCCTCCTTCCATGGAACTTCTCTTATGTTACAGGGTAAAAGCATGATTAGTTAATAATAATTCTATGACAATAACGTTTTATTTAAGAAACAAACACTGAAAATGTAATCAATGTATGAATCTCTAACACAATGCCGTGTATGGTGCAACATAAAAATAAAATTTAGCATCTTATAAATAAAAATCTATTAGTATAACTGTTATACACAGCAAAAGTATCAGAAGCAACGTTACAGACTATAAATACCAAATACCATCACATTTTGTTAAGAAATCTTAAAATCAAGTAAAAACCTTAGTGATCAATTGAAGTACATTGGGCGTTCTAAGGAACTGGGAAGTTGAGAATACAAGTGTTACGCATGATAGCTCAACAAACTTGAGTAAATGACAGCCAAAGTTACGTGGATATTTATAATAATGTGAATTACTACCAAATATCAAATATTTAAAGCTTATGGTAAGTCAGTCTGTGTATAGGTGTGGTTATAGATTGTAGTGCACATGCATTACTGTTTACAATTGATTAAAAATACTTATCTACCCTGCTTTTGTAGTACAGGTATTAGTGTAAAAAAATTTCATATAGTGTGCCACGATTTGAAGATTTATTTTGGTACATCACACATGATATAGCATGTACAATACATATTCATTATAAAAGAAAGATATGTAACTAATGAAACCGGAATTAATATTACAAGCTGAAAAACAATAGGTAAATAGCATACAAAATTAATACATCAAAAAGCAAATACAATGGTGGATTCCTACATATAGCTCTATAATGCAAACATTCATCCACTTTATATTTTTTTTCTTTTTGCCTTTAAATTTTATCGCAATATAACTGTGATATGCAAAAATTATTTGTAAAGTGTGATTTATGTGATGTTAGAGTGCTTTACGAATGTATATTTGTAATTTATGTAAAGGAAAACATAAAATGTATAATTTACTAAACTACATTTCTTCATGGATTAGTGAAATGAAAACATTTGTGTGTGTAATTTTATATATTTGTGCAAATTGTCATTTGCATAAAACAGTACACGCTTAGGAACAATGTGTAGAACACGTATTACATAAAAGAAGAGTGTTCTTGTACTATACGAAAGTTACTGTGTGAAGCGTAAATGAGCCCATACTTCCAGAAACTTGTATGTCGTACTGTGAGCAGTGTAGCCACAATTACTGTTCACCACACACAACTCCTACAACTAACAGTTCACGAGCAGTATAATTAGAATTGTTCAAGTGTGATCTATTAATTCAAAGTTAACTTGTTTTGAATAATTATTGTGTTGAAACATGAAATTTCGTTCACCCTGTTATTTATTCCTGATCATTCACCTATATAGAGCCCTTTCCTGGTGTTTGATTATTCCAATTATACCCATACAAAAACATTGGAAGTGCTTTATTCAGTGCTTACAAGCATTGATTTTCTTCATTGAAATGTAATGTCTGAAAATAATTGTTTTGAATTAATTTTTAAAGTGAATGTGAATAAGTAAGTTTTGAGTAAAGTAGAGATAAATTGTTTCCATTGTAATTGAAATTCAGTAAAGTACAAAGAATTATGAAAAGAAAATTGCTTATGTGGCTCAGTAACACTGCAATAGGGATGCACAAAAACACTGACTGCCAGTAAAGAGTGAACACACCCTCCCAACCGTTGCCTTTTGACATATCATTTATTACGAGAAATATATAAATAAAGTGTCTTAATAAATTTCAATGTGTGCATTATAATATTAGATTACTTAAGTATTTGACTACTTGGTTATACAAGTTTTTTAGCACGAAGTAATGATTAAAAATAGGTGGCCTTTCTAGATCAAAACTAAATGTTTATAGACACAAGGACCTTTTAGCCACAACACCCATATTTTGGGTGTTGTGGCTAAAAGGTTCTTGTGTCTTTTTCAGAACTATGTCCTCAAAATTATATTTATGTTCGAAGTAGTACTAGGGAACAGCAGGAAAGTAGGGAAATTTACTTCTTCTGTTTTTCTGAAACTTGACCAACTCTTTGCATAGATAAGCTGGTGACAGTAAATCCTTTAGACAAACCACTTAATGAATTTGGTCCAGAAAGGTCTAAGATTCAGTATTATTTCATTTTTACTGCGTTTCTTTCTAACACCTGGAAAACTCTTAGGAAATGGAACTAACAATCTGATTTCCATATCCATTAATCATACATCACAGTCAGGTCCTGTGAAAGGGGTAACATTGTACTATATGCACAATTCCCCGTATAATAGCGTTATACGTGGTTCCACTTGACAAGACATTCGTTAACTTGTCACAAAGTGAAATTTTTTTCACAGGTGTAACATTATCGGAATAGTACTTAAATAATAATAACCGATAGTGTTATATGTGGCTTTTCCATCAGCAGGAATATTTGTTCTGTTGAAGTATAGTGTTATAAACACACGAGAGATTATCCATAGTCAGGTTCTATACTCTCCTCACAGTCACAATTTATTGAATCATATTGAATTCTTACTGCGGCATCTCTCGAAGAATCTGCTTCCTTGGTAATACACTTGAGGATGTATCAGCCTACCTCGCCCTTCTTCGCATGGCCACTCGTCGCAGTTCCACTGCCGACTGCTCATAGTTAGTTCGCTATCGAGTTGTTGTTGTTCGTTTCGTTCGCTTCGTACACCCATTCTAGATCTGTTCCAAACCTTTTTTGAACTCTGAACTGCTGATTCTTTTCGTATTCTATTCAGCGTCTACGACCGGCAATTAAAATGTATTTTATAATTACGTAAACTACATAAAAAGTACGTGGTATGTAATACATACATCTTTTCAGGTAACAAAACGGCGTATCAGCTTACTTCACTACTTCGATAATCAGCAGAAGAAATACTTGTAAAAAGGCTAGATCTTTTGTTATTACACATCCAAAGGACGTCGGCACGGCAAAAACGAGTGGCCATTTTCTGTCATTTTTTGATCCAAGGTAAAAGGGCATGTTCATTTTTATGGAAGGCAGACCGACTTACAACCGAATGAAGCCCGCGCTTCGTAATTGAGTGCGTGGTGTCACATTTTGTAAAGAGAATATGATAACTCCTAAAGTATTATTTCAGTGGAATAGTGTGGTGCACGAAAAATCGGCCCCGAGTACTAGACTGCTCATTTTCGCTTACCAATCGTCATCTATTGGTTGGTTGGTTTGGGGGATTAAAGGGACCAGCGCCATCTTTTGTTTCGAAGTTGTTTGCATTAGCTTATTTTTTATATCTTCAATGCCCAATTATTACACGTTTATCTATTCAGCACGTAACGGTCAACAAATAGTGTGTAACTGGCGAACAGTCTGTACTCGAGGCCGGTTTTTCGTGCGCCACCTTATTTTATTTCACTGCGATCAGCCAGATAACGCTACAGTTGGCTAAATGAGATGTTTTGCAGAATCATGAAAATTACAAGTGTTTGAGAATTCTGTTATAAATAAAACTCTGTACTCCAGAGAGGAGGCAAGTCCCCATCTTGGCGCCTTCCATCTTCAGTCACTAATTTTCAGTTTTTCATAAGAACCATATTCCAAGCACAATGAACGGTGAACTAGTAAAAATGAACTGTTCCCAAAAAAGAGCGATCACCCGTGAACTAGTTCCCAAAGATGAACGACTTTTGCCATCACTAGTTTGTTTCTTGTCCTGGGGAAGACGGGCTTAAATCAGTTGAAACCAAGGTAAAGGACAATTTCAAACCGCCATTTATTGCAACTGGTTCGCTGTCTAAATTAACTGATACTCCTGAACCGCAGTTGATGTGCAACCGTGTTCAAAACATTGTTAAAAATATTGGAATTGTCCCGTAAGCTCGTTATCTACAACAAAACTGTTATTCTCAGTAATGACAACAATAATTGCTGTAAACCGTAACCAGTAACTTCTTTGTAACTGTCAAACTATGCTCTACGTGCCCTAGCAGCGTCGTTTTTCGCGCACCCTATGTTATTCCTGACGCAGCTGCCAATTATCGGGAAGCCAACACCAGGATGACGGAACTAGATACACACTAGAGCAGGAGTTCGGTCATTAGGTCGAACTGTTTACCCTGTAGGTCCCACCGCATCCACTATATGATACAAACAAACACAAAGACAGCGCTGCGTCTCGAGCAACTCATTAGCTTCGGGGGAACCGTTCTCCAGACTATAGAGTTTCGGAGTTCCGCGGACAGCGTGTAACAACAAAGCTTTGGTCCTCAGTTTCGTGTCACAGGTAAACTGTAACCGCAAATAGCTTTTTACCTTTCCCAAAGACTGCGACAACGAAAACGAAAGAACGTCGCGGATGGTAGTAGAGTGTAACTGAGTTAAGGCAAATTAACAAAAACATTAATTATCTAATCAGCAAATGAAAAGAGACAAGAAGAGAATTGAGAAGGCTTAACATTACTAGGTCTATAAAAAATTTGAGGTTCGCTGATGACACTGTAATTCTGTCAGAGGCAGTGAAGGACCTGGAAGAGCAGCTGAACGGAATGGACACGGTCTTGAAAGGAGGGTATAAGATGAACATCAACAAAAGCAAAACGAGAATAAAGGAATGTAGTAGAATTAAATCGGGTGATACTGCGGGAATTAGATTAGGAATTGAGACCCTTAAAGTAGTAAATGAGTATTGCTATTTGGGGAGCAAAATAACTGATGAAGGTCGAAGTAGAGAGGATATAAAATGTAGTCTGGTAATGGCAAGGAAAGTATTTCTGAAGAAGAGAAATTTGTTAACATCGAGTATAGATTTAAGTGTCAGAAAGTCGTTTCTGAAAGTATTTGTATGGAGTGTAGCCATGTATGGAAGTGACACATGGACGATAAATAGTTTAGACAGGAAGAGAATAGAAGCTTTCGAAATATGGTGCTACAAAATAATGCTGAAGATTAGATGGGTAGATCACATAACTGATGAGGAGGTATTGAACTGAATTGGGGAGAACAGAAATCTGTGGCACAACGTGACTAGAGGAAGGGATCGGTTGGTAGGGCATATTCTGAGGCATCAAGCGATCACCGATTTAGTATTGGAGGGCAGCGTGGAGGGTAAATATCGAAGAGGGAGACCAAGAGATGAATATACTTAACAGATTCAGAAGGGCGTAGGTTACAGTAGGTACTGGGAGGTTGAAGAAGCTTGCACAGGATAGAGTACCATGGAGAGTTCCATCAAACCAGTCTCTTGAATGAAGACCACAACAACGACAACTTTACAGAAGAAATTTTATGCTACATATCAGTATCGCAAAATTACCTAGCCAACAACAAAACCACAACCCAGGAGAGTAATGTCAAATGAACAGAGGCAGGCCATCAGCCCATGCATGTAGAAGCTCTGAGAAAAATAGACGAAAAAGAAAAAATAATGTACCGTACTCCTTGGTCAACAAGGGTCAACAACTGGCCAAATTCTGTAATTAAACAAAAATAAGGGGCAGTCAACTGAAAATGGAACATATGAAAAACAGTAAATATATTATTCATTTTATCGAATCTAAGAGTCATAAATGTTTCATAACTGTTAATGCATTTATCCCACTGCGAGACAAGGCCAATGTCTCCATAGAAAAATGTTTGCCGTTGATTACGGAACCGTGATTGCGCCGCGGAGTGCACCATTAGTCCGAAGCAGATCAACTGCCACGAAAGTCCTATTATTATTTTTATTATTATTTATTATTTTGAGCATTCCCTCGTTACAGAGGCTTATCTCCAACATAATAATTTACTCGGAGACTACAATACAAACAATAAACTTTCTTAAACTATATTTTCAATATATCCTCCAGGTGTTTCGATCTTGTGTGTCCTCTTCTTCTGCGCCCATTCTCTTCATTGTGTGCTGTACGTTTTGGAGCCAGGTGGTCATAGGTAGTCTGCTCCACTCTGGTTCCCACTCCAGTATCAATTTTGGTATTCTGGTTTTCTCCATTCGTCGTACATGCCCGTACCACTGTAATTTCTTCCTATCCATTACGTCACATATTCTTTCTTTTATTTCAATTCTCCTTAGTATTTCAGTGTTCCTTATCTTTTCTTTCCTGGAGATTCTTGCCGATCTTCTCCAGAAGTCCATCTCTAGTGCTTGTAATTTTTTAATGTGCTTCATGTTAATTGTCCAGGTCTCCGTTCCATACATCACCACACTCTCTAATATGGATTTGTACATAAATTTTTTAGTTCTGCTCATTACGTTCCTGCTCCATAAGACTGAGTTAAGCATCGCAATGACCCTTCGTCGGGAACCAGGCAATATCCGTCTGGAGTGTCTGATTTATGGTGGTGACAAAATTGTGAAACTGATAACACAACTCTCGAACAAAATGATACATGGAGATACAATACCCAATGAGATGAAGCTAGGTTACATTAATACAATATTTAAGAAAAGGATCGCAAAATTTGTTCAAATTATCGAGGAATTTGTGTTACAAGCATATTAATGAGAATTTTTTCGAAGGTAATTAAAAACAAACTGGAAAAAAAAATTTAGAACCCAAGAAGGACTATGTGGATTCACGGCTGGGAGATCATGTGTAGACCATATTTTCACATTACGACAGATTTTGGAGAAACATAGGGAAAAATCAAAAAATAAACGATTAATTGTCATAGATCTAGAAAAAGCGTATGATACTGTTCCAAGAAAATTACTTTGGAGTGCACTACATGAGGCAAACACAAACCCTTCCTTGATTAAAATAATACAACAGTTGTATAAAGATAAGATTTGCCAAGTGAAAGTTGGTAATAAACTTTCACAGAAATTTAGAACAGGCAAAGGCCTTTTACAGGGCTGACCCATGTCACCATCATTATTTAATATCTATATAGATATTAGCATTAGAACAAGGTCTTGTAAATGTAATAGTATGGGATTAGAAATAAGATACGGAATTTACACACGTAATTTATTGTTTGCTGATGATCAAGTAGTCGTAGCACAAGATGTGGAGGATGCTAACCATATGTGCAATCAAATAGCAGCAGCATACAAAACTTGGTGTTTGAAGACTAATAACCAAAAAAACATAATTCTTGACTAATGATTAAAATGAGTTATACATCGAAGGAAAGAAAATTAAAAAGATAAACACTTTCTGTTATTTGGGATCCATTTTAGAAATCGAGGGGAAATCAGAGTCAGAAATCAATAAAAGAAGGTCCTTCTTCAGGACTTAATACGAGTGTATTAGAAATCTCATAGTGAGAGATCGGGACCATATGGAAGATGTGTAAGGGCTTGTCGCGACACTTCTGCAGCGTAATGGAAACACCCTCGGCAATATGTGGGCCCACCGTGTAGTCACAAAATGTAATAAATGCGTTCACAGTTACGGCTATTACATTTGAAATAGTAAACAGTCTACTTACTACTCCATAAAAACACGGGAGAACTGCCGGATATCAGTAACGTCCTGCCACGATATTTCGGCGCAGAGTCTTCTGGCCATCTTCAGGTGAGTGCCACTGTGGTAGTACTGGCGAGTACGCGCTCAGCTCCGCTATTTAAAGCCGTACCGATGTGACATTGCACATGCGCTGCTCAGCGTGCGCGTTCATAAGGGCTCCGTGCGCTGCGCCTCGTGCCCTCCACTGTGAAAGCCTGGCGTATCGGTGTCAGGTCGATTTCCATCTTTCTGCAGATAACTACGTCGACTACGAAGTTTCTCTATAACAGGATTCCAGAATTTCATCACTGGTGGGATCCGTTAAAGACGACCTGGGCCTTCGTAAAACAGGTGTTTACAAAATTCCGTGTGAATGCGGCAAATCATACATAGGGCAAACAACACGAACTGTGCAGGAACGCATTGTGGAACACCAACGGCATACTTGCCTTCTCCAACCCACCAAGTCCGCAATCGCCGAACATTGTATTTCCACAGACCATTCCATGAATTACAACGATACAAAAATTTTGGCCCATACATCAAACTTTTGGAGCTCGATTATCAATGAAGCTGTGGAAATAAGATTGTCTGACAACGAGACTCTCATCAATCGAGATAACGGTTATCAGCTAAACTCTGCTGGGAATCCTGTTATAGAGAAACTTCGTAGTCGACGTAGTTATCTGCATAAAGATGGAAATCGACCTGATACCGATTCGCCGGGTTTTCACAGTGGAGGGCGCGAGGCGCAGCGCACGGAGCCGTTATGAACGCGCACGCTGAGCAGCGCATGCGCAATGTCACCTCAGTACGGCTTTAAGTAGCGGAGCTCAGCGCGTACTCGCCCATCTGCGGCGGTAATCCGGCAGGATACCGCCCTTCGATTGTGCCTTTCCGATTCTAATCGAAGCGATAGGTCAACTGCAGGTGCCAGCCACCCTGAAGCGGTCCAGCCAGCGGCCAGCAGCGTCCAGCGGTCCCAGCCAGTAGCCAGCAGCGGTTACAGCCGGCAGCCAGCAGCCAGCAGCGGTTCCAGCCAGCAGCGGTCCCGGCCAGCCTCCAGCCTCCAGCACCAGCAGCAGCGGCGTCCCCGCCGGCTAGCCAGCCAGGTCGACCCCCCCCCCCCTCCCCCGCCAGCAGCAGCAGAGTGGGGCTTCGGCCCCAGTGTCCTTCGTCGTTCTCCGTCCGTTTTACTCTGTGTTTCTCGTCGCCTAGCCCGTCCCTCGTTTGCTTCTTTGTCCTGTCCTGTGTTTTTCCCCTTATCACCATGTCAACCCCCACCACAACCACTACAGCCACCACCACTGCCGTCGTATACACATCTCCCTCTTCCACCACCACTATCACGTGGTGTGCCCAATATCCCCCCCCCCCCCTCAGTCCATCCCCCCATTCCTCACTCTCTCATCTTCATCACTTTTTGTTGCCCCATCCCCAGCTCCTCCCTGCCTCGCCTCCTCTGATCCCGTCCCTCCACTCCCTCCCACTGGTCCTACCGTTTCCGCAGCCTCCGCTAGGGTTGTGGCCATGGCCCATGCTCAACCTTCCCCTTCGTCCTCTTCATCGTCTTCCTCATCGCCGTCGCTATCGCCTTCGCCCTCACCATCTCCGGCGCTGACTCCAGCAGCAGGACCTGCCCCTCCACGCCACCTTCCAGTTGCTCCCACCCCCCACACCTCCTCTGCCGCCGTCAAAAATCCCAGTACCACCCCTGCCACCACTGCATCTAAAAAGGCTCCGCCTCGTCCCCCTTCCTCTATCCAGGATGCCATGGATGTCTCGCCGCCTGTCCCTGCCCCCTCCTCCTCCTCCTCCTCCCCCTCCACGTCCTCCTACGATACCTCCTCTCCCGTCCTGATCCCTCCCTTCTTGAAGCCCGGAACCTCACCCTCTTCCTTCGCCAGCATTTTCCCAGTGCCCCCATCTCCCCCCTCACTCCTCGCCATGATTCAGTCCTTATCTCCTCCACCAGCCCTAGCCTTCACACAGATCTCCTTTCCCGCATCCCTGTCACCCGCTTTGGCCCTAATGCCTCCCTCACCCCTGCCCCTTCCCCGCCTCCCTCCCGCGAACCCCAACCCCAGCATCGCATGCCAACCCTCACCACCATGACCACTCGGTTTAGTCCGACGATCACGGAGGAGGAGGTGTTGGTGGAGCTCAAGGCGCAGCCCCATCTGGAGGTGCGTGCGGTTCGCTGCATCCACAATCAGCTGGCCCCACCCAACTTATGCGGGTCTTTTCCGAACGCACCCCGTCCAGAGACTGAAGGAGGTTGTCCTTCTCTTTCAACAATGCTACCAAGTTGACCCTTCCTGTTCCCCTCCTCAGTCCTTCCGCTGCCAGAGGTGCTTGCGGTAAAATGCACACCCGACATCTGAGTGCCACGAGCCCCCCACCTGCCCACACTGTAGGCAAGCCCACCTCTTATGGCAGTGCCCCAATCTCCAATCCCCCTCCTCCTGCAATACCTGTAACCTCCCTCATCCTACTTCCTCCCAGAAATGTAAGGACCGACCCCCTCCCACCACTCCTGAACCAACCGTTCCTGTCCGCCCCCTGGACGCCCCCACCCCTCCCGCCAATTCCCTTCACCCACCCCCTACCACTGAGGACATCATCAGATTCCTCACCATCGTCCTTCAGAATGTTCACCCTTTCCAGCGCCCCCATACCCTCCAACAGATATCCCTCGCCACCTGTTCTGTTTTCCACCTAAAAATGTATGCCACCTACTCCAACAACCAGGCCCATTTCACCTTCTCCCGTCTTGACACCCACGTCTAAATCCCTGTCATGGCGCGATAAATCTGTATCCTTTCCAACAACATCTGCTCCCTTCCCACCAACAAGAACCTCTTCCTGCACACCCTTGCCACCCACCGCGTGGATGCCTTCCTTCTCAATGAAACCTTCCTCCAACCCCACCACACTGTCCACACTTCGCCCTACCTCCTTCACCGCTCCGATAATCCCCTACCGATTTCGTGTGGCGGAGTTGCCATTGGTCACCACCGCCAGATCCCAGTTCACCTCCAACCTCTCCTTCCTGACCCCACCGAACTCCTGATCCTTAGTCTCTTCTTCCCCGGCCTTACCGTCACCTGCTCCACCATCTATGTCCGACCTAATGCCCCTATTCCTTTCGGCTTCTTCTCCCACACTGACCGTACCTTCTCCTCCTACGTGATCGCCGCTGACCTCACCATCCATAGTCGTTCCGCCGCCCAGTTACGGCGGTGGCATCGGTTCCTCTCCTCCCTTCAATGCGACCTCATTCCCAATCCCCTGCACACCCTTCCCGAATCCAACTCCACTCCCGATGTTATCCTTTCCTCCCCTAACCTCCTTGGCCTCATAACGGTGGATGTCCTGGAGCCTATTGGTAGCGACCATCTCCCTGTCCTCGTCACTGTTTCAGACAGTCGTCGCCCCTGCCCCGACAGTCGTAATGACCCTCCCCTGAAGTACGTCCATGACTATTCCCGTGCCAACTGCAATGCCTACCGGGATACCCTCTCCACCCAGGTCGATAGCGACCCCTTCACCTACCACCACCCTGACGATGTTACCCATGCCACCTCCTTTCTCCAGGAGACCTTGTCTGACGACGTGGAGGCCCATGTCCTTACTGTCGCCATCCCCCCTACCATCCTACCTTACCCCACAGGCCGTCCTCCTCCTCCATGAAGCCCGCCATATCTACCATGCCTTCCTCCACACGCGTGACCCGGACACACTACAACGCCACCGGCAACTCCAGCAACACATTCGAAATTTGCTCGCAGCTAAGAAACGCCAGGACTGGCGACAGACATGCACCCGTATAAATGCTACCCTCCCTATTAACTAGTCCAAGTTCTGGTTAGCCTTCCATCGCCTTATTGGAACTAAACCCTCCCCCTACTATCCTCTTCTCCATGATGATCACCACTTCCCTGACACCCTCAGTACAGCCAATCACTTTGCCTTCTACCTCTCCGATATCTTTTCCATCCTCGATGATCCCCAGTTCAATTACTCCCTCTTCCTGGATGTCCGCGATCGAACTGACACCTCTGTCCCTTCCCTCGCACCCGGCTTCCAGTACTTGGACAATATTGCACACACGGAATTCAATGTCCCTATCACTACACAGGATCTCATTGCTACACTCCGCACAAAACGCAGCACTGCTCCTGGTCATGATCGTGTCACCTACCACCACCTTCGTGAAGCTCCTATATCTTTCCTCTACACCCTGGCCAGGCTCTACAATGTAGTCCTGTCCACCGATTACTACCCCGACCTGTGGAAAACCTCCTGTATCCTGATAATCCTTAAACCTGGTAAACCCCTGTCTGCCGTCTCCTCCTACCATCCCATCAGCCTTACCTCGGTCTTCAGCAAGGTCCTGGAATCCATCCTCACCTGACACATCCACCAACACCTCCGCCAGCAACTCCTCCTTCCCGTTACCCAGTGTGGCTTTTGGCCGTCCTTCTCTTCCAATGACGTCCTCCTTCACCTCACTCGTCTCCTTTCCGAGCAGCTTAATTCCCGTCGCTCCGCAACCTTCCTCTCCCTGGTCCTCAAACGTGCCTATGACTGTGTCTGGCATTCTGGTCTCCTCTTCAAGCTGCAAACCTATGCCCTTCCCATTAGCTACATCTGTCTGATCGGCTCCTTTCTCTCCCACCGTCCTTCCTACGTCACCATCCATAACACGGATTCCTACACCTTTTTTTCCCTCCACCGGTGTGCCCCAAGGCTCTGTCGTCTCCCCCCTTCTGTACCTTTTGTACACGGCGGACATGCCGCCGCCGTCACCCCCCGTCCACCGTCTCCAGTTTGCAAATGATACCGCCTTCCTTGCCCTTGCCCCACCCTGCAGCACTCCCAACACCTTCTCCAATCCCATCTTGATGAGTTCACCGCTTGGTGCAACCAGTGGTTGCTCGAGGTTAATCCCTCCAAAACCCAGGTGATCATTGTAGGCAAAACCTCCCCTTCCTTCCGACTCCTCGATTTCTATCTAACCATCTATGGCCGTCATATCGCCCTCACCCCCACCCTTAAGTACCTTGGCGTCATCCTCGACCGTCGTCTCTCCTGGGCCCCCCATCTCCGGACAATCCAAGCCGAGGCACACTCCCGACTCCGTCTCCTCAAGCACCTTTCCGGCCGTACATGGGTTCTGGACCCGTCCGCCATCCTCCACACCTATAAATCCCACATCCGCCCTATCCTTTGTTACGCCCATCTGGCCTGGATCTCCGCCCCCCCACCTTTTATAAATCCCTTCATATCCTTCAATGCCATCCTCACAGCCTCACCTATCGCATCTGTCTCCCCTCCCCCACACGGATCCTGTATGAACTCATTCCGTTCCCCCACCTCCTCCTTTTCCTTGAATAGATATGGATCCTGTACACCTCCCGTAAACTCGATCCTCCTCACCCGCTTGTCTCACCCATCCTCACCCACACCCGCCTGCTGCCGCACCTGTATTCCCACGTCCCACCCGGTCTCCATATCTCCACGCTCCTTACCCTCTCCCCAGGTGGCTTCCGCCAGGTCCCCCTCCCTGATGATGTCCTCCTCCCCTCCATCTACCCCTCCTATCAACTTTGATCCTCCCCTCCCACATCCTGTGTCTTTGGGCACCCTCCCTCCCTTCTCTATTTCACCCCTTCCTCTACCCCTCTCCCCCCCGGGGTTTCCCTCCCCCTTCCTCCCTCTCCCCTATCTCCCCTGCCCGTGGCATCTCTGCTCCCCTCGCTCTCTCTCCCCCCCCCTCCTCCTCTCTTGGCAGGTCCCCGGACTCGTACACGCTTAGTGAACATTTGCGCGCCGGAGATCAACGCCGCGTGTTTCTGTGTGTGCTGTCGTTTGTGCTAAAGTGGTTCAGTGTTATTCGTTTTGTGCACCTACGTTCGCGTGTGACAATTTTCGTCTATTTATGTGTCCAAGTGTCTGAACAAATTTTATCTTGAACTCTACGACCGTGAACGGCTCCATGTATTTTAAAAAGTGTTTGTCTCCGTTTATATGTCCAC
This sequence comes from Schistocerca piceifrons, assembly GCF_021461385.2. Classification (NCBI taxonomy): domain Eukaryota; kingdom Metazoa; phylum Arthropoda; class Insecta; order Orthoptera; family Acrididae; genus Schistocerca; species Schistocerca piceifrons. The sequence continues at coordinate 1,185,290,492 of NC_060138.1, read as the reverse complement.
CATGTTTTTCTCTAATTGTCATCATTTGCCTCTTTTGTGTTTCTCTATGGCCAAAGAGCGGCGTAGTATGCTGCTGCTGGCCTGCCTGTAAACAGGTTTAAAAATAACAATAAAGGAAAAAACAGCGTACTCGTCAGTACTACTACAGTGGCACTTACCTGAAGATGGCCAGAAGACTCTGCGCCGAAATATCGTGGCAGGACGTTACTGATATCCGGCAGTTCTCCCGTGTTTTTATGGAACAATCAGTACGCCGGGAAAGCTTTAAACATCACAGTCTGCTTACTCTCTCTCGTTTTAATTTAGAATGACGTGACAAAATTCATGCACACTAAGGAGACAAAAGCCGTGGGATACCTACTAACAATGTGTCGGACCTACATTCGCCCGGCGTAGTGCAACAGTTTTTGACATCACAATAGGTGTCGTTATATGATTAAGAAAATGAGTGATGCAACTATTTAATCTCAGCCCCAACAAACGCATGCCTGTTGAAGCAATATGGGTCTACACATTTCGTTTCTTTTTTTGATTTGTTTAATTCTTATGTGCACGTCTTGTGTTCTTATTTCCATTTTTCACCCTTCCTGAAAGTGTGTGGTCAAGTGTGAATGATTTGAATGCAGTAGGAGACGAACCAGAGAAGTGGTGGGTTTCTTAATCTTCTACTAAGCTAAACGGTGCCAGTGGAAGGCAGAGAGCAGGAACAAGAGGGCTTGGGCAAATATGAGTAAAGCAGAACGTTTTCCTAGCAGAGGTTGGTCATCGGCCTCCCCAACCACCTCGGGCGGTTCGGTGAGAGCTCCGCGCGACGGTTACAGGTTGAGTTGTTCTGAAGACGATCCCTCAGAATACCCAACGTCTGTGGCGAACAAGAGACAAAAGGTATTTGAATCTGTTAATAATAATTTGTTAATCTCAACAATTTCATCTCCTAGCCATTTTTTTAATTACCATTTACGTTCTGGCTACAATTTTTGGTTCACTTAATCAGCGTCATAATAGTGTGATTTCCGTTAGGCGCGACCACGCGGTCTATCGACTCAAAGCGCAGCCCAAGCCTTAAAAGTTACTGTCTGCCATTTTATTTTATTTCTGCGGGACATTTTAAATTATCAATAAAACTGTACCGAGTGTATATTCGGCAAGATGATCGAACTGACTGCAAGCGCTTCACGCTAAGATATGCAACCACCAAAACCCTGCTCGATGCCATCCACGAGGTGCATACAATTCTTCCCACTTATAAATGGTGTAAACATTTTGTTTGCCGTGTGAATTAGTGCATGTGAATGTCTGTGTTAGAAACTTGAGCAGAGACCACGTGCTCCCCAGATTTTCCCACCCCACAGGGCTCTACGGATTAAGGCCAACGTGGTTTGTTATTCTCGTATGAAAAAGCCATTGGATCGTATATAAATGTACCAGGAATATTCTGTCCATCTATTAAATACAAACAGATTACTGTTAACATGCGAAATATTAGTCAAAAATAAATATTTTATTATTTGAAGCTATTTCCGTGATCGTTAACTTATTTTCAATACATCTGAAAATAGTGTCGCATTTGTAGTATTGATGATTACGCCCCTAAAATCCAAAGTGCTTGGCTCCAATTTAGCTAACGGTACGTAGCTTTCTCTGACTGCCCCATAGAATACCATTGCGGAATTCGTTGCGACCTTAATAAATTCACTCAGTAAAGGAATTGGGCCTAAAAATTAGATGGGCCTAAATCTATTTCAAATAACGGGCAAAACTATTCACAGAAGGTTACGTTGCCAAAGAAAAATAAGAGCGAATGTGGACAGGATATGCCATCACAGCAGGCTGGAACAAAAGATATAATAATAATCAAAAGAAGCTCCTGCTAGTGAAAGTAAGTAACCCTCCATAGGCTGCCACTCAATGAATAGTAAGAAACAAGTGGTGAGCTACAAGTTTGACGTGTCATGGATTCAACATGTTGTTGGAAATTCCCCTGAAGAAATACTGACGCCTGCTGCCTATATAGCCGTCTATAAATGAGGAGTTATTGCTTGTGCAGAATTTTGTGCACGAACTGATCTCTCGATTATGTTAACTGGGATTCATGTCGGGTTATTAGGGTGTTCCAATCACTTGCCCAAAATATCCAGAATGTTCTTGAAACCAATTACGATCAGTTCTGCCCCGGTGACATGGCGCGTTGTCATCCATAGAAATTCCACCGGTGTTTGGGAGCACGAAGTCAATGATTGGCAGCAAATGGCCTCCAAGCAGTCGAACATAACAATTTTTATACAATGAACTATTGAGCTGTGGCAACGGCCTTGCCGCAGTGGTTACACCGGTTCCCGTGAGACCACCGAAGTCCACCACTGTCTGGCGTGGTCGGCACTTGGATGGGTGACCATCCGGCCGCCATGCGCTGTTGCCATTTTTCGGGGTGCACTCAGCCTAGTGATGCCAATTGAGGAGCTACTCAACCGAATAGTAGCGGCTTTGGTCAAGAATACCATCATAACGACCGGGAGAGCGGTGTGCTGAACCTGCGCCCCTCTTATCAGCATTCTTCTCTGAGGATGACACGGCGGTCGGATAGTCCTGGTAAGCCACTCGTGGCCTGACGATGGAGTGAACGATTCAGCTGGACCAGAGGACCCAGTCCATCCCATGTAAACATAGTCCACGCCATTATGGAGCCACCGCCAGCTTGCACAGTGCCATGTGGTCAACTTGCGTCTATGGCTTCGTAGGGTCGGCACCACACTCGAACCATACCATCATATCTTACCAGCTGAAATCGGGAGTAGACCACGGTTTTCTAGGAGACTAGGGTCCAACCAATGCAGTCATGAGGTCAGGAGAAGCGCAGCAGGCGATGTCATGCTGTTAGCAGTGTTGCTTATCTGTTATCACTGACCATTCTACGCTGTCGCCGCTGCTTCCCTCTCGTGTTCTCCGTGGTGAGAGGTAATGTCTGAAGTCTGGTAGTCTCTTCACACTCTTGACACTGTGTATCTCGGAAATGAATTCCTTAGCGATTCCGGATACGAAACGTCTTGTGCGTCTAGCTCCAACTACGAGGAGCGTTTGAAAAGTCTGTGCTAAGTCCGAGAAATGGCACCACCTGCACATATCGAGGTCATGTTTAGTTAGTAGCATCTTTGGAAAGAACGCACACCAATTTACAGCCATATTGGTCTATTTATTTGTGTTTAGCATTCGTGTGAATCAACAAAAAAAAAATGGTTCAAATGTCTCTGAGCACTATGGGACTTAACTTCTGTGGTCATCAGTCCCCTAAAATTTAGAACTACTTAAACCTAACTAACCTAAGGACATCACACACATCCATGCCCGAGGCAGGATTCGAACCTGCGACCATAGCAGTCCCGCGGTTCCGGACTGCGCGCCTAGAACCACTAGACCACCGCGGCCGACTGTGAATCAACAAACTCGAGTGATTATCAAAAAATGGACGAAAAAGAATTTCGTGTGGTGATTAAACATTACTTCATGAAAGGCAAAACGCCTCAGGAGTCTAGAGAGAAGATTGATAAACAGCACGGCGACTCTGCAACTTCGATTAGAACAGTTTATAAGAGGTTTCAAAATTTTCGGAGTGGCTCTATGGGCACAAGTGATGCAGAATGTTCTGGACGACCTGTGGAGGTTACGACTCCAGAAGCCATTGATAAAATCCATGATATGGTGATGGATGACAGAAGAGTTAAGGTGCGCTAGATTGCTAGTGCTGTGGGCATCTCGAATTAACGGGTACATAATATTCTGCATAAACATTCGGACATTAGAAAGCTATCCGCAAGATGTTTTCTGCGATTGCTCACGGTTGACCATAAACAGAATCGTGTTAAGTGTTGCAAGGATCGTTTGTAGCTATTCAGGAAGAATCCGCAGGGCTTTAAGCGTCGTTTCGTCTTTGTGGAAGAAACATGGGTACGTTACCATACTCCTGAGACCAAAGAACAATCTAAACAATGGGTTACCAAGGGAGAATCGGCACCAAAAAAGGCGAAGACCACTCCTTTGGCCAGAAAGATTATGGTGACATGCTTTTGGGATTCGCAAGGGATAATCCTCATCGACTATCTGGAAAAGGGTAAGACTATTACAGGCGCATATTATTCGTCGTTATTGGACCGCTTTAAAACTGAGCTGCAAGACAGACGCTGGCGATTGGAACGCCAAAAATTCCTTTTCCATCACGACAATGCACCAGCACACACATCAGCAGTTGTGGTCGCAAAATTAGTGGAAATAGGATTCCAACTCGTTTCACATCCAACCTATTCCCCAGACTTGGCTCCCTTGGACTACTATTTGTTCCAATTTGAAGAAATGTCTGGCGGGACAGAGATTTTATTCAAATGCGGAGGTGATTGCAGCAACTAACAGCTATTTTGCAGACTTCGACAATTCATATTATTTTATTCGGAAGGGATCAACAAATTAGAACCGCGTTGGGCGAAGTGTATAAGTCTAAAAGGAGGCTATGTCGAAAAATTAAAGGGGTATACCCCAAACACGTAAGTAGTTTCTATTTATGCGCGGACTTTTCAAACGCCCCTGTACTACTCAGAGTTCAAAATCTGTTGATTCCCGTCGTGCGCCCATAGTCACGTCGGAGACTTTTTCACATGATTCGCCTGAGTATAAATGAGAGCTCCGCCAATGCACTGCTCTTTTATACCATGTGTACGCGATACTACCGCCAGCTACGTACGTGCATATCCCTATCCCATGACTTTTGTCAGCTCAGTGTATAATACACGAATGTGAAAGATACCATTGTGACAAACTTATGCAACACCACCACTTCTTCATAGCGTTTCCTCGTTATTAGTTTTCTTACAGGGCCCTGGAACGAATGGGTTTTTCTTTCATGCAGTTTATATATTGCCCTCAATGACAAAAGAGAGTTTAGTATGAAGTTCCTAAAACCACTGTTCGCCATTTGGTTTCCTCCTCCGCAGTCTTTATTTATGATTGTACATACGCCCGATGTGCACTGAGGAGCCGAAATAAAACGACCAGCGCGCTGGCCCACCTATAGGCCGCAATACAGAAGCTATTATGTGTGATACGAATTCGACAAGAGCTTTGTAGGCTTGTGGAAGTATATGGCACCAGATGCCCACGCACAGATCTTGCAGATCCGTAGGCGGTATGTCGGCGTAGAGCTGGATCTACACCGGGTACCACAAGTGTTGCATCGGGTTCCAACTAGGTGAATCATGTGGCGAGGACAACTCGCGTTCACTAACATGATCCTCAAACAAGTGCAGCATGATTTTATCTCATAACACGGACAGTTATACTGTTGGAAGATGCCTTGGCCGTCGAGGACGACATCAGTCATGAGGGGTTGCAGGTGGCGTGCAATAGTGATCACGTAGTCAGCCTCTGGTCCTGCGTTCGACTACTGTCAGAGGTACCGTAGAAGCACAGGTAAGTACCCACCATAGTATTTTTCTGACACAATAGCCCAAAGTCAATTGCGTGGAGCAGCGGCCCACCTAGATGGCCAAGTAACCGAACATTACATCAAAATACTGACATCATTTAGAGGAGATATGGAATATAAGAACTGAAGAGCAGTATTCCGCTTGTCTATGGGGCAATGAAGCATTACAAGTGACTGGAAAAATGCTTAGGTCATTCCCATTTTCAATAAAGGACGTCGGAGTGACGTGTGCAATTACCTCTAATATCAGTCAGTTTAGGAAATTTGAAACATATGGTATGCTCCGAATATTATGATCTTGCTGGAGACCGAAAATTTTAGGAGCCAACATGTATTCCACTAATCACGATCGTGTATAACCAAGCTTGCTATGTTCGACCACAACCCCCGTTCACGCCCTTTTCCTAGACTACAGGAAGGCGTTCAATAAAATTCTCACTGTCACCTTATGAACAAAATTCCGTACCGAATATCAGACCAGATTTTTCGTTGGACTGAAGTATCACTAATTTCGGGTGTACCCCAAGAGAGTGTTATAGGATAATAAGTTTCTACAGTACATACAAATGGCTCAGTTGAAAACCTCGGAATTTCTTATACTTTGATCGAGTATATTTTTATTGCTCACAAAGTCGCAACTGTATATGTCAGAAGTAATGGTCAATACCCGTGGATATGACAAAAATGATCATTCTAAACAAAAATGTCAAGTAAACATGGTCTCTAGAATGCGTATCTTAAGAGCTATGAGCAAATCTTGATTTTCGATACTGTGAAACAAATTTTTTCTACTGCAAGTTCTTTGCTTCCCATGTTTTGGGAAATGAGAGAATGGGCAAAATCATGAAAAAACGTCCAATAAACATATGCTAACTACGCACCCTTAGTCTAGGATTAGTGTCCTTGATTAGTAATCAAAACGTCGTCGGTCCCGGTTTTGAAACCCGCCACTGGTTAAGTCCTGAATAATAATCAGCACTGGCTACCGAAGACTACCGGCATAGGAAGTTACCCTCGTTCTTCCAACGGCCATGTCAAAGAGAACAGAGGAGTGTCGTTGGGGTGGTAAACTGCCCCTAAAGGCGGAAGAATCAGCAATGACCAATGGCATGAGGATGCAGAAGGTCATGGAAACCACTGCATTCAAATCACATGACATGTTTAAGTTAAAATGAACAGTCGAGGTCGCAATAATATTTCTTGGTTGACCTGTTTCGGCTTTTATATAAGCCATCTTCAGAATTTTTTGGCCCCCTATGGCTAGTACTAACGGCTCGTCGGATTTCTCGTGGTACCACGATCGTACGATCGTGGAGTCCTCAGCAGCTGCCATAGGGGGCAAAAAATTTCTGAAGAAGACTTATATATAAGCCGAAACCGGAGAATAAAGAAATATGATTGCGATCTCAACTGTTCATTTTAATATAAATATAACATCAGGTTGCTGCTCTCCATAGACTATGTTGTGAAAATTTATCCACGTAACGTGTTTCAACAGGATTATTGAACGCTTGTCGAAAAATCATCGGACGCAATCATGTTCATTATGCAAGAAGACATCGGGTGGTCTGATCTCAATCTATACTAACTGGCCCTGTTGTCTGACATTAATTAACTATATTCCCTCAAAAATAACGAATTAGGATGTTTAAATAACTGACGGGAATGCAGCCGGGTAGCGTTGTGGACAACTGCCAATATTTGGACAGGTGCACACCCTGCCATTCAAGGCATAACTGCAGCAACTAAGCGCTTTTCAAGGGAATTGAAAACCTCGGTTTGCGGGGAATCTCAGTCAGGAAGGACACACACATACACACACTCACACACACACACACACACACACACATATATATATATATATATATATATATATATATATATGGTTTGTGTGATAGTGCTAGAGTATATATATATATATACAAAAGACGACAGGCGTCAGAAGTTATCAATAGTGAAATTAATAATCTGTCGCTCCGTTTTTTGACAAGGGGTACACAATGAGTGCATGCAGAATTTAAGCTTCGTTAATAACATTATCCCAAGAGCTGAAAATGCATGATGAATCTCCTTGTTGTTATATTTCATAGGACGACAAACGCCAAGACAATGTTCTGCAGTGGCGGATTTGCTCGGCTGCTGTAAGTGTATGTGCCGCTTATGATCAGTACACCAGTTCTCCAAAGTCCTGACGAATGTCTGACATGCCACAACGGCAAGGAATAGTAGACACCCACCTTACGCAAACCTAAAGGGATCCTGATTTAGATGGTGGTCGAAAAATACATTTGACGTCAAATTTCCGCAAAATACGACTAATCCTGTTCGAAATGCTCCTTGTGTAAGGCAAAAAGAGCCACCTCAGTATTGTTGTCACTCAACCGGTGCACAGTTGGTCAACAGCGCGACACACGTTTGAGCAACTACAATTATAACCACTCTGACGAACGGTGATCTAACTTAGGTGACACACTCTCATGGTCCGAGATGACACTGGGCCTGCTAACAAAGGTACGAAGTGATGTGTCACGCAGAGCTAGTAGGTGACGACTATCAGCCAGTGGATTCAGTGTGAGTAGGCTTCCTATAAATGGAATGTCCTAACGTACCATCAACCTTTCTCCTGACTAACACATCAACAAAGGAAGGATAGGCATCCATTTCCACCTCTGTCGTGGAACAAACGTTCGGCTGCATTGAATTCTTTTGTTCTAAAAACTGATTAAAATGCTCAATCCATGAGGCCAAATCACAAACATCGGCTACACACCATAACAAAACACACAAGTTTTAAAGCCGTCAACTCCTAGTTACTTTCCTCGAAGTCTTCCATAAAGAAATTAGCAATAGTAAGTCACGCAGTGCTCCCCATATGTCTGCTAGTAGAATAAGAAGTAAGTGGAAGTCAACACATGTCGAAATAGGCTCTTCAATTCAGCACCCTACCTAACCTCAATTTAACTAACGAATCAGACATGTGACCACGAGCGAAGAGACATCTATATCAAAATTTATTAGAACATCAGTCATCTAAATGCATCCCCTCTAATCGATGGAAGACATCCGCCAAGTTAATAATGTGGTGCTCAAACTGACCTACGAGTACTATAGGGCTCAATAGAGTAGCAAGAAGGTTTGCTACACGGTATATCGTAGCGCCAATGTTACAAGCGGACGAAGAGGAATCTCTTCCTTGAGGACGTTAGGTAGGGGGAAATAGCACAGAAAGAATTAAAAATCTTGATAGTCCGTAACCTCCCCCTCACTTATCGACTTTAATGACAGTAAAAATTAAACCGTGTGTACCTGATGGATATTTTGGAAAAGCAATCGTCACTGAAGTTAATCTGTCGGTAAAGACGAAAGAAAGGGTTGCATCTAAATGAAAGGAAAAATACAAATGAAACTGGTGGAAATTAGATTTGAAAAAGGGTAAAGTTAATAAAGAAAGTAAATGTGCGGTCGTTACGTTAACAAATAACTGGCGTTAGTCAGATGTTTGAAATTTGGGGAAAATTACGGTCGCCAGTACTATGGATAACTACTATAATAACTGAAAAAGAAAGGTTATTGCACATATAATTAGCACTAAAGGCGTGGCAACTGAAGGTTGACACGTGTTGTGTGAAAACTGAATGTTTGTCAGAAGTAATATATTTCGCTACACTCTGACTTAATATAGCAAAGGAATTAATAAAACCGGAAAATTGAAAGTTAATTTAGTGACTGAAATTAATAGTGAACTTTGTTTCTGAAGCACTACGAAATTCAATAAAATATGGTTAGTATTGGGCTACCTCCACAATCATTGCAACAGCTACTTGAATCCACACAATTTAGAAATAAGAGATTAACTTTGAACTTGAATTAAATGATTCTGAACAATTAACAATAGTAAAATTTGGTACGTACCAAGCAGAGCTGCAGTCACCGGTAAGCTAAAATACACTCCTGGAAATGGAAAAAAGAACACATTGACACCGATGTGTCAGACCCACCATACTTGCTCCGGACACTGCGAGAGGGCTGTACAAGCAATGATCACACGCACGGCACAGCGGACACACCAGGAACCGCGGTGTTGGCCGTCGAATGGCGCTAGCTGCGCAGCATTTGTGCACCGCCGCCGTCAGTGTCAGCCAGTTTGCCGTGGCATACGGAGCTCCATCGCAGTCTTTAACACTGGTATCATGCCGCGACAGCGTGGACGTGAACCGTATGTGCAGTTGACGGACTTTGAGCGAGGGCGTATAGTGGGCATGCGGGAGGCCGGGTGGACGTACCGCCGAATTGCTCAACACGTGGGGCGTGAGGTCTTCACAGTACATCGATGTTGTCGCCAGTGATCGGCGGAAGGTGCACGTGCCCGTCGACCTGGGACCGGACCGCAGCGACGCACGGATGCACGCCAAGACCGCAGGATCCTACGCAGTGCCGTAGGGGACCGCACCGCCACTTCCCAGCAAATTAGAGACACTGTTGCTCCTGGGGTATCGGCGAGGACCATTCGCAACCGTCTCCATGAAGCTGGGCTACGGTCCCGCACACCGTTAGGCCGTCTTCCGCTCACGCCCCAACATCGTGCAGCCCACCTCCAGTGGTGTCGCGACAGGCGTGAATGGAGGGACGAATGGAGACGTGTCGTCTTCAGCGATGAGAGTCGCTTCTGCCTTGGTGCCAATGATGGTCGTATGCGTGTTTGGCGCCGTGCAGGTGAGCGCCACAATCAGGACTGCATGCGACTGAGGCACACAGGGACAACACCCGGCATCATGGTGTGGGGAGCGATCTCCTACACTGGCCGTACACCACTGGTGATCGTCGAGGAGACACTGAATAGTGCACGGTACATCCAAACCGTCATCGAACCCATCGTTCTACCATTCCTAGACCGGCAAGGGAACTTGCTGTTCCAACAGGACAATGCACGTCCGCATGTATCCCGTGCCACCGAACGTGCTCTAGCAGGTGTAAGTCAACTACCCTGGCCAGCAAGATCTCCGGATCTGTCCCCCATTGAGCATGTTTGGGACTGGATGAAGCGTCGTCTCGCGCGGTCTGCACGTCCAGCACGAACGCTGGTCCAACTGAGGCGCCAGGTGGAAATGGCATGGCAAGCCGTTCCACAGGACTACATCCAGCATCTCTACGATCGTCTCCATGGAAGAATAGCAGCCTGCATTGCTGCGAAAGGTGGATATACACTGTACTAGTGCCGACATTGTGCATGCTCTGTTGCCTGTGTCTATGTGCCTGTGGTTCTGTCAGTGTGATCATGTGATGTATCAGACCCCAGGAATGTGTCAATAAAGTTTCCACTTCCTGGGACAATGAATTCACGGTGTTCTTGTTTCAATTTCCAGGAGTGTATGATAAGAAAACTCGGACTCTTAATTTGTGCTTGTGTAATCTAAATATTGTAGCCAGCTATGGATACGTTAACTGAACTTTGAAATTAAAGCGGTGAAATGGAATGATATTACTTTAATGCTGGCGTTTGAATTTCAACGACGCTCGAGTTCATTTTGGAAAAGGAAGGGAACCTGCCTGGTGATGCAATTGGGACATTGAGCAACATAGGTTCATGCTAAGTTGCTGTATTTTAGTGATGCTAATGGAATAGTTTCAAAAGCTGAGGTCTGCCTTCTTCTCGACACGTTCACCAGGCGAAACGGGCTCTTGATGTGTGCCAACTAATGTTTCCTGTCCGCGACACCGTGCCAGAAGCTATCATATCAAGTAGAGCGCAACTACGTTCTGCCAAACCCGGAAGCGCGGCAATTCGCGGGAGCGTCACTCCATACACCTGCTCCATTGCCCTACTCCAGCCAGATTCTCTCTGCCCGCGCTCCATGCGGTAGAGTTAACACTACCAAAGATCCTAAACACTTTGGTTCTCCACAGGACCTACCGATGTAATCGTTCGATAGCATAGTTTTCCCTAGGCAAGACCCAGCGTAAAAATACAAATAATACTTACAAAACACACCAAGTATAGATCGACATAAATGCATATATATATATATATATATATATATATATATATATATATATATATATATATATATATATACCCGTGTGAGGTTGATAGATCCTCCATCGGGCGCCTCCCCAGGTGGCGGATAGGGGAAAGCCTCCCAGATATGGGTGGCACCGAGGAAATCAAATACTCGGGGCGGACCAAAACTATCACATCCTCGAGGATACGTACCCGGAGTAAAAACCGGCGAAACGAAGAAAACTAACACAAAAGCCCAGACACGTCTGTGTGGTAACCACCGGTACTCTGGCCAGCGTCTGTCACCAATGGTGCGGCTGATATGAGCTCCAGGTACTGAAAATCCCTGGTTCTACCAAACTGGAGCAAGCCAGACGAATTACAAGCATAATGGCAAGTACACCTAAAAACAGCATTACCCCAGGTGGACGATCCACCCGTCGCAAGACGGCAACCAGGCACACGGATTCTGGGGGACCTGGAGATGTACTAAAGGGCGAGTCGGAGCGCTCTGGCAAACTACCCAAGAAAACACACACATACTTTAGCACCTTCAACATACAGACACTAATACAAACGGGAAAATTACACAATCCAACAACGGAACTCACCAGTCAAAAGATCTCGATCCTAGCGCTACAAGAAACAAGATACACGGATTCAGACACAATAGACTACGGAAACTACAGATTCTTCAAGAGTGGAACCAACAGGAAAATCGGCAAAGGAGGAGCACTCCGCGGCATGGACTTCTCAGTAAACAAAAACATCCTAGACTCAGTAAAAGAAGTCAACGCGATCAACAACAGGCTCATGACCATGCTAATCAAACACGCCAACAAGAACTCCACCCTCATCAACGTACATGCCCCCACGAACGCAGACAACAAGGACAAACCAGAAGAAACAGACAAATTCTGGGACAAACTCGAAACCACCCTGTCAAAAATACCCCAAGACAACGAGAAAATTCTGCTAGGCGATTTCAACGCACAAATCGGCAGAGAAAAACGCTACAGAAAAACAGTACGAAATTTTCCTGCACACAAATTCACCAACAAAAACGGCACCAGACTGATCGAACTCTGCCAGCAAAACAACCTCAAAATCATGTCAACCTCCCTGATGAAAAAGCCCAAGAAACAAAAGACGTGGCGATCACCAGTCCACTCACTAGGCGAATTCCAGATAGATCACGTGGCAATCTCCTATGAATACCAGAAAGAAATCCACGACGTCCAAGTGAGAAAAGGCGCCAACATAGATTCGGACCACTACCTAACAAGAATCAAAATCAAACTCACACCAAGAAGACAACACAAAAAGAAATTGACCTCACCGAAATTTGATACAAGAAAGATCAGAGAATCTAACATCACAGAACACTGGGAAAAACAAGAGGCGAAAGATTGGACCAGCTTTAAACAAAAAATTGTGAACACAGCCAAAGAACTGATCCCGCTGACTAGAAAACCCTGGCACCCTTGGTGGAACACTACCTGCGAAATCGCCCTACAAAATCGAAGAACAGCTTTCACAAACTACAACAGCAACAAAACACAAGAAACACAGGACAACTTCTATGAAATTCAAAGACAAACATCGAAAACAATAAGACAAGAGAAACGCAAATACATAAACGATCAGCTAAACTCCATCGAAGAAGACTTCAGCAATTTCAACACACGGGATTTCTACAGGACGTTCGCCAACCAAGTCAAAGGATACTCACCACAGAACCTCTGCTTCAGAAAAGAAGACGGAAAACTGGCACTTACCAACAAAGAAAACTGTGAAGAGCTCGCAAAGTACTTTTCAAAATTACTAAATTGCCCGGAACCTAACTCAACCTTCGAACCCCGAGAACCGGCCAACGCACCGGAAGACTCACCATCACCAACAAAAGAAGAAATCCTCCACTGCATAAAGAAACTGAAAAACAACAAGGCAGTCGGTGAAGACGGAATAACGGCAGAACTGCTGAAGAACCTAGGACCAAACTCGCTAAACGAAATCACACAAATCATACAGAACACCTGGACAACCGAAATCATACCTGACGACTGGAAGACCGCACTCATTCACCCGCTACACAAGAAAGGTGACAGGACAGACACAAACAATTATAGAGGAATTTCCCTGCTACCGGTCATCTACAAAATTCTATCAACCTGCCTTCTCACCAGAACGCAAGGACAACTGGAACCCGCCATCTCGGAATACCAAGCGGGTTTCAGACCCAACAGAGCCTGCCCCGAACAAATCTTCAACCTGAAATCAATCATAAAATCCCACATGACAAGCCCAAAAAAAATCATCTGCACTTTCGTCGACTTCAAAAAGGCTTACGACTCGATCGACAGAAAGTCCCTCATCCAAATCCTCAGAGAAAAAGGCCTTGACCAAAAGACCCGAAGACTAATCGAACAGACACTAACCAATACAAAATCCAAAGTCAAATTCATGGGCGAAATCTCGGACCCCTTTGAAATCCACACTGGCCTAAGACAAGGAGATGGACTATCCCCGCTATTGTTCAACATCGTCCTGGACAAAGTAATGAGCGAATGGGAAGCTGAAGTCAGGAGACAAAACACCTGGAGACCAGTCACATTAGGAAGGAAAAGACTGGAAATCCCTTACCTAGCATTCGCAGACGACCTAGCGATACTGACCTATGACCCAACATCAGCAAAAACACAGATCGAAATCCTGAAAGAATGCGCCGAGAAAGTCGGCCTACAAATCTCTTTTGAAAAAACGCAAGTCCTAACAAGAGAAGGCGACGACATCACAACCAAGTACGGTAAAATTAAAGCGGTCACACACTTCAGATACCTAGGCGAAATCATCGAACCGACCGGAACAGAGAAACTGGCTTACGAAGACAGACAACAGAAGACACGAAATCACTAGGCATGGTACGAAACGTCTACAACAAACAATGCATTTCCAGAAACACCAAGATCAGACACTATAACACAGTGATAAAACCCGCCGTACTGTATGCCAGCGAAACACTAGCACTCAACAGGAAAATCAAAATTGAAGAAATCAAAAAAGAAGAACGCAAAATCATGAGGAAAATTTTAGGAGGAAGACCCACACCAGATGGCTACAGACTACAGAAGAACTCAACAGTAGAAGCATATTCGAACATCGAGAACGATATGAGAAAAAGGCGCCTTAAATTCTACGGACAATTAGATAGACTCCCTGAAACAAGACTCACCAAGAAAATTCTAGAACACATCAAGACACTTAAAGTCTCGACACCCTGGATGGAAGGAGTCCGAAAAGACCTACAAGCAATTGGCACCACAAACACCACAGACAGAAGCACCTTCCAAAAACACATAGACAATTGGGAAGTAAAGTCAGAAGCGCTAAAACAGCGGACCAAACAAGAATGGTCTGAGGAGAGAAAAGAGGCCCTCTCCAAGACAATGAAGGAGTACTGGAAGGACAAGAAGAACAAGCCTTCAAAGTCATAAGCTTAACGATATCCTTTTAGGGAAAATTCGCCAACAATAATATATATATATATATATATATATATATATATATATATATATATGTATATATATATAAATTGTAAAAGAATTACAACATATAAAGACGCAGAAATGTCTTATCTTCAGGTAACAAAATAAGAAAAAAATTTATAGTACAATAGAAGGAAATAGGAGGATATGCATTTCCGGCGTTACAAGTCTCCAGCGAAAAGGAACTTTTGTCCAAGAGGTAGTTAATATTTCTCTCAATACTTTTTATGAGGTCAGCACTGATCCTGTGATACGCTGAATCAGAAAGCAAACACTGGGTCTTTTGAACATAATCCTACTAGTCCAAACCAATGGTGGCATTGCCCTTGTCTGCAAGTTAAATAACAGGATCCGGATCAAGTGAACGTAAAGCAGCCCTCTCAGCTGCTGAGGTATTTCTCTTGGGTGAGCGTGCCCCAGTCAATGCACGACCTGCCTCCCACCTAGCCTCCTCTGCAGTATCAGGAGGTAGCTTAAAAACAGACTGTTAAACAGAATTACTAGCATTAACCACTGGCAAACGCTTGGGCTTCGGAACAAAATTTAAATTCTTCGTTACTACCGATAAAACTAGGACTACAAAAGCTTTCTCCGTGAGATTTATCACGGAACCTCCAGATATAGTATTAGACGGAGACTCACGAAAAAATTCAAACTTCACCAACGCCGGGCAGTTACAAAATATAATTCCCAGTCAGAACGCGTCCATGAAGTACCGCTCAACGTCTACGAATCAGTAATTGAGTGACTGGTAAATGAAGCAAGAATCGCAGTTAATTCCATTTATTACGTTAAAGGGACTCATAAAACATCTAAAAAGTAACCTAAACTCCGCCCGAACAAGCTATGAAGGCCAACGGTACCGACCGGTCGCCGTGTCATCCTCAACCCATAGACGTCACTGGATGCGGATATGGAGAGACATGTCATCAGCACACCGCTCTCCCGGCCGTATATATGACGAGACCGGAGCCGTTACTTCTCCATAAAGTAGCTCCTCAGTTTGCCTCACAAGGGCTGAGTGCTCGCCCCTTGCTAACAGATCTAGGCGCCGGCCGCTGTGACCGAGCGGTTCTAGGCGCTTCAGTCAGGAACCGCGCTGCTGCTACGATCACAGGTTCGAATGCTGCCTCGGGCATCGGTGTATCTGATGTCCTTAGGTTAGTTAGGTTTAAGTAGTTCTAAGTTCTAGGGGACTGATGACCTCAGATGTCAAGTTCAAAATGGTTCAAATGGCTCTGAGCACAATGGGACTTAACTTCTGTGGTCATAAGTCCCCTAGAACTTAGAACTACTTAAACCTAACTAACCTAAGGACATCACACACATCCATGCCCGAGGCAGGATTCTAGCCTGCGACGGTACCGTTCGCGCGGTTCCAGACTGTAGTGCCTATAGCCGCTCGGCCACCCCGGCCGGCCTCAGATGTTAAGTCCCACAGTGCTCAGAGCCATTTGAACCATTTGAACAGATCTCGGCCGACGGGTTGATCACATAACTTAATGTTAGCCCTGTTCGATAGCGGCTTTTTTTAACTTCGGTGATCCGATGGGAACCGGTTTTAACATTTTGGCAATGCCGTTGGCTCATAAATCATTTGACGATTAATAATAATTCTAAGGTAAAACATATGACGAAATTGTCTGGGTTAAAATTGTTTGACGTTGGTATAAAACACAGATAGTAATGGAAAAGGGGAATGCCTTGCTTTGTGTCTGTAGCTGGAAGCAAATTGGTTATTCAGATCTGAAAGCAAGTCTTAAGAGTTGAGGTTCTGGTTACTGAAATTCTGTGAAAAGGTTTTTACACTCCTTACAGATCATCTTACTGTCGTGGCTCGATCTCGCCATATTATCTGTAAGTGGAGGCCGAAGCGGCTGCGGAATCAGTCATTAGAAGCGTCCAACGACCCGCACTTGTTGCTAACTTCGAGTCAGCCCGAGATCTCGGCTCATCTGCTCGAAGATGGGCCCTGGCAGCGTCACAGACTGGTTGAGGAGAGGTCTGAAGGTGAAGGCTCCCCGAGATGAACGAGTCGAAGAGTCGAATGGCGAAAATCGAAATAAATTGATTCTTAAAAGAAAACTCTTATTTCTGCGTTTTACATTCTTTACTCTGTTCGGATTGGCTGGCCTACAGACACTCCGAGTGTCGACTAGTAAAAAAATTCCTCAGAAGATGCTAGCCCCCTTCCATGAATTTTTGTTCAAGTGGTTAGCCAGTAACGCGCTTCCTATCGTTTAGTGCTGAAAAAAGGCACTGCACTCTACCTCTTTCTGTAGCCAATGAAGTGAGACCTCAGCAGCATAATCCAGATTCTGACTTTCAGTTTACTCACTCTAGCCAATCCTGGCTGTTCTTATACTGAATAAGCTTTTCGTTCTTGTACACGTGACTTTCAGCGGTATCTACGCTTAAAAACAGATACCAAACTGCAGGCTCTCAGTCAATTTTCTAGCTGTTTTCTGCAGCGTCCGGTGCGTCCCAAAGAAAGCTTAAGTTTTGTTCACAACTGTGCTTTTCCTAGACCTTGCTTAATACAACTTATCGCTGTTTCCGCCTTCGAGGCGACAGCAGTCGCTCCTGACGTTTTAAACCATCGGCGATCGTATCTGCGTTGCCTACGGGCTGCCTGCGTCCATTTGCCGCAGCTCAAAAGGATAATCTGATCAAGCGAGTGGCATTTACGTTTTGCCCATCCGGCACACACTTCTGAGAATTCATCCTAGGATGGTTTGTCCGTCTGGCTTGAATTGTTCGTCCGAGAGCTGACAGCTCGTCCCAGTGTGCTTCCAAATAGCTTCAGACTTATAAAGGATGTTCCCAAACGCATCGACAGTGCGTAATATGTCCAGCAGGAAGACAAGCTGATCACCTTTCAAGAAGGAAGACATATCCGGAAACGCTCAGCCCTGTAGTCTGACAAATGAGCACTATGGGACTTAACATCTATGGTCATCAGTCCCCTAGAACTTAGAACTACTTAAACCTAACTAACCTGAGGACATCACACAACACCCAGTCATCACGAGGCAGAGAAAATCCCTGACCCCGCCGGGAATCGAACCTGGGAACCCGGGCGCGGAAGCGAGAACGCTACCGCACGACCACGAGCTGCGGACTGTAGTCTGACAACGAACGGTTGTGACAGTTTATTTCGATTCGTTTCGGTGTCTGAATACGGAAGGTGTGGAACCCTTTAACCACCTGAGTACTGCCGATGGACGACCTGAGCCTAGTATTCGTGCTCTTGTGCTACGTTCCTCCATACGGCCCTTGTATGCATCCTACTGCGGACCTTTTGGGGCAGTAATGTCGTTGACAGCCGTGTGATATGTACCAGCTGTGGAAATGACGGACACAGTGCTTGTATACATCAGAGGGGATTGTAATGGGAGAACGTCTGCAAGATTGTATACGTAACATTTTCCATTTTCCAAACAGACGTGCCCCACATAATTCTACGTTCGCGGACATCGAAATACGCCTCAGAGACGACGGACAGTTTGTAACAACAACAACGCTGCACTAGTGTACATATAAATAATATTTTTTCTTCTGATTTTTCGATAAATTTGTGTAATTGATGTTCTGATTTCATTTCTTTTTTGTTTCATGTCATTATGTTAAGAAAACTGTAAATGAGTTTCAATGTGAATATTAATGTTTATGTCAAATGTCAAGTAATATTGTAATAGAATTGAAATGTAACAAATGTTGAGACTGTTGTAAGATGTTTGATATTGTAGCTGTGCGTCTGGTCCATACGTAAGCAATGTGTTAGGATATGTGGAATGCTAGACCTCGGGTGAATACCCTGTCTGTATGGGAGCAGTAAAAGGTAGATGGCAGGCGAGCGCGGGAAAATGCACGCGGGCACTGCACGGCACAACGGGCTCAGTAGTAGTTGGAGTTTGGCATTGGTTTGAGCAACACCTTCTGGAGCGAGGAAGCTCTCCTGGATGATATAGCTTCACTGAGCCTCGGGTATGCCGTTCCAATGCCCACACAGCATGGCAAAATTCCATAGGCACTAAATGGAAAAATATTGTGACGCTAAGAAGAATTAAAGTGCCGATACGTCAAGAGCCATAGCTGTGGTTGTATGTGTGCTCTGTGCCTCGGCATCTCACCGCCCGCCAACCGCCGCATCGATACAAACAGGTTGAAACTTTTAGTACTGTATTCGTATGGATCAGAGAGTGAACTGTGCAATAATAACCTAAATTTTACCAGAACTTTCCCATCATTTAATTATCCACACAACTAACCTAGACAGGGTCCTTTCCAAATATTGTGCAATCCGAGTGTCCCGAAATCAAAAATTAAATTTTGTGTAAATAATAGTTATTTGCAAACCTAGCTATGCTAGAATGGTGTATAAAGAAATGTTTTGTTAATGAACCAGTAAATGAATAACGAAGGTCTAACGAAGTTGAAAGATAACGTTAATATTGATATAGTAATGAAGTTTAATTATTTCGAAACAGATATAAAGGTATTTAAATGAGCAGTAAATAAGATGAAAAGAGTAGTAACTTATACACTGGAAATCTTGAACGCATAATAAATTCAGCAATCATTTTTTTTAATACAGTGATCATAACAATTTCAGGGTTCCCCCCCCCCCCCCCCCTTAAAAAGTCTGTAGTCTTCTAAATTGGTTTGACCAGCAAAAGTTAAAGTCAATATAAAAGTCAAAATTTTCAGTGTTTTATCTTTATCAAAATTGACATTTTGTGGCACGAAAGTGATATTTCTAGGGTAACCTATGCCAGATTTTCTGGTTCTAAAATTCTACTATATTATGCAGTATTACTACTTGTTGTTTTGCATGAATATCTACCAACTTGTATAGGGAAGAAACTCAGTTAATACCTAATTAAGCTGGCGACCGTCTTATTATCAAATTGATAGCATCTTCAGTGTTGCTTTTGGTCCATTCTGGCGTGTAATTGCATTTCGAACTTGCTTCACGGATCATTGTTATTACAGAGTGGGTGTAAGTCTGGTTTGCCACCATTCAGGTACTCGCGGTCGATATCTATACGAAAATTCTATCTCATAAGGTGAACCCCGCACACATACCATAGTACAGGCTTTAACTAGTACTGTGTCACGAGGAGGTTACAAGTTGCACATAGGTATTACCTGCGTGGGGTGTGTCCACTGCTCAGGAAAGCAGTAGAACTGCGTGCTTGGTGCTCGCACCCCAGTCTACTGTTTGTCCGCCGCCGGCCAGGGTGGCGCTACAGTCTGGAACCGCGTGACCGCTTCGGTCGCAGGTTCGAATCCTGCCCCGGGCATGGATGTGTGTGATGTCCTTAGGTTAGTTAGGTTTAAGTAGTTCTAAGTTCTAGGGGACTGATGACCTTAGAAGTTAAGTCCCATAGTGCTCAGAGCCTCAGAGCCATGTTTGTCCGCCGGTAGGTGCCGAAACGTGATACTGGTCGTCCACGCTTGGCTCGAACACTGCTGTTTGAGGAGGACGTGCTAACAGTGTTCGAAGAAGACCCGGTCACCAGACACGGCAGGTGGCACAGGCGCTGCATGGATAGAAGTGCCATGTGATGAACAGTCCATAAACACCAGCTCCATCCATACCATCTGCAGAAAGTCCAGGCATGACGGGACGAGCAGTACCCACGACGTGTACAGTTAGCACAGTGGTTTTTACAACAATGCACACTTCAGCCACAATTCCCGAGCTTGGCGCTATACAAGGATGAATGCACTTTTAGTAGAGTCTTCATATTAAACTTGCACGTTTTGCGTTTTTGGGCGGACAAATATACTCGTGCGCAGGTGTTTCACAATAACCAAAAGAGGATCGGTATTAACATATAGGACCATAACATATTAACATATAGGACCATATCATTGGGTCCATATCTATTGCTAAACAGTGGGTATTAATATATAGGCCGGGATAATTAGTTACGACATCATTGAGTCCATATATACTACTAAATGGCCTTACCAAACCGATCTATCTCACATTTATTATAGATGTCTGCCTTATTGTTTGTATTGCCACTAAATATTTGGTTGGACACGTTGGTGGAACTCCAGCACACTTTGGAGTCGATGTGCGGAATCACCTCTACGTCGCATATCCCAGTCGATGGTTTGGTATTTGACACACATGTAACATACGTGGTGCTCCTTATTGCTCGAGTTCACGGGACGATTGAAGAACTTCAGACACATCCTCACGTATTGACTCAAGTGCGTGAGGCTCAGTCTCGCCTATGTAGGATCTACATTGGCGTAGGAGGTACGCAGTTCGAACCCCGTTTGTAATGTAGACAGCTTGATTTGCTCCTCAAGTTGGGTTTATTGATCTACAGTGGCACTCGCACCCATCTCAGATTTCGACACTCTTCAGTGCCCAAGCCGTTCGTTTCCGAATACGAGTTCCTTCTCGAAACCGATCATTTTGCTTTCCCGCATAACATACTAAGAGGTTGGACACCATGCAGATCTGAGTGAAAATGTATACGGGTAAGTAACTACTGCCAGTCACTGTTACTAATATGCATTTCACTTCTTGCATCTTGTTCTTGGTTAATTAATCCGATCTAATGACTTTTCTGATTTTAAACAAGTTCCGGGGCGATTTTTGAAGGAACAGTTGTGTAACAATTTAATATTTTTGAATACGTGTGCCGGCCGGAGTGGTCGTGCGGTTCTAGGCGCTACAGTCTGGAGCCGAGCGACCGCTACGGTCGCAGGTTCGAATCCTGCCTCGGGCGTGGATGTGTGTGGTGTCCTTAGGTTAGTTAGATTTAATTAGTTCTAAGTTCTAGGCGACTGATGACCTCAGAAGTTAAATCACGTAGTGCTCAGAGCCATTTGAACCATTTTTTTGAATACGTGTATGGTTCATTTTAAAGATAAATAAGCTAACAAATCTAAAGGTAGAAATGCCAGAAACTAGACTGAGATTCATTGGAAGAATCACCAGCAGATGTAGTCCACCCACAAAGGAGGTCGCTTACAAATCCATCATTCGACCAAAACAAGAAAACAGCTTTTCAGTCTGTGAACGTTACCAGATTGGGTTGATAGAGTAAACAGATACGATCAAAAGAAGCGTAGCGCCACGCACATTCGCAGCAAACCGTGAAAGGGTCATGGAAAAGCTCTTCCAACTCCGGTGGTGCTATGAGATAGATATTTTGCATCACGGCCCTGTTAGATCTTAATATTCTGAGTGCGTACGTTCCTAGGAAAGTCAAGTGGTGTTTTGCTTCATCCTATGTACGTCTCTCAGAAAGAACCCGAGGAGAAATTTGTAGAGATTTTAGCTCTAACGAAGCCTAAACTAGAATCGTCCTTCCCGCGAACCATTCAAGTGGAATCAGAAACCCGATTACTGACAATTGAACACTAAGTACCCTCCTCCATACGTTTGGTGGGTTGCGAAGTATATGTGTAGGTGCTAAGAACACTAAATTAAAGGTATATCCAAAATGGTAACGATAATGTGTACAGAATGTACAGCCGGCCGAAGTGGCCGTGCGGTTAAAGGCGCTGCAGTCTGGAACCGCAAGACCGCTACGGTCGCAGGTTCGAATCCTGCCTCGGGCATTGATGTTTGTGATGTCCTTAGGTTAGTTAGGTTTAACTAGTTCTAAGTTCTAGGGGACTAATGACCTCAGCAGTTGAGTCCCATAGTGCTCAGAGCCATTTGAACCATTTGAACAGAATGTACAAGGGGAAATCAAAAAGTAAACAGACTTTTGCCATTTCTCCCCGGGTAGAGGTTGGTAACACTGCTACTGTTAAGTCATTCGTACTATCGCGTTAGTCGTTGTACTGTAGCAGACCGTGAAATATGGCAGCTCCAATCTCGATCTTTACGAAGGAAGCAATGAGGGCAGTAATTCGCTTTTCGTTTGCGGAACGTGTCGAACCTGCGGAAATTACTCGGCAAATGCCAGCGCAATACGGTAAGAGCTGTTTACAGCGAAGCAAGATCTACGAAGGATAAAGCGCTTCAAACGGGAAGAGGAACGGAAAGATCGGCCAGGCCATAAACGTCAAAACCTGAGGACAATATGCAAGTCGTTGAGGGTATGGTGATGGAAAACAGACGAATCACAGTGGACTAAATCGCTAATACTTTATACAGTCCTGGAAATTGAAATAAGAACACTGTGAATTCATTGTCCCAGGAAGGGGAAACTTTATTGACACATTCCTGGGGTCAGATACATCACATGATCACACTGACAGACCCACAGGCACATAGACACAGGCAACAGAGCATGCACAATGTCGGCACTAGTACAGTGTATATCCACCTTTCGCAGCAATGCAGGCTGCTATTCTCCCATGGAGACGATCGTAGAGATGCTGGATGTAGTCCTGTTGAACGGCTTGCCATGCCATTTCCACCTGGCGCCTCAGTTGGACCAGCGTTCGTGCTGGACGTGCAGACCGCGTGAGACGACGCTTCATCCAGTCCCAAACATGCTCAATGGGGGACAGATCCGGAGATCTTGCTGGCCAGGGTAGTTGACTTACACCTTCTAGAGCACGTTGGGTGGCACGGGATACATGCGGACGTGCATTGTCCTGTTGGAACAGCAAGTTCCCTTGCCGGTCTAGGAATGGTAGAACGATGGGTTCGATGACGGTTTGGATGTACCGTGAACTATTCAGTGTCCCCTCGACGATCACCAGTGGTGTACGGCCAGTGTAGGCGATCGCTCCCCACACCATGATGCCGGGTGTTGGCCCTGTGTGCCTCGGTCGTATGCAGTCCTGATTGTGGCGCTCACCTGCACGGCGCCAAACACGCATACGACCATCATTGGCACCAAGGCAGAAGCGACTCTCATCGCTGAAGACGACACGTCTCCATTCGTCCCTCCATTCACGCCTGTCGCGACACCACTGGAGGCGGGCTGCACGATGTTGGGGCGTGAGCGGAAGACGGCCTAACGGTGTGCGGGACCGTAGCCCAGCTTCATGGAGACGGTTGCGAATGGTCCTCGCCGATACCCCAGGAGCAACGGTGTCCCTAATTTGCTGGGAAGTGGCGGTGCGGTCCCCTACGGCACTGCGTAGGATCCTACGGTCTTGGAGTGCATCCGTGCGTCGCTGCGGTCCGGTCCCAGGTCGACGGGCACGTGCACCTTCCGCCGACCACTGGCGACAATATCGATGTACTGTGGAGACCTCACGTCCCACGTGTTGAGCAATTCGGCGGTACGTCCACCCGGCCTCCCGCATGCCCACTATACGCCCTCGCTCAAAGTCCGTCAACTGCACATACGGTTCACGTCCACGCTGTCGCGGCATGCTACCAGTGTTAAAGACTGCGATGGAGCTCCGTATGCCACGGCAAACTGGCTGACACTGACGGCGGCGGTGCACAAATGCTGCGCAGCTAGCGCCATTCGACGGCCAACACCGCGGTTCCTGGTGTGTCCGCTGTGTCGTGCGTGTGATCATTGCTTGTACAGCCCTCTCGCAGTGTCCGGAGCAGGTATGGTGGGTCTGACACACCGGTGTCAATGTGTTCTTTTTTCCATTTCCAGGAGTGTATATCAGTCATAGTTCAGCTTATTCCACCTTACACGACACGCTAGATTTTCGGAAAGTGTGTGCAAGGTGGGTACCGAAAGAACTGTCAGCGCAACATAAGGCGCAAAGGGTAGGCATCTCTCGTAAACATTTGGCCCGTTATCCTCACGAGGGAGAAGGATTTTTACAGCACATTTTTACTGTAGACGAAACGTGGGTGCATCATCGCAAACCGGACAGTAAGGCAGCGAGCATGGTTTGGAAACACCCATTATTACCAAAACTTAAGAAATTTAAACGTCAACCATCAGCTGATAAGATTATGCTGACACTAGTCTGGAACAAGGAAGTTGTGGTAGCTGTTCATTTCACCACAAGAGGCGAAACTGTGAGCAGTGAGAAATATTGTGATGTGCTGCGAACTAAACTGAAACCTGCAATTAGATAAGAACTTCGAGGAAAACTGAGAAAAGATGTCATCCCGCAGCAAGATAACACCCAGCCACTTTCTGCCGAATGGACGGCCGAAACAATAAAGGATTTGGTACGGTGGAAAATCGGGTACAGGTGCAATCAAAAACCTATTTCCGACGGAATCAAAAAACTTGTAAAACGTAGACACAATGTATTGAAAAGCATGGAGTTCATGTAGAAAAGTAATTTATGTTTCAGTTTTCTGTCGTTATAATAAATATTCCTTTTCTCAAGAGTCCCTTTACTTTTTGACTTTCCCTCATAATTTAACTCGTTCGTCATGAAATGACAATGTCGGACAGAGTGCGGCCACGTGTCAACACATGTACATATAAAGATGCAAAGAGCAGCAAATCAATGTAGTTGAACACTGGTTTCGAGAATATGGGCTGAAAGTAATTTCTCACTTTCGTTATGGAGTTTTGACAAGGTTTGGTCTGAATGTGGCCATGTGTGAACATTTTAATACCTATCCACGAAATAACGTATGTTCAGGCAAAACTGGCCGCTTCGTTATGCACGTCACAGCGAACGCGGCAGAAGCGATACGAGCTGCGGGAAACATGAAAACGCGTATAAAATGTTGCATACAGCGGTAACTTCAGGGGAACAGCAGATAAAAAAGTGTTGACAACCTAGTACTAAATTTATGCTACCACTACACAGAAATAATAAACGCTCTTATCAAGTTACGAGCGCCATTGGCCATTAAGTAAAGTATTATAGCGTTTTGTGTATGTATATAATAATATACTTCATAAATAATGATTCGTGCTTTAAACTCTTGACTCGCACTTTTAATGGACCATGTGAAACTTTACTTGCATTCAGTATAGTACCAGGCTGGTACACTGAACTCATAGTCCTACGGAGATTGGTTCTAAAGCCTTCATCTGATATATCGAGTTAGACTTAAATTCATCACTTCTGGAAACTGTTTCAACGAGGCAGCGGATGTTATCCTCCATCTACTTCATACCATTTTCTAGAACTTGGCTGAGAACAGAACATTAAAAGTTAACTTCCTAACTTTTCAACAACGCGTCGTGTGAGAAACAAGATATAAGAATTTTTTCAGCGAGCGTGGCGTTGTCGTCTGAATTGCAACAAAATTACAACATGGTCTTCGTGAAAGAACGGGATCACAATATTTTACAAGGCGTCTTTACCTTGATGTCGTGATGTCCTGGCAGCGATAAATTACTGTTCTCAATATTCTGTAACCAATTTTTCACTGAAGATTGCCGAGAAAGAGTCAGCAAAAATACAGGCCCATAATTTTTCAGTGTAGTGAATTTCTAATGTAATGTAGAACAGGGAGATGGGAGGTCCAGGAGAAGCGACGGTCAAGGGTGACGCCAAGATACCTGAGGGTGGGAGTGAGGGTGATACGACGGCCATAAATGGTGATATAAAAGTCGAGGAGATGGAAGGAAGGGGTGGTTTTGCCTACAATGATCGCCTGGGTCTTGGAAGGATTGTTCTTGAGCAACCACTGGTTACACCAAGCGGTGAACCGGGCAAGATGGGATTGCAGAAGGTGTTGGGATCATTGCGGGGTGGGGGCGAGGGCAAGGAAGGCAGTGTCATCGGGTGAAGGCGGCAGCATGTCCGCCGTATACAGAAGGTGTAGAAGAGGAGAGAGGAGATGTGCCACGATCTAACAAGGAATAAATATCGAACAGCTGGCTCGTGTTAAATAAGACAACACTAGGTGTGGTAGTTTGTGAGAACATCTCATTATTGCCAATGGATCGGTTTTTCTTCCATTTTATTGGCACTGTCGAGTGTTAATAAGTTTTACTATCAAACAAGTAAACTGTCATTCAACTTTTACCCTTATTGTATAAGGCAATGTGTTTTACCTTTCTTTGCAAACAGCGCACAGCAATTTGAGCTACAGCAAAAGTTACGTACGAAATTCGCGTCCACAGAGAGCATTAGTATCTTTTATTAATTGTACATGATTAAAGTGTCCTTCTCATATTTGTGCTCGGTAATTTACGAGGATTGACCAGAAGGTAATGGGCCGTAATTTTTTTTTCTCTGCTGAAAAGAATGCTGCGAATGCTAACCGTTATGTATGTAATATTTGAAGTCTCCTGAGTGAGAGCGCCAAGTTTCCGTCACTTCACACAGATAGCGTAGCTGCAGGACAGTTTTGAAAATGGCGTCTGCAGGTGGTGTACGTTATAAGCAACCTGACATCATTGAATTTCTCTCTGCAGAGAAAGAAACTGTGGGGAAAGTTCAGAAGCCCCTGTGCAAAATCTACGGAGTTTCTGCTGTCGACAGAAGTACAGTCAGTCGCTGGGCACGGAGAGTAAGGTCATCAGAACGCGATTCGGTGGAGCTCCACGATTTGCAGCGGTCGGGGAGACCATCCACGGCTGTCACACTTGACATACGTGACCGAGCCCCTTCGGACTTCCTCTTGTTTGGGCCATTAAAGGATGCCATTCGTGGAAGATATTTTGAGGATGATGAGGAGGTGATAAACACACAGTGAAACAACCGCTCCTCCAACAGGACAAGGTTTGGTGCCGAGAGGGCACACACGCCCTTGTTACGCACTGGAGGAAGGCCATCTACATGGATACTCAGCAAATCATATTTAAGTGGCTGGCAGAGGGTTCATCGAACCACCTTCACAATTCTGTATTATTCCAATCTCGTGTAGCGCGTGGGAAGAATGAACACATATCTTTCCGTACGAGCTCCAATTTCCCTTATTTTATGTTGGTGATCGTTCCTCCCCATGTAAGTCGGTGTCAACAAAATATTTTCACATTCGGAGGAGAAAATTTGTGATTGGAATTTCGTGAGATAATTCCGTCGCAAGGAAAAACGCCTTTCTTTTAATGATGTCCATCCCAAATCCTGTATCATTTCTATGACACTCTCTCCCATATTTCGTGATAATACAAAACGTGTTGCCTTTCTTTGAACTTTGTACTCCGTCTGTCCTACCTGGTAAGGATCCCACACCGCCATGCAGTATTCTAAGAGAGTACGGACAAGCATAGTGTAGGCAGCCTCCATAGTAGGTCTGCTACATTTTCTAAGTGTTCTGCCATTTTCTAAGTGTCTCTCGTTAGCCTTCCCCACAACATTTTCTATGTGTTCCTTCCAATTTAAATTGTTCGTAATTGAAATACCTAGATATTTATTTGCATTTACGGCTTTTAGATTAGACTGATTTATCGTATAACCGAAGTTTAACGAGTTCCTTTTAGCATTCATGTGGATGACTTCACACTTCTCGTTATTTAGGGTCAACTGCCACATTTCGCACCATTCAGATATCTTATCTTAATCGTTTTGCAGTTTGTTTTGATCTTCTGAAGACTTTATTAGTCGATAAACGACAGCGTCATCTGCAAAGAACCGAAGACGGATGCTCAGATTGTCTCCCAAATCGTTTATATAGATAAGGAACAGCAAAGGGCCTATAACAATACCTTGGAGAACGCCAGATATCACTTCTCTTTTACTCGATGACTTTCCGTCAATTACAACAAACTGTGACCTCTCTGACAGGAAATCACAGATCCGGTCACATAGCTGAGACGAAATTCCATAAGCAAGCAATTTCACTACGAGCCAATTGTGTGGCACAGTGTCAAAAGCCTTCCGGAAATCCAGAAATACGGAATCGATCTGAAATCCCATGACAATAGCACTCAGCACTTCATGTGAATAAAGAGGTAGTTGTGTTTCACAAGAACGATGTTTTCTAAACCCATGTTGACTGTGTGTCAATACACCGTTTTCTTCCAGGTAATTCATTATGTTCGAACACAAAATATATTTTCTAAAATCCTGTAATTTAATGGATTACTCCTACTACCTTTCTTGAATATTGGTGTGACGTGTGCAACTTTCCAGTTTTTGGGTACGGATCTTTCGTCGAGCGAACTGTTGTATATGATTGTTAAGTATGGAGCTAATGCATCAGCATACTCCGAAAGGAACCTAATTGGTATACAGTTTGGACCAGAAGAATTGCTTTTATTAGTGATTTAAGTTGCTTCACTACTCAGAGGATATTTACTTCAACTCATGTTGGTAGCTGTTCTCGATTCGAATTCTGGAATATGTACTTCGTCTTCTTTTGTGAAAGCATCTCAGAGGGCTGTGTTTAGTAACTCTGCTTTGGCAGCACTGTCTTCGACGGTATTTGAATTGTTGTCGTACAGAGAAGGCATTGATTGTTTCTTGCCGCTAACATATTTCACATGTGACCAGAATCGCTTTGGATTTTCTGCCAGGTTTCGTGACAAAGTTTCGTTGTGGAAACTGTTATAAGCATCTCGCATAGAACGGAGTGGGGATTACGTGGAAAAATAGGGTGTGTAGATAAAAATCATTCTTTCCTGTGTGTGATTCTCATTATGTTCAATAAAGAACTGTTGAAGAAAAAAATGCGGTGCATTGCTTTCTGGGAAACCCTCGTATACTATGTAAATAGATCTCCAAAAAAAAAAAAAATTAGTATGGACTTTTAAGTTTCTTTTGAATTGATTATTTGGTATATCACTTAACCAATACGACACTAGCGACTGTGCTAGATTTTAGCTTTTGCCGAATTTCAGTTGGTCTGTAAATATATCTTATCAAGAGGATCATCAAAAACATTTTTAGTTTTATTTCGAATGTGATGTAACCATAGTCTGTAGCAGGCATCTGTATGAACCATTTGATGATCTTTTGCATACTATTTGGTGCAGTGGTTCAAAAGAAACATATGAATAAACGCATTGTCAATCGGCATTGCTTGATGTACTTTAAAGGTTATACGCAAATACACTGCTGATATTATTTAATAACAAGTGGTTTTTTAAACTACTATTTCGGAAAGGAGCTGTGTTACTTAGTTTTCGGAGTATAGAGGGCGTTACTTACACTACATGATGCCAACTAAGTGTACCGTGTTTCTTGTAGACCACAACTTCAGTTTCCATATGCCCTAATAAAGTCAAACGGTGGCATGTACTGCTGGAACTTTGTTGGACTGTAATTCGTCATATGGTGCATTGGCTAAAATGAATTATCTGTTGGGCAAAATTGTGTTTTACTTACGGTTTTCTGTAAATCAGTTCTGATTCTGTAATTTCGTAGTATTTTAGCACCGAAGTTGGTTAAGATATATGGATATACAAGAATAATAATTAATGAGTGGTATATGCGACTGACTGAAGCGTTCCTATCCTTTCTTATACTAACTTACTCAACTTCTAAAATGAACTAATGACATTTTCATAGCCTCTGAGGATATCTCCGGTACTAGGAGATGAGACACCGGGCACAAAAGCATCCCTTACGCTTCGGCCTGATAACTAATAACACGAAACACGAAGGATGATACCGAACTCTCAACCACAATCTTGTGGCCAATGTGTTACACTATTTCTATTGCCCAGTGTATGTTGTATTATAGTTACTCTTGTTTGTGCATGCGATCTGTGGTCTCGTGTGCGGAGTTCAGTAGCTGCTCACAGAGGGTAGCGCTTGCCCGCCGGGCGACAAAGGCCCACTCGCTGACCCGCTATTAAATCGCTACTGCCATTTGCGCCGCCCTACGCCAGACCACCCAGCCCCTGACATTTAATGCGTGCCGCCCCACTTACCGTTAAGGCTTTCAGCTGATTGGCGCTGTTAGGAGCGATAAAGGACAGCAGTAAACCCAAAGTCGCCCAAACCCCTTCTTGGGTGAGAGCTGCAGAGTTGAACTCTTTCCACTGCACGACATAAATCAATTCTGTTTCGTATAATATGAAACGTGTCAAAATAGCGCTTTCAGGTGTTCTGCAGTTATAGCGTTCGCTCTGATGTTAATTCCAATTACCTTTCAATATAAAAGTCTTTTCAAAAATTCTCAACCGGTTTCACAATGTCACATGCGCTTGTTATAAAATAATGTAATCCAATATAATTATTAAAATCAGTAATTAAGAAACATCTGTGTAATAGCTTAACGTGAAATATAAACAAAATTCGATACCATCTGTGAAGTTCTCAAGATAAAATATCCGTGACACTTATGAGTGCCATCTACCAAAACTAGTTATGCTATTTGATTACATCAATTTAAATTTTAAAATTATGTTTCATAACATATACCCTCAATTTCTTTGCATACGGCTTCCCTCAAAGCAAATGGTATTGAAAAAGGTTTCTTTGCAAAAGGCTCATGTGGTTTTGCTCCTAGTTTACATTTAATGTTCTTAACTTTACCAGGTCTGTCCGAAATTACCTCTCTATTTACCTGCAAGACTTCACTTAATTCTTCCTTTTGGTGCTTACTTAACCTTTCTATCTTCACCATCTGGTTCTTCAGTTCCTCTAGTATCTCTCTTTCCTCTCCTGCTAGCCTCATAATCCAAGTTCAATCCGAAATCTCCCATATCGACTCCCACTGTCATCACTCTCATTTTTAACTGACCAATCAAATCATTGCTATCCACTATCATCCCATCAAAATTCACACTTGTTTCTGATCCTACGAAAATTGATGAAACTGTCCCCACAATTTGCTTCTGCTTTACACTCTATCAACCAGTCCATGTCCAGGATAATTTCCACACTGATCCCAGGAACCACAAAAAATTATGTACTAAGCTTATGCCACCAAGTTCAAATTCTAAAATTGTCTGTCACTTTACGGGTTTCCTCATTTTTCCCACAGTATCCATTATTTTCAACCCCAACACACACAAAAAAAATGTTCAAATGTGTGTGAAATCTTATGGGACTTAGCTGCTAAGGTCATCTGTCCCTAAACTTACACACTACTTAACCTACATTATCCTAAGGACAAACACACACACCCATGCCCGAGGGAGGACTCGAACCTCTGCTGGGACCAGCCGCACAGTTCATGACTGCAGTGCCTTAGACCAACCCCAACACAGTTATGTCCATTACCTTCCTTTATAGAATTCCTCAGCTCTGGAAATTATTTCACACCCTGTGTCCAAAAGAGTCTTTTGCTCCCTCCTATAGGTTTTTCTTTTTACAAAACATTGTCCTGATTTAATATCTCCCACATCTTCACCTTCATGTAACAAATCTCTTTCAATATTGTCATATTCCCACTGTCCATAACCTTTCTCTGAGCTGTCTTCTTCTTTCGACTCCTTTCTGATTACCTCTCTACTTACCTGCAAGACTTCCCTTAACTCTTCCTCTTAGGTACAAGTTGTCACACCCTTATCCTTGCCAGTAATAAACACATTAACTTTATCCTCCTCATTAGTCTGTATACCATGGTTCAAGGAATTGGTAGAAGACTCTCCCTCAATAATTTCAGAAGTTTACCCTTTCTCTCCCTTGTGACTCTTATGCAAATTACTTTGCAAAAAAAGTATCCACCTGTACCTCATCTGCTCCTTTCTCACTATCACCATTCTCACTGCTTGTTTCTTCCTCCCCACTTCCACTACTTTCCAATTGCATCACTTTATTCTCATTCTCTTTGTCTACTTGCTCTCTTTCATATTCTTTAACATCATCATACATGTGGGAAAACGCCTCCATACATGAACCCCCTGATTCTGCATTATTCTCATTGTTAATTTTGGGTCCTGTCTCTTCAATCACTTAGCTCTCACTTTCACAACCACAATGACCATGACTAGCATTGCTATTGCTGCTCATTATAAAACATCTAACACTATTGTGGCAACTGGCCACACTGGTAGGGCAAGACACTTGACCCACTCCAGCAAGGGCCCTCATTGTTGCCTCATACTGTTTCCTGTATTAAAACTTCCTCTCCTGTCACAACCTCTATTATTACACATAAAAGTACTTTATTTGCTCGGTTGGTCTGTTCGCTATTCTTTTGGTACCTCCAAGAATCTCTATTTTCATTAAATGAACAATTTGTCTGGCCTCTATCTACATCTTTCACCCTTTTCAGGAAGTCTTTCGGTTATTGTTATGCCCAATAAATCCACATCTCCTATTAGTAGGCAACTTCCCTGTCAATAACACAATTGTATCTCGATCACTCCAACTACTATCCAAACGTGTCAACCTATTGATCCGTCTCCAACTGTATCCTCTTATAATCTTCCTATTTCAGTTATCATACCACAGTTCTTTCTTAAAAGCCTCTATGACATCACTCTGTATCTCCTTAGACCAGCATCCTGCTAGGAAAGCTAACAAAAAATCCTCTTAACTTCCATATTTATTCGGTTCATCTGTCCCCCCCCCCCCAATCTAAAGTCTTTCCTTTCAGACAAACACTGATCCTCCTTAATTTATCTTTCTCAATCCACTCTACAGTAAACTACTTCTTAAGGTATTAATAAAGGCCACTGGATCTCTCAAGTGTACTACCACAGATGGAGCTTTGCAATTCTTATCCACTACGTATCTTCCCAAAGTCACTACTCTTTTCTCAATCACGGAAGTGGACCCTTTGATTTCTTCTACTTCTGCTTGAGCTTCCTTGCTATGTTGCTGCAACATTCTATCACAATATTCTTTCACTTCTGTCTTTCTCTTATCACATATTTCAGCTTGTGCAACAATATTTTTAGCCAAGCATTCCACCCTTCCATTTACCTCCTCCCTGAATCTATTTTGCTTTTCCACCAACTCCTTAACATCATCTCTAAATTTGTTAAAATCTTTGCGTACGTCTGACTTTCTGTCAGAAATCTTTTTTTTAATCCTACCATCTAGTTCCCTTTTAAAATCCTTAAACCTTTGTTCAACTTGCATATCTAAATTCCTCAGTTCTTCTGGCATATCCTTTTGAGATTTATTAACTTCTTCTACCTCCCTATTAACAGCTTCCATCTTTCTACTCAACCTTTCTTTTACATCTTTCATTTCTGCTAAGAGTATAGCGAACATACTTTCCATGTGTAATTTCTTCCCCAATTCTCTCTCAACACCTGGTTCTGTCTTAATTACTACATCTTTTTCCACCTTTTCCATAACAGGTTCCTTTTCTATCTTTTCCCCATCGCTCATCACCCCTCACCTTAAAACTGGCTACCTGTTCATCCTCTTTGATAGTCATCTTTTTGTATTTCCTGTACAAACTACACCACCAAACAAATATTCTCTATTGGCAAAATTTCGAAACTTCGATCTGAATTCTGCGGATTCGAACAGGCAGCACCCATTTAATAGTATCTTGTCACTACAGAGTCGACATGTGTGAAGAAAACGGTTGCTGGAGATCTTCTATGGCCGTGAATTTATAATCAGGAGATGTTTACAGAATAACTCCATGAAGTAAATTCATATTGTATAAACCCCAACACCCATTTTAGTTCCAGAAACTTCAAAAGCAAAGCTCTATATGAGACGTTTCCCAATCCGATTAAAATTCTGATTATAAAATTCTTTGATAGTAGAAACCAATCTGAAGCTAATTTGATGAATGATGACACAAAAATTTGCATGTAAACATTAATGAATGGAAATATAACGTTAAGTGGCATGTAAACAGATCTCGCTAATATGCTAACTTGAACCAATGACAAATAAGCTACTTCTTTGAACATGGTCGGTGTAAGTAACTACAATGGCAGATGCCTCAAATTAGACGTCTGGCCACGTTTCGCATTACAACACATAAATGCTCCTGTCTAAACTACTGTATATACACATCGAAGCACTCAGTTCCAAAATGCACATACAACGCTTGCAACGACTAGTACAAATACACTGAAAAGCAAAAACAAATAAATGATGACAATAACTAATGTTTGTGGTTGGGTCAACTATCTCAATTCTAGGCCGACGACAATACTGTCTATTCATGAGTGCATTGTCACTACGATAAACATCATTCTGCAAAAACCAACAGCGTTTGCGTAATACAACGTCCGTTTATAATATCCAGTCTAACACATGAAAGTCTGTTATTAATATTGCGTTCAACTCACCCAATTACTACACACAGTACTTGCTCACGCGCCATCTGCGACTGTCTGCCTGACTGTTCGATGCGACAACTATCGATACCTCTCTTGCTACACAGATCTTACAACACTGCTGCCTATTACATTCTGTTTCACACAATTCATTTAATAAAACTATCTGAAAGACCATCAGAAAAAATCCAAGTCTTTACATAAAGAACTTGTATAGAAAATAGCACAGTAAACAGTCACAAACACTTCACGTTCTACTCTATATACAACTAAATTCCTCCCGAACAGGTCATGAACACTCAACGGTACCGACCGGCCGCCGTGTCATTCTCAGCCCACTGGCGTCACTGGATGCAGATATGGAGGGATATGTGGTAAGCACACCGTACTCCCGGCCGCATGTCAGTTTCCGAGACCGGAGCCGCTCCTTCTCAATTAAGTAGCTCCTCAGTTTCCCTCAAAAGGGATGAGGGCACCCCGCTTGCCAACAGCGCTCGGCAGACCGCATGGTCACCCATCAAAGTGCTATCCCAGCCCGACAGCGCTTAACTTCGGTGATCTGACTGGACACTATATTACCAAATGAAAAATATTTTACATCATCAGAAATACATCTGTGGGGTACAAGGAAGTAGAATAAAAGATAAAAAATTATATCTCGTTATTAGCTGTGGCATCACAACCAGAGAAGCGGTAAGTGCGGTTTTCAGGTTCTGCTTTTAAGTCAGTAGCTATTAAATTGACTGTCTTGATAAACGTAAAACAGTCCTGCATTTTGTTGCAACCACGTCTTGATTTTTCATGTTGTTGTTGTTGTGGTCTTCAGTCCTGAGACTGGTTTGATGCAGCTCTCCATGCTACTCTATCCTGTGCAAGCTTCTTCATCTCCCAGTACCTACTGCAACCTACATCCTTGTGAATCTGCTTAGTGTATTCATCTCTTGGTCTCCCTCTACGATTTTTACCCTCCACACTGCCCTCCAGTGCTAAAGGTGTGATCCCCTGATACCTCAGAACATGTCCTACCAACCGATCCCTTCTTCTAGTCAAGTTATACCACAAACTCCTCTTCTCCCCAATCATATTCAGTACTTCCTCATTAGTTATGTGATCTACCCATCTAATCTTCAGCATTCTTCTGTAGCACCACATTTCGAAAGCTTCTATTCTCTTCTTGTCCAATCTGGTTATCGTCCATGTTTCACTTCCATACATGGCTACACTCCATACAAATACTTTCAGAAACTACTTCCTGACACTTAAATCTATACTAGATGTTAACAAATTTGGCTTCTTCAGAAACAATTTCCTTGCCATTGCCAGTCTACATTTTATATCCTCTCTACTTCGACCATCATCAGCTATTTTACTCCCTAAATAGCAAAACTCCTTTACTACTTTAAGTGTCTCATTTCCTAATCTAATCCCCTCAGCATCACCCGATTTAATTTGACTACATTCCATTATCCCCGTTTTGCTTTTGTTGATGTTCATCTTACATCCTCCTTTCAAGACACTGTCCATTCCGTTCAACTGCTGTTCCAAGTCCTTTGCTGTCTCTGACAGAATTACAATGTCATCGGCGAACCTCAAAGTTTTTACTTCTTCTCCAAGAATTTTAATACCTACTCCGAATTTTTCTTTTGTTTCCTTTACTGCTTGCTCAATATACAGATTGAATAACATTGGGGAGAGGCTACAACCCTGTCTCACTCCTTTCCCAACCACTGCTTCCCTTTCATGTCCCTCGACTCTTATAACTGCCATCTGGTTTCTGGACAAATTGTAAATAGCCTTCGCTCCTTGTATTTTACCCCCGCCACCTTCAGAATTTGAAAGAGAGTATTCCAGTTAACGTTGTCAAAAGCTTTCTCTAAGTCTACAAATGCTAGAAACGTAGGTTTGCCTTTTCTTAATCTTTCTTCTAAGATAAGTCGTAAGGTTAGTATTGCCTCACGTGTTCCAACATTTCTACGGAATCCAAACTGATCTTCCCCGAGGTCCGCTTCTACCAGTTTTTCCATTCGTCTGTAAAGAATTGGCGTTAGTATTTTGCACCTGTGACATATTAAACTGATAGTTCGGTAATTTTCACATCTGTCAACACCTGCTTTCTTTGCGATTGGAATTATTATATTCTTCTTGAAGTCTGTGGTTATTTAGCTTCTCTCATACATCTTGCTCACCAGATGGTAGAAACAGAGATGACTGGCTCTCCCAAGGCCATCAGTAGTTCTAATGGAATGTTGTCTACTCCCGGGGCCTTGTTTCGACTCTGGTCTTTCAGTCCTCTGTCAAACTCTTCACGCAGTATCTTATCTCCCATTTCATCTTCATCTACATCCTCTTCCATTTCCATAATATTGTCCTCAAGTACATAGCCCTTGTATAAACTCTCTGTATACTCCTTCCACCTTTCTGCCTTCCCTTCTTTGCTTAGAACTGGGTTGCCATCTGAGCTCTTGATATTCAGACAAGTGGTTCTCTTCTCTCCAAAGGTCTCTTTAATTTTCCTGTAGGCAATAGAAGAAGGGATCGGTTGGTAGGACATGTTTTGAGGCATCAAGGGATCACAAATTTAGCATTGGAGGGCAGTGTGGAGGGTAAAAATCGTAGAGGGAGACCAAGAGATCAATACACTAAGCAGATTCAGAAGGATGTAGGTTGCAGTAGGTACTGGGAGATGAAGAAGCTTGCACAGGATAGAGTAGCATGGAGAGCTGCATCAAACCAGTCTCAGGACTGAAGACCACAACAACAACAACACAACAGGCAGTATCTATCTTAACCCTAGTGAGACAAGCCTCTACATCCTCACATTTGTCCTCTAGCCATTCCTGCTTAGCCATTTTGCACTCCCTGTCGATCTCATTTTTGAGACTTTTGTATTCCTTTTTGCCTGCTTCATTTACTGCATTTTTATATTTTCTCCTTTCATCAATTAAATTCAATATTTCTTCTGTTACCCAGGGATTTCTATTAGCCCTCGTCTTTTTACCTACTTGATCCTCTGCTGCCTTCACTACTTCATCCCTCAGAGCTACCCATTCTTCTTCTACTGTATTTCTTTTCCCCATTCCTGTCAATTGTTCCCTTATGCTCTCCATGAAACTCTGTACAACCTCTGGTTCTTTCAGTTTATCCAGGTCCCATCTCCTTAAATTCCCACCTTTTTGCAGTTTCTTCAGTTTCAATCTGCAGTTCATAACCAATAGATTGTGGTCAGAATCCACATCTGCCCCTGGAAATGTCTTACAATTTAAAACCTGATTCCTAAATCTCTGTCTTACCATTTAATAATCTATCTGATTCCTTTTAGTATCTCCAGGATTCTTCCAGGTATACAACCTCCTTTTATGATTCTTGAACCAAGAGTTAGCGATGTATGCTATATTTTTCATGTTACCTGCAAATTAGAACTTCATAATTGTCATTTATTTTCACCTTACAAATGGGCCACTATGGTGTAATTTGTTTCGGACGTACCCACCATATTGGATTAGAATTTGGCTGTTTTATTGCCTAACATCCCGCCTTTTAGCGGTGTTTAGTTCTGATGGACAACGAATTTTGGGTAAAAAGTTCTGAGTTTTTTAGCTTTAATGTTTCAGTTATGTTAGTTCAAATGTTTTAATATTCTTATGTAAAAGTTATTAATAGTTTCATAAAATTTTTATAAAATACCATATAAGTGGATGTCTCAGGCGTGTTATTCCTTCTGGATTTATTGTTACTTTTGTTCAGTTTAAGATGTGGCTTTTGGAGTCACGAAACCGGTGAGGATTTAAAAATACAAGAATAAATACAGTGGAGCAGTTTATTAATATTCAAGATCTTTTGCATTTGTTGGAAAGTGTATGTTTGGTATCGTGACTTTGAAGAATTTTGCCTCTGTAGTCTCTTACAATACTAAAAACTAACCACACAACACCCTTGGAGAAGAATGCACTCTGTCCTTTGGTTCTTACACTCTTAATCGTCTGGACGGCTTATCCATGAAAAAACGATTTTAGCCAACAGCCACCAGTGTTTACGTTCATTGGCCCCAGTCTGATTTCAAGGTGTTGCTATCACTAATGGAGAAAATACCTCAAGGTCGCGAGGCTAAAGCCACTTACTCTGAGATGGATGGTCGTGTGAAGTGGGGTCTACAAACTTTCTTGTGTTGGTAGGCTTGCTGTATGCCTTACACTGCAGATTATTATCGGCTCTTCTTCGTAAAAAGATCATTACAACAAGATTTTATTTGTTGACACGTTGATGGAGTTCTGTGTTGCTCACTTATTATCAGGAACTGCCACATTTTTAAACATTACATGATCTCCCAGTCAATAAAACGTACCTCCTTCTGTTAATTTTTAGCACTGAAGAGGACACATAAAATTACTAAAACTTAGTTCAAAAGAACAATCAGTAAGCTAAAATGGAGTAGTTTAGGAAATTGCTCAATCACATGAATGGAAAACGCAACAGATGCTTTTACTTTACTTCAAAATTGTTTTCTCCCTCAACTAACCACGATTAGTTTTAGCTCTACAAAGCTACATGGATTATGTATGGAATAAAATCATGTGATGAGGAAACAGCACGGATGTTCGTGCTTGCAGCTCATTACAACTCACCTTACTGCATACTGTGTATGTCATATCTGGTAACAAAATTAGTTAGTTATAACAGTAATAGTTTATGGCGAAAGAAGAGACTGGCGGAAACAGAGATGAGGAGAAATATGTAGCATTAAGCTTAAATGGTACACTGGTAACAGATGAATACAATGCTGAAAAAATTTTAGTCAGCTTTTCATATTTGTTGCTAAAAAGACGAGATCACTATAGCAGAAGAGGTAATTTCAAATTCACAATAAAATAGAATTAAAAGACTTTAGTGCTTAGATAAAATACCAAAAGATTAATTACTAAATATTGTACTGAGTTTAATAGAAAATTTTTGTGTAACTAGTTGTGTATCCTTGGAATTTTTCTCGAATGACTGAAATATGCAACAGCTAATCCACTGCACAAGAAAGAAGACAAAGACTTACTACAAAATGTCCGCATAATTTCATTTTTGTCAACATTATCGAAAATTTTTGAAAGATAATGTGTAAGTTGCTTCTTGACCATCCGACCACAAATATTATATTATCATAATCACAGTTCAGATGAGTTAAGTGTAACAATATTGAGAAGGTCTTTTATGTATACAGTGAAAATGTAAATAATTCTGTAGATGATAAATTACAGACTATTGGGATATTTTGTGATTTGTAGAATGTGTTTAACTGTATAAATGGCTATGCCCTTTATTATTGTACATCAGGAAATGCACAGTACGAATCAGATCATATCTCGTTAGATGGAAACAAAGGATATCAAACGAAAGGAGTCCTGTATCAAGAAATCATTCATCATCTAAATGTGAGCTAATTACATATGATGTCCCATGATGTTCCGCCTTATTGCTCTTACTTCTTCTCGTGTGTGTTAATTATCACCAGTAACCTGACCTCATGCTAAATTTGTGTTGTGCAGATGTTACAAGCATTGCCATAAGTGGCCAATCCTTCATCACTTTGAAAAGGCAGAACGTACACACTTCAGAATTTGTATTGTGTTTCCTGCATGTACACTTCAAAAATATGATGTCAAGCAGATCCATTAGGCTGACAGTGTTAAATTTTTGGATTAAAACTGGGGAATAGATTCAATTGACAGGAGCACCCCACTGAACAGCTGAAGTGTCTACACAAATATTAATTTGCAGTATGAATGTTATCAGGTATAGCAGATATAAAAACTAAAAAGTTAGAGTACTTAGCTTACTTTCTTTTCATAATATCATACAGGATTATTTTATCCTGTAACTCATGAAGCCAATCAAGATTTCTCCACACACAAAAGGGTTATGTGGTGTGGGCTAACATATTTATTTGTTTATGAAATTTATAATGAATATTGAAACATGTTTTGAAACCAACAGATAATTCCGGGAATCAATGCTAGGAATAACAATGTTCTTCATAAATATTTCACATCAATTTCTCTGCTTCAGAATATTTTCCATCTTGTAGAAACATGGAATCTCAGCAATTTGTCAGTAGTCACAACACTTAACTATTAATAACATTCAGTTTTTGAAAGGAACCTAATGGATTTATGGGGGTCACTCCCTACACCCCATTGATGAGTCCTTATTGTTACCGATTTATTCATATATTAGTACAAGTATCATACAAACTGTGTGTTTCTAAGATTTAGACCTCTGCACATCTTCATTTTAATAATGAGATGAATGTAAATAAATGTCATGATTTTGTTTGATAATATGTAGTAGCATTAGCCACAGATACATCATATGAATAGCATTGTACTGTGAATTTAAATGTTGTATATCTTATAAAATAATGACAACAGTTATAAGATTATTTTACTTATTTCACATATATTCGTATCAATTTAATAATTATCTGTGGAAATGATGTTAACATCACTTTTTTGTTTAATTGTTTCTTATGTATTTTCATTGGATGACATGTTTTCTTCTTTTAGGATCTCCTTATTAAAACTCCACAGACAAGTATACACAATCTAATCCAGTCTAAATCAGACGACTACCGATGAATCGGAACAAGGAACTGTGAATTATCTATTTTCATTGGATGACATGTATTCCTCTTTTGGTATCTCCTTATTAAAACTCCACAGACAAAGTATACACAATCTAATCCAGT
Source organism: Schistocerca piceifrons (assembly GCF_021461385.2). NCBI lineage: Eukaryota > Metazoa > Arthropoda > Insecta > Orthoptera > Acrididae > Schistocerca > Schistocerca piceifrons. The sequence continues at coordinate 1,185,248,836 of NC_060138.1, read as the reverse complement.
CTAAATCAGACGATTAACGATGAATCGAAACAAAGAACTATGAACTGTCTATAAGAGAAAACTGATACTGCCTTATCACCACATAGATTTTACTTAAGTTGATGACAACCATGAAAGCCACCAAAACAATACAAATAAGCACTTGTAGAACAAGACAGTGTCCTTTTTCTCGAACATCAGTCTTCTGACTAGTTTGATGCTGCCGTCCTGACTTCCTCTCCAGTGTTAACCTCTTCTAGTCGCAGTAGAACTTTCCTGCTCCATTACTTCTGTTGCAAATTACGCACACACTTACAGTCACTGCCATCTACAAAGTTCCATAGACGTTAGATCCTGATGTCTCAATACAGGCATCTCCATATTCCTTGTTCAGTCACAGTTTTGCACATATCCATTTTCCCTGCCATTCTGTGGAGAAACTAAAGAAAAGAAGGAGCATTAGAGTTTAACGTGTTACCTTAGTAATTGAGTTACTGTAAAGCAGCCCTCTGTGACACCACATCTCAAACACTTCGATTCTCTTCCGTTTCCTCACGACCTTGGTTAACTGTCTGGCAATGTTCTTGTTGATACATACGTTCTCGGATATATCTTCCAGAAATTAGCCTGTTTTTTTGATACCCTTTTTGATAGTAGTTCCAATGAAATTATTCCATGACGCCTTAAAGATGTCTCCTAAAATTTCTTCCCTTTCTCTAGTGTTTTCTACACATTCCTGTGTTCATGGATTCTGTGAGGAAACTGCCAATTAACTGTGTTGTCAGTCGACTTAATTTGCAGCATCATACTGTTACTCCACATCTGGAACACATTAATACTCTTCTATTCTAGTTATCCTACTATCCGTGGTTCAGTTGCGTGCGGTGCTCTCCTCCAGGATGTACAACCTGTTAGTTTACCTGGGACGCATTGGAAGAAGACGAATGTTTTTAACTGCTCATAATATTAACACTAGAAACCAATGAGTCAGGGGGAACGACCAGTGAAAGAATGAGGTGGAAGTATCAGACTGAAGATATTCAGTTTATCATAACTTTACATAAACGGAATTTTAAGTACTTTTTTAACATTACGTTCTCCTGGAGAGATATGAGTTGATGCAACTGTGGTAGTCACAGTTTTACGGCATATAGTGGTTAGCGCATGTGTCTAGTAAGTAGGAGACCTAACTTCATGTCCATACTGTGGCACGAATTTAAATTCATTGCTTCAGTTTATATATTAATCGAACACTAAGTTGAGACTCATATGTCTCCAGGAAAACGTAATTTGACCATGTCAACAGATCACCTATGCCTGAGGCACAGGCAGGAGTTCCCCTTTATGTAAAAATCTGGGTGCTATTCGTGTCGGAGAGTCTTGGCAACACTGACGGTTTAAGAAGAGGAAAATAGGCAGAAGTTTGTGTTAGGAGGGCGTTGCACTGGGATAGCACATGCACCTGTGATAACCACTGTGCTAAAGTGACACGCAGTGGTACTGCCTAGTAAGAAGGGGACTAGGGCTCAGTTCCCAACCATGCCACAAATCTTAAATCGGTGCTTCCCGATCGTGTGATAGTTGCTCACGTCTTGGGCCGCACTGATACTTGCTTTGCACGGATTGGACACCCCTGCTCTACTCGAAAAGTACGTTCTCTGAAAATTCCCCATAATATTTCACATTAAAAGATCCTTTTTCTTAATTTTTTTTTCTTTTTTTACCGAAGAGTGCTTTCTCTATATGCGCTAGTATCCTTCATATGTCGTTCTTGCTTCATACATCAAGCCTAATTTGGCTTTCGAGGTGTACTGCGTGTTCCCCAATACTGCTGTTACGTTTGCTGCTAATCTCATTTTCGTTACTTCTCAGTACATTCATTCTGGCTTGGCTTACTCTCAGTCTATATTCCGTGTTCAGTAGACTGATTCCGTAAGTCCTGTAATACGATATTACTTTATGTCCTACACATTATTTAAAGAAACAACGCATTGATGTTGGAAACATTGTGAAGGCTATTCGTGTCCACTTCAAAACATTAAACATTTTTACAAATTTGTTGAAAGAAGATACAAAGCTGGGTTTAGTATTATTTTGTAGCGAACAAATGCATCAAGTCTTTTACCTTAAACTAAAGATGTATGTGGCTTCCGTTAGTTGTCCTGCACACCTCCCATCGGAAGTCAATTTCTTCCCAAACTTGCTGTAGCACTGCAGGTGTAACTTGCTCAGTGGCGGCGTAAAGTCTTGCTCCAAGTTGAGGTAGAAAAGCCGGCACAGGAGGTACAAACACGATATCCTTGATGTAGCCCCATAAAAAATCGAGTGGTGTCAGGTCTGGGGAACGTGGGGCCATGCAATAGGCGCATCACGGCCAATCCATTGACCTGGAAAGTAGTCACTGAGAAATTCCCGGACATCAGCCAGGTAGTGGCGTGGCACACCATCTTGGATGAACTAAACATTTTGTTCTTGGTCATCCTCATCGATTTTTGGTATCAAAAATTGTTGTAACATATCCTGGTACAATATTCCGTTGATGGTTCTCTCACGGCAAAAAAGGGGCCGTACACTTTGTTCTTGCTCAACGCAGAAGAAACATTCAGTGTAGGGTCATCATAAGCATGCTGCAATGTCTGATGTGGATTTTCACTGTTCCAAATCCCACAGTTATGTGTGTTAACCTTTACACTTAAGTGAAGAGTCGACTCGTCAGAAAAGATGATTTGTTCCGAGAAACGTTCGTCCTCATATAATCGATTTAACATATGCGCACAGAAGTTCTTGCGAGCAATTTTATCAGTGTCTGTTATTGCTTGTACTGTCGTCACTCTGAACGGTTTCAAATGCAAACGGTTTCTCAAAACGCCCAAAATAGTCGCATGTGGGATTTTCATATCGTGAGATGCATGCCGAGTCGGTTTCGTAGGGCTGTTGGCAAAACGGTGTCTCACTCGCTCAATGACATCGTCAGATACGCTTGGATCATCTGATAATTTCCCATGTCTTACCGAGTGTCCTGTTTCTGCAAAACATTTATGCCACTTAAGCCGGCCGTGGTGGCCGAGCGGTTCTAGGCGCTACAGTCTGGAACCGCGCGACCGCTACGGTCGCAGGTTCGAATCCTGCCGCGGGTATGGATGTGTGTGATGTCCTTAGGTTAGTTAGGTTTAAGTAGATCTAAGTTCTAGGGGACGAATGACCTCAGACGTTAAGTCGCATTGTGCTCAGAGCCATTTGAACCATTTTATGCCACTTATAAACTGTAGGCCTACTAGGAGTATCTCTAGCGTACTTGGTACGGAAATACTGAACTGTTGTCGCCGAGTTCGATTCTTAAAACCAAAACACACAACTAGCACGCTCGGGTCCAGTGAAGGTTCAAACAGCTCTGAGCACTATGCGACTTAACTTCTGAGGTCATGTGTCGCCTAGAACTTAGAACTAATTAAACCTAACCAACCTAAGGACGTCACACACATCCATGCCCGAGGCAGAATTCGAACCTGCTACCATAGCGGTCGCTCGTTTCCAGACTGTAGCGCCTAGAACCGCCCGGCCACTCCAGCCGGCGGTCCAGAGAAGGCAGCCATGTCTAACGCAAATGCCGTTAGGGCTCCTTACGGTGCAATTCTGCATTAGCGAACTAAGAGAGACAGAAGTTGGTGTATTTCCTTACAAACTGATACTAAGTCACCTCTGTAGGTACTATGAATTAATTTATATGAATTTTCAAAGTTATAAAGTACTTTTGGAACACTCTGTATAATCCGGCGAGTTCCCTTCTACATCTACATGATTACTCCGCAATTCACATTTAAGTGCTTGGCAGAGGGTTCATCGAACCACAATCATACTCTCTCTCTACCATTCAACTCCCGTACAGCGCGCAGGAAAAACGAACACCTAAACCTTTCTGTTCGAGCTCTGATTTCTCTTATTTTATTTTGATGATCATTCCTACCTGTGTAGGTTGGGCTCAACAAAATATTTTCGCATTCGGAAGAGAAAGTTGGTGACTGAAATTTCGTAAATAGATCTCGCCGCGACGAAAAACGTCTTTGCTTTAATGACTTCCATCCCAACTCGCGTATCATATCTGCCACACTCTCTCCCCTATTACGATGTCCTCCGTCAATCCCACCTGGTAAGGATCCCACACCACGCAGCAATTGTAAGTAGGCTGTTTATGTTTTCTCTATGTAAGTAGGCTGTTTATGTTTTCTTATTGGCAACGTTACGTAGCGCTCAATATGAAAATCACTGGCTGTGCTGTGTGCAGTCTGTGGCTAGTTTGCATTGTTGTCTGCCATTGTAGTGTTGGGCAGCGGCAGCTGGCTGTGAACAGCGCGTAGCGTTGCGCAGTTGGAGGTGAGCCGCCAGCAGTGGTGGATGTGGGGAGAGAGATGGCGGAGGTTTGTAATTTGTCATGAACTGATATATATATTATGACTTGTGATGATATTAAGGTAAATACATTGTTTGCTCTCTATTAATATCTTTCATTTGCTAACTACCCCTATCAGTAGTTAGTGCCTTCAGTAGTTTGAATCTTTTATTTAGCTGGCAGTAGTGGCGCTCGCTGTATTGCAGTAGCTTGAGCAGCGAAGATTTTTGTGAGGTAAGTGATTTGTGAAAGGTATAGTTTAATGTTAGTCAGGGCCAATCTTTTGTAGGGAATTTTGAAAGTCAGATTGCGTTGCGCTAACAAAATATTGTGTATCAGGTTAAGCACAGTCATGTAAAATTGTTGAAAGGGGACGTTTCATATGTCGACCCTTAGCCTAGGATACCTCACTGGAATCTTCTGATTTTTTTCTTGTAGTTTGTGTAATTAGTGTAGATTTTGTTTATTGCTAACGCGTAATTGTAGAGAAAATCTCCTTTGTAGTTGCAGTCTTTCATTGTTGTACAGTAAAACAGTTGTGGCATGCATGTAGATTTGCACCAAGTATTTCGCAGCTGCAATTAACTAGATATTATTTTCAGTGCTATGTTAATGTGTTCTCTTATTTTTGATCTTCAAATTGTGTTTTTCTGTGTTGTCGTGTGAAATATTGTGACAATAATGGCGTGTGAAAAACGTAATACTAGGCTCCAAAGTAAACTGAGAAATGACAGTGAAGACGAAAGCAGTGTGTTAGCGCCACCGAGTAGTGAATTAACTGATGTTCAAAGTAGTAATTTGGTAATTGTGAATAGGGAAATGGAGCGGGCGGCAAACAATGGCATGGACAGTGAAACAATTAGTGAAGAGGGAAGCATTATCGATCGATCGGTCGGCAACAGCTCGCCTCAGGAATCCGAAATGACAGGACACAATTTCGTAAATACTGTAGATTCAGGTTTTGGGTCATCACCGTTTTCTCAAATAAGTCAAGACACATTTTCTGCTTGTCAAAATGTGAATGTTGCCGGTGCAAATGCACTGCCGAAAAGCGTAGAGAAACAGATTCCAGACACTAATACATTATTATTGCAATTAATGCAACAAATGGAACAAAATCAGAGACAAACACAGCAAAAGCTTGAAAAGTTAGACACAATGGAACAAAATCAGAGACAAACACAGCAAAAGCTTGAAAAGTTAGACACAATGGAACAAAATCAGAGACAAACACAGCAACAGCTTCAAAAGTTAGACTCATTGGAACAAACTCTTGAACAAACGCGTGAAGATTTAACTACTGAGTTACATCACATTGAATCGAAATGTCAAAAAGTCTGTAATGACGTAAAAACACAAATTTGTGAGCATTTCCAACCTATTTTTTCGCGTCATGAAAATGTATTACAGAAGCACGAAGCAGCCATAAAAGAACTGCAAACTATTGTTCATGAAAATCATGAGACCTTGCAAGCTAAATTTGACTCAGTTGCATCTACCAATTCGGTTACGCAACTTGCAAAAACTCAGGAAAACTTAAAGGACACAGTAGATACTCTGAAACTTGGTTCAGAAAAACACACTGAGGAAATAAGTACACTATCGGATAAAGTAGCCGAACTTTCAGATCAGTTCACTAATTTATCTACAAAGGTAGATGATGATCTGAATGACACAACACCTGTAGCCTTCACTGACACAGAAGTGTATGAACAAATCAAGAAATTCAAACAAAATCAGAATCAAATTAATACGCAACACCAAAGAGAAATCCGGGAAGTACAAGATCAGCTGACACAGGTAATACAAGAATTACGTATTTCAGAGGACACTCGCGCCCCAACACGGGAAGAGGGACTTAGAAATACGGAAAAGATGCAAAATAATAACACAGGGCATTTCGGAAGTTATGAAAGAAACTGGCAATGTGCACCGAATTTCGAGATGGAACCGCCGAAACGAAGTAACAATGACCGACATGCGACTTGCCGACATGATGATTTTGACTATAAGCTGTTCATTACTACACGTAAATTCAAAACGTTTAAGAATTCTGCCAACGACATTCATCCACAAGCGTGGCTCCATCAATTCTCTCATTGTTTCCCTCCCAACTGGTCATTGGAGCACAGGTTAGAATTTATGTGTGGCTACTTAGAGAATGAACCAGGTGTAAGAATGCGATCGGTCATTCACGATTGTCACAGTGAAGGAGATTTTTATCATGCCTTCCTCTCAGCGTATTGGTCTCAAGCTACACAAGACCGTGTAAAACATAACATCATAATGATGAAACACTTCGAACAATCTGAATTTTCCAGTCTTGTGAAATATTTTGAAGACATGTTGCACAAGAATCAATACCTGTCTAACCCATACAGCCCCTCAGAACTCATCCGCATTTGCTTAATCAAACTGCCTGAACATTTACGACATATTATTTTGGCAGGACGTTGCAAAGACGACATTGAAGCATTTCAGGGACTCTTACAAGAATTAGAAATTGACACTGACAATCGCGGAACGCGAAACGAGGAACACAGCAATTACAGGTCACATCCGTCGCAATTCCGCGATGAAAGAAATAATAACTGGACGCGACAAGGCTATTCTCACAACACATATCGTGACCAAAACAGACACCACCCGTATGACAACCGTTGGCAGAGTAGTAATAATTACAGGGAAAGATCACCTCTCCGTGGTAATGACTATCACAGAGACAATCAGAGAAACAGACAATATGGGAACCAAAACAATTATTATCAAGGGAGACAGAATAACTTTAGACGCAACGGTCCAGCGCGCAGTTACGATTCAGGGAGAAATTCTCCACCACTTAACCGACAAGAAAGAAACTACAGGAGCTATCGACATGACGACAGACGATGTGATCATAACGACAGACGTCAATTGCATCAGAACTGGCGGGATTCAAACAGAGCAGGGCCCTCTCGGCAAGGCGAATTTGTAGAAGTTAGGTCTCCTAATCCCAATAACGACGCGCGCCAACAAAGGAACAGACAATGACTCGCACCGCAGGCATCCGCGTGCGCCGGCTGGCTCGGCGAAAAATAACATAGACGCTAACTTTGAGAAAAATTCCAGTATTCTTTACCGACGTATACCGCGTGACAATTGCATTCAAGTTCAAACTCTGAGTACTATGAAAACAGACTTCACAGTGTTATTGTGTGTGTACATTCTTGCTTGTTTGTTGCACGATTACGTAACGACTATAAGGCTCACATACTTAGAACATTTACCAGTACTGCTAATGAGATTTTAATGCAACATTTTGGTTTATTTGAAAATACATTCTGAATTTAAAGTGCTTTCTGAGAGATACCAGATGACACAGAGGTTAGTTTATGTGACAACTACACGGTTTTATCACGACGCTACTAATGAGTGAAAATTTACAATGTTGCTTTTGCAGTGTTTCTGTTTTATATCTGCACAGTTTTCTGTTTTATTCTGGAAAGTAAAACAGGTTTTAGTAGTAACTTTTGTAGTATAGCTACAATGAGACTGCCTTTTCCGTAGCACAACAATACGTTACAGTACAGTACTTTCTTCATCACGGCAATAAGCGTAATAACTAAGACATTTATACGCAAAGCATTTCACTTCTGTGTATTATGAGGTAAGTACATTGACTTCTGCAGAACTTAGCTTTCGGAGGACGATGACTACGACACTTCCACAGAGATTATGTTGCAACAAGACGCACATTTAGCGCTACAGGACACGCATTTCAGTGATTAATTTTGTACTTGAAACATTTATTTTTAAAGATTTTTTAATTAGAAAGAAAGTTTTCCGTGATACATTTCATTCCATTGCTGTAATTTGTAACACCTGAGGGCATAATTACATTTATCGTGTGTGGCAACCACAAGGAACCCTAGCTAATATGGTATTTGCTCATACAACTTTACACGTCGGTACCATATTTCTCTAACACAGAATTACACAGCTATCTGATTATTTGACAGAGAAACAAACATTCTTTTTACTACGTCAGTGACAGATGTTTACGCAATTACAGTTGGATAACTTCACACTTATGAAACTGTATTTTGTCTGTACTTTGTGAAATGTTCATATTTTTTCGGATTCATTGTGATACTATGAGAGCTTTGAGATATTTGGTATGGGATCATGATTTTAAAGTACGTTTGAGGTAGATGACACTATTGAAATGAGCGGAGAATTTTTTTTACGTTTTGAAATTATTGGAGGAAGTTACGACGATTTTAAGATTTGACTGAAGTGTTATGATGTTATTATTACGACGACGATGTGTACTATGCTGTTGAGGTATGTTTATGATAAATAAGCTGATGCTATATGAGGAATCTGATTATGCTATGTAGCTATTATGATGAAATATTGAAGACGTGTTGATGAATATGAATATGTATATGTGTAATAAGGTAAGGAATAAGGAGTAGGGGTTAGGGACTCTGATTTATGAAAAGGTTGTTGGAAACCAAGAATCGTACTTTAAGAGTTATGAAATGTGTGTGTATATGCATGAATGTATCACAATGCCACTGAAAATTTTTTTCGACACTGTTATATTTATAGGGTTTTGTTTCTACAGAGTTGCAACGCTAATTCTTGACCTGTGAAATATTTTTATATGAGACTACCACGGTAGCAGAATCTCCTGTCGTAAATATTTCCGTACGAAAGTTAAGTGACCACCTGCACGTAATGCGTCGCGGGCACCCAGCTGTGTCAGACGCCTGGAGAAAAAGCCATTATTGCGAGCCCTTTTCAGCGGCTCAGGTAGCACAAAAAAAAAGGGGAGGCCATTATCCTTGGAAATATTCTTAATCTGCAAACCTGATAATGACAAGTGTCTTTCTACGAGAATTGAGAGCTACTGACTTACGAAATGCCACATAGCTATTGAATGATGTTTTTATGCTTTGGTTTGCGTAACTGCTTATTTCATTTGATACCTGTTTTTCAGCTGTGTTGCAGCATTGCTTTTATAAAATGAAATGCATTTGCTAATGTGAACACTTTCTGTCAACAGATCTATTAAATAATTATTTTATGATCCACATTCTTTAAAAAAAAGGAGCACTTGGAAAGGAAAGAACAATAAGAAGGAACTAATAACAGTAACACATAATTTTCTTTTCAAGTACTTGGTAATTTCTTTTGTAGCATAAATTGTGATGCATCACTCTAATGTTAAGATGTGACATAGGTATTAGACATGACCATTTTAGTGTAATATCTTTTCTGCTTGCGCTATGTCATGTTTAGGTATAAGTTGCTGCTGTTTGCCAGGCATAGTGTTATTGAATTTGACTTTTGCTCATTTATGCTGCTAGCTTTGCCAATTTGCATTTTTTTGCATTGCTGTTTGTGTTGATTTGTTATGTGATGCTGCATTGCCTCGTCCCTTAGTTTAGCATCTGAGCTCAGTAGATTTAAGTTAGCTTAAGAGGGGGTAGACTATATAAGAGAATGAGTTGCGATGAATTGGAAGAAATGCATTGAGAAAACAGGTTTAGGTAGGATTTTCTTGGAAATAAATGTTGAGGTAAGAAATGTGTGAACATATAAATACAGAAAGCATGCTTAGATAGAATTTTTTTTGGTGGAAACAGAGGATGAAATAAGAGGAAAGATATATGAAGTTTTGGGTTGGACTGCAGTACCAAATGTTACACTGAAAACGAACCCTGTCCTTTCCTATTGGTGTTATCCCACTATGTGTTTGTGTACCCTTGAGTATTTGTTTTCTTCCTGTCTCTGTGTACTGTTTCATAGAATTTTTTTTCTCTTCTAATACTAAGCTATATTCACTATGAGGAGGAATACTGTTATCCTCAAATATAAGTTGCATTAATAATATGTTATTTTCTTTGTAAAGTTGTTTACAATTCTGTTCGGTTTCAATGTTCATGTGTGAAATTAATGTTTCGAAAACTATTCTCATTATTTTATGTATGTACTTATGTCACTATTTTTGTAACACTGATGTATATGTTTATTTCTATTCTTTTGTAACGCCTGTTTTACTACAAATGTTATCTGTATTGTTATGTTTTTAATGATGTATTTTGTACCTTTGTAATTGTATTCTTATGTTATAAAATTGTAATTGTCACCAGTTCATGACATTATTAACTTGTTAGTTACATTTCACTGCACACGTTTCTGTTGGTCATAGTATGTGGACAATATGTGAGAAGTAGGGACTGTTAGTGTTTGCACGTGTGTTAATAACTCAGCAAGGGACTGGATAACAGCATTACTGGTTCTAAGGACAATTTCAAAAACTTTGTGAGTGCACAAGTGGTGGTTTATGGACTTGCTATATTATCCGCAAGACTCTTCAATGGTGATTGTGCACCTGCACAGTCACAACAGATGGCTGCTGGCCATCTCTTCAAGGACTACAGTGGGTCTACATCTTTGATTATCCACCAATACCATTATTTCTACAAGGACTGCAGTGGGTCTACACCTCTGGTGGCCCACCAATACCGTAATCTCTACCAGGACTACAGTGGGTCTGCTCTGTGATGACCTACCTACCAATACTCTTCAAAATTTCGACTGACTCTGCTGTGGGTTTGCTCTGTTGTGGCCCATTACCTGTATGCATATCAAGAGTCAGCACTGTCTTTCCATTGGAAGAACAACACTACTTCTTCAAGACTGCATGGAAATCCACTACTTCCGTGTGCATTTTCTTTTACTGCTCAGACTTTGAGAAAAAACACTGCTATTCTACTGTTATGTACGATTAGGACTGTCTTTATGGACTGTGAGAAAATTTTAGCTTTTGACCAACATTGTATCAATAAGTGTGTGCATTTGACATGTTTGTTATTGTAATTATGAAAAATTTTATCAAATCATTATTGGCCACTGCCCAAAAAATATTTTGTAAAATTTTTGTGGGGAGCATGGGGGCTATGTAAGTAGGCTGTTTATGTTTTCTCTATGTAAGTAGGCTGTTTATGTTTTCTCTATGTAAGTAGGCTGTTTATGTTTTCTTATTGGCAACGTTACGTAGCGCTCAATATGAAAATCACTGGCTGTGCTGTGTGCAGTCTGTGGCTAGTTTGCATTGTTGTCTGCCATTGTAGTGTTGGGCAGCGGCAGCTGGCTGTGAACAGCGCGTAGCGTTGCGCAGTTGGAGGTGAGCCGCCAGCAGTGGTGGATGTGGGGAGAGAGATGGCGGAGGTTTGTAATTTGTCATGAACTGATATATATATTATGACTTGTGATGATATTAAGGTAAATACATTGTTTGCTCTCTATTAATATCTTTCATTTGCTAACTACCCCTATCAGTAGTTAGTGCCTTCAGTAGTTTGAATCTTTTATTTAGCTGGCAGTAGTGGCGCTCGCTGTATTGCAGTAGCTTGAGCAGCGAAGATTTTTGTGAGGTAAGTGATTTGTGAAAGGTACAGTTTAATGTTAGTCAGGGCCAATCTTTTGTAGGGAATTTTGAAAGTCAGATTGCGTTGCGCTAACAAAATATTGTGTATCAGGTTAAGCACAGTCATGTAAAATTGTTGAAAGGGGACGTTTCACAATATTCTAACAGAGGACGAACGAGTGTAGTGTAAGCTGTCTCTTTAGTGGGCTTGTTGCATCTTCTAAGTGTTCTGCCAATGAATCGCAACCTTTGGCTCGACTTCCGCACAATATTACCTATGTGGTCATTCCAACTGAAGTTGTTCGTAATTTTAACACCCAGGTACTTAGTTGATTTGACAGCCTTGAGAACTGTACAATTTATCGAGTAATCGAATTCCAACGGATTTCTTTTGGAACTCATGCGGATCACCTCACACTTTCCGCAATTTAGCGCCAACTGCCACCTGCCACACCATACAGCAATCTTATCTAAATCGCTTTGCAACTGATACTGGTCTCCGGATGACCTTACTAGACCGTAAATTACAGCATCATCTGCGAACAACCTAAGAGAACTGCTCAGATTGTCACCCAGATCATTTATATAGATCAGGAACAGCAGAGGCCCCAGGACGCTTCCCTGGGGAACACCTGATATCACTTCAGTTTTACTACAAACTGCGACCTTCCTGACAGGAAGAAAGTTCACCGGTCACCAGTGTGTCCATCGGGCGACGGTCCCGCCAGCCGGTGTAAGCCGCAAGCGGCCCACTGGCGGCAGCAAACACCTGCTGTTTGCAGGCTGCTCAGCCGGCACGCCGCACTTGACTGTTTCCAGCTGCGAGCAGCAGCGCGCCACCGGCCGCGCAGCACTGTTAAGGGAAAGTGAGCCCACCGGGCCGAAAGTAATACCAAACAAACTGTGGGCCGGCAACCGCAGCGAGGGAGCTAATTTGCTACAAAAAGGAAACGAGGGGGCGAGGAAAAAAAAAAGGAGGGATGAGTTTCGCGCTAGCAGGGTGGCAGGCAGAAATGGCTGGCAAAAAAGAGTTTCGAGTCTCTCAAATTACATGTAAATTAAACTGTTGCGTTTCGTTTTACTTCAGCGGGTCCATAAATAGTTAGGGAGTCGCAATGAAGGCCGGGCAACTGCTGGAGCTTCCTCTTCTCTCTGAGCGCGGAGTGAGCGGTGCACGAGTAATTTTAAATCAGCCTTAGTTAGCCCGTGACAAGGAGTGAACACGCTGAGTAAAACGTGTTTTGGTAGCTAACTGTATCTGCTCTGGTGCCTGTTTCGCAGATGAGACCTTGTGCTATCAAGAAAATAGACAACAGTTACGCCCCGCTACATTTATTTTACTTCACTACCACAAAAATATTTTAAAAATTCAACGAACTGAAATGGAATTAAAGGAAAAATTTAGGTCTACGTCATGCAATTCACAAACTCATGTGGTCATTAACTGTTATTTTGTAGGCCCTATACACCCACAAATATACCACTATTGTAAATTGCGAATTGTAACACAGGCATCAGAACGTAAACACCGAGTCACTTCAGAGTGTGGAAATAGACTGCAGGTGAAAAGGTAAGCGAGCAAGGTGCTTCGGGTGTAGTATGGGAATGCCGTGAAATAAGCATTACTACCAAAACAACAGTTCGATTAAAATAGACCACCATTGTTGACAGTGGCCGTGCGGTTTTAGGCGCTTCAGTCCGGAACCGCGAGACCGCTACGGTCGCAGCTTCGAATCCTGCCTCGGGCGTGGATGTGTGTGATGTCCTTAGGTTAGATTGGTTTAAGTAGTTCTACGTTCTAGGGGACTGATGACCACAGATGTTAAGTCCCGTAGTGCTCAGAGCCATTTGAACCATTGTTCACATGGACAACAAAATAGAGAATAGACCATAAGATTACAATACAATAACAAGTGCCAGAAGATGGCTAATCAGCTTCCTACCTGAGCCTGCAAAGTCGCCGGATCTCTTCCCAACTGAGAACGTGTGGAGCAGTATGTGTAGGGCCCTGTAACCACCTCGGGATTTTGACGATATAACCCGCTAATTGAACAGAATTAGGCTCGATATCCTTCAGAAGGACATCTGACAACTGTCTCAATCAATGCCCAGTCGAATAACTACTTGCATAAGTACCAGAGATAGACCAACGACGCTTTATGATTTTTTTTATTTTTATTTTTATTTATTTATTTATTTTTTTTTTTACGTGGCCATGCAGTGTGTAATTTGGGGAGGGCCAATCTGCACCTGAATAAGGGGTAGCCCTCCCCAAATTACACACTGCATGCCCCACCACTAAAAAAATAAAGAAACAGTGCTGGTCTACCTCTGGTCCTTTTGCAAGTAGTTATTCGGCTTAGCATTGATTAATACACTTGTTAGATGTCCTCCTGAGGAGTATGGAGTCTAATTCTTTCGCATTCCAAGGTTACATTGTCAATATCCCGAGCTATTAGAGGGTCCTACACACATATTGCCCGCATCTCGTGGTCGTGCGGTAGCGTTCTCGCTTCCCACGCCCGGGTTCCCGGGTTCGATTCCCGGCGGGGTCAGGGATTTTCTCTGCCTCGTGATGGCTGGGTGTTGTGTGCTGTCCTTAGGTTAGTTAGGTTTAAGTAGTTCTAAGTTCTAGGGGACTGATGCCCATAGATGTTAAGTCCCATAGTGCTCAGAGCCATTGTACACACATATTGCTCCGAACGTTCTCAGTTGGGAAGAGATACGGTAACCTTGCTGGCTCAGGGAGGATTTGGGGAGCACTATAACACAAGCGGTAGAAACACTCGTCGTCTACGGACGGGCATTAACTCGCTGAAATGCAAGCCCAGGATGCCTTGCCATGAAGGCCAAAACACCTGGCGCAAAATACCGTGGATGTAGCGCTGTGCTGTAAGGATACCTCGGATGACAACCATGAGAGGAAATGGCACCCCAGAGAATCACATCTGTTTGCCAGGCGGTATGCTGGGCGACATTCAGATCGGAATCCCACAGTTGTCCGCGGCGTCTTCAGACCGGTCCTCGGTTTGGAATCCCACTGACTGGAGTAGAATTGTCTTCAGCGATGAGTCCTGCTTCGAACTGAGTCCAAATGACCTGCGAAGGTGTATCGATGTCCATTGTAGCTGACAGGCTGGTCATCGAGTTCTGGAGAGGTGTTGTCTCGTAGCCGTTGGAGGAGATGGTGCAAAAAAATGGTTCAAATGGCTCTGAGCACTATGGGACTTAACTACTGTGGTCATCAGTCCCCTAGAACTTAGAACTACTTAAACCTAACTAACCTAAGGACATCACACACATCCATGCCCGAGGCAGGATTCGAACCTGCGACCGTAGCAGTCGCACGGTTGCGGACTGAAGCGCCTAGAACCGCTAGACCACCGCGGCCGGCGAGATGGTGCAGATGAGGCCGTGGTAGCACCGTCATTTGCGGTGGGGAGTGCCGGGGGAGAAAAGGCACTTCCTGAAATGACGCATCGGGCAGCGTATGGCTGTGGCGTAGCTGTCTGGTAAAGAAGTGACCGTCGCTTTTGGAGCTGATTTATTGGTCGGGACCTGGAGCAAACATCGGCGGAGACAGACTGACAGAACATGGCCCTCTCGTCCTTAACCAGCACACGTCTGCGGCTGGCTATCATACATAACGACGGCTCGCACGCCACCTATCAGCCGATAGGGTGGTACATGTTTGTAGAGTTCGATTTTGATTTGGCGGGCACCATTCAACACTTGGTAAGTCGTGGAAGTTTGACTTTTCCGCGATGTACCCCACAGCATTGCCGTAGGGTCGGAAAGCTTCGACGACCGACACTTGTGGCATTTCGAAAGGGAGCCCAAAGACACGAATTGTACCAAGTCGGAAAAACCAACGTGATCTGCCGTTACATTTCCAATATGCCCGTCAGAATGCTTGAACTTGAGTCCTTGTGCATGTTGTCGAACTACCTCAGCTGATGCTTCCTCTGTAATATAGACGATACTGCCAGTGATAGAAGTGAACACCTATCACTTCCTGGGGGTTCAGATGTAGCTCTTTGCGAATGAAGTGTTCAGTTTCATAAGTGCGTGGTCGTGCAAGTTCGGCTTGGAATGTCACTTTAAGTGTCGCTCGGCGGTAACAGTGCGCCTTGAGGTGCAGTAGTAATGGACGCTACGCAACACGAAATACCGCGATGCGGAAGTAAACTGTCCGGAGCGCGGAGCCTGTGCACACGCGACCATGGACGAAAGCCGACTGTATACCATTTGGCTATCCGTGCACGACTCACAGCCAGACCGAAAGTTCCATATGACCTCAGTTACCATTAATGGTAAGGCGACCGCTCGCAATAAGCGGGAAATACGGCTTCGAGTCCTGGTCCTGCACGAATTTTCATTGCCGTTATTCCATTCTACAGGTGACGGTGGTCATTATTAGCAATTTCGAATTCATCTGGTGTGTTTTGTAACGGCTGTGGTCGCTGCTGTGCATCTTCATCAGAATAACACCGGCATTGCAGTATCGTATTTATCTGCTGATACCGGGCATGCGACTTAGAAGCGCGGGATTAGCCGAGCACTCTAGGGCGCTGCAATTATGGACTGTGTGGCTGGTCGCAGCGGAGGTTCGAGTCCTCCCTCAGGCATGGGTGTGTGTGTGTTTGTCCTTAGGATAATTTAGCGTAAGCAGTTGTAAGACGTCGTGGTCTCCTGACCTTCATTGCTTACATATTCCGCCCTCACAATCATATTCCGCACATCAAAACACTTCATTCGAACCCAAACTCGATAAGATAAAGTCAATGTTGTATGAATTCATGTAAACGATATGCAATTAACAAGTAAGCGCACCATGGGTGAAATACTCGAGGCTGGCGTACAGACATACTTCCCAGACAGGACGGTCACAGAAGCTTTTAGTACAGGAGAGAAACCGCACAACTGGACGCTGGTCCCTTCAGAGGATGACCCAGCCTATGTCGGCCAGTGACTGCCCATGTAGCGGACAGCATGGGCCCGGTGAAAGGGGGGAACAACCCCGTGTATGACTTAAAAGCAAATTCCGCTACATTGTGTGGGAGCGGCCAGCCTATGCATTCTTTACACATAGCACACAGTCTCAGAGATTTTCACAGGGAGACAGCAAACGCCAAACACCAATGCTACAGGTTTCTGGATTGGTCGCCTGAAATGAAACGTCATTCTCCCATTTTAGAAGAGCAATGCCGCTTGGCAGACGATATATCTGACGCCTTGAGCTGAAGTAATAATGGAAGAGGCTGAAAGATATACACCTTCACTTCTGGCGTGGAGAGGCGCCGATCCGTTGTCGCTCTTGGAGCGAGGAACAAGTCTCTCCTCAGTACTTCACTGGGAGAGCACTTCTGTCGACAGTGAATCAGAGTGCTACTCTATATTGAGTCCTTGCGATTAAGCGTTGCTCACTGCGTTGGCCGCCACACTTATTGTGCGGTGTGAATGGACAGAGTTGTAGTTAAACGCCTGCGAGTGAATTTTTTAGTGGCATCGCGGTGGACTGGTTATCTGACCAGTGTACCACACCAATAGTTAGACTAGGAATGAATAGGAATCCTTGACTTCATCAAGGCATAGGGAGAGTTTGATTGGCAAAGGTCAATCCAGATAGAACGAGAGTTATGTTATTTGTAAGCAGCGAGCGGCGCAGACAGCAGTCATCGCAGCATACGGTATTGTGCGCTACAGCTATTGCGAGCCCCATATTTCCTCCACAACAGTACACTTCACTACATTTCATACGCGACATCCTCGACCGTACCTAGCAACATTCTAAAGGATGATTATTGAAGTTAAGTAGGCGCGACTCTCAGCCAATCTGCCAAGTCAACAACCATCTTAGACTTTGTATAGAAATTTCATTAGTGAATCCTATCCTTGAGAGGTAGCTTCACATTCCGAAAAGAACCAGGATATAACTTGTTCAATTCATAAGTAAAAGTGCAATTGTGTTTTCTCAGAATTTTGAAAAATAAATAATAACTTTCGTTAGTTTCATGTTTTTTCTTACACTAAATAGCACTAATCCAGTACCCAAGTATCCCACTAATTATGTAAGAAATTTTGTGAATTTTTTTGTCATTTCCTTACTGCGGATGACTCCAGAAGATATTTATTGCTTAAAGTTTTTCAGGCACTTCTCTTTAGAACGTTAGGAGCTTCTGTCGGACTTCTGTAGTAGTGTGGGGGTGGAAATTGCATCTTGCAGGAGCCACAGGGTAAAGGGTGCATCTCAGATTAATCCGTTGCGCAGAATAACAGAATAATAGATCATCCCCACACCTCAGATAGTGTGTAAGCTTAGGAACTGATGACCTTAGCAGTTAAGTTCCATAAGATTTCACACACATTTGAACATTTTTGAACTTAGAAGCACAACATCTGATCTGTACGGGAATACACTGAATACACTTAATAGATGTGCGACTACAGATCGTAGACGAATGGTTGACGACATATGGAAGATTGGATCTGACTGTGACTCATGCATGGACAGCCAAATGGTAAGGCGACCTCTTGCGATAAACGGGAAACCTGAGTTCGAGTCCGACACAAATTTTCATTGCCGTCACTCTACAGCCGATGGTAGTCCTTATTCACAATTGAGAATGCATCTGATGCACTACAACTAGGTTCAAACATTCAGGAAACACAGCTAATCTAGGAAGGCTTGTCATATAGAACTATTCAAAGATATAGCATCAACCAAGCTGAACTACCAAAAAATTCATAAAAAAAAATCGTACAACCTGTCGCAGTCACAGAGCGAGGTCAGACCTGCTGAGCCTCTCACATTTGTTGTCCCCATCCACCCTCGTACCCAAACCAATAACCGAGCAATGTGAATTTTAAGACAAAGAACATTTACTTCCGAACTGTGGTAACAAGAAAAAATTAACAGGTGGAAACCATTTAACAAGAAAGAGAGAGTAATACACTCTTTCCAGGTCTGTTGGCATCAAGTACGAAGACGTACTGCAACTGAGTCGGGAGTAGGGTCCAGTAAATAGCAGCAGAACAGATGCAACTGTATGTTAATGTCAGATCCGCAGCATGAGTGCACAGCTAAAGGTAACATTCTGAAGCATGGTCATCAAATTTAGTTCTTCTAGAACAGGGACTGTCTCAAGTGGCAGCAACCAGCGACCAGCGGATTCCTTCGTCTGATGTACGGCTGCCCCAATCGCTTCCTGTCTACATGCCCGCATAGTGGTCCCACCTTCTATCCGAAAAAAGATTTGTGTAAGTAAAACAATGCAATAATGTGCAGTTACCCCCAGAATCGACTTCCAAGAATAAAATCGTGAAGTTACTACTTCTGAACATGGTAATAAGTGCTTAAAACCACATGTCCTTTCCACCAACATACGATGACTTATTACTAACCAAGAAGAACGAAGATTATACATGTGTCAAAGAATTTGCTTTACGCGACAAATGAGCTATTTAACGATTGTACTTTCTCTGAAGTTAATAAAAAGTTTACAATTAACAATTTCGCCGGCCGGTGTGGCCGAGCGGTTATAGGCACTGCAGTCTGGAACTGCGTGACCGCTACGGTCGCAGGTTCGAATCCTGCCTCGGGCATGGAGGTGTGTGATGTCCTTAGGTTAGTTAGGTTTAAGTAGTTCTAAGTTCAAGGGACTGATGGCCTCAGGCGTTAAGTCCCATAGTGCTCAGAGCCATTTGAACCAATTAACAATTTCAATGTTGATGGCTAGAAGTGGAAATAAAACTGCGTTACCATATTTCGAATGATATCCAATATACAAAAAATTAGCCAGGTGCGAGTAAGAATCGTGCCTTGGCTGTTTCGTATAAGCTTAATTATATGCACCGGTGAGCCAAAACATTGTGACCATCTCCTTCACACCGTGTTTGACCGTCTTCGGGACGAAATACATCACCGATTCTGCGTAACGGGATTCAGGCCGTTTCTTAGTAGGGTTTTGCAGCTATGTGTCGTTAGATGTCTACGCACAGTTTATGTAATTCGCGTGAATAGTAGCGACCTGAGTCGAAACAAGGCCCCGGGAGTAGTCAACATTCCATTAGAACTACTGATGGCCTTGGGAGAGCCAGTCATGTCAAAACTCTACCATCTGGTGAGCAAGATGTATGAGACAGGCGAAATACCCTCAGACTTCAAGAAGAATATAATAATTCCAATCCCAAAGAAAGCAGGTGTTGACAGATGTGAAAATTACCGAACTATCAGTTTAATATGTCACAGCTGCAAAATACTAACGCGAATTCTTTACAGACGAATGGAAAAACTGGTAGAAGCGGACCTCGGGGAAGATCAGTTTGGATTCCGTAGAAATGTTGGAACACGTGAGGCAATACTAGCCTTACGACTTATCTTAGAAGAAAGATTAAGAAAAGGCAAACCTACGTTTCTAGCATTTGTAGGCTTAGAGAAAGCTTTTGACAATGTTAACTGGAATACTCTCTTTCAAATTCTGAAGGTGGCAGGGGTAAAATACAGGGAGCGAAAGGCAATTTACAATTTGTACAGAAACCAGATGGCAGTTGTAAGAGTCGAGGGGCATAAAAGGGAAGCAGTGGTTGGGAAATAAGTGAGACAGGGTTGTAGCCTCTCCCCGATGTTATTCAGTCTGTATATTGAGCAAGCAGTAAAGGAAACAAATGAAAAATTCGGAGTAGGTATTAAAATT
Source organism: Schistocerca piceifrons (assembly GCF_021461385.2). NCBI lineage: Eukaryota > Metazoa > Arthropoda > Insecta > Orthoptera > Acrididae > Schistocerca > Schistocerca piceifrons. The sequence continues at coordinate 1,185,228,354 of NC_060138.1, read as the reverse complement.
CATGGAGAAGAAGTAAAAACTTTGAGGTTCGCTGATGACATTGTAATTCTGTCAGAGACAGCAAAGGACTTGGAAGAGCTGTTGAACGGAATGGACAGTGTCTTGAAAGGAGGATATAAGATGAACAGCACCAAAGGCAAAACGAGGATAATGGAATGTAGTCAAATTAAATCGGGTGATGCTGAGGGAATTAGATTAGGAAATGAGACACTTAAAGTTGTAAAGGAGTTTTGCTATTTAGGGTGTAAAATAACTGATGATGGTCGAAGTAGAGAGGATATAAAATGTAGACTGGCAATGGCAAGGAAATCGTTTCTGAAGAAGAAAAATTTGTTAACATCGAGTATAGATTTAAGTGTCAGGAAGTCGTTTCTGAAAGTATTTGTATGGAGTGTAGCCATGTATGGAAGTGAAACATGGACGATAACTAGTTTGGACAAGAAGAGAATAGAAGCTTTCGAAATGTGGTGCTACAGAAGAATGCTGAAGATAAGGTGGGTAGATCACGTAACTAATGAGGAGGTATTGAATAGAATTGGAGAGAAGAGGAGTTTTTGGCACAACTTGACTAGAAGAAGGGACCGGTTGGTAGGATATGTTCTGAGGTATCAGGGGATCACACCTTTAGCACTGGAGGGCAGTGTGGAGGGTAAAAATCGTAGAGGGAGACCAAGAGATGAAGACACTAAGCAGATTCAGAAGGATGTAGGTTGTAGTAGGTACTGAGAGATGAAGTAGCTTGCACAGGATAGAGTAGGATGGGGAGCTGCATCAAACCAGTCTCAGGATTGAAGACCACAACAACAACAACCCGTCTCTGTAGATGCTCATGACAGTAGCACGCGAACACTAGACCAACTTCCCCGTTTTCGAGATACTCATTCACAGGCTCGGCACAATAATAATCTGCTCTATGTCAAAGGTATTTATCTCATTGGATTTCGACGTTTGCAGTCCATATCCTCGCTATGGTGATCCCCTGTCCGTGTCCGCTCCGCTTACATACTTCTGTTAGCGCGTCACGTGCCCCGCAACGTCACCAGGCGGTATCCAACGTCGCAGTGGGCAGTGGTCATAATGTTTGGATTCATAGTGTATATAGGCAGTTCATCCATGCTGGGAATTGAGAATCTTGACGATTTTTACCTGTTATGAACATTGATACCGGCTATATATAGAGTTTCCAGAATGTTTTAATTTGAAGTCGGGTAACAAATGGCAGAATAAATATTTCTCTCGAGTCATATGGTTACAGATTAATAATTTCTGATTGTTTCCTTTACTTGTACTCTAAAACTTAGCTTCTTGCCAAACTTCGTGGTTCTAGGTCAACGGGAAGTACCCTATGGGGTTTGACGGGTGGGTTTCCGGGTATTAAAATATGTGACGTAAACTGCCGTGTCACTTGGTTGCATTGACTTAGATGGTAATGTTTATTATACCGCCAAGGGATCATATGGCTCTGAGCACTATGGGACTTAACATCTGAGGTCATCAGTCCCCTAGAACTTAGAACTAACTAAACCTAACTAACCTAAGGACATCGCACACATCCATGCCCGAGGCAGGATTCGAACCTGCGACCGTAGCGGTCGCGCGGTTCCAGACTGTAGGCCTAGAACCGCTCGGACACTCCGGCTGGCAAGGGATCGTAGCAATTGGAATATGATACAAATGTCAACTTGATACATTTCTCAGGAAAAGGGTTTTTAACAGTCAGACAGAGAGGCGGCGGACAAAAAAGTGATATCATAAGGGTTTTTATCGATTGCTGTATGGAACCGTAAGAAATAAATAAGTCTTTTGAATAATATTTATAGTAATATCATGTACATCAGATCAATGGTTTGAATACATATCTTGTCTATAAGTGTACAAAACTATTTTACTCATGTCATTAAATGCACAAAATATGGAATTACGATTTGTAACTAGTTTGTGTAGTATAGTGAATTTGTGTGGTGTACCGAATAGTCCATGTCCTTAGCTGTGTCTAGAAGTACTATAGATAAGCTGTTGAATAGTCCTATTACAAGCGGAAGTGAAATATTACCACAAAGGGGGTATTTTTTCATGATGGCATGTGTATTCGCTGCGAGACTACCACGATGCATGGAACATCTCGTAGTGGTGTGGGAGCGGTCTGATAGCCAGCAGCTTTCCTCTTCCACGTTTCGTGGGTGTGGAGATAGCGACATATATGGCTAACCGCCACTGTACTGCATTTGAGACATAATGCCCATGAGGTGGCCAACGGCTGCCGAGGCGGTGTTACTGTGTCTGTGTGCTCCCAGCGGCCATTGTTCACGGTAACTGTCTCACAAAAGAGCCTAAGAATTTGGAACACCTGCCTAATATCGTGTAGGGCCTCCGCGAGCACGCGGAAGTGTTGCAACTCGACGTGGCATGGACTCGACTGAAGTCTGACGTAGAGCTGGAGGGATATGACCCCATGATCCTGCAGCGCTATGTATAAATCCGTAGAGTACGAGAGGGGGGAGATCACTTCTGAACAGCTCATTGCAAGGCATCCCAGATATTACTTTAGAATACATTGTGGGAGTGAACAGGGATCAATGTGCTACAAATATTTACTACCAAAAACAGTCTTGATCTTAATTTATTTATTACGGTGACCGGTTTCGACCATTACTGTGGTCATCTTCAGACCAATGAATAAGAACCTCCTACTGGTGGTGATTTAGTGATTTACCACCAGAAGGAGGTTCTTACTCATTGGTCTGAAGAGGACCACAGTAGTGGTCGAAACCGGTCACCGTAATAAATAAATTGTGATGTTGTTGTTGTTGTTGTGGTCTTCAGTCCTGAGACTGGTTTGATTCAGCTCTCTATGCTGCTCTATCCTGTGCAAGCTTTTTCATCTCCCAGTACCTACTGCAACCTACATCCTTCTGAATCTTCTTAGTGTATTCATCTCTTGGTCTCCCTCTACGATTTTTACCCTCCACGCTGCACTCCAATACTAAGTTGGTGATACCTTGATGCCTCAGAACATGTCCTACCAACCGATCCCTTCTTCTGGTCAAATTGTGCCACAAACTTCTCTTCTCCCCAATCCTATTCAATACTTCCTCATTAGTTATGTGATCTACCCATCTAATCTTCAGCATTCTTCTGTAGCACCACATTTCGAAAGCTTCTATTCTCTTCATGTCCAAACTATTTATCGTCCATGTTTCACTTCCATACATGGCTACACTCCATACAAATACTTTCAGAAACGACTTCCTGACACTTAAATCAATACTGGATGTTAACAAATTTCTCTTCTTCAGAAACGCTTTCCTTCCCATTGCCAGCCTACATTTTATATCCTCTCTACCTCGACCATCATCAGTTATTTTGCTCCCCAAATAGCAAAACTCCTTTACTACTTTAAGTGCCTCATTTCCTAATCTAATTCCCTCAGCATCACCCGACTTAATTAGACTACATTCCATTATCCTTGTTTTGCTTTTGTTGGTGTTCATCTTATATCCTCCTTTCAAGACACTGTCCATTCCATTCAACTGCTCTTCCAAGTTCTTTGCTGTCTCTGACAGAATTACAATGTCATCGGCGAACCTCAAAGTTTTTATTTCTTCTCCATGAATTTTAATACCTACTCCGAATTTTTCTGTTGTTTCCTTTACTGCTTGCTCAATATACAGATTGAACAACATCGGGGAGAGGCTACAACCCTGTTTTACTCCCTTCCCAACCACTGCTTCCCTTTCATGTCCATCGACTCTTATAACTGCCATCTGGTTTCTGCACAAATTGTAAATTGCCTTTCGCTCCCTGTATTTTACCCCTGCCACCTTTAGAATTTGAAAGAAAGTATTCCAGTCAACATTGTCAAAAGCTTTCTCTAAGTCTACAAATGCTAGAAACGTAGTTTTGCCTTTCCTTGATCTTTCTTCTAAGATAAGTCGTAAGGTCAGTATTGGCTCACGTGTTCCAGTGTTTCTACGGAATCCAAACTGATCTTCCCGGAGGTTGGCTTCTACTAGTTTTTCCATTCGTCTGTAAAGAATTCGTGTTAGTATTTTGCAGCTGTGACTTATTAAACTGATAGTTCGGTAATTTTCACATCTGTCAACACCTGCTTTCTTTGGGATTGGAATTATTATATTCTTCTTGAAGTCTGAGGGTATTTCGCCTGTCTCATACATCTCGCTCATCAGATGGTAGAGTTTTGTCAGGACTGGCTCTCCCACGGCCGTCAGTAGTTCCAATAGAATATTGTCTACTCCGGGGGCCTTGTTTCGACTCAGGTCTTTCAGTGCTTTGTCAAACTCTTCACGCAGTATCATATCTCCCATTTCATCTTCATCTACATCCTCTTCCATTTCCATAATATTGTCCTCAAGTACATCGCCCTTGTATAGACCCTCTATATACTCCTTCCACCTTTCTGCTTTCCCTTCTTTGCTTAGAACTGGGTTTCCATCTGAGCTCTTGATATTCATACAAGTCGTCCTCTTATTTCCAAAGGTCTCTTTAATTTTCCTGTAGGCGGTATCTATCTTAACTCTAGTGAGATAGGGCTCTACATCCTTACATTTGTCCTCTAGCCATCCCTGCTTAGCCATTTTGCACTTCCTGTCGATCTCATTTTTGAGACGTTTGTATTCCTTTTTGCCTGTTTCACTTACTGCATTTTTATATTTTCTCCTTTCATCAATTAAATTCAATATTTCTTCTGTTACCCAAGGATTTCTACTAGCCCTCGTCTTTTTACCTACTTGGTCCTCTGCTGCCTTCACTACTTCATCCCTCAAAGCTACCCTTTCTTCTTCTACTGTATTTATTTCCCCCATTCCTGTCAATTGCTCCCTTATGCTCTCCTTGAATCTCTGTACAGCCTCTGGTTCTTTTAGTTTATCCAGGTCCCATCTCCTTAAATTCCCACCTTTTTGCAGTTTCTTCAGTTTCAATCTGCAGGTCATAACCAATAGATTGTGGTCAGAGTCCACATCTGCCCCTGGAAATGTCTTACAATTTAAAACCTGGTTCCTAAATCTCTGTCTTACCATTATATAATCTATCTGATACCTTTTAGTATTTCCAGGGTTCTTCCATGTATACAACCTTCTTTCATGATTCTTAAACCAAGTGTTAGTTATGATTATGTTGTGCTCTGTGCAAAATTCTACCAGGCGGCTTCCTCTTTCATTTCTGTCCCCCAATCCGTATTCACCTACTATGTTTCCTTCTCTCCCTTTTCCTACACTCGAATTCCAGTCTCCCATGACTATTAAATTTTCGTCTCCCTTCACAATCTGAATAATTTCTTTTATCATACATTTCTTCAATTTCTTCGTCATCTGCAGAGCTACTACTGTAGCAGGTGTGGGCTTCGTATCTATCTTGGCCACAATAATGCGTTCACTATGCTGTTTGTAGTAGCTTACTCGCATTCCTATTTTCCTATTCATTATTAAACCTACTCCTGCATTACCCCTATTTGATTTTGTGTTTATAACCCTGTAGTCACCTGACCAGAAGTCTTGTTCCTCCTGCCACCGAACTTCACTAATTCCCACTATATCTAACTTCAACCTGTCCATTTCCCTTTTTAAATTTTCTAACATACCTGCCCGATTAAGGGATCTGACATTCCACGCTCCGATCCATAGAACGCCAGTTTTCTTTCTCCTGATAACGACATCCTCTTGAGTAGTCCCCGCCCGGAGATCCGAATGGGGGACTATTTTACCTCCGGAATATTTTACCCAAGAGGACGCCATCATCATGTAATCATACAGTAAAGCTGCATGCCCTCGGGAAAAATTACGGCTGTAGTTTCCCCTTGCTTTCAGCCGTTCGCAGTACCAGCACAGCAAGGCCGTTTTGGTTATTGTTACAAGGCCAGATCAGTCAATCATCCAGACTGTTGCCCTTGCAACTACTGAATAGGCTGCTGCCCCTCTTCAGGAACCACACGTTTGTCTGGCCTCTCAACAGATACCCCTCCGTTGTGGTTGCACCTACGGTACGGCTATCTGTATCGCTGAGGCACGCAAGCCTCCCCACCAACGGTAAGGTCCATGGTTCATGGGGGGGTAAATTGTGATAGAGACTGTTTTTGATAGTAAACATCCCAGATATGCTCAATAACGTTCATGTATGGGGAATTTGGTGATCAGCGTAAATGTTTAAACTCAGAAGAGTGTTCCTGGGGCCATTCTGTAGCAATTCTGGAGGTGTGGGATGTTGTATTGTCCCGCTGAAATTGCACAAGTCCGTTGGAATGCACAATGGACATGAATGGATGCATGTGGTGAGGCAGGATGCTTACGTACGGGTGACCAGTCAGAGTCGTATCTAGGGTCTCATATCACTCCAACTGCACACGCCCCACACCATGTTAGAGCCTCCATCAGCTTGAATAGTCCTCTGTTATCATGCAGGATCCACGGATTCATGAGGCTCTCTCCATACCCGTACACGTCCATCCGCTCGATAAAATTTGAAACGAAACTCGTCCGACAAGGGAACATGTTTCCAGTCATCAATAGTCCAATGTCGGTGCTGACGGTCCCAGGCGAGGTAAAAAGCTTTCTCTCGTGCAATCATCAAGGGTACAGAATTGGACCTTCGGATCCGAAAGCCCATATCGATGATGTTTCATTGAATGGTTCGCACGCTTACACTTGTTGATGGCTCATCACTGAAATCTGCAACAAGATGCCAAAGAGCTGTAATTCTGTCACGCTGAACGATTCTCTTCAGTCGTCGTTGGTCCCATCCTTGTAGGATCTTTTCCGGCCGCAGCGATGTCGGAGATTTGATGTTTTACCGGATTCCGCATATTCGCGCTAGACTCCTGAAAAGGCCGTACAGAAAAATCCCCACTTCATCGCTACCTGGGAGATGCTGTGTCCCATCTCTCGAGCGCCGACTATAACACCGCGTTCAAAACCAGTTAAATCTCGATAACCTGCCATTTTTAGCAGCAGTAACCGACCTAACAACTGCGTCAGAAAATTGTATTAAATAGGTGTTGCCGACCGCAACGCCATTTTCTGCCTGTTTACATATCTCTGTATTTGAATACGCTTGTCTGTATTAGTTTCTTTGGCGCTTCACTGAATTTGGACACTGAAGTCAGACAAGCAAGTCCACTCGGATACTTAAAGACCAAAATATCGGGCGACAACGATTTGTCCTTCCAACCACCCAGACGGCTTTCCCCATTGCCTTCTTGGCAAGTCTCGCTTACTGGTTGCTGCACAAATGTCCCGTCTAGTCCAGAGAGTCTGTCGTCGAAGTATTAACTACCTCTCGTGTTTTTTTACTGCTGAAAACGAAAGCACCGTGGACAGCTTTGTGTCTTATATTTGTGACGCCTGTATATAACCTACAGCTAACAGTTGTGCCCCAACATTTTGTTATGTAAGCTCCTAAAGTTATTTCGTTTAACCAGTAATGACACTGAAATCTCTACATCTCTACTAAGTGATGCTATCTTGGAAAACATATACTAGGGAAGAATATCCTTTCAAAATCATCACCTAAACTAAAAGAAATCAGGGTTTACCTTGAAACGTCCTCTTAGAAAAATTATGAATGACTGTGCTAGTAAACTTCTACGTTATTTGATACGAAGACAGCTGAGTAAAACTGAACGTACTCAAACAGTTCTCTTTTTACTTATTCTGATCATCACTAAACTGACACACACTATTTTTTAGCACAACGCAATCTGACTTTCATTAATCCCTACAAAGGAACGGCCTTGACCAACATTAACCTATACCGTTCATGAATCACGTACCTCACAAACATCTTCGTTACTCGAACTACTGCAATACAGAGAGCACCAATACTGCCAGCTAAATAAAATATTCTAACTACTGAAGGCACTAACTACGGATGGGCATAGTTAGCAAATGAAAGATTTTGATAGAGAACAATGGATCTACCGTAATAGTGTTCAAAAGTCATCATATATATATCTATCAATTCATGACATCCATCTTTATAAATTTCCTTTTTCTGTCGGCCACTCGTCCATATCGTCAGCTTATAGCAAACTCTCAAATCTCTGGCATCTCTCTCTCTTCACATCCACCACTGCTGGCGTCTCATCTCCAACTGCCCAACGCTACGCGCTGTTCACATCCGACTGCCCAACACTACACAAGCGAATATTCCAACAGTGAGTCCAACCAGCACAGTCAGTGATTTTCATACAGAGCCCTACGTGGCGTTACCAACATAAAAACCTAAACAGCCTACTTACAACCTCTTATTTCGCTGTTGCTTCGATGTCAGACAACTTCTTCATAAAAATTTTCAACGTCAACAAGTGTCGTATTCAGGATGTCAAATCATACACCTTTCAGCCGTATAATTTTCGATCTGTTGTTTTATTTAGCTGCCAGTTTCGGCTATTTACTACATCACCTTCGCGCCCCCTGACCGATATGTAGGAAGATTCCAACCTCGCTTCCGGTCAAAATAAGGGCCAGCTTTCAAATACTGGTGTCTGTAGACTTCTGTCTGATCCAACAATCACTTCAACCATCATGTGCTAACTATTAGATCTAACAGTCCCGCATCCATCTCTGTGAAGATGGACATATATAGTGTCGTATTCTGTCTTCTTGTTCCAACAATCTTCGCTCTGGCTGCTCTAGCTAGTAATGACTTCAAAGTACCGATTGCCGGAGAATCTTCAAACATCTCACCGGAGCCTCTGACTATATTAAATGCAGAAGGAAACATTACACTACAGAGAAAACTGTGCCCAAAATAATAGTCTAAGTGTGGAATAATCGGGTCTACTGCCGGATGTTTGTATCGCTCTGGCACAATATTTCGGACAGGTGCGACCTGAGACTGCCGTATTGAAGGATCTTGTCCAGTATTTATGGCCAGAGGGCGCTGGGTGCTCTTTCTGCTGTCCGCGCCCGCCTGGCGCTGCTTGTAAGGTGTTGTCTCTTCCCCGGTGCTCCCTCGGACGTCCGCGCCCGACTTGGTCGCCATCTGTGGCAGCTGTCTGACGCTCGTCCTGTGTCGTGCGTTCCGTTCGCGGTCCGCGCAGCACCAGGCGAAATATAGTGCCAGAGCGACACAAACATCCGGGAGTAGACAAGATTATTCCACATGTCAAGGTCTCACCAGGAAAGCCTGAAGAGTTACAATATTCTAAGTGCTAAGAGAGGTATCCCTAGCCGTATTTTCCTGGCGCTGCAAACTGGGACAGTTAATTTCCGCTGTTGACTCAATACTCTTTGTTGACTTCAGTATTACGTATGACTTCCTCTGGTCTAAGTGCAGCGACGCCTCACCTGCGGCAGGATTGAGATGCGCCGCGCTACGCGCGCCGGGTGCCTGGAAACAAGCGCCGCGCCTCGCCGCCTTATTGCTATTCGGCCGGCTCATTTGTAATTCTAAATTGGGCGCGCCTTGGCCGGCCGACCACGCCCCTTCCGCCGCTGTCTCCCGCGGCCTCGACCGGCTTTAATTAAGGCGCCTCTCCCAGGCGCAACCGGTTGCCCTGAATATTTAAGTAATCTCCTTTTCCGCATAATTTGAGAATCGATAAACACGTCTCCGTATAGCTTCTGCCGTTTGAATAAAACCGACGTCTAGCTACTTTCTATTAAAAAGTGAGAAAGAAGTTTGCGAAGTTAGATTCAGGCGACGTATTCACCAGCGAACAGATTTTTTGGGACAAACGTAGCCTTCCACAATCACAACAAGTAATTTAAAAATTTAGTGTCTCCGAAACTATGCAAAATCGTGGCCACGTGTCTCCAATAGAAAACCAAGGCCATCAACGTAAACTAAAGCATAATCCTACTGAGGAGGCAGTGCTGATCCCTACAACTGCTTTTTTTATCTCGGGGTGTGGACGACCCTTGGGCTATTAGGTTGGTCAATCTGAAGTGGTATCATACTGATACTGTGTGAAAAATTGTCCCTCCACGAGAGCATCGCCGCGAAGTCAATTTGTACAAAAGACCAATTTTTTGGTGAGGGCAACCATGGCTCAGAGATATTATGAATAACAGTAGCACAATTCGACACTCAATAACCATTCAAATTATCATAAAAATCATAACAATTGAAAACTCAAGTATGATGAGTTGCTACCAAAAGCGGAATTGCTGTATGAAGGTTATTTATTTGCAACTACCGGTTTCACACATTTTCAGCTTTAACTATCAAGAGTAGAAATCACAGTGTGAAATTTTTGAAGTGAATGAAATACAGAACAATAGCGTTGCCATTCAACAATCAACAATGACGAGTACTCACAACGGTCATACTTCCATAATGTGAAAGGACAATTACGGAGTACCAGCTTTGGGGGGAATATCCACCTTAAGATTTAAACCACAATGGTGTGTTGTCATACTGATATTGAATACACCTAAAAGATTCTTGTCCAAATGTACAAAGCATAACTAGGTACTGAATGAGCTAGGGTTAAAGGAAAGCGGGAAACAATAATAATTAACGGACGCTAGAGTGAAAGGGATAAAATGCCTCTAACTTCTAGGAAAAATATCATAAGTACATGGGAAATATGATCCATTGTATAATGCTCTTGTATGGAACCAAAGAAAGAAATCTGAAAATTAGCGCCGGCCGCTGTGGTCGAGCGGCTTTAGGCGCTTCATTTCGTAACCACGCGGCTGCTACATCGCAGGTTCGAATCCTGCCTCGGACATGGATGTGTGTGATGTCTTTAGCTTAGTTAGGTTTAAGTAGTTATAAGTCTAGGGGACTGATGACCTCAGATGTTAAGTCCCAAAGTGCTTAGAGCCATTTGAAACATTTTTGAAAATTAGCGCACTGGATAAAACCACATAGAATATATGACCGGTAGACACCAGCCGTTTTTAAAGAATGAAGTAAAACTTGAAATCCCATAATGCACGTACTTCCCCCGAATTGCTAAAAGGTCGATGTGGTATCACTCTGTGGTGGCTAACAGTACACTGGAAGGCGGAAGGCCACGGTGCTAACAAGAAACACACGAGCAGCTGCAAGGACGAAATCATAAGTAGGAAAATAACCGAAGGCTGGGAGCCAAATTACTTACCTTTAAGAAATCCATAGTTTATTGTAAATAAAGAAAAACCTAAGCCCCACCCGAACAGGCCATGAAGGCCTAACGGTACCGACAGGCCGCCGTGTCATCCTCAGTCCACAGGCGTCACTGGATGTGGATATGGAAAGGGACCGATGTTGCCACTGCGGCAAGACCGCTGGCATTGTAGATATAAAATGGAAAATAAAACATAACCTGCTTTACAACAGTACTTCAGGTATTATAAAATTAGCAAATAATTAGTATGTGTGTATTATACAGTTGCTAAATTAACGTGAAAATCGTCCCATTATCCACTGGCGACAATTCAGATAATCAGTTTTCGTTACGGTATCCTAGTCCCTCAGTCCAATATAACTATTCAGCGCTGGTACTGGGGCTTAATTAAATGTGTTCATGATATTCATTTCTTATAAAACATTATAGTACTTTCACTAGAAGTTACTTAATTTTTAGGCAGCTTATAACCATTCACAGTAGCGTCCCCTTCATTATTAGTTTTTCTCCCGCTTTTTTCTAGGCCTGGCTCACTCAGATATCATGCTTTGTAGATTCTGACAAACATCTTTGCGTGTATTCAATGTCATTATGAGAACCAACCATTCCGGTAGTTTGGAGAACTTCTCGAACGCTGGGACTCCGTAATTGTCCATCTACATTATTGAAATATAATCATTGTAAGTAAGTTCATTGGTGTTTGTTGAATGCCAACAATAATGTTCTGTATTTCTACCATTTCAAAAACTTCACACAGTGATTTGTATTCTTGATAGATAAAGCTGAAGACATGTCAAATCTGACGGGAAACCAGCAGCTGCGAATAAAGCAGTGACATAAAGCTATGCGGCTTTGGAAGTAGTTCATCATTGTTCACTTTCTCGTTGTTATAGTTTTTATGATAGTTTGAAAAGTTATTGAGTGTTGAGTATTGCACTTGTTATTCACAGTTTGAACTAAACATCTGTTTTCTTCAACGATGCACACCATCTTGTAACTTACGTAAAGGATTTGCCTGGTTTCTATTATAAATATTTGATCCAACTCTCCTATAATCCTGTACTTCAGCATACACCGGTGGATTCAGTGATGCACTTTGGAATTTCTGTGTGATGGTCTGGATAGATGTGTGCCTATAACACGTTACGACCCTCTTCAACAGTCAGCGGTCTCTGTCAGTCAACAGAGGAGATCAACCTGTACGCTTTTGGGCTGTACGTGTCCCTTCACGTTTCTACTTCACTATCACATCGGAAACAGTGGACCTAGGGATGCTTAGGAGTGTGGAAATCTCGCGTACAGACGTATGAGACAAGTGAGACCCAATCACCTGATCACGTTCGAAGTCCGTGAGTTCTACGGAGCGCCCCATTCTGCTCTCTCACGATGTATCAATGACTACTGACGTCGCTCATTTGGAGAACCTGGCAGTAGGTTGCAGCACAATGCACCTAATATGAAAAAGGTATGTTTTTGGGGGTGTCCGGATACTTTTGATCACGTAGTATAGGCACAAGGAGAGAGATTCAGGGCAACCTATTCAGAGCACCCTCTTACCCTTGGGGTTGAAAACTGCCCCCATTAACGGAAGAATAACTAATGACAACCGCCATAAAGATGCAGAAGGCAATGGAAAACATTAATTAAAGACATATAATATGTCAAGATGCTCTCTTCATTGGCAGAAGATTGACGAATAGTACCCCATTAGGTTCTCCGGTAGGGGACTGCCAAGAGGGCAAGTGACCTTGAGGAAAGGATTCAATAATCAACGAAAGAATAAAGTTCTACGAGTCGGTGCGTGAAATATTTAACGTTTGAACGTGGTAGGGAAGCTATAAAATCTCAGAAGGTAAAAGCTAACACTCAAACTAGATATAGTTGTTGTCAGTGAAGTGCAATGGAGAGAAGAAAAGGATTTCTGGTCGGATGAATATAGAGTAGTATCAACAACAGTAGAAAATGGTGTAACGGGAGTGGGATTCATTATGAATAGGAAGGTAGGTCAGATGGTGACTTACTGCTAACAGTTCAGTGACAGTTCTCATCAGTCTCGAAAGCAAACCAGCACCGACAGCGACAGTTCAAGTATATATGGCGACGTTGCAAGCTGAGAATGAAAACACAAACAATCCTGCTGGTGGAACATCCGTAACTGAACATTATACCACAGGCTGAAAATACCGCTACAGTTGTAAAGTTCTTTTATTATCATACGACCGGTTTCGGGCTCCTATAAGCCCATCTTCAGGAGTCGTAACTTGGTTCTGTGACCGCCGAGCACCTCGGTGGGCGTGTACAGGGCGCTGTGTTCAACCTACGAGCGCAGAACAGGGATGTAACTTTTCGCTCCTATTGATAAATCTGTGCCTCGAAATAACAAAGACAGATATAAAAGAAAGACTCAAGAGTGGAAATAAAATTCAAAGTAAGAGGGTATGAATGATAAGATTTTCTGATGACAATCCTATCCTGAGTAAAATGAAGGAGAACTGCAGGATCTGCTGAATGGAATGAACATTCTGATGAGTACACAATATGGATTGAGAATAAATCGAAGAAGACGAAAGTAATGACAAGTAGCAGAAATGAGGACAGCGAGAAACTTAACATCAGAACTGATGATCACGAAGTAGACGACGCAAAGAAATTCGGCTAGCTAGTCAGCAAAGTAACCGATGACGGACGGAGCAAGGAGGACGTAAGCGGCAGGCTAGCACTGGAAAACAGGGCTTTACTGGCCAAGAGAAGTCTGCTCGTAAAACAAAGGCCTTAACGGGAAGAAGGTACGTGGAATGATAAGCAATGAAGAGGTTCTCTTCAGAATCGGCAAGGAAAGGGATTTAGGGAAAACTCTGACAGGAAGGAGGACAGGGTGGTAGGACATCCGTTAAGACTGAATAGTCTGGTCGGTACTAGAGGGAGGTGTAGAGTACAAAAACTGTAGAGGAATACGTAGATTGGAACACGTTCTGTAAACAAATAAGGATATAGATTGCGAATGCTATGGTAGGTTATAGATACCACTGTGAGATAAAGAAGATGGAGGATGGCACTGGAGAGAAGGATGGCGAATGGCACAGGAGAGGAAACATGGTGGGTCGCATCAAACCAGTCAGAAGACATCAAACCAGTCAGAAGCCCAATGACTAAAAAAAAAAAAAAAATTGAATCTGTTGAGACACTTTCGATAACAAAAGAAGTACCGCAATTAAGTCTATTAAGTAGTAGAAGTTACATAGAAATGAAGTAAATAGGAAGTGGAGTAAAGCCAACGCGAAATGGCTGTGGAAAAAGTCAGAAGAATACAAAAATGGTCATAGGAAGGACGGATTTAGCACACATAGAAGCCAATACAACCTTCGATGAAATTTAGAGAAAGATCGTCTACATTACAATGCAGTGGGAGTTCACTGTTGAACGAAAATGAGGTTGCAGGTAGTGAAAACAGTGCCTCTACGAGAGGTCGAAACTAGCGTATGACGTGACACATAAAAAATGGGAGTCTACATGGCATTCTTAGGGGATACGGAGTCGAAGATTCGCACAGCTATTGGAGAGATGTTGGTTATAGATAATACCTCTACGGGATTTCTAAAACCGTTGGTGGAAAGCGCAACCAAACGCTATCGAAGCTGCTGTGTAAAGTCCATTGCGACTGGTGATTTTGGAAAGAAATGTCATCCACACAAACACGAAGATAGGAAAGTCAGGTATGCGAGAACTATCGCCCAGTCATATTTATAGTTCATGCACATAAGTAGCTAACACTGATGATAAAATCTGAGGAATGGAAAAAAATTACGGTCTGTTAGTTGAAGATGAATTTGGTTATCGGAATGACGAAGGCATCGGAGAAGGACTTAAGACGTGCTTGTTTATGGAGGTAAGACTTAGACAATATGAAGGCACGTTCATAGGCTCTGTCTATCTACGAACAGTGTTCGTCTGTATAAAATGGGTCAATAAGTTCGAAATTCTGTGAAGAAAAGGCAGAGTGATTCGTAATAGGAGCAAGAACAAAGAGAGAACAATAAGAAGGCTAAAACTTTTAAGTGCTCGGATTACAACAGGTGGACGATAGAAATGCCGTCTTTCATCGCTACTACTAAAACCATATTTTATGAAACAATGTTTGAAGTAAAGAAAACTTCAAAAATGGGACTAACATTTAGGGTGGAAGGTGATTAGCGGCAAGATTCGCTGACGACAGTATTGTCATCAGTGAAAGTGAAAAACAATTGCAGGACGTGTTGAGTGGATCGAACAGTTTAATGCGTGCGAAACATGTATTGATATTAAACTGAATAGAGAATTAAGTAATGAGGAAAAGCAGAAATGAGGCTAGCGACAAAATTAACATCAAAAGTGACGACTTCGAAGAAGGTGTAATTAAGGCATTATGGTGGTAGCACAAGGCTGACGAAGCCTAGGACGTAAGAAGCTGATTATGACATTCAAAGAGGGCATTCTTGTCCAAGAGAATCCTACTATTATCAAACATAGGCCTTATTTTGGAAAGATGTTGCTGAGAATGTACGTTTGGAGCACAGTCTTGTGTAGATGTGAAACATGACTGTGGGAATACGTGAAAAGAAAATTGAAGAGTTTAAGATGTGGTGCAATTCTGAGACGTTGAAAACAAGGTAGACTCATAAATTAAGGGGTGAAGAAGGTCTCCGAAGGATAGGCAAAGAAAGTAACATTCGAAAAAAACTAACAAGAAGAAGGGACGCACAGGGTACAATCAGTATGGGAAGACAGACTGAGATACATTCAACAAATAACTGAAGACATAGAGGAGCAAGTACTATTCTGAGATGAAGAGAGGAATCTGTGATCTGTGGCGGGCCACGTCAAATCAGTCAGTAGACTTACAAGTAAACTGAAAAAAAGTTCTGCATACGTGTGACACATATGATGTAGTGTGATAACGACACAGTAAGTCCTGTTACTGAGTTCTTGTGCCAACCTCTCATCTACCACTATCCTCATTTCTGCTACTTTCCATTACTCACGTCTTTCTTCGGTTTATTCGTGGACCATTTTGTTTGCTCGTTCGACTGTTCAGTACGTTCACTACCTTTCTCACAAATTTTTTCCGCGATAGAAATGTCTTGCAAAAACTCATTCGGCTGATTGTTGAGTATCGCTCGTTTGTCTGGGACAGTTAATAGTCGAACTACAGATGATCCAGCGAAGAGCGGCCCGTTTCGTGAAACGCTCATTTACCACGCGCGACGTCATTACGAAACCCGCTTACTTAGCCGAGGTCGCTAACGCACACTTGATCGGTGGCACTCGAGTCGGAGGTAAGTCGCTTCGATCCCTGTTCGTGGATGAAACTTACACTGCCAGTATTTCTCCAGCAAGGGAGGTTGGGGAGGGGAGAGGTCGTAGCTTGAATTTCCTAGCTGCCAATGTGCCAAACCTTTCGTTAGTGTCTCATGATGTAAGGACATGTCACACTGATAATGGTAATCAATACGCCGCATGGAGTCGCTAAGCTCTGTGGCCGAATTGATGCTATTCGAGAAAAGTAGGCCGTACGCCGACACCTGGTTTCACCCTCTCCCTGTTCTCATCATCGCGATATAACACACATATCAGTACACTACACATGGCTCCACTACCCTCTCCCTTCCCTCATCCCTACACACACGAAACTTTTTTTTTTTTTTGGTCATCAGTCTACTGACTGGTTTGATGCGGCCCGCCACGAATTCATTTCCTGTGCTAACCTCTTCATCTCAGAGTATCACTTGCAACCTACGTCCTCAATTATTTGCTTGACGTATTCCAATCTCTGTCTTCCTCTACAGTTTTTGCCCTCTACAGCTCCCTCTAGTACCATGGAAGTCATTCCTTCATGTCTTTGCAGATGTCCTATCATCCTGTCCCTTCTCCTTATCACTGTTTTCCACATATCCCTTTCCTCTCCGATTCTGCGTAGAACCTCCATGTCCTTACCTTATCAGTCCACCTAATTTTCAACATTCGTCTATAGCACCACATCTCAAATGCTTCGATTCTCTTCTGTTCCGGTTTTCCCACAGTCCATGTTTCACTACCATACAATGCTGTACTCCAGACGTACATGCTCAGAAATTTCTTCCTCAAATTAAGGCCGGTATTTGATATTGGTAGACTTTTCTTGGCCAGAAATGCTTCTTTTGCCATAGCGAGTCTGCTTTTGATGTCCTCCTTGCTACGTCCGTCATTGGTTATTTTACTGCCTAGGTAGCAGAATTCCTTAACTTCATTGACTTCGTGACCATCAATCCTGATGTTAAGTTTCTCGCTGTTCTCATTTCTACTACTTCTCATTACCTTCGTCTTTCTCCGATTTACTCTCAAACCATAGTGTGTACTTATTAGACTGTTCATACCGTTCAGCAGATAATTTAATTCTTCTTCACTTTCACTCAGGATAGCAATTTCATCAGCGAATCCTATCATTGATATCCTTTCACCTTGTATTTTAATTCCACTCCTGAACCTTTCTTTTATTTCCATCATTGCTTCCTCGATGTACAGATTGATGAGTAAGGGCGAAAGGCTACAGCCTTGTCTTACACCCTTCTTAATACGAGCACTTCGTTCTTGATCGTCCACTCTTATTATTCCCTCTCGGTTTTCGTACATATTGTATATGACCCGTCTCTCCCTATAGCTTACTCCTACTTTTTTCAGAATCTCGAACAGCTTGCGCCATTTTATATTGTCGAACGCTTTTTCCAGGTCGACAAATCCTATGAAGGTGTCTTGATTTTTCTTTAGCCTTGCTTCCATTATTAGCCGTAACGTCAGAATTGCCTCTCTCGTCCCTTTACTTTTCCTAAAGCCAAACTGATCGTCACCTAGCGCATTCTCAATTTTCTTTTGCATTCTTCTGTATATTATTCTTGTAAGCAGCTTCGATGCATGAGCTGTGAAGCTGATTGTGCGATAATTCTCGCACTTGTCAGCTCTTGCCGTCTTCGGAATTGTGTGGATGATGCTTTTCCGAAAGTCAGATGATGTCGCCAGACTCATATATTCTACAGACCAACGTGAATAGTCGTTTTGTTGCCACTTCCCCCAATGATTTTAGAAATTCTGATGGAATGTTATCTATCCCTTCTGCCTTATTTGACCGTAAGTCCTCCAAAGCTCTTTTAAATTCCATTCTAATACTGGATCCCCTATCTCTTCTAAATCGACTCCTGTTTCTTGTTCTATCACATCAGACAAATCTTCACCCTCATAGAGGCTTTCAATGTATTCTTTCCACCTATCTGCTCTCTCCTCTGCATTTAACAGTGGAATTCCCGTTGCACTCTTAATGTTACCACCGTTGCTTTTAATGTTACCAAAGATTGTTTTGACTTTCCTGTATGCTGAGTCTGTCGGAAGAACAATCATATCTTTTTCGATGTCTTCACATTTTTCGTGCAGCCATTTCGTCTTAGCTTCCCTGCACTTCCTATTTATTTCATTCCTCAGCGACTTGTATTTCTGTCTTCCTGATTTTCCGGGAACATGTTTGTACTTCCTCCTTTCATCAATCAACTGAAGTATTTCTTCTGTTACCCATGGTTTCTTCACAGCTACCTCCTTTGTACCTATGTTTTCCTTCCCAACTTCTGTGATGGCCCTTTTTGGAGATGTCCATTCCTCTTCAACTGTACTGCCTACTGCGCTATTCCTTATTGCTGTATCTATAGCGTTAGAGAACTTCAAACGTATCTCGTCATTCCTTAGTACTTCTGTATCCCACTTCTTTGCGTATTGATTCTTCCTGACAAATGTCTTGAACTTCAGCCTACTCTTCATCACTACTATATTGTGATCTGAGTCTATATCTGCTCCTGGGTACGCCTTACAATCCAGTATCTGATTTCTGAATCACGTAAATACATATACTAATGACGCTGGCGTATCCGCTATGAAAGGGAATAATGTACGCTGAGGAAGTACAACCTTTAACACAGGCGGCTGAACCCACCCCGTGGGACATCAAAGCCAACAATGCCATCGGTATTCTTTTTTTTTACATTACGAAAATGCGTAAGAAACTCCACTGCCAGACGCTACAAAAAAGTCCTTCAGCTTCACAGAAAGCGTTATTATCAGTATTTACAGAGCATGGATACGAAGTCGGGCAACATATTACTTCCTGCCACATACATCTCAAAATTAACCACGAAATGGAAATCAGAGTATTATAGCCTTCGCGGAAGTGTGTATGTAGTCATTCTTCACAAGCCCTCCAATTGCAAATGGAACATGTGAAGGAGGGAGGAAGGCGATGCGACAGTAGTACTAGGTGTTACCTACACAGATTGTAAGATTTTTTGCAGAATATAGATAGGGGCGTAAAGTCTGAGATGTAGCATGTTGCAACTGACCAGTCTGCGTACCTGAATCCTGACAGGTGGTTTAATTGTCACACAGGTAATTTCAGTGTTATGGAACTTATTCCCTTCAGCCCGTTTATTTGTAATTTACCGCTGTACGTATCTGACGCATCACAGATGATTTAACTTCCTTTCAAGGCATTTCAGTTTCACAAAATCTCGTACCTTCAGGAGTTCCCTCTAAAGGGAGGCTCTTCATCCTCATTTGTCACTTCAATGACTCTTTTCAACGTTACTACGAGCTACCACCTTTTTGGCTGCAGTTAGTTGTAACCAAGTAATTCTTAAAATATGCCGGAAAAGTAACAATCACCAGTAAAGCAACATGCACCCAAAATATTAATAGTAGTTTCTAGTCGAGACCGATGAAAAAATGAGTTTTTGTACATGATTTGCAATCAAGAGGTATACAGATTACGCCTGCAAAGTGATTTTCGATAGTGAAAATATTTTGCAAGCTATATCGTGCTGAATGGAAATGTGGGACGACCTAAATATAGGCAGCTGTAGGCGCACCGGTGCAAGCACGTAAAATGACAATGAGAGCTTCGACGTGTGCATTTAGAAACTGGTATCGAAACATATCACTGTAGGGCAGAAGCTCTAGGCGTACCAGCATATATAGTTGCAAGCGTATTCATCAAAGGTTATTCATCTATTGCGAAGACCGTGTTAGGAATCTTAACGGTGACGAACAGCAAAAGCTTCGCGGATCTGTCTCACAGGAAACGCATGGCCGCCCCAAAAGAAGGCATGTCTCAAGTTTGTTAACAGTAACCGGATTGGAAAAAACAGCGTCAAATTCATTCCCAGAGCATGTGTGCGGAGGAGGAACGATGCCTCAATGGTCTTGGGATCGCAGATTAACTGTAAGTTTAGAAACAAGGTATCTTTTGTTACTACAAACTTTTAACTCGTTTTTCTCAAAAGAACATTCTTCAGTGCACAATATGCTC
The DNA here is from genome assembly GCF_021461385.2 of Schistocerca piceifrons. NCBI lineage: Eukaryota > Metazoa > Arthropoda > Insecta > Orthoptera > Acrididae > Schistocerca > Schistocerca piceifrons. Next base: position 1,185,207,928 of record NC_060138.1, on the reverse strand, counting down.
TAGAGCCTCGACTGATTAATAATTAGATTTATGGGGTCTTAGCTAGAGCTTTTCAATTTTGTAATGGGTTTCAGACATGCTCACTATTCTTTACGAAGCTTTTCGCGAAGCAGCACACGCCACGAGGAGCATACTTTGACAAAGGCTGCAGCTGTAATTTTTAATTTGTTACGAGATAAGTATATTTTTTTCATGCACGAATGTATGTTCAATAAAGTGGTAAAATCACCATTTTATCACAAATCAATCTCTGTATCAAAAACAAAATTTTAAATTTCTCCCATTTTTCGGCGTCTCGAAGGGACCCTTCCCTCGATTAACTCAGCCATCTACAACAGTATCTTGTTCTTTTGAAGTACACTTTAGAAAAGCTTACCAGTAATTTAAATTTCTGTCTTTATTACGGCGCTCCCAGCGGCAGACAACAATACGCTTTCCGAGCGCTTAGTAAAAGCATCCGCTTAGCCTTATTTGGAAAGGAGTTTGCGTTTGACTACAACGAACTATAGCAATTTTTGACGCGGTTCTCTTTGGCAGGTGCGCGAGACCAAATCGTCGGCCTCGGTTCACCGGCATTTCACGCGGTGTCTACAGCTGCGGATCAAAGGAATTAATATGTAAGCGGGCGAAAACCTGCTCACAAAGCTTGTCGGAATAAGGGTGGGGGTGGAGAGGGAAGGGGGTGGGAGGAACGTTCGCCCTGCCACGCTTGCTCGCCGCGCCATCTCGGCCGCACGGCCCGATACGACCTCCGTTCAAAGAAACGGTAATTGGTTATCGGTATAAACAGACGGCTAATGCTTGCCGAGCGCGTATTAATTTAAATCACAAAGGCAACACAGCGCCCGTAACGGCCGCCTTTGAAAGAGTTGCTAATTGGCAGCAATTAAGTTCAAAGTGGCAGCTGCCTCCAGAGCGCGGCGCGGCGCTGTGTTTGCGTCGCGTCGGCACCAGCGCCGGCGTCGGCGTCGCTGCAGAGGGACGCCTGTGAGCGCGCGCACCGGGCCAGGCAGCCGCCACCCCCGGAAACTCCTCCACCCTGCCGCAGACAGAACGGCACCCCGCTCCCGCGATCCCTGGGATCAGGTAGGATCGTTTGGTGGATACGAAAGGCGGCAAAGAAAGCTCCCGAGTTTTGTTCCTACCTACAGAAACCATTATATCAGGCTGGTCTGCGTGAGGCCCCACTGAACGCACGCTCTCCAAGCATTTCTCTTCGGTTCCTCAGTAAACGTAATGGACACAACCGTCTGGGAGCAGTCTTGCAATAATTTTTTTTCTCTCACCCCTGAAATTTCATTTACTTCAACATCAGGAAACCAAGGGAAATTTGGAAAGGGAATTAAGGCTCAACGAGAGGAATTAAATACTTTGAGGTCTTCCAACAGCACTGTAATTCTGTCAGAGACGGAAAAGGATTTGCAAAAGCGGTTGAACGGAATGGATGTTGTAAACATCTTGTAAATGGACTATCAACAAAAGTAAGACAAGGATAATGAATCAAATGGCTCTGAGCACTATGCAACTTAACTGCTGACTTCATCAGTCGCCTAGAACGTTGAACTAATTAAACCTAACTAACCTAATGACATCACACACATCCATGCCCAAAGCAGGATTCGAACCTGCGACCGTAGCGGTCGCTCAGCTAGAACCGCACTGCCACTCCGGCCGGCCAAGGATAATGCATTGCAGTCGTATTAAATGAGGTGAAGCTGGGGGAATTAGATTAGAGAATGAGGCACTTAAAGTAATAGACGACTTTTACTATTTGGGTAGCCAAATACCATACGTCTGCAAAAGGAGGGATGGTATACAATACAGACTAGCTATACCAACAAAGGGATTCCTGTTATAAATTTAAGGTTACTGTATTGCAATGTATGTTAACCGGGGCCTAGAAACGACGGAGGGGGTCTGTCTCTGGCGGCCGTTGTGGCCGTGCGGTTCTAGGTGCTTCAGTCCGGAACCGCGCTGCTGCAATGGTTGCTAGTTCGAATCCTGCCTCGGGCATGGATGTGTTTGCTGTCCTTAGGTTAGTTAGGTTTAAGTAGTTCCAAGTTATAGGGGACTGATGACCTCAGATGTTAAGTCCCATAGTCCTCAGAGCCGTTTGAACCATTTGAGCTCCGTCCCCACTGCAGCCGCTGTGGTCCACAACCCCACGACTACCTCAGTCCACTTCACCCCTCCGCTGCCCCACACCGAACCACTCTTTCAGTGTTATTCTGCGGTTCGGCTCCCGGTGCCCCCCCCCCCCCCGCCTCCTCCACCCCTCCAACCCCCACCCCCCCCACCCCCCAGGGAACGTCTCACACCACACAACTGTAGCCCCTATATTTGCTTGACAGAGTAATGGTGGTGTTTGAGCACTTGCAGAACTTGTTTGCACAGCAATCGCCGACATAGTGTAGCTGAGGCGGAATAAGGGGAACCAGCCCGCATCCGCAGAGGCAGATGGAAAACCACCTAAAAACCATCCACAGACAGGCTGGCTCACCGGACCTTGACACAAGTCTGCCCAAGCGGATTCGTGAGGGGTCCATGCGCTCCATCCCAATCCGGAAAACCGTTAATTAGACCGCACGGGTAACGGGGCGGCCAATTTAAGGTGAAGGAAGTTTTTACTGAAGGTATTTGTATGAACTGAAGCATTTCTGAAGTGCCATTTCGACGATAAGAATTTCAGATAAGAAAACAGAAACTTTGAAATTTGCCACTAGAGAGGAATATTGAAAATCAGGTGTGTAGACCAAAAACTAAAAGGGTGGGCTGAAACGTAATGCATCCGAATTCTTTATGTGAAAGCTGTTAAGGCTTTGTGAATAAAACAAAGCTAATAACGTTCTATATCTTTATTCTACACGTCTGCGTATTTATTTGTCAACATAGTCGCCCTGGTGATGTACACATCTCTCTCAACGAGACGCCAGTTTTCTGATAGCGTCAACGTAGAATGTTTGACTTGTTCACGTAGCCACAACCTCACCTCACATATGAAGGGCTTATTTCGATAATGGTACAAGTCCATTTTTGTTCATTTTGAGATACAGAATCCTAAAGTTAAATCAGAAATATTCAAGCATATGGCTTCTTGCTAGAGATGAACCTTTCGTTCTGTTAGTTTGGATCATTAATTTCAGAAGCATTATAGGCAGAAAAGTGGAGGTAATGGACTTGTACCACTATTGAAATAAGCCCTTCATATGCTTGCAGAGATTCGTCATTGTCAATGTGAAGTTCTCGAAACCGTACCATAGGTTTTGGAAACAAGTGAAAACTGAATGGGACGGAGTTAAGGACTATGCAGAGGATGGTCGATGACAGTGAAACCGCGGCGTCGTATTACTCCAGATGTCGCGGCAGTCGTGTGTGGTCTAGCACCGTAGTGTGAAGTAGAGCGTACTCCAAGGGAGGACGAAATGTTCTATGGTTAGAAACTGACAGTACGTTGTTCCCTACATACCGTTCCTCGTTACACAACGTCATGTTACACGTAACAGTATAGATTCGTCTAGCGTCAGAGGATTGCAAATACACAGATGTGAAGAATAAAATCAACAATATTAATAACGTTAGTTTTTTTTTTAATTTTAAGTGTTTTTACGTAGAATATTTGAAAGCATGAAAAACGTTGTATTAAAGACACGTAACGCGTATCCACAGAACATGTGACCTGTAACTGCAAAAGTATGCTGATGATCTCTCCATAGGCTAAATATTCCGGAGTAGTCCCCCATCCGGATGTCCGAAACGAGTCCTCAAAATGGAGGTGACCGTGAGAGAATGGCTGAACAACGAACGACAGGGTAGTGTTCAAGGAGCCGTGACGTAGAATGTCAGAAGTTTGAACATGAAATCTAGAATACCTGAAAAGAGATATACTAAGGCTCATTCTCGATATAGCTGGGGTCCCTGAAGTGAACTGGAAAGAAGGCAAGGTTACTGGTCGGACGAGTATAAAGTAATATCAATAGCTGCAGAAAATGGTGTATGCGAATTAGGATTCGTTATGAAAAGGAAGTAGGACAGAGAGTAAGTTGCTGTGAATAGTTGAGTGACAGGTTTGTTCTAAATCTACATCTATATCAATATGGCTACTCAGCAAATCACATTTAAGTGCCTGGTACAAGGTTCATCGAACCACCTTCACAATAATTCTGTTTTATTCCACTCTCGAACAGCGAGCGGAAAACGAACACCTATATCTTTCCGTGTGAGCTCTGATTTCCCTTATTTTATTGTGATGATCGCTTATCCCTAAGCAGGTTGGTGTCAACAACATATTTTCGGGTTTGGAGGAGAGTTTGTGATTGAAATTTCATGAGAAGATACCTTCACAACGAGAAACACCTTTGTTTTAATGATGTCTGATTTCTACCCCAAATCCTGTATAATATCCATGACAGTCTCTCCCCTATTTCTCAGTAATACAAACACTGGTGCTCTTCTCTGAACTTTCTCGATGTACTCCATTCTATCTGGTAAGGATCCCGTACTGCGCAGCACTACTACAGAAGAGGACGGACAAGCGTAGTGTAGGCAGTCTGTTTAGTAAATCGTTGCATCTTCTAACTGTTCTGCCGGTAAAACGCAGTCATTGGTTCGCCTTCCATACAAAATTTTCTACGTGTTCTTTCCAAATTTCTGTTGTTCGTAATTGTATTTCCTGGTATTTACTTGAATTTACGGCCTTTATATCTGATTGATTTATCGTGTAACCGAAATGTAGCGGATTCATTTTAGCACACATGTGGATGACATCACACTTCTCATTATTTAGGGTCATTTGCCAATTTTTGCACCATTAAGGTATCTTACCTAAATTGTTTTGCAACTGGTCTTCGTTCTCTGATGACTTTACTAGACGTTAAATGACAGCATCATCTGCAAAAAAGCCTGAGACGACGGCCCACAATGTCTCCCAGATCGTTTATATAGACAAGGAGCACTATCCTGGAGAACGCCAGAGATCACTTCTATTTTCTCGATGACTTTTGACTTTCCGTCACTTACAACGCTCTGCGACCTCTCTGACAGGAAATCACAACCCTGTCGCATAACAGAGGCGACATTCTATAACCACAGAATTGATTACAGACCGCTTGTGAGATACGGGGATGAAAGTTTTCTGGAAATCTAGAAATACGGAAACAATGTGAAATCCTTTGTCTATAGCACTCCACAATTCGAGTGAGTAAGGAGATAGATTTGTTTCACAATAGAAATGTTTTCTAAATGTACATTGACTATGTATCGATAGACTGTTCTCTTCGAGGTAGTTCATTATGTTCCAACACAATACACGTTCCAAATTCCTGTTGCATATCGCCGTTAATAACATGGGACAGTAATTTAGTGGATAATTCCTATCACCTTTCTTGAATATTCTTGCGCATTTTTCCAGTCTCTTTGTTGCAAATGATTGTTAAGTATGGAGCTACCGCTTCAGAATGCTCTGAAAGGAGATTAACTGGTATACAAGCTTGGTAGTGAAGGATCTTCTGTGTAATATTGATACATTATCAAATAATGTAGTTCATGAAATAAGTTCGTGACTTGTGGAAAACAATTTGATGCTAAATCACAGTAAGACTCAGTTTTTACAGTTTCTAACTCACAATTCAACAAGAACTGATATTTTAATCAGACAGAATGGGCATGTTATAAGCGAGACGGAACATTTCAAGTTCCTAGGCGTACGGATAGATAGTAAGCTGTTGTGGAAAACCCATGTTCAGGATCTTGTTCAGAAACTAAATGCCGCTTTATTTACCATCAGAACAGTATCTGAAATAAGTGACATTTCAACACGAAAATTAGTCTACTTCGCATATTTTCATACGCTTATGTCATATGGTATTGGTTTTTGGGGTAATTCTTCTGATTCAAAGAGGGTATTTTTGGCTCAAAAACGGGCTGTTCGAGCTATGTGTGGTGTAAGTTCGAAAACCTCTTGTCGACCCCTATTCAATAGTCTGGGAATTTTGACATTGCCCTCACAGTATATATTTTCTTTAATATCGTTTGTTGTTAACAATATTAGCTAATTCCCAAGAGTTAGCAGCTTTCACTCAGTTAATACTAGGCAGAAATCAAATCTGTATGTGGAATGCACTTCCTTGACTCTTGTGCAGAAAGGAGTGCAGTATTCTGCTGCATCCATTTTCAATAAGTTACCACAAGAACTCAAAAATCTTAGCAGTAGACCAAACGCTTTTAAGTCTAATCTGAAGACTTTTCCCACGGCTCACTCCTTCTATTCTGTCGAGGAGCTCCTGGAAGAGCTAAAAAATTAAGCAAATTCCAGTGCTACATTCTTGATTTTCTTTATTTAAACTAACGACGTGTCACCTGAATATGTTTCTTGTATTTCATTTTATCTGTTTCTACAATCTACAACTGAATATGTTTCTTATATTTCATTTTATCTGTTTCTACAATCGTGTTATAATTTCATGTATTGACTCGTTCCATGACCATGGAGACTTCTCCTTAATGTGGTCCCACGGAACAATAAATAAATAAATAAATAAAATAAACAATATGGACTTGCTTTTATTAAGTGATTTAAGGTGCTTCACTACTCCGGGGACGTCTACTTCTAAGTTACTTATGTTGCCAGATATTTCTTGATTCGAATTCTCGAATTCTGTTCTTTGGTGAAGAAATTTCGGAAGGCTATGTTTAGTAACTCTGCTTTAGCAGCTCTGTCATCCATAGTATTTCCATAACTGTCACAAAGTGAAGGCGTTGATTTTGCTTTGCAGCAAGAAGACTTTACATACGACCAGAATCTCTTTGTATGTTCTACCAAATTTCGAGATAAAGTTTCGGTGTGGGATCTATCATAAGCACCACGCATTGAAGTCCGCGTTGAATTTCCAGCTTCTGTAAAATGTCACCAGCTCTGTAGGTTTCGTGTTCTGTCAATTTGACATACTTCTTTTCGTTGCTTCTGCAACAGTTTGAGCCGTGCCGGCCTGCGTCCTATCGATTCTTTTCCAGAGACCGTACCCTTTCAGCACTCGTGATGCGGTCACGAGGTGGAGCGCACGAGAGAGGTGATCGATCGAGCGAACATACGGAGTAAGGGGCAATTAGTAACAGCGTGTGGTTCGTAGTGGGCACGAAAGGCAACCCTAGCGGCGAATAATGTCGCAGTGAAAATGTCCATGCGGGTGGGCGCCGGCGGTATTGGGCGCTCTTTGGGATGGACTGCGTAGCAAAGAAGTTTGGTGATCGTTAGCCGATACATGTTGGGGATGCTGACTCGTGATATATCTTTCCGATGCTGATGGACTCAGACTTTTGACGTAATAAGGTGCTACTCTATGTTCGTAATTCGTTGAAGACACATTTTCAGGCCTCAGTGTTGCAAGTGTGTCGAAGGTGAGACAAATTACGGGGTTGATTCCCAGTCACGAAACTCTGTCTACAATTTATCTTGTGGTTTCGCGCTGTGCCATTCTGACGGTAATAATTCGTGATGGCGTCCGATTGCGTTGATATTGTGATTTATCATTTAAACGTTCGAGATTACTATGTATTATGTCTTAATCTTAGTGTTTAGTCTGTTTCAGAAAGCACTGTGTACATTGAACACACTGATGCACCAATGTATGGTCATTCCACCAGGTATTTCTGCAGAGTCTTCAGTGTTTGCGTCCATCAAGGACGTGTAATCCTTGTAAGGTTAATTTGTTGTTTTATGCATTTCCTTGAGGTAATCTTATGTCAGTGTGACTTGAACTACTTGTTTTAAATACCTGAGATTTGAGTGTGATTTGGTTAGTGCTGGGAGGCAGTGCCAATTTGTTTAACGTGTTTTGGTGTAAATCTGATGTTTATTCCAATGTTGTTTTAAGTGTACTGCCTCGGGTTCATTATGGTATGATTATTTATTGAAGGCTTTTAAGTTGTAGCGTTTTCCTTATCGTATTGGGACGTGCGATTGATCGGATCATAATTTCTTAAGATTTGTTGTATCTCCAAGCCTGGATTGTGGATTTGACCTACGCCCTTGCGTGTCTTTCTTATTTAGTAGATTCTAACGTTCTGTTCATGTTCGAGGTACACTCTGTAACAGTTGCCCGTTCTGAAGTTAATACTGTTTCAGGGAATATGTGTAAGACAAAGTTGGCCTGAGACTTGTATATTTGCACTATTGGTCACGCCGACAAGTGGTGATCGAGCGCTGCCTGTTGTGTACGACGTTCATGTCTATACCCGGTTGGCGCCTGGAGCTCAGGTATATTCATAAAATAAATGTCGTGATCAGTCCATGGTTCACAAATTTGAAAAGGATTTCTTTACACGTAATTATTGCCTGCCCTTTTCGGCCGTTAGGTTCAGTTGTGCTTCAGATGATGGATTTGCATGTTTAAAGTTTCTTATTCCATTTATTCAGTTATGAATGAATTTGCGAAGAGTATCATTTATTGTTCGTAACTCAATTTTGTCACTGTTCTATTTGTCTTCAGTCTAGTCCTCGAGATACTTAACATCGAAAGCATTTCATTGTGATTGCATTACTATAATACCATGAAATTTGCAATAACGTAAATTGGCTTCTGTCGTTTGATCTGTAACAATTGATCTCTATCATTCTACTGTTATTCATGGTACAGTAATCACATGAAGGTCGCATTAGCGCAAACCGGCTGCTGCCGTCTGCTGTGTAACTAGTAATCATAGTAACGACAAGCTGTTCAGGGGATTGTTATTTAATCCTAGTTTGTTGCTTTTACTGATTGTGTCTGTATCAGAATTATTGTCTCAAGGGTAAACTTGTGATCGTGTAGATATATGGTAACCACTCATTTGGCAAAATTTTTCATTATAATTTTTATTTGAATTAACTGTTTACATGAATAAAACTTGGTGTGCAATAAAAGGTGAATGAAGTTCTCCCTCTCCCAAGGTCCAGTCCTTCCACTTAGTCCTTGATGGGCATTTTATGAGGCCCCAATATACCAGCTTGTCAGTGTTCTGACCTGTTTTGTGTACCACGGGATCAGCTCCGTCGTTTATTATTTCATTGGTTATAAGTCTCTCCGTTGCTGTCGAAAATATTTCTTTGAATGAAAGTCACATCTCGTCCACACCTACGTTGTTAATTTCGAAGGAGTGGAGATTGTCTCTCAGGAAGCTGTCAAGCGAGATTTTATCTGCTTTTTTAAATATACAAATTCTTTAAATTATTTTTGGTTGATTTGTGAGTTGCCGTAGATGTTGTTGGCTCAGGACTGTGTGTTGCTAAGAGGTCAATTGTGTTTTCACAATCGTTTACTATTCCAGTGTGCTCACGAAGTCATGGCTCGAAACAAATTTCAGAGAAGACGTTCAGCACATATTTCGGATGATGTTTGATGCATACTTCCGGATTTAAGGGGCTCCGGAACGCCCTATACTTGCAATGTTAAAATAACGCTTATAAATTACATCTTTCCTCACAAAGTATTTGAGGTAGGAAGTTGAACTTTTTACAGATTATTTATTGCAATATGGGCTACAACTTAACACAGGGATTTTACAAAATTTTAGTTCAGTTACTAAAGATGATTTTTTTTCAATTGTAATGAAAATTCACAACATTTTTTTGCAATTTTTTATTTATATATTCAAAAATATACAGTTTTTTGGAAAAAGGCTGTGTTAAATTATGCAGAAGGTACTGTGTAACATTTACTGAAAGTTTGAAACAAATATGTTTGGAAGATCCTTAGAAAACATGTAATTAGTATGAGAAAATAAAAGTTTTGGGAATTGAGCGACAAAGATTTGATTAACTTTTTAGTGCATACCAGGTCCATAGGATGGATTATCTTCATCCTCTGCGAACTCCTCCTCCAGCTTCCTCTTGTTCCTCCTCCTGTTTACTCTTGCTTGTATTTCTAGACTCTTTACAGCCCTGTCTGCAGCCCGAAGGCGCTCCTTGTCTAAAGCAAGCATCGCTCGTTGTTGTGTTCGTAGATTTTGCTACCATTTTCTTCAGTTGCAGTTACTGCAACACTGTTCCAAAAGGTGGTCATGTATGAACACTTATCACATTTCAGTTGTATTTCACTAGCAAGTCCTACGTGCTTTATTATGGAGAGTTCCAGACCAACTTCACTACAATGAATACATCTTACACAGTTTGAAAAAATTCCTTTGAGAACCGACATATCAAATATTGCATTCACATCCGATTCGCCCATAAAACATTCATAGTTTTCACTGATTGAACCAAGCTTCTTCTGTGAAGTATTTTCTTTCCCACTTTGACTGCTATGGGCAGGTGTACTTGAGAGGTTAGGTTCACTCACTTGGTTATCGTCTTTATTGTTTACAGTAATAACACATACCTTTGGCTTTCCAACATTTCTCCTTTTCTTAAAAGCCTTCAGAGGATTTCTAATAACTTTACTTTTACATCATTATACTTCAACAAAACAGAGACTCAAGAAACATAATTAATTACGAATATTTTCGAGATAACGACAGAGTAAATAAACACGAAACAATCGACAATCACACCAGCGATATATATTGAACCATCACAGGTTAGCCACAACACATACTTTATCTCACATCACTAAAATGTACCTGATGAACACGGACGTTAATAATAACACCATTTGACAGCAGTTTAACAGCGCCACAGTGGGTCACGCCCATGTAGAACACATTTCAAAAAAAAATTTAAAAATAGTTGTAGTCTTCGGAATTCAATAAATTATGTATCTATTAAAAGGTAATAGTCTCCGGATTCAGAAAACTCAAAAATGTAAAAATTGAACTTTTCATGATTTTGAGCCTTTCCGGAGCCCCTTAAACAGGTATTTTTGCCAACATATCGAGAGTAAATTGAAGTGAGCACCATGATTGAATGAGTCGGGTATTTGTTTGAAATAAGGCTCACGATTTCCATGAAACTTGCATCAGTTTTATCACTGGAGTTGAGATTTCGATAAATGGATCGATTAATTGCTTTATTACGACTGCCGAGAATGACCTCTACCCGTACTAGCTCACAGGAACTAGCTGCTTCACTTTCGCTACAAGATGAACTACTTCTAACAGCAACAAATAGGCCACATACCAACTGCATTTCCGAACACAATAAGGTTCTTTGAAAAAATTTCTATTGAACTTATTTGGCTTTAACCAGCTATTACGATTTGAGGGTGAGTGCTTTCTATTAGATCTTTTAGCTCTGTTACTTTCCCAACGCAGCTATGACGGTTTCCCACTGTTATACCGTTGGTCCCCAGATCTACGTTCCTCCTGTATTCGACCTGAATCCTTGGACACTGAAGCACTTCATGTGTTTCCCCGAGGCTCTATAACTAAAAAAATAATAATAATAAAGAGCCCAGTCTACGCCACACCACCCCTGCTACTCTTGTAGCCATCTTACGTGTGTTACAGACACCTGACAAATTAGCGGAAACCGGAATCCCAGCAATTTATGGCGCAAGTCAGTGAATCTGCAACCTATGCAGTAACAAAACCATCTGAGCCTCTGATTGAGTCCATCAACTCGACTCTGTACCAGATGTCCGTAAACGGTCCTGTCGCCTATGCTGCTGTTTTCATCACGCAAGCAATACTGGCAGCCTTTACTACTTCTGATACCACTTATGATAGACACTCGAAACCAGACATAATCTCTTCGGATATAAAGCGACTCTAATCATTCACGTTTTATGAACCACCACCTCCAGTTGGCTGCAACATGTGATATACTGGCATCTGGAAGAACCCATTCCACGTCTGGAATGACTCCAACCTGAGTGCACATTGAGCTTTCTTCTCCTCCTCTGCAGCCATGTCCCAAAGGGGCCCCATAACACGCCTAACAATGGAGCTCACAACTGCCAATGATCCCACCTTCTGCGATTGCCCAATCTTGCAGGCTGAGAGGTTTCCGCTGAACAGGACAAGCAACTGCAATATCTGAAAGATAACGTCAGCCACAGATAGCACCACGACCTTTTTGTCAGACTAACTGGAGAGGCCTTACATTTGGGCCGCCAGTAAGTTTTCTTGCAGCCTGGCTCGCCTCGAGGCGCCCTTCCACTAGACTACAGGTGTGGTGTCAACATCAGTGCGAACAGAAACTGGGATGTTCATTGGTGCAGACCGATTGGCGGAATCGTGGGTCGTGCTGGAAGTCCTACGATCGCCACAGCCGGTCCACAACAATGATCCCCATCCACTACAGCCCCGAGGTGCATAACGGAAGCCTGCCCGCCTGGAGCCGATAGCGAAGTGTCAGTAACTCATTTCGCATCTGCATACGGCCATCAGAGTCCCTATTCATACTAAAGACGGTGGAAAACTACACAGACAAACAAAGGACAAGCGACACGTACTACGGAACTCTAGCATAGACACGGAGGAAGCCCAAGGATTGAGATACGCAGATATTCATAAGCTGAACCATTAAAGCACTCAGGTGAGACCAAATAACTCGCTCCCTTTTTTTCTGTTGTGTCATCAGTATGACTGGTTTGATGCGAGCCGCCACAAAATCCTCTCCTGTGTCAACCTTTTCGTCTCAGAGTAGCACTTACGTACTATGTCCTCAATTATTTACTTGATATATTCGAGTCTGTCCTCCTCTACAGTTATTACACTCCAAAGCTCCCTCTAGTATCACAGGAGTCATTCCCTGATGTCGCCTGCTTAAAACCTCCACATTCTTCTCAGAAACTCACCAGTCCACCTAATTTTCAACACTCGTCTGTAGCACCACACCTCATATGCTTTTATCCACTTCTGTTCCCATGTTTAATTACCATTTAATGTCGTGCTCCAAACGAACATTCTGAGAAATTGTTTCCTCAAATTAAGGCCTATGTTTGATGTAGTAGACTTCTCTTGGCCGCGTTCCTGCTTATGAACATGTAAAATGACACAAAACCGGTTACTTTGCGACACAAACGAAAACGCGAGAAGTTTGTCTAGTAAATATTAAACTAACATGTAAAAATGGAAAAACCTCCAAAGCACAAAGATGAACCTATATAATTCTCTCCTGTTTAGGAATTCGTAAAACGTAATAAGACCGGCTACTTCCCTGTTGCTACGTATCAGAATCGAACACAAATCAACTCCATCTACAATAGTTTAGGTATACATGCCGACGTCGCAAACAGCAAATGAAGAAATAGCGAATATTAGGATTCAGTATGTAAACTAGATGAAAATCCAATAGACTTGCGGGAATGGAGTGTAGGATGGAGTAGAAGAAAGCGTTACGGGAGAATGTGGGACTGGTAGTATGAATGAGAGAAACGACTCTGAGCTATTCAAAAAATATCAGATGGTAATAGCGAATACTCTGTTCAAGAATCACAAACGGAGGAGCTATACTTAGAAATGGCCGGGAGATACAGGAAGATTTCGGTTGGATTACATTATAGTCAGGCAGAGATTCCGAAATCAGATATTGGATTTTAAAACGTACCCAAGAGCAGATATAGACACAGATCACAATTTGGTAATGAGGGAGAACAGGCTGAAGTTTAAGAGAGTCGTCAGGAAGAATCGGCACCCAAGGCGTTGGATACGGAACTACTCTCTCTCTCTCTTCCTCTTCACCCCCCTCTCCACCCTCTCTCCACCCCCCTCTCTCTCTCTCTCTCTCTTTCTCTCTCTCTCTCTCTCTGTCAGACACACACACACACACACACACTCACACTCACACACAAAGACAGAGAGAGAGAGATGTACTGAAATTTCTTTGTGCCTGTCCACTGAAAGGATTCAGTAGGTGAAACTTCTTTGTGTTTACACTTCGTGTCAATTGGAGGCCCCAAGCCGTTGTTGAATCGAGTGGGCATGAAGAGTTGCACAAAGGATCAGCTAGAACTACTGCATATTGCCATTTTCCAAACTGGGGTCTCTGAACGACGTTAAAGAGCTACATAATAAAAAGGCGATGTTGGCGGATCGTGGTTATTCTATTGTGCCCACATGATTTTGGACGCTCGTGCGTGTCTTCACAAGAACTTATTTACTAATATTAGTTGTTTCCTAAAGCTAAAATGGAAATTTATTTTTTTTTTTGGTCATCAGTCTACTGACTGGTTTGATGTGGACCGCCACGAATTCCTTTCCTGTGCTAACCTCTTCATCTCAGAGTAGCACTTGCAACCTACGTCCTCAATTATTTGATTGACGTATTCCAATCTCTGTCTTCCTCTACAGTTTTTGCCCTCTTCAGCTCACTCTAGTACCATGGAAGTCATTCCCTCATGTCTTAGCAGATGTTCTATCATCCTGTCTCTTCTCCTTATCAGTGTTTTCCACATATTCCTTTCCTCTCCGATTCTGCGTAGAACCTCCATGTCCTTACCTTATCAGTCCACCTAATTTTCAACATTCGTCTGTAGCACCACATCTCAAATGCTTCGATTCTGTTCTGTTCCGGTTTTCCCACAGTCCATGTTTCACTACCATACAATGCTGTACTCCACACGCACATCCTCAGAAATTTCTTCCTCAAATTAAGGCCGGTATTTGATATTAGTAGACTTCTCTTGGCCAGAAACGCCTTTTTTGCCATAGCGAGTCTGCTTTTGATGTCCTCCTTGCTCCGTCCGTCATTGGTTATTTTACTGCGTAGGTAGCAGAATTCCTTAACTTCATTGACTTCGTGACCATCAATCCTGATGTTAAGTTCGTTTTTCTCCGATTTACTCTCAAACCATACTGTGTACTTATTAAACTGTTCATGCCGTTCAGCAGATAATTTAATTCTTCTTCACTTTCACTCAGGATAGCAATGTCATCAGCGAATCGTATCATTGATATCCTTTCACCTTGTATTTTAATTCCACTCCTGAACCTTTCTTTTATTTCCATCATTGCTTCCTCGATGTACAGATTGATGAGTAAGGGCGAAAGGCTACAGCCTTGTCTTACACCCTTCTTAATACGAGCACTTCGTTCTTGATCGTCCACTCTTATTATTCCCTCTCGGTTTTCGTACATATTGTATATGACCCGTCTCTCCCTATAGCTTACCCCTACTTTTTTCAGAATCTCGAACAGCTTGCACCAATTTATATTGTCGAACGCTTTTTCCAGGTCGACAAATCCTATGAAAGTGTCTTGATTTTTCTTTAGCCTTGCTTCTATTATTAGCCGTAACGTCAGAATTGCTTCTCTCATCCTTTTACTTTTCCTAAAGCCAAACTGATCGTCACCTAGCTCATTCTCAATTTTCTTTTCCATTCTTCTGTATATTATTCTTGTAAGCAGCTTCGATGCGTGAGCTGTTAAGCTGATTGTGCGATAATTCTCGCACTTGTCAGCTTTTGCCGTCTTCGGAATTGTGTGGATGATGCTTTTCCGAAAGTCAGATGGTATATCGCCAGACTCATATATTCTACACACCAACATGAATAGTCGTTTTGTTGCCACTTCCCCCAATGATTTTAGAAATTCTGATGGAATGTTATCTATCCCTTCTGCCTTATTTGACCGTAAGTCCTCCAAAGCTCTTTTAAATTCCGATTCTAATACTGGATCCCCTATCTCTTCTAAATCGACTCCTCTTTCTTCTTCTATCACATCAGACAAATCTTCACCCTCATTGAGGCCTTCAATGTATTCTTTCCACCTATCTGCTCTCTCCTCTGCATTTAACAGTGGAATTCCCGTTGCACTCTTAATGATACCACCGTTGCTTTTGATGTCAGCAAAGGTTGTTTTGACTTTCCTGTATGCTGAGCCCGTCCTTCCGACAATCATATCTTTTTCGGCGTCTTCACATTTTTCCTGCAGCCATTTCGTCTTAGCTTCCCTGCACTTCCTATTTGTTTCATTCCTCAGCGACATGTATTTCTGTATTCCTGATTTTCCGGGAACATGTTTGTACTTCCTCCTTTCATCAATCAACTGAAGTATTTCTTCTGTTACCCATGGTTTCTTCGCAGCTACCTTCTTTGTACCTATGTTTTCCTTCCCAACTTCTGTGATGGCCCTTTTTAGAGATGTCCATTCCTCTTTAACTGTACTGCCTACTGCGCTATTTCTTATTGCTGTATCTATAGCGTTAGAGAACGTCAAACGTACCTCATCATTCCTTGGTACTTCCGTATCCCACTTCTATGCGTATTGATTCTTCCTGACTAATGTCTTGAACTTTAGCCTACTCTTCATCACTACTATATTGTGATCTGAGCCTATATTTGCTCCTGGGTACGCCTTACAATCCAGTATCTGATTTCGGAATCTCTGTCTGACCATGATGTAATCTAATTGAAATCTTTCCGTATCTCCCGGCCTTTTCCAAGTATACCTCCCCCTCTTGCGATTTTAGAACAGGGTATTCGCTATTACTAGCTGAAACTTGTTACAGAACTCAATTAGTCTTTCTCCTCTTTCATTCCTTGTCCCAAGCCCATATTCTCCTGTAACCTTTTCTTCTACTACTTCCCCTACAACTGCATTCCAGTCGCCCATGACTATTAGATTTTCGTCCCCCTTTACATACTGCATTACCCTTTCAATATCCTCACACACTTTCTCTATCTGTTCATCTTCAGCTTGCGACGTCGGCATGTACACCTGAAGTATCGTTGTCGTTGTTGGTCTGCTGTCGATTCTAATTAGAACAACCCGGTCACTGAACTGTTCACAGTAACACACCCTCTGCACTACCTTCCTATTCATAACGAATCCTGCACCTGTTATACCATTTTCTGCTGCTGTTGATATTACCCGATACTCATCTCACAAGAAATCCTTGTCTTCCTTCCACTTCACTTCACTGACCCCTACTATATCTAGGTTGAGCTTTTGCGTTTCCCTTTTCAGATTTTCTAGTTTCCCTACCACGTTCAAGCTTCTGACATTCCACGCCCTGACTCGTAGAACGTTATCCTTTCGTAGATTATTCAATCGTTTTCTCATGGTAACCTCCCCCTTGGCAGTCCTCTCCCGGAGATCCGAATGGGGGACTATTCCGGAATCTTTTTCCAATGGAGAGATCATCACGACACTTCTTCAATTACAGGCCGCATGTCCTGTGGATACAGGTTACGTGTCTTTAATGCAGTGGTTTCCATTGCCTTCTGCATCCTCATGTCCTTGATCATTGCTGATTCTTCCGCCTTTAGGGGCAATTTCCCACCCCTAGGACAAGAGAGCGCCCTGAACCTCTATCCGCTCCTCCACCCTCTTTGACAAGGCCGTTGGCAGAATGAGGCTGACTTCTTATGCCGGAAGTCTTCGGCCACCAAAGCTGATTATTTGTCAAAATTTAGACAGTAGCGTGGATCTTACCCGGGACCGGAGACGTTTTGATTATGAATCAAAGACGTTACCCCTAGACCACGGGTGATACAATTGTTTTATCTATTCTCTTGGAAGGCTAATTGGTGGTTTAAATAACTGTGTGCAATAAAAGCGTGAAACATTGTTCATTGAAATGTAATTATGTATGCCTGTAAAGCCCAGCACTACCACTCTGTTGTTACGTGCCATACTAACAATCCTACCTCACAGTTTTACATCCTTCACCACCTCATCTCCTACCTTGTAAACACTATGGTGTTCGTACCAACCTTAGGACCGATCGAGGTTGCACAGTGGCTAGTACACTGGACAATGGACAGAATTACTTTCAAGCCATCCAGATTCAATATTTACGTGATTTTCCTAAATCGGGAAAGGCAAGAGCCCTAATGGATCCTTTCAGACATCCAAGGCCGTTTTCCTTCCCCATTCTTCCCTAAACCAAGTTTGTGTTCCGTCTGTAATGACCTCGTTGCCAATGGGACGTTAAATATGAGGGCCACTCCGATAGTAAGGTCCGATCGAGCGCAGAATAATAACCACTGTGAAAATCCAATGACGTTTTGCACTCATGCTTTGGACAGTGTCTCCAGTAAGCCTGTCGATCGCGGTATGTCGCTCTTCTCAGACCTGAGTACACGGTGAGCACGTAAAGACGCCTAGAACAATAGTTTCCCGCTGCGAAGTTTCTCCTGATTTCCTGCAACTCCACGTAACTTCCCTGTCATGCATTTTTTCTTCATGGCAATTCTATGCAGCACACTGCTGGAGTGAGGATGCCCCTGCACCATCGTTTTCGGTGGGAAATCTTCGACCATCCATCATAGAGTCCTTGCGTCGTTCAATCTGACTTTCATCCACTGTCACGTTGGCACAGACAACGTGCTGCATACCAGAACAAGGTATTGGCTGAAAGCACAGGCCGTTGCCTTCTCTGACGAGGCTATTTGGAAGCTGGTATAGTGCTACGACAAATGTCTGAGTCGGAGCGGCAACTGTGTACAGAAGAAGTTGGAAAATGTAGCTAACGGTTGGAAATTAAACATTTTTTATTTTCGCAGTGGTATCAATTTCGAGACCGATCGGAACTTACTTTGTGAACAGCTCTCGTACAAATATTCCTTCTCCCAGTCTTAGGAACTATTTACCCTTTGCTATAGTTAAAACAGTATGTAATGTACTACAATTTTATTATTTAGTGCAACTGCAAGTTGCAAGTTGCAAAAATGACTGTGTGGACGATGTGGACTATTCTACACCTTATTTTAGATCTATGTGACGATGCTGTGCTGAGTATATTTATATGTTTTGACAATGCCATTACGGCCTTATCACTTTAGGACATGGTGTAGAAAAGATCTGATGATGGCCATTACTGACTGAAACCGGTCATCGTCAAAAGAATTGATATTGTGATCAAAGATTGCAATAAAAAACATTTAGCATTATTATGTAGCGACACATTTCAAAAGCTTCACTTCTGTTCTTGCACAAACAATTTACCGTTCACATTACAGTCCCATATAAGGCTACATTCCCTACGAATACATTCATTAACAATTTCCCAGTGTTTAAATTTATATTCGCTATTAACAAATTACCCTTTCTTCTGAAATGCTTGTGTAACTACTGCCAGTCTGAAATTTACATCTTCTCTATTTTTGCCACCGTCAGTTGTCTCGTTAAACAGATAACAAAACTCATGCACTTCTGTAGTGTCTCATCTTCTTATCTAATATCCTCAGCATTGCTTGATTTAATGTAAATGAATTCCATTACCATCGTTTTACCGCTGGTTGATGGTCATCTTACAACTTCTCATCAAAGCGCTGTCAATTGGGTTCAAGCGGTGCTTCGTCCTTTGTGGTCTCTGATAGAAATAAAGTGCCGTTGTCAGAAGTAGCTCTTTTCCCTGAACCTTCACTACCTTACTAAGTTTCTCCTTGGTTTCCTTCACAATTCGCTCACCATACAGATTGAATAATATCGAGATTAGGCTAACTGCTTCCCTTTGATTTTATTGGACTGTTATAATACTTTCAATATCGAAGTGCGTATGTCCATGAATTATCATAAAACATTTGACCTTATAATAGCATACTTAGTTATTGTATCGTTTTATCTGATTTATGCCGTTGTAATGCAAAGCATAGTGGAAGGCATACAAATCACTGCAAGTCAATACTACAGCTGCGATGACAGTGTATTTTATTTATTTCTTTATTTATTGTGTTCCGTGGGACTATGGGGGCGAAAGCAACCTGGTCATGAGACGTATCTGTTTATAATTTGTGGAAAACTGATTAGAAAATTTATGAGCAAAAAAATTTAAAGTTAATGAAACAGGAGAAAGTATGAGAGGCAGTACCTGTATGAGAACAAACAGCACATCACGTACGAAAGCTCTCCACTTCTACGAGGAAATGTTGTGCAGAATATAAGGAGTACAGTACGTGGGTACTTTTTACTTAGATTTCCATGTTCAGTTTTTTCCGTTCTGCCTGGAACCTATTGAAAGTGAAACCTACTGTATAGGGAACACCAGTATAGTGCTTAAGCCAGTGATTTCCTTGTGCATATCGTTTTGTCTTCTAATGTGAACTGCACGTCTATTGCAGTCAAATGACGCCAACAACAAATCCCATGACAGAACATATGTACAGACATAAATGAATTAGAATCCCGAGACTGCAGAACTACACCCTACACGATGTTCAGGACCTGAGGTGGCAAATAATTTTGGCCATCCTATTCTGGGTTAAGAATAAGCATATTATTGAGTACCCAGAAGAGTCTCAAAATGTAAAATCACGCTAGATAACAGAGCGAAAGTAACCAAAGAGGTTATCACGTTTCAGAGACAGTGGATATTACTCATATAGGACAGACAGTGGCATTCAGAGCCTGCACCAGATATTGAACGTGATAGTTCCAAGAAATTCTTCCATCTGCGCTTATGCCTGCGAATCTCTTTGATCGATGACACTAAGTCCATTTGCGAGTGGAATAGGAAAGGAAGTAACCAACAGTGGTACATAGTACCCCCTTCCACACACCATATGGTAGCTTGCGCAGAATGTATGTGGATGCAGAACATCATACGAGAGTAAAGCTTCGCTTTTATCAGAATTCCTTCTCAGAAACTGTACGCAGTGTATTTTATTGCAAATGAGCATTAATATGTTCCCTAGAAGACACGTACTAATGTTACGGACTATTAAAACTATTAAAGCTATGTGCAAGACCGAGACTCGAACTCGGGCCCTTTGCCTTTCGCGGGCAAGTGCTCTACCGGCTGAGGTACCCAAGCACGAATCACGACCCGTCCTCACAGCTTCAATTTTGCCAGTTCCTCGTCTCCTACCTTCCAAACTTCACTGAAGCTCTTATGCGATCCTTGCAGAACTAGAACTCCTGAAAGAACGGATAATTGCGGAGACATGGCTTAGCCACAGCCTGGTTCAAATGGTTCAAATGGCTCTGAGCACTATGGGACTCAACTGCTGTGGTCATAAGTCCCCTAGAACTTAGAACTACTTAAACCTAACTAACCTAAGGACAGCACACAACACCCAGCCATCACGAGGCAGAGAAAATCCCTGACCCCGCCGGGAATCGAACCCGGGAACCCGGGCGTGGGAAGCGAGAACGCTGCCGCACGACCACGAGATGCGGGCCCACAGCCTGGGGGATGTTTCAAAAATGAAAATTTCACTCTGCAGTGGAGTGTGCGCTGATATGAAACTTCCTGGCAGATTAAAACTGTGTGCCGGACCGAGACTCGAAGCACATCCCAGGACCCCCCCCCCCCCCCCCTCACAGCTTCAATTCTGCCAGTAACTCGTCTCCTACCTTCCAAACTTCACAGAAGCTCTTTTGCGAACCTAGCAGAACTAGCACACTTATTAGAAAGGATATTGCAGGAACATGGTTTAGTCACAGCCTGGGAGATGTTTCCAGAATGTGATATTCATCCTGCAGCAGAGTATGCACGACTCACGACTCACGACCCGTCCAAACAGCTTCGCAGGTCGTGATTATGTAGCTCAGACGTTAGAGCACTTACCCGCGGAAGGCAAAGGGCCCTAGATTGAGTCTCGGTGCGGTACACAGTTTTAATCTGCCTGGAAGTTTCATATCAGCGCACGCTCCGCTGCAGAATGAAAATGTCATTCTGTTTATGGACTATACTGTTAGCTACATCATTTGCATTACATTCCATCTCTTTCATAACTGTGTTATCAGCAAATAATCGTCTCTCCTCTTTAGAGGAAAATCACTGATGTAAATCAGAAAAAAGTAATGGACCCATAACAGAACCCTATGGCACCCCTTTACTTTATATAACCAAAGTTACGTTTTGATTAGATTAGATTAGATTTACTATCATTCCAATTGATCCGTAGTGAGGAGGTCCTCCAGGATGTGGAAAATGTCAGGAAAACAACAATATGTGACAAATATTTACAACTGAAACTCTTCATCTCTTTCATGTCACTGGAAGACAATCCTCTGTTTCCTGTTTTCAAGATGTTGTGTGGACAAATGTTGAGCTTTTTCTGTCACCTCAGTGTATAGTGAACAAAACAAACGAGGCGAAAGTGTTAATCAGACACAACAAGAAAAATACCTCTTTGACCGTTGTTCAAGAGCACTGCCCCATAGCTTCATCGCGTCGCGCGTGACGTATGAACTTAGGCGTGTCCCGAGCGTGCGGCCGCCCGCGTGGGCCGCCACTGACAGACGTACTGTGCTGTGCTGTGCTGTACTGCGACGCGCCGTCCCTGCCGGACTGGGCGGCGAGCATTAGTTTTGGAGGAGGGCGTCAGGCGCAGCGGCAGAGTGGCCGTGGGCGGCCTCCGGCCTCGTATTTCAGGGGTGGGCGGCCGCGCCGATTAATAATGGCCGACGCTAATGTGATGAATGAAGTGCCATCGCTCACAATTAGACGCTCGCCAGACCGCCGGCTGCGTGCACACGCACGCGCCTAGCGTCCCCCCCGTGCGATTCATCACCGCCGTCGCCGGCAGGTGCGTCGCGACGCGTCAAACCGCGCCCAGCGACCGGCTCGACAGCCCGCCGTCCGGGGTCATCGCTGCAGTCTGTCCGGAGGTGTAAAAACTCTCCTTCCAGCCCGCCTGCCCCTGTCTCTACCACAACCACTAGAGCAGCTCAACCTGCGGCAGCGTAACTCTAAGAGTACGTCTGTACAGAAGCGCAGCAGTTGAAACAGACCAACTTGGGTTTCCGGAAGCTGCGCGGGATTACCCGAGCGATCTAAGGCGCTGCAGACATGGACCGTGCTGCTGGTCCCGGCGGAGGTTCGAAAAAAATGGTTCAAATGGCTCTGAGCACTATGGGACTTAACTTCTGAGGTGATCAGTCCCCTGGAAAATAGAACTACTTAAACCTGACTAACCTAAGGACATCACACACATACATGCCCGAGGCAGGATTCGAACATGCCACCGTAGCGGTCTCGCGGTTCCAGACCGTAGCGTCTAGAACCACTCGGCCACTCCGGCCGGCCGCGGAGGTTCGAGTCCTCCCTCGGGCATGGGTGTGTGCGTTTGTCCTTGGGACAATTTGTACAGAAACCAGATGGCAGTTATATGAGTCGAGGGACATGAAAGGGACGCAGTGGTTGGGAAGGGAGTGAGACAGGGTTGTAGCCTCTCCCCAATGTTATTCAATCTCTATATTGAACAAGCAGTGAAGGAAACAAAAGAAAAATTCGGAGTAGGTATTAAAATCCATGGAGAAGAAATAAAAACTTTGGGGTTTGCCGATGACATTGTAATTCTGTCAGACACAGCAAAGGACTTAGAAGAGCAGTTGAACGGAATGGATAGTGTCTTGAAAGGAGGATATAAGATGAACATCAACAAAAGCAAAACAAGGATAATGGAATGTAGTCGAATTAAGTCGGGTGATACTGAGGGAATTAGATTAGGAAATGAGACACTTAAAGTAGTAAAGGAGCAAAATAACTGATGATGGTCGAAGTAGAGAGGATATAAAATGTAGACTGGCAATGGCAAGGAAAGCAATTCTGAAGAAGAGAAATTTGTTAACATCGAGGATAGGTTTAAGTGTCATGAAGTCGTTTCTGAAAGTATTTGTATGGAGTGTAGCCATGTATGGAAGTGAAACATGGACGATAAATAGTTTGGACAAGAAGAGAATAGAAGCTTTCGAAATGTGGGGCTAGAGAAGAATGCTGAAGATTAGATGGGTATATCACATAACTAATGAGGAAGTATTGAATAGGATTGGAGAGAAGAGAAGTTTGTGGCACAACTTGACTAGAAGAACGGATCGGTTGGTAGGACATGTCCTGAGGCATCAAGGGATCACAAATTTAGCATTGGAGGGCAGCGTGGAGGGTAAAAATCGTAGAGGGAGACCAAGAGATGAATACACTAAGCAGATTCAGAAGGATGTAGGCTGCAGTAGGTACTGGGAGATGAAGAGACTTGCACAGGATAGAGTAGCATGGAGAGCTGCATCAAACCAGTCTCAGAACTGAAGACGACAACAGCAATAAGTACTGTGTAAGCTTAGCGACTGAAGACCTTAGCAGTTAAGTCCCATAAGATTTCACACACATTTGAACTTTTTTTTTTTTTGTTTCCGCAAGCCTGGCAAGCTTCACGGGACCCCGTCAGCCAGCTGACTGGAGGATAGCCAAGTATATGGTTGATTGGGCAGTTTCACTGCAGCTCATTTGTCGTAACTTGTGCAAGCATCAAAATGACTAAACTAAAATTAAAGGTTTTTGAGGAGAAATTAAGACTTGGGTAATATATGACACTTAAGAAATAGAGTCCAAGTCCAGAAGGGAAAATGTTTTCGTGTGTTTATGCGGCAACTTCAAATAAATCGGTAAATGTGTCGCGATGCAACTTGCGTAAAAAGCTACTATACACCCATTCTGGAACATTGAGCATGTTACATGTTTGTAAATTAGACCAGTATCTTCCTCACTTCATATTTTGAAAGAGGACGGAGGCTTAGTGAGTCACAAGTGAGCGGAAATGTGTGTCAGGAATCTCAGGCACTTTAACAGCGTATAGGCTTTCCAAATTTAGGGCAAACATTGGTTAAAATAGGAAAAAATACAGCTGCAGTGTGTGCAAAAAACTAAATTCTGGTAGTAGGGAATGCCGTGCTAGGAAAGCTTAGTAAGAAAAAAAGCTGCTTCTTCTATACATATAGTGTTTAGATTAACTTAATATGAAAAACGAACTTCTTGTTTGCTAAAATGCCTTTAGGGAATTTGGAATGCGCTATTTTGACGACTTAGAATGAATTAGGTGAACACGGAAGTGACATGGTGGAAAAATGAGTTAAACCCGGTATAAATGGTGTCACACTTGGCTGAAACATAACTAAGGTTACATAAACTATACTTTCAAAATGTTAATTTAGTTGGCGTTACAGTGTAAACCCCCCCCCCCCCCCCCCCATGAACCATGGACCTTGCCGTTGGTGGGGAGGCTTGCGTGCCTCAGCGATACAGATAGCCGTACCGTAGGTGCAACCACAACGGAGGGGTATCTGTTGAGAGGCCAGACAAACGTGTGGTTCCTGAAGAGGGGCAGCAGCCTTTTCAGTAGTTGCAAGGGCAACAGTCTGGATTCGGAGTAGGTATTAAAATCCATGGAGAAGAAATAAAAACTTTGGGGTTTGCCGATGACATTGTAATTCTGTCAGAGACAGCAAAGGACTTGGAAGAGCAGTCGAATGCAATGGACAGTGTCTTGAAAGGAGGATATAAGATGAACATCAACAAAAGCAAAACGAGGATAATGGAATGTAGTCGAATTAAGTCGGGTGATGCTGAGGGAATTAGATTAGGAAATGAGACACTTAAAGTAGTAAAGGAGGTTTGGTATTTGGGGAGCAAAATAACTGATGATGGTCGAAGTAGAGAGGATATAAAATGTAGACTGGCAATGGCAAGGAAAGCGTTTCCGAAGAAGAGAAACTTGTTAACATCGAGTATAGATTTAAGTGTCAGGAAGTCATTTCTGAAAGTATTTGTATGGAGTGTAGCCATGTGAAACATGGTCGATAAATAGTACGGACAAGAAAAGAATAGAAGCTTTCGAAATGTGGTGCTACAGAAGAATGCTGAAGATTAGATGGGTAGATCACATAACTAATGAGGAAGTATTGAATGGACTGGGGAGAAGTTTGTGGCACAACTTGACCAGAAGAAGGGATCGGTTGGTAGGACATGTTCTGAGTCATCAAGGGATCACAAATGTAGTATTAGAGGGCAGCGTGGAGGGTAAAAATCGCAGAGGGAGACCAAGAGATGAATACAGTAAGCACATTCAGAAGGATGTAGGTTGCAGAAGGTACTGGGAGATGAAGAAGCTTGCACAGGACAGAGTAGCATGGAGAGCTGCATCAAACTAGTCTCAGGACTGAAGATCACAACAACAACAACAACAGTGTAACAGACATCTCCAGGTCCTTAGGTGCAAAAGATTTCGATTTTGAGAGGCGGTTGTACTTCCTACATGTATTAGAGGTGACCTGATCGTAGTTCGACTTGAGAGTACACAATACTCGTCGAAAGAGGGTGAAGATGCAGAGAAAACCGTTTGTATTAATACAAATAAGTAAGCCCTAAATGCATCGAAAAAAAGACAAGTAAATTCATTCATTTTGAGGCCTAAAGTTACGCAAAATGCGTATATATTTCATTTAGTCGCATCTTGTGACACTGGACTACAGAAAGACTTTTCATCAACTTATTAAGCGTATTCGTAAGACTACAATGAAAGCGCACAGAATTGACTGATACATATCGTAGCACAACAGGATGACAGGTAGACTGGCAAGCCAGATTCCTTTCGGGTTGGACATAGCTGGCTTAGGAAGTGAAGCAGCCTGCCTGTTCTGCTCTTAATGTGTGGCAGCTAGACTGCCTGGCTAACATACAAGGACGGGCAGGTTAACAGCGGAATCTGACACCTCTGAATCTGTCCCATCATTGCGTTGGAATACGACACGATAACCTCATCCACATTTACTTGATGTGACAGCAAATCAGTAACTAGCAGCCGGCCGGATAGGCCGAACGGTTCTAGGCACTGCAGTCTGGATTCGCGCGACAGCTACGGTCGCAGGTTCGAATCCTGCCTATGGCGTGAATGTGTGTGATGTCCTTAGTTTAGTGAGGTTTAAGTACTTCGAAGTTGTAGGGTACTGATGACCACAGAAGTTAAGTCCCATAGTGCTCAGAGCCATTTGAACCAAGTAACTAGCAAGTAACACAGAAATGTGTGTCTACTCCCCTTGAACTTACTGTTCGTGATGTGCAGTGCCTCCATCGGTCTCTGTCGGACTTCCCTGGGGAAACATTAGTGCCCCTGAAGTTCATATGGTTCCTATGGATCTAAGAAGTATGGGACTTAATGTTGTGGGTTGGCAGGAGAGCCAACACCGGGTTACCAGAGGAAGCAGAAAGGCACGCGTTTTAGCTCACGCAGGCTGGCGTGAGGTCTGGAACAGGACAAGGAAATTAGAATTTAGAAAAACGGACGTAGCTAGTGGAATACTTAACTTTAATCCGTTAATGAAGAACGTCGGTCTTGCCGGTACATGATTTACAATATCAATGGTAACTGATAATGGCGCCTTGCTAGGTCGTAGCAAAAGACGTAGCTGAAGGCTATGTTAAACTATCGTCTCGGCAAATGAGAGCGTATTTTGTCAGTGAACCATCGCTAGCAATGTCGGTTGTACAACTGGGGCGAGTGCTAGGAAGTCTCTCTAGACCTGCCGTGTGGCGCCGCTCGGTCTGCAATCACTGATAGTGGCGACACGCTGGTCCGACGTATACTAACGGACCGCGGCCGATTTAGAAGGCTACCACCTAGCAAGTGTGGTGTCTGGCGGTGACACCACACTTAACATCTGAGGTAATCAGTCCCCTTTACTTAGAACTACTTAAACCTAACTAACCTAAGGACATCACACACAGCCATGCCCGAGGCTGGATTCGAACCTGCGACCGTTGCAGTAGCGCGGTTCCGGACTGAAGCGCCTAGAACCGCTAGGCCACAGCGGACGGCTCCTGGAGTTCCTCATGGGTAGTCGCATTGGTCTTTACCATTTACGGTATACTTCAGCTTGCATTGTTAAACACGTCAGACGTCCTTTTAAGAAAGCTCATCTCCCAAGGAATGACAGAGGAGTTACTTCAATCTCCTGTCGATGACCAAAGGCAGGGAAAATTTTTGGTCGAATTCATTTGAAAGAAGGCCCACTTAAAATATTTTGTTTCCACTAATATACGGGGGTAGGTCAAAATCTATCCGCAACGTTAATATAAAAACGGGAATGACCTGCGTTTTTTTCCAGTCGTTAAGTACTTTTCGTTGCTGAAGCAATCTACGATAAATTGCTGCTAGCGGAGGAGGAAGTTGTTTCGCATAACGTTTATAGAATCTTATAGGTATCTCATCTCGCCCTGATGCCTTTCTACTACTAATCTATTGTAGCTGCTTTTCAATTCCACAATCGGTGATCTCAATATCTGCCATTCCGACGTTGGTACGACAGTTGAAAGGAGTGTCCGTGTTACTATCTTGCGTGTTGGAACAATATCGGAGGACCGAATTCACTAGGTCGGCCTTCTCTCTGTTAGCTTCCGTTTCGGTGCCGGTGTGGTCGCTGAGAGAATGAAAAGATGATTTTGACCCACTTACTGATTTTACATACGACCAAAGTCTCTTAGGGTTTTTACTCAGGTCGGTTGACAACTCTTACTTTCAAAATCATTGAACGCTTTTCTCATTGCTCTCTTCACTCTCATTTTCGCTTTGTTCAGCTTTCGTTGGTTAGCTAAATATTTACTTCTCTACAATCTGAGATGAAGTGTTCTATTTTAGGTAGCATTTTTTTTTTAACATGACTGTTCAACTATGGTGGATTTTTCCTTAATCGGAACATAATTGTCTAGTGCATATTGAACGATACATTTGAATTTTTTTTATTTGTTCTCCACATCCTCGTTCTCATCAGCGAACATTTTATACTGACTGCTGAGATATTCTGAAATTTGTATCCTGTCACCCTTGCTGAGCAAATATATCTTCCTACCTTTCTTAACATTCGTTGTAGGACCCGTCGTCATAGATGCTGTCACAGCTTTATTATCACTGATACCCCCCCTGCGTTAAATGATTCGACAAGTTCGGGTCTGTTTGTTACCAGGAGGTCTAAGACGTTACCCTCACGAGTTGGTTCTCTAACTATCATCTCAATGTAATTTTCGGACAAGACATCCAGAACAATGGCACAAAAATCCCTCTCTCTGGCGCCAATTTTTATGGCACAACACTCCCAAACCGTACCTGTCAAGTTGAAGGAAATCCCTATTACAGCTGGCCGTTGTGGCCGAGCGGTTCTAGGCGCTTCAGTCTGGAACCGCGCGACCGCTGCGGTCGCAGTTTCGAATCCTGTCTCGGGCATGGATGTGTGTGATGTCCTTAGGTTAGTTAAGTTTAAGTAGTTGTAAGTTCTAGGGGGCTGATGACCTCATATGTTAAGTCCCACAGTGCTCAGAGCCCTATTACAACGGCATGATCAGGAAAATTACTAACGATATTCTCCAAGTTCTGTCTGAAGCGCTCTACAACTACAGATCCTGACGCAGATGGTGTATAAAAGCATCCGATCACCATTTTTTATCGTTCTTTGATACTCAGTTTCACCTAGATTATTTCACATTCGGAATCCGTCATAACCTCGTTAGATTTTATCGAATTTTTTACTGCAAATGAACACTCCGCCACCAAATGCCGCTGCTCTCAGTCGTTAAGTGACAGCCGTCGATCACTGTTTTGTCCGTGGTAGGAGGTCCTGCCTGACATCTGGTATTCCCGTAAACTGTTGACATTTGGATCCTGGAATATTTGATTCACTAACGATTTCCGAAATGGAATGTCCCATGCGTCTAGCTCCATCTACCATTCCTCGTTCAAAGTCTGTTAATTCCCGTAGCGCGGCCATAATAACGTCGGAAACTTGTTTACATGCGTCACCTGACTGCAGATGACAGCTCTGTCAACGCACTGGCCTTTTATACCTTGTGGTCACGATACCATCGCCATCTGTAGATGTTCATATCACTTCCCCCGGACTGTGCACGGGAACAACGCGCAATCATCATCGCGGACCTATACGCCATATGACTTGAAGAATTTTTCCACAGTAATAAAACAGAGTCACAATAAATGATAATTAATTGAAACCCTCAGCTGATGAGAGGTGTTGTTGATATACCTCGATGGGGACAGCTGAAAATGTGGGCCCCGACCAGGACTCGAAGCCAGGATCTCCTGCTTACATGGCAGACGCTCTATCCATTTTTTTTTTTTTGAGGATCGAAGGATCAGGAAGAGGATGTAGTGGGTTTGTCGATGTTGCTTTATTTGTTTATTTCTTTAATTTTTATAATATTTTTAATTTTTGTTAAAAAAATTCATTTTGTATTGTATTTATAGATTTATTTTTATGTCATTACAAAAAAACGTGGTACAACTGCCGTAGCCGAGCGTCCCAGTCGTCTTCTCGTGTGTTGGGAGGGGTTGCCCCCCATTCCGTCCGTAGAGGATCAATATGCTCCAGGATTCTTCTTCATTTTCAGCGTCTCATACCCGGAACGCCCTAGTGAGCAGGAGGATCCGCAAATAGTGAACCTAAATAATTTGCGAAACGAGTTCTGTACTTCGGGTGGCGGCTGAAAGTTGCATGTATCGTCATCAGTAGGGACTAAAAGTCGAGTGTGCCTTTGGAAGCATCGCAGAATATGTAGTAAAGGGCCATGCCTTTTAGCCAGTTAACGGCGTTCGTCCTGGTTGATGGAAAGTATACGTCGTCGGGGCGCAATACATCATCTGTGGAATGTAACCTCTGACGAGTAGCGAACTTCCCATTCACAACCGCGTACCACAATGAACGTACCGTCATAGGAAGAAAAGGTGTGTGTACCGCTCGCCACACCGTGTTCCAGGCAACTTCACGATGTCTGTGGGCGACCATATTTACAGGTTGCTGCTGTTGATAGAGGCGATAATAGTCTTTCGTGCCGGGCTTCCGTGTCGTCGGAAGTACTGATCGTAAGTAGCTGAAGTCAATCAAGAACTCTCTGATGTGGGTGAGTGCCGGTGAAATGTGTCCCACAGAAACCGGGGGATGCAGAGAATGTGGTGCCACTTCCGCTATGAGGGTGCCCGTCAGAGTGGCGTGGGCAGAGGTCCACGTGCGACGCATAGTGTTGAGATAAAGCGATCGCGCACGGTTATATACATGAATTAAACCGATACCGCCCGCCCGCTGCGACAGTGTCAGGGTGGCGTATCGGACTTTAAAAACAAGACCGGTGCTTACGAAATGTCCATATGCTGCTTGAAATCTGTCGGCCACCGTAGCCGTCAAGGGAAGGACATGCGCAAAATAGTTCAGTTTTGAGACAAGATAGGTATTGACTTAACGTATTCTGAGGAGCATATCCAAGAGATGCAATTTGTTGTCCTGCAGCAGAGTACGTGTCTAGTGTAGGAGCCG
Organism: Schistocerca piceifrons; assembly: GCF_021461385.2. NCBI lineage: Eukaryota > Metazoa > Arthropoda > Insecta > Orthoptera > Acrididae > Schistocerca > Schistocerca piceifrons. Next base: position 1,185,177,040 of record NC_060138.1, on the reverse strand, counting down.
GCGGTACGTAGCCGCCGCCGTGCGGCGGACATAGCTATAGAATTGCGCTTCTAAACACTTGAGTACGGGTACCTTGACAAAGGGCACCGCCGTTGCGTGGGAAAGCCCCCTCCGACATCCATGTATTTTGTCTTCTTCGCGTTGATGACGCTCCCAGCGACCGCCCCGTACTGGCGTAGCCACTGTAGCGCCATATGCATTTCATCCTCTGATCTGGCCAGGAACACCACACATCTGAGCCACCGAGGACACACATAAATGGCGCGACTGCAAGGACTTATCCCTTGCACGCTTCCCGTGAGACATTCCCAACTGTCCACAATCTACATACGTAATGTACCTAATAGATATTTGCCCATTACATGTTCACACTAAGGTGACGATTCACGTAAGAGTTCGGGCAACTTGTGCACATTCGTACAGACGAAGGTCAATGGCTCGGTAGCGATTAACTATATATATATATATGAAGATAGTAACTGTTTTCGAAAGAACAGATACCATTGACGACAGTGCAGCTTCTCTAGAATAAACGATAATTAATTGAAACCCTCAGCTGCCGAGACGTGTTGTTGATATACCTCAATGAGGACAGCTGAAAATGTGTGCACCGACCGGGACTCGAAAGCGGGATCTCCTGCTTACATGGAAGACGCTGTATGCTCCCTGAACAAAAAACCTTGTGCAGTAATGTCTGGCCTGCGAGGGAGCCCAGATTTTTTGAGAGGACACGGTTTCCGAAAAACCTCTTCCAGAGGTCAGAAGTGTTGTTAGCTGTGTGTGTGTAGTGGCGCTATCTTGTTGCAACCATCAGATTTCCTTTAGATGGCCAAAGAAATCGTGGGTCATTAACTGGTAACGCACACTGATGGCAATTTCTTGAAAAACTAAAGGATCAATAATGTGCTGCCTGGATATTACCAACCCTCACTCCAATATTCTGATCATGCAATGGCGTTTCAAGCACAGCACCAGTATTCTCCGCTGACAATAATCGTGTGTTTCATGAGTTAACATGACCAGAGACGTGGAACCATGCTTCGTCCCTGTAGAGGGTGACATGGAGAATATCAGTGGCATTCTTCTCAATAAAGAATATAAACCATTTGCAGTAACGGATTCGTTTCTCGTGATCCGTATATTTTAGTTCTCGCACTGCTTACTTTAAATAGGAACAATGTAAATGTTTGTCTAAGCGTTTTATGCGCAGCTGCGAGTCGGATAATTTTTTCCCGCAATCTGCTCAGTTATTTTGCTGGGCTCCACTGCATAGAGCGAGAAATGTCCAACAGCTTCTGTTCCGTCAGTATGTATGTGTTTTGAGTCCGCTCGGCTTCCAACGCTCAGCCTGTCTCTCAAAATTTCTCAAGTTGTCGATGAACCACATTACGATGAGAAACAGCAATTCCGGAAATTTTTGAGCAGATGCATCCTGCACTATATCCTATGTTCAATAAGATGAATACGTTTCTTAGCTGGAAGCACCCCAATTTAAAAACAAACCGAATATCTAAACACTACATACATCATTCTATGGCTTGTATCAATTGAACCAATCAGTTAATTGTTACGCAATAGTAGAACGAATTAAAATAACAATTGCGTATCTATGAAAAAACAGTTCTGTCAGCTTGTATTCTGCCAACTTAGTTTCTAACTTCCAACATAACTACACCCACAATCTGTAGTTCAGTGCAGAGCGACTGTAGTATGATACTAGCATTATCTTGCACTTATACATATTTAAAGAAAGCGTTCATTTAGTACAGAAGCTGTAGTTATGTCTAAGTCAACAACAAGAAATTTCTTGTTGTTGTGTGTGGTCTTTAATCTGAAGACTGGTTTGATGAAACTCTCCCGGCCACTCTGTCCTCTGCAAGCCTCTCCATCTCTGAATAACGACTGCAATCAACGTCCTTCTGGATCTTCTTACTGCATTCTTCTTCTGGTCTCTCTCTATGATCATTACCGCCCCTCCCCCCACCCGCCCCCCCCCCCCTCCCCCCCAACCCACTGCCACACTTCCCTCCAATGCTATACTAACGATTCTTGGTTGTCTCAGATGTGTGTCCTCTCAACCGTCTGAACATCCGAATAAGGGACTATTTTACCTCCGGAGTAATTTACCCAAAACGAGGCTATCATCTTCTAATCATACAGCAGACCCTCATTTCTTCGGTAAAAATTGTTGATGTAGTTTCACTTTGCTTTCAGCCGTTCGCAGTACCAGCACAGCAAGGCCGTTTTTGTTGGTACTGAGAGCGAGATCAGTCAACCATCCAGACTGTTGCCCTGAGACTACTGAAAAGGCTGCAGCCCCATTCAGGAAGTACACATTTGTCTGGCTTCGCAACAGATATCCCTCCGTCATTGTTGCACCTAGTGTGCGGCTATCTGTATCGCTGAGGCACGCTAGCCATGATCTTCCAAAAACACTTGTTTGGAATGGACAACAGTATCGTCAGCGAACAACAGTAAACTTATCTAATTCAATTTTTATGCGTACTGAGAACACCAGATGTCCTACTATGCCTCTTTGGGGTTCACCCGGTATTATCCTCGTTTCTGAAGTCAATCCCCGCCTATTATGACTAAAATTCATTGAGTCAGAGGAGTAGATTGGAACAAGAGACGTCTGATACAGCATCTATATTTACACCAGAAAGTAAGGATAATGATTGGAAATGAAATGTCAGAAGGAAGCAGCATTGGACGATGTGTTAGACAAGGTTGTTGCCTTTCCCCACTGCTGTTTTACGTATACCTTGAAGAGATTATTGCGAAAGGCTTACATGGGAGAAGAGGAATATGTGTTGGTGGAAAGAGAATAGAATGCATAGGATTTGCTAATGACATCGTATTAGTGGCAGAAAGTGAGCGGATAGTGAGTAACATACTGAAAGATCTGAATGAAGCTTGTGCGAAATATGGGATGCAAATAAACACAGGAAAAACAAACAGTATTGTCAGCAGTACAAGACGCAGACTGTCCTTTAGCCAAGTAAGTCCATTTAAATATCTTGGAAGTAAAATAACTGAAGACGTGAGATGTCACCAACTCGAATTGCCATAGCGAAGGAGGCATTCAACAGAAAGAGGAGACTCTTATGTGGCAAATTAGATAAATGTCTAAGGAAAAGGCTGGGAAAATGTTTTGTCTGGAGTGTGGCACTATATGGCGCAGAAACATGGACGCTGAGACGAGAGGATGGAAAAAGGTTAGAAGGATTTGAGATGTGGATGTGGTGGAGAATGGAGAGAATAAGCTGGATGGAAAGAGTGAGTAATGAAAGAGTATTTTAAAGGTTTGGTGAGAGAAGACGTCTGCTAAAGGTTGTAAGAGAAAGGAAAAAGGACTGGTTGGCACATTCATTAAGAAGGGAGTGCTTGCTAGCACATGCTTGGGAAGGATTGGTTTCTGTGAGAAAACTGAAAGGAGGAAGGAGAAACAAGGTGATAGACGACATAAAGGGAAGAGGAAATTACGTAGGCATGAAGAGGATGGCAGAAGACCGGACAGCCTGGAGAACTACCATGTGAAAACCTGCCATTTGGGAGAACACTAATGATGATGATGATGATGATGATGATGATGATGTTGATGATGAGTCAGTCGTATACCACGAGCATCCCAAAAATGTCGGATAAAGCCTGAAAAGTCGTATAAAGTCTGACGATTCAGATTGTCAGAGTAGAATACTACTATCATAAGTTTTCCCCTTACGAGTTATAATCAGTAAATTTAATGCAAAACTAGTTAATACGTTTTTATGCAATGAACACCTTGATATTTTATTTTCCTGTCTATGCCCGCATCCCACGAAGAGGGCAAATAACGATGAGCTCATACACCGAGTGCAAAACGAAATAAATAATTCTTTTGTCAGGTCTACTAGTGACGGATCAGATATTGCCGTGTTGGAGCTCATTTCCTGTGCCCTGAATCCGAGGGCAGCGGAAAATATATCGAGCCAGTGTTGTATGACGTCTGACTCACGCAATAATCCTATTATGGGGGACACCAGGGAATATTTTCTGTGAGCGGAGAACGTCCCGAGGGGATCTCAGTAAATACCTGCCACAATGCCCCACGGATAGAATTTCATCGGACCATGCCGAGGGAGGGGCTCCGCGTTTCCAGAAGACACCGACTCCGATATTTATTCCGCTGGGCGTAGTCGTCTCTAAGAAGAAAATAAAAAAAAAGCACCCACATTGAACTATTTATGAAATACGAGCACCATTCAGGAAATGAGATTTCTGTTGGAGTAAAAACTTTTCACTGAAAATTTTGTGATATCTGATATAGATTGACAAATCTTTTAACGCATTTACATTTTACATTCCAGGAAGACGAATCACAGTGCACAACCCACATCCGTTGAAAAAGCATCCCCTCATGGCGTTTTGTATGTAGGGGTTTGCCTCATATATAACAATCTTTCATTTACCGACTGGTTCGAGATACCGAAACCAGGCTTTTCGCGAATGATGGCACCAGGGGGGGGGGGGGGGTTGTACATAATTTCGGTATGTGCTTAATTATCATAACTCTTGTATCAACCGAAATATAGAGTGAACCATCAATGTACCAGTACTTTCAAGATTCTCGAATGCCATTATGAGAGTAAACCATCACATTTAAATACATGAAGGTTCTTCTTTTATTATAACAATATAAACAAGGGTTAACAGAACACCAAGTGTAATGCGATAGTTCAGTCTCTTGAGCATACTTTACCACAAAATAAACCGATTGTCAGTGGCTTGTGTCAAAAACAATATCATTTCCTTCTTTCTTCATGTGTGTGTTGTTACACTGAAAATCGCAGTTCGTCAGATATTCGCTTCGTGCTGACTGCAGTTATATGTTCATATATTATCATCATATTAATATGCTGGGTTTTAACGTTGTTGGCTTCTTTTTCATAAATAACATTAGATCACAATACATGTCCACAGGGTTTTCTTTATACAGATCCACTGGCTTTCATTTACACGTGTCCACCGGCTTTCATTTCAGGGAAAATGTGTAGTGGTTATTGCCATTTTACAAACTATAAATACTCAGTGTATGTGGTCACACACAAACACCAAATAATTTCAAAAGTTATGTCATGAGTTGAAGCACAATATTTTAGCAGTGCTTTATTTGAAAATGGCGTAACACCCGAAAATAAAATAGTAGATGTTGGCGTTTACAGGTGCTCATCTGATAATCTCGAAAATCTACCAATTTGATCTTGTTGATAAGACTTCAGCAATCTAGAACAAAAAAAATATAGGAATGGCTGATAGTGCAGAAGGATTATTACATAACTAAGCTTTCACCATGGAAACTAAAGCAGAACAAGCCATAGTTTGACAGCTATTGTGTATCCGCAGCATCCGTCGTTCGCTTTATTGATCTGAACGGGAGCGTACTATTATATTTCCCCTACTTTCATGATAGACTGTAATTAGCCGGTATCGAAACGCTGTTACAGGAAGTTACGTGTTTCTCAATAACTACTATGTATAATAACACATTACGGGGACTACTGCAGTATAATTATAAGTCGTACACTTATTTTCCATTACATATAATCACTCTGTTTCATTTGGTACTTTCTCCTGGAACACAAATTGTCCTTCGTTTTGGATGTTGGTTAAATGTTATGTTTATTTATTGATCTTTTTATTCAGCCTGACCAGATAAGGACCGTCAAGCATTGTCTCACACCGGACAGAGAAATAAATATAAGAAAAAACAAACTAGAACGTTCATTATGAATTTCAGTGCGCATTCGTAGTTGAGGTATGTAAAGCTGATGTATAACTATGACAATAATTATTGTTATCAACTCAAATAACAATCGTGAATAGTAATAATAAGGAAAGTAATTAACTATATTAGCAGGTGTTGAGAGTAAGAAAAATATTTATTAGTTTATTACTTTTGAAGCCATGCTTAATATAAGTAGAAACAGAAGGGATAATAGTGAAAGGGGTGACAGATCGAAGTACCATTAACAGTATCGTTTAAGAAAGAGGGTGCAAAAGTATGAGTCTGCCGACATAACACCTGACTTTTGGGAAAATATCATCCAATCAATGTCTAAGACTATAGACCCGACAAATGCGAGAATTGTCTTACAATCAGCTTAACATCTCATGCATCCAAGTAGTTGAAAAGTTACATGTTACATGACGATCAGTTAGGCTTAGAAAAGGTAAAGTCACCAGACAGGCAATTCTGATGTTGCGGTTGATAATGGAAGTTAAACTAAAGAAAAATGAAGACACGTTCTTAGGATTTGTCTAACTGAAAAAAAAGTTCGACAATGTCAAATGGTGCAAGTTGATCGAAATTCTGAGAAAAATAGGGGTAAGCTATAGAGAAAGACAGGTATCATTATGTACAAGAACCAAAAAGCAACAATGGGAGTGCAAGATCAAGAACAAAGTACTCAGATTAAAAAAGGTTGTAAGACAGTGTCGTAGTCTTTAGCCCTACTGTTCAATCTGTAAATCGAAGAAGCAATGACGGAAATAAAAGGAGGGTTCAAGAGTGGAATTAAATTTCAAGGTGAAAGGATACCAATTATAAGATTTCCTGGGGAGATTGTTATCCTCAGTGAAAGTGAAGAAGAATTACATGATCTAATGAACAGTCTAATGAGTTCGGAATATGAACTGAGAGGAAATCAATGAAGGAGGAAAATAATGAGAAGCAGCAGAATTGAGACCAGCGAGAAACTTAACATCGGAACTGGTAATCACAAGGTAGATGAAGTTAAAGAATTCTGCTAACAGCAAAATACCCAGTGAGGAGTGAGAAGGTTTTTCGCAGAAACACCGAGGTAAAGAGTGTACGGAAGCCGTTGACAAGAAGAAAGAACAGGATGGTAGGACATCCGTTGAAACATCACGGAGTAAGTTCCAAAGTCCTAGAGATAGCTGTAGAGAGTAAAAACCTTCACGGAAGTCGTAGACTGGAATACATCCAGCAAATAATTGAGGACATAGGTTGTAACTGCTACTCTGAGATGGAGGTTGGCACACCCTGAGATGAAGAGGTTGGCACAGAAGAGGAATTCGTGGCGGGCCGCATCAAACCAGTCAGAAGGCTGATGACCCAAAAACAAGTGCACTGACACGTTATTACACAATGATGCTCTGTGCTGAGTCTAGTCTAGGTGATGACCCAAAATTATCTCCAAGATCTAAGCAGAAGAAAGACGTATTGTTTTTTTATCCTTTAGAATTGAGACTGAGATCGATTATCTGAAACCAAAGAATAATAAGTCTTTTGTGAGCGACTAAAATCACTTATCTTGCGGCATTTATGGTAACCCTTGCCGCAGTAAGCAGATCTTTACCGTTCGCCGCATATTCTATTTCGGTCAGGACGTCAGATTTCATGTGAGCATGGAAATAACCGATTCTACGTGGTTTACATCCTGTTACAATCACTACATATCTTCTTGTACAGCGAACATGGTTTGCCTAGGAGTCAGAGCTTAATTATTACGTCACTCGTGTTGCGACTAAAGGAAGTAAAAGATTAAGAAACGCGGCCAACGTCTCCAGAAAGTCGTGGGGCTGGACAGCTACCCAGGAAAGAATATTATTGTAAGATGCTTTTATGGTTGAGTTGTCGAAGGCAGATGTCCTGGTATCTATTCACGCTTAAAACAGTTATAAGGAGATTATAAATGCAGCAAATGTTTCCATGTGTCTCGTGGCCCAGAAAGTCTTGAGATATTATATTCGTTCAAGGAGAGGTCCAAGAAGAGTTATGGAAATAAAACCATTTCGAGGAATAACAATGCCTATACAGAGACAAAAAGTTACTTTCTATTTTACTAGAACTTTTTATTGAATATTTCTAAGATGAAAGAAAGAATTAGAAGCACTAGAGACGTGAATGGGGGGAGGATAACAGATCATTGAGGGTCGAAAGCAACATAATCAATATATTTTATATATTACACGAATTTTGTGTGATAGGTACGCTGGTCAATACAGTTGAAAGATCTATCATGAAACTAAGTAATAAAGATGTGGATGTGAAGGATAATGATAAAAACATCCCATATAGAGAGACAGTCAAGTGCATAAGAACTTCAGGTAAGTAGCCAGAGAGCCATTTTTCGAAAGAGCACTGACAAACGCAATATCTCCATGAATAATTATTTTAGGAAAATATTGTAGACGAATGCGATTAGTGGAACGAATTCCTCCAAGTATACTAACTGGCAAAAGTGGCGGAGAGGAAGAAGAAACTTACACCTTAAAGACACTTACCCTAGCAGATAACGTTAACCTATGGACCACTGAGATCTACTATTATCTACTAAGTGGCATAGCGACATACTGGTGTAGACAATGAAATGCGCAGAAGGCTGTTCTCCCACAACCTCTTCGTATGTTAACGTCTCAGATTTTTCACATCCTGATTTACCGTAATGTAATTTAAGAATCTAAATATTCAGTTTACTAAGACCAAAAATAGCTTGACTTTATAAGACGCTGAATGAAGTTAAATAGCTTATTCTTAAACTGGTTGCTCCTGAAATGTTAGTTCCTCTGCAGAGCTATCTGAAACTCCTCGGGTGAAATAACTTTGTAGGTCTGGGATAATTAACCCTGTCAGGTGCAGGAGTATCCCCGGCACTCCGATGAGAAAAATGTTGCCTGCGTTTCCAGAAGTGAGGGGGAGTCGCTGTCGCTTTCTTTCCGTCCCTCTTGATCGACGACTGGAGAGAGCAGTTACCTCTCTGAACCAGACGGGGCAGAGAAAATTTATTGATTATCGCCGAGATTGAATGCCTAGCACACACAGTTAGAAAAGTTAGTGAGGTGTGTGGCAGACGATTTTAAATCCTTTGTGCGAAGTCGTTATGTAAAGACGAAAAATGTGGCACAAAATAGAATAGGATGGAGGCCAGCATTAAACCATTCGAATTTCTGATGACTTGCAACAAAAAAGTCAGTTTGTTGTTGTAAAAGCTGCCTAGTCTGAATTTAGGACACCTTTGTGAACGAAAGAAAGTGAACACATATGAAGTCTGGTTACAAGTGGATTTCTCTATCGCTACAGTACATTCACTGTACCGTCCGCTTAAATAGACCCAGGAATGATCTCCGATTCTGAGCTCAATTTGCTAGATCCTTCTTTCTCAGGGCCTTTTCGGTCACTGAAACATCATTTTAAAAATTCTAACAATTCTACTAATGCCACATATGAATCAAATGATACATGGCTGCCATATCTTAAAAATTCTTCACTTCTGTATTTACAAAAATATTTCTTCCGCCATTTACGGTCATAATGTCGCCAGACGAAACTGGCTACGGTTCCTATCTGTCTGCAGAAAACAAACGGCATTACTTGTTGGGACTGCTACAGATTTCTGTATCATTGTTTCATATTGTGTAAGAATATTCTTGATGTTAAGGTTGCCACGTTTTACACTGTTAGTGTGAAGTGTCATTTGAAAGATTTCTTAACAGCAGTGCTGGTCAAAGGTACTGACCAGTGTATCACTGTTTCCCATGTCATGCCCAAACGTACTTTATGTATGTGATCATTCTTAGATAGAGCTGTCTTCGAGTCCACGCTTAAGCTGTACTGAGTTTAAAAAATAGAAATTGGCACATTAGTACATGAAGAATCTGAATTCTCTATTGCTAAACAAATTTTCTTTTTTCTTCCTATTTCAAGCACTAAATGTAACAGGTCACAAGTAACACGTAGAAATATACACGACTCGCTCGTGCACTAACAGGTCCGTAGTTACTAATTTCTGTCTATACAACGACGAATTTCAAGTTAATATGTATCACTGTGCATACGAATTGATGTGCATACCACCATAAACTAACGAGTACTATCATAATACCGTTGTGATAATCCATTATTACTCAGTAACCGATGTCACAACAAATAGGTTTGTATTGTGCTTCAGAGATGCGAGCCGGCCGAAGTGGCCGTGCGGTTAAAGGCGCTGCAGTCTGGAACCGCAAGACCGCTACGGTCGCAGGTTCGAGTCCTGCCTCGGGCATGGATGTTTGTGATGTCCTTAGGTTAGTTAGGTTTAACTAGTTCTAAGTTCTAGGGGACTAATGACCTAAGCAGTTGAGTCCCATAGTGCTCAGAACCATTTTTTTCAGAGATGCGATGGATAGTGTTAGCAAAATAATCAGATTACATAGTTTTAGATTAAACAACGCATATAGGAAAGTAAAATGACACCATAAAGAAATTATTGATGCTTTTAGAAAACATTATAGAGTAGTCACACGCCTATTTTTCTGAACGAAGTATAAAACTGCATCAAATTCACTTCGTTCCTTCTCTAAATTGGATTTACGTGGGTGAGTCAAATGAAATCCTTAAATTTATAATAACAAACAGGACAGACAGGACAGACACAAACAATTATAGAGGACTTTCCCTGCTACCGGTCATCTACAAAATTCTATCAACCTGCCTTCTCACCAGAACGCAAGGACAACTGGAACCCGCCATCTCGGAATACCAAGCGGGTTTCAGACCCAACAGAGCCTGCCCCGAACAAATCTTCAACCTGAAATCAATCATAAAATCCCACATGACAAGCCCCAAAAAAATCATCTGCACTTTCGTCGACTTCAAAAAGGCTTACGACTCGATCGACAGAAAGTCCCTCATCCAAATCCTCAGAGAAAAAGGCCTAGACCAAAAGACCCGAAGACTAATCGAACAGACACTAACCAATACAAAATCCAAAGTCAAATTCATGGGCGAAATCTCGGACCCCTTTGAAATCCACACTGGCCTAAGACAAGGAGATGGACTATCCCCGCTATTGTTCAACATCGTCCTGGACAAAGTAATGAGCGAATGGGAAGCTGAAGTCAGGAGACAAAACACCTGGAGACCAGTCACATTAGGAAGCAAAAGACTGGAAATCCCTTACCTAGCATTCGCAGACGACCTAGCGATACTGACCTATGACCCAACATCAGCAAAAACACAGATCGAAATCCTGAAAGAATGCGCCGAGAAAGTCGGCCTACAAATCTCTTTTGAAAAAACGCAAGTCCTAACAAGAGAAGGCGACGACATCACAACCAAGTACGGCAAAATTAAAGGGGTCACACATTTCAGATACCTAGGTGAAATCATCGAACCGACCGGAACAGAGAAACTGGCTTACGAAGACAGACAACAGAAGACACGGAAATCACTAGGCATGGTACGAAACGTCTACAACAAACAATGCATTTCCAGAAACACCAAGATCAGACACTATAACACAGTGATCAAACCCGCCGCACTGTATGCCAGCGAAACACTAGCACTCAACAGGAAAATCAAAATTGAAGAAATCAAAAAAGAAGAACGCAAAATCATGAGGAAAATTTTAGGAGGAAGACCCACACCAGATGGCTACAGACTACAGAAGAACTCAACAGTAGAAGCATATTCGAACATCGAGAACGATATGAGAAAAAGGCGCCTTAAACTCTACGGACATTTAGATAGACTCCCTGAAACAAGACTCACCAAGAAAATTCTAGAACACATCAAGAGACTTAAAGTCTCGACACCCTGGATGGAAGGAGTCCGAAAAGACCTACAAGCAATTGGCACCACAAACACCACAGACAGAAGCACCTTCCGAAAACACATAGACAATTGGGAAGTAAAGTCAGAAGCGCTAAAACAGCGGACCAAACAAGAATGGTCTGAGGAGAGAAAAGAGGCCCTCTCCAAGAGAATGAAGGAGTACTGGAAGGACAAGAAGAACAAGCCTTCAAAGTCATAAGCTTAACGATTTCCTTTTAGGGAAAATTCGCCAACAATAATAATAATAATAATAATAACAAATCGAAATTTCACGCCGTTATCCTGTAAGTTGGTAAGCGTGCTACAAACAGCGTACAAATGGCCTGTAGGTGGCAGCATAGTGCAGATGCACATACACCTTCGCAGTACCAGTATAAAGATGGCTGCCCCACTTGCGACTTGCACCAGGGAAGAACAGCGTTCTGTTATTCGCTTTTTGCCTAGTGAAGGTGTGAAGCCTATTGAAATTCATCGATGAATGAAGGTTCAGTACAGTGATGCATGTTTGTCACAGCAGCAAGTCTACGAATGGAGTAGCAAGTTCGCAAATGGTGTGAGTTCAGTAGAAGATACTCCTTGTCCAGGTCAGGCACAACGAGTTGTTACTCCACAGAACATTGCAGCAGTTGAAGCCATTGGGAAGGAAAACCGAATGACATTGCAGCATGTTTACAGATTAATCATGTGTCAGCGCACCACATTGTGCATGATGTGCTCCAGTTTCACAAAGTGTCTGCAAGATGGGTGCCACGGCAGTTGACTACTGAAATGAGAGAACGACGTGTTGATGCTTGTGAAGAACTTCTTCGTCGCTTTGAACGAAAAGGTGATGGCTTTCTTGCAAGAATCGTTACAGGGAACGAAACCTGGGTTCACTTCCACCAACCAGAAACGAAGAGAGCGAGCAAGGAGTGACGCCATTCTTCATCACAAAACCAAAGAAGTTTCGAACAGAACCATCGGCAGGGAAGATGATGTTGACTCTCTTTCGGGACGAAAATGGCGTCATTTTGGAGCATTATATGCCTAGACGGACCACTGTCACCAATGCATCATGCAAATATCTCATAAAAAAATCATCTGTGACCTGCAATAAAATCAAAGCGACGTGGATTGCTTTCAGCAGGTCTCCTTTTGCAACATGACAGTGCAACGCCCCACACTTCCAGTACAACAGTTGCAACAATGAGTGTCTTCCTCATCCACAACACTCACCAGACCTTTCCCCAAGAGATTTCCATATATTTGTACCGCTCAAAGACGCAATGGGAGGAAAGAAGTTCCGTTCTGATGAAGAGGTACGCCACGCGGTGCATGAGTGGTTGCGCGGACTACCAAAAGAATTTTTTCTAAAGGAATTTATGCACTTTGTAAGCTCTGGAGGACTTGCATTGAGCGTGGGGGAGATTATGTTGAAAGGTGACACAGCTTTGTACCACATCTGCACAATAAATAATAATTAAAAAATATTTGGGGTTTTCAATTCACTCACCCTCGTATTTAACTATAATTTGACTTGCGCCTCGAAACCTGTCAAAACATAATTTTTTGCAGATTCAGTTGAACAGGTATCCGACCCCAAGATACCAGTGAGTACTTGAGGTCGGCGATACGCGTTGAACTGCGATTCAGATAAAACACAGTAAATTCACAAAAGCTTCCAAAGAGCCAAACTGTGAGAATTATCTGCCGTGGATTATTTACGTGTTTGTACAATTGCCTGTCTGCCTCATTTCTGTTAGCTACAAAGTATAGTAACTGTCACATACTGAATATTAATCTCTTAACGCTGAAGTTAATTTCCTTTTTGTCAGGCTAAGTCGAATGATGTTGTAGAGGAGATTAGATTAGATTAGTACTTGTTCCATAGATCATCAATACGACACTTCTTAATGATGTGGAACGTGTCAGGTTAATAAAAGGTGTCTATACAAGATCTTACATTACACAAAATATTACATGACACTCATTTAATTTGTGGGGGTTGGGAAATTACCCACTTACTATATCCAAAAATTCATCTAATGAGTAGAAGGAGTTGCCATTAAGAAATTCTTTAAATTTCCTTTGTGGCCAAAGACTCTTGTGGCAGCTTAATTTACCCCCTTCTGAGCCATAATCAGATTTAACGTTGAGTAGTAAAGATCATCCTTTCTCCTAGTGTTGTAGCCATGTATACTGCTATTACTTTTGAATTCGTTCGGATTGTTAATAACAAATTTCATAAGTGAATATATATATATTGTGAGGCTACAGTGAAGAATTTTATCTCTTAAAAAAACTGTCTGCAGGATGATCTTGGATGAGCTCCAGCAATTATTCTGATTACACATTTTTGTGCACTGAACACCCTTTTACTCAATGATGAGTTACCCAAGAATATGACGCCATACGAAAGCAGAGAATGCAAACAGGCGTGGTAAGCTTATTTACTGAGATTTATATCGCCAAAATTTGCAATGACCCTAATAGCATAAGTAGCTGAACTCAAACGTTTCAGCAGATCCTCAGTGTGTTTTTTTTTTTTTTTTTTCATTTCAACCCCTCATCAATGCATACACCTAGAAATTTTGAATATTCTACCTTAGCTACGGATTTCTGATCGAAGTCTATATTTATTAATGGTGTCATTCCATTTACCGTGTGGAACTGTGCATACTGTGTTTTGTCAAAGTTTAATGAGATCCCATTTGCAGAGAACCACTTAATGATTTTCAGAAAACATCGTTTACAATTTCACCAGTTAATTCTTGTCTGTTGGGTGTGATAGCTATACTTGTATCATCGGCAAAAAGCACCAGCTTTTGCATCTTCGTGAATATAGAATGGCAAGCCATTAATGTATATTAAGAACGGCAGAGGACCCAAGACCGAACCTTGCAGCAACCCATTCTTGATTGCTCCCCAGTTTGTGAAATCACCTGCTTTTTGCATATTATGTGAACTGCTTATTTCAACTTTCTGCACTCTTCCAGCTAGGTGTGATTCAAACCATTTGAGCACTGTCCAATTCATACCACATTACTTGAGCTCATCTAGAAGTATTCCATGATTTACACAATCAAAAGCCTTTGAGGGACCACAAAAAATCCCAATGGGTGACTTCCGGTTGCCCAGAGCACTTAATATTTCATTAGTGAAAGTATATATAGCATTTTCCGCTGAAAAACCCTTCTGGAAACCAAACTGACATTTTGTTAAAACTTTATTTTTACAAAGGTGTGAAGCTACTCTGCAATACATTGTTGACATCAGTCGTATCCCCTTTTTATGCAGTGGTGTAACAATGGCATACTTCAGTGTATCTGGGAAAATGTCCTGCTTCAGAGAGCTATTACATATGTGGCTAAGAATCCCCCTTATTTCTTGGGAACAAGCCTTTATTATCCTGCTGGAAATGTCATCAATACCATGTGAGCTTATATTCTTGAGAGAGTTTATTATCTTCCTAATTTCAGAAGGAAAGGTGGGTGGAATTTCAGTTGTATCAAATGGTGTGGGTAAGGCATCTTCCGCTAACTGCCTTGCTTCTTCTAATGAACATTTAGATCCTATTTTCTCTGCAACATTTAAAAAATGATTATTCAAACGTTTTCGACTTCCGGCTTGTTGTTTGCCAAGTTTCCATTCGCTTTGATGGTAATGCCGTTATCCTGAACTCTTGGGTGCCCTTTCTCCCTTGCAATAACATTCCAAATTGTTTTGATTTTGCTATCAGAGGTATCAATCTCAGAAATGATGAACAGGCGTTAATCGGTCACAGAAGTAAGTACTACATAATTCACAACACCAATGTAAAAAATTAAAAAACAAACAACAAGATTTAAGGTAGTGCTTGCAAGTAAATCTTTTATCGGAAATCTGTTAACTAGAAGGCTCATGAACACAATATACAGACTTTGCCTTGCGTTAACAGCTCAACTTAGACTTGGAAATCTAATTAACTATGTTTATAATGAGTAGGTACAGCGATGGGAGATGTGTAATTACGACACACTTGAATGCCAGTCTGCAGGAAGTTCACGAATCGACGCTCTGGTCGTTCTTCCTATTTGTATACACGAATGTTTTCTGTCAATACACATCGATTCTAATGAAATGTCAGTTGCTGTCGTGTTATAAGTTGTTAACGTCCACAATTATTTGAGGAGAAACGCTGGAAGATGATGAGTTTGTCCATCCTACTTCATTTATCCGATATGAGATACTGTGACGAATAGGTGTCTATCCAGCACTGTAAAAGAAGTGAAATATACTATATTATTCCATTTTTAAATGATGGGATTCACTGTTTATGTGTGCAGTGTTTTTTATGATATTGCAGAAATTACTCCGTATAATTAAAGTTTTTCTAACTGTGACTATATGCTCCAAGGTTATCATGGTCATCTATCGTGTTCCACTAAAATTTAAAAGCGTTACAATCGAGAAAATCTTGTCCATATCGTATTTAATCATATAGCTGTTAAATTATTACTCTGTTACAAACCAATAAGCAGAAAGTGAAATGAAACTGACCAGAAGTATTATCAAAAACCAGTTCCAAGTTAACCACATTTGGTAATTGAAGCTATAGAGCACTTAAAAGATTTTCGTTACCACGACAGGCAAAATTATCAAGACAATTAAAGGAACTCAGATAATGTGAAAGTATCACACGGTCCATCGTAAAAGACATTCTTCTGTTTCGAGGTACAAGATGGTGCACAACTGCCGAAATAAGGCTTAACTGTTTATATGATGTACAAGTAGTTCTACAAACATGCAGTATTTTACTCGCCATGAAATTCTGTACCTGAGGAATGCGTGTATACTATAAAAATTCGCGTTTGTGCGTGTGTGTGTGTGTGTCTGCTCTACATCAACTCCTCTACCACATTGTACATAATTCTGTCTGGCAACAATCTCTGTCGCGTAAAACCCATCTACCTGTTATAGTTCGGGAGATTTGAGGTCATAAACAGTGAGACACGTGAAAAACTGCCGCATCATGTATGACGTTTAAATTATTACTTCTATGGTATCAGCTCTATTCACAAAGCATTTCGCAGAGTGTATACACTTACAGAGATAAATGCACTATAAAACTGTCCAAAAATGGTTCAAATGGCTCTGAGTACTATGGGACTTAACTTCTAAGGTCATCAATCCCCTGGAACTTCGAACTACTTAAACCTAACTAACCTAAGGACATCACACACATCCATGCCCGAGGCAGGATTCGAACATGCAACCGTAGCGGTCGCGCGGTTCCAGACTGTAGCGCCTAGAACCGCTTCGCAACGTCGGCCGGCTACAAAATTGCATCGCAGTGCCCCTCATAGTTCGGGAGATACGACATAAAACAATGAGATCCGTGAAAAACTGCCGCATTAAGCAGGACTTTTACGCTTTTATTTCTTTGCTGAAAACTCTGTTCGCAACTAATTTTGCAGCTGGTATCAAAGTATGCCACTGAATGTTTCTACACAAATATATCATAGTGCTACTGTTGAAGATATACGACGTCATATACACTGACATGCGTGAAAAGATGTTCATCATGCAGTACGTTTCAATACATTTATTCTTTACTAGTAAGACACCAGTACAGTCAGGTCAACGTAAGGGAATCCCCGGACACCTGGCAGCGCCTTTGGCAGCTTTCAACTGTGGAGGGCAAACGGCTGTAGGTGAAAACACTCGCCGTCTACAGAGCTATGAAGAGAAGTTGCCATAGTGGCGGTTACAAAACCTCTTTGTAGACAAGCGAAGCAGTCCACCAACCGTGCGGCAATTTTCCGGGAAATTAAATTACATCACAATTCATTGTATGTTCTCATTTCGGATTGAAAATCAACGAAGTAAATACCTGGGCATTGCCGGGTTTGTCAGCTAGTTAATAATTTATCCCAAATTAGCTTTAATGTGTTATACAGCATTTACACTACTGGCCATCAAAATGCTACACCAGGAAGAAATGCAGATGATAAAACGGGTATTCAGTGGACAAATATATTATACTAGAACTGACATGTGATTACATTTTCAAGCAAATTTCGGTGCATAGATCCTGAGAAATCAGTACCCAGAACAACCACCGCTATCCGTAATAACGGTCTTGATACGCCTGGGCATTGAGTCGAACAGAGTTTGGATGGCGTGTACAGGTACAGCTACCCATGCAGCTTCAACACGATACCACAGTTCATCAAGAGTAGTGACTGGCGTATTGTGACGAGCCAGTTGCTCAGCCACCATTGACCAGACGTTTTCAACTGGTGAGAGATCTGGAGAATGTGCTGGCCAGGGCAGCAGTCGAACATTTTCTGTAGCCAGAAAGGCCCGTACGGGACCTGCAACATGTGGCCGTGCATTAACCTGCTGAAATGTAGGGGTTCGTAGGGATTGAATGAAGGGTAGAGCCACGGGTCGTAACGCATCTGAAATGTAACGTCCACTGTTGAAAGTGCCGTCAATGCGAACAAGAGGTTAAAATGGCTCTGAGTACTATACGACTTAACTTCTGAGGTCATCAGTCGCCTAGAACTTAGAACTAATTAAACCTAACTAACCTAAGGACATCACACACATCCATCCATGAGGCGGGATTTGAACCTGCGACCGGAGTGGTGGCTCGGCTCCAGACTGTAGCGCCTAGAACCGCAAAGCCACTCCTGCCTCGGGCATGGATGTGTGTGATGTCCTTAGGTTAGTTAGGTTTAATTAATTCTAAGTTCTAGGCGACTGATGACCTCAAAAGTTAAGTCGCATAGTGCTCAGAGCCATTTGAACCATTTTGAACCACTCCGGCCGGCAACAAGAGGTGACCCAGACTTTTAACCAATTGCACCCCATACCAGCACGCCAGTATGGCGATGACGAATACACGCTTCCAATACGCAATCACCGTGATGTCGCAAAAAACGGATGCGACCAACATGATGCTGTAAACAGAACCTGGATCAATCCGAAGAAATGACGTTTTGCCATTCGTGCACCCAGGTTCGTCGTTAAGTACACCATCGCAGGTGCTCTTGTCTATGATGCAGCGTCAGGGGTAACCGCAGCCATGGTCCCCGAGCTGAAAGTCCATGCTGCTGCAAACGTCGTCGAACTGTTCGTGCAGATGGTTGTTGTCTTGCAAACGTCTCCATTTGTTGACTCAGGGATCGAGACGTGGCTGCCCGTCATCTCGACTGCTAGTGATACGAGGCCGTTGGGATCCAGCACGGCGTTCCGTATTACCCTCCTGAACCCACCAATTCCATATTCTGCCAACAGTCATTGGATCTCGACCAATGGGAGCAGCAATGTCGCGATACGATAAACCGCAATCGCGATAGGCTACAATCCAACCTTTACCAAAGTCGGAAAAGTGATGGTACGCATTTCTCCGCCTTATACGAGGCATCACCAACAACGTTTCACCAAGGACGTTGTAGGTGTCGCCACTGGCGCCAACCTTGCGTGAATCCTCTGAAAAGCTAATCATTTGCATATCACAGCATCTTCTTCCGGTCGGTTAATTTTCGCGTCTGTACCATGTCATCTTCGTGGTGTAGCAATTTTAACGGCCAGTAGTGTAGATGTTAGAGTGCGAAATACTTACAAACGCTGCGCCAAATACAATACCACATCTAACGACAGCAAGAACTGTAGAAAAACCGCTTACGGCCATATAGAGCGCATTACTTCATATGATGGTAAAATCAGTCACTTGTCTGAAATACCGACCGAAACGTTGTGTCTTCCAGGGTTCGTTGTTCTCTACTCACGCAGGATAAGAAGAGACGGTTAATTAAATTCTTCCAGAATGAGATTTTCACTCTGCAGCGGAGTGTGCGCTGATATGAAACTTCCTGGCAGATTAAAACTGTGTGCCCGACCGAGACTCGAACTCGGGACCTTTGCCTTTCGCGGGCAAGTGCTCTACCAACTGAGCTACCGAAGCACGACTCACGCCCGGTACTCACAGCTTTTCTTCTGCCAGGTCCCGAGTTCGAGTCTCGGTCGGGCACACAGTTTTAATCTGCCAGGAAGTTTCAATTAAATTCTTATTATAGTGTTATAAGTATTTAAATTTGCAGTTAAACTGAATTTTTTCAATTCGTTAGTACCAATAAATTTGAAAGAAGTTGCAAGAGAGCAGATTAGAAAAATGTAAGGCAGTCGAGCGCATCGTGCTGCTATCAGTTACGACAAGTAAAATTGGATTTTGTAACTCGCATGGTTTGTTTGTACATGGCGAACCATATTTTTGGGAGCTTGGTCGTGGTACGGTAAAACCTGGTGTGCACCGGAGGGCTTGGAAATGAACACAGGAATGAGCATTCGCAGTATCCGCCAGTCTTGACTGCAATTCTCTTGTGTCTGTAAATAAGCGTTTGCACTGGAAGGAGTGGAAGAGAACGTGCGATAACGAACATGTCCTATAAAGGCTGCGTTACTGTTTTCTCGCACTAACAGTCAGCCCACGGATTCAGCAGTACGTTAGTTAGTAGTGGGATGCAAAACTTTTATTTTCAGGGGAGACTGCTTTGCATGGTGAGCACACCGGTTGTGGCAAAATAAGAACAATGGCGTAGAAACACAAACTTCTGGCGTCTGATTTTATGGGTAACCGCGAAATTTGTGGCGGTAGTATACGTAATGCTGAACTGCAGCTACAGCTTGCGTAAGTTTTCCAAAACTTCGTACAAATGCCGGTTTATGCTCTTCACTGGCTTCTCATTAAACTGGGGAGCAAATTTAAAAGTAGAGCACTAGTTACCGATGACCAACATTTCTTGAAGGAAGAGTAAAACTTACACTCTGAAGAGACACTTACATTACTGACAGATTTGCGTTTCAGTACTTGATATGTCTCAAATACTTTCTGATATGTTCAGTGAAATAAGAGAAGCACATAAGTTTCAAAATGGATCAAATGGCTCTGAGCACTATGGGACTTAACATCTGTGGTCATCAGTCCCCTATAACTTAGAACTACTTAAACCTAGCTAACCTAAGGACATCACACACATCCATGCCTGAGGTAGGATTCGAACCTGCGACCGTAGCGGTCACGCGGTTCCAGACTGTAGCGCCTAGAACCGCATGGCCACACCGGCCGGCAAGCACATAAGGAATTCAATTAAGATAATGGTAAGGAAGATAATGGCAATAAAATATGATTAATGAAATGTGATCTGTCACATAGCCTACTACATAAAATCTGCTATATAGCTGGTTAGGGAGTAGACAGTGTGATTCTGGGTAAAGAATTTTTACTTGTCATCATAAACGTGTACCGTAACGGTCATGGAATTCCAGTTACCACGAACTACAATGATCAAGTCTTCTGTAATATTTTTATTTAAATTATCATGACAAATATTAGCAATGGCTTACTTTTAAAGAAATGTAATGTGATTTTCTGGTTTACTAAAAAGAAATATAGAACTTATGCTTAGTCAGTCTCTTCCCGTTGGATGGAAACATCTCATGAAATTATAGCCTTTTCAGGTTCAGTTATACTGAGACGTTCCATGCCCTCTTTTGCATGTCTCCTCTCATTTTCATCAATTTTATTAATGTTCTATGTCACTTCACGGTAGTAACACATCGAACAAGGTTACTGTAATGAGAGTATTTGTACCGAGACCTCAAAAAACATTTTTCGCTTGATTCCTATACATGTTGGGTTACTTCCCTGGGTGTCCTTTGAAGGCAAGCATCGGAGGACATGGCACACGGCATTTCCGGTTGGGAGCTGCACTTTTCTGAATTCTGAGTGGTTCGCACAATAGGCTTAAGCGCCTGGCGGAGCGTCTGACGTCGGTCGAGTTTCGCCTGTTGTATGCAGGGCGAAACGACCTGCGAGACATCTGAGTGTCGCCGCACTTTTCCTGGTACCGACTGACTGCATTGTCCTCTTGATTCTGGGATAACTTGTGGACAGTGCCCTGCTGGGCACGACTGTCTGGCGCTAGATGACCGGTGGTCTAGGCACGTTGTTTTCGTGGCCAGTCAAACGGCAAGTTCAGTGCCCTCACCTGTATAGCAAGGGCATGATTGCTCAATTTAAACTGAGGCTAGTTGACGTCATAGAGCCCAACTCGAAATTGGAGGTAACGATCGGTATTGGCGCAAATGATGCTCTGAGACAGTGTGGGGGAATTTTGGAATCAGAACTGAATGCCGATTCGCGGTTTTCGAGGAGAATAGGGAGTCGAGCAATGTTGGCTTCGCTCTGGAGTTCCGTGGACAGGGAGTCGGGATATGATCTTCGTCGGAGTCGGACGGTCTTGCGACATGGTCGCTGTTTTTCGGAAAAACTTAGAATTGTCGGACAGCCTTCGAGGCCAGGGGTTGACACAGAGTTGCTGCACGGCAGAAGTCGGGGCCTACGTCATCAGGACGTTGACTACCGACGACGTGCTACAGATTTCAGTAATGGTACAGTATTTTGCGGCTCCGGCATTGTAGGACCTTATCAATTTTATACTGAATCCCTCAGCATCACGCGCGCTCGCTTTGCTGCAAGTCCACCTTGCTTGTTTCTCCATGTGATCCCATTTGAGCTCTCACTACTAATTGCGATACTGATATATCTTCGGAAGATTAATATTTGATTCACTAGGACCTCCAGTCACTATCGTCAATCTATTGCATCACAGAGAGTAGGAGCCCCTTGTTCTTGAGACAATTCTTGTTTTCATTATAGTTCAGTGTACCCTATCCTTTAACCTACTGTTTGTGTCGACAATCACGTGCATTTATGTTCTGATGTATAATAAATCTCATTGTAACATTTAATCCCCTTATCATTTCGCAGATACATGTAGAATCCGATTTCCTGTTGTTTATTATGATAAAGTTCTCTTTCTTTAGTAGATTACGATTTTTATTAAATTATTGTGAGTGTACAGTCCTTATTTTACCAACTAGAAGGGTCGACCATCATTTCCTTCCATTACAATTGTGCGCATAATTAATTAGCTGGTAGATAAGGAGGGGGTCGAGTGCATGTATTGCTGCGCGGGATTATCCGAACGGTCTGTGGCGCTGCAGTCATGGACTGTGCGTCTGGTCCCGACGGAGGTTCGAGTCCTCCCTCGGGGATGGGTGTGTGTGTGTGTGTGTCCTTAGGATAATTTAGGCTAAGTAGTGTGTAAGCTTAGGGACTGATGACTTTAGCAGTTAAGTCCCATAAGATTTCACACACATTTGAATGTTTTTTTTTTTTTTTTTTTTTTTTTTTGAGTGCATGTTTCGTTCTCATGCATAATTCTTCTGAATTGAAGAGGTACAAATCCTTCTCCACCCCGGCACCTCGCAGTACCTGTGAGTGCTTCAGAAATTTTCTACCAAACACGTTTATATTTCTTCAGCATTTGTGATGTGGTTCTCTTGGATCCCGGAAGTATCTCTGTTATCTGTAATCGTCCATCAGCAACATTAAATCCTCTTCAGATGACTTCATCCCTCACGTAACTCATGCTAACAAAAGAAGTGGAAAAGACAACAGAAGAAAACTTTCTGTATTGCTAATGCTGAATTGGAGAGGACGCGAAATTCATTTCCTGATTCATCAAAAGACCAACACTAGAGAATGCGAACCGTATACGACCGAATGAAGTTCGTTCGCGCTCGCCTACCGTTTACACAAGGGTGAATTCGGATTCCCTTTTTTTCGTTGCGTGCAAACCAAGTTTAAGAGTAGGCGAAGAGTGTAGGGATGGAAAGCTTTAACAGATGCCGTATACCGTTTGCCGCAGGTACTACTGTGTAGGGCCGTTGGCAGATAGAATTCAAGTAAGACTCCGAGGTGGTCAGGTGGTTGAATGCTTATCCTTTGTGAACTCTGTCCACAATTTGTAGCCCCGGTTTAGGCAAAAAAGACGTTAGCATATGACTACTACTTGAGTGAATAGGACCCTCACCCCATCTCAATAAAATTTGCCCTTCTCTCCTTCCGCCCAATGTTGATGATGGTCTGGACACATTTTTTTTTTTTTTGCCTGTTATATCTTCCTACTTTTCACGCCTCCCATGTAGAGACTTTCGTAAAGAACATGTCACCACAAACATTGGACTGTAGAATGATAAAAGATCATTCTCTTCACGGATAACTCTCAGCTTAATTTACAAATAAATACGAGCCGTGTTGATTTTTAGAGGGAAGCTACATCGTTACCACAGAGTGCGGTAGCCAAGTGGGAAGACATATCGTACTCAGAAGGACTGCAGTTCGGATTGCCTATCAGGAGATTCAGAAATATGTTGATCTTGTTTTCCATAAATATCTTGAAGCAAATGCTGCAATTTTTCCTTCGAAAAGGACACGGCTGATTTCCTTCTGCATGTTTCTGCAGTTCGAGCTTAAGCTGCGTAGCCTTAAAAATGTCATACATTGTCTATCGTTAAGGACTGTAGGAAGGGACGTATCAGTTTAGCAGCTCAATTGTATATTAAAACGTTCGTCAGGAGAACGCGGATGAACGATAATTTGTGCTTAACTGCCGTCCACATAAAAAACTTTTGTGTTTTTCTTCGAGCTGGGTTCACGTACATCAACTCGCACGTAGTTTCAAGTGGCATTTATTCCTAACTGAGGCTAAATACCACAGCTTTAAGAGGGTTAGGCACTAATGAATGTAATTTAGAATAAAATTTGTCTCGAAAACACGTTTATAAAATGACCATTGGGTCAAAAACTGTCTCATTTTGCTACGTGTGATGCATTTATGAAGATCTCTGTCACAAAAACACGTATAAGACGGATTATCAAGTATTAGTGATTAGTATCGGATCGTTACCTGGTCGTATTAATAGGGGTGGGAGGGTAGATGACATACAAAGAGGAGTGTTAGGGGAGTTTTACCCAGATGATCAACAAACTCCAGTGGCAGACATTGCAAGATAGGCGTTGTTCATCAACAAGCAGGTCAGTGGTGAAAGCGGTAAACATCCGATTCATTAAAGAATAGAACTCCCATGTATAAAACAGAATCAAACGCCTGATTGCTTTACAAATGAGCTATGTGTCAAATATTTAACATTAAGCATTTAAGTGAGAAAAAGTTTAGAAAAGGTTTAAAATTATGCATAAAGTTTGTTGGATGTTGCTAAATGCTCTTATTATGGAGCTCTGGATTAATATAGGCTGTGTAATTTTGGGCTCCATTTTAAGCAAGAACAAATTTTGGTATGTATCTCAATGTTATGACGTCATTCCTCTTGAACTGTGTGCATTTACACTCAGTGATATATGTGGATGCTGTATGATAACTGTGTTTGGAACAGAGTTAGTAGTTCAAATGGTTAAAATGGCTCTGAGACTATGGGACCTAACATCTGAGGTCATCAGTCCCCTAGACTTGGAACTACTTAATCCCCTACTAACCGAGGGCATCACACACATCCATGCCCGAGGCAGGATTCGAACTTGTGACCGTAGCATCAGCGCGGTTCCGGACTGAAGCGCCTAGAGTTAGAAGTGAAATATGTAATAACGTAATACGTCCTGTCCGGTGCTGAAGCTTTCCTGCGTGAAAAGGGAAAATACGGCAAACGATAAACTTTGTTTTTCATCATTTGTGGGGTGAATCAGTGAGAAGACGTTTCGTAAAGGTTTGGAACTACGTGTAAAGTTTGTTGGAACTCAATTAGTGTTCTCATTCTCAACTACTGCATGAATAAAGTCGGGGTCCTTGCGGGCCGTCATTTACGCTACCTCATGGAAAACATTTTCTGAATGTAATACATATCTTATTATGTTTAAACTTTAAATAAAATTTTGTCTCATAGTGAATAAGTTTCGACATCATCTTAGATTTTTAAATTCTGTCGATAATTACTTGAAATACGGAAGTTTTTGTTGCCCCCCGAAGCTGTTAGCTAGGCAACCTGAAACTGTCCTCTAGGCAGCAAACGATACCATGTTCCGGTTTCAGTGATAGTCGCTGAGTAGTGTGGATTCCAAGAATCAATGAACAATATATTACTTCCTTCCACATATGGCTTGCAATGGGACCAGCACTAAAAAGTTTGAGAAATTTGAATTCTGATCAAACGTCTCTCTTCCTAGGCATCAGTTACCAAGGAAAGTGTTGGAACAGGGTGTGGGTTGCGGGTAAAACAAAAATGGCTCCTGAAGTACCCTCTTGTCACAAACCAGGAAGTGGCTTACAGTGTGTATGTGTGGATATAGATCCAAATGCACAGGGTATGTCCATAAACATCACACGTAAAATAGTTTGTAAGGAATAGTAGATGGATCCAATACATGGTGTAACAGGTATATGTGCAGATTATTTTTGTGTGTAGTACCCCAATATGTACAGTATGTTGGTTGCTTTTTATCTGCATTGAACAGCCTTAAAGATGAAAAAAGTTTGGGTTTAAGGACTGGGTGTAAAGATTGGGTTTAACGCCCCATCGACATCGGGGACATTAGAGCTGGAGCTGAAGCTTGTATTGTGTTAAGGATGGGGAAGGAAAATCGACTGTACCTTTTCGAGGGAATCATCCCGGCAGATGCCTGGAGCTATTTAGGCAAATGACGGGGAACCTAAATCTCCATGACCGGACGTGGATTTGGACCGTCAGTCTCCCGAATTCGAGTTCTGCGTGCTAACCACTGCGGCACCTCCCTCGGTCAAACAGTCTGTAACCCCATAGATTAGACACTACATACCTTTTGTTGATTCATTTGGCTTTCTATTTTGTTCAACATTCCATTCTTGAGCTTCTGTAAATGTTGTTTGATTGAATCGATAACACAAAATTTTATACTCCTTTCCTTGTAAAAACTTTGAAGTCATGGTTTGTTTCTATCCAATATAGCGTATCTGTTAAGTTAAAATGTTTCTGTGCTGTTGTATGTGTGTATTATTATTTTTTAAGGCCATACCTATTCTACTAATGTGTAGATTATTTTGTGTACTGTTCGTCCGTTATTTGGACTGTATGTGTATGTTTAAAGATAACTTGTTTAATGATGAATTTTTTGTTTCCTAAAATGATATAAAGATAACTTGTTTTTAGCAGTAATGGAAATGTAGGTAAATGTCTTATTTTGGAAGAAATGTATGAAATTTCTTAGTGTATATACTGTATGTCTGTAATATGTGCAATTTTTTTTCTCCCGATTGAAGTTGGACGGTACAATTTTTTTTGTAGCCAACAGCACTTAAGTGTTATAGATGTTTCCTTGAAGTATCCTTATGGGAAACTTCAACGAAACATGGGGCATGTGCAACCACATAGATTGGACACTACATACCTTTTGTTGATTCATTTTGCTTTCTGTGTTGTTCAACATTCCATTATTGAGCTTCTGTAAATGTTGCTTCATTGAATCGATAACACAAAAATGTATGCTCGTTTCTTTGTAAAAACTTGAATGTCATGGTTTGACTCTATGCAGTGTAGTGCATCTGTCATTTAAATTCCTTGTCTCATTCGGAGGGAACAGAACTTACTGTATATAATTGTAATTTTTGTTTAAATAATTTTTTGTAGAAATGTCAATATGTGCAAATGTTCTGTTTTGTTTAATATTTTTGGTTACTGATATGTAAACTGCTGACCTTCACTTAGTGTTCTTAGTTATTTTGTATGTAAAAGGTAGTTATTTTGTATGTATGGAACGGAACATGGTAGCGCGCGCAAAATGTGGTTAGCACGGATAAAAAGGTGAAACCAATAGTCAGTCAGGGACAAAGTACCAAACTATTAACTGCTCATGTAAAAGTTGTGTATTGTTCAGGTTCCGAGAGAGACTTTTCCTGACGCTTTCCTAGCCTCGGATGGATGGATAAAGATCTGGAACTATTCTAAAATCGGTATTTATCATCGCCACAAAGAAATGACAGAGTCCAGCAATTCTACCAGCAAATCCACCTACCAAAATGCAATTGCCACCGCGTTGCGCAGTCACTCAAAAGGAACCAAGGAATCATAAAAACGTACAGTGAAGGATCAGCTCATGTGGATGATTTATTTGTTTTCAATAATAAGGTAACCAAAAGACTATTTATGAAAACTTACTTTGATTTATCCTCTGTCAGATTTCCACATAGGATCCTTCCCATGGTAAAGTGATTACCGAGTGTCCTTATTGAAAGAACATTAAAGCTCAGTGTTTTACTAATTGAAGGTAATAAGAAGAAACTAAGTTCATGTTAATGTAACAGAACTGAGTAACACAATAAATTATGCTTGCTGAAAATAATTTTTCTATTAAAACTGCTTATTAATATTTTATTGCCAACTTGTAAAGTGAATGTTCTCAGAACTGTGGCTTATAGAGTTTTGCAAATTAAATGATCACAGTGCAGTCTGTTGAAAATCACCCAAAGGTAAGCTATTGTCTTATAACCAGATCGTGTTCTACTGCAGTAAAAGTTGAGAACTATTACTGTTGAAAGTTACATGTTCATGTTTGTTAAGGGCTTGTTTCTTTAGTGTATTGAAAGTGTGTTTAGTTTGCTCTGCTACAGTAATCAAGATTAAGGCCCACCCCCCCCCCCCCCACCTCCCCACTCCATTGAAAGTAGTATGCACAAAGTTACTTAATTATTGAAAGTTTTGATTACACTTGCACTTCAAGTCAAATTCTGTACAATATTGGGTTCCTCTTGTGTATTAAAGTGCATATTAATGGTGTAACATGATCCACAGTTTGTTTATTGTGCTCATGCTAGATAACGATTAATAGAAAGACCATTATCTATGAAAACAATAACTTCTTTGTTCAAAAGACAGTGAGAAATAATCTGTAAGTCAATTACATTTAATTTTAGTTCTAATTAGAAAGGTGTTTAGTAGTGAGAGACTTAAGCTATGCACAATAACTAATTTCGCTGTGAGCCGTATCCATATTTCATGTCAGATAGGAATATGTTTTAAAAGTAATATTGAAACTATGTCCAATTTACGATTCTACAGTGAATATTAACAGTAAAATTATTGAGAGCCTTCAGTTTGACTGAAGGTAATAGTGTGTTTCGTTATCTGTTATATTTATGCAAATAGTTTGTTCACCTCTGTCAGCTCCAACTTTAACGTGAACATACGCAGGCACCAGAGTTTATTACACTCTCGTGTGATAGAGTATAGGCTGTGTTTTCCCATTGGAGTTACATATTTTCTGTTTCTTGAACAAGAATGTTACTTATTTTTATGCCTAATTAGGCCGGCGACCGTTTTTATTATCATTTGGACACAATGGATAGTTAAATTACTGTCTGTTACTGTTTAAGTATTTACGTAATTCTGACTTTCCCTTCCGATAAGCCACCTCCATTAGGTACATCACGGTCAACATAAAAAAATTTTCTTTCTGCTTCTTTATACTGTAATTGCTTTAGTAAAAATAATTGCATTATACGAACTGCCTCCAGCTTTGAGGTTATAGTATAACAGTAGCGGACGGAAGTGTTATACTTGGTTGGCTTTCCGTGACAGGACTATTTGTTCTGTTGGGGCATAGTACGTAATGAACCAAATTTGGTATTAGATTGCACAAGCTACGTAAATCCAGTTGCAGTGTTATAAGTCTACCCCTAAACATTACGAACTTATGTTTTCGGCATAGCCGTAACTGTACCCTTAAGTGGACGGCGCTTATCAATAGAGACTAACTGTTTTGTATCCACGTGTTCCCACCTAACCTCTGACCTGCTGCCCAAGCGAAAATAAGCATTAAAGTCCTGCTCTTGTCCCACAAACTTCGAGGTACTAACCAACCTAACAACATACGACATGTAATAGCTATAATAATTATTGTGCAAACGACTTAAATACTGACGTAATACTGTTCTAACATTCTGCGTGGTGTCTGTTTGTTCTATATCGTGCCTCCATACCACTTTCCCGCAACGATGCTCTGAGCGTGTTTTTTAGGGAATTGACTAGTTTGAACCTGGGACCTGTTGCTGGTAAGGAGACGCCACACCACACATGACATGTAGAGTTCAGAAGAGTTCAGTGAGACTAGCGATGATATAATCAAATACTTAATGATTTCAGCGTCAGCTCCACTGCACTCCCTGTAAAAGAATCCTAATACTAACTAAATTTAGTGGAAGGGGCTCAAGGCTTTCTTATGTTTAGTTAGCTGGTAAAATAACGTCGGAAAAGCACTTAAGTTTACCATTTGAAATTTTATTCTACTCGTAAAACATTGTTTTTAAATTGCACTATTGATAAAAGGAAATATTTTAATACAGGATGATAAAAACCAACTGGGAACGAATATTCCCTGAATGGGTTTCCAAGTTCTACAATGGATCGAAGGATGACTTATGCCATATCACATCTATAATCTTTAATTACTTATCTATCTTGTCGTAAATTACAGTGGCTGATGTGGCTTCTCAATAATTATATAACAGAAAAATCATCGCGTTTCAGATTTTTACTTCACGTAGCAAATGTGAACACCATGAGATTTAATTGACGATCGACACTAGTCTTACGTAAAAAGGGGGTGTAACAGATGAGACTTTGAAGTTTTGAGTGAAACTTTATGCGCTGTTATGCGGCATCACGAGCGTTCATTACCTTGTCGTTGGTTAGTCACCGTCAGGGGGCAGCGGGCGGCACAGCTCCACGCACCTCGCCGTCTCGGAAGCAACTCTCTCCTAACTTCTCCTTACTACAATTTACCGAAGTTGGTTTAAAAAAAGCTGTCTGGCTGTGTTTTCAACTGACCAATCAGGGTCTCAATATTAACCTTAAGCTCCACCTACAAAATTCTGTCTATCCAATGAGAAACGTTATACTTTTCATGGTGGGGCAATGTTTTTAACAATTGCAACGTAACAGAGAAGCGAAAAAGTCTCACGCTAAAACCTGCAGCTGGTGTGGCCCTTTTAGTGTTATCGTAAGATATATACTGTCTTCTGGAGGGCTCTATCTTTTAACATGTGCTGGGGGGGTGGTCCTGGTGGTCGGCAGGCGATGTGGGTGTCCGTCCCTTATCGTAGGGCCTTCTAACTTAACACGGTTCTTCTCTCGGCTTCTGTTCTCGTTTCTTCCCTCGGAACTGCGTCTGTTTCACTGTGGGAAGGTATGACATGCATTTAGGCGTTCTTGTGTTAGTCTGTGGTATTCCATTTGCTCACTCTTTGATCGCATTACTTTGGTTAATTTAATGTCAGGATTTATTCGGAGCTATGTGACATACTGTCGGATTGGCTTATCATGTCAGGGTTTTCATGGAAGATGTTGGATTTGCCTGACACCTTACACTGTTCAGTACACTGTTCTCAGTCACCAATGAAATATCTGCTCCTAATACCCGTTATACCCTGTATAGTAGGAGTCCAGTACAGAAGTAGCAGCCGCAGTGGACCATAAGGTCTTGTGCTCGATGGGGAAAGAAGAATAACAACGTAAACGGTGTAGCCTTGATCACGTGACTATTTCTTACCTCGGGAGGTCTTCGGACCGGGTCCTAGAGGCCGCCCTGTCCAAACACCTTGCGTTATTTACCGCGCCACCTAGGACTGCCGTTCATTGGCTCCGGACCCCCGTTATTTACGGGACTCGGGGCTCTGCAGCGCCTCGCCAGAGATAATGATTTTCTGTCCCGCCCGGAGGGCGGAGGGAGGGCACCCTCGTTTGCCCATTACTAACCGTAGGCAAAATAAAACGCCGCTCGGAAATCCACTCTGATAATGAAATATCGCAGAACGAGATTAAATCCGCCGTTCATTAAGCTGCCAGGTTGCCGGCCTGCAGCGAGAATGGGCGTAATAGGAGCTTTAAACGTCGCGCCGCGCAACCTCATTTCGGGTGCGCGCCGCTCGCTATTGTGGCCAGATTTCCGCGAAGATGCGCCCTCTCCGGTGGAGCAGTATTATTAGCAACCGGCCGGCGGCCTGCGCAAATAACCTCACCAGGCCGCCAACTAATGGAAGCCCATCCTAATTTATGGAGTCATTGATAAAAACAAGCTAACCTGATGTTTCCCCATCAGAGCTCGAGTTACTATAATACGCTGCAAACATTGTGCAGCAGTATTACTGGTGCGAGGACGGGGTGGAATTTTATTTCCTTTCCTGGCATTTCTGAAGTTTCTGAATCTATCACTTTTCCTTATTCGCCCATGTGACGAGAATTTTAACACCATATTAATTGGCGGTCTAATACAGGTACTGAACTCGCGTTTATATTACTTGTTTCGAAAAAAAGAAAAAATACAGAATGCAGTGAACTTTTCAGCGTGCAGGAGTCAACTAAAAGGGAATCAGTATCGGCTGGAACATGCAGCAATACAGTGGTTGTGATGGTCGTAGGAATTTATATATATATATATATTATGTTAATAATTGGCAAACAATTCTGTACAATCGCAATAAAGTCATGAGATGTTCCATTGTTTCTTTTATTAGAACATATTACGCGTTTCGGGATTACACCCATCTTCAGACATTTGTTACAAAAATGTACAAAAGATAAGTGAACAGCACACTCCACAAGTCTCAACGTTACAGAAAATGAGATAGGGTCATATGAGTTACATACCACAAACTTCAACTCCTTCCTAACCAACCAGGCGTACTGCTTTGAAACTCAAAGTTAGTGTCCAATATTATATGGCTCTATAATTGTGACACATGCAGTCTTGAAGCAAAGCGTATACTGACGCCAAACAAATCAACTAGCAGCAAAGCGCCCTTACTGGGGCGCGTTGAATAGTCATGTGCTGCATGCGTTCACATCTAATTTAATAATATTATACTCATCATATAACATCTAACAGGGAGTAATTACAACTAGCAACCGGTATGGTACTTCTGTACACGTTAACACTAAAAGATTTTTTTTTTTTAATTTTAAATGCTGCAATTTTTTTTACATTGTCATACTATAGCTATAGCCAGTAGTGACACTAAGCAAAACTCAAATCATATGTCAATTTAAAATAAATAATAGTGGCGGGGGGGAGGGGATTAATGAATAAACCTTTCAACATCACAAACTTCTAAAAGAATACCACCAAATTAAATATAACCAACGTTATCCATTTATAAACTAAAACCCCGTGATCAGCTCATGAAAGAACTCCCAGCACCCTACTATTTATTTTATATTGACATAAGGTTTGAGTTGTGCTTGGTGCCATAGATATAGTATGGCAATGTAAAAAAAATTTGGAGCATTTAAAATTTAAAAAAATCCTTTAGTGTTAACGTGTACGGAAGTACCATTCCGGTTGCTAGTTGTAATTACACCCTGTTAGACGTTATATGAACATCTCATGACTTTTTGGAATTTTAAGAGTTACTTTGATTTCTTAGAGAGACTGAGTTAATGAATTTTCAGCAAATACGTGAAATAGATAATTTCCTTAATGATGCAGATCTACGCGTCGTTTTTATGCTAAACTAGACCAAAGGTCTAAGCCTTTATTTTATAACAACTTTTAGGCCATCATCACATAGAAACTTAGAAAGTGTAAAACAAACTATAGTGCCAGTTTCAATGTATGCGTCTCCACCCACTAAGGTATAGGTTACATTGACACTTTCACTGAACTTTCAGTCAGTATTGTTTTATTTGTACTTTATCAGGTAACGGCAGCAGCCTTTATGTCGTTATAAATAAAGATATATATAGGGCGCACATTAATAAAAGCGACAAACTGCACGGACGGATTCCTGACATGAAGTGGAAGGAAGAAGCTCTTATGAAAATGTGTCCGGAAATGGACGGTGTGCGCGCACCGACAACAAATGGTTCAAATGCCTCTGAGCACTATGGGACTTAACTGCTGAGGTCATCAGTCCCCTAGAACTTAGAACTCTTTTTAGTTTTGAGTGAACAGTGAGCACGTAAAGATGCGTAGGGAATAGCGTTTCCCGCCAAGTATGAGGGCCTGGTTAGAGATTTCGCCTGTGTCATGCAGCCCACATAACATAACTGTCGAGCAGTTCCTTATGCCATTTCTCGGCCGTACACTGCAGGGGCAATGAAGACGCTCCTGCAGCATTTCTGATGGGAATTGTTTGATCACCCACAATACAGTCCATAATTGACTACCCCTGAGTCACATCTCTGCTCACGAGACCGCTGGCTATGAAGACAAAATTTTTCGACAGACAACGAGCCGCAGAACAGTGCAGATAACTGGCTGAAACCACTGGCGGCTGCTTTCTATGACGGGGATATTGGAAAGTTGATGCGACACTACGTCAAAATTTGAAGTTGGATTGGCGACTATTTAGAGAAGTAGGTGGACACTGTACCTAAGTGTTGCAGATAGCCGGCCGGTGTGGCCGTGCGGTTAAAGGCGCTTCAGCCTGGAACCGCGTGACTGCTACGGTCGCAGGTTCGAATCCTGCCCTCGGGCATGGATGTGTGTGATGTCCTTAGGTTAATTAGGTTTAATTAGTTCTAAGTTCTAGGCGACTGATGACCTCAGAAGTTAAGTCGCATAGTGCTCAGAGCCATTTTTGTTGCAGATAAAACGTTTGAGATTTTCACTGTGCTTTCCATTTCACGACCGATCCGAACTTACTTTCTGGACAACCCTCATATTACGCGATCTAAGCGGCTTGGTTTGCGAAAAATCACAACTTTCGCGGTAACATTCAAGATACTCATTGGTGGTCGTAGTTAGTGTTTAACGTCCCGTCGACAACGAGGTCATTAGAGACGGAGCGCAAGCTCGGATTAGGGAAGGATTGGGAAGGAAATCGGCCGTGCCCTTTCAAAGGAACCATCCCAGCATTTGCCTGAAATGTTTTAGGGAAATCACAGAAAACCTAAATCAGGATGGCCGGAGACGGGATTGAACCGTCGTCCTCCCGAATGCGAGTCCAGTGTCAAGATACTCATTTTCGTTTATTAATGAAAAGCTCTAAGGTCACACGCCTTAGCGACAGGACTCCACTGTAATAAAAGTCTTCATGTGTGTAACGGTGTTGTCATATGACAAAAGTACCAACGTTTCCGTTACTACTGCAAGCAGTCTTCATCAGGGTGACGCGGTGACTGAGTCACACTGATGAAGACTTCCTGCAATAGTAGACAAAATGTCGGTTGTTTTATTGCATCATGAGGCACTCCCACAATGAAATCCAGAAAATGTTTACTGGAGGAACTGGATGTTTTGCTCTCGAAGTACGTCCGAGGATGCCATCACACAAGAGTGGCTTGGGAACTGCTAAAATTTCCGACGACCACACTCTAAATTGGCCCTGAAATAAAACTGAGTCATAAGAAAGGTGGTAATAAAGGAGATTTTTAACATTCGCGGCAGTTTCCTTTATCCGGATTTCTTGTGTCTCATGTGAAATGACCTGCTACATCCGCCAGACAGGACAGATAGAATAAATTGTGGAAAGGGGCCTAAATAAGAGGCTGTCAGTTACACTCGAACATACAACTTTATTATTTGGTCAAACATAACAACAGCCCAAAAAATTTTTGAAACACACAGCTTTAATCTTTGGACTTAATTACCGGCTGAAAGCCACTTTAATTTAAAAACGGCTGAAGACCAATAACAATAACGCGAGCATAATCAGAAATTGAAAAGGCAAGGCTTATCTTAAATCAGTTCTTTAGTTAGGCGAAGTATACAAGTTACATTCAAATCGTCTGAAGGCCGGAGGCTTAAAAATTGAAGAAAAAAAAAATTTTGGCCGGCCGCGGTAGCCGAGCAGTTCTAGGGGCTTCAGTCCGGAACCGTGCGCCTACTACGGTCACAGGTTCGAATCCTCCCTCGGGCATGGATGTGTGTGATGTCCTTAGGTTAGTTAGGTTTCAGTAGCTCTAGGTTCTAGGGGACTGATGATCTCAGGTGTTAAGTCCAATAGTGCTCAGAGCCATTTGAACCATTTCTTTAAAAAAATGTTTTGGAATGCCAAAGTGCTTACGTCAAACAGTAATTTAAACTAGGCTGAAGGTCCTAAGTGGAAAACAACTCTAATTTAAAACACAAAACCAGCTAGAAGCCATACAAGTACCAACAACAAGAACAAATTAAAAAAAATAAGGCGGTACACACAGGGAAGGCGAGTGTTCGAGGGTCGGCCTGTAGTTCAAACACTAACGCCCGCTTATGTGAGACAGGCAGTCGGGCCAACCATTCACGATCCGACGACAACCCAACCGACCGACAGTCAGCGGACCAACAGGCAAGATAATTTCCACTGCACCCTACCCGGGCACAAGAGGGAGTTCAACGGAACAAAGTAGAAGATATTGGCGCCCACAACCAAGTATACACGCAGCTGTCAAACTACACACCGTGCTGGACAGCAACAACACGATGAGGAAACTACACTGCCTGAAATTTACGTCAACGCCCAAGGGAGGTAACCGGAACGTTAACGGCCACAAGGCAGAAGATTCCGCTGGTGCACTTCAGTTCAAATAATCAAATACAGTGAAACTCCACCAGAGGGTGGCTAGAATTTTCCACCTTGAAAACCATGTTGTTGCTCGCGGGAATATCCCAACAGCCGACAACGAACTCCAAACCACACGATGTGAACAGTCTTGACTTGATGGTAGGTTAAATCAAAACTCAACTTACGGGTCCAGGGTCGGTGAGCCACAGACCTCGTAGCAATGGGAACACTGCCATACTCTCCGACGCCGCCCCGGCGAAACTACGCCCCGCCGAGAATTGCTCACTGCTCCACGCCAACCGACCGACTCTACACATTAGCACGGAGACAGCACTAAAATAAGTGAGCTGTCGACATCACAAGCTACACACAGTTCCACGAATACTTGTACAAAGGACTAGACAATACTAACGGTAGGGACTGTCCAATAACAAGGACGACTCACGAGTCGGCACATGCAGGCAACCCATAAGCAATTGCCGGCCAACATACACGTCGTCCGACAAGACGACCGACTGACGACCAACCAAGGTGGTCCGCAATCAAGTGATACGTATCGGCAACCGCCGGGTGAGTCATGGCTGTCCGGACCTCACTGCAGCCGCGCCCCTACTCAACTTCTGCCGCATCGTAAGTCAAACACTGTCAGGTCCAAACTGCACTGCTAGCGCCTCCCAACTCACTGGCAGATCCGAACTAACTTCGAACACACGACAACCGGGAAATAATAGAAGTCAGCAAAGATAATACGCCAGGGCTTATATCTATAGGGGCCGATGCTGCCGCTCACGGGCAGGCAAGGCGACAACTCAGTGATTAGAGGCCTTGGCACTTGAAACAATGCATGTTTTTTTGGAGCAGATGAAAGAGGGTTAAGATCGAGGACGAGAGCTTTGGTGACAGTGCAAAATGCCTTGCTTACACTAGAATGTTGCAGAAAGCATCCACCACGCAGTCCGCTTTAATTCATCAGCGGAAACTAAGAAAAACCTATCTCTCGTCACCTGAACAGACATTTACATCCAGTTCCAGATGAATGCACTACTATTTCTTTAGGGTCATGTCACTGGGGTTGTTTTCTTTTTCCACTGCTGCAGTGTTCAGTGCGTTGGACACTTAATTGGTGCAAGTTGTAAGAGAGAGGAAATCTAAACGGTGGCTGCGAGATGCCTTCGTGGTCGGACATAATTGTGCCCGTAGGCTGTTGTTATGCCACCGGAAAAGTGCTTTAATAGGTACGTCACACAGGTAGCTGCAAGGAAGATAAGGTACATACTTACGGTAACCCCAGAGCTGGAGTTTCAGCGATATACGTAGTACTTTTCGTATCTCGCAGGTGTAGCGCATACTGGCTAAAAAAACTGTATTTTTTGCATGTGGTTGATTATTTGATCAAGGGATTGAGCTACAGTCATCTTGAATAAAAAAAACTGTTATATATTCGAGGCAACGCAATGTACCGGCTCATTGAAGTGCAAATTTGGTAAAGTAATATCCATTCATTCGCTCACATCATCACTTCAGTCCTCTTACTATACAAAAAACACTCGTAATGTCTCATAATATCAAACATTTTGCTGAACTCAGTCACTGATCAACTTAGGGGCACAATAATCAACATACTATTACAAGCTCAGACCAAACCCACGTCTTGACTGACGTCATAGATCACTCAATTTCGTCCACAGCTCGTGGTCGTGCGGTACCGTTCTCGCTTCCCGCGCCCGGGTTCCCGGGTTCGATTCCCGGCGGGGTCAGGGACTTTCTCTGTCTCGTGATGACTGGGTGTTGTGTGATGTCTTTAGGTTAGTTAGGTTTAAGCAGTTCTAAGTTCTAGGGGACTGATGACCATAGATGTTAAGTCCCATAGTGCTCACAGCCATTTGAACCATTGAACCACTCAATTTCGTTTCCCATATTCGACAGTTTTGGCTCCACCTTAGGCCGTTCTCAGTTCCAAGACACTTCCATAATTGTTTCATTAAAACTTTCAGTTTCCCTTGCAATTAATAACAGTTTTCAAATAGGAAATTCATAAGATTATTTGTCTTTTGGTCCATATATTCGGCCGCTGTCTATTTTGTTTCGTACTTATCCTTAAAGTACTGCAATATATCGCTCAAAAGGGAAGCGGGTGCCACCGTTTCTAACAGGCTTCCCCTGTGGTTCACCAGCGGACAGTTTGTTGCAAAAGATGTCGTCTGTAAAGCTGGACTAAGGATTCGTCAAAACTGCTTACCTATTCACGTCCCGAACCTCGAATACATTATAACTAACAACTAAACGTAACAATATTGAAAGAAAATAAGAAACATGCAGGTAATATCCTTACCTTTAGCGCAAATGGGTATTGTCGCTATGATAACTAAAATGTCTGGACGCAGTCTGTTTGTTTGTTTTGTTTTTTTCCTTAAGCCACCGGAGTCGGTACCGCGTCACGATCTTATAGAGACGTGTATGTGGGTGCCGTGCTCTATCGTTAAGTAACTGACAACACTCGCTGAGAGACAATCCACGAATCGATAGGGTACAGGAAGCTGAATATCGGGTGCCATCCCGTGTAGTTTACAAGTGCTAATTTTCGCTGAGAGACAATAGTGCTAACATGCGATCACGTATCCATGTATCATTATAGTTGTAATTCGCCCCAAATATATCATTAACGCGTTTGTGAAGTTACAATTCGTTTAATTGAGTCTAGAAAAACCAGTTGACCAGTGGCAAACCCTACTGTGTAATGGAGGAAGATTCAGACAACGGAAATATTGAAGCAGATTTTGCCAAGGAATTGACTATGGTTGAATAAACAAACATAGCTTTACTTTCGTGAAGCTGTTTATTCAAACAGCCCTTACTCACATACTGGAAAGAAACCATTTCATAGTTGATGGAACATAGGTGCCTAACTAAAGTAACTCGACGTTTCTAGCGCTTTAACATCTGTAAGCCTACGTAATTCTTTTAGAGAAGTTTAAATATGACAAGCCCTAGGGGAGCGTGTTCGATTAGTTATCAAAACGTTCACGGTCTCGGGTTAGCACCTCGCCACTGCTTAAACTTTGCATAAAAACCATCGGAAACGGCGACCGAAGACTGCCGGAACAAGAGATCATCTTTGTTGTACCAACTGCCTTGCAAAAGAGGACTGAGGAACGGGCATACGTTCAGGACACTTCCTTGACCTTGGGGTCGGAAGCTGCCTTAAAAGGCCGATTAATGGCACGAAGATGCAGACGGCAAAGTAAAACACTGTATTGAAGACACATAATGTATGTCCATAACAAATGTGGCCTGCAATTGAAAGCTGTCATGATGATCTCTCTGATGGAAAAAGATTCCGGACTCGTCTCCCATTCGGATATCCGCGTGTATGTGTGTGTTTTGGGGGGGTGGGAGGGTGGCAGGGGGGAAGGGAGAAATTGTAAAGGGGAGATGGTCATAATAAAAAGATAATGTTCTACGAATGAGGGTGTGTAATATCAGACATTTGAACGTAGTAGGAAGCTAGAAAATCTGAAAAGGAAAATGCTAATGGTCAATCTAGATATAGTGAAAATAAATGGAAAGAAGGATTTCCGGCTCGAGGAATATAGTGTAATATCAACAGCAGTAGAAAATGTATAACGGGAGCAGAATTCGGCAGAAAGTGAGTTAATGTGAAAAGTTCAGTGATGTGGTTGTTCTAATCAGAATCGACAGTATACCAACACCAATAGCTGAAGTGTATGTGCTGAAGCATACACGCTGCCCTCGTAAACAGAAGGTGAACAGACACAGAAGGTAGATTAGGATATATGTAAAGGAGGATGACAATCTAATAATCAGGGGGATGGAAATGCGGTTGTGAGGGAATGAGTAGAAGAAAGAGTTACAAGAGAATGTGGACTTGGGGAATACTAATTAACTTCCACAATAAACCGCCGTTAATAATAGCGAGTACTGTGCAAAGAATCACAGGAGGAGGAGGTACACTTGGAAAATATCGGCAGATGCGGGAAGATTTCAGTTAGATTACCTTATGGTAAGGCAAATATACCGAAATCTGATATTAGATCGTAAGGCGCACCTGGAAACAAATATAGACTCAGTTCACAATTTAGTAATGATGAAGAGTAGGCTGAAGTTAAGTAGTCACGAAAAATCACTGCACAAAGAAATGGCATACGAAATACTGGGGAATGAAGTGATACCCTACAAGAGGCTCTATGATAATGAGTATCTCAGTAAGCAATTCAGTTGAAGAGGAATGAAAATCTCTATGAAGGGCAATAGCATAAGTTGGAAAGAAAAACGTTGGTACTAGGAAGGTAACTGCGAAAAAAAAAACATGGACAACGAGAGATGGACGTTAAAAATTACTTGCGAAATTCGGGAATACTGAAATATGTCACGTAGGTATGAAATAAATAGGAAATACAGGGAAGCAAGGCACAATGGCTGAATGCGGTTGATAATGGAAGCAAGACAAAGGTCAAGACACACTCATAGGCTTTGTCGACCTGGAACAAGCTTCCGACGGTGTGAAACGGTACAAGATGTTCGAAATTCAGAGGAAACAGGGATAAGCTAAAGGGACAGGCGGGTAATCTGCAATCTGTGCAAGAACTATGAAGGAAAAATAAATGTGGGTTACCAAGAACGAAGTGATGTGTTAAAAGAAGTGAAGACAGGGAAGTAGTCTTTCGCACCTAATGTTCAGTCTCTACATCGAAGAGACAATGATCAAAATAAAAGATAAGTTCAAGACTTGTATTAAATTGAAAAGTGAAGATTTTGTGATGACATTGCTATCGTCAGTGAAAGTGAAGAATTACATCTGCTGAATGGACTGAAAGGCCTACTGACTATAGAATTTGAAATGAGAGTAAATAGAAGGAAGACGAAAGTAATGAGAATTCGCAGAAATGAGAACATTAGGACTGGTGGTCACAAAGTAAATGAAATTTAGGAATTCTGCTACGTTGGCAAACAAACCATGACTGGCGGAGCAAGTAGGTCATGGAAAGCATACTATCACTAGGGAAAAGGGCATTCCTAGCCAAGAGAAATCAACTAGTATCAAAAGCAGGCCTTAACTTGAGGAAGGAATTTCTTAGAATGAGTGTCTTGAGCGCAGCATTTTCTGGTAATGAGGCATGGGATGGGAGGACACAGGGACACAAGAAAATTGTAGCATTTGAGCATTTGAGATGTGGGCTACAGAGGAAAGTCGAAAATAAGATGGACTGGTAAGTTAAGGAATAAGGAGTACTTCCGCAGAAATGGTGAGAAAAGGTAAGTGAGGAAACAACTGACAAGGCGAAAGGACAAGAATGTATGACATTCGTTGAGAGAATATCTTCTATGGTACTAGAGGTATCTGTATAGAGTAAAAACTGTAGAGGAAGACAGGGACAGCAATGAATCCATCAAATAATTGAGGATGTTGGTAGACACGCTACGTCATAGGGCGCCTGTGGTACACAAATCGTCAACGGAACACGTCATATTATGACAGGCTCTGATGCAAAGACTCTGGAGATAACCAGGCCAAATCCCTATCCACCGTATCATGATTATTCTGCAAATCATAGTTACGAGCCTGGCA
Organism: Schistocerca piceifrons; assembly: GCF_021461385.2. Classification (NCBI taxonomy): domain Eukaryota; kingdom Metazoa; phylum Arthropoda; class Insecta; order Orthoptera; family Acrididae; genus Schistocerca; species Schistocerca piceifrons. Next base: position 1,185,135,516 of record NC_060138.1, on the reverse strand, counting down.
GAGTCTTTATCAAACCGCCTTCAAGCCGTTCCACTCTCGAACAGCATTTTGGAAAAAAGAATATTGAAATCTTCTCGTGTGCGCTCTGATTTCTCTTGTTTTATTATGATGAGCATTTCTCCTTATGTACGTGGGAGTCAACAAAATATTTTGGCATTCGGAAGAGATACTATTGACTGAAATTTCTGGAGAAGATACTGCAGCTACGAAATACGCCTTTGTTTTAATGACTGCCACCACAGTTCACGTATTGTATCCGTGATAATACAAAATGAGCTGCTCTTCCTTGAACATGTTTGAAGTTCTACTCCAGTTCTATCTGACGCGTATCCCATACAGCGCAGCAGTACTCCAAAAGATGACGGACTAGCATAAAGAAGGCAGTCAGTTTAGAAGACTTGCTGCATTTTCTGTTCTGCCAACAATCGTAGTCCTTACCTTCACTTTTGGCACAGTATTATCTACGTTATCGCTCCAAGTTAAGTTTCGTAATTGTGATCCCTAAGTATTTAGCTGAATTCACATCCTTTTGATTTGTGCGGTTTATCGTGTAGCCGAAATTTAGCGGTTTCCATTTAGTACTCATGCGACAGTGTATGCTGCAGATTCCTCGACTTTCACCATAGGGTGGTGGGGTTTCGGGTTCCACTAAATAGGTCAGGAGTCCACTACAGACAGGAGGCGGCTATACGGGTAGCGGATTTTTAGGTTAGACTGTCTCGGGAAAGATCAAAAAGGGCTCCAGTCTCAAAGAGTACAGGGCAAAGAAACGACGAGAATCGAACAAGCAACAATCGGTATTGTAGTTGTAAATTGTCGTAGCTGTGTTGGAAAAGTACCAGAGCTTCAAGCGCTGATGGAAAGCACTGAAGTTGAAATCGTTATAGGAACAGAAAGCTGGCTAAAGCCGGAGATAAATTCTACCGAAATTTTTACAGAGGCGCAAACCGTGTTCAGAAAGGATAGATTAAATAAAGTAGGTGGTGGTGTGTTTGTGTCTGTTGGTAGAAGTTTATCTTGTAGTGAACCTGTAGTAGATAGTTCCTGCGAATTACTAGGGGTAGACGTTATGCTCAACAGCCGTAACTGGCTCGTTCTACCGACCCCAGACTCAGATGAAATAAGTGCTGAACGGTTCAAAGAAAACTTATATCTCATTACAAATAATTACTCCACTCACACAGTTACAATTGGTGGAGACTTCAATCTATCCTCAATTTGTTGGCAAAAATACATGTTCAGAACAAGTGGAAGACAGAAAACATCTTCCGAAATTGTACTAACTGCTTTCTCTGAGTGTTACTTTGAGCAATTAGTTCATGAGCCTACACGAAGTGTAAATGGTTGCGAAAACACACTTGATGTCTTAGCCACAAACAATCCTGATTTAATAGAGAGCGTCGTGACGGATACAGGGATTAGTGAACACATAGTCATTGTAGCGAGGCTTGAAACCATATCATCCAAAACCACTAAAAATAAACGAAAAATATTCTATATAAAACAGCAGATAAAAATTCGCTTGATGCCTTTCTATGAGAGAGTCTCCATTCCTTCCAAGCTAATTATGTAAGTGTAGACCAGATATGGCTAAAATTCAAAGATACAGTATCAACAGCAATAGATACATACAAACTGCATAAGTTAATAAAGGACGGGACTGATCCACCATGCTGGCCGAAGTGGCCGTGCGGTTAAAGGCGCTGCAGTCTGGAACCACAAGACCGCTACGATCGCAGGTTCGAATCCTGCCTCGGGCATGGATGTTTGTGATGTCCTTAGGTTAGTTAGGTTTAACTAGTTCTAAGTTCTAGGGGACTAATGACCTCAGCAGTTGAGTCCCATAGTACTCAGAGCCATTTGAACCATTTTTTGATCCACCATGGTACACAAAACACGTCAGAACGCTGTTGCAGAAGCAACGAAAAAAGCATGCCAAATTCAGAATAACGCATAATCCCCAAGACTGGCTAAGTTTCACGGAAGCTCGAAACTTAATGCGGACGTCAATGCGAGATGCTTTTGATAGTTTCCACAATGAAACATTGTCTCAAAATATGGTAGAAAACCCAAAGAGATTCTGATCGTATGTATAGTACACCAGTGACAAAAAACAGTCAATACCGTCACTGCGCGATAGCGATGGAAATGTTACAGATGATGGTGTTACTAAAACAGAGTTACTAAATACAGTTTTCCGTAATTCCATCACGAAAGAAGACGAAGTAAATATTCCAGAATTCGAAACCAGAACAGCTGATAGCATCAGTGACATAAAAGTAGAGATCTTAGGTGTTGCGAATCAACTCAAATCACTTAAGAAAGGCAAGTCTTCAGGTCCAGATGGTATACCAACCAGGTTCCTTTCAGAGTATGCAGACACATTAGCGCCTTTCTTAGCAAATCATATACAACCGCTCACTTGACGAAAGGTCTCTTTCCAAAGACTAGAAAGTAGCCCAGATCACACCAATAATCAAGAAAGGAAATAGGAGTAACCCATTGAATTACAGACCCATATCACTGACCTCAATTTGCAGCTAGATTTTGCAGCATATACTGTACTCGAATATTATGAATAACCTTAAAGAAAATGACTTATTGATACATAACCAATACGAATTCAGAAAATATCTTTCTTGTGCAACGCAGCTAGCCCTTTATTCCCATGAAATAGTGAGTGCTGTCGACAAGGGATCTCAGATCGCTTCCATTTTACTAAATTACCAGAAGGCTTTTGATACCGTTCCTCACAAATGACTATTAATCAAATTGCGTGAATATGGAGTATCGTCTCAGTTGTGTGGTTGGATTCGTGATTTCCTTCTCAGAGAGGTCACAGTTCGTAGTGATAGACGGTAAATCATCGAGTAGAACAGAAGTGATATCTGGCTATCCGCAAGGTAGTGTTATAGGCCCCCTGCTGTTCCTAATTTATAAGTGATCCAGGTGATAATGGGAACACCCCCCTTGGATTGCTTGCAGAAGACGCTGTAATTTACCGCCTAGTAAAATCATCAAACGGTCAACTCCAATTACAAAATGATCTGGAGAGAATTTCTGTATGGTCCGAAAATTGGCAACTGGCACTAAACAAAGAAAAGTGCGAGGTCATCCACATGGGTACTAAAAGAAATCCGATAAATTTTGGGTATAAGATAATTCGCACAAATCTAAGGGCTGTCAGTTCGACTAAATACCTAGGAATTACAATTACGAGTAAGTTAAATTGGAAAGACCACATAGATAATATTGTGGGAAGGCGAAACAAAGGCTGCGCTTTGTTGGCAGAACACTTAGAAGATGCGACAAACCCACTAAAGAGACAGCATACATTACACTTGTCCGTCCTCTGCTGTAATACTGGTGCGCGGTATGGGATCCTTACTAGGTAGGATTGACGGAGGACATCGAAAAAGTGCAAAGAAGAATGTTATCGCGCAATAGGGATAAGAGTGTCACTGATCTGATACCCGAGCTCGGGTGGCAGTCACTGAAACAAAGGCGTTTTTCTTTGCGGCGAGATCTATTTACGAAATTTCAATCACAAACGTTCTCTTCTGAATGCGAAAATAGTTCGTTGACGCCCACCGCGTAGGGAGAAATGATCATCATAATAAAATAAGAGAAATCAGAGCTCGAACGGAAAGATTTAGGTGTTCCTTTTTCCCACGCGCCATTCGATAGTGGAATGGTAGAGAAGTAGTCTGAAAATGGTTCGATGAACCCTCTGCCGGGTACTTAAGTGTGAATTGCAGAGTAATCATGTAGATGTAGATGTAGATGCTTTTCATTATTTGGAGTCAATTTCCACTCTTGTGTAAGTCACTTAACAACTGATTTTGAACCTCAGATGACTTTACAAGACTGTAGATGACAGTATCATCTGCAAACAAAATAATAGTGCTCCTCATACGATCTCCTTAATCGTTTATATAAATTAGGAACAGCAGAGGGCCTATAACACTTCCTTTGGGGACCGTCACATATAATTTCTGTTTTATTCGGTAACTTTCTATCAGTTTCTAAGAACTTGTACCTTTCTAACAGGAACTCCCGAATGCGGTCACACAACTCGGGCGATACTCCATAGGCACACAATTTCATTAGAAGTCTCTTGTGAGGAACGATGTCAAAAACCTACGACAAATCTGAAAATATTGAATAGATTTTACATGCTCCGTCGATAGCACTAATTATTTCGTGAGAATAAAGTGCAAGAGCTACCTGTGTTTCAGAAGAACGATGTTCTCTGAATCCGTTTTGGTTATTTTCTTCGATTTAATTCCTAATGTTCGAACATAGTATATGCCCCAAAACAGTACTGCAAATCGTCGTTTGCGACATGGGTATGTAGTTCAGCGTATAACTCGTACTTACCTTCTTGATAATGGTGTGAGCTGTGCAGCCTTCCACTCTTTAGGTATGGATCTTTCGACGAGCTAACAGTTGTGTATGATTGCCTTGTATGGAGCTTTTATATCAGCGAACTTAGAGGAACGTAACTGTTATACAATCTGGACCAGAGGAACTGCCATTATTAGGTGACTTATGCTGCTTCGATACCCCGAGAATATCTACATCTAAGTTATTTATCTTCACAGCTGGTCTTCATTCGAATTCTGGAGTGTTTAATACTTCTACAGTGAAGGTATTTCGGAAATTGTCATAACTAATCGCAACAGAAAACGTCTTCTATCATTGTTTCTAAAATATATAAAAAGGACAAACATTATGAGAGTACAAAGGAAATGGTGAGGTTGTACGCAACATCACCGAGACGCAAGTCTCCCGAGCTAAGTGCCGGGGTTTTTCAAGCGCCCGTTACTACCCTGCAGCCGAGGCGAGTGCTGGGACCACCTAATGCGCGAGCGGTGTCCAGTCGCAGCTGTTGGGCGTAAGTCCGTGCTCGTGGCCCGGACTGGCCTACGCTGCCTCCAGGGCTCCATTGCGGACGCGGGCCCTGCCGTTGACACCGCGTCCGCCTCGCTTATTCATGAGTCAGCGGCAGGTTGCGCCGCCGCCTGGTGCGTAGGCACCCCGCTCGCCCAAACTACTGTACTGCCGCTGCAGCCCGTCCGAGCACGTGTAGCACGATTAATAAACACTGCTGCCTGCTACCGACCCCACTCCAGCACGGCAAGGGGTGGCGCATAAAAATAGCCGAGGGATATGCAAGTGCGCTTGTCCGTGACAGCTCGTTTAGGTGTTTTAATTTCCCATTTATATTTACACAGTGTGATTCAAAACGTCGAGCACAACGTAATGAGTTGATAGAGGTGTCAAAACACAGCTTTCGAGGAACTAATGGTCTTCGAAGTATTCCTTACCGATTCAAACTTCCTAACTTCAGAAATAATAATGAGAAACTATGAGCAAGTGCCGTAAGTTCGACAAAGATAATGTTCTGCTTCTGCGTAGCAGTACGTACAGTTGCTTTTCATTCAAGCACGTTTGGTCTGCTGTCATTTCGTTGAAGTCTTATGTATCAGTTGCTATGAACGTACGTCGCATTTTCGTTCGTGCAGTCTGAGACAAATGGGTTGTTTGAGTAGAACTACTGCTGTAGACTGGGAGTGTACACTGATGGATTACAAAATGCCACTGTGCTTGTAATACTTACGGTACTTTCCTAAATGCTTATTTATTTAATCGTATGGCTAGGGTCCCCCGCCGGGCAGGCAGTTCGCCGGGTGCTGGTCTTTCAATATGACACCACTTCGGTTACCTGCAGTCGATGAGGATAATAGGATGATGATGACGACAACACAACACCAAGTCCCTGGGCGGAGAAAATTTCCCGACCCAGCAGGGTATCGAAACCGGGCCCAGAGGATTGACAATCCGTCACGCTTACCATTCAGCTACCGGGGGATGGACGTCCTAAATGCTAAGGTACACACATACGGAACTGCATTTTATGTTCAAATGTGTGTGAATTCCTAAGCGAACAAACTGCTGAGATCATCGGTCCCGAGACTTACACACTACTTAAACTAACTTATGCTAAGAAAAAAACACACAACCATGCCCGAAGGAGGTTCAAATGGTTTAAATGGCTCAGAGCACTATGGAGCTTAACATCTGTGGTCATCAGTCCCCTAGAACTTAGAACAAATTGAACCTAACTAACCTAAGGACATCACACACATTCATGCCCGAGGCAGGATTCGAACCTGCGACCGTAGCAGTCCCGCGGTTCCGGACTGAGCGCGTAGAACCGCTAGCCCACCGCGGCCGGCCCCCGAAGGAGGACTCGAACCTCCGGCGGGAGGGGCCGCGCAGTCCGAGACATGGCGCCTCAAACCGCACGGCCACTCTGCGCGGCGGCATTTTGTGTGTGGCAGAGCATATGGTGACGTACACGAAGCTCAACGCCTGTACCGCGCTCAGCATCCAAATATACATCACCCACAGCGTCGGACGATTCCAACTGTTCAAAAAATGGTTCAAATGGCTCCGAGCACTATGGGACTTAACATCTGAGGTCATCAGTCCCCTAGAACTTAGAACTACTTAAACCTATCTAACCTAAGGACATCACACATATCCATGACCGTAGCGGTCGCGCGGTTTCAGACTGAAGTGCCTAGAACCGCTCGGCCACCACGGCCGGCAACACACCATTTGAGTGAGTAGTAATCCAGCAACTTCCCAGCAGTACATGTCACCATACGGCTTTATGGCTGTACAGAAAGAAGAAAACTTAGGTAGCAGCAGCGCGCTTCCGGACTGAAGTACCTAGAACCACTCGGCCACAGCGGGCGTCTCCAACTGTTCAACACTGGCTCGGTAGAAAGGTGCATTACGTCCAACGTACCACGCAGGCCGCTCTACGAGTATTCGAACAGTCGATAAGGAAGATGCGGTACAGTACTTGTCCACTTTACACCAAAGAAAGCAGGCAAGTGCTGAATGAACCAAAATATAACGTAACTGTGTCGCAGGCCATTTTAACCCCGAAACTCTGTGAAGTACAGCTGTCTGACTCCACAAAACGGGTACCACAGGAGACCACTAAAGAACACTGCTCATTATGGCAGTCATTCCGGATGTAAACTAATACAGCAATGTAACAGATATTAGAAATCACGTTATTAGGGATGAGGCAGTCCGTAACGGTTGTAAATTAAATGTTATTACAATCAGTGACACTTTGAAAGTCTTATCACACTCATCAAATGACATGACGAGTTGTTGTTCGCGATCCGAATTTGATCCCATTGTTAACTAAACAGAGCTTGCATTTCTGATCAAGGCTCGACTATAAAAAGAGAAGTAAAATATTAAAGTGTTCACTAGTATCAGTCTACGGAGCCGAATGTCCGAACCTGGTAATAATGATATGTTTAGCGCAGGCTCTGGAATCTCATGAAGCTTATATTTCCCCTGAGAAATAACTACGAAAGGAATGTAACAAAGTGCATTCCACAAGTGTGAAACGCCATGGAGGAAGTTGTGGTGATGGACGGGTGGTGCCCGTATGAACTGTTAACTGAGCATGATCAGATGTCATATGTTAAGTATGTTCACCAACAGCATGGTAAGGGAACTTGAAACGATGATAAAAATGAATTTTCCTGACAGGTATTCGAATACAGCACCTTTCGCTATTGTCTTACAGCTAAGAATAGACATGGAATATTTATTGTTTCTTCACCAGTAGCAATATGTGCACATGTACGGCTAGATGTAATCAACAAACTGTTCTGTTCTGTCTGGGACTCGAACCCTGCATATATCGTCGTTGTTGACCCCACACGAAGAGGTGTCAAGAATGAAATTCTCTACCACTGGTAGTTAGGGTCGTTCCATCTATAGATATCTGATGGGGTTTAGCATCCTGAAGAAACAATGAAATGAAAGTACAGTATCTCCTTGAAGGGCTCAAATCCAGAGAAAAATTGAAATCAGAGCTCGAAACTCACTCCAGTGTCAATATTTTCAAAACCTCAAGCTCACTTAAAATAAGAAATGAAAGTCTTGTAAACTTACAGGACGACTGGTTCGTCAAGTAATATAACATTACTAGTGTAAGGAAGTTTAGTAGAGCAAGAATTTCTGCAACGGCGACGTCCGACTCTGACAGCCACAAGTTATGAATCTCTGTTGCAGTCAGTAGCGAATGGCCATTTTATTTGGAATGACAGCAAAGTCCTGTGTTCTTTGCTTGACATTACTGGAAGTGAAGAGCGTATGTTTGTGGCTGATAAAAACTGGTTCCCCCGCTGGTATCTAACGATACCTTAGCCACGACAAGCTAGCCTAAGTCGAACCTACCAGCGAATTTCACATGTGTTAGCATGATTTTTATCGTAATTTGGTACGCAGTACATGGTACAAGTCAGGTTGACTCTCACTTGAGTCGTTGTTGTAAATAACCTATTTGTGGCCTGCTAGTCAATAAGCCGTATTCCATCTGTCTGCTAAGAGCATCAGTACGAGAGAAGATCAGTTTCGTTCATTTTCTAACAGGTCAGCATTAAAAAATCTTGCGGAAACATGTTTGTGAAAGGGCTCATGGGTGCTGTAACCTCCCCCCTCACTTATCGACCTTAATGACAGTGAAAAATTAAACCGCGTGTACCTAATGGAAATTTGGGAAAAGCAATCGTCACCGAAGTTAATCTATCGGTAAAGAGGGAGGAAAGGGTTACATCTAAATGAAAGGAAAAATGCAAATGAAACTGGTGGAAATTAATTTTGAAAATGGGTAAAGTTAATAAAGAAAGTAAATGTGCGGCCGTTACGTTAACAATTAACTAGCGGTAATTAGATATTTGAGATTTGGGGGAAATCACGGTCGCCAGTCCTAAGGACACTTACTATAGTAACTGAAAAAGAAAGGTTATTACACATTTAATTAACACTAGAAGCGTGGCAACTGAAGGTTGACACGTGTAGTGTGAAAACTGAAAGTTTGTCAGAAGTAATAAATTTCGCTACACTCTGATTTAATTTAGCAAAAGAATTACTAAAACCGGAAAATCGAAAGTTAATTTAGTGACTGAAGTTAATAGTGAGCTTCCTTTCTGAAGCACATCGAAATTCAGTAAAATACGGTTAGTCTTGGACTACCTCAACAATCATTTCAAAAGCTACTTGAATCTACGCAATTTAGAAAGAAGAGATTTAACTTTGATCTTGAATTAAATGATTCTGAACAATTAACAATAGTAAAATGTAGTACGTACCAAGCTGAGCTGCAGTCACAGGTAAGCTAAAATACGGTAACAAAGCTCGCACTCTTAATTCGTGCTTGTGTAATCTGAATATTGTAGCCAGCTCTGAGACTTTACTGAACTTTGAAATTAAAGCAGTGAAATGGAATTATGCTGGCGTTTGAATTTCAACGACACTCGGGTTCATTTCGGAAAAGGAAGGGACCCTGCTTGGCAATGCAATTGGGACAATGAGCAACAAAGGTTCATGCTAAGTTGCTGTAATTTTGCGAGGCAAATGGAACATATTGAAAAGCTGAGGTCTGCCATACAGCTCTAAAACTTTACGTGCGTCCAGTCTTCCTTGTCGGTTGATTGAAGGTTTGAAACCGTCGGTCGAGGAGGTGGCGACAGTCACTCATTGTCGGCCGTCGCTGTTGCAGAAGCTGGATGTTGGCGCGCCTTCTTCTCGACACGGTCACCAGGCGAAACGGGCTCTTGATGTGCGCTAGCTAGTGTTTCCCGTCCGCGACACCATGTCAGAAACTATCATCGCGAGTCGAGCGCAATTACATGCTGCCAAACCCCGAAAGCGCGGCAACTCGCGGGAGCGTCACACAACACACCTGCTCCACTCGCTACTCCAGCCAGACTCCGACTGTTCTGCCCGCGCTCCACGCGGCAGAGTTAACACTACCAAAGATCCTACACACTTTGATTCGTCACACGACCTATCGACGTAATCGTTCGATAGCAGTTTTCCCTAGGCAAGACCCAGCGTAAAAATACAAATAATATTTACGAAACAAACCAATTATACATCGACATGAGTGCATAAATATATATATATACAAACAGTAAAACAATTACAATATATAAAGAGACAGAAATGTCATATCTTGAGGTAACAAAACAAGGAAAAAAAATAATAGTACAATAGATGGAAATAGGAGTATATGCATTTCCGGCGTTACACGTGCCCCACATTGTCTGAGGATGTTCGTGTAACGTAAACAGACTCAGAAAATGTCCCAAAAAAGAAACAGCGGAAGTGCATATGCTCAAAACATCAACAAAATTTAGCATTCGTCTAATTAATCATAAATCAATTTTTAGACAATAATAATTGAGTGGAGAAACTCCTAATCTTATTCCACTCTGTCATCTTGCACAAAATAAAACAGGTTGACAACATATCAAAATTCATAGAAAACATAGAAAACGGTTTAGCTATTCCAAAATCATTAAAATTCGTAACACTATAAGAAATGGAATACTATTTGCAAAATTGATCAGAGTACATGGTCATAAAAAACAGGTATATCAAAATACGCAAACTAATAATTAATTACATAGAATACACATTTTATATAACCTTTTCGTAATTAATACGCTTGCCATGAGAGTCCACTTAATGCTAAACAAGAAAATAATATTCAGTAGATCGAAAAAAACATAAATATTGACAGCAGAATTCTTTCACATCAGCTGTCCGGGAAGAAAAACTATTCCGCCTTTCGTACTCGCAAGTACAAAGAATGCCGACTGCGGCACAAGAGCCAACAGCGGCACAAGAGCCGACAGCGGCTCGCCTCGCCAGTATTGTTGCGCCCGCGTGTGCGGCACGCTTGATCTCACTCGCCCTTGTGACGGCGTTTCAAGAACGTCCGTTTCACTGAATTCTTTAGGAAAAACTCACTCCCGAGTAATCTCAAGGAGTCCCTTAATACTATCACAGTGGATAACTCAACACTGTCCATCATCACACGCATGTACTAGCCTGAAACTTAAAACAGCGTCTAAGTACATCGGCAATGACTAGTAAAACACATATTCATGAAATCTTACAGCTAGTTACAAAATCATATTTACGTTGCTTAATGTACTGTGACTCAGCTGAAAACTTAAATTAGCAGCTTGGATTTTTCAATTGATAAATAATCACTCTCTCTTAAATCATTTAGTCAAAATTAATTACTTATTAATTACAACTTCTTTAATGTCCTCTTGGTCAGTCAAAAGCATGGCAATCTAGCAAACCTTAAATCTTAAACTCTATATTTACATATTGTACAAATTACCCATTGTGTGGTATTAATCGATTCTAGGTTGGTACAATTTCAAATCTATTATATTTCGTATACCTAATAGCTTTCCAGAGCTTGGATACTCTAAGCAATAAGCATTTGTGTGAGGTATACCAATGACTTTATATGGTCCATTATAAACAAACTTAAATTTAGAGATTTCATTGTCTATCTCGCTCGATTTCTCATGAGCTTTTACAAGTACTAAGTCTCCGATCGCAAACTTAGCAAAACGCGCTTTAGCGTCATGACGACGTATGCGAGCATCGGCTTTAAGCTTCATTACTTCTCGCAAACGATCTTTTTTCACACCAATACTAATGTCAATCCGTGGAGGGAATTTGATTACCTCTTCCACTAAACTTTTACTTCTGTCATCCAACAGGATTTCCTCTGGAGAAAATCCCGTCGATTCATGTCTCAAGGTGTTCATAATTCTCTCAAATACTGCTACATATTTGCCCCATGCCCTATGGTTGTGATGGCAATAGGTACGGCACAGTCGGCCTAGCTCGCGCATATACCTCTCAGCGGGATTCCCAGCCGGACAATAAGCTGAAATATGGATCACCTCGACCCCATTACTTTCCAAGCCTTCATTCCACAACTTAGAAGTAAATTGTGCCCCATTGTCTGATAGAATCGCCTTGGGCTTACCAATATGAACAAAATAATCGTTCACAAGCTTGCTATAGACTGCTTTGGCTGTAGCTTTCCTAATCGGGTATAGTTTGATGAACTTGGAAAAAGCTTCTAGCACTACTAAAATGTAAGCAAAGTTTCCTGATGACTTGGGCAAAGGTCCGTACAAGTCCACGCACAGTAACTCAAAGGTGTCGTTAGGCCTTATACTTTGCATAGGACCACGACTCGTACAGTTGGTAACCTTCACCTTCTGACATAAATCGCAAGTTTTCACTCTGTCAGTAACTCGTTTTAACATGTTGTTGAAATGCACTACTTCACTCAGCTTTTCCGTACATTTCTTTGGTCCACAGTGACCATACGCCAAATGGTAGTAGTCTATTATTTCCGTGACGTATTTGCTGGGCCAGCATACCCGCCAAATATTACTATCTTCACCCTTACGTATGTACAAGATATGATCGTATATCTTGTAATACTTCCTTAATTTCTCTCCTTCTGGACTCTTTTCATCATATCGGGTTTTCACCATATTTAAACAACCATCCTCGTTCTGATGACGACGTAGATTCTTACAAATGTTCATTATTAATTTACGTCCCTCAACTTCTTTAAAATAGTACAATTTGACCACTCCATCTGCCTCATCTTTCAATAGACCTTGATTAGACTCGGGCAACCGCGACAGCGCATCCGCTACGCAATTGTCGGTCCCTTTTACGTAACAGATGTCATAGTTAAATTGCTGTAAATACAGCGACCACCTAGTCAGTCTTTCGTGAAGTAGTTTACAATCCTTCAGATAAGTGAGCGCCTTATGGTCCGTATGAATAATCACCTTACGGTCCCATAGGTAACCCTTGAACTTCTTGAATCCCCACACGATAGCGAGACACTCTTTCTCAGAAATCGTGTAGTTTCGCTCACTTTTTGATAAAGTTCGACTCGCGAACGCTATCGTCCGGTGTTCCTTATCCTCTCCTTTACCAACTTCTTGGAACACTTCTACCCCCACCCCGTAATTCGACGAATCCGTTCCCAGATGGAAGGGTAGCGATAAATCAGGATGAAATAGTATGTTAGATCTTAACAACTCGTCTTTTAATCTCTCGAAAGCGGTCTGACACCCGTCAGTCCACACAAACGGAACATTTTTGCGCAAGAGGTTATTCAAATTTTCATCATTAAACACTTGTCCTCTTACAAATTTACGGTAAAATCCTGTGAGCCCTAGAAAACTTTTTAACTGTTTCCTAGACTTGGGTGGAGGACAATTCTTTATTGCCTCTAGTTTCTCTGGGTCTTTCGTAATACCAGCAGTGGTAATTACATGCCCTAAAAATTTCAGTTCCTGCTTCACAAATTCGCATTTCTTTAGCTTTAGAGTCATTCCGCCGCGGCGCAATGCTCTAAAAACTTCATCTAACAGGTCACAATGGTCATGCCAAGTGGCATTGGCCAACAATAGCTCGTCAACATATACAGTTAATCTTGAACTCAAAGCCGGTCCTAGCACTTTATCTAGGGCCCTGATGAACACGGACACAGATATATTAAGTCCAAACGGCAGTACTCTATACTGATAACACCTGCCCACAAACAAGAAGGCGGTGTATGGCCTAGATTCTTCTTCTAGTTCTATTTGCCAGTAACTAGCTGTCAGATCGAGGCTAGTCATGAACTTAACGTCATGAAAACGTTGCAAAATCTCCTCCATACTCTCTGGTCTGTCTGTTTCACGTTGAACGACCCTATTCAACGTGCGTGCGTCAATCACAATACGCACACTACCATCCCGTTTTGCTACAATGACCAAACCGTTATTGTATGGACTTGTACTTCTTTCAATCACTCCCCATTCGATCATCTTATCTATCTCCCGTTGCACTGCTTCCTTTTTGGACAGCGGTATAGCATACGGTCTCACGAAGAATGGTTCGTGCGGAATTACATGCAACTTGCATTTATATCCTTCCACAAGACCCGGTTTGTCTGAAAACACACTCTTATTCCTCATTATTACTTCATACAGGCCTCGTCTTTGTTCGTGTGTTACGTTTGACACACCGTCTACAATACTTTCCAATTCACTTTCTACACTATTGTCAATGCCGAGATTCCTCACATTACAGTAGTTCAAATTCATACCTACGTCAATACCATTCGGCCAGTTAACAATGTGTATAGGCTGGTATTGCCTATGCACACCGTCTCCTGCCTCGTCAAAACTAACTACTATTGTTTTATCTTGGGACGTACATGTCAACGTTTTGCTTTCGCAGTTAATCACTGCACGGTACTTTAACAGCCAATCTAACCCGATAATTACTTCCGTAGTTAAGTCTGGCTCGACGACAAACTCTTGTTCAAATCGTGCCCCACATATCTCGAAGTTGACAAAAATCTGTTTTGTGACCGGTTTACTGGCCTTCCCAGTAGCACCGATAATTTTCACTCCTGTTACTGGCATAACTACGATGCCAGGTCTGTCTTTCAGTAACTCAAATATTTTCCCAGATACAGCACTCAATTCTGCACCGGTGTCAATCAACACGTTTAGTTGTAGGTCGTGCATATTAACAGACACTACTATCTGTCTACACTTGTCCTCGACTGTTTCTTTATTTTCCCACAGTAAATCCTCGTCTATATCCAGGTCATTCCAGAAAAAACCATCCGGCTTTGATCCTAAATCCGGCTTATCTGGCGGCTTTTTCAGCCTCTGTTCACATACAGTTTTAATTTCAACACGTTTGTCCTTAGACTTAGTCTCTAGCTTCGCCTCCAATACCGAAACCTTTTCCTCTAACTCGTCAACTAGTGAGTGTTGCTTTGCTATCAATTCATTAATCGTCACCTTCGTTGATTCCACTTTGGTCAGATTAATCTCATCCGCCAATCTACCTGGAGGAATGTGCCCAGTCGCATCTGAAATTACTTCCTCTGGATCTGCGCAACCCACACTGCTACCGTCTGACCGCATAACGTCAGCTCTAACCTCATACACGCTGAAATCTATGTGCTTTTCTACCAATTGTGTCCGGCTATCACTAAAATTTTCGTAATCTTTCCCCTTAATACTCTCGCAATGTTTAAACTGGAGGTTTGCGTCGGATCGGCCGGCTACTTCTACCACTATAACTTTCGGTAAAGTCTGCCGGTTAGGGCCAGAACTTTCCGTTACTCCTTCAACATCTAACTCCTGCGGGACGAAACACGACGAATCTTGCTCGTGCTCCCCATTAACATCAACTATTTCTGGTAAAGTCTGCCGGTTAGGGCCAGAACTTTCAATCACTTCACAAATACTATCTTCCTGTGGGACGAGACGCGGCAAATACTGCACGCGCTCCCCATAAACACTTCTCCCATACAGACCCCTATAATCTCTTAGTTCGTCGTATAAGCGACCGAACTGCCTTAACCAGACCTCATCCCTCTCTGCATCCCCTCGCTCGATGACGGACGTTTTATCCGACATCTGATCTTCTCTCAACAATTGCGAATCATTCTTAAACTCAATCTCCAGTTCCGCTGTGGGTATTACAGCTGGCACCTTATAATCGATTTCCGGAACACTACTTAAATTGTTCTCACTGACAGTGAATGTACCTTCTACTGCCGTGTATACAGCTGATCTACTACTTGTGGGCGCACTCCTTTCTCTTAACACTGGCACACTCTCCCGCCGTTGATTATTCCACACGGAATTTTCATACCGACGACACCTGGGTTTTCTCCTGCTATTGGGCCGCCAAAATTTCTCCACGCGCGGTCGGCCCCTCACCGGCGCGGCTAATGGTTTCCCTGTCTCGTCCCAGCAGATACGCTCCCCGGATGCTGCTGAGGCGGCTGATCACACCCTCTGGCGTTATTACTATTCTGTGAAGCCCGTATCACGTTAGTATGATACTGGTTTCCGTCATTCCTGTTATTATTTGCATTGTACCGATTGTTATTACGGTCCGAACCATTATTGTTATTGCTGCCATGGTTGCGGTATGCATTATTCCCGTGGTTATCGTTGTTGTGGTTGCTGTGGTACCCGTTGTTGTTACCACGGCCTCTGCCACTGTCGCGATTATTGCGCCAATTGTCCTCGTCCTCCACTCTTTCCAGGAAATCATTGATTGTCCTGTAATTGCTTCCTACGTATCGTTTTGTATCATCTGGAAGCTTCTTGTAGAGTTCCCAGACTATTTCGGATTCCGAGCGGCGGTCACGCAAATATTCCAACTTGCGGATCCAGCCCTCACAAAACTCCTTCATCGAACCGCGCGAATTCGCATCGAAAGGCCTCGATACGACAAATTCGCGCCAGACACTTTGCTGTTTTTGCTCTGACCAGTATTCAGCCAGAAACAAATTTTTAAATTCGTCAAAAGTCAGGTTCGTAATGTTGAGGTTTAAGCCCCAACGCTTGGCATCACCAGCCAACACATCAATAATCGCATTAATTTTTCTCTCATCAGTCCATGATCTGGGTAAAACTCTTTCGCAATTTTTAATGAAATCCGTCGGGTGTATACCGCCTTTTTTCAAGGGGTTGAACCGCTCCTCTTTCGTCAACAACTCCGAACTATGTGCACAGATTGGCACATAGCTCTGTTTTTCGTCAAGTTTCCTTTCTAATTCCGACACCCTCGTAATCACTTGGCAAGTGGTTGTCGCAAGCGTTTCCACTTCCCTCTTTTTCTCTTCGCAGGTGTTAGCCTGCTTCGTCACTTTGGTATCTACTTCGGATACTAAAGCCTTTAAAGTTTCCACCTTCTGTTGATCCTCTTTTCTCACTAATTGAATTTGTTCCGTCACCTTATTCTCGATGATCGGAGCAACTGAGTCTCCTACACTTTTCTCGATTCTGCTAATTTCGGAATCAAAACGAGTATTTATGCTCGCAATTTCCGCCTGAACGCCTATCATTTCCTGTTTAAGGTTACCGATTTCGGTATTAATCACGACAATATCGTCTTTGATTTTATCAACTTTTGTGTTAACAACTTCAACATTGTTGTTAACAACATTAATAGCTTTGTTCTGATTGTCTAGCATTCGTTCAATTTTTTCAGACTGAGCTACTTGCTTGGCAGCCTGAGCTGCTTGCTCGGCAGCCTGAGCTTCTTGCTTGGCAGCCTGATCTTTAATTTCTGCCGATTGACTCTTGATTTCGTTAATCAAAACATTCAATAAATCAGTTAAATTCCCGGAAACTACCGGTTTTACTTCCGTAGCGGCTTCCTCTTTAATTGTCCCCCCGTATTCGTCATCAAGGGATTCAGATTCGATTTTCACTTCCGATTCCGAAACAATTTCTAAAGTTTGGAATTCCATTTCTGCTCTTTGTTGCGTTTCGGCGGTCGCGTCTTTCATGCTAGCCGCCTGCCCCTGAACAATGGGTACCGTGGTGCGCGTTTCCCACTGTTCGACAGATTGTTCCGTATCCAAGTCTACCAAATTTTGGTAATTGTTGCCTTCACTCATTTTAATAATTTTCAATATAAATGCAAAATCTCAACTCTAATTAGGATTCCTCACACGAATATTCTCGCTGACGTATCGACCATTTCGTAACCAGTACTTTGTTACGAGATTTGCACAATGCAAAATTCGTGTCCAGAACAACCTCAAATTTGAAGATTGTCCTGTCACCAGGTCGCCACGTGTAACCTCCCCCCTCACTTATCGACCTTAATGACAGTGAAAAATTAAACCGCGTGTACCTAATGGAAATTTGGGAAAAGCAATCGTCACCGAAGTTAATCTATCGGTAAAGAGGGAGGAAAGGGTTACATCTAAATGAAAGGAAAAATGCAAATGAAACTGGTGGAAATTAATTTTGAAAATGGGTAAAGTTAATAAAGAAAGTAAATGTGCGGCCGTTACGTTAACAATTAACTAGCGGTAATTAGATATTTGAGATTTGGGGGAAATCACGGTCGCCAGTCCTAAGGACACTTACTATAGTAACTGAAAAAGAAAGGTTATTACACATTTAATTAACACTAGAAGCGTGGCAACTGAAGGTTGACACGTGTAGTGTGAAAACTGAAAGTTTGTCAGAAGTAATAAATTTCGCTACACTCTGATTTAATTTAGCAAAAGAATTACTAAAACCGGAAAATCGAAAGTTAATTTAGTGACTGAAGTTAATAGTGAGCTTCCTTTCTGAAGCACATCGAAATTCAGTAAAATACGGTTAGTCTTGGACTACCTCAACAATCATTTCAAAAGCTACTTGAATCTACGCAATTTAGAAAGAAGAGATTTAACTTTGATCTTGAATTAAATGATTCTGAACAATTAACAATAGTAAAATGTAGTACGTACCAAGCTGAGCTGCAGTCACAGGTAAGCTAAAATACGGTAACAAAGCTCGCACTCTTAATTCGTGCTTGTGTAGTCTGAATATTGTAGCCAGCTCTGAGACTTTACTGAACTTTGAAATTAAAGCAGTGAAATGGAATTATGCTGGCGTTTGAATTTCAACGACACTCGGGTTCATTTCGGAAAAGGAAGGGACCCTGCTTGGCAATGCAATTGGGACAATGAGCAACAAAGGTTCATGCTAAGTTGCTGTAATTTTGCGAGGCAAATGGAACATATTGAAAAGCTGAGGTCTGCCATACAGCTCTAAAACTTTACGTGCGTCCAGTCTTCCTTGTCGGTTGATTGAAGGTTTGAAACCGTCGGTCGAGGAGGTGGCGACAGTCACTCATTGTCGGCCGTCGCTGTTGCAGAAGCTGGATGTTGGCGCGCCTTCTTCTCGACACGGTCACCAGGCGAAACGGGCTCTTGATGTGCGCTAGCTAATGTTTCCCGTCCGCGACACCATGTCAGAAACTATCATCGCGAGTCGAGCGCAATTACATGCTGCCAAACCCCGAAAGCGCGGCAACTCGCGGGAGCGTCACACAACACACCTGCTCCACTCGCTACTCCAGCCAGACTCCGACTGTTCTGCCCGCGCTCCACGCGGCAGAGTTAACACTACCAAAGATCCTACACACTTTGATTCGTCACACGACCTATCGACGTAATCGTTCGATAGCAGTTTTCCCTAGGCAAGACCCAGCGTAAAAATACAAATAATATTTACGAAACAAACCAATTATACATCGACATGAGTGCATAAATATATATATACAAACAGTAAAACAATTACAATATATAAAGAGACAGAAATGTCATATCTTGAGGTAACAAAACAAGGAAAAAAAATAATAGTACAATAGATGGAAATAGGAGTATATGCATTTCCGGCGTTACAGTGCCTGTCATGATAAGACCGATCTGAACGCCATCAGTTGTCGGCCGCTTAATACAGAGTGGCGTCTGCCCAACCGATCACGACGCATCGGGCATAGAGTCTATGATCTCTAGTTTCAGTATGCTCTCTGCCGATTTTGTATAACACTTTACCATAAACGTGTTTAAATATGGTCCCGCCGGCAGCTGTGGCCGAGTGGTTCTAGGCGCTTCACTCCAGAACCACGCTGCTGCTACGGTCGCAGGTTCGAATACTGCCTCGGGCATGGATGTTTATGATGTCCTTAGGTTAGTTAGGTTTGAGTAGTTCTAAGCCTAGGGGACTGATGACCTCAAACGTTAAGTACCATAGTGCTTAGAACCATTTGAACCATATTGAAATATGATCCTATTTCGTTCAGGTTTCTAGTACAGCTGGTGCTATGAGAACATGAACATTTCTCGTTTTCGACGTAATGAGTAATCTCATCTATGAATTGGAAAATAGAGTCTAAAACGGAGTAAAGTTTAACTTTTGTGGTATTGTGTTTAAATAGGATGGAAGCAGTGGAGGCAATTAGAAACACCTGTGCCTTGTATGGAGTGGGTGCTTTTGAGAAAGTCAAGTTGTATTGTTTAAAATACGAAAGTTTCCAAATAAATTAATCTTCACCTATACTGGTGAAAGACATTTCTGTGATTTACTACTGTAGTCAATGACAGTGGATCTGATAACTGGAAGTACGACGACCAATTAGCCTTCGTGTGACACATGCCTTTAGTAGTCATACTGAGGTTAACAGAAAGGAAGGAGGATTATGGTACAATGTTTCGTCGAAAACGCAAAGCAGACTCTTGAACTGGGAAGGATGGGGAAGGAAACAGTTTGTGCCCTTTCAAAGGAGTGGTCCTGGCATTTGTCACAATAGGTTTAAGGTGGTCACCGTAAACCTAAATCAGTGCAGTCTGACGGCTGTATGAAGTATTGTAGGGTAACTTCATAAGGAGGAAGTAGTGGGTAAGCCATACAGACATTACTTTAAACAATAGCCTTTATACATCCATAAAATGTATTGTTATTGAAATACATCCGGTGACACAAGAAGGTAGTTTGTTTTTCGAACTGCTTCATAGGGATATGTCCTTGGCAGACGACATCTGTTGCCAACAAATAAGAAGCCTTAAGTCGCAGAGTAACAAATGCTACCTGGTAGACAGCACCAAGAAGGTTGGTTGGCTACCACACCTGCCACAAGTGTCCTAATCTGGCACCTGCATGTGGTTACCTTTCTCTCCCATTATCGATCAGACACCAAGACAGTTAATTTATGTTTCCTTTTGTTCGTTTTTGTTTGTTATGTTTTGCAGTAACTTGTTACATGTGTAGAATCAAAAAACTAACTGCGCATCATTCGATAGTTTTCGAAACAGAGGTGGAACGTATATTGTTGACAATATCTCTGGTATTTGTGTCTATTTTGCTTAACAACCTAACGACAAATGCAATTAATATGCATACACTAATACAACTGGTGTCTTATCCTTGCATCCCATGCGAATACGGCCACGGAGAGTAGTCTGCCATGATTTTATGGGCCTGTATTTTCGGCGATCATGTAATCGGATCATAACTTGTTGTAGAACATTTAGAGGAGGCGCCAATTAACACGCACCACAAGATGCGAATGCAACTAGACAGACCACCTGCGCACTTCTCTGAAGAATTACGTGATTCACTCAATGCGACGTGTCCAGGACGTGGAACGGAAGGGAGTTCAAATTACATGGCCACATCGCTACCCTGGTCTGACTCCTCTTGGGGGGACGTATCAGGAACCTCATGCATCTGACACCAGTTCCTGACGATGAAACATTTCTCACCAGGATACTAGCAGCGCCTGATGAGGTTCGTGCGGTGCTTGGTTGTGCTTAGTAGACTGCACCAGAATTTTCAGCTAAGGTGTTATGCAGATGTTCAGTGTTGTGGTTGCTGTTTTAAACACCCTCTGTTATTTGTAACATTGTTAAGTAAACAACAAAAAATGGTTCAAATGGCTCTGAGCACTATGGGACGTAACTTCTGAGGCCATCAGTCCCCTAGAACTTAGAACTACTTAAACCTTACTAACCTAAGGGCATCACACACACCCACGCCCGAGGCAGGAGTCAAACCTGCGACCGTAGCCGTCGCGCGATTCCAGATGTAGCGCCTAGAACTGCTCGGGCACCCCGGCCGGCCAAGTAAACAACACATTATCTTGATTAAAGTTAATTGGAGTGTCTGTAAATTGCCCTTGTGGTTCCCAACATTCTAAAGCTTTCACTGGCTCAGGTTGATTTTTAAGACAATTAGTTCCTTCAGTTCCTTCAATGTTTGGTCAACCTTAAGAATTACTCTGCATGCAGCACGTCATCGATGCAGGCGTTCCCCACTAGGAACGAGAGCGACTATATGAAATGTAACATCCACGAGATAAATTTTTGGCTACAGTGCGACGAGAGGAAATTGTGCCTCTGGCAGTTATAAACATTTTCTATTCGACATATGAAAAAATAGTGAATTAATTATTTATATAATATTCTATGATGTAATTGGACAATGATAATTGTAAATTCCTTTTATGATCTGCGTTTGTCTTCCTTTGTTTTTACCTTTTGTTGGTTGGCTTTTGTAAGTTGCGGACGCATATCAAACTGCGGTCTGTTACGAAATTGTAATTATTTGTTAATTATTACTTGAAAATAGAGTTCATTGTTATTATAAATATGAGTGATTAATTATTTGTAACTCTAATTCCTCTCTCAGTAAGCATTATCTGTGTTAATTATTTCTTTCCGCTGCAACGAGCGCAGCCATTGATGACAGCGATTTGTATCGCGTGTTAGTCTGTGTTTTCCTTAGAAACAAATCAAATGTGTGCTTGATGAAGTCCAAAATGGTGCACAATACGAAAGTAGATTTCATAGCGTTTAATAACCATTTTAAATATTTACTTATTTGCTCCAACAATAGAAAGTCTCTATCAATTGTCTGCCGCCATCTTAACAATTCAAATTTAAACTACGAAGCTCTGCAGAATAAATGCCGAAGGTGATACAAATATGTAAAAATAAATGTGCACCGGTGGTCCCGAACTCATTTTAATGAAAATAATTCGAATCATATTGTTTTTTTTAAAAAAACAGTGCTCATAGCACGAGCCTTATAAGAAACTTTTCTAGCTGATGTATGGAGCCGAAATTAATTACGCGCGAGTTGCGAAGAACATTGTTTCAGGTAACATATGCCAGTGTTGTGCGCGGCTGATATTCGGTGGTTTCAATGATCGTTTTGTTGAATATAACTGCTTCCATCTTAATCAATAGTTGTAAGGAATCAGTTGTATGAACTGTGATTTAGTGACACTTAGACGACTTACAGACAACACTTTAACACGACGTTAACTTGGAGTTCTTTAGCAACTTGATCAAATCTTTAGCCGGGAGAAAAATTATTTAGTAATTACTCAATGTAATGAAATAAAATTATCATTTCCATTTACAAATTAGTTAAATACCAAGCCACTGAATAACACAGCAAACGCCACAGAAACTTTCTTCAACTTGGCCTCTTACAAGCTTACCAGCGTCTCCCACGGTAATCGAAAACTGTATTTAGGCCTACTCACGTGCGTTTCAAGCCTTTCTAAGTTTTCGTATTCTTTCATTACATTTTTTTCCTGTTTTTCTGTATATATCATCAACCCAAATAAAACAGGTGCCAAGGTAACTGTTGTATCTACGATCGTAGTTATTACTCCTTTTCAGAAAACGATATTTCAACTGTGGTTCGTGGTGAGTCATTCGAAGAGTGTACAAAGAGAAACATTTGCCTTCACAAATAGTGCTTTCTCTTATGACAGCCACCGTGACTACTTCTGAGAAACTAGAGATAGTGAAATGAATACGTGTTGCCTGAGAGCTTCATGACGTGTCGTGATCATGTTCTTAACTTAGAATGAAACTGTCTGCTTCCAGAATGCCAGGAAGCTTTAAACTGTCTGCTTGATCACATACTTGTTATTTTATTGTTTTCCTTAACCTTTTCGGTGTTATGCCACTGTCAAAGGAACAGATCACTGTTGAACGAAGTAATGCGTCCAACTTCCTCCTACTAAGCATCTGCCCTCTCTAAGTCAAAATCCGACATTACTTGCATATGACAATAAATACGGTAAGATTTTGAGAAAAGCTATTAAATTGTCCAGAACTACAAACCCATCATGTATTACGAACTTTGAATATTAACATTCCGCCATTTGATATTTTTTGTCAACTTTCCAAGCCGTGTCATTATGTAAATTATGTTATCTGCTTAGGAAAAAGGTCAAGTTTTGGAAATTACGGCTTTACTAAGAACCTGTTGGAATTATAATTAAGAAACAGAATCCAGAAAGTAGTTCTGAATAATTCAAACACTGCCGAAGAGAGAAAATTTTAGTGACTGGAGAAAAATCACATAGGGAGTCCCACAGTTTCTAGTTTTGGGTCCACAGATATTATTTATATACGTTTTTGACTCCACTTAATATTCAATGAGAACTGGTACCTTTTGCAGACAACTCTAGCGTTATAATAAATCCCTTTAGCTAGGAATCAACGAAAAAATTGTAAACAATATTTTTCAAGTAATTATTAAGTACTGTGAAAAGGGACTTTCCCTAATTTTTAGAAAACTCGTTACAATTCTGGACAGCAAACAGACTAATAACAACAGCTGGTGTAGAAATGAACGGTAGTCAGTAGGGAGGATAAAATGTTCAAAATTTTTATGTGCGCATGCTGAGGCAAAACTTGAAGTGGAAGAGGCAGTTACTGAACTTCTCGACAGTTAAGTTCATCTACTTTTTGGTCTTGTTACAGTTTCTGTTCTTCGAAAGAAAACGACTAAGTCTCCTGGCATATACTGCATATTTCCACTCTGTAATGTCTTATGGGATAACTTTCTGGTGTAACTCATCACTTAAAAACAACTGGTAATACATAAGCAAGCTGTAACAACAGAAGATATGTCCTGTTTCAAGCAGAATTCACTTAGAAATTTTAGCTGCGCTACCAGAATAGATATATTCCCTAATGTAATTCGTCAAGTATGATGTACCACAATACGTATATTCGTTAGTGAAATTATTCATAAATAACCCATCACACTTTGAGAAGAATAGTGAAATCCTTACCTACAACACTTTAAGAAATGTTGACCCCTGTTACCCAGTGTTTCAGCCGTCAGTGGCGAGGGAAGGAGCTCAATATGCAGCAACAAGAAGGTTTTGATCATTTGTCACACAATATAAAATTTCTGGTAGGTAGCAAAGGAAGTATTAAATCAAATTTAAAATAATTTCTCCTGGACAACTTCTACTATTCTATGATCAATTTCTATTTAGAAACTGGTAGCCTAAAAAAAGTAGTCTTTAAATGTAGTTGCCCCAGTAGGAATAAAAACGTAATGTGTTTATTAATGTTAAGACTAACCATGTACGTCAACACCTCCTGTAAACTGACTTTTTCCACACAATTTCGATGAAATAATGGTTCAAATGAACTACACAACGTACAACTAATAACTAACTTTCAATCAAAAATCACTATTTACACTGCAGATGGACATTTTACTTTTGATATTAATTGTCTTCTGTCATTCTGCGAATGGACATTAGTCGTAATTGAAATAACAGGGGACAAGGAAAGTGCGACGACTATTAATACAACGATAAATGTAAAATACCTGCGCGAGAGATAAATACTCTGTGGAATTAAAGCATCTACGTGCGAACTCGGTAACAAAGATATACAGACTGTATTAAGCTACGGCAAAGACATAATTATTCCTTGCTGCACATTGGAAGAGAGATGTTCTATGTCGGATGGAGAGGAGATTGTTGAAAGCCGCCATTAAGGCAGTAATCTATGTTTTATGGTACTGAAGAAAATAAATACATATAAAAGCACAAAAGGAGTGTCAGGTTTGTAGAGTTCATAACCCTTAATCTTTTCAAAAGAAACATTCAGTGATTATAAAGACGCAAGACGTTCGGAAGTGTTGTGTGGTTTGATGGTGCGATTTGCCGAAAATATTTCTCCGAAGACCTAAATAATTTCACGCCTCATCCCATACACATGACACAGCATAGCATTTGGCTGTCCCGATCGATTTCCGCAGAGCGATAAATTATCTTCAGCGATTTCAGGTGGAGAAGTTCCAGCAAGGAGACTCAACGAGATCTGCTGCTGCGAAGCGCATATGGTATTACCGTATTCTTTAACTTACGGAGAACAGTAAGCAATACAGACTTCATAACCATCGCAAACGTAGTTCAAAGGAGCAAGCAGTAAAAAGGAATCGCTGATCCAAACCATAAATAAAAATCAGTTAATAATAATACCCAATCGCATTAATAAAACGCTCATTAAATAATAGAGAGAATAAATTGATGTATAAAACTGATACTTCCCTAATTCTATACTTCGTCATCGTTAGGAAATATCTCCTGGGATTAACGTTTACCTACCAGATATTTGTGATACTAACGATGAAGTCCAGCTTTAGCGGCTGAGCACAGTCACGATTTTAGGAACACCGCATGAGCAATATAAAAGGAGCTGGTATACTTACCTTAAGGAACCTGACTCGGTTTAGAAAATACGGGGCCAGTAACCTTCACGGTCGCTAAACACGACGGAACGGCCCCTGCCTAATTACTTTATACAGCAGACAGCTCTTGGAGCTAAGTCGTTATAATTCATTTTCTCTGGAAACTGGGCATCCTCACGCGAGCCTGCTATTATTCCGTTAGAGAGGATGCGATAAGTCGAGACTTAATTAGCGACTCGTGCACAAATGCTGTTATTCTGATTCAGTTAAGGTAATTGTAGCGCATTCATTCAGGATATGCCAGGGTCTGTTTTCAGCACCACTGCATCTTCATTCAGCAGTATCTAATACGTGAAATTCATTCGTCCTCCAGTGCTCTAGGTCACTAATGTGTGTTTGTCGTTACTACTTTTCATACATGAATTTTCCAACTCAGCTATTCTCGGACTCTTTAACCAGCAGCGCTAGACACAGCACGTTAGATTAAGTGGTAAGTGAAGTTGATATATCTCAAGATAATGTGTAACGCGATTTCGTCAATCATATCCGATCAATATATCATGCTTCTTCATTCCTCCCTCCTCCTCATCCACTCACTAACGCGGGATGCCGCTCCCCCCCTCCCCCCCGCCTCCAACCGCCTACACACACACACACACGGACTCTCATTCCCCTCCTGTAGGTGTCTCTATGAGTGACTCTGTGTGTGTTTCTGGCCTGTCGCGACTTGCATATAAAATAATTCCGTTTTATATTATCGTCTGCTGTAAAAATGGAAATTATGATGTATATTTAAGCTGTAAATGTGTTACAATTCGAAATAAAAACAATAACCAAACGTGAATGGCTTGCAAACAAATCGCAAATTTCAGTTGCAGAACACATGATAATATAAATCCAATGAATTGCTAGGTACATTCAAGTCTCGTGCGCATCATTCATCCTACAGTCGCAACTGCGTTTTCGCGTGAACGGGTATAGTATCAGATTGAAATGATGGTGCTTTATTTTACTAATACTGTGAGATGCATATCCGGATGTAACCGACGCTTAAATATCTGCACGAATGCGGATATCCGCCGATACATCCACATATATCCGTGGTAATAATGACTATGTGACTGAATGTCAATCTACAGTATCAGTATTTTTATACTATTTTCAAGATTTTACTTCTGATCAGAGTAACTGCGTAAATGGACAATGTGCGTCTGTTGTAAGAGTGTCTGGAAACTTGCGATTTATGAGCATTCCTGAATTTTTTTTCAGAACCCAGGTACAGTGGAAGTCGGTTTCCATTCTTAGTTTCTAACTACGACAGATCTGTTACTCGACAAAGAGACTGGCAGTAACAAGAACCACTCTGGTCACCTCAGAAGGCGCAGTCACGTCGCAGTCCAACGCAGTGCAAGGTGTTAAGTGGCAGTGCAAACGAGCGATAAAGTGCCTGTTGGTATTGCTGGGTTGGGCCCTTGAAGGTAAACGTTA
Organism: Schistocerca piceifrons; assembly: GCF_021461385.2. Classification (NCBI taxonomy): domain Eukaryota; kingdom Metazoa; phylum Arthropoda; class Insecta; order Orthoptera; family Acrididae; genus Schistocerca; species Schistocerca piceifrons. The sequence goes on along the minus strand of NC_060138.1, from coordinate 1,185,108,256 downwards.
CGGTCGAGTAAGCTGATGGTGTGAGAACTACATAGAGATGGAAAAGTATTGTGAGGAATGTGACTCAAGTGGCTAGACGCAAAGGGAACACATCAAAAATCTCAATGTCGATGTATGAAAATGAGTTGCCAGGCAGTACTTTCTGCAGTATTACACTGCCGGAGAAAAAAATGCTTCATCCTCAAGGACTGCGATCAGTGGCACCAGGGAGTGATACGTGCGTATCGGCAGGTTGTAGTAATTAATTTGTCTCGGTCATCAGCAATCAGATGGCGCTCAGAGTACTACTATGTCCGCCTTTTGGTTTCGCTCTGCAAGCAGTAACTGTGCTGAGTTTAGAGGCGAACAGAGGCTGCAACCTTTATTCTTAGGTACTGCCATACCCCGCCGACGAGTACGTCCTCGAACTATTACAGGCATTTGAACAGAGTCATTCTCTGGGCTAGCGGGAAGCTGGATGGATACATCGAAGGATTGCTACACTTGTTGGGAACAATGAATCGGTGGTATGTCGTGGCTTTCAGCACTGGTTTGTGGATCTTTCCCACAAACGCAGACCAGGTGCTGGATGATCGCGTAGCACATACGCCCGTCAATATCGAAGCACTGTGCGAACAGCGGTGTCCAACGGAACATCATCCAGGGGAAGAAATCCACTCGTCATAAGGAAACATCTCCTTGAAACATGACTAAGATCACACGTGTTTCTGGCCAGGCTGCCGCTGACACGACACGTCCAGTCATGAATACGCTGGTGTCGTGAAAGACTGGAGAGTACAATGGCATTCGGTCGTCTTCGTAGATGACATTGGCTTCTGTCTGTGAGTGAAGGACGTACACCTAACGACGAAGACCTGAGAAGCGGCCTATTCCACAGTGTGGGGGTCCATCAGTTACAACTCGAGGTCACAGCTTGTGGTTCTGCAAGGCAAAGTAAACAGTGCCCACTACACTACTTAGTTTGTTGTATCCATACTGCTGACACATATCGACATAGCAGATTGATTCCTCGATGTTGGATTAAGAAAAGTTTTGAGTGCAGGAGACCAGTAATTACGAGGTGCATTCAAGTTCTAAGGCCTCCGATTTTTTTTCTAATTAACTACTCACCCGTAATCTATGAAACTGGCGTTACTTCTCGACGTAATCGCCCTGCAGACGTACACATTTTTCACAACGCTGACGCCATGATTCCATGGCAGCGGCGAAGGCTTCTTTAGGAGCCTGTGTTGACCACTGGAAAATTGCTGAGGCAATAGCAGCACGGCTGGTGAATGTGCGGCCACGGAGAGTGTCTTTAATTTTTGGAAAAAGCCAAAAGTCACTAGGAGCCAGGTCAGGTGAGTAGGGAGCATGAGGAATCACTTCAAAGTTGTTATCACGAAGAAACTGTTGCGTAACTTTAGTTCGATGTGCAGGTGCGTTGTCTTGGTCAAACAGCACACGCGCCGCCCTTCCCGGACGTTTTTGTTGCAGTGCAGGAAGGAATTTGTTCTTCAAAACATTTTCGTAGGATGCACCTGTTACCGTAGTGCCCTTTGGAATGCACTGTCCCCCTCTCTGTCCCAGAACATGGACACCATCATTTTTTCAGCACTGGCGGTTACCCGAAATTTTTTTGGTGGCGGTGAATCAGTGTGCTTCCATTGAGCTGACTGGCGCTTTGTTTCTGGTTTGAAAATGGCATCCACGTCTCATCCATTGTCACAATCGACGAAAAGAAAGTCCCATTCATGCTGTCTATGCGCGTCAACATTGCTTGGCAACATTCCACACGGGCAGCCATGCGGTCGTCCGTCAGCATTCGTGGCACCCACCTAGATGACACTTTTCGCATTTTCGGGTCGTCATGCAGGATTGTGTGCACAGAATCCATGCACAGAACCCACAGAAATGCCAACTCTGGAGGCGATCTGTTCAACAGTCATTCGGCGATCTCCCAAAACAATTCTCTCCACTTTCTCGATCATGTCGTCAGACTGGCTTGTGCGAGCCCGAGGTTGTTTATGTTTGTTGTCACACGATGTTCTGCCTTCATTAAACTGTCGCACCCACGAACGCACTTTCGACACATCCATAACTCCATCACCACATGTCTCCTTCAACTGTCGATGAATTTCAATTGGTTTCACACCACGCAAATTCAGAAAACTAGTGATTGCACGCTGTTCAAGTAAGGAAAACGTCGCCATTGTAAGTATTTAAAACAGTTCTCATTCTCGCCGCTGGCGGTAAAATTCCGTCTGCCGTACGGTGCTGCCATCACTGGGACGTATTGACAATGAACGCGGCATCATTTTAAAACAATGCGCATGTTTCTATCTCCTTCCAGTCCGGAGAAAAAAAATCGGAGGCCTTAGAACTTGAATGCACCTCGTAGGTCTGTTCGACCTTTAAATTCTTACATGATCTGAATTCAGACTGGCTTGGGCCATGTCGGTTTCTATCCTAAGACTATTTATCCACATTAGTACGAAAGAACAGCAAGGTAAAGTGCTTTTTCAGCAAAACAGTGCACGTCCACATACCGTTTATGCGACACATCGTCTTCTTCGAGGTATACAACAACTGCCCTGGGCAGCAAGATCACCAGGTCTCTCGCTAGTCGAACATCTATGGAACATAGTGAAATGAGATTCGCTGAACTGGAACAAGAAATGAAAGGTCGCTGAGACAAAGTGTCGAAGGATGTCTTTCGGTATATTTATGATCGATTTCATACGGGAGTACACGACTGTGTACTGATGCGACAGTTTGGTCACTGTTTAGTGTGACACATCACTTGTCATTAAAATGACCTGGTCCTTGAGGGCGTTGCATAAGAAGTATCAACTTGCCACAGCTGGATTTCAACGCGAGCATGGGAGCTCCCAGGCTGAAAGAGGGCTATACGTACGATAATAAACTTTCATAACTTTGTTTTTACTGCTTCAGCATGGCAGATGTAGCGAAACACAGAGACGCTTTTAGTCTATCGGTACGCCGCAGTTAGGCCAATATTAGGGCTTAAGGCATGCTTGCATCAGCCTGCTCTCTTTCATGAGAGGAGTGGGTCGAGGAACTTCGACATTCGTTGCAGAAAACACAAATAAACGTTTCGTGTGAACAAGCGCTCTTTTGGTAGCCGTAAGAGAGAGGGAAATGCCGTCATAGTGTAGTGGCACTACACACTATTTTAGGCAACAGTATTAAATCTTTAGTGTGAGTGAGTGAAAGCAGCATGGAGGCCGCTTCGGAGTATTGTACTCGTAGTAACAGCGCTGAGCGTCAGCAACGCTACGCTGACAAGTAGGACACAATAACAGAGTTGCAAAGTATGGATAGCTAAGCGCAGAGGTAAACAGCGCAGCGAAGAATGATGCAGTAAGCGGGTCGTTGCCACCACGCAGGAGCGAGTCTCTCTGATATGAGAGAGGTTATTTGACACCATGTTTTAGAGAAACAAATTGGCAGTGATGGAGTGTAAATGAGACTCAATTTGAGGACAGGACGTCATAAGATTCGACTGGTTGGTTGGTTCAGGGGAGGGGACCAAACAGCGCGGTCATCAGACCCAACGGCTTAGGGAGAAATGGATAAGAAAGTCGGCTGTGCCCTTTTAAAGGAACTAACACGGCATTTGCCTGAAGTGATTTAGGGAAACCACGGGAAACGTAAATCAGGATGGCCGGACAAAGGTTGGAACCGTCGTCCTCCCAAATGCGAGTTCAATGTGCTAACCACAGCGCCACCTCGCTCGGTAAAGGTTCGGGGACTTTGCCATCACTGAGTAATATATTTAAAATACATTGGTAGTATATATAAAATATGTTGTGTACTAGAAAGGAATGCAACTGAGAATCAGGAACATGAACGGCAGATGACTGAATTGCCTTGTACTGTATGGTAAAAAATCAGAATTGTGTAAAACGGACAGAGAGATTAGCGAATGAAGTGTGCTCGTTAATTATGGACGGCATCATAAGGAAAGTTCGCCAAGGGTCAACAGCACGTGATATGAAAATCATAGAATATGGAGATGACGTGATGATTTGAGAAAAAATGAGCAGAAATCGGGAGAACAAGTAAATACCTGGCAGAAAGTAATTGAAGGAGCAGGCTTGCAAATAGGTTAAAAAATTAAAGTAATGAAAATCAGCAGAGAAAATTAAAAGATGAAGAATGTAAATTGCAATGGAAAAATTATTAAAAATGTAGATGCTTTCTAATATCCAGGAAGGCAATTAACCAAAAAGGAAGGATCAAGGGTGAAATTTTGGAGAGAGCAGAAGATTGTTCAAAATTTCATTTTTGCATAACGGCTTAATTAGAAAATGGAAAATACCTGCTAAAGCCCTACAGTCTGAAACCGCGCGACCGCTACGGTCGCAGATTCCAATCCTGCCTCGGGCAATTATGTGTGTGATATCCTTAGGCCGTTATCAGTTATCAGAAGAAAGAAAACTGGCGTTCTACGGATCGGAGCGTGGAATGTCAGATCCCTTAATCGGGCAGGTAGGTTAGAACATTTAGAAAGGGAAATGGATAGGTTGAAGTTAGATATAGTGGGAATTAGTGAAGTTCGGTGGCAAGAGGAACAAGACTTTTGGTCAGGTGATTACAGGGTTATAAATACAAAATCAAATTGGGGTAATGCAGGAGTAGGTTTAATAATGAATAAAAAAATAGTAGTGCGGGTAAGCTACTACAAACAGCATAGTGAACGCATTATTGTGGCCAAGATAGATACGAAGCCCACGTCTACTACAGTAGTACAAGTTTATATGCCAACTAGCTCTGCAGGTGACGAAGAAATTGAAGAAATGTATGATAAAATAAAAGAAATTATTCTGATAGTGAAAGGTGACGAAAATTTAATAGTCATGGGTGACTAGAATTCGGTAGTAGGAAAAGGGAGAGAAGGGATCGTAGTAGGTGAATATGGATTGGGGCTAAGAAATGAAAGAGGAAGCCGCGTGGTAGAATTTTGCACAGAGCACAACTTAATCGTACCTAACACTTGGTTCAAGAACCATTAAAGAAAGCTGTATACATGGAAGAAGCCTGGTGATACTGAAAGGTTTCAGATAGATTATATAATGGTAAGACAGAGATTTCGGAACCAGGTTTTAAATTGTAAGAGATTTCCAGGGGCAGATGTGGACTCTGACCACAATCTATTGGCTATGTCCTGTAGATTAAAACTGAAGAAACTGCAAAAAGGTGGGAATTTAAGGAGATGGGACCTGGATAAACTGACTAAAACAGAGGTTGTATAGAGATTCAGGGAGAGCATAAGGTAACAATTGACAGGAATGGGGGAAAGAAATACAGTAGAAGAAGAATGGGTAGCTTTGAGGGATGAAGTAGTGAAGGCAGCAGAGGATCAAGTAGGTAAAAAGACGAGGGCTAATAGAAATCCTTGGGTAACAGAAGAAATATTGAATTTAATTGATGAAAGGAGAAAATATAAAAATGCAGTAAATGAAGCAGGCAAAAAGGAATACAGACGTCTCAAAAATGAGATCGACAGGAAGTGCAAAGTGGCTAAGCAGAAATGGCTAGAGGACAAATGTAAGGTTGTATAGGCTTATCTCACTAGGGGTAAGATAGACACTGCCTATAGGAAAATTAAAGAGACCTTTAGAGATAAGAGAACCACTTGCATGAACATCAAGAGCTCAGATGCAAACCCAGTTCTAAGCAAAGGAGGGAAGCAGAAACGTGGAAGGAGTATATAGAGGGTCTATACAAGGGCGATGTACTTGAGGACGATATTATGGAAATGGAAGAGGATGTACATGAAGATAAAATGGGAGATGCGATACTGCGTGAAGATTTTGACAGAGCACTGAAAGACCTGAGTCGAAACAAGGCCCCCGGAGTAGACAGCATTCCATTAGAATTACTGACGGCCTTGGGAGAGCCAGTTCTGACAAAACTCTACCATCTGGTGAGCAAGATGTATGAAACAGGCGAAATACCCTCAGACGTCAAGAAGAATATAATAATTCCAATCCCAAAGAAAGCAGGTGTTGACAGGTGTGAAAATTATCGAACTATCAGTTAATAAGTCACAGCTGCAAAATACTAACGCGAATTCTTTACAGACGAATGGAGAAACTAGTAGAAGCCGACCTCGGGGAAGATCAGTTCGGATTCCGTAGAAATGTTGGAACACGTGAGGCAATACTGACCCTGCGACTTATCTTAGAAGCTAGATTAAGGAAGGGCAAACCTACGTCTGTAGCATTTGTAGACTTAGAGAAAGCTTTTGACAATGTTGACTGGAATACTCTCTTTCAAATTCTGAAGATGTCAGGGGTAAAACACAGGGAGCGAAAGGCTATTTACAATTTGTACAGAAACCAGATGGCAGTTATAAGAGTCGAGGGACATAAAAAGGAAGCAGTGGTTGGGAAGGGAGTAAGACAGGGTTGTAGTCTCTCCCCGATGCTATTCAATCTGTATATTGAGCAAGCAGTGAAGGAAACAAAAGAAAAATTCGGAGCAGGTATTAAAATCCATGGAGAGGAAATAAAAACTTTGAGGTTCGCGGATGACATTGTAATTCTGTCAGAGACAGCAAAGGACTTGGAAGAGCTGTCGAACGGAATGGATAGTGTTTTGAAAGGAGGATATAAGATGAACATCAACAAAAGCAAAACGAGGATAATGGAATGTAGTCGAATTAAGTCGGCTGCTGCTGAGGGAATTATGTTAGGAAATGAGACACTTAAAGTAGTAAAGGAGGTTTGCTATTTGGGGAGCAAAATAACTGATGATGGTCGAAGTATAGAGGATATAAAATGTAGACTGGCAATGCTAAGCGTTTCTGAAGAAGAGAAAGAGTATAGATTTAAGTGTCAGAAAATCATTTCTGAAAGTATTTGTATGGGGCGTAGCCATGTATGGAAGTGGAACATCGGCGATATATAATTTGGACAAGAAGAGAATAGAAGCTTTTGAAATGTGGTTCTACAGAAGAATGCTGAAGATTAGATGGGTAGATCACATAACTAATGAGAAAGTATTGAATAGGATTGGGGAGAAGAGAAGTTTGTGGGACAACTTGACTAGAAGAAGGGATCGGTTGGTAGGACATGTTCTGAGGCATCAAGGGCTCACCAATTTAGTATTGGAGGGCAGCATGGAGGGTAAAAATCATAGAGGGTGACCAAGAGATGAATACACTAAGCAGATTCAGAAGGATGTAGATTGCGGTAGGTACTGGGAGATGAAAAAGCTTGCACAGGATAGAGTAGCATGGAGAGTTGCATCAAACCAGTCTCAGGACTGAAGACGACAACAACAACATCCTTAGGTTGGTTAGGTTTAAGTATTTCTAAGTTTTAGGTGACTGATGACTTCAGAAGTTATGTTCCATAGTGCTCAGTCCCATTTTAACCATTTGTGAACCTGCTAAAGCCAAGATCAGATCATGACCCGTAAGTCATATTATCTGTCGATTTTGAGCTATGTGTAGAAGTGGTGGACAAAAACTGATCTGAGCAGAATACAAGAAACTCTGGTGCGCTTCATACGAGGGTTCCTGGGGAAGACGAGAAGGGACGGGATAAGGAACTAGAAAATAGGGAACACCATTCATTTCAAACCCCTAAAAGAAACTATGTAGAGAAATAGACTTAAATTGTTTTGAAAATAAATCCGCTTCAGCTGTAAGTGCTTTATTTATAAGCAGCATTTTACTTGCACCTGATATGCAGCTAAATTGCAGTCAAATAAGTCGTGTTCATAAATAAAGAACTTACTGCTGAAACGGGTTCATCTTCAAAATAGTGTATTCAATCTGTAGCGGCGCTGAATAAAGACTTGCAAGAAGAATCTTATAATGCACAGAATCTGGACGAAGACCAATTGGGAGATCAAGAACAAGACGGAGAGACCATGTGATGGATGATCAGAGCCAAAGAAGACTGCAATGGGAGATGATGCTGAAAGACTGTGGAAGAACGGGAAGCTTGGAGGAGACTCTGTCAACGACCTGCATAGGCAGAAACGTTTCAGGAAAAAGAAAAAGATAGAGAAGACTACAATTAAGGTGGTGATCTCGGGTACATCTCATGGTAGTTGAGGACATAACCGTGGTCCTCATATTCCCAATATCCCTAAGTTTAAGACATTACTCTGTTCGCTAAAGCTCCAGTTCTAGATGGTTATCACTACCTACACGAAAGTATTTGCACAATTTGTCTAAAATCACAGGATAACTGAAACGCTGTTAGACACAAGATTAGGTCTGAGCATTTACACATTATGATATCATGAATGTCCCTAATCCTCCTACAAATGTGTCTCTTAACTGTCACATCCGATCGATGACTCACTCACTTGGTGACACTGCCGTCGTATCGATCGTTTGAGCATCCTTGTCGCAACGTGACATGGCTTATGAGTTTGGTATTGATTACGTCCTCGGTAATAGGAGAGTTTGTTATTCACTTCATTGCATATGGCTGGTTCTGGAACTGCGCGACACGTTGTACTGAAACTTGGTTCATTACACCCTCATGTGCTGCTCAATACGGCTGTTTAGCCAAGTCGTCAATCAGCTCACGACTGACCCTTGAACCAGGTCACCTGTGAATTACCCAGTGGAATTAGAAACGGAACACCTTTATCTTTACGAAAGGCTGTTATGTATAAAGATACGTTCCAATTGATAGCTTCTGACATCACGCGATCCCAAACAGGAAACAAATACGTAGCTGCCTAATTCACGTTTATATCTCTGTGTCAGTAACATTAATGAAAGGATAGGTGGGCCATATAAAACTTCTCCAAAAAATATTTCTTTTGCCCTTGATGCGGCTGATGTAAGTTAACTTGGGTATTTTAATGTGTGCGAAATATTTTCAACGCCAGTTTTACTCTGCGTAGCCTTTGTGAGGAAAATGATGGTACATCACGATATGTACGAAGCATAATACAAGTAAGATAATTTTTTATAACTTGTGTAACAGTGAAAGGGAAATAGATATCAGTGCTGAAATTGCGAAACAACATGTTTTCTAATTGAAAAATGAAATGGGCAGAATACATGCTGAAAGCGATGGGCAGCATACTTTACACATAGCTTATGCTGAGGACAAAACAGTATTATGTGAAAGGGACGCGTAACTGTAAGAATAGGAATAAAGTATGAACAACATCAAACTCGGAGAAGGTACAAGCCAAAGGAGTGAAAAACATTGTGCTGTAAAAATAGAAAGATCACTCATGATGACTAAAGCAACGGAAGCATACAAAATAAACCGGCGGTTTCGAAGGCAGCATTTTTCAAAAAAGGGGGCTTTGGTGACAAACTTACAAGTGGAACTGAGAAATAAGTAAATGAAACTATACCGCACGGATAGAGCATTGAAAGGGAGTAATATTTTAGCTTTGCGGAAACAAGAGAAAAGGTAACCGTAAGAATCTCAGGGACAGTGCTACAGAAGAGGGTCAAAATTGAGCACATTAACTATGAAATGTACAAAACGTAGAAAATAAACCCATGCACAATCACAATATAACAGGGGACATGTTACTGGGACATTTGCGATGTCATCTACAAATATTATAAACGTTTTGGAATGATTAGTAGAGCGGATTAGTCAAAAAGCAACTATGCGTACGAGATAACGGAAGACGTTAAATTTAATTATAAGATTAGGTTCTTATGGCAAGATCGACAGTAATTCATCGTCCACTGGTTGATTAAAGAAGTGCTCGAAATTTCCCGATGCATTACTGTCTTCAGCTACAAGTAACCACGTCTCTCCTGAATGTGTATTAGGGAGAGCGCAAGTACAGAGTGGGAAAGTACGTTTAATTTTTAACAGAGCAACTATTCAGACGTTCGTTTTATGTGATTCATAGAAACCACGGGAAATATAAATCTGGAATGAGATTTTCACTCTGCAGCGGAGTGTGCGCTGATGTGAAACTTCCTGGCAGATTAAAACTGTGTGCTCGACCGAGACTCGAACTCGGGACCTTTGCCTTTCGCGGGCAAGTGCTCTACCATCTGAGCTACCGAAGCACGACTCACGCCCGCTCTCACAGCTTTACTTCTGCCAGTATCTCTTGGTAGAGCACTTGCCCGCAAAGGCAAAGGTCCCGAGTTCGAGTCTCGGTCGGGCACACAGTTTTAATCTGCCAGGAAGTTTAATATAAATCTGCGTAGTCGAAGGGATGATTGAAGCGCTGTGTTTTATGAAGGTGCCATACTGCTCATTCCGTATGTAATGTGGCTACGTATGTAATTCTTCTTCACTTTCACTCAAGATAGCAATGTCATCAGAGAATCTTATATTGGTATCCTTTCACCTTGAATTTTAATTCCACTCCAGAATATTGCTCTTATTTCCGCCATTGCTTCTTCGATGTACAAGACTACATCCCTGTCTTACACCCTTTCTGATCCGGACTTTTCGTTCTTGGCTGTCAACTCTTATTACTCCCTCTTGGTTCTTGCACATATTGTATATTATCCGTCTAGCCCTATAGCTTACCCGTGTTTTTCTCAGAATTTCGAACATCTTGCACCATTTTACACAGTCGAAATTTTCCCAGGTGGACAAATACAATGAACATCTCTTGATTTTTCTTTAGTCTAGCTTCCATTACCAACAGCAACGTCAGAATTGCCTCTCTGGTGCCTTTACCTTTCCTAAAGCCAAACTGATCGCTATCCAACATTATCTCAATTTTCTTTCCTTTCTTCTGTATATTATTCTTGTCAGCAAATTGTGTGCATGAGCTGTTAAGATGACTGTGCGGTAATTCTCGCACTTATCAGCTCTTGCAGTCTTCGAAATTGTGTGAATGATACTTTTCCGAAAGCCAGAGGCTGTGTCGCCAGACTCATACATTCCACACACCAACATCAATTTCCGTTCCGTAGACACTTGCCCCCCTCATTTTAGGAGTTCTAATGGAATTTTACTAAACGCTTCTATCTTATTTAATCTTAAGTCTTCCAAAGCTCTCTTACATTCTGGTTCTAGTACTGGGTCACCTGTTTCTTCTACGTCGACTCCTGTTTCTTCTATCACATCAGACAAATCTTTCCCCTCATAGAGGCCTTCAATGTACTCTTTCCATCTATCCGCTCTCTCCTCTGCATTTAACAATGGAATTCCCGTTGCACTCATAATGTTACCAACTTTGCTTTTAGCTTCACCGAAGGCTGTTTTGACTTTCCTAAACGCTCAGACAGTCCCTGCAACCATCATTTCTGTTTTGAATTTCTTAGATTTTCCATGGAGTTATTTCGGCTTGGCTTCCCTGCATTTAAGGTTTATGTCATTCCTCAGGGAACTGTACTTCCGTATTCCTGAATTCCCTGAACATTTTTGTACTTCTTTCTTGCATCGATCGACAGAAGTATTTCCTCTGTTATCCATGGTTTCTTCGCTGTTACCTTCTTCGTAATGTATGTTTCTCTTTCTATCTTCCGTGACTGCCATTTTTAGAAATGTCCATTCTTTTCCATCTGTAGTGCCTACTGAGGTATTCCATGTTGCTGTATTTGTAGTTTAGATAACTTCAACTGTATCTAGTCATTTCTCGGTACTTCTGTATCACATGTATTTCCGTATTGATTCCCCTTGAGTATTCCCTTAAACTCCAGCCTACTCTTCATCATTATTACATTGAGATCTGAGTCTATATCTGCTCCTGGGTACGCCTTACAATCCAGTATATGATTTCGGAATCTCTTGTAAGTAGGCTGTTTAGGTTTTTATGTTGGTAACACCACGTAGCGCTCTGTATGAAAATCACTGACTGTGCTGTGTGCAGTCTGTGGCTGGTTGGCGTTGTTGAAATATTCGCTATTGTAGTGTTGGGCAGTTCGATGTGAACAGCGCACAGCGTTGCGCAGTTGGAGGTGAGCCGCCAGCAGTGGTGGATGTGGGGAGAGAGATGGCCGAATTTTAAGAGCGGACGATCTGGACGTGTGTCCCCAGAAAGAGTAAATTTGTAATACTGGATACCATGAACTGACGTTTGAACACTATTAAGGTAAATACATTGTTTGTTCTCTGTCAAAATCTTTCATTTGCTAACTATGCCTATCAGTAGTTAGTGCCTTCAGTGGTTAGAACCTTTTATTTAGCTGGCAGTATTGGCGCTCGCTGTACTGCAGTAGTTCGAGTAACGAAGATTTTTGTGAGGTAAGTGATTTGTGAAAGGTATATGTTATTGTTAGTCAGGGCCATTGTTTTGTAGGGATTTTTTAAAGTCAGATTGCGTTGCGCTAAAAATATTGTGTGTCACTTTAGTGTTGATCAGAATAAGTAAAGAGAGTAATGTCTGAGTACGTTCAGTTTTGCTCAGCTATTTGAAAATCAAATAACGTAGAGGTTCATCAGCACAGTAATTCAATAATTTTTCTAAGGGGATGTTTCACTCTGTCTGACCATGATGTAATCTAACTGCAACTTTCCAGCATTACACAGCTTTTTCCAAGTATAGCTCCTCCTCTTGTGATTCTTGAGCAGAGTATTTGCTATTAGTAGATGAAATTTATTAGAGAACTCAATTAGTCTTCCTCCTCTTTCATTCCTTGTCCCAAGCCCATATTTTCCCTTAACCTTTTCTTCTACTCCTCCACTATAACTGCATTCCGGTCGCCAATGACTATCATATTTTCATTTCCCTTTACGTACTGTATTACCCTTTCAATATCCTGGCAGATTTTCTCTGTGTCTTCGTTTTTAGCTTGCGATATCGCCATGCATACCTGAACTATCGTTGACTGTGTTGTTTTGCTGTCGATTCTTATAAGAACAACCCTATCACTGAACTGTTCACAGTAACACACTTTCTGCCCTACCTTCCTATTCATAACGAATCCTACCCCCGTTATACCATTTTCTGCTGCTGCTAATATTACCCTATACTCGTTTGACCAGAAGTCTTGGTCTTGTTTCCATTTCACTTGACTGATCCCTACTGTATCTAGTTTGAGCCTTTGCTTATCCCTTTTCAGATTTTCTAGCTTCCCTGCGACGTTCAAGCATTTGACATTCCATGCATCGACTCGTAGAGCGTTATCCTTTCGATGATTATTCGCTCTTTTTCTCATGACCACCTCCCCTTTGTCCTTCTCCTCCCGGAGATACGGATGGGGGACTATTCCGAAATATGTAGCCAGTAGAGATATCATCATGAAATTTTTCAATTACAGGCCACATTTCCTGTGGATACACGTTATGTGTCTCAGTGCAGTGGTCTTCATTGCCTTCTGCATACTCATGACGTTTATATTTGATTGTTCTTTCACCTTTAGGGACAATTTCCCAACCCAAGGACGACAGAGTGCCCTGAACCTTTGTCCACTCCTCCGGCCTCCTTGACAAGGTCGTTGGCGGAATGAAGATGACTTCTTATACGAAAAGCCCTCAGCTACCAATGCTGATAAGTATTCAAAATTTAAACGGTTGGGAGTTTCGAACACGGGACCTACGACATTTTGATTTCCAACCGAAGACGCCGGGGTATTATGAACAGTTCTTTCGGCAACGTGTGATCTCAACAGTAAACAGTTCAGGGCGATGAATGTATCAGCATGACAAAACATCCAGTAATTAAGCAGTATCTGTAAGACAACAGTCTTTGGAAAAAGATCCTGAAATGGACTGATCTGCGCAGAGATCGGCACTGAACACAACGTAACACCTTTAGGATAAGTCAAGATGTCTAAATCGCTATAGATCACACGTCCAAATTAGTACCCTCTCTGGTTTCGGTCATTCCTCCATAGACATCCACACACCTCACTGAAAGTGTCTACACCAGAATTCAAGGCGTGATAAAGGTGAAAGGTAGATATATTCCACATTAACGTCGACTATTTGGTGTACAGATACTTCTGATCAGTGAAGAAACAAACAGTCTTGGTTGCAGGGTTGTATTCATTATTTATTTACTTTTCATTAGGTTGTGTACGTCTTCTCTTTGATTCCCAAATCAAATGGATCTGAGCACTATGGGACCTAACATCTATGTTCATCAGTCCCATAGAACTTAGAACTACTTAAACCTAACTAACCTAAGGACATCACACAACACCCAGTCATCACGAGGCAGAGAAAATCCCTGACCCCGCCGGGAATCGAACCCGGGAAACCGGGCGCGGGAAGCGAGAACGCTACCGAACGACCACGAGCTGCGGACCTTTGATTCCCGCAATGTCAAACGGCCCAGTGGAAAAATCACTGAATGTAGTGTTCGGTAGTAATAAAAGTGATATTTTTGTCAATCATGATTGCATATTGGCACGTAGTAATTTGGTACGAAATCTGTTTACAATAAATAGAAAATACACGTTCGATTGAAGGTTGGGCTTAAATTTTAGTTTGTAGCGGTACATTAATTGAACAAATTGTAAAGCATTTATGAGCCAATTTTTCTCATTGAAATTCGCTACATTCATACCAATCAATCAAAACCAATCTTTTCAATTCGGCGAACTTAACTGACTTGATGTAAGTGCAGTGAGGGTACTCGCAACGCACAGTGCTCAATATAGCTGCGTCGCTTTTGTTTCAACAGTTCGTTCAAGCAAAGAAGATACGTGATACGTAGTTCCACATTCTGATGCAACCCTTAAAAGGTTTGCTGGAACCAAAGCGTACCTCCTCAGGTTTTCTCTCTTGTTCCGTTCCAAAATTGTTTCCATTTTCTTTTGTCATTTTTGTCCAGCCTGCATTCTGTATTTCTCCCCCTCCCCCCTCCCCTCTCACCACAATGATCCATGGACCTTGCCGTTGTTGGTGGGGAGGCTTGAGTCCCTCAGCGATGCAGATAGCAGTACCTTAGGTGCAACCACAACGGGAGGGTATCTGTTGAGAGGCCAGACAAACATGTGGTTCCTGAAGAGGGGCAGCAGCCTTTTCAGTAGTTGCAGGGGCAACAGTCTGGATGATTGACTGATCTGGTCTTGTAACATTAACCAAAACGGCCATGCTGGGCAAGTACTGCAAACGGCTGAAAGCAAAGGGAAACTACAGCCGTAATTTTTCCTGAGGGCATGCAGCTTTACTGTATGGCTAAATGATGATGGCGTCCTCTTCCGTAAAATATTCCGGAGGTGAAATGGTCCCCCAATTCGATCTCCGGGCGGGGAATACTCAGGCGGACATAGCTATCAGGAGAAAGAAAACTGGCGTTCTACGGATCGGAGCGTGGAATGTCAGATCCCTTAATCGGGTAGGTAGGTTAGAAAATTTGAAAAGGGAAATGGATAGGTTAATGTTAGATGTAGTGGGAATTAGTGAAGTTCGGTGACAGGAGGAACAAGATTTCTGGTTAGGTGAATACAGGGTATAAACACAGAATCAAATAGAGGTAATGCTGGAGTAGGTTTAATAATGAATAAAAAAATTGGAGCGCGGGTAAGCTACTACAAACAGCACAGTGAACGCATCATTGTAGCCAAGATAGACACGAAGCCCCCGCCTAGCACAGTAGTGCAATTATGTATGCCAAGTAGCTCCGCAGATGAGGAAGAGATTGAAGAAATGTATGATGCAATGAAAGAAATTAGTCAGAAAGTTAAGGCAGACGAGGAAATACTATTCATTGGGGACTGTAATTCGATAATAGGGAAAGGAAGAGAAGGAAAAGTACTAGGTGAATATGCACTGGGGGTAAGGATTGAAAGAGGAAGCCACCAAATAGAATTCTGCTCAGAGCGTAGCTTAACTGTAGCTAATACTTGGTGCAACAAGGTTATATATGTGGAAGAGGCCCGGAGACACTGGAAGATTTCAGATAATGGTAAGACAGTGAATTAGGAGCCAGGTTTTCAATTGTAAGGCATTTCCAGGGGCAGAGGTGGACTCTGACCACAATTTATTGTTTATGAACTGTAGATTAAAACTGAAGAAACTGCAAAAAGTAGGAATTTAAGGTGGTGGGGCCTGGATAAACTGAGAGTACTAGAGGTTCAATTGAGTTTTAGAGATGGCATTGGGGAGCGATTGACAAATACAGGGGAAAGAAATACAGTAGAAGAAGAATGGGTAGCTTTGAGAGATGAAATGGTGACGACATCAGGGGATCAAGTAGGTAAAAAGACGAGGGATAATAGAAATCCTTGGGTAACAGAAGAGATATTGGATTTAATTTATGCACGGAGAAAATACAAAAATGCGGTAAATGAAGCAGGTGAAAAGGAATACAAACGTCTCAAAAATGAGATCGACAGGAAGTGCAAAATGGCTTTGCAAGGATGGTTAGAGGACAAAAGTAAGGAGATAGAGGCATATATACCGATGGGTAAGATAGATATTGTCCACAGTAAAATTAAAGAGACCCTTGGAGAAAAGAGAACTACCTGTATGAATATCAAGACCTCAGATGGAAAACCAGTAAAGAAGGAAAGCAGAAAGGTGGTTGGAGTATATAGAGGGTCTATATAAGAACGATGTACTTGACAGAAATATTATTGAAATGGAAGAGGACGTAGATGATGATGAACTGGGAGATATGATACTGTGTGAAGAATTTGACAGAGCACTATAAGACCACCTAAGTCAATAAAAAGCTCCAGGAGTGTACAACATTCCATTAGAGCCACTGATAGCCTTGGGAGAGCCAGCCATGACAAAACTCTACCGTCTGGTGAGCAAGATGTATGAGATGCCGCAATACCCTCAGACTTTGGGCTCCGTAGAAATGTTGGAATACGCCAGGCCATCCTAACCCTGTTACGTATCTTAGAAGGTAGATTAAGAAGAGGCAAACGTATGTTTCTAGTATTTGTATACTTGGATAAGGCTTTCGACAATGTTGACTGGAATATTCTCTTTAAAATTATGAAGGTGGCAAGATCAAAAAACAGAGAGATATTTAAAATTTATACAGAAGCCGGATTGCAGTTATAAGAGTAGAGGGGCATGAAAGGGAAGCAGTGGTTGAGAAGGGAGCGAGACCGGGTTGTAGCCTCTCCCCGATGTTATTCAATCAGTGTATTGAGCAAGCAGTGAAGGAAACTAAAGAAAAATTTGGTGTTGGAATTAAAATCCGTTAAAAAATTATAACAGTATTGAGGTTTGCCGATGACATTGTAATTTTGTCAGGGACAGCAAAGGATCTGGAAGAGCAGTTGATCGGAGTAGAGAGTGTCTTGAAAGGAGGATATACGATGAACATCAACGAAAGTGAAATGAGGATAGTGGAATATAGAGGAATCAAATCAGGTGATGCTGAGGGAATTCGATTAGCAAATGAGACACTTAAAGTAGTAGATGAGTTTTGCTGTTTGGGTAGCAAAATAACTGATGATGTTCGAAGTAGAGCGGATATAAAACGTACATCGGCAATGGCAAGGGAAGCATTTCTGAAGAAGAGACATTTGTTAACATCGAGAATAAGTTTAATTGTGATGTAGTCTTTTCTTAAAATATTTGTATGGAGTGTAGTCATGTATTGAAGTGGAACATGGACGATAAATAGTTTAGACAAAAACAGATTAGAAGCTTTCGAAATGTGGTGCTACAGACGAATGATGAAAATCAGATGGGTAGATCACGTAACTAATGAGGAGGTAGTGACTCATTTGGGGAGCAGAGGAAACTGTTTCACAACCTGACTAAAAGAAGGGATCGGTTGGTAGGACTCGTTCTGAGCCATCAAGGAATCACCAATTTAGTACTGGAGGGCAGCGTGGAGGGTAAGAATTGTATGGGGAGACTAAGAAGTGAATATACTAAGCAGATTCAGAAGGATGTATGTTGCAGTAGTTACTCGGAGATGAAGAAGCTTGCACAGGATAGAGCTATTGAGAGCTGCATGAAACCAGTCTCTGGACTGAAGAACACAACAAGACCAGCAACAACATCAATATATATATATATATATCAGTGCGTTCTTATTTTGGACAGAACTGACATAGTATGGCTATTAGACTATCGCAACATCAATATCGTAATCAATAAAGCTAGTGACATTTTTCGAGAATATCTGACTGACACACTGACAAGAGGTCAGTTTCAATTTTAGGTTATTACGTGCAGATTCAGATTGCAATCACTCTTGTCCAGATTCCTCAGTCCGAAGCATCATTGTGATGCTAATTCCCGACCAGATGTTCGAGAAAGTGGAATTCAAACTTGGTGATGTGCCTCTTCATGAAATTTTGCAACTTGTGCACTCGTATCAGATAGATAATTCAGCTTTGCGTCTTGTGTTAGATACCAATTTAGGTGGTATCAGTCAAAGCAACATCCCAGTCTGGCGCATCTGGAGACTCAATCCTTTAATGATCGCTTTCATTGTCATATACTGTCATGTACTAGAAGCCTGAAACAGAATCTGATCCACTAGACGATTCAGGCTTGAGCGTTTCGTACAAAAACATGTCATAAGAATTTATCTTAGTTGTGCTAGTGTACCACGGAGGCCCACGTGCTGTCGGTCTTGAAAAAGAAAGAGGTTTACATGAGTACATCAAGCGGTCTAACATCTTTAGCAGACGCTTTGAATCTCTTTGTGTATTCAGCAGCAAAATATTAAATTAAAAGGGTCAGTTGCAGACAGTATTACTCATATAATTAATTACAAAAAAGGAATATTAATAGTCACCATCATCATTATCACATTCGTCCCAAGTATTAGGCTTTTTGACATTCACAGTCTCCCTTAGAATTACTCCCGCCATCTTTTCATTGGTCGATCCAGCGAACTTACAGCTTTGGGTGGTAGTATACCATGGATTTTCGGGTCCTCTTTGCCACCATTCATTATAGATGTTTTCTCCAGATGTTTATGTAGTTCATATAATGTGTATATGGGTTCCATTTTCATTTCCTTCAACACAAATATTTTTATTTTGTGATCTTATTTGTTGTAACAACCTGTTAGTCTTAGTAATTTCATTTCACAAGCTGCTCGAGCACAGTGCAAGTCTTACTAAGGCTTTACGAAGCAAGTTCTGGGGTCGTCTGGAGTATAAAGCATTTCATTACATTGTTAATGACTCCCACATGTTTTGTGTACCCTTCGGCGTGTTCAGCTAGGTCTGCTTTTTCCAGGGAAAATAGGTTGTAGCCTAATTAAGTGAATGTATTCGTCGTTTCTAGAATTTTATTTTTGAAACAGGTCTTACTCTGCATTCAGTATTCTGCGCAGAAGATAATGGTTTTTGGTTTTTCGGGTTTGATGTCCATGTTCTATTTCTCGGGTATAATCTGTGTACAGAGCGCTACGGATCATCCTGTGTAAACACTACATGAGCTAAGACATCTGAAAAAAGTAAACAAGGTAGCTTTGTGTATCTATTGATCTGAAGGAAGCCGAGAGGCATGTGTCTCCACTATTGAACGCGTTTAAATGTGTAAATAATAAGATTGATGAAAGGCTGCATCTCTGTTATAGTCCTCCATATATTTAGTTCCGTTCTGGTTATTTGACCTTTTTCTTGGAGCAGATTAAATTGTTACTATTGAAATAGATAAGATAAAGCTTGCTTTAATTTAGTTTTACTCTGGTTGAAGTTTGTACAAAATACGATCTTGAGGTTCTCCTTAGTTGAAGAGAGTTGCTTGTTACTCAGAAAACAGTCACACTAGCCTGTTTCAGTCACAGTAGCCTGTTTCAGTCACACTAGCCTGTTTACTAACTGCCTTTGCCCGTCGTCGCCCTGCACTGTTTCCCTCTGAAGGCACGTAGCTTAGTAGCAACCGCCGTTATTTTCTTCCTGTGAACTTCTGCAGAAAATCTGTCGCGACCATTTGTCGTCTTACAACCGTATACTACTTCGCTTAAAGTATTCCACGCTATTCCTTCCTGATGTTACAATTTTCGGATTCTCTCTCTCTCTCTCTCTCTCTCTCTCTCTCTCTGTCTCTCTCTCTCTCTCTCTCTCTCTCACACACACACACACACACACACACACACACAAACACACACACACACACCGTGAGGGCGAGCGAGCGCTACCATATACACACGTAGTTGTCATATGTGCAAACAAGGGTCACCAAGCAGATCAACAATAAATAATTGACCACTGTTATCAAAGCGTAGTGCCACACAGTGCTTTTTGTGTATAGTATAAATTACTGGGATGTTAAAGTAGTTTAGCTAAAACTAATTTCAGGCGTTAAATCGTTTATAAAGTATCGTTTGATTGTAATACGAATAATATCAAACAATTTTGTGTGAAAGCTTTTGATTTACCATTTAGTCGGTCTCGTCAGTTAATTATAAGGCTTTGTGTTGTTTGCTTATCGTAACATTTTGCGAATAGTTTTAACTACAGCCTACGAATTAAGCTGTAGCTTTGTTGCTACATCTTGCTTAGAAGCCATTGACGAGCGTCGTGGTGTTGTGTAGTAATTATCATTACAATGACTGTTTTTGAACTTCAGTTTAATGGAACAGATACTTTTTGTTTTTGAACTTCAGTTTAATGGAACAGATACTTTTTATATCACTCACGTGTTATAATTCCTCGTGTTTCTTCAAAACAGTTTCATATATGTTTATACATACTTCTGGTTTAGTAATAAAGTCCTCTACTTTCTTCGGAACATCACAGTCTTGATGCAGTTGGACTGAAGTCTCCCTCTGTACGTTTCAGAAAAAATTATTGAACGATCACTTGATTCAATTACTCTAAAGAAAAGATAACGCTTACTGCAGTTTCCCAGTTCCGGCTGTCACCTAAGAACCTATGGAAGTCTCCCGAAAATCTTGGACTCACTTGTGTGTGTAGCTGTTTCTTCCGCCAACTTCTTTAGTTTGCATCTACGGCGATATCAGGAACCATAAACTTTGAATACTTTTTACTGTGTACCGAATAATACAACACTCGCCCCTTTACGTACCGTCATCGAAGAAACCCTTTGTGAGACGATTACAGAGTATTTGATTTCATCATATTGTATAACACTCTTGCTGAATCCAATTTCTGAAGCGGATTTTTACGTGTTTTCTCCATCTAAGACGAATAAAATTAGCTATATCCTGTAACAGACAACCCATATCTTTAATTTATATAGTTTCCCCACTCCTTTACTCATTGGTGTACACAATAAACAGAAAAGGTACTGCACAAAGGCGTAACTACACGCCATCGGTAAACTTCCTGCTAACAATTCCGAGGCAGCTGGATTCATTTCATTATTACTTTGTAGTGAAAAACGCAATATTGCTGAGATCAAACACTATCAGAGTTCTAGGACAGAGGTATGCTGCTCAGAGGAATCGGTAGATAATTGTTTTTCACCTGGCATGCTGAAACACACCAGGGAGACTATTTTCCCCTTAGATAATACGGGAGTGACGTTAGATTCTGTTGCACAGCACAGGAAAAATTGCTTTATATTCATTTCTCTTACAGAGGTGTTTTATTCCAGTAATATTTTATCGTTTACTGTCTGTCCATAGTTTGCACTGCTATTTTTTCCACGTTAGTATCGCAGTGCTCGGTAATTAATACTGCTAGTGTAATAGTTTCTGTAACACATCGTCTTTAGCTCAAACTTGGACATTTTGATGTGATGTAACGTTTGTTCGCGGGAATTTCTGAAATACTTAGGTAGTACTATTTTCCTATTCTCAGCGAAGAGGTCAAGTTCTGTGGATCAAGTACGTAAGCAGCCGACGAAAATTTATGAAATCATCGGGAAAAACGTCGTTGCTAAACGATGTATTTTTTTCTACGAAACATTTTTGACGTACTTAAAATAATTTACTGTAGAGTTTTGTGACTTTTGGTACAGAAATTTTGCGACAATGTGACTAAAATCGATGTTTTGAAGACAACTGCAAATAATCTGAGCGTTCTCAGAATGAGATTTTTACTCTGCAGTGGAGTGTGCGTTGATATGGAACTTCCTGGCAGATTAGAACTTTGTGCCGGACCGAGACTCGAACTCGCGTCCTTTGCCTTCCGCGGGCAAGTACTCTACCGACTGAACTATCCAAGCAAAATGCAGGACCCGCCCTCACAGCTTTAATTCTGCCAGTACCTCCTATGTTCCAAGCTTCACAGAAGCTCTTCTGCGAACCCAGCAGAAATAGCACTCCTGGTGGAAAGGATATTGCAGGGACATGGTTTAGTTACAGCCTGGGAGTTGTTTCCAGAATATAATCTTCCCTCTGCAGTAGAGTGTGCGCTGATATGAAACTTCCTGGAAGATTAAAACTGTGTGTCGGACCGAGACTCGAAAGGCAAAGGTCCCGAAAATGTTTCAAATGGTTCAAATGGCTATGAGCACTATGAGACTTAACTGCTAAGGTCATCAGTCCCCTAGAACTCAGAACTACTTAAACTAACCTAAGGACATCATACACACCCATGCCCGAGGCAGGATTGGAACCTGCGACTGTAGCGGTCGCGCGGTTCCAGACTGTAGCGCCTAGAACCGCTCGGCCACCCCAGCCGGCTCAAAGGTCCCGAGTTCAAGTCTCAGTGCGGAAAACAGTTTTAATCTGTCAGGAAGTTTCAATCTGAATTTTATTGATGAAGCCCTTAGCTGACAATTGGTTTTGAGATCTTCCCACTTCAGCGTAATCGATACAATTTACAGTCATTTGAGCTTTGTTACTATATTCAAGCCAACGTCTGCCTCTATACCTTCTACCTCCCTACTCCTCCTTCACCTTCATATAAATTTTGAGATGTGAGCAGCCAGACCACGGTATCCCCGCTTAGTACATCGGCGATTAAGATAGAGAGGCTAAAGAGGTGTCGACTGATACATGGCACAGGGCTTTCAGGCAATCGTCGATGTTACTCTTACAGATGAAAAAACATAGCAGGTGCGCATTAGATTTCCACATTCGCCTAAGACTTAATGTCCCTGCAGTAAATTAAATGTTTCTATTCCGATAAAGGTTTTCTGGAGGCTTATGTTAGTTCCGAGCCAAATTCGGGAATTTGTTCCTAATATTCCCAATTGGGATCCCTTCGTCTGACAGCCAGACCACCTAATCTCATCTGAAAAATTGTGGGCTGTACACTTGAAAGTATATGAAGCAGCCTGCTCCATCTTTAGAGGTAAGGAATCAATTGATTAAAATAGGAGAAAAAAGGAGCAGTCAAGAAGGTGATTGCATAGAAGATCGCCGTCGGGAGCAAATCATATACCACGCCTTATTTTTCACTAGTACGCCTTCAACGAGAAAAGTAAATTCAGTATGTTTGTTACGCCGTTGGACTATAGTCGAAGGTGATTGCGCTAGAAACTTTTGTTCCAAAGTGTGCTTCAGATATTATTTTCCTGTGCCTAAAGAGTCGTGGGCTTGCAATTGTTTCAGAGTAGAGGTAACTAGGCTTCGATGGTTCAGCTTGTTAGGCTGAGTTAGTACTTAAGAACTCTTTTGTACGATCTGCATACGTAACTCGAGTAGATACATTGAGCTACACGAGGCACACAATTGTGAGTTCATGCACACATTACCCGTAATTGCTTCCGAATTACTCCCGAGGAATGCGACCTTCTGTGTTATACTGTCACTGGGTACACAAACAATTGTAATTAGTTTAATGGTTTAATTTCGTAGCTTCCATTTTGAATCTGGTTTGAAGCATCAATGCATTTTCTTGGGGAACACTTTTAAATCCTTAACAACTATAATTTAGGACTGCTTCAAGAAGATACTTCCAGTACACATCCTTAAGTGTAAAAGCGACACAAATACAGGATGGAGTTGCCTTTGTTTCAAGTTAAAAGTTCAACCAACAGGGATCGAGAGTTCTTAGTCCTTCGACACAGTAGGTGTCTAACGAATTAACGAACATTTCAAGAAGAGATAAACTTTACTGCACGTAAATTTCCATCCATAACTTCTTCCCTCTCATTCCCTTCCCTCCCGCCAGCAACAAGTGTGCGAGTTGTGCCGATCTTTAACACTGTTTGTCCTTTTCAGTGTTTTAATCACTTCTTTATGAATCAAAGACGGAAGAGTTTGCATCGCAGTAATGGCACACAGACTTTTCCTTTGTATCAGCCTGATCTGTGACTGGCCTCAATAGTATCGCCATTTGCGACCAAGCTCCGTTATCGTACATACTCACATAAAACAGTGTGATGTTACAGGTTGAGCTGAACTTTACAACTGCGCTATTATAGACACTCCAAGCAGCATTTATTCCTTGCTTTATTCTACGATTATTTCTCGATATATTTATACAATGTTTGTTTTACATAGATATGAGTTTGAGTTGAGTTCTGCCTGTAGAGATATTAATTTCTAACTTCTGCGTTAAAGTGTGAAAATAAGTTGTACGAAGGCGAATGAAGAGGTACGCCACTGTTGTCTATGGAGTTGTTTGGATGCAAGAATAGAAGGAACAAGAAAATGTTTCTATAGTCCCAATGCTGGTGAGGCTAAATTTCTACGCCTGCTCATTTCACTAATTAGTAATAAAGGTTCCACATCGATGGCGCGAGCATTGTAGGAACACGCCAGTTCAGCGGACGAGCCCGCAGAACACTGTCAGTTATGTTTCTCTACGCCGCTGTAAGAACAGCGACTTCCATATCGGGAAATGTAGTACATCTGCCGAGATAATTTGTTTCTATTTTAAGAACATCTAGAAAAGGAATGTTTATTTGTTTCTAGAATCGAAACTGGCTAAATTACTATAAAAGTAGTGAAGGTCAAACAATTTACCTCCACTGGCAATGTTGCGACGCCAAGCTGTTACAGCACGCCTCTGATTGGTGATGTTTTAGTTTCTCGTATCTGATCAGGAAAGGAGATTCTCTGGGCAGGTCCTAAAATTTTTCCAGCTACTGAAAGTGTCTTAAGGTAGGAAGAGTTATAGCATATCTTTAGTAGACGTAATGCGGACTACGCAGCACAGATTACGGATTGAGGTTATATTGAAGAAAGAGGGAAGTATCGAGGGGTTGCAGGTATGAGATTAGCGATAAGCTTAAGATCAGCATTAGCAGGCATAGTAGTAGAGGAAGTGAAGAAATTCGGATACTTTGGAAGCAAATTAAGACACTATGGATGAATCAATTAGAAGGAGACTAGCACAGGCAAAAATATGATTCCTCACTAAAAGCAGTCTAAATAAGCCTTAAGAAGAGAGAATGTAAGTCTACGTATGGATCACAGCATTTTATGCAAATGAATCAGGGACTGTAAGAAAGAGGAAGAGAAGAAATTTGAAGCATTTCAGAAGAAAGTACGCTGGAAATTAAGTGGAGTGATATGATAAAAAATGGGGAGTTCCTCCGCAATGTCTGTAAGAAAAGAAATAAGTGGATAACACTAATTAGAGTAGCGGACACGACGACAGGACAGACGTTGAAACGCATGACAATTATTTCCATGGCTCTAGAGAGAGACTCTTTAGGAAAAAAACCGTAGGGTAAGACAGAGGTTGGAATACATCCAAAAAATAAGAGATGTGCACGGGAGTGGCTGTCGTGACATCAACCGGGCGAGTGACTACACAGAAAAAGACCCTTCTGATGTTGAACTCTTCGTCGAAAGGAAACAACAAATAGCCCGGCACCCTTGATGTTGTTCGAGAGTAGTAGGTGACGTTCTTGCAGTGTCTTCTCTCATTATCATGAACGAAAGAACCTCGACAACATATTCTCCATGCGTCAGTCAGTCACCTAGTCACTTGCAAGTAATGTATACACGTAAGGTACAGCACCCACACATCAGGGAGGCAATGCATCGACGTCAGTGACGGGAGTGTATCTAATTTGTTTTACCCTTCTGGCTCTCATTAGTAATAACGTTACACTACTACATTTTTTAATTCCTTCGAAGTTTAAAAAAATCCTCTTTGAAAGAATAAAGGAATAGAAATTTACTAAACAACATTCCTGCTACCTTGTGTGTAGTCAGTCTTTTATCGGCAAATTCTCTGTCTGGCTTCACAGAACCAAAACAGAATTTTAGAGGAATTTTAATGATCCTATGTGATAGTTTTGACATCTCACTCTCTCAATCTCCGTAAAATTCCTCCCAATGTCGATGAAACTGATGACGAAAGTCGACTTTAGGCACTGGTGGTTTCCACAAAGAAACATGTTCTCATTAAAGAGCAGTGGATGCCGTCAACTGAAGGAGAAATAAGTTGGATATTTATACCTTAAGTAGATATATGACATTAACATAAATTAGTGAAACGTTTAGTTTTGCCCCTTAAGGTCACGATTTTACCGATTGTTGAACAGCAATTTGTGAGCTGAAAGGAATGTTCCTTCAGGTAGTATTTATTTTTCCGTCATACCGCTGTTAGTTGTCACTTTAGTATTGAGTGAACAGTGCAGCATTTCAGCAGAGATTCGGCCCCACATGTGCAGGACACGTGAGTTATATACCATCATGTTATCTGTAATCGATCCTGGTCATGTGACGTGTTTGCTTCAGGTGAGGAAACACCACATATATCAAGGGTGCTTAGCACATCCGTGTGTGCACAAGGCCACTACACAGTGAGACATCGTTCTTACTCGTACATACAGGCCTGATGAACGGATCGCTCCCTTTATTAGTATGATTTGTGTCCGTGAATTGACCCTGAGCTTTTATGTGGACAGGAAAGAGAAGTAAAAAGTATAATTCTTTACTTGATGAATACATGGTACCTGCACATCACGCTACAGATAAGACTGTGTATTTATCATATCTTTAGCACTGCATAATAACATAAATTCATGTAGTGTAATTTTACTAGAGTGAAAATACTTTTTTCCTTTTTTATTCTTGGCTTTACTCAGTCTCTAAAGGGTTATGGTATATTGTAAGTAGGCTGTTTATGTTTTCTCTATGTAAGTAGGCTGTTTATGTTTTCTTATTGGCAACGTTACGTAGCGCTCAGTATGAAAATCACTGGCTGTGCTGTGTGCAGTCTGTGGCTCCTTTGCATTGTTGTAATACTCGCCATTGTAGTGTTAGGCAGCTGGCTGTGAACAGCGCGTAGCGTTGCGCAGTTGGAGGTGAGCCGCCAGCAGTGATGGATGTGGGGGGAGAGATGGCAGAGTTTTATAATTTGTCATGAACTGCTATGTATATTATGACTATTAAGATCGAGTAAATAATAATTTTTTCAAAAAAATGAGGGAGCACAAAATGACATTTACCTTCACAGGAACTGCATTCATAATTTTCTTTTCAAGTATTTGGTAACTTTTTGGTAGAATAACTTCTTGTGGTGCACCACTTTAATTACATAGACATTAAGATGTGATTATACATTTCCCTTGTCTGCATTGTTATCTTTAATGTACTATTTTTTCTGCTTGAGCTTTGTCATGTTTAGGTATAAGCTATTTCATTTTCTGGTGCTGTTTGCCAGGCATATTTTTACTGAATTTGACTTTGTATTACGCTGTTAAGCCAGTTTACTACGCATTTATTTTTCTTGTTTGCTGCACAGTGCCCTATTTTAGTTGTAATATTGCAATTGCTTTGCCAGTTTGAACTTTTTGTCATTGATGTCTGTGTTACTTGTTTTGTGCTGCTGCATTGCCTCGTCCCTTAGTTTAGCATCTGAGCTCAGTAGATTTAAGTTAGCTTAAGAGGGGTAGACTATATAAGAAACTGACTATGGAGAATAGGTAAAGAATGCATTGAGAAGTTATACAAAAAAAAAGTACAGAAAACAGGTTTAGGTAGGATTTTCTTGGAAATAAATGTTGAGGTGAGAAATGTGTGAACATATAAATACAGAAAGCATGCTTAGATAGAATTTTTTTGGTGGAAACAAAGGATGAAATAAGAGGAAAGATATATGAAGTTTTGGGTTGGACTGCAGTACCAAATGTTACACTGAAAACGAACCCTATCCTTTCCTGTGGTGTCATCCCTCTATATGTTTGTGTACCCTTGTGTATTTGTGTTTTTCCTGTCTTTATGTGTTTATCTGATAAGAATTGTAGAATTTTTCTAGTACTAAGCTACATTCACTATGATGAGGAATACTGTTATCCTCAAATATAATTGGCATTAATAATATGTTATTTACTTTGTAAAGATATTAGACATTATTCATTCTGTTTAAATGCTCATGTGTGAAGTTGATGTTTCGCAAGTTATTCTGATCTTCTATGTATGTACTCATGTCATAATTCCTGTAACACTGATGTATATGTCTATTTCTATTCTTTTGTAAAGCCTGTACTACAAATGTTATCTATATTGTTATGTTTTTAATGATGTATTTTGTACCTTTATTGTATTCTTATGTTATAAAATTGTAATTGTCACCAGTTCATGACATTATTAACTTGTTAGTTACATTTCACTGCACACGTTTCTGTTGGTCGTAGTATATGGACAATATGTGAGAAGTTGGGACTGTTAGTGTTTGCACGTGTGTTAATAATTCAGCAAGGGACTGGATAACAGCATTGCTGGTTCTAAGGACAATTCCAAAAACTTTGTGAGTGCACAAGTGGTGGTTTATGGACTTGCTATGTTCTCCGCAAGACTCTTCGATGGTGAATGTGCACCTGCACAATCGCAACAGATGGCTGCTGGACATTTCTACAAGGACTACAGTGGGTCAGCACCTCTGGTGGCCCACCAATACCATTATCTCTACAAGGACTACAGTGGGTCTGCATCTTTGATGGCCCACCAATACCATTATTTCTACTAGGACTACAGTGGGTCTACACCTTTGCTGACTCACCAGTACCATTATTTCTACAAGGACTGCAGTGGGTCTGCGACTCTGATGGCCCACTAATACCGTAATCTCTACCAGGACTGCAGTGGGTCTACTCTGTGATGACCTACCTACCAATGTTCTTCAAAACGTCGAATGACTCTGCTGTGGGTTTGCTATGTTGTGGCCCATTACCTGTCAGCATGTCAAGAGTCAGCACTGTCTTTCTGATGGAAGGACACTACTTCTTCAAGACTGCATGGAAATCCACTACTTCTGTGTGCATTTTCTTTTACTGCTCAGACTTTGAGAAAAACTCTGCATTTTTACTGTGATGAACAATCTGGACTGTCTTTATGGACTGTGAGAAATTTTTAGCTTTTGACCAACATTGTATCAATAAGTGTGTGCATTTGATATCTTTGTTATTGCAATTATGAAAAATTTTTTCAAATCTGTATTGGCCACTGCCCAACCCAATTTGTAAAATTTTTTGTGGGGAGCATGGGGGCTATGTAAGTAGGCTGTTTATGTTTTCTCTATGTAAGTAGGCTGTTTATGTTTTCTTATTGGCAACGTTACGTAGCGCTCAATATGAAAATCACTGGCTGTGCTGTGTGCAGTCTGTGGCTGCTTTGCATTGTTGTAATACTCGCCATTGTAGTGTTAGGCAGCTGGCTGTGAACAGCGCGTAGCGTTGCGCAGTTGGAGGTGAGCCGGCAGCAGTGGTGGATGTGGGGAGAGAGATGGCGGAGTTTTGAAATTTGTCATGAACTGCTATATTTATATATGATGATATCAAGGTAAATACATTGTTTGTTCTCTATTAATATCTTTCATTTGCTAACTATCCCTATCAGTAGTTAGTGCCTTTCATAGTTTGAATCTTTTATTTAGCTGGCAGTAGTGGTGCTCGCTGTATTGCAGTAGCTTGAGCAGCGAAGATTTTTGTGAGGTAAGTGATTTGTGAAAGGTATAGTTTTTATGTTAGTCAGGGCCATTCTTTTGTAGGGAATTTTAAAAGTCAGACTGCGTTGCGCTAACAAAATATTGTGTGTCAGTTTAAGCACAGTCATGTATAATTGTTCAAAGGGGACGTTTCAATATAAATCATTGATTGCCCCTTTTCTACACTTGTCAGTGAGAGAAAGGTGTTTGTATACTTGCAACAACCTATGTTGACCAAGAGTTGGTGCTTAGGCACACAGCACCGAGTAAAGTTTAGCTTGCAAAACAGTTTAGCTTTAGCCGTGACGTATGGAGAATAGCTGGAGTTAAAAATCAGGACTGCGACGAAAGGACGAAAGAAGACGTATATAGTAAAAGGAAGTCAGCTAGGTGCTACAGACTACGTTATAAATTTCAGTGAACCAAACTATTGACCCCAAGGGTCTTGAAGCTATAGAAACTGAGTAGTTCAAAGGGTAGAAAAGTTGTATCATCTGTATTTTATCATTGCATCAAGTGATCTGAACACCGTTGTGATCCATTCTCCATTGTCTACATTATATACCTTAGACACTAAATTTCCGTTGTTCTACAAAGAAACTGTATGCCATACCATCAACATGAGAAGCGTCCATGAACTTAATTATGCTTTCTTCCCTCACAGTGACGAGAGTTACACCATACCACTTATCTTCTTAGATGATAATGTTCTCTACTGAAATCTGCAGCTAGAAAATATCGTACTTGTTCATTTTCGTTCTCACAACAGACCTCTTTCTTACAACCAATGACGTTTGTCTTTCTTGCACTCCTTCTATGACGTTTAAATCATAGAGGAGAATCAGTGACTATTGGCGTCTGAAAACTAAATTATCAAAACTATGACAAGCGATAGATGGCTTTACTGTAGTGTTCTTTTGCGAAAAACGTGTCCCTATACTGGATTTTGTTTTTTTCTATCATGCTTCTATATTGGTATTCGGTACCGTTCCTTTGTTTATATTTATTGAAAATACACACCGAGGGTAATTATTTCACCTACATGGAGCCGTTACTTTGCGAGCGTCCTTGGCAGTACAGAAACACACTTCGAATATATATATATATATATATATATATATATATATATATAAAAGTCATGAATAAACGCAAATTAACCCCAGTCTACAATAAACATCAAATTTAAGTCAATAATATACCGTTTAAGACTGTGCTGCGAAATCCTAATACATTTAAATTATTACCTATTAACTCAAGGAACATCTCGACTGACGCTAGTTCCTTTTTCTCTTTTTAGAGAAGTTATTAAAATTTATTTATAATCTTTTTAAACGTCGTTAAATGTTAATCTTCATTTGTGAATTTTTGACTGTCCTCACGCGCATGTAAGTGTGTTAGAACGATAAAACAGACATGCAGCGTAACACACTTGGTTTACTAGCTGCCAGTGGGCACACACTCGTCTTACCGCTGGAGCGGCGGCCCTAGCGAGCGTCCGTTCCCTTAAATCGTCGACACACGGGACGAGACGGCTAATGTTGACATGCAAGCAGACAGGATATCCAACTTCGCGAGACACACTGCCGTCGGGATCACGAGACGATGTTGATAACGTGATTTTGCGCTCTCAGACCTCTGCAGTGGCAGTTGGGGCCTGTATTTGGCTCGTAAACGGTACAGTTCGCTCCCGAAAATGGTCGTCGTAAAATTCTATTAAAACTCACGTTTTCTCACCTATCCATACGCCACTCATGGTTCTGTCTGTGGAATACTTAAATAAAAACTTCAATATCTATAAATATGTAATGAGACATTTACAGGCAGTTTGGACATAAGAGTAAAAATGTTCACCAAATCGAACAATCTCATTTCTGCCAGAAAGCGCACTTACATTTACATAACATCAAATATTACACAAGTTGCTTCTATCGACCTAGTCTGTGCTCCGTTATACAGTGCCCCTAATCACCACGCTACGCTGTAGCTTCATAATGCGCGAGTTTGTATTTTATGCTGTACTCTTCCACAGGCTTTCATCGCCGAAATGTTATAAATTTACATTTAATTATAACAAATCTTAATAAGAACGAAACGTTTTTGATTAATCTTCAATGTGCCTTTGCCTTATTACGGCCTTCTCTCCTAACATGCGAGATATAATGCGATAATAAATAATACGAAAATACTTTAACCACCAATATCAGTTTTCCCGAAACCTCATAAGCTGAACATAATCTTCAGATATACACTTCTCTTTTAACAGAAACGAGTGTTGGATCGTTTCGTGCACGACCCTGTAGATTCTGAGGGTACCGCAACCATATAGGTAAATGGATGGGACTCCTTTCATATTGTCTTTATGTCACTGCCCAGCTTTTTAATAATTCTAAATGTCTGTGCTTAGGTTCTGTAAGTTTCTATTACTAATGCTTCTTAGTGACTGGCATTTTCAAACGATGAGGCGAGAAGAATATATTGCGTAATAGATACAGTGGTTGGTACAGTCTGTCTTCCTGTCAGCTGTATGGGTACAGCTATACTCAACAACCTTCCAAAGCGTACCAGACGTCTTACAGGACGTATTATTCGTTAAAACTAGAAAAAATGATGTTTGGAAATTATAACTCGTTGGTATGCGTACTCTGTCCTACAATAGTTATCTGAAATAAAAACGGGAATGCGACAGGCGGATGGGCTATCACCGTTACTGTTGAATTGTGCACTTGACAAAATAGTCAGAAAATGGAACACAAATATTAAGAGTGGTGTAAGACTGGGATTGCCAAAAGAAGAACCTTAAAGTAAGTTGCATTGCTTTTGCAGATGATATGGGCCTGTTTGCTGAAACAATGGAAGAAGCACGGGAGCAAATTCTTGAACTAAAGAAACAAGCAGCTAAAATAGGTCTTCACATCTCCTTTGAAAAAATTAAGACACTGACAAACATCAAGCACTCATGTAAATAAAACCAATGGAATCAAGAAAACATAAACTTGAATTGGCCTTCCAACTAACAAAAAATACATACAACAAAAAGTCCCTTTAATGGGGATCCAAAATTACGCATTACTAGTCAGTGATTAAGCCAGAAGCGCTGTGTGCAGCAGAAACAGTTAACATGAATTTCAAAGGCCTAATGGAGGAACTTGAGCTAAAGGAAAGAAAAATTTCAAGAAAAATCATTGGGCCAAAATTTCAAGACAATAAGATTATATACATCAAAAATGAAACTCTCTATAAGAAAATTGAAAAACTTTCAGATACTATGCGTAAAAGGGGAATAAATTTTTATGGTCATCTTCTCAGAAAGAATTCAAACAGATTAACTAAACAAATCTTTGACTTTTTCCGTAACCGCTAAACGAAACCCAACTGGCTTAAAGAAACTGAGAAATACATAGTATAATTAAAGATTTCAGAAAATTCACTTATTTATCGAACAGCTAAATTAATTACTAAGATGAAAACATATGGTTCCAAGAGGAATCTACATAAAAGTCCAAACCATTCATCTCGGAAGAAGAGAGGAAAAGATGATCAGAAAGAATGAAGAAATACTGGGCCCTAAGAAAAGAACAACCCACAAAGAAATGATTGATCCAGCGTACCCCAAAGAGGGTGAAACGAAAGAAGAAGAAGGTACCCGTTTGTCGATACAGCTAGAGGAGCACAGTATGGATGTTAGTGATCTTTACATATTCTTTTGCCCTCCGCCTCAAAGAACCGCGAACTCATCCGAAAGCTCCTGGGACCTCTCCCAGATTTGCACACATGTATGATACACACCACAGTGACCTGTGTATGTTGAGTTCATCAGTGCCCTCAAATGTCACATGGGCAGTAAGAGTTTAAAGGTGAACACAGAGGCCACGTTACAGCACCTGCTCTACCTGTCCATAATTTATGCTTCATCATTATTCCTTCGAGGTGGCTGATGAAAATGAAATTCATTTTATTCTTGAGCTGTTAGCTGTTACGCGTTGGCAGGCTAATAAATAACTAAATTCGGAATATAAAATAATTTATATCGGTGCAACTTCTAACTTGGCGTCCCAGATGAGAGGTGAATGGCTACTACGTCTTTTTCCACTGCCTTTTAAACATATTTGCTTTGGTTTTTCATAGCGTCAGATATTCAGTAGGTTTGTTATTAACGTGATTACGATCGTAGATTAGTGGACGTGAGTGAGCGTTGTTTTTGAGATAACAGCGTGCTGCCCACTCTCACAAAACACAATGCATCATTGTCAAATTCGTAATACGGAAAGAACTGTAGTTACAGGGCAAAAAAGTAAAAGAAAGTGGTATTATCGTCCATCGCGTCTGACAGAGCACTGCCTAATTACATATAATCTCGTACCTTAATTACTGACTCCTGCATGCCCGTCTCCGAAGTCCGTATGAATAGCAATTATCTTTTCACTTCTCTCATTTGACGACAATAATTGACTCACCTACTTCTCCTTCATTCTTGATCTATGTTTTTACATCTGATAGATTGTTTGAGCGTGTACGCTAATCCGTCCAGCAGCTTGGAACATTGCTACAGCATGTATCATTGAGTCCTTCAATTCTTACATTAAACGTGTTACATTTCCTTGTTCATCACAGTAAAAAGATTTTAATTTATCCGCAGTGAGTTGTAATGATGAAGAATGAAAATAGGCACCATCAGTACCTTGTACTACCACACTGGCCCGAAAATAAGCCGCCACCGTTATAAGTCGCACACCTATTTTTGGAGGAAGAACTAAAAAAAAAGGTTTTGCGTGAAAATAAGCCGCACAATGATACAGGAGAGGAGAGTTACCATTTTTTTTGTACTTACATGTTGCTAGTACCTTAAACATGTGGTGCAAAGTTTGATGCAACAAGCGTTGCGTTGTCACCCAGCCCTTTCTTTGCCCACAGGTAATTTTTCATTCGGTATGGTTTTCTCAACAGAAAAACATAGGAGGGTAACTTTCTCCGAACAGCTAATATCACGGTTATTTCATTTTTTTCATTCTTGGTTCCTCATAATGTGATACCTTTTGCCCCTTTCATGTCAACTGTTGTATCACTCGGAATTTCAAACAATACTAGCGTTTTGTCAGCATTGCCAATGTTATGAAAAACGTATGAGTGACATTTTCGGAGCTGGGCGATGTAAAGCTGGAAGTTGACCAGCTTCTCCTTGAAAACTGCTGACATTCTCTGTGTCGTAGTGTGGTATTTCGTTGAAGAGCAAGACCTTTTCTCCGCAAAAACCGACGACTCCAACCAGTAATCGGACGAGATCTGGTTATCGCATGTTTAAAGCAAGACCTTCTGTTGTATATTTCTAGTGAGTTGGGCACAACTGTAAGTATGAAGCTTGAATCGTAACTATGACGAATAACTATGCTCGATAATTAATTCTTTGCGCTCTAAATGGCGGACCATATCGGCACAAATCAGACTTTCTTACCAGTATCCAACTGAAAATAAATTATAAGCTAATGAAGCAACACTGATAGATCTACACAATGTTAAAGCCAATAAAACACAGGTAAAAGCTTGCATTGCTGCGTAATGATGTACATTACCGCTAATTTTGGCTACAACGCTAGTTTCAGTGGTGTAAATACGCTTAATTTTTGTAAAGAAGTTGTGTGTAAAAAGTTAAAGAAGCGTATATAGGCCACACCCTGACTCTTCGAGTTTGAAATTTGGATAAAAAGTGTGGTTTGTTTTCGTGTTAATACTGTAAAACCATACGATAGTGCCTGCTCATGGTGGAAAGAAGTGATGTTAATTTGTGATTAAAATGATGAATGACAATGCACCAGTCACCATAAATAATTTTATTTGCAAGTAACAAGAACCAGATATCTAGTGTCTCCATAGGACTTTGTTTTACGGCATATCTATGCTTTACTTCACACCTCTCAGGTACTGTCTCCCCGTGCTCACATACCACTTTCCAGTGTCCTTACAGGTCTATTTGTACAGCTGTTGTCTATCATATATCTTGGACGAAGGAACATTTTGACAGATCCGGTGTTGGTACAGCACATAGTTTTAATCTGCCAGGTTGTTTCATAGCACCTCACGATCTGTTGCAACAGGAATGATCCATTCCGGAACCATTTTCGTTACATTACACACTAGTTGAATTGAACGATTTAGAGTATCCGACTCTAAGTCCGTTATTTTTAACGGTTATTGCTCTTAGATGAATAGTTTGACGCAAAGCAGACAGTCTTGGAGGTCCGCATCAAACTACCCATAAGACTGACAAAAAATATGTTTGTCAGGAATCCGTGGAATGGGTTATCCAGTGAAAGTCCTTTTACTGTTTTGTCACTTGGTATCAGAGAGTAATAAATTACGACCAATTAATGATACAATACTTGCACCAAGACTGCATTACTTGTCGGTACATGTACGTGCGCAGTTTGCATCGAACTATATAACTGGTGGCAGCAGAGAAAATACATTCTTTCTTCAGTAGGAATATATGTATTATGCTCTGCAGTAGATGTTGACGCATCACACAGAACGTTGCAATGGCAGTTTCGCACAACTATTCCTATAACAAGTGTAATGAAACGTTTATGGCCTCATTACGAAAATGACGTGAATTACAGCTCGTTCATTCCACTGATTATTAATTCATATTCTATAATGACTTTAGTTTCTTTTTAAACTACCTGGATCTTTACATACAAATTGTATATTCAATGCATATGTCGTGAACAAGGGTAAAAATCAAATTTCCATATTTTTATATATTCAGGTTCCTTATCAAATTTCGCAGAATATGATTAATTTTTTATTTTGGACATCCGTTCATATATCGCACTGAGAAGTTTTGGTAATTTAGTTATTCCTGCTTTTCGTTTCGTTGCCGAATAAAACTGAATACTAATGTATTCTAATATATTCCTGCTTCACATATTTTCGAAATTATTTGAAATACCCAATTTCACTTTCGTGTTATACCGTCCACTGTTACTTGCAGGTATCATCAGTAACACTAGCTCTAAAACTTAGTGATAGATTAAAACTACGCGCTCGATGAAGATGCTAGTCTGGATCCTTTGCAAAAAAAAAAGAAAATGGCTCTGAGCACTATGGGACTTACCATCTGAGGTCATCAGTTCCCTAGAACTTAGAACTACTTAAACCTAACTAACCGAAGGACATCACACACATTCATGCCCGAGGCAGGATTCGAACCTGCGCGTCTCCGGACTGAAGCGCCTAGAACCGCTCGGACACCGCGGCCGGCGATTCTTTGCATTTCACTGCCAAATGCACTACTGACTTTACCCAGGGAAAACTAACGAATCACCCGTTCTTTGATGATGACTGCTGCCTCCTTGATTTATTGAGTCTTCTGTGCTTCTGTACCGGTCGATCTGCTGAATTGAGCAAGTACAATTGAAAAGTGAAAAGTGGTACTGATTCTATGCAAGAGACCAAGTAAAATATATTCACTCAACGACTATTCATTTATATACTTAAAAATAACATAAACGTTTGATTATAGACGAAGCTGTATAAGAATAGCGGTCAACATCTACGCACATTCAATTTGTTCATTAGGATTAGTTAAGGAAAAGGGACTCTCATCATTAAGCCTTCGGTAAAAGAGTGTAGGTGATGTTATCTCAATATTAATTCGTATGAGTAATGTACACACTAGTATATGAATTATCGAACCGTTTCATGCCCAGTTGTCTAGCGGATGTGCAGAAAAATAACTGATTTTAATTACTACGTCGATAATGTACACATGAAGGACAATCGAGTGTGAGATACAAGTCTACATTTGGCTAGCAACATACATGCAATCTCCAACGTGGTGGGAATCAAAAAGAAATCCCAGTTAAATTGCATCAATTCCGCTTACAACATTATTGAAACTAAGATGAGAAACGAAAATCCACGTGACATCCAGAGGTCTACCTAGGACCACATGTGCCGGTCAACAAAGAAATCTTGATAAAGACTGAGAAATTGCTCGCACAATTTGAGGGAAAGAATGTTGCATCAGTATCTTCTCCAAATGCGTCTTCTTGTCTTCGTTGATAATTCAAAAATCATGGCTCTTCTTTCAATTAGTATTTCACTGCAACAATGCTTCGAGGGTAATTTTCTGGCAATTTCTGCATCTTGCTAATCTCCGCGCGTTCAATCTGTTTCCACAGTCTCCTTCGAACTACAGTTTTCTTCTTCACATTACACGTTCTGACTGTTTCTCTAAAGTATACTGCCTCATTTGTGCAACTCTGTTACTGTTTCCCTCTAATTACAAGATACGTTCATCACATCTGTATTTACATATTAATCTCCCAGCAACCATTACCTTTGATTTGTCCCTTCCTCCTTAACAGAATTTTTCAGACGTTACATTCTTCCTAATGGACCAAAGCGATTACTTTCAGAGGCACGTAGAACACGAAAACATGTGTGCAATATAAACTGCTTTTATTTACATTTAAATAGAAATAAAACAAACTAATGATGTGTAAATTATGTATAATTATCATGACACACGTCGTTAAGCGTTGAAATAGACAGGGCTTCATTAATAGCGGAGGATATATCCGTTATAATCCATAAAGTCAGAAAAATTGTACCGCATATTGTCTTGGCAGTTCGCCTCTTAGAAACAAGTCAGTAGACTTAACTCATCACTTCGTAAAACGGAAACTATGGAGTTACAGGAAACATCTAGGCCGGCCGAAGTGGCCGTGCGGTTAAAGGCGCTGCAGTCTGAAACCGCAAGACCGCTACGGTCGCAGGTTCGAATCCTGCCTCGGGCATGGATGTTTGTGATGTCCTTAGGTTAGTTAGGTTTAACTAGATCTAAGTTCTTGGGGACTAATGACCTCAGCAGTTGAGTCCCATAGTGCTCAGAGCCATTTGAACCATTTGAAACATTTAGGTATGGTACTTTGTTCTAATTTTAGCACTAAAAGTACGATCCTTATACACGTCGACTACATTCGATATACCCTGGGCAATGAGAACATTAATTCTTGAAGCTTCAAATACATACTGCATACTAATAATGATTTAGATTTACTAGGTAGCTCAAGGATAATACTTGTATGGTTTCGTTTATTAGCGTTGCATTCAGATGGTTTTTAACTTCACTCATGAAAACTTCCACCACATTTAAAAGCATTTGGCGTGGTAGAAAATCGAAAATAACTTTACTATTGTTATAATTGTCAGTGTGTACGCGCTATTAATGTATAAGAGAATGTGGAAAAACTCATTAGGAATCACCAGTTCTCGATAGCGCTGAAGAAATTATCGATTTTGGTATGGCGGAGGAATGCTAATTTGGTCGCCAAACCTCAACTGCCCCACAAATGGAATGACAGACATAAAATCTGACTTGCAAATTCAACGATTCGGAGTATTTCGGCGTACCGGAAAGATGTAAATGCAGACCCCGACTTAGTCACTCGGGGTTGCCGAACAGAACAAACTCTACATTCAAATTTAGAGAGATATATGTAATGGGAAGCACTAGCACAAGTTTACAGCTACTCTTCTGAGCGTTATGTAATCAAGAAAGGCTCTTATATGAATATCCGGAACTGTCAAAAGACAATATTTTTTTGCTTTCAAGGATAGGGTTTGTAGGTCTTTACGAGGAGAGTATTTTAGATATCCCTCTTTGTAAAATAACGTTTAAATATTTGCATCACACGGGCTGAATGCTTTATCAACTAATTTTTCCTACGTCCGCGTAGGAGACAGTTTTGGGCGACGCTGTATTACTGAACGCAACATTTAAGTTTCCTGTCTGCGTCCCTGTGCTTACTTTCGAAGTTGAATGAGTGAAAATTCGATGGGAATATAAAGGATGTTTATTCTGCACATCATTCGCAGTAGGTATCTGAGGATGTGGCAATAATTCCCCGTAACTTATGGCTATATCAACCGATCCATTTTATAACGGATACAGTTGAAAATATAGCTTGTATTATAAAGGGCAAAATCAAATGTTAATCAACAAACAAAGCAGTATTGAATGATGTACTGCACTTTAGTTCTTTTTAGCATGCACTATTTAAGTTCGACATGTAAACGTTTTCTGCTCGATTCCTTCTAGAATTCGAAATCGAAAGTATGACTTCTACATCTACATCTACATGGATACTCTGCAAATCACATTTAAGAGCCTGGCAGAGGGTTCATCGAACCACCTTCACAGCTCTCTATTATTCCAATCTCGTTTAGCGCGTGGAAAGAATGAACACCTATATCTTTCTGTACGAGCTCTGATCTCCTAATTTTATCGTGGTGATCGTTCGTCAATGTGTAGGTCGGTGTCACCATAATATTTTCGCATTCGGAGGAGAATGACTTC
This sequence comes from Schistocerca piceifrons, assembly GCF_021461385.2. NCBI lineage: Eukaryota > Metazoa > Arthropoda > Insecta > Orthoptera > Acrididae > Schistocerca > Schistocerca piceifrons. Next base: position 1,185,068,360 of record NC_060138.1, on the reverse strand, counting down.
TTACACATAAATGTGTGAGCATCCAGTAATCCAGGATAGGTTCATCTCCACGATTGCGGGAGACGAAGCATTGAATAGCCAGAAAAAATCCGCATATTTCTACTGTAAAAGGACAGGAATAATCAAATTACCAGCCATTGTCTGTTACCTCCTGCTGCTTCATTATTTCTGCAGTACCTAGGTTGGGAGAGGAAGACTTCTCTGTACACCCTCAGTTTCCCTTCCTTGAACGCCAAATATTCATTGCACACACATGAATATAGGTTGTTACTGCGGAGAACAGTTTAAGTTTCAGTTTACCTTACCTATGAATCGAAGCCATCTACCTCATTTACTCGGGGCAACATGTACCATTACTCCACATCGTATCTCTCCATACCTTATTTCTAGGCACCGCAGTCAAATGACTGTAGTATAACTGATTAATGGTTCAAAACCTACACTAAATATTTCATGAAGTATTACGTTAATTTGCAATACCACGGTACCTAACAGTAATTTTACTACTGAATTACTCTTCTAAACAGCGTCCCATACGAAGAAACCAGTTGCGTCTTTACCTGTGTTGGTCTCACCGCGGACTTCTAGTGCTGAGCCACATACAACTGATTTCATCAAAGTGTACGGGCCTGAAGATGGCGTTGACGCAACGTCGAAACTAGTGGCCAAATAATATAAGATCTTAAGTACACCTGGAGGAGTTTCATTTTTAACAAAAATTATACCAGCTGTGTTCCTCCTTCATCCAATTTAAATATGGATGTACGAAGATTACCTGTGGTTTGTCGTACTTTAGGCAGCTAGATTACGCAGGGCTCTCCTTAAAAAGAATAGCTCGATGTATCCATAGGATCGAGGTGCACATCTCTGCATTCAAGTCCATATCTAATTCGCGGCAAATATAAACTTCTAACTGTGATTCCGCGGTAAAATATAAGTCTACGTGTTACCTAGAATTGGGAATCATTGAAATCACAGAAATACAAAACAAAAGCCACTGAATAATTTAATAAGAAGGGTTCTATTGTAACGTCTGCAATTGATGTAGACGGGGACATTATTTTGAATAATGTTTATTGAAAGACGGACAACTTCAATAAACGGGAAGTGGTCCTACGATATTCAGTTAAAATACAGATAAAAAATATCCCATATCATATGCAGTAAACTTCGTTGAGATGGTACGAGAACGATTGCAAAATTCCCAAACTTAACCGTGATCGGAGATACGCGGGTCCGACCGCGGTGGCTGAGCGGTTGTAGGCGCTTCAGTCCGGAACCACGCGGCTGCTACGGTCGCTGGTTCGAATCCTGCCTCGGGCACGGATGTGTGTGTTATCCTTAGGTTAGTTAGGTTTAAGTAGTTCTAAGTCTAGGGGACTGATGACCTCAGATGTTAAGTGCCATAGCGCTTGGAGCCATTTGAACCATTTGATTTGAAGATACGCGGAACCTAAGTCCATTTCATGATAAATCAAGAAATAATATATATACAGGTACATAGGATTCAGAGATGATAGCTGTAGTACAATCCCATCATCTGAGATAATATATGCTGAAATCGCATGAAGCGCTTAAAAGCTGCTTATTTAGACATTCACTGTGGAAAAGTTTATTCGCTGTGAAATACTGACTTCTGTAATTTTAAAGATCTTGAAATATTGCTGCATCATTGATGAAGCACCTCCTTCTTGTGGCATCATAGATGTATTCAGATGTGCTTTAATACCTGACTTGGAATTATTATAGATTCTTGAAGAGTTGTAAGAAGCCATCGTTCAGCTTGTCTGACACCTTGCCACTTCTTGGAGCACTAATTGCCCTCTTAAGAGTCAAAATATTCATTTCCAGTCTCACTGTGCATGTCACTCAGCTGAGCTCACCTAGAGTGGCCACTTGACGTCCTCGTCACAACTAATCGTACCCAGCAAAGCAAGCCACTTTATCGTGTGTGGTGGAGGGTACTTTTTGTACCGCTAACTAAACCCAACAACTCTGTTGTACTCGCGAATAGCACCTGGGAAGAATGATTGCCGGTAAGCCTCTGTATTGGCTCTAATTTCTCCAATTTTCTCCTCATGGTCATTACGTGAGACGTGTGTGGCAGGAAGTAATATGTTGTCCGACTGCCGGCCGGAGTGGCCGTGCGGTTCTAGGCGCTACAGTCTGGAACCGAGCGACCGCTACGGTCGCAGGTTCGAATTCTGCCTCGGGCATGGATGTGTGTGATGTCCTTAGGTTAGTTAGGTTTAATTAGTTCTAAGTTCTAGGCGACTGATGACCTCAGAAGTTAAGTTCCATAGTGCTCAGAGCCATTTGAACCACTTTATTGTCCGACTCTTACCAGAAGGCACCTGATCGAACTTTCAATAGTAATGCAAAATGCCTCTCTTGTAATGTCTGTCAATGGAGTTTGTTGAGCATCTCCTTAACGGTCTCGAGTCGACTAAACGATCCCATGACGATCCGTGGCGCTCTAGGTTGAATCTTCTCTCTCTCTCTGCCATCAGTCCTACCTGATAGGGATCCCATATAGGAGAACAATAAGACAAACAAGCGCCTTATAAGTCACTTCTTTCGTGGGTGAGTTGCTTTCCTTTAAGATTCTTCCTATGAATCTGATTCTGGCATTCGCTTTTCCCACTACCTGTTGTATATGGCCATTCCACTTAAGATCGCTGCAGCCCAAGGCGATGAATAACTCGCCTACCTACTCGTAACATGGCCCATTTCCACTTAATGTGGCCCAATGAGTCCTTTGATATATTAACCAAATTTGATACACTTACATGATAAGTAAGTACACAACATACTCGTACTTAAGCAGAATACCCAACATATAAGTCAAAACAATAGTGCAAGTATCTTTGTAGTGATGTATGAAACAGCATGTACTTCCTAGGTTCATCATAGCACCATATCATCACACATTTACTATATTTAACACAAATCATACAAATTACTTCATATTAATTTATTTGGTGAAACGCAAAACTTTAATCTAATGTACAAGTCTGCCCGATCCTTTCAAAAGTTCTTTGGAGCTTTTGCTCTCATTTGACAGCACATTTTTGCTCTGACCACATCGTAGCATTTCACCACTATCAACGCAGCATACGATCGGTTTTCTGGGATCGAAATTTAGATGTTCGCAGTTCAATCGACTCTATCGAAATTCATGACACCTTTGCCCACATACGGCGCTGAAACATGCGTCACCGTTACTGCTGGAGGAAAATAGCTGTCGAAATACGATTGTGGTGTAGTTGCCAGTAGTTATATGACTTTCCGAACGAATCCCCATACATCAGGTACTCGATGCTGCCTCCGCCCCCCCCCCCCCCCACTCCCCGCAGTGGAATCGAAACATTCGCAAACAGGAAAGCGAACAAAAGCAGATTTATAGCGTAGGAAAACGCATTTGATTCAGATCGACATTTCGAACACTCTGTCCATGTTCCCACTAAAAATCACATCTTTCTTGCCATGAAATTTGCTCCCCACGATAAAACAACTTACATTTTATCATATGTCCACAATTTTACGGTTTCTAATTATAAATACTGAAACTAATACTACCTTGTGCAGAAATCGGCGAATTATTCACTTAAACAATTTACGAAGTTGTCTCCAAAACTTTTACATACAAATCTATACAAAAATCTTCCAAACATATTAAACTACAAAAAAATTAGCTTATACTTTGCACATAACTCCTTGTTGATCTTCATGCACCAAAGTTTCAGCGAAAAATAATTACTAATGAACTACACATATTACACTAGAAACCTACCCAAAAGACAAGTAACACACTCAAATAGCCCCTTGATGTTCCCCACCTCCCTCCAAGTCTGACATACAGTACGATTTATATTTAACTCTTTTGTATAATTAGGGAATTACTTACTTTCTGCCAACCACGCTGCACCAAGAGCTGCGGGAACAATTTACACTTACTTCTTGCGTTAAATTTTGCCTTCCTACTTCATCACAAACATATTAAGTTCACCAAGTTTGCCCTTTGCACCAAACAACTAACTCCACAAGCTTCTTACAAACAACATGTGAAATTACATTTATACACTTTCTTACGTTTATACACACCCCATTCTCAAGGAATTCCGCCATTGCCTGTTGCTCTGTTTTCCTCGCCAGTGTGCGTACCTTCTGAACTCATCTTTCTGCGTTTTTTGAACTACTCAAACTCGAGGCCTCGTTTCTTGTTCATCATCGAACTCATACGTTTACAGGAAAAAATTGTTACAACCGCTGGAACATCATGTTTAATTTCGAGATATTCACACTTTCTTTCTTCATAAACACAGTTTGTTTCACTTACAGACGGCACATTTTTGATTTCACTCCTCTCTAAACGTTTTGCCCTCAAATAATCAGTTTCAACGTCCCTTCCGTCTTCCTCCGTATTTATGGTACACTCTTCAACAGCAGACATACTCCCAATCTCATTATCATCATCAAACAATTCATGAAACACTTCTTTTGTCCCTTTCTTCAAGACTTCTTGCTGCTTTATACTTGTCCTGTGACCACCAGTGAAGTAGTAATGACTTCTATATTTTTCTATACCATCTCCAATCAGTAACTGAGTAGTCAGTCACTTCCTTGCCATATTGTTCTGTACAAACATCTCCGAAACAAAATTTTGCACATTACCCGTTTGTGTATTCTTTCGATCTACCTCTACATTAGCTGTAAGATTTAAATCACTTGAAAAATCCATAGTTCCAATGTCCTCTTCGGAATCAAATACACTGGCTCGTTACTCCGAACGAACGACATCAGCAGCTGAAAGTTCTCACAACCAACCACACAACTTAAAGCTTCGTCTCTCTTAAAAAAAAATCCTCATTTTTTTCCTCAAATCACTACGAACTTTATCACAACCAACTCCTTTGACATCCACCGAAAACTGATAAGCTTCTCTATTTAAAACATCAAATATGTATGTCAGTGCATTCTGGAAATCATTACCAACAATTCCATTAACCTCTACCTATACACCACACAAATTGCCCTTGCTGTATCATTTCGTATTCGAATCTCCAGTACACTCGAACTGAACAAAATTCGGATCTATCTTATTCTCCGTTCCATTTTTACTACTCTCAGATTGACCCAACACTCTGCACACTCATATGCTACCTAACAGCTTACTTTCACATTCAGCCTTCCTCAGTCTTTCATAATTTATGCTTTCTTCCGGAGGCATCGCTTCATTTCCACGAATAGAAATAAATGTAAAAAATTTCTTCCTCCGAGATATCATGTGGGAGGGTCAATGTGGAGGATGGCCATGTGGCATCACCCGCTCTGCCTGTGAGTGGACATGTGGTCGCTCCTTCAGCAAGGTCCGAGCAGGCACACGGGGGGAGGGGTTGTTAGTGATTGGGAGCTCCAACGTTAGGCGGGTGATGGAGCCCCTTAGGGAAATAGCGGAAAGGTCGGGGAAGAAGGCCAGTGTTCACTCTGTCTGCTTACCGGGGAGTCTCATCCGAGAAGTGGAGGAGGCCCTGCCGGCGGCGATCGAGAGCACTGGTTGCATCCGACTGCAAATTGTTGCTCATGTTGGCACCAATGACTCCTGCCGTCTGGGTACAGAGGTCATCCTCAGTTTATACAGGTGGTTGGCGGAGTTGGTGAAGGCGAAAAGCCTCGCTCGCGGGGTGGAATCTGAGCGAACTATTTGTAGTATCGTTCCCAGAACCGATCGCGGTCCTGGGAGTGGAAGGCTTAAACCAGAGGCTCAGACGATTCTGCGGAGATCTGGGGTGCAAATTTCTCGACCTCCGCTATCAAGTGGAGAAATGTAGGGTCCCCTGAATAGGTCAGGCATGCACAACACTCAGGAAGCGGCTACAAGGGTAGCGGAGTACGTGTGGAGTGCACATGAGGGTTTTTTAGGTTAGAGAATTCCCTCCCTAGGCCCAACAAGACGCCTCCTGAGATGCGGCAAGGTAGGAGTAGGCAAAATGCAACAGGGAATAACAATAATAATCTGCTAATAGTAAACTGCAGGAGCGTCTATAGAAAGGTCCCAGAACTGCTCTCATTAATAAACGATCACAATGCCCACGTAGTACTAGGGGCAGAAAGTTGGCTGAAACGAGATGTAAACAGTAATGAAATTCTAAATTCAGATTGGAATGTATACCGCAGAGACAGGCTGGACAGTGAAGGGGGAGGCGTGTTTATAGCGATAAGAAGTGCAATAGTATCGAAGGAAATTGACGGAGATCCGAAATGTGAAATAATTTGGGTGAAGGTCACGGTTAAAGCAGGCTCAGACATGGTAATTGGATGTCTCTATAGGTCCCCTGGCTCAGCAGCTGTTGTGGCTGAGCACCTGAAGGATAATTTGGAAAATATTTCGAGTAGATTTCCCCACCATGTTATAGTTCTGGGTGGAGATTTTAATTTGCCGGATAATGACTGGGAGACTCAAACGTTCATAACGGGTGGCAGGGACAAAGAATCCAGCGAAATTTTTTTAAGTCCTTTACCTGAAAACTACCTTGAGCAGTTAAACAGAGAACCGACCCGTGGCGATAACATATTAGACCTTCTGGTGACAAACAGACCCGAACTATTTGAAACAGTTAACGCAGAACAGAGAATCAGCGATCATAAAGCGGTTACTGCATCGATCATTTCAGCCGTAAATAGAGATATTAAAAAAGGTAGGAAGATTTTTCTGTTTAGCAAATGTGACAAAAAGCAGATTTCAGAGTACTTGAGGGCTCAGCACAATAGTTTTGTCTTAAGTACAGATAGTGTTGAGGATCAGTGGACAAAGTACAAAACCATCGTACAATATGCGTTAGATGAGTATGTGCCAAGCAAAATCGTAAGAGATGGAAAAGAGCCACCGTGGTACAACAACCGAGTTAGAAAACTACTGCGGAAGCTAAGAGAACTTCATAGCAAACATAAACATAGCCGAAGCGTTGCAGACAAACAACAACTACGCGAAGCGAAATGTAGTGTGAGGAGGGCTATGTGAGAGGCGTTAAAAGAATTCGAAAGTAAAGTTCTATGTACTGACTTGGCAGAAAATCCTAAGAAATTTTGGTCTTATGTCAAAGCGGTAGGTGGATCAAAACAAAATGTCCAGACACTCTGTGACCAAAATGGTACTGAAACAGAGGATGACAGACTAAAGGCCGAAATACTAACTGTCTTTTTCCAAAGCTGTTTCACAGAGGAAGACCGCACTGTAGTGCCTTCTCTAGATTGTCGCACAGATGACAAAATGGTAGATATCGAAATAGACGACAGAGGGATAGAGAAACAATTAAAATCGCTCAGAAGAGGAAAGACCGCTTGACCTGATGGGATACCAGTTCGATTTTACACAGAGTACGCGAAGGAACTTGCCCCCTTCTTGCAGCGGTGTACCGTAGGTCTCTAGAAGAGCGTAGCTTTCCAACGGATTGGAAAAGGGTACAGGTCATCCCCGTTTTCAAGAAGGGAACAGGTGTGCAGAACTATAGACCTATATCTCTAACGTCTATCAGTTGTAGGATTTTGGAACACGTATTATGTTCGAGTATAATGACTTTTCCGGAGACTAGAAATCTACTCTGTAGGAATCAGCATGGGTTTCGAAAAAGACGATCGTGTGAAACCCAGCCCGCGCTATTCGTCCACGAGACTCAGAGGGCCATAGACACGGGTTCACAGGTAGATGCCGTGTTTCTTGACTTCCGCATGGCGTTCGATACAGTTCCCCACAGTCGTTTAATGAACAAAGTAAGAGCATATGGACTGTCAGACCAATTGTGTGATTGTATTGAAGAGTTCCTAGATAACAGAACGCAGAATGTCATTCTCAATGGAGAGAAGTCTTCCGAAGTAAGAGTGATTTCAGGTGTGCCGCAGGGGAGTGTCGTAGGACCGTTGCTATTCAAAATGGTTCAAATGGCTCTGAGCACTATGCGACTTAACTTCTGAGGTCATCAGTCGCCTAGAACTTAGAACTAATTAAACCTAACTAACCTAAGGACATCACACACATCCATGCCCGAGGCAGGATTCGAACCTGCGACCGTAGCCGTCCCGCGGTTCCGGACTGAGCGCCTAGAACCTCTAGACCACCGCGGCCGGCCGTTGCTATTCACAATATACATATATGACCTTGTGGATAACATCGGAAGTTCACTGAGGCTTTTTGCGGATGATGCTGTGGTATATCGAGAGGTTGTACCAATGGAAAATTGAACTGAAGTGGAGGAGGATCTGCAGCGAATTGACGCATGGTGCAGGGAATGGCAATTAAATCTCAATGTAGACAACTGTAATGTGTTGCGAATACATAGAAAGAAAGATCCCTTATCATTTAGCTACAATATAGCAGGTCAGCAACTGGAAGAAGTTAATTCCATAAATTACCTGGGAGTAGGCATTAGGAGTGATTTAAAATGGAATGATCATGTAAATTTGATCGTTGGTAAAGCAGATGCCAGACTGAGATTCATTGGAAGAATCCTAAGGAAATGCAATCCGAAAACAAAGGAAGTAGGTTACAGTACGCTTGTTCGCCCACTGCTTGAATACTGCTCAGAAGTATGGGATCCGTACCAGATAGGGTTGATAAAAGAGATAGAGAAGATCCAACGGAGAGCAGCGCGCTTCGTTACAGGATCATTTAGTAATCGCGAAAGCGTTACGGAGGTGATTGATAAACTCCAGTAGAAGACTCTGCAGGAGAGACGCTCAGTAGCTCGGTACGGGCTTTTGTTGAAGTTTCGAGAACATACCTTCACCGAGGAGTCAAGCTGTATATTGCTCCCTCCTACGTATATCTCGCGAAGAGACCATGAGGATAAAATCAGAGAGATCAAAGCACACACAGAGGCATACCGACAATCCTTCTTTTCACGAACAATACGAGACTGTAATAGAAGGGAGAACCGATAGAGGTACTCAAGGTACCCTCCGCCACACACCGTCAGGCGGCTTGCGGAGTATAGATGTAGATGTAGATATCTAAATCAGTAACATGAACCTTCGCAACTTCAGCACCTAAATTGCCACCTTGACATCCATTTAACAAGAAATCTCAAACATCCGCCGACACATAATAAAATTAGTCAACTGACGAGACTATAGCTACGTCGTCTTTAGAAACAGCTCCGAAATTTCCGTTGATGCAGTACAAAATCCGTCTCCTGCTTATATGACTACAGCTTCTCCGCCTTCACAGATAGCTTTACCTACTTCCTCCGATACAATATTACTTTCATGTGTGTTACTCTAATTGCTGCTATAGATTAGTGTTTCATCAGAATTCCTCATACGTTCTATCACCACCAAATTCAGGACCACCTCAGCTTCTTTATTGATCAAAGACTCTTTCAACCAACATACATTCACTCTATCATTCACCTCCCTTTCACAAAATTAATTTTTCAGCCCCAAATCCCTATTACTTCTCTACACATTTTACAACATTTCTTGCACCCTATTTACGGTTTCGTTGCTTAAAATTACTCCCCATTTTATTCTCGTTGGTTGTAACTTCCATCCGCTACTTCTGTTTCTTCTTTGCCGTATTTTAGACACCCATAAAGTTTTTAAATTATGACCGTTTCGAGGTCAGTTTATTTTTCCACCTCTGGACCTGAGATCTCTACTTTTCTGGCCTCGTAATCTGGCGTTGCATTTCGTGAGACTCCTGCTTTTCAGATCTTTGATCCCGGTTTTGATATCCGTTATGAGAATTGCCCTTCCCATTTCCCCTTTGAAAATTATTCTTACAGTTATAATTATTTCTATTGTGATAATTAAAATTATTCTGAGTGTTACTATCATTTCCCTTCTGCTACCCATTTCCTTCTCTGCTGTTCCATTTCTGGTGGCTTGAATTTTAACGCCTGTTCAAGTTTCTCAACAGACTCTAAAAACTCATCGATGGAATTTGTTGGATTGTCGACAAGATTCCATTGTAAAAATTTTGATTGGGTCATGGAAAAAAGCATAATATTTGTGGAATGTAGGTGATCCTAACATTGCACCTATAAACAATCGGTAATTGTCCAACTCTGATCGACCAGGCAGCCACTTTTCACCATATTCAGCACTCAGTAATGTGGCCAGTTGCGAGCACCAATACCTGTTGCAAATGGCTACACATCAGCTGCCAGCTGCTGGAACAGCCCTTCTCTGCACCTGCAGACGGTGGACCCTCCCATGTCGCGAAAACAACTGTCCTGTTCTGTGTCTCCAGCCGCAGTGTATTCTTCACGAACCCCAAACGAAGTGATTAGAACTATATATTAATGCCTTCAGCTGCTGACGGGAGTCGATATATATCAACGGTGAAAATGTGTGCCCCGACCGGGACTCGAATCCGGAATCTCCTGCTTAAATGGTAGACGCTCTATGTATCAGAACCGCCGAGGGCATAGAGGAGAATGCGGCTGCAGGAACTATCTCGCACACGCCTCCCGCGCGACCCGCATTCTCTCCTTATATGTTCACACACTACATTCGTAGTGTCCCTACCCAACACACTCATTATTCATTGAAGACATTCTTACCAAGTCCCGTCAGAGTTCGGGTAATATGTGTGCATCCGCACAGAAGAAGGAGCTCATGGCCGGTATTGCCAGAACTATATATTTATATGTCTGTTCTTTTGGACATGTCCGAAAGAACAGACACCATTCATGACCTGCAGCCGGCCTGAACTCTTACGGGACTTGATAAGAATGTCTTCGACTTGTAATGAATGTGTTGGGTAGGTAAACTACGAATGAAGTGTGTGGACATATAAGGTGAGAAAGTGGGTCTCGCAGGAGGCGTGCGCGAGATAGTCCTTGCAGTCGCACAATCCTCTGTGCCCTCGGTGGCTCTGCTATGTAAGCAGGAGATCCCAGATTCGAGTCCCGATCGGGGTACACATTTTCACCTGTCCCCATCGATATATACAAACGCCCGTCAGCAGCTGAAGGCATTAATATGTAATTCGTATTTCGTTCTAGACGGCTGCAGGTCATCAATGGCGTCTGTTCTTCCGGACATGTCCGAAAGAGCAGACACCATATCCACATAAGTATATACCAGACGAAGTGGGTTCTCTACGAGCACCGCCTCCTTTCTTCTCTCTACAAAGCCATGAAAATTCGTATGACCAATGAAAAATGCCGTGCAAAACGCTGGACATTTTTGTTAACAGGGTAACTATCTCCACTCTATGCAAAAGTGTACAACATTAACCAGTCTCTTTACTCCTACATACACAGTTCTTAAACGAAACTGAATTAGTCTCTCAGTTTTCAACAACGTTTCCCACTTCAGACAGTATACTCATCTCAATGTCCGTCTTTCTCGAAAACTGGCGTCCTGACATTCCATTCTCTGCAATTTTTGTAAGATTTGCCAATGAGCAGCCCTCTTACAATTTTATTTTGTATATCCTTGTATAGCTTTCTTCGCAGTATTTATAAGTGAGACAAATACTCCCATTTCAAAATTCGTCCATTTTCGCGTTCTCTAATTTTACGTAAGATGGGATGGAACCTGCAGTAATTTTTTATTCATCTGTATGTTAGTACGGAACATTCTAATAAAAAGTTGTCTGTGTGGACCACTTTTTTCTTACCTTTTATGAGATACAACGCCAGTGTCTTGTGTTTCCTAGGGTCACCCCTGTCTCGTAAGTTATCCGTTGCGTGGCAACGTTAGTTAAATGGACTTGAGTCCACGCGGAGCGATCTGAATGTCGGTCAATCCACGCAATGTAGAACATTCTTATCCATGTGGGATTGTAGAAAGCTCATCTGCATCCGCATGTCTGTGGCCTGGCTGCTGTGTGTGAGATTTACATGGATGATTGGGTATCAGGATACGAAGTCAGAATGGATTAGCAACAAACATGATCCACGAAGTAACAAGATTTCCATTGATCCACATTCCTAGCTCAGTGAACTCGTGGCCACTGTAGTCGTAGCGGACGATGTCATGGGTCAACATGGAAAATGAAGGAGACGTTTGCTGCGGAGCCGTATGTTCAACAACGCGCACCAGATCGTGTGCTTCAGAACACTTTCACGCGCAGGAGCACTGTACACCACCAACAGCCCTGCTGCAGTGGTTACTTTCCATAAGTTCACCGAAGATAAGAGCCGTCGGCCTTGGCTAGCACTTGCATGGGCCTGCCGAAAGCAGTTGGCAAGCGAGGTGCATTCAGCTCCTATAAGGCCGGTTGAGGAACTACTTGACTCAAAAGTAGCGGCTCCACTCACGAAAACTGGTAACGGCTGGGAGAGAGGTGTGCTGGCCACGTGCCCCACCAAGTCTGCATCCAGTGACACGGCAGACGGTAGGTACCGCCTGGAATTCCGAGGTCTTTTGGACGGAGTAAGGCAACACCGCAGACTGTCGTCACGTCTACCTCAGATAGCCACCGAACCTGCTTTATAGAACTGGTAAACACAATCTCTAACGTGGCGTGTTCAAAATAGCTCTGAGCACTATGGGACTCAACTTCTGAGGTCATTAGTCCCCTAGAACTTAGAACTAGTTAAACCTAACTAACCTAAGGACATCACAAACATCCATGCCCGAGGCAGGATTCGAACCTGCGACCGTAGCGGTCTTGCGGTTCCAGACTGCAGTGCCTTTAACCGCACGGCCACTTCGGCCGGCCGTGGCGTGTTCGTCCCACAGCTTGTAGCCCACTCTTTGTTTTCCATCCTTCAACCGCTTTCCGCAGATACATACGACAGTACAAAGGGAATAACTGACAAGCTTCGCTGCTCCTAAGATACTCGTTCCCAGGCTGTGAACCATTATAATCTACCCTTTGTCAAAGTTTCTTACGAGAGTGGATTTTCTTGTTACTAGCCCATATAATCTCCAGACATGGACTGTGGGAAAGCCAGAACAGAAGGAAATGGAAGCCTTTGAGATCTGGTGATACAGGAGAATCTTCAAAATTGAATGCGCTGATAAGTTAAGAAATCAAGAGATCCCCCGCAGAATTGGTGAGGAAAGTAACATAATGCAAACACTGACAAGAGGAAGGGACATTTGTTAAGACAGTCAGGGGTTAACTTCCATGGCACTAGAGGGAGCTGTAGAGGGTAAAAACTGTACAGCAAGGCAGCGATTGGAGTATATCCAGAGGATACAATTACTGTTCTGAAATGAGAAGGCTGGCAGCCTGGCAGCATCAAACTTGTCAGAAGACTGATGACTCAAAAAAAAATCGTCTCCAGAATGAAGAACAATTCCCCATTTGCTTCTGACACACTTATGTACCTTCCTTACAACGTCACGTGCATGTAATGCCAAGAGCCAGTACTGACTGTCGCAGTGAGGGGGAGGTAATCCTGTTTTGGCTCGTCAGTGTAGGTATATGATTGTACAGCTATAGTCATCCATAGTTCTTTTAATTTCTAGGTGCATTGTCGGTTTTGGAGCCCCTTTTATCTTTAAACTGTTAATATAAAACATGATGAAGCTATCAACAGCGATGCTGTTACAGGCAGTGTGGAAAACCAGTTATATATTTTTGCCACTGATGCATCTAATACATGGATGGTGCTAATTCCTCAGCGTCTGCTAAGGCCTGAAGATGACGCCAATGAAGCACCGAAACTGGTAGCCATACAACAAATTGCCTAATAACGACGGCTGGATGTCTTCCATTTTATTACACAAGCCAACGGCCGAGGCCCTCAGACCTGCAATCACAAGAGCGATCATACAAAAGATTAAATCTGGAATTGGATTAGATTAGATTATTTTCATTCCAATTGGTCCGTAGTGAGTGGGTCTTCCAGGATGTGGAACATGTCAGAAAAACAATAATACACGACAAATATTTACAGCTGAAACAAATAAGCTAATGTACGTTCCACAGGTCCCAAGTGGAATGATCGTCTTTTTTTAATTAACACAATATGAAAGAATCATTTTACAAACGCTAATGCACTGAATTTAAAATAAGAAAGGTTCTTTAATTATGAGGTAATAAACATGTAATAGAGCTATTAGAATGCTTATTTAGAATGAACACATAACTGCACTGAAATGGTGCAGAAGTTATATTATTCTTATATATATAAATCAATTGGTCCTACTGAGAAATTCATCAATGGAATAGAAGGAGTTGGCCACCAATAAATCCTTTAGGCTTCTCTTAAACTGAATTTCATTGATTGTTAAGCTTTTTATGCCTGCTGGCAAGTTATTGAAATTGGGTGTTCCTCAATAATGCAAACATTTTTGTACAACAGTGTGGCTTCAAATCCTTATCAAGATTATTCTTATTTCTAGTATTGATTCCTTGAATTGAGCTGTTTGTTTCAAAAGGTGATATATTTTTGATGACAAAATTCATTAAGGAATAAATATATTGGGAAGCAGTAGTTAGTATCCCTAGTTCCCTAAACAGGCTTCTGCAGGATATTCTTGAGTTCACACCACATACCGGGTGATCAAAAAGTCAGTATAAATTAGAAAACTGAATAAATCACGGAATAATGTAGATAGAGAGGTACAAATTGACACACATACTTGGAATGAGTAGAGGTTTTATTAGAACCAAAAAAATACAAAAGTTCAAAAAATTTCCAACAGATGGCGCCTCATCTGATCAGAATCGCAATAATTAGCATAACAAAGTAAGACATAGCAAAGATGATGTTCTTTACGGGAAATGCTCAATATGCCCACCATCATTCCTAAACAATAACTGTAGTCCAGGAATAATGTTGTGAACAGCACTGTAAAGCATATCCGGAGTTATGGTGAGGCATTGGCGTCGGATGTTGTCTTTCAGCATCCCTAGAGATGTCAGTCGATCACGATACTCTTGCGACTTCAGGTAACCCCAAAGCCAATAATCGCACTGACTGAAGTCTGGGGACCTGGGAGACCAAGCATGATGAAAGTGGCGGCTGAGCACACGATCATGACCAAACGTCGCGCGCAAGAGATCTTTCACGTATCTGGCAATATGGGGTGGAGCGCCATCCTGCATAAACATCGTACGTTCCAGTAGGTGTTTATCAGCCAGGCTGGGGATGATGCGATTCTGTATCATATTGGCGAACCTCTCACCCGTCACGGTAGCAGTTTTGCTGTCCAACGCCATCCGTCGGACATTTTGTGAACTTTTTTTTTGTTATAACAAAACCCGATGTCATTCCAAGCATGCGTGTCAATTTTTACCTCTCTATCTGCATTATTCCGTGGCTTATTACGTTTTCAAATTTATAGTGACTTTTTGATCACCCAGTATAACTCTTACTGCACGCTTTTGTTCCCGGAAAACTTTAGCTTGGCTTGATGAATTGGTTCAAATGGTTCAAATGGCTCTAAGCACTATGGGACTTAACATCTGAGTTCATCAGTCCCCTAGAACTTAGAATTACTTAAACCTAGCTAACCTAAGGACATCACACACATCCATGCCCCAGGGAGGATTCGAACCAGCGACCGTAGCGGTCAGGTGGTTCCAAACTACAGCGCCCAGAACCGCACGGCCACACCGACCGGCTTGATGAATTACCCCAAAAAATAATCCCATATGACATTATGGAATGAAATTAAGTATAGTATGCCAGCTTTTTCATTTTTATATCCCCTATGTCTGACACAATTCGCGTTGCAAATAGAGTTTCGTTAAGACGCTTCAGCATTTCTGTGGTGTGCCCCTCCCAGTTGAATTTATTATCAAGCCGTAATCCAAAGAATTTAACACTGTCCACTTCTTTTATCTGCTTGTCACAGTGTCCGATGGCAAGAAAAACAGTAGAGAGGTTACCGTACTATATCCTGGGAATGTATTCCCAGCCAGGTGTACTTGTCGGCAACTGATCAGTGCGACTTGAGGGTACAGCGATCTGGGAAAGGAAAAAATGACCACAAAAATCACAAGAAACAGCCCCGGACGACGTCGGACAAAAGGCGCAAATGAACCGCCGATAATGCGGGCTTCTGCTCCGTTTGCTTCGGGGGCGCCACCAGCCGAGCGAGAAATGGTCCGGCGGCGGTGGTGGTGGTGGAGGGTGCGCGGCAGTGGCGCGCGTCCCGGCTGCTTGCCACTTTGGGGGCTGGCAGGCGCCTCGGCTGGTGCAGAGCTGCACAGTGGCGGGCTAATGGGCGCCGGCTGACAGCGGCGTTGTTTGCAGCCGTAATCTGCGGATTACCGCCAAGTATCAGCCGCCGACAAACGGCCAAGGTGCGCCGGCCGGGCCGGGCCGTGCCGGGCTGAGGTGAGGCAACAATCTCATGGCCCAGCGAGCTGGCAAATTAACACGCGGGAGCCCTCAAAGGCGGCGGCGCCCACGCGTGCACTGGATGTGGGAGAAAGGGGTGGGGGGTGGAGAAGAGGGGAATGATAGTGAGGCGGGCAGCCACGGTCGGCTGGCGGTGCATCAGGGGGCGCCTGTCAAAAACGGGGTGTGCACCTGGACTGCTGCCTCCGCCTTGTTACCTAAACGGCCCGACCGATATTGACATTTAGGAGCTTCCAGCTAGTGATTTACGTTGAAGTAGGCATATCCTATACCGGTTCCCGCTTCAGTACACTCTGACACCATCACTCCGTGTAATATTGTCGACAAGCACTGCACAGTTGAAAATCAATGATAGGATTTGCAGATGACATTGCTGTGCTCATTGAAAGTGAAGCAGAATTGCAGGATCTGAAGATCGAAATGAACAGTCTAATAAGCACAGAATATGTATTGAGAGTAAATCGAAAAAATACGAAAGTAATGAGAATTAGCAGAAATGCTACGGCCTAGGCAGCAAAACAACGAAGTGACAGACAGACCAAAGAGAACACAGAAAGCAAACTGTCTCTGGCATAAACGGTAACTCTGGCCAAGAAGCGCGGCCCGTTTCGTCACAGGGTTATTTGGTAACCGAGATAGAGTTACGGAGATGTTTAGCAAACTCAAGTGGCGGATTCTGCAAGAGAGGCGCTCTGCATCGCGGTGTAGCTTGCTCGCCAGGTTTCGAGAGGGTGCGTTTCTGGATAAGCTATCGAATGTATTGCTTCCCCCTACTTATACCTCCCGAGGAGATCACGAATGTAAAATTAGAGAGATTCGAACGCGCACGGAGGCTTTCAGACAGTCGTTCTTCCCGCGAACCATACGCGACTGGAGTGGCTTGCGGAGTATAAATGTATATGTAGATGTAGATGTAGAAGTTTGCTAGTATCATACATAAGTCTTGAGGACGAAATTTCTGGTAATGTACACTACTGGCCATTAAAATTGCTACACCATGAAGATGACGTGCTATAGACGCGAAATTTAACCGACAGGAAGAAGATGCTGTGATATGCAAATGATTAGCTTTTCAGAGCATTCACACAAGGTTGGCGCCGGTGGCGACAACTACAACGTGTTAACACGAGGAAAGTTTCCAACCGATTTCTCATACACAAACAGCAGCTGACCGGCGTTGCCTGGTGAAACGTTGGTGTGATGCCTCGTGTAAGGGGGAGAAATGCGTACCATCACGTTTCCGACTTTGATAAAGGTCGGATTGTAGCCTATCGCGATTTCGGATAATCGTATCGCGACATTGCTGCTCGCATTGGTCCAGATCCCATGACTGTTAGCAGAAAATGAAATCGGTGGGTTCAGGAGGATAATACGGACCGGCGTCCTGGAACCCAATGGCCTCGTATCGTGCAGTCACGTCTCGATCCCTGAGTCAAGAGAAGGGGACGTTTGAAAGACAACAACCATCTGCACGATCAGTTCGACGACGTTTGCAGCAGCATGGACTATCAGCTCGGAGACCACGGCTGCAGTTACCCTTGACGCTGCATCACAGACACGAGCGCCAGCGATGGTGTACTCGATGACGAACCTGGGTGCACGAATGGCAAAACGTCAGTTTTTCGGATGAATCCAGGTTCTGTTCCCAGCATCATGAAGGTCGCATCCGTGTTTTGCGACATCGCGGTGAACACACATTGGAAGCGTGTGTATTCGTCATCGCCATACTGGCGTATCACCCGCCATGGTGGTATGGGGTGTCATTGGTTACACCTCTCGGTCACCTCTTGTTCGCATTGACAGCACTTTGAACAGTGGACGTTACATTTAAGATGTGTTACAACCTGTGGTTCTAGCCTTCATTCGATCCCTACGAAACCCTACATTTCAGCAGGATAATGCACGACCGCATGTTGCAGGTCCTGTACGGGCCTTTCTGTATACGGAAAATGTTCGTCTGCTGCCCTGGCCAGCACATTCTCGAGATCTCGCACCAACTGAAAACGTCTGGTCAATGGTGGCCGAGCAACTGGTTCGTCACAATACGCCAGTCACTACTCTTGATGAACTGTGGTATCGTGTCGAAGCTGCATGGGCAGCTGTACCTGTACACGCCATCCAAGCTCTGTTTGACTCAATGTCCAGGTACATCAAGGCCGTAATTACGGCCAAAGGTGGTTGTTCTGGGTACTGATTTCTCAGGATCTATGCACCCGAAATGCGTGAAAATGTAATCACATGTCAGTTCAGGTATAATATATTTGTCCAATGAATACCCGCTTATCATCTGCATTTTTTCTTGGTTTAGCAATTTTAATGACCAGTAGTGTACATGTGGAGCACAGAATTGTGTACTGGTGGAACATGGACTGTGGGAAAACCTTAAGAGAAGAGACTCGAAGCCCTTCAGATGTGATGTTGAATGTTGAAAGGTAGGTGGAGTGGTAAGATAAGGCATGGCGAGGTTCTTCGTAGAACCGGCGTAGAAAGAAATATAAGGAGAACACTGACAAGAAGAAGGATGATAGGACGTGTGCTAAGACATCAGGGAATACCTCCCGTGATACTAGACCGAGCTGAAGAGAATAAAAATTTTAGAAGAAGGCAGATATTGGAATACATCCGGGAAATAATTGAGAACGTAGGTTGAAATTTGCTACTCTGACATGACAAGGTTGTTACTGGAGAGGAATTCGTGGCGGGTCGCATCGAACCTGTCAGAAGACTGACGATTTACAAAAAAGCGGAATTAAGGGAGTAGACCTCTTGGAACACATGAAAAATAGATGATAATCATGATTCATTTTTCAAGCAAAATAGAAAGTAATGCTATATTAGATAATGTATCTTTATTTCTCACACTTTTGTCTTTGGTGAATGGATAATGCGGAAAAAGTACATAGAGGTTTTATACAAGGGCGATGTACTGGGGACAATATTATGGAAATGGAAGAGGCCGTAGATGAAGATGAAATGGGAGATACGATACCGCGTGACGAGTTTGACAGAGTACTGAAAAACCTGACTCGAAACAAGGCCTCGGGAGTAGACAACATTCCATTAGAACTACTGAGAGACTTGGGAAAGCCAGACCTGACAAAACTCCATTTTCTGGTGAGCAAGATGTATGAGACAGCGAAATACCCACAGACTTCAAGAGGAATATAATAATACCAATCCCAAACAAAGCAGGTGTTG
Organism: Schistocerca piceifrons; assembly: GCF_021461385.2. Classification (NCBI taxonomy): domain Eukaryota; kingdom Metazoa; phylum Arthropoda; class Insecta; order Orthoptera; family Acrididae; genus Schistocerca; species Schistocerca piceifrons. The sequence goes on along the minus strand of NC_060138.1, from coordinate 1,185,048,891 downwards.
ACAGGTGTGAAAATTACCGAACTATCAGTGTAATAAGTCACGGCTGCAAACTACTAACACGAATTACCTACAGACCAATGGAAAAACTAGAAGAAGCCGACGTTGGGCAAGATCAGTTTGGATTCCTTAGAAATGGTGGAAAACGTGAGGCGATACTGACCCTGCGACTTATCTTAGATGAAAGAAAGGCATACCTACGTGTCTAACATTTGTAGACTTAGAGAAAACTTTTCACAATGTCGGGTATCGGTCAGGGCTTCGTGCAAATGTTTGTCAGGTATTGGTCGTGTAGTTGGTGTTATTTACACTGATGACTATTTTAGATGTTGTCGACATTCTGAGGGGAGTCGGTCGGTTGCTGCGGACCAGAGAAGTTCTCTCCGCGCGGTTAAGTCGGCTGGGTCCGCTGGCGGTCCTTGTACAGTGCCGGAGCGCGTGTGGAGCTATCCGATCGCTACGAGCTTCGTGGTTCACCAATCCAGGACGTCAAAGTTGAGTAGTGGTTTCAGCTACCCAAGCCACGTCCATTCATATTGTGTGGTTCGTTTCGGTGATTCACTGGTGGGGAGGTTTTCCTGTGAGCAGCACTGAATGTTTCTATTGCTGAAATTTAGGTGCCATGCGGTGCACTTAGCTATATTGGTTGACTACAATTAAAGTGCACCAGCGAAATTTTCTACCCTGTGGCGCTCATTGTTTTGGTTACCTGTCATGGCCCCTAACGTAATTTCACCTGTTGTTCTGTCCAACATGGTGTGTAGTTTTGACAGCTTAATAAATAGTTCATTGTGGATAATCACGTTCGTGTCTTTGGTGTTTGATTTCTCATGTACTGATTGGTGGCAAGCAAGCCGTTGTGTCTGTCGGTCTGTGGCTGCCCCCTGGTTGGGTTCCGACGGATCAAGTGTAGTTGAGCTCACCACCTGTCTCGCCTAAGTGAACGAGGGCAGACCGACCTCCCTGGAGGCTACTGAGTGCCGTTTTCCTTATTATCCTTCACACCGGTGTTTAATTGTCTGTTTATAATTTATCATAGCCAATGATTTAAAAAATTCTTGCTTTCACTGTGCAACCTCCCTCTTACTAAACGGACTATCCGGCTTGCGATATAAAATACGACCGTGGATCGCGTGAATGCCTAATGGATGTTTTTCTAATTGTATAAGGCTATCTTTTCCGAAGAAGGGATACCGAAAAGTAGGAGGAAAGTGTACAACCGACCCTTCTGATGGAAAGACTACTAAAAATAAAAGTAATTAAACCAAACAGGGCTATAATTTGGACGAACAACACTGGACAGAAAGGGGTACCACTGATCATGAATCCAAGAGTTGCACTAGTAAACGAAAAGGAAGTGATTAACGGTCGCCAGGCCACTAGGGCAATTTGCATCCAAAGATGATGGAAAGAAAAACATGTATTATTAATAATTTTTTTTACACTGATTTTACGTGAGTATGTGATGATAAAGGAGACTTAGAAGTCACTCTTACGTTATGTTTGGTATCAAGTTTTGAAAAAGGCAATCGAGTAAGGATTTGAAAAAATGGAATTAAAATATATGTTAGTACTGAACTTCGTTACGTGAACAATGACTTTCAATGACCTCAGCATAACGTCATCAAAAAAATTTAGAAAAAAGCAAGCACTTTTTACTTTGCCGTTACTTATTTTGCAAATTGGATTACATGTTATTGTCTGAACAACTGAGCCTTTTTTTGTACTGACTTGAACAGAATTAAATACTAGATTACGTACCAGACGAAACAGCCATGTGCTCCAAGCTATATGTAAAATAAATAAAACTTCTGAGCTCTTAACTTGTGCATTTCTTTAGATTTGGATTTCTTCCAGTGACTTCTCAAACTTAAAAAATGAAATTGCATTACTTTAGTCATATACTAAAGCCTCTGTTGTACAACAGTTAATTGAAAGTAGACTGAGGATAAAATTCTTAAAAGAGAAATTATTCATTAATAAACTGGCTGTAACTATTCAATTGTTTCTTCTGACACGGAGTTAGCATAATAGGAAAAAATGGAACAAGGATCCTGATTGGTAGCAATGTCTGGGGGCAATGAGGACACAGTCGCCCTGAGTTTAATTGATTATTATTTAAATAAATCTTATCAATCAAATCACATTTAGTTGTGCTGATGAGTTAGCTGTTAATACTTTCTACCAATGAACAGTCTTACTCCAGTGCTGCGCATACTACGAAACTCGGAGCCGACGACGAAATTCTGTTATTATTGAAGACGGTAGCATATTGTGGAGCCACGGCTAATTATACGAACGGGCAATCGTAATTAATACTGCCTCTTCCTCCCATCCACTGTCCGTACTTCTGCTCTAGACATCTGGCTGGCGCGTGTAGATGATGCCGCCGAAAATGGTACTCTCTACTGCGGGAGCGTTAACACCACACTTCCGCACACAAGCGCTGGAACCCGTCTCTCGCTCTCTTCACGCGCTCTGCCCAACAACTCCCTACCCAAAGATACTGCAAAACACAAGCTCTGCTATTATCGTTGATATTCGATGCAAATAACAATTCCCTTGGCTTTCTCCGAGAGCTTATACGTTTCACAGTAAAACACAGGTAAATACAATGAAACGTCAACAGACTTCTACCTAAATCTACACATACAGTGAAGCAATGTCCTTACTTGTTAAAAGAAAGCATTACAAATATTTACATACAATAAAAAAATGTATATATATCTGTAGCAGGTACCATGCATCCTGATTTTCGGTGTGACAACTGGATTTTATGTATTTTTGAATTTTGGAAAATCAATTGTGAGCCTTCAGCCACTTAAATCCTTATTCAAAAAAAAAGAAATATATAAAATGCTCTATCTGGGTTTGAACTCATGGTAATTTATTTTAAAATCTTGAAAATTTTACTGTGGGCCTTCAGCCGTTTGCATTTCATCTTGTTTAGTTTGTCTGTTCATCCTTGCTTTGAGGCTTTCAGCCTCGCTGTGTATGTATATGTTAATTGTTTTATTTGCAATTTTAACTGCTTGTTTCTATCACTTGAGATTTATCTTGTTGGTTTCATGTTTGGAGGCCTTCAGCCATGAAATAATTACCATTTTGAAACTCATAGTTCTAAAGGTACGGCTATGTGCCGTTTTGGTTTAAAGGTTTTATTAAATTACGATAAATTACAATTCTGAATGAACCTGACCGACACCTTATTTCGCCCTTTCCACAATCCTGATTACCTGTTCCGCCCAGGGGGTTTAGCGGCCGTATCACTGTCGTTAAATAATTTCTGAGAGATAATTTATATTTTAATGTGAGTGTATTTTTCATTCACTATTATTTTAAATACGTATCCCTTTCCATGCACTTGATTTCCTGCACGAACACAGTTTGACGTTCTGCTGCACCCACAATCAAAATGATACAATAAGACATATTCAAATCTACACATGTCACGTATAATGTATGAGTTCAACAAAGGAAAAAAATTGGAAATTGTGGTAAGGACTATGGGAGCAAACTGCTGAGGTCATCGGTTATTAGGCTTACATACTAATTAATGTAACGTAACCTAACTTACGATAAGGACAACACACACACCGACGCCCGCGGGAGGACTCGAACCTCCGACGGGGGCAGCCTCGCGAACCATGGCAAGACGCCAAAGACCACGCGGCTACCCCGCGCGGCTAGTTCAACAAAGCAGGTTAAGGACGCCAACCGAAGTGGACATGCCTTATGGCAGCCACTAGGATCTGAGCTAGATGTTGCTGCTGAGAGACAGATTGCTCTCCTTGAACTCACATGTGGCAAACAGAAACGTCACGCTACGGAATAGCGGGACGACAAAGGTGGAACTGAAAATCAGTGCGGGCATTTGTTCTTTCTGAAAGCATTGATAAACTCTTTTAACGGGGTGCTCATGTATGTACTGAAGTAAATATTTATCCAATTTGACCCGGACTTACTGCATATCTTGTTACCAACTACACAACAAGAATTATTAGACGAAACAGAAAGCCGGCCGCTGTGGCCTAGCGGTTCTAGGCGCTTCAGTCCGGAACCGCGCAGCTGCTGCGGTCGTAGGTTCGAATCCTACTTCGGGCATGGATGTGTGTGATGTCCTTAGGTTAGTTAGGTTTAATTAGTCTAAGTCCAGGGGACTGATGACCTCAGATGTTAAGTCCCATAGTGCTCAGAACAGAAGTGATATCGAAAGGAACTATAAACGCTCTAAGACCACGAATATCGTAGATGTGACATACATGTACAAACAAACAATCACAGTTAAAAAAAAATGGATTATTTATTCAAGAGAGAGGCCTTTACAAACTGAGCTCGTCAATAACGCTCTGGTCCACCTCAGGTCCGTACGCAAACAGTTGTTGTGCTTGGCACTGATTGACAGAGTTCTAGGATTTCCTCCTGAGTGATATCGGGTCACATTCTGTAGAATTAGCACCTTAGATCGTCAAAATCCCGGGCTGGTTTAAGGGCCCTGGACATAATGTTGTAAACGTTCTCAACTGACGAGAGATCCGGTGACAACGCTGCCTAAATCAGGGTTTGGCAAGCACGGAGACACGCTGTAGAAACTCTCGCCGTGTGCAGGCGGGCGTTATCTTACTGAAATTTAAGCTCAAGATGGCTTCCCTTGAAGGGCAGAGAGCAGAAAATCGTCGATATACCGCTCTGCTGTAAGACTGCCGCTAATGACAACCAAAGTAGTCAAGCTACGAAAAGAAGTGGAACGCCAGAGCATCAGTCGTGGTCGTCGGGATATATGATGGGTGACAGTCAGGTTAGTATCCCCCAAGGAAGCCCAGCCATCACCATAGAGATTCCGAAATTTCACTCGAAAGCGCGTGCCTAGCAGACGATTGATAACTCTCATTTTTGGCCTCCTGTGCCGCACATTAGGTCCAACTGCAAGCCGATATCATGTGGACCCTTGTCGACAGATTGGCTGCTGGCACCGCTGGCAGTGCTGTCGAACCAGAGTCCACTGTTAGGGCTGTCCTCACCGCTCCGAACCCTGAATCAGAGTGAGTCAACATAACTCTGTCAGCTCTTGCTGTCGCTGAAGTTCTCATAAACCTACGTTCATTAGTGCAAAGACTCGCTCTGATTCTGATCTACAGATATGTTTCTAGGAAAAGTGTAACGAACGGTTTTTCCCTCGCAGGAAAAATGTTTATCCTCCATTCAACAGCCTCTGACTCCGCGAGAACAGTTCCTAGAAAGACAAATTTCCAATCATCATAAATGCAAAATTACGACCAGTCTCGGATTCTCGATATTAATTCTTGGAAAGCGGCCTGTTATTTCCAACTCTCTTGTATTTTTTTTTTAACCCAGCCACTGGAAATTCACACCGCACTTTCTACAACTCGGAGGGCATTCGCACCGCAAGGACATTACATCCGGTGCGATACCTAAAACAAGTACCGCTGTTTTTTCCCCCACGAATAAGCCAGTGATTTTTATATGCGGGTGGCATTTTATTCTCTCGCTTTCCGCGAAGGCCCCTCGCCTACAGCAGGCAAATAGTACAGAACGGTGTACTGACCGCGTAACTTTGCTTTGTAAAAATGGACAGTTTTCGCCACAGGTCCAAGTCTTTCGACATGGATCATTATACTGTCCATCTAACACCTACTTGGTGTCTGAAGTCTTCCTAGACACCAAGGCTCTTTACCCTACAAAGAAACAGTTGTAACGAGGGCTAGACTTCGTAACCTCCATGTATATTTTTAATGGACTTTTTGTTATATATGGACAAAATATTTATGCTTATAGCACAGTTCGAAGTGTAATAATTTGAAATTTTTACAGTGGAGTCAGAAAATTCCCAGTATATAAAATGTATTTTCACTATTATATTTCACTTCATTACGAAAATAAAACTTGGCATCTTCTACACCGACATACGTCAAATTTTGTAACCGTTAGTAGAAAATATATACATGCAGTTTGGTGTAACAAATTGAAGTTTGGGAATTGAGTTTTGTGGAAGTAGGGCGTGTTATGTTAATTTATTCACAATAGATGATGACGTACACTATGGAAGGGGCTGCGGTCTCGAGAAAGCGCAAGAGCGATAGTGATAATGAATCAGAATTTGGAAATGAGGGCGAGAGTGATATAGATATGACTGAACAAGATCTACAGGTGGGATATGAAGTGGATGTATACGAATCTGAAGAAGATGATAACAGTATTCAGGAAACTAGTGAGCCGGCCGAAGTGGCCGTGCGGTTAAAGGCGCTGCAGTCTGGAACCGCAAGACCGCTACGGTCGCAGGTTCGAATCCTGCCTCGGGCATGGATGTTTGTGATGTCCTTAGGTTAGTTAGGTTTAACTGATTCTAAGTTCTAGGGGACTAATGACCTCAGCAGTTGAGTCCCATAGGACTCAGAGCCATTTGAACCATTTTTGAAACTAGTGAACCTACAGCTGTAGCTGTAAGTGGACAGATAACACGTATCTCAGTACCATCTGATGTGAACAAGTCTGTTTCCAGGAATATAATACGTGAAACAGTACGTATTCCTCGTCACCTTAGAACACAGTTACAGACAAGGGCAGATTGTCTCAGACTTTATACGACGAACTACATTCGTAGTGTGACAGTAATGCATGCAAATTATTGTGGAGAAGACAGTACATTTCTGGACTCATATGTTGAACGTACGACTGAAATTGACTCTACTGATTACACACATTCTTTGGGTTGCTTTAATAGCTGGTTTACACAAGGCACGTAGGAAACCGTTGAGTGAATTTTGGTGGGATGCTTATGGTTTACCTAATTTTAGCAATTTTAGCAACAATAAAGAGTTCAAGGTTTCATTATGTTGACAATGGAAGAAAGAAATGGTGTTCCTGGATCAAATGCTGAAGCTATAAGGCCTGCGTTTGAAATGTTGGCTGATGCATGTATGTTGTCTGATATCCCTGGGCCTTATGTTATAGACGGTGACCACCTGTGGACCTTCAGGGGACGTTGTCCACTGAAGGTGTACGTTCTTTCAAAACCTGTGAAGTATGGCAAAAGTGTGAGCTACTGCAAATTTTGAGACTAATTATCTCATAAACGCACAACAGCATACAGCAAAACTGCTGAATCAAAGAGAGTAAATGAAAGGAGGTGAGGGGAAGTGGTTACAACATTACCACGTATTGCCGTCAAAACAAAGGGCTCCTTTATCGACCAGTTTCGGGTGCACACAGAATACTGGTTTAGCTTCTTGTGTGCCCACAAAAAACAAATCTGCCATTTTGTTGCCTACTCTACATCAAACGTTTGAAGTAAATGAGCATGAACACAGAAAGACCTAAAATAATAAGTTCTACAACCCAACGAAGACACGAGTTGATACCGTTGATAAGTTGACTAGACTTTATTCACAGGAACGCGGCCACTTGCTGTGTTTCTTTCATATTCTTCATTTAGCCTGTCTCAATACTTAAAGAGTTCTTCTTATGGGGCACCCGCATCTGAATAAGTCCATTTCGTAAAATGAAGAAACCACAAAACAGTTCTTTAATCGAGATTTGAAACATCTACATCGCCCTTATCATGTTGCTTGCCCTTTAGAAAACCTGAGAAATCTGAATAAACTATAGCTTAATGAATGACTTCTGTTCTCTACTGACGGTAAAGAATTCTTCTTTCAGTGTGAAGTTTGACTAGTTGCGACAGTATCTCTCCTCTTGCGTTTTAACCTCTCACAACATGTAAAAATTTACATTACAGAAAGTAAGCAATGAGAAATGAAGAAATCACATAGCAGTTGCTTAATGCACAATATTTTATTGTGTAGGCGACGGGTTTCGGAACACTTAAGGTTCCATTATCTGCTGTAAATTGTAATAATAAAAATATTGTATTTCACAGGAACGGGAGGGGAAGCTAAATTTTGAAATATCGGTTAAGGACCTATGAGGATAAAATTTTTAAATTAAAATAAATTATCACAGAAAACTGGAAGTTACTTTCAAATGAAGTCACCTAACCATTGAACGTCATTCTCACCCCAGTGATGTCATGGAACCAACGATTCATCGTCAAAAAAGATAAAAGGGACCTAAAAAAAACAAAAAAACGGACATCATAACCGTACACTAAAAGTCATCAGAATTTTGAAACATGTAAAATGAAATATAAAGGAGGCGGGCGTGGAGGGTGAGAAATCACATACTGCGTGGAATTACTTACAAAAATTCAATAAAAACCATTTCTCCATGTTGCGCGACTGGGAACACGCACAGAAAAACTATATAATAGTAAATAATAACTGTGAGTACAGAGGAAGAAATTGGTGAATTGTTTGGACCGGAAAAGCAGGAAGCAACAGCAGAAAGCCGACGGAACCATCACAACATTAAGAAGGAAGAGAACTTGTACGTTTAAAAAAAAAAAAATGTATTATGTTTTATGTACGCCTCAACCAGACAGGACAATACTTAACTAAAGTCTTTTTACATGAATGGGTGACGTATGTTCTTTTGGACATGGGCGAAAGAAGAGACATCTCGCATTGATATTACTGATTCGCCTACATGGCCAATGAATCCAACACCTTCGATGCGGATGCACAATTACGTTAGACTTCCTGCAGGAATCTCAGAGTAACGAGCATGGAGGAGATTGATGAGGACTGCAAATAAGCGACACTAGGCGGGAATGTGCGTCGGCCAGGTGGCGTGCGGAGATCTTTCGAGCAACTGATGAGAAGGTTCTCCCTGTTGCCGTGTCTATCATGGCGCTACGGGATTTTGCTTTTTTGTCCTCCGTGTCGTCTGATTCATTGTGTGGGGCTCATTGTTGTTTGTCTCTCGGCATCTCGCCGGCCCCCAAATTCTGTAAGTCTCTCCATATCCTCGAGCGCCATTCACTCTGCCTCGCCTTCCATATACACCTCCCGTCCCCCATGCAGATCCTCTATGATCTGATTCCTTTCCCCCATCTGCTCCTATTCCTTGAACATATCTGCATACTCTACACGTCTCGCCGCCTTGATCCCCCTCATCCCCTGGTTGGTCCTCTACAACCCCCTCCCTCTGCTGCACCTTCACTGTTGTGTCCCCCCTACACTACATCTCTACACCCTTCATCTCCTTTCCCAAGGTGGGTTCCGTTAACTCCCCCTCCCGGATGATGCCATCTCTCCCTCCATTTACCCCTCCTATCAAATCTGATCGTCAACTCCCCATCCTTTCCTCTGTCCTTTCCCTGGGCTCCCTCTTCCCCCCCCCCTTTCCCCACCTACCATCTCTCTGCCTCCCTTCTCACCCCCCCTCCTAGTCGTTTAGCATTCCCCTCCTGTGCCATTCCCCACTCCCTCTCACATCTGCCCAGCCACCCCTCCCCCTCTTATGAGTCCTAATCCTCCGTCAGCTCATTCTCCCCCCCCCCCGCCCCCACTTCATTTTTCCTCTCCTTCCCCCTTTTATTTCCCATCATCAGTAGTGGTTCCCCCCATCTGCCCTCAGCTGCGGTGTGTCTTATTTGTGCCAACTTTTTAGAGTAGTGTTTTAAGTGAGTGTTCAGTGTTGTGCGTCTCTTCCAAAGTGTTGTGCACAGAAATCATGCTGTCACTGGGTGTGACTTTTATACCTCTTGCGAACAGAAACCAGACTGTCGCCGTGTTTTTTAATTGTCTGTCTATTATTTTACCTATCTGTTTCCTGTGTATTTTATTGCCATCACCAACCATTTGTCTTACGTTTGAAGTTCCACAATTTTCCGCCATTTTACCATTTAAGTCACCGATTTTATCACCCACTTTCATTATTTATTATCGTCATTTAAAAAAAAAAAATCTGTAGGCTGGGGAGCTGCGTACTAATCTGCTGGCAGCCCGCCCTCTTCGGGGGGAATCGAATCTCAATAAAGGAAAAAAAAAGAAAAACAAACTCGGCGTCTCGTGTTTGTGATTCGATTTTGAAGCGGCGTTGTGTTGCGCCGTGATATCGTCCTTGGTTCCATGAACATTCCACACACAGGTGCTGAAAGTCTTAGTTTTTTACAGTCCATGCATCATGTGCAGTCTAGTTCGTTAGGAGTTCTTGATTGTCTTGTAGATACGATCAAGGTCTCGTCAGGACAGGTTCACAGGTTATCTCATATTCTGAAAAGTATGTATTTTATGGCAAGTTTCTTGACCCGCATCAGGCTGACAGGCCCAATTTGCGGTATGCGCATCAAGTCTCTAATAACAAGGTTATTCTGGCGAAAGGAGTGGTAGAATGCACAAATTTTAGGTTTTCTAACCATCCGTCCGGAGTTGACAGTTTCCTCAAGACCATACTGTTTCCGGTTGAGGATATACGGAATATACGGCGGGAACACTGGTCTGCACAACATCGTTTAAAAGATTATAATGGGATTCAATCCATTGACGTGGTGGTGAAACAGAATTGCATGTGTGTGGATTATTTTAAGAACCACTTGTGAACAACTTAAGAGACTAACTGTAGCGGATCTTGTTACCCAAGTGACAGCCATTGTGCCAGCCAAGTTTCTAACGGCAAGGCGAGCCATTACGTGAAGGTCCTAGAGCATTTCCGCTGATAACCTCGCCTAGGGACTTCGCTACTATAGCATCCCTGGGGCACTCCAGATGATACCCTCACCTCCGATGAACACTCACCATCGAGGACAACGTACTGGGTTCTATTACTTAAGAAGTCTTCGAGCCACTCACATACTTGGGAACCAATCCCATATGCTCGTCCCTTAGTTACATGCTCGTCCCTTAGTTACGAGTCTGCAGTGGGCACCGAGCCAAACGCTTTCCGGAAGTCAAGGAATATGGCACCCGTCTGATTCCCTTCATCCATGGTTCGCAAGATATGACGTGAAAAAAGGGCGAGTTGCGTTTCGCAGGGGCGATGCTTTCTAAAGCCGTGCCGATGCATGGACAGCAACTTCTCTGTCACACGGAAACTCATTATATTCGAACTGAGAATATGTTCGAGAATACTACAACAAACCAGTGTTAAGGATAGTGGTCTGTAATTTTGAGGATTCGTCCTTCTACCCTTCTTATATACAGGCGTCACCTGCGCTTTTTTCCAGTCGCTCCGGACTTTACGTTGGACAAGAGATTCGCGATAAATGCAAGTTAAGTAAGGAGCTAATGCAGTAGAGTACTCTCTGTAAAACCGAAATGGAATCCCATCAGGACCTGGCGATTTATTTATTTTCAACCCATTCAGCTGCTTCACAACCCCAGGGATGTCTATCACTATGACCTCCATACGGGAATCTGTACGAGACTCAAACGGTGGTATGTTTGTACGATCCTCCTGCGTCAAAGATTTCTCAAATGTTACATTTAAAATTTCAGCTTTCGCTTTGCTGTCTTCCGTTGCCAGGCCAGACTGGTTGAAAGCTTTCGACCCGATTACCGATTTTACGTAAGACCAGAATTTCCTTGGGTTTTCAGCAAGATCTTTTGCTAAGGTATGACGGTGGTAATGGTTGAATGCTTCGCGCATCGCTCTTTTAAAGCAGAACGAATCTCTACTAACTTTTGCCTGTCCTCATTCTCCCGATCTTTCTTGTACCGCGAGTGCAACTGCTTTTGCTTCCTGAGCATTCTCCGAATTGCGCTGTTAAACCACGGTGGGTCTTTTCCGTCCGTAATCCACTTTTTCGGCACATACTTGTCCAATGCGTGATTTATAATGTGTTTAAAATTTGCCCATAATTCTCCCACGTCCATCGTACCGGAAGTAAATGAAGTCCATTCATTTACTAAGTGGGATGCTAACAACTGCTTATCTGCTCTTTCTAGCAAGAATACTCTCCTAGCCTTCTTGACCGACCTTTTAACTTTCGTAACCATAGTCGCAATGACAACATCATGATCACTAATCCCTGTCTCAACACTGACACCGTCGATGAGGTCTGGTCTGTTCGCGGCTACCGGATCTAAAATATTTCCATTACGCGTTGGCTGTCAATTTAGCTGCTCAAGACAGTTTTCGGATAATGTGCTCAAATGTGATTCACACGACCGCTTGTCTGTACCACCTGTAATGAATCCATAGAGATCCCAGTATATACTAGGTAGGTTGAAGTCGCTTCCGACTAATATAGCATGATCCGGGTACTTCTGCGATACAGAATGTAGACTCCCTTTGAATGATTCTAGAGCTGTCACGGTGGAACCTGGTAGCCGATAATAACACCCAACAATTATTTCCCCTTGCTCAGTTAAACGTGTCTAGATAACTTCAAATCACACTCTACTTCGACCTCAGTAGACACAATATTTTTGTCAACTGCAATGAAGACACCACCTCCTACGGTGTCTAATCTGTCTTTCCGATACACGTTCCAACCCTCACTAAATATTTCAGAACATCCTATCTCAGGGTTCAGCCAGGTCTCAGTCCCCAGAATAATTTGCGCGCCACACGCCTCCTGGAGGGCAGTAAAATCAGGAACTTTATTCCGAATACTCTGAAAAGTTACTGTTAATATCTTGATAGCTGAAGTGTCTTTATACTGAGAGCGTCCTGATTTCCCTGCCTGCAGGTCGACTGGTGAGTGTTCATCAGGACACCTCGCACTGCTGCCTAACCTAAAAAAAAAACCATGTGCTCGCCACAAGTACTCTGCTACCCGAGTAGCCGCTTCCTTTGTGTAGTGCACCCCTGACCTTTCAAGGGGCGTCCTACAATTCCCCACCCAATAGCGCAAGTCTACAAATCTGCAGCCAAGACCGCCACAGAGTCGACGAAGCCTCTGGGTGAGACCCTCGAGTCGGCTCCAAACCAAAGGACCCCGATCCATTCTGGGAACGATGCTTACAACAGAGAGCTCTGCTTGTACCCCACGTGCGAGGCCAGCGGTCTTCACCAAATCCGCTAGCCGCTGAGGATCGCCTCAGAACCCAAGCTACAGGTATCATTGGTGCCGACGTGAGCAACTACTTGCAGACGACTGCACCCCTTACGGTCGATAGCCGCAGGCAAGGCCGCCTCCACCCTTCTTCAACGACCCCGGATAGAGAACTGATGCCACAAACCACTGCTGATCAGAGCCAGAGCGGCCAAAGTGTGCCAGTGAAACATATGGTGACGTTAAAAGACGCATTGTCATTTTGTCGTTTCCGTTGATTCCGAGAAGCCGCGCACCCCATCTGTGGAAGAGTTAAATCTCGCAGTTCCCACCCACGTTGCCCCATACGGCAGACGTCTTCCCGCACAGCCGCAACATTGATCACTATGCCATAACAGCAAATTTAGATCATGTGCCGCAAACAGTAAAATTCTATTGCTTCACTGGATGCTGAACACGTCCCTGTTAAAGTATCCATCTGTCGAGATTATCATTCGAGAGATTTGGGCCCGTAGCTTGTGTTCGCAGGACCGTTACCCTTCTCTGATCGAATATTGGCCAGGGCCCGCCAAACCTTTGCTCCGGCCAGCGTTAATGGTTTACGGCGCTGAGAGGGCGAGGGATCCCCGTCGGACCCAGGAATTTTATTATTCCCTCTTGTGTCAACTTTATGACGATGCCAGACAAACTCCCGTGTCGACTATGGATGTCCGCCACGTTAAGGCAAAGCTTCTTCAGTTAAAGAGGCCACAAGTGAAAGAAATCATGGTGCGTTCAAAATACCGCTTCTTCCTATGAGCTGAACTGAACTTCTTGTATCACCCTCTCGAAAATGAGCATGGAACACGTCCCTCAGTCACACCGATCGTCACATACTGACATCCCAACTTAACATTTTCAGAGCGATCTATAACTACTTTACCGACCTTTATGATGTTCGTCCTACTGATGCGATTGTCCCTGATGGATTTACTCCACTCCTGGATTGCCTGGTTACTCCCGCATTAAGTGATGACTACCTAAGTGACTTTACTTCCGATAACATATATCGCCTTATTGTTTATTCACCATCGCAAAAATCACTGGGGCTCGACGGTACTCGTAAGGAATTTTTTGTACAGTTTTGGCGTCTTGCGGTTGTTACCATTACGTCACTGGTGAATGAGGTGATCCAGGCTGGAGGGGGAAGGGGTTTGTTCCTTACTCTTTCAAGGTTGGTAACATCGTTTTAATTCCGAAGACAGCCGGACGTCCAGACATTAATAAATACCGGCCGGTCACACTACTTAATTACGATTACGAAACTGTGGCCCGGGCAGTTAATAGCTGTTTCTCGATACTACTAGAGAAAATTCTTGCTGTCCACCAAAGTTGTTTGCCTGATCGCACTATACTGACTTCTGTAGCCCAATGACGCGACGTTGTCTCCGTGGCCGCAGCGAATTCTCTCTCTGCAGCCTTGCCTTTTATTGATTTCAATAAGCCTTTTGAGCGGATCGGTCACTGTTTCTTGATGCAGGTCTTCTAGGCGACCCGTCTCAGTCATACTGCATGTCAGGTATTATCTACATCTACATCTACATCTACGTGATTATTCTGCTATTCACAATAAAGTGCCTGGCAGAGCGTTTAATGAACTACCTTCAAGCTTTCTCTTTACCGTTCCACTCTCGAACGGCGCGCTGGAAAAACGAGCACTTAAACTTTCGTGTGCGAGCCCTTATTTCTCTTATTTCATCGTGATGATCATTTCTCCCTATGTAGATGGGTGCGAACAGAATGTTTTCGCAATCGGAGGAGAAAACTGGTGATTGAAATTTCATGAGAAGATCCCGTCGCAACGAAAAACGCCTTTGTTGTAATAACTGCCACTTCAATTCACGTATCACGTCTGTGGCACTATCTCCCCCACTTCTCGATAATAAGAAAACGAGCTGTGCTTTAAACATTTTCGATGTCATCCGTCAGTCCCATCTGAAACGGATCCCATAGCAATACTCGAGAATAGGGCGGACAAGCGTGATGTAAGCAGTCTCTTTAGTAGAGCTGCTGCACTTTCTAAGTGTTTTGCCCATGAATAGCAGTCTTTGGTTTGCTTTACCCATAACATTATCTATGTGATCGTTCCTATTTTAGGTATTTATAATTGTAATCCCTAAGTATTTAGTTGAACTTACAGCGTTCTGATTTGTGTGACATTTACAGCCTTCTGATTTGTGTGACTTGTCGCATAATTGAAATTTAGTGGATTTATTTAGTACTCATGTGAATAATTTCACACTTTTCTTTATTCAGGGTCAACCTTTTTACTGGTATTCACGCATCTGTCGCACTCCTCACATCCCCATATGATGTGGCTTACTGCAGGCTAGACCTCTCTCGATGTTGTTTTTTTTGTCTTGTCCTTAGAAACACTGTTTCGCCTTATTGCTGATCAATTATGTGGCTGGTTGGTTGGTAGATATTAGGAGAAACCTCGCGGTATAAGGGTGTATGTGGATGATGTTATGGTTTTGCTATGTCATATCGGTGACAAATCCGCCGCGCGGGATTAGCCTAGCGGTCTGAAGCGCTGCAGTCATGGTCTGGGCGGCTGGTCCCGGCGGAGGTTCGAGTCCTCTTTCGGGCATGGGTGTATGTGTTTGTTCTTAGGATAATTTAGGTTTAGTAGTGTGTAAGCTTAGGGACTGATGACCTTAGCAGTTAAGTCCCATAAGATTTCACACACATTTCAACATTTTTGATGACATATCCTTGCTCAAGGGCACACTCGATTACTTTTGTTCTGTCTCTGGTGTCCGGATTACTGAACGTAAATGTACCCTGTTGTCATTGCAGGATCTTCTCTACACGGTCTCATTCCGTGGGCATCGGTGGTGTCTCACCACAAACCTTTGGTCTTCGTATATTCATAATTGAAGCGAGTGACTTGTAACAACAAACTATCTGCCAATAAAACCAGCACCTTAATACAGCTGGAGGAATTTCGTCATTTTTCAACATACAAACCTTTGGGGATTACGGTGGATCGCTGCGCGATGGAAGTGTCTGCACTCAGTTGGCAGGAAGTGACGAATCGAATTCAAGTGTCAGTTCGTGAACACGAACGCCGTTCCCTTGTCTTCATCACAAAGTGCGGAGCAAAGTGTACTATGTTGCACAAATATTGCCGCTATCCGGGATGATGGCAGGTAAATTGATGCAACTGTCCGATCCTTTACTTTGGATAAATCATATTTTTCTATTTCTGTATGACGTGGTTAAAAGGCCGCGTCCCCTTGGAGGGATGGACTTCCCACTATCAAAATGATGCCTTCATTATTGTTTGAGAGCACAAGGCATCCGGCCGGCAATAATTTCTTCAGGTTTGTAGGATTTCCTGAAGGGCAAGCAACGAGATAACCATGAAGCATATGTTCCTAATCTGAAATAAAAACGGGGTGATTCCTGTCCAAGTGAATAAACAATGTCATGAGTACCGCAAGTATGTCTGCAAAGACTTTTCCAGAGTAAGAGTGTTGTGTAATGTGTGTGTAATATATCATGCGGAGTGCCAGTAGATGTTTATTTCTACCATAATTCTTTGTAAGTGATAATAGCCATTATGTGTATTATATTACGTAATTACACTATTGTTACCTAGGGTGTGGTAAACGAATATTATGCGTTAAAATAATTTTTGGAGGTAAACAATCTAATACAGTATATATGTTTTCATGTTTCAAACATAGCTAGTAGAAAGTTACAACTTATGCATACCTTAATTACAGCATGCACCATTTGAGTTATAGTTTCAACAATGTGCTCAGGTCTCACAATAATCATTATTTCGTTTGTGGAAGTATTTTACGTTTAATTTCCTCAGAATTTCTAGAATCACTTCGGGATCAGAAAGAACATAGATGAATAGAATGTAGCAAAAGTTAAGTTCCGTTACTATTTTTGAAAGAGAAGATGGAACGCTAGGTGAAACAAGCAAACGCTTTAAGACTGCGCACCCGTTTCTGGTTCAACGATGGTAGGGATGCCGGTGGAGGAGGATTGACGCATGCGCATGATGTCGTAGAAGAGAGGGTAGCAGCAGATGAGCGTGCCTGAGGTTATTCGATTACACGATGGCAAACGGGCTTGTGCTGACAATGTGACCGCCACTGCAAGTTCGTGGTATTATGCGGTAATAATGTGCACATGGGACTATTGCATTCGTCAGCCATAAACTCCTACAGACATGTTCCTCCATGTTCACAAATGATAACAAAAATGCTAGAGTACATTACAAGGTGGTAGCGGACAAGCCCATAACAGTGTCAGGTGTGCCGTCCACACTGCATATTGGCCGTGCTCTGGCCTATGATGGTTGAAATGGCTCTGAGCACTATGGGACTTAACATCTATGGCCATCAGTCCCCTAGAACTTAGAACTACTTAAACCTAACTAACCTAAGGACGTCACAAACATCCATGCCCGAGGCAGGATTCGAACCTGCGACCGTAGCGGTCACGCCGTTCCAGACTGAAGCGCCTAGAGCCGCACGGCCACACCGGCCGGCCTCTGGCCCGTGACATGCACCGTAATGCGCACTTGAAGGCGTGTCGAAGGTGGGTGCTGAGAAACGTGACAATGAATCACTAGAGTGCAAGAGCTGAAATCAGTCTCGATCATTTGATGCGGTATGTGCGAGGGAGTAATATCTTCCTGTTCAGAGTCATCACAGGTACTGACACACGGGTGCCTTACTTTACCCCAAATACAAGGCCGTTTCAATGACGTGGAAGCATCCCTCTTCGACAGTGAGGAAATAATTCGAGGCGTCACCTTCCGCAAGGAAGGCTAAGGGCACAGAGGTATTGAACACGAAAGGTGTGATTCTCCTTGATATCATCTAGCAAGAGAATATTGCGTCGTCTTCACCTAACTTGCTATTCGACGAAACAGACCACGTTGCCGAGTGAGGGCATTGAGAAGTTGCGTGGCTGCAGGGGGCCACGCACAGTGAGGCAAAAGCATGACGTGTTTGGTTAAACGGATCTCACACAGTGTCGGTCTGTGGTTCTGGAGCAGCTGACCAAGTGGATATCCCAACCAACAGGCCTTCCCTTACCCAGCAATATCCTTCGACTGTTAATGCTTTGTCTAATGTACGATCAAGGAGTCTGTGGACAGGATTCTCCAATCAGGTCACAAACATCCATGCCCGAGGCAGGATTCGAACCTGCGACTGTAGCGGTCACGCCGTTCCAGACTGAAGCGCCTAGAACCGCACGGCCACACCGGCCGGCCTCTGGCCCATGACATGCACCGTAATGCGCACTTGAAGGCGTGTCGAAGGTGGGTGCTGAGAAGCGTGGCAATGGGGGGCATTGAGAGGTAGGGTGGCTGCAGGGGGCCACGCACAGTGAGGCCCAAGCATGACGTGTTTGGTTAAGCGGATCTCACACAGTGTGGGTCTGTGGTTCTAGAGCAGCTGACCAAGTGGATTTTCCAAACAACAGGCCTTCCCTTACCCAGCAATATCCTTCGACACACGCTGCCTCTGGCCCATGACATGCACCGTAATGCGCACTTGAAGGCGTGTCGAAGGTGGGTGCTGAGAAGCGTGGCAATGGGGGGCATTGAAAGGTAGGGTGGCTGCAGGGGGCCACGCACAGTGAGGCCCAAGCATGACGTGTTTGGTTAAGCGGATCTCACACAGTGTGGGTCTGTGGTTCTAGAGCAGCTGACCAAGTGGATTTTCCAACCAACAGGCCTTCCCTTACCCAGCAATATCCTTCGACACACGCTGCCTCTGGCCCATGACATGCACCGTAATGCGCACTTGAAGGCGTGTCGAACGTGGGTGCTGAGAAGCGTGGCAATGGGGGGCATTGAGAGGTAGAGTGGCTGCAGGGGGCCACGCACAGTGAGGCCCAAGCATGACGTGTTTGGTTAAGCGGATCTCACACAGTGTGGGTCTGTGGTTCTAGAGCAGCTGACCAAGTGGATTTTCCAACCAACAGGCCTTCCCTTACCCAGCAATATCCTTCGACACACGCTGCTTCACTAACCAACAGGCCTTCCCTTACCCAGCAATATCCTTCGACACACGCTGCCTCTGGCCCATGACATGCACCGTAATGCGCACTTGAAGGCGTGTCGAACGTGGGTGCTGAGAAGCGTGGCAATGGGGGGCATTGAGAGGTAGGGTGGCTGCAGGGGGCCACGCACAGTGAGGCCCAAGCATGACGTGTTTGGTTAAGCGGATCTCACACAGTGTGGGTCTGTGGTTCTAGAGCAGCTGACCAAGTGGATTTTCCAACCAACAGGCCTTCCCTTACCCAGCAATATCCTTCGACACACGCTGCCTCTGGCCCATGACATGCACCGTAAAGCGCACTTGAAGGCGTGTCGAAGGTGGGTGCTGAGAAGCGTGGCAATGGGGGGCATTGAGAGGTAGGGTGGCTGCAGGGGGCCACGCACAGTGAGGCCCAAGCATGACGTGTTTGGTTAAGCGGATCTCACACAGTGTGGGTCTGTGGTTCTAGAGCAGCTGACCAAGTGGATTTTCTAACCAACAGGCCTTCCCTTACCCAGCAATATCCTTCGACACACGCTGCCTCTGGCCCATGACATGCACCGTAATGCGAACTCGAAGGCGTGTCGAAGGTGGGTGCTGAGAAGCGTGGCAATGGGGGGCATTGAGAGGTAGGGTGGCTGCAGGGGGCCACGCACAGTGAGGCCCAAGCATGACGTGTTTGGTTAAGCGGATCTCACACAGTGTGGGTCTGTGGTTCTAGAGCAGCTGACCAAGTGGATTTTCCAACCAACAGGCCTTCCCTTACCCAGCAATATCCTTCGGCACACGCTGCCTCTGGCCCATGACATGCACCGTAATGCGCACTTGAAGGCGTGTCGAAGGTGGGTGCTGAGAAGCGTGGCAATGGGGGGCATTGAGAGGTAGGGTGGCTGCAGGGGGCCACGCACAGTGAGGCCCAAGCATGACGTGTTTGGTTAAGCGGATCTCACACAGTGTGGGTCTGTGGTTCTAGAGCAGCTGACCAAGTGGATTTTCCAACCAACAGGCCTTCCCTTACCCAGCAATATCCTTCGACACACGCTGCCTCTGGCCCGTGACATGCACCGTAATGCGCACTTGAAGGCGTGTCGAAGGTGGGTGCTGAGAAACGTGACAATGAATCACTAGAGTGCAAGAGCTGAAATCAGTCTCGATCATTTGATGTGGTATGTGCGAGGGAGTAATATCTTCCTGTTCAGAGTCATCACAGGTACTGACACACGGGTGCCTTACCTTACCCCAAATACAAGGCCGTTTCAATGACGTGGAAGCATCCCTCTTCGACAGTGAGGAAATAATTCGAGGCGTCACCTTCCGCAAGGAAGGCTAAGGGCACAGAGGTATTGAACACGAAAGGTGTGATTCTCCTTGATATCATCTAGCAAGAGAATATTGCGACGTCTTCACCTAACTTGCTATTCGACGAAACAGACCACGTTGCCGAGTGAGGGCATTGAGAAGTTGGGTGGCTGCAGGGGGCCACGCACAGTGAGGCCCAAGCATGACATGTTTGGTTAAGCGGATCTCACACAGTGTCGGTCTGTGGTTCTGGAGCAGCTGACCAAGTGGATATCCCAACCAACAGGCCTTCCCTTACCCAGCAATATCCTTCGACTGTTAATGCTTTGTCTAATGTATCATCAAGGAGTCTGTGGACAGGATTCTCCAATCAAGTCACAAACATCCATGCCCGAGGCAGGATTCGAACCTGCGACCGTAGCGGTCACGCCATTCCGGACTGAACCGCCTAGAACCGCACGGCCACACCGGCCGGCCTCTGGCCCATGACATGCACCGTAATGCGCACTTGAAGGCGTGTCGAAGGTGGGTGCTAAGAAGCGTGGCAATGGGGGGCATTGAGAAGTAGGGTGGCTGCAGGGGGCCACGCACAGTGAGGCCCAAGCATGACGTGTTTGGTTAAGCGGATCTCACACAGTGTGGGTCTGTGGTTCTAGAGCAGCTGACCAAGTGGATTTTCCAACCAACAGGCCTTCGCTTACCCAGCAATATCCTTCGACACACGCTGCTTCACTAACCAACAGGCCTTCCCTTACCCAGTAATATCCTTCGACACACGCTGCCTCTGGCCCATGACATGCACCGTAATGCGCACTTGAAGGCGTGTCGAAGGTGGGTGCTGAGAAGCGTGGCAATGGGGGGCATTGGGAGGTAGGGTGGCTGCAGGGGGCCACGCACAGTGAGGCCCAAGCATGACGTGTTTGGTTAAGCGGATCTCACACAGTGTGGGTCTGTGGTTCTAGAGCAGCTGACCAAGTGGATTTTCCAACCAACAGGCCTTCCCTTACCCAGCAATATCCTTCGACACACGCTGCCTCTGGCCCATGACATGCACCGTAATGCGCACTTGAAGGCGTGTCGAAGGTGGGTGCTGAGAAGCGTGGCAATGGGGGGCATTGAGAGGTAGGGTGGCTGCAGGTGTCCACGCACAGTGAGGCCCAAGCATGACGTGTTTGGTTAAGCGGATCTCACACAGTGTGGGTCTGTGGTTCTAGAGCAGCTGACCAAGTGGATTTTCCAACCAACAGGCCTTCCCTTACCCAGCAATATCCTTCGACACACGCTGCCTCTGGCCCATGACATGCACCGTAATGCGCACTTGAAGGCGTGTCGAAGGTGGGTGCTGAGAAGCGTGGCAATGGGGGGCATTGAGAGGTAGGGTGGCTGCAGGGGGCCACGCACAGTGAGGCCCAAGCATGACGTGTTTGGTTAAGCGGATCTCACACAGTGTGGGTCTGTGGTTCTAGAGCAGCTGACCAAGTGGATTTTCCAACCAACAGGCCTTCCCTTACCCAGCAATATCTTTCGACACACGCTGCCTCTGGCCCATGACATGCACCGTAATGCGCACTTGAAGGCGTGTCGAAGGTGGGTGCTGAGAAGCGTGGCAATGGGGGGCATTGAGAGGTAGGGTGGCTGCAGGGGGCCACGCACAGTGAGGCCCAAGCATGACGTGTTTGGTTAAGCGGATCTCACACAGTGTGGGTCTGTGGTTCTAGAGCAGCTGACCAAGTGGATTTTCCAACCAACAGGCCTTCCCTTACCCAGCAATATCCTTCGACACACGCTGCCTCTGGCCCATGACATGCACCGTAATGCGCTCTTGAAGGCGTGTCGAACGTGGGTGCTGAGAAGCGTGTCAATGGGGGGCATTGAGAGGTAGGGTGGCTGCAGGGGGCCACGCACAGTGAGGCCCAAGCATGACGTGTTTGGTTAAGCGGATCTCACACAGTGTGGGTCTGTGGTTCTAGAGCAGCTGACCAAGTGGATTTTCCAACCAACAGGCCTTCCCTTACCCAGCAATATCCTTCGACACACGCTGCTTCACTCACGGACTCACTAAAGCAACTTCCTAAAGTAAATATATATTGCGAGGTGATGTATTTCGCCTGCGAGAGCGAAACATTTACTCTCTGACACCGCGGTGATCCAGGCGAGCGAAGAGAAATAAGAAATTCGGAATGTGACTGGACTTTGTTACGAAACAAGATAACGAGAGGACTTGTGGAAATTGTGTACAATGTAACAGTTATTGTAAGACACCGTATTATATAATTTGTGGTTTTGATATTCACAAGCAGTAAAAATGTTAATGTGGAGTTTAGTAACGGTCAGAATACAGTTTGTTGCATTTTAAACATAATGACGCGAATTTAATATTTATCAAAGGATTCTGTGGGGAACTATTATGCACCACAAGCTTGTATAGGAGAGGGAGTTTGGTGGTTGGGTTGTTTGGGGAAGGAGACCAGACAGCGAGGTCATCGGTCTCATCGGATTAGGGAAGGATGGGGTGGGAAGTCGGCCGTGCCCTTTCAAAGGAACCATCCCGGCATTTGCCTGGAGCGATTTAGGGAAATCACCGAAAACCTAAATCAGAATGGCCGGACGCGGGATTGAACCGTCGTCCTCCTGAATGCGAGTCCAGTGTGCTAACCACTGCGCCACCTCGCTCGGTGCTTGTATAGGACTTCGAACATTTAGTGGTCGATGTTTGCGGCAGAACCTCCTTCTATGACACGGTTAAAACATAAAGAAAGTTTTCTCTGATAAAAAGAACTCTTTTCACTCGCAGACAATCATCAAATGACCAAATGTGAATGGCAGCGTTCCAATTAGACAAGATCCTTTAGAAGTTTTCTTTCTCTTACATTCCAAGAATATTACAGGCAAACGACGGAGTCGGCAGCTGCTTCTCCACCACACGAGTAACTTGTCTACGTGTACAAAATTACGTACACTGTGGGGATCGTCGATGCCGATAAGGATAGTGTTCTTCACCGACATACAAACAGAGACACTACACACACTAGTTCAGTAACAACGAGATTAATGTAACCTGTTTGAAAGCATTAACTCTTCTTTTGAGCAGTAATATGCTGTAGTCCTATCGGTCTTTCAGCTGTCCCAACACTGAAAATCGCACTCTCAGGATGTCACTTACAAACTTTGACGTAGAGCAGGTCGTATGGATTACCTTGAAGTCAACGATACCCATCTGCCCTTTCCTTAGCTCAGTGTGCCTCCCAGACACACACACCTAAAGAAATTTTCCATGTGCATGAGCTGTCCAGAAAGGAGATAAAATAATAACGGAAAAAATGTTCAAATGTGTGTGAACTCCTAAGGAATCAAACTACTGAGGTCGTCGGTCCCTAGACTTACAAAGTACTTAAACTAACCTAAACTAACTTATGCTAAGAACAACACACACACCCATGCCCGATGGAAGACTCGAACCTCCGGCGGGAGGAATCGCGCAAGTCGTGACATGGCGCCTCAAACTACGCGGTAATAACGGGAAATAAGGACTTAATCGGCGCTATCATTGAGGTACTACGTAATCGGCACTGAATTATTTAACTTAAACTAATAACAAAAGATTAAATTCATCTGCTTGAACACGATAATCTCCAAAACTACTAAACGAATTTTCTCGAGGTTTTCACAGGTAACTTGAACGTAGCTTGGGCAACGTATAGGCTTTACTACATCAAAATCGGATCATGGAAGAAAAGTATCATAATATCATGTTTTAGGAATCTGCTTAGCTTGAAAGTTCGGATGTTTATCTTAGTGACGACGCAGTACACCAAAGGACCCATAGATGGGACTAATGTTTTTTTATCTCTGTGACGGAAGTATTTTCGACTTTTGCGTTAGTGGCGGAACTAGGCGACGTAATCGTATGTTTATGAATAAAAAATGACACTGAATTTACTTGGCTACGATATACGGATTTACTGATATGGCTTTGCGTATTAAAAACATAAAAAACCTCTTTGCTTCTATCTATAGTTTTCATTTACTTCTGTCGATAGCTTTCTTTCACATTTAACGACCTTTCTAGGAAAACCGAATTAATTCTCTAAGGCTTCACTAGTCCAGGCGTTGAACCCCACAAAGTTACGGCATGCTGATGCTCACCCGCAACTACCAGTATTGAAGTATAGGCATGTAGCCAGTTGGCACGTAAACATCTCAAATCCATTTGTGGAATAAAGAAAACTGTGAGAAACTGAAACGAGGAACTTTAGAACAAATCGCCGCATTCCACAGTGCACTGCTGCGATTATTATTGTTGCCTCCCAACATTCGTTAGTATAATATAACGCGTTCTCAAATCAGAGGAATGTAGGATACATGAAATGATTATCCACTACAGTAAATGTATTTAGTTGTCTAGTATGGAGAAATTAGAAATTCAGGTTTTGTGAGAACTGTATTTTGTGTGCAAGCGAAATGTATGTCAAAATTTACGTAACTTTCGGCTGTGAGACGGAAGATATCCAGCTTTTAGGAATCAGCTTTTTACTAACGTTGTACCTACAATCGACTGTTTACATTTGAAAGTCGGCAGATAGTTGGAATTATATCGCAAAACGACGCCTCGCCAAATGTACTTCCGTGTGCAAAACGAGAACCATGGAAATAACACAAGAGGAGAGATATGTATTAATGAGTGCAGTTTCATAATTCAAACGGCGTTTAACGATGCAGGAATGTTCATTTTTTATCTATGATATTCTTTAACAAGTGTCAAATACAACATTCAATTTCACGCTCACTTTTCAGCTGCCATTTCAGTACGGAATACAGCATCGAGTTAAATAATGTACCGATCTGCATGTTTTAGCTGTACGTCCGCCCTTGACAGTTAATCAGTAACAGGGGAAAAGCCACCTCTGCAACCGTATATCCTTCCATTCGATGGCATATTGCGTCAAATACGGTGGCGGGAAGGGAATCCTCCGAGAATGGAGCAGACACTTTCTCTTATCCCTCAGGCAGGTACTGATTTATGAGGCGTTGTTTCTCTTGCAGAGACCACCGTTCTTCCGTGTTAGCCCTTCTGACGTATTGCAAAACTTTCCGTTCTCCTACAAATCATAAAACAAAATCGCCGGGAAAGTAAAGAAACCCAGGAAGCTGGCTCTCGTCCACATTTTTCTCTCACTCTTATATTTCCTTATCTCAGCTTGAGAAACCGAGGAGGAACTCGTGACAGCTATCGACTGTACATTTCGAGCTTTGTTTATGGAGCTCCCATACAGAAGACGTATCGCTCGCGACTTTTAGGGGTTGCAAAAACAGATGTGACTTCTAACTTTAAATGGCCGTTTCAGGTATTGTTACTTCGGAGTATGCATCAGAAAGTGATCTTTGCAGTTCGCACTTCAATCTGCACGTAATGCTCTCGACTATGTTCTTATCTTTTATCTTACAGTGGATGTAAGTGAATTTTTGTAATTAGTACCATACGAAAGGGAAATTGTGAAAAAGAAATTGATAACTGCAGTTAACTGATTTCTCTAGTAATAAAAGCAATACGGCGTTGTAAATCTGTTAAATATGTGTGATTTACAAATCGTTACCTACTCTTTTTTTTAAGATAATATGTGAACCCATTTCACTGTTTGGTTGAAAGCAGATGTCAGATAGTCCATTGTGACGTAACTGAAAGCCATTGTAGCCTAATCCTTAGTGGAAATGATGATGATGATGATCGTGATTATGATGATGATGATGTTGTTTATCATTCGTCCCACCCTTCCACTCAAGTGTTCTTAATTTTCATAAACTCTATTTTGTGTGTAAGCGTCCAAGCCAGTTTCGTCTTCACTCATGTTCTGCGCAGCTCTTCTTAGATCTCGCTGCGTATCAAGGCTTATAAACTGATGATAATTCGGGGAAGTTGTTTATTTACAACCTTTTCTGTGCTGACGCATGGGTTTCTATGGTCAGTGAGTTGTTGTATTATTGACACTGTTACGTTTACTGTGTCTTCTCCCTTAACTTAATCTTCTCTTTATCTTAGTGATCTGATTTTGGCAGTCTGTATTCTGCCAAAAGGTCTTCCTACGAAGTTGCTGCTTCAGCGTGCAACATTTCATAGTACCACGGATGTTTGTCGAACACACAGAATTCAGGAGACGATACCAAAATAGGCAAATGACTATCTGGCTCACATGCTTTAGAACAGTTGTGTTTGAGCCATCGTGGAGGTGAGCGAAAGTCTTATCTTCATCGCAACAGCTTTGCAATCCAGTGGAGCAACGGCGGCGCTGCAGCAGCAGATGCAGGATGACGTCATCATTCCTCCTCTTCAATAAGACTTGCTCTTTTCTGGGAAATAGACAATTTGGAGAGCTTCTGATCCAGCACACAGGTATTTACTCTTTCGAAGCACAGCCCAGTATTTTACGGTCCAATGTCATTTCTGTACTTCTACAGCCACACGCTTTTCCTGAAAATACGCGAGTTAGAGAGCTTCTCAGCCAACTCACATGTATTTTCCTCTCCCAGTCACAACCCAGTATTTTATCAGCCATTTAGATAAATTAGCCAATCACAGCTCAGTATTTTACAGGTCATTAAAACGAAACAGCCATTCATTTTCTCTCACAATCTGTCATCATTTTCTATGAACTCTACTTGATGACGATTAAAGTTCACATTTCTACCTAACTCGGCGTACAGCACGATGGACCTTCAAATTAAATATCATAATGTCATTTCCATGTTTAAGTTGTCTCTATTATTCATCAAAATACGTTACGATGTTGACAATTCTAGCGTAGCTTGTGGGTTAAGATGGACTTGGCACTTAGAACAAGACTGTTGACTCGCAACATAACTTTTTTCTCTTGTAGCAAGTAAGGAGGAAGAGATATTTAAATTTTACAAAAAGTGTGCAGTGCATTGGTAAAGGTTCGTCTTGGGAAAGGCACATCGCAAATATGCTCGCACAATGTATTTAATGCTGTAACACATCAAAAAGCACTCAGATTTTTGTTATACTGAATCACCTTCATCATTCCTTTATGTCATCACGAACTATGATCCTTTGGTGCATCAGGCCCTGGTGGCCACTGTACATAATCATTGTTTGAAAGCTTGCTGACCGTGAGAATGCTACAGCTACTTCCCTGTACATTGTGGTAATGAGTATTAGATCGGACATCATATAAACAGATCTGGAGGTTTGGATTGTTAATAATACAATAAATAAATGACATGTATGATATGACGCAGTAAGCAGTCATTCGTTCTGCTTTCCAACAATATGTGTATAATTCCTGCCACATTCATCTGGAAAATTAGAGCTCACCAAATAAAATTAACATAATACGATGGCAGTTCAATAAGTAATGCAACACATTTTTTATCTGAAACAGGGGTTGTTTTATTCAGCATTGAAATACACCAGGTTATTCCCCAATCTTTTAGCTACACAACACTATTTTTCAACGTAATCTCCATTCAATGCTACGGCCTTACGCCACCTTGAAATGAGGGCCTGTATGCCTGCACGGTACCATTCCACTGCTCGATGTCGGAGCCAACGTCGTACTGCATCAATAACTTCTTCATCATCCGCGTAGTGCCTCCCACGGATTGCGTCCTTCATTGGGCGAAACATACGGAAATCCGACGGTGCGAGATCGGGGCTGTAGGGTGCATGAGGAA
This sequence comes from Schistocerca piceifrons, assembly GCF_021461385.2. Taxonomy (NCBI): domain Eukaryota; kingdom Metazoa; phylum Arthropoda; class Insecta; order Orthoptera; family Acrididae; genus Schistocerca; species Schistocerca piceifrons. The sequence goes on along the minus strand of NC_060138.1, from coordinate 1,185,020,997 downwards.
GAACAGTCCACTGATGTTTTGTGAGCTCCTCTCGGGTGCGAAGACTTGTGTGAGGTCTTGCGTTGTCATGAAGAAGGAGAAGTTCGTTCAGATTTTTGTGCCTACGAACACGCTGAAGTCGTTTCTTCAATTTCTGAAGAGTAGCACAATACACTTCAGAGTTGATCGTTTGCCCATGGGGAAGGATATCGAACAGAATAACCCCTTCAGCGTCCCAGAAGACTGTAACCATGACTTTACCGGCTGAGGGTATGGCTTTAAACTTTTTCTTGGTAGGGGCGTGGGTGTGGCGCCACTCCATTGACTGCCGTTTTGTTTCAGGTTCGAAGTGATGAACCCATGTTTCATCGCCTGTAACAGTCTTTGACAAGAAATTGTCACCCTCAGCCACATGACGAGCAAGCAATTCCGCACAGATGGTTCTCCCTTGCTCTTTATGGTCTTCGGTTAGACAACGAGGGACCCAGCGGGAACAAACCTTTGAATATCCCAACTGGTGAGCAATTGTGACAGCACTACCAACAGAGATGTCAAGTTGAGCACTGAGTTGTTTGATGGTGATCCGTCGATCATGTCGAACGAGTGTGTTCACACGCTCCGCCATTGCAGGAGTCACAGCTGTGCACGGCCGGCCCGCACGCGGGAGATCAGACAGTCTTGCTTGACCTTGCGGCGATGATGACACACGCTTTGCCCAACGACTCACCGTGCTTTTCTCCACTGCCAGATCACCGTAGACAGTCTGCAAGCGCCTATGAATATCTGAGATGCCCTGGTTTTCCGCCAAAAGAAACTCGATCACTGCCCGTTGTTTGCAACGCACATCCGCTACAGACGCCATTTTAACAGCTCCGTACAGCGCTGCCATCTGTCGGAAGTCAATGAAACTATACGAGACGAAGCGGGAATGTTTGAAAATATTCCACAAGAAATTTCCGGTTTTTTAAACCAAAATTGGCCGAGAAAAAAAATGTGTTGCATTACTTATTGAACTGCCCTCGTAGTTATCAAGGGTTTTTATGTAAAGAGCAGACAGCATTAACTGCTAGTATGGTAGCTATTATTCGACAAATCAGTTACTTTACAGAGCTTAGAACATGTATCTTTACAGGTTTGAAGACAAGTTTATAAGTAGCTAACAAGAGGAGGAAGTCCTGACTTCTGTATCTTTTGCATGTGAGTACAGAGTTTCCTTGACATTCTTGTACACACTGTTTGGGAGTTATAATTAATATTAATTTTATAATCTTTGGTGTTATATATGTATGTTGCCGCCAAAGCCCGAAATCCTAAATCAGCCAAAGGGGGAACTGGCCGACAAGTTGCAAAGAAGCGACCAATGTCGAATAAATTGGCCTTCCAATGTCCGATCTTTCCCTGATTTCCGTATTTGGCCGGTCAGTTCGCTAGGAGGTTGGGACCGATCGACAAAACTCCGAAGAAATAAGCTAAGCAGATTTGATTGGACAATTTCAAATTATATAAGTCAGGAAATGACCTAACATCGCTGAAAATTGACCAACCAGTGTCCGATCTTTCCTGAGGTGCGGGACTTGGCTGACCAATTTGCGAAGTGGTGTAGAGCGATAGACCAGAATCGGAATATGAATAACGAGCGATTGAATATGTATAATTTTAATCTCTACGCATTTTGTTTATTTTATTAATCTCATTGATAAAAAAATATAAGGTTTATAAAATCTATTCACATTTTTATTATTTTTATAAAACCAGTATTCACTTATTACAACAAGTTAAGCTTTTAGCCTACATTTTCTTATTTCAGCATTTGCAGCGGTTTATGGTGTATTTATAGGACCAATTGCATCGATTGTATCCTTGCCCGCTGGTCAGTGACTCTAAGGACGATGTGATTTGTAATAATTTTTCATTTTTGGCCACAGATTTCAGCGTGAGCAGTTTCTCCTCCAGGATAGAGAACTAGTTTCTAGAATATAGTTTCTTGAGAACATGTTCTGTTCCCAAGTTGTAGAATGTGCCTTCGACGTTCATGACAATTGCGAGAACGCTTCTTGGATCTCTGCGACCTCTATTGTCGTCTGGTATACGGATGCGAAGATTGTCTCCAACTTTGTCAGGTGAGAATTATGCATACGAATTTTTAAGCATCTTTGCGCCTTGTGATTGCATACTGTCATGAGCTTGTGCCATCTTCTTCCTGATTTTTTATTTGTTGTAACATAATTTGCAAATACTTTTCTCTCCATATCATTCCTCTACTTCATTACTTCTTCCACAAATTGTATGTACATTTCTGCCGGAGGATATACAATAATGAGCTGCACTACACTCCTCTTCACAAACAGCATAGAATATTTTTGTGAGGTAACGGGCGAGTTGTGGTGCCCTGAAAAGATTTTAAGTTCGGAGTTGGTGTGGCCACGCTGGGGCCTCTCAGCGGGCAGCGTGATGCCGAACGAAGCCGGGGTCCACGTTGACCACGTGGCTGGGAATTCTCTAGTGACGCTGCGTCGATGAAAGAGACTTGTATGCCGAGAATGCCAAAAATGGCGGACTTTGTGAAACCATTATGGCAGACATTTCACAGTTCTTATAGAAATTAGTAGTAGTCAGATGAATCATGTTACCTCAAAAAGAAACATGTACATTACCATTATTTTCACGAAGATTATGGTGGTGTAATCAGATTTTCAACATCTTTATTAGTTTAAAGTTTAGTATGTGACGATAAATTATACAAGTAACACCCAGTAAAGAATTTCCAAAGTCTACATGGTTCATCCGATTTTGTGGACCACGTGTCTTTAGAAGGCTATTAGTGTAAACCTAAATTGGTATAAATTACAGGCATGTAACTTTAATAGTACATGAGTTATAGGAGGTCAAAGTGGTCGATTACTGTTAGTCGTGTCAGGCCATAAGTACTCCACAGTTACACTAAAAATCGGTAGGAGCATGCTTATTCAAGAAGAAATTGGTCAGTTGTTTACTGTGTTTTACAAAGCACAGAGACATTAGGCTACTGGCTTACTTCTGTTCTATTCCTCTGATATATGTTTATTTAATTTGTTTATGTATTTATTAATGTGAGTTAGAGCGTGGGTCCAGCCATAGTAGTATTTATTTAATTTCAAGGTATTTAAATGCAAATCCAGTATTTCGAATATGTTTCATTATGAAACTTTCTGGCAGATTAAAACTGTGTGCCCGACAGAGACTCGAACTCGGGACCTTTGGCTTTCGCGGGCAAGTGCTCTACCAACTGAGAAACATCCCCAAGGCTGTGGATAAGCCATGTCTCCGCAGTATCCTTTCTTTCAGGAGTGCTAGTTCTGCAAGGTTCGCAGGAGAGCTTCTGTAAAATTTGAAAGGTAGGAGACGAGATACTGGCAGAACTCGGTCGGGCACACAGTTTTAATCTGCCAGGAAGTTTCATATCAGCGCACACTCCGCTGCAGAGTGAAAATCTCATTCTGGATGTTTCATTATGTTTGTGAGCATGCATTGGCTTGAAGACATGGCGGGAGCCCTCTAGACAATCACAGCGCTCGTGAATGGGGAGACTGGATGGAAGTAGGAGAAGAGTACAGGAGAGGACACGGGAAAGTTGTGGACAGAACGGCGTGACGGACGCACAGTAGCAGGAAAGACTTGGAGAGTGGAGCAGTTTGCGCGTGGTCGCGGGAGAAATATTTCCTATTGCCAACTTGTGCACTTGTGAGATTTCCGTGGCGTCTGCAGTGAAGACTTAGTATGCATTTAGAAGTGAACATCTCGCGAGCTATGTTGTGGTTCATAACTAATTACGTGAAGTAGGAATCTATTGTTTCACTGTTACTCAACTTATATTTTATTTAATTACTGGACCATCAACAACAGTAAGTCTTTTACAGTAATAAAGGGCAATTTAAAAGGTACTTCTGCTATCGTAATCATCATTTAAAGTCGTTAAAATAATACTTGCAGAATTTATTTAATTGCAGTCGTTCATTTATAAATTTCTATATAACGTTCAAAATTCGCAATTGCTGAGTGATGGGAACATTCGACCATTCGATACATGTGTATATTCATATTGTATACAGTATATTCAGCAGTATTTGGCTTGTAATGCAGCAACTACGTATCCCAGCCCCTAGACAACGAAACCAGCCAAAACTTTTAATATTTCAACTCTTAGTCTGAGGGTTCGTAGTTGAGGGCCAAAACATCACATCATTTTATGTGAAAGCCCGCAATTTTCACCTTATTACTGTCAGGCAACTGGCCTCGACTTTCCGGTGGTTCGACCTCCATGGCGACAGTTTCATGTTTCGGAATAGCCCTGCGTTTATAGTACCCTCCATTTCTTATCCTACTTTCTCAAGGTCTTTCTGTGTCACTATGTTATGAAGTACTCATCCCCACTTTTGCTTTACAGTCAAACATTACTTCACATGGCGACTGCTGCTGAACTCCTCGGTGAAAATAATGGTTTTTCATGATTTAGATTAATCGAAGAGTATTAGCTCAATGTGCTGAGTTACTTGTCTGCGTCCATGTTGTTATCATATATTTACACCCTGGTTGGCCCGTTCGATGGAACCTTGGCTTTGGCTATGGGTTTTCCATGTACCAATTTCAGTTCAGGTTACAATGTATTTAGCTCATTTATAACTTGGTTCGTAAACTCTCTACCAGCATCTGACTGCAGCACTCTTGGAGCACCTATAGTGGTAAGGATGTAAAGCGGATGGTGAGCAACTTCTTTCGCTATTTTGCTTTTCAAAGTTCGCAATAATTAAAACTTGGTTAAGTGATCTTTGTGACAGAGCTACTTTGCCTGTCTATCACATCTAATTGGCATCTTGAATTATACTCTTAAAATATTAGAGGTTCGGAAACTAGCCCTTTCCTTGGATTAGACAATTTGGTCTCACAGGGTCTGCATAAGCGAAGATTCAAAGTAATGACCTCTTTGGTGACATTTTTGTGTTTAAATCACAGTTCCTTTTCCGTCAGTGTGCGACCTACACGTCCTATTTTCAAGTCAGTATCGTGCAATAATTCGAACAATTCATCTGTATGGACATAGTACAAAATAGCGCTGTTGTCTCCTATTACTGGTGCAATAATTTTTACTTTTCCGTTAACTTCAATAACGTTAAATTTTCGTAGTCGACGATAGTAAACACTCTCCTTTTCTCTGTTTTTCTTCGGCTAGTTCAACGTCCTCTATAAAAGAACAATATCTATCTCTTGTGATTATTCCGGTATCACTTCTTTTTCATGCAGCAGCCTATTCAGATTGTACAAGAACCTACTTTTCATAACAAATGTTATTTCCACATTTGCGTCTATCCCACCTTCATCGTGAATATCGTTCTCGTATGAAGTAGCCACAGGTCGGCCTACAGAACATCTAGAAAAGCGTTCGACAATCTAAACTAGTGCAAGATCTCAAAATTATCGAAAAAAATTATGTAGGCAGTAGTGAAAGACGGAAACTATACAGCAGGTATAAAAACAAATACTGTAAGGAAGAATGAGAAAGGAAGACCAAGAACGAAGTGTTCACACTGAAAAGGGTGTAAGACAGCTGTGTAGTCTTTATCCATGCCGTCCAGTTTCTACAGCGAAGAAGCAAAGATTAAAGTGACAAAGTTTTATGATCGGCCTTAAAATTCAGAGTGCGGAGACACCAACGATAAGATTCACTCGTGACACAGCTAAGGTTAACTAAAGCGAGGAAGGATTGTTGCACACACTGAATAGAATGAACAGTCTCTAGAGTCGAGTGTGGATTAAAAGAAAACATTATTGGTGAGTAGCAGAAATGAGATTAATGTGAAACACAGCATCAAATTTAGGGAAGACAAATAGACGATGTGAAGTAATTATGCTACCTTGGAAGCCTGATAACACTTCACAGAAGAAGCAAGTAGTAGATACAAAGCGATTAGCATAAGCAAAAAAGGCATTTCTGACCAAAAGAATCTTACTTTTGTGAGACATTGGCCATAACAGCGGTAAAGCACTTGACTAGAAACCAAGGTGTCGCGGAATGGAATCTTGATTGGATCTTGGATTCTGGGGTCGGCGTTTTAACCAAGCCTTCACCTTCAACGATGTGAGGAGTCTCCAGAAACGAGACGTGATACGGATTCAACGTTAAACTATAGGTCCCCTTTACCGGCTGGATACTGGGGGTAAGTGACAGATAAGCAAGTTGCCGAAGTGCCGTCCAGCAGAAAGACTTGCATCAAGACTAGTGAACCGCAAGAAATTATTATCAGTCTGATGAAATACGTTTGGAGCGCACCATTGCATGGAAATGAATTGTGGACAGTGGGAAAACCGGAAAAGAAGAAAAATGAACTAGATGAGATGTGTTACGTTAGAGGGATGCTGAAAATATGGTCGTTTGATAAGATAATAAATAAATAGGTTCTCCACTTCTCAGCAGGATCGACGAAGAGAGAAACATGTGAGGAACGTTGTCAAGAGGAAAGGATCGCATGTTAAGATATGTGTTAAAACATAATCCTGGAGGGAGATACAGGGACCAAAAACTGTAGAGGAAGAGAGGCTGGAATACATGCGAGAAATAATTGGGGACGTTGAGTGCAACTGCAAGTCTGAGACGAGGAGGTCGAGAGATGTGAGGAATTCGTGGTGAGCTGCATGAAATCAGTCAGAAAACTGATGACTCATAGTTATCGTGTGGAATGGGAATTGACCAGCGAGATAAATGGCATGAAATGTGCGAAGGTACACGTTATTGTTAGTTCATGCTATCGTCGATAATTTAGTGAAATCGGCCACAAACTTCATGTCCCTGGGAGTATCTGTCTAGAACGATTTATGATTAGACTACTATATAATTCTAACCACAAGGAACGTCTATGCTAGGATCAGATTACTCGGAAGAATCTTAATGTAGGCTAATTCATTTGCGAAAGTATCTGGATACGGAACATTCATACGATCGGTTCCAGAATACGTTTTGCTATTCTCAGTCTCTTGCTATGTTATATTAACAGTGAGAGGAGAGATGATTCAAAGAACGTTATTCTTCGTTAACTGTTCATTTAGTTAGTGGAATAGGTTGTACGTCGCTGAGAGGCTTCCTCATAACAATTTGAACGTTAGGAATTGTTGCTTCATTAAAAAACAAAGTTGTTGTTTTTTGATAGGAGGAAAATTCGACCATGCATGTGCATGGAGGACAAGGATTTGTGGAGTGAAATACTGCCTGGGCAGGGTGGAGTGTGGAGGGGGGGGGGGGCAGTGAGAGGGGGAGAGGCATTGGGTGCCTCACAATACCCCTGATAGAGTGGGATTTAAGGGCCCTGTTGACCTAGTTCGCCTTAACACCAGAGTTCGCCAGAGTATTTAACGTATTCCTAAATTCGCCCGAAATGGTCAACGTCAGCAGGTCTCCTACGATGACATCTGGTAAGGTTCATCGTGTTTTCAACTCTCCGATATTGTAAGGTATATCAACAACAAAAGTAGTGAGGGGAGGGTAAGGGCTCCTGACTGCTTAACACAAATCTTCCTTGTGCGGGCTATTCAGGAGATAAATCTAATCAAGGAAGACTCTTGCTCTTTACTAATCATGGCTCAAGAGATGCGGACTTGCCTATCAAAATTGCAGTACGGACTCAGGATAGACTCGACTTGGATACATCACAAACTTGGTAAGATGTGTACAAAGTACCTCGCGCCACTGAATTTGGTTTTCTCAAGTGAGGAACAGTTCGTGGTCGGGACACTTTTGGGTATGTTGTAGTAGATGAGGAAGAGAAAAGTGTTTGAGCACAGTTAAGTGGGGAAATACACCGATTAGCTGAGATATTATGATGACTACTGGGTACTTCGAGACTGACTGTTGACATTTCATTACATTCACTTGTTGCTATATGTAAAGTATATAAGTGGAACAGAGATGAACGGAGACTCAGTCAAGCGAAGATACTGGTTGAAAATTGGGAAACCCACTGACATTAGCTACAACGACAAAGGGCAGATTACCATGGATAGGCGCATGAGCATCTTGGAAACGGCAAAGCTTGTAGGAAGTTCTGTTGCAACAGTGGTGTGCATCTACTGAAAGCTGTAGATAGAAGCTGAAGCAACAAGTGGGTGATTAGGAATTGAACACCTTTTTGTGGAAGGATAGGAACACGGTAATCAGTCGGAATTCCACTGACTGGTTGGTTGATTTGCGTAAGGGAACCAAACAGCGAGCTCATCGGTCTCATCGAATTAGGGGAGGATGGGGAAATAATGGAAAACGTAAATCAGGATGGCCGGGCGCGAGTTTAAACTATCGTCCTCCCGAATGCGAGTCCAGTGTGCTAACCGCTGCGCCACCTCACTCGATTCTGTGATTTTCTATTACACTTCAATTTCCAGATTTCATCTAGGAACAGTCATCTCCTCAGTTTCCGCCTGCGTATAAAGCACTAAAGTCATGTGGTGACATGTACTGTTGCGAGTTGTTGCATGATACGTTACTCAAATACTCTGAAGATGGCTATTTATAGCTGAAATCTGGATATGTAAGAATTTTAAAAAAAGCAGAAGAACTGTGACTAAATGCTGTGTTCCTGTCCTTCCATAATGAATCTATGATCACTGTGCACAACGGTACGTTATATAACCTGCTGTGACCAACTGAAAATACATTCGTCAGGCCACAACTGTGGGGTTTTTGATTGATCTGGGAGAAGGTGCATCAAACTACAACACATGAAATCCTAGTTCACTTTACTACATGAATGAACAAAAAACTCACGCAGATCTTTGCCACATGAGTGCTGGATAATTTACAACCGTCACTGACTGGAATAAGTTCACTTGATTTATACAATCACTAATATCACTTGATTCATAGAATCACAAACGGTTTACTTGAAGTATACTGTTCACATTAACACAACTACATATTCGACTGAAACGTCGACTGAGACTGCTTTACTTGATGATAGTGAGTGCTGAAGCAAAGGCCTTGAACTTGGCTGAGCTCTTGCATGCTCTGTACTGACCTCAGTATGAGGGCGCTGCTATGCTGTGAGCGAGACGTGGTTTCCTGGAGCAGCTCCAATACGTCATTGCAGATTGCGACTGCAGTGATCTCTCACTAACATGTGTGGCATCGATTCATGTTGCTGACCGCACCGCGACCTCTGAATGATAACAACACAAAACTTTGAGGTCTGACCCTTACTCGGTCTGAAAAGCAGGATAGGTGGCGACCTATAGCACTTCCGACAAATTACTGCAGTGCTGGTCCAGGCACTTTTGGAGCACACTGTTCATTGTGCATTATTGAACGTGGGGCTTCACACCATATGAGCCGCATGAGACCACATTTTAATCAAACGACTTTATCAATTAAGATTGCAGCGGATACGATGTAACCGAGTTTCGACCATGCATTAATGGTAGGATGCATTACTTTTGTTATTACACTACATCGATGGCCATCTCTGGATGTATTGTCATCCAGGTGAACGGCTGCTTGGAACATCACTGCGCCATGGATTCAGAGTTGTAGAGGTAATTTTAACGTTCTGGCAGATATTCCCAGTTCTTGCTGTCCAGCGTAATTGTCCCATAAAATGTGACATTATTTCAAGTGATACGTGGAGGATCACGAGCCAAAGTCAGCAGCATGAATCGATGCCATGGATTACTACCACACATCCCACGGCAGAGCTATCATGGAACCTGTGGTAGTAATCCATGACATCGTGACAGCTGTGAACTACGTGGAAACTACTTCGGACCACATCCTTACTGATTTGGTGTGATTCCCGACGGCGATGGCTTCTCTCGATGCCACAAGGCCAGAATTGCGGAACAGTGTCTTGAAGAGCGTGTGAAGACTGTATGTTGATGTCTTGACCATAAACTGCGCGTAACCTGAACCAAGTGAGTCACATATGGGACCCAGTCAGGCGTCAGGTCCACGCCATCAAACCGCCAGCCTGTAATTTAGGGCCACTGCATGTCCAGTGCGAAGATATCTCCTACATACCTCTGGCAAACTACTGAGGACTTACCTGATCCATAAGACGCGTAGTCGTTGATGTATTGCTTTTTAAATGTAGACCGACAAGCTATTAAGTAAGAAGTCGCTATGTTTGGCTTACCACTTTCTACTGACAATCGTCAACGATTTGCCTAACCGGTGTTTTACCCGGTTGGATACCTGTTGGCATCCTTCGCATTTTGTTAGTTTCCTCTGATGTTACCTGAGATGCTATATTTGGTGTCTTAAGCAAGTTCGTTGTGGGAAAGCACACAGAGGCGAATGTATTGTTGAGGTTCCATTGCATTTAGGTAATACAAACCAAATTCTGGTACACTGGCTTCGTTGGCCGCTGAATTCACACACCCTAGAGCAAGACAACCGTACTACTAATTTACACATTCCCAAATGTCTCCCGTAACGAGCACCACGGTGAAGCTAGAGAAATTGTGGCATAAATAGTGCGTACAGTCTTTCAGGCAAGCAGCAACCGGCGAATAAAATACGAAGGGTGAAGATGAATTTGGCATACCGTCCTCACACCCCTCATTTCATACAGTGGTTTGTGGAATTCAGATGTAGATGAGTACCCTGAAGAAGAGTCTGCTCATGGATTTTGTTAAAAACTCATTGCTGTTAATAACGATGCGTGTAAGCAGGTCTGGGTAGAGAGTGCAGTTCATTTGCTGCATAAGGTACCTCAGATGACATCGCTCCCCATATCGGTTCTGACAGAAGGTCAGCCCCTGGCAAGTAAATTAGTGTTTATAAGAAACGAACCTCCTCGTCCAACGTCACACTCCCGGAAGGGGCCAGTATCCACGTACTCTTAGTCCGTGCGATGAGCGAGATTATTAAAGCGACGTATTACTTCGTAGACTTCCTCCGAAATGTTTGTAAGCGGATGCAGGTTATTTCACTCCAGTGCTTCAGATATATTAGCTGTATGAGGGTCGGCAGCCTCAGTTTTGCGCTCGAGAAAGAGTTAAAATAGTCATATCTTCTGTACCATTAGTCAGCACCCGTAGCAACCTAGATACTGTAAGTAGTCTCACATATCCGACCACTGAATTGCAAAACGAGCATCGAAGACAACCACTATACCGCATCTAGTCGGAATGTAATATCTTCTCCACAAAGAGAACTGTATAACATCTAAAGCTGAAAGGGAGAATGACATACACGAAAACACCAAAAATTCCATTGGGGAAAATTGAATTTATCGTCTTCTGTAACACTTCACCGAGTCTGTGTCATTGTTATGACATGCTGCCTCCTGCTAGATGATGTTTCCACGTTCTAATACAAGACATTTATCCACCTAGCTAATGCTCACTCATTAGGTTGTCCCCTTTTCCACAAAGCGAAAAATAATTATATTGATTCCCTGGGATCATTCACTGCCTACTTCGTTCCCGCAACATTCAGTTCCGCCTTAACATCGCGTAGGTTGCTACACAAAATCACTTAACATGCAGATCTTTCACTGAATCAGCCTCCGTGGCAGAATGTAATCACTTCAACTATCCATTTCCTGTAACAATAATAGCACATGGAGTAAGGTGCTCCTTGCGTCTTCCTACTCTTTCATAATATGTCAGTTATAATGGTTGTGAATGCAGATATTTGGCGGCTGAGGACGGTGTACTGTACAACATCACATCAATATTTACGTCATGTGTATACTAATAATTATTAGACGTCGTATTATTTTAGGCTGGTCAGGATTTCCAAGCACAAGTGGCAAGAGAAAGCCAGTAGTGCTTATTTTCTCCGTCAGGTAATGATGAGTGTACATGTGGACGTAAATCTATTAGTCTACTTACTTGTGCAGTTATGAGAATGATGGAAGCATCTGGCCGTAAAGTTCCTGACGTGTTTGTGAGAAACACACACACACACACACACACACACACACACACACACACACATATATATATATATATATATATATATATATATATATATATATATATATATACTTCTCGAAATTGAAATAAGAACACCGTGAATTCATTGTCCCAGGAAGGGGAAACTTTATTGACACATTCCTGGGGTCAGATACATCACATGATCACACTGACAGAACCACAGGCACATAGACACAGACAACAGAGCATGCACAATGTCGGCACTAGTACAGTGTATATCTACCTTTCGCAGCAATGCAGGCTGCTATTCTCCCATGGAGACGATCGTAGAGATGCTGGATGTAGTCCTGTGGAACGGCTTGCCATGCCATTTCCACCTGGCGCCTCAGTTGGACCAGCGTTCGTGCTGGACGTGCAGACCGCGTGAGACGACGCTTCATCCAGTGCCAAACATGCTCAATGGGGGACAGATACGGAGATCTTGCTGGCCAGGGTAGTTGACTTACACCTTCTAGAGCACGTTGGGTGGCACAGGATACATGCGGACGTACATTGTCATGTTGGAACAGCAAGTTCCCTTGCCGGTCTAGGAATGGTAGAACGATGGGTTCGATGACGGTTTGGATGTACCGTGCACTATTCAGTGTCCCCTCGACGATCACCAGTGGTGTACGGCCAGTGTAGGAGATCGCTCCCCACACCATGATGCCGGGTGTTGGCCCTGTGTGCCTCGGTCGTATGCAGTCCTGATTGTGGCGCTCACCTGCACGGCGCCAAACACGCGTACGACCATCACTGGCACCAAGGCAGAAGCGACTCTCATCGCTGAAGACGACACGTCTCCATTCGTCCCTCCATTCACGCCTGTCGCGACACCACTGGAGGCGGGCTGCACGATGTTGGGGCGTGAGCGGAAGACGGCCTAACGGTGTGCGGGACCGTAGCCCAGCTTCATGGAGACGGTTGCGAATGGTCCTCGCCGATACCTCAGGAGCAACAGTGTCCCTAATTTGCTGGGAAGTGGCGGTGCGGTCCCCTACGGCACTGCGTAGGATCCTACGGTCTTGGCGTGCATCCGTGCGTCGCTGCGGTCCGGTCCCAGGTCGACGGGCACGTGCACCTTCCGCCGACCACTGGCGACAACATCGATGTACTGTGGAGACCTCACGCCCCACGTGTTGAGCAATTCGGCGGTACGTCCACCCGGCCTCCCGCATGCCCACAATACGCCCTCGCTCAAAGTCCGTCAACTGCACATACGGTTCACGTCCACGCTGTCGCGGCATGCTACCAGTGTTAAAGACTGCGATGGAGCTCCGTATGCCACGGCAAACTGGCTGACACTGACGGCGGCGGTGCACAAATGCTGCGCAGCTAGCGCCATTCGACGGCCAACACCGCGGTTCCTGGTGTGTCCGCTGTGCCATGCGTGTGATCATTGCTTGTACAGCCCTCTCGCAGTGTCCGGAGCAAGTATGGTGGGTCTGACACACCGGTGTCAATTTGTTCTTTTTTCCATTTCCAGGAGTATATATATATATATATATATATATATATATATATATATATATATATGTGTGTGTGTGTGTGTGTGTGTGATATATATGTGTGTGTGTGTGTGTGTGTGTATGTATTTACTTTTAAATTGCAAATGAAATGTAGAATCAAATGCCCTGATTATTAAGAATGGGAAACGATGTTCTGAGTAAACTGTACGTATTTTTTTGCGTAGAATACGAATATACAGTAAAAACGGGGTGTTTCCATTTGAAAGTATGAAGTTGACCCCAGACTACGTGGGAGGGAAATTTAGGAGTTATTCAATTGGAGCATAGGCAGATGTTCCCAGTACTAGTATCAGCCCCCTACACAGAACATTTTTTCCGCACCATGCGTCATTTTCGATACACAGCGTGTTTAAAAAGTGGTGGTCAATATTAGGGGTATAAAAGGAATGATCGTTTGAAAGAAAAGTCAAGTAAACATCGATTCTACAACGCACACCTTAAGAGCTATGAGCAATTCTTGATCTTCGATACTGTGAAACAAATCTCTTCTACTGCAAGCTCTTTGCTTTCCATATTTTGGGAAGTGGTAGAATGGAACAAAACAAAAAAGAAATGCCGAGTAAACATGTGTTCTGTATGCATACCTTAAAAGTTATAAGCACTTGTTCATTAGAAAAGCTGTGTATTAAATTTTCGAAGATGAACAACTGCTCATAGCTTTTAAAGTATGCATTTTAGGGCACATGCTTACTGGACATTTTTTTCTTGTTTTGGTCCGTACTACCACATCCCAAAACATGGTAGGCAAAGAGCTTGCAGTAGAAGAGATTTGTTTCACAGTATCTAAGATCAAGCATTGCTCATAGCTCTTGAGGTATGCGTTTTAGAACCCATATTTACGTTGGTTTTCTGATTCGAATGATGGTTCCTGTCATATCCCTGAATATTGACCATCACTTCCGAAACACCCTGTATTTAGTTGTCTCAAGATGAAACAAACTCCCTCTATTAATTAACTTTTTATACCTGGGATTCACAGTCATGTAGAATCTTATGAAAGAGATCGTATTTACGCCAGTGGCTGTAACACTTTATTTCACGATTGCAATTTCGGCCTTAGGCCATTGTCAAGTGCAGATATTTGTGGCTTTAAGCCATGTCAATTTAAAATGAGCTGACACATTTATATGTCGTTGTCATTACTATTAAATACAGTCGTGACGCTGTTACATATTGTTTTATGACATATGGTTATGTGTGCTCGCAATACGTAACAGCGTCACGAATGTATGTAATGGTAATGACAACGACATATAAATGTGTCAGCTCATTTTAAGTTAACATAGATTAAAGCCACAAAAATCTGCACTTGATAATGGCCTAAGGCCGAAATTGAAATCGTGAAGTAAGGAAAGTGTTACAGTCTGTGGCGTAAATATGATGTCTTTTATCAAACTCCCTCCATGTGTAGATAGGAAGATAGAAGAGGAAGGTAGAGAATAGATAGAAGAAAATAGTCCATTTGTCACTTTATGAAGCATGTACGCTGGACTGCAAGAACTGAGAATAACTACCAGAACGTTTATACCATAAATACGGCGGGAGGATGCCATTACTCTCTAAGAAGCAAGACCTCCGGCAGGTGGGTAGCCAGAGCGGGCGCTCCCTAAATCACTGCTGTGCGGGCCTGCCGCAGTATCGACGGCGAGAGGGGCAACTCGTTCCGCTGGCGGTGGCGGCGGCGGCGTGGGCGGACTTCCGGCCCCAACTGCAGAGCGCGGGCGTCGCGACCCGGAGATTAATTGGCGGCGCGGCGTGCAGGCGCCGACAAGGGACGCAGTCCATCACGCGAACGGCACAGTGGGGGACTCCGGGCGGCAGCCGAGAACTCGGTCGCAGCGCTCCTTAAGGCAGCTGCACAGTGCCCGCAAACAGCCGCACGCACTCATACAAAGAGAATGCGGGGTGTTGGTGTGTCATTGTGTGATAGAAAGGGAGAAGGATACATAGTGGGAGGCTAAGTGAGGTAAACAGAGATTGGCATAATGGGGTAAGTGAATCGAGGCAGAAGCGGGGAGGGAGACACAAACAGCAAGAAATAACAAGCTCATTCGAATCGCTCTGTGACATTCAGGAGACACCACATCAATATAAGCGTACACAACTTGAACTTTATATGCGTACGAAAAACTAACAAGTACACAGATAATGCTAACGGTTGTTGTTGTTGTTGTCTTCAGTCCGGAGACTGGTTTGATGCAGCTCTCCATGCTACTCTATCCTGTACAAGCTTCTTCATCTCCCAGTACTTACTGCAACCTACATCCTTCTGAATCTGCTTAGTGTATTCATCTCTTGGTATCCCTCTACGATTTTTCTCCTCCACGCTCCTCTCCAGTGCTAAATTTGTGATCCCTTGGTGCCTCAGGGCATGTCCTACCAACCCGCCCCTTCTTCTTGTCAAGTTGTGCCACGAACTCCTCTTCTCCCCAATTCTGTTCAATACCTCCTTATTAGTTATGTGATCTACCCATCTAATCTTCAGCATTCTTCTGTAGCACCACATTTCGAAAGCTTCTATTCTCTTCTTGTCCAAACTATTCATCGTCCATGTTTCACTTCCATACATGGGTACACTCAATACAAATGCTTTCAGAAACGACTTCCTGACACTTAAACCTATACTCGATGTTAACAAATTTCTCTTTTTTCAGAAACGCTTTCCTTGACATTGCCAGACTACATTTTATATCCTCTCTACTTCGACCATTATCAGTTATTTTGCTCCCCAAGTAGCACAACTCCTTTACTACTTTAAATGTCTCATTTCCTAATCTAATTCCCTCAGCATCACCCGTCTTAATTCGACTACATTCCATTATCTTCGTTTTGCTTTTGTTGATGTTCATCTTATATCCTCCTTTCAAGACACTGTCCATTCCGTTCAACTGCTCATCCAAGTCCTTTGCTGTCTCTGGCAGAATTACAATGTCATCGGCGAACCTCAACGTTTTTATTTCTTCTCCATGGACTTTAATACCTACTCCGAATTTTTCTTTTGTTTCCTTTACTGCTTGCTCAATATACACATCGAATAACATCGGAGACAGGCTACAACCCTGTCTCACTCCCTTCCCAACCGCTGCTTCCATGTCATGTCCCTCGACTCTTATAACCACCATCTGGTTTCTGTACAAATTGTAAATAGCCTTTCGCCCCCTGTATTTTACTCCTGCCAGCTTTAGAATATGAAAGAGAGTATTCCAGTCAACATTGTTAAAAATTTTCTCTAAGTCTACAAATGCTAGAAATGTAGGTTTGCGTTTCCTGCATCTATTTTCTAAGATAAGTCGTAGGGTCAGTATTGCCTCACGTGTTCCAACATTGCTGCGGAATCCAAACTGATCTTCCCCGAGGTCGGCTTGTACCAGTTACTCCATTCGTCTGTAAAGAATTCGCGTTAGTATTTTGCAGCTGTGACTTATTAAACTGATAGTTCGGTAATTTTCACATCTGTCAACACCTGCTTTCTTTGGGATAGGAATTATTATATTCTTCTTAAAGTCTGAGGGTATTTCACCTGTCTCATACATCTTGCTTACCAGATGGTAGAGTTTTGTCAGGACTGGCTCTCCCAAGGCCGTGAGTAGTTCCAATGGAATGTTGTCTACTCCCGGGGCCATGTTTCGACTCAGGTCTTTCAGTGCTCTGTCAAACTCTTCACGCAGTATCATATCTCCCATTTCATCTTCATCTACATCCTCTTCCATTTCCATAATATTGTCCTCAAGTACATCGCCCTTGTATAGACCCTCTATATACTCCTTCCACCTTTCTGCTTTCCCTTCTTTGCTTAGAACTAGGTTTCCATCTGAGCTCTTGATATTCATTCAAGTGGCTCTCTTTTCTCCAAAGGTCTCTCTAATTTTCCTGTAGGCAGTATCTATCTTGCCCCTAGTGAGATAATCCTCTACATCCTTACATTTGTCCTCTAGAAATCCCTGCTTAGCCATTTTGCACTCCCTGCAACTACTGAAAAGGCTGCTGCCCCTCTTCAGGAACTACACGTTTGTCTGGTCTCTCAACAGATACCCATCAGTTGTGGTTGCACCTACGGTACGGCCTTCTGTATCGCTGAGGCACGCAGGCCTTCCCACCAACGGCAAGGTCCGTGGTTCATGGGGGTATGAATGCTAACGGTCAGTTACCGAATGCTAACGGTAACTGACAAATATTAATACGAAAACTGAAGAAGGAGTGGGCAGAAAATGAAGGAACTAATGACATCAGCTGTACTGTGATTTCATGTGGAATCGGATGCGACGAGTGAACTTGTGTGCTGGACCGAGACTACAACTCGCGACCTCCGTCTGACTAGGTAGCTGCATTAACCACTGCACCTCTGGAGCACAGTGTTTGTCAGAAATGCGTGGACGATGTCGGCACATTCCTTGGCCGATACATATTGCCAAGATGCACCACCGATTCGCAGATCTATTCCGTATTCTCCCTGCTCGGTAATTTCAGATTCTCGTTCGACGTAGAAAGTTAGTATACATCGACACTGAAGGTTGCGAATTCGTTGCCCATATAGGTGAGCCAATTATATGAAAGCGTCGTGTCTGTTCTTTTGAACGTGTCCGAAGGAACAGACACCACACATTCATATAACTGATTTGCCTTGATGGGCGATGAATCCACGTGTCTGAAACAACAGACATCACACATCTATGTGATTGATTTGCCTCGATGGACTATGAATCCATAACCGGCAGTGAGGATGCACATTTATGTTAGACCTCCAGCGGTAATCTAAATTTGGTGAGCGAGGACTACAGATAGGTGACGCTAGTTCTGAATGTCAATACGCATGTGAGAGTGCCGAGACGGTCCAAGCATTTACGATAAACAGTGTGCCGGCCTTTGTGGCCGTGCGGTTCCAGGCGCTTCAGTCCGGAACCGCGTGACCGCTACAGTCACAGGTTCGAATCCTGCCTCGGGCATGGATTGTGTGATGTCCTTAGGTTAGTTAGGTTTAAGTAGTTCTATGTTCTAGGGGACTGATGACCACAGATGTGAAGACACATAGTGCTCAGAGCCATTTGAACCATAAACAATGTGCCCAGGTGGCTCATTAGTTAACGAAACTGGCTAGTAAGTAGGATGGTCTGGGTTACAGTCCTAGTCCAGTTCACATTTTCACTCGTCGCAGCTGGTGACATTAGTTCCTTTCCTTTACTTTCCTGGTTTTCCGCACTCGGTCCAGGTATATGCCTCGATGATTCCTTTGAAACAAAACGGCCGGTTTCGTTCCCACTCCTTGAAACACTCCGAGCTCGTGCTCAGCCTCTAATGACCTAGCTGTTGGCGCGACTTTCCCTAATCTTCCTATCTTCTTATTACCATTCTCTATACAGTGAAGAAGGGACGGCAGCATTCTATTATTTGAGACGGCACACAATCTTAGGGCACCGAGACATATTCCTTGTTTTTCCCCATCAGCGTTCTTAGTAGACTACGTCTCCCAGTATATTGTTGCTGTAAGTCTCTCATTTCCACATTTCTGTTTTCCTGAACTTCTTTACAGCGATATAAAGCTGTGCCGCAGTTCAGCTTTTAGTAATAATAATAATAATAATAATAATAACAGTAGTCCTAATAAGTATAAATTGTGCAGGTCCAAGAGAGTAACAGATTCGTTTTATTTGATGAGTCATATTCGCTGAAATGAGCGCGGAAAACACAATCGGCAGATAGAAGTCTCAAGATATATTATTATGGAGACGAAATTGGTGCTGACGCGTGAGATGCACGTGGTCGCAATGAAAGAGACGAAGAATGGAACACTGGTGGCAGTTACGTTGTAGAGAATGAATTGATATTTCAGTGAAGAACCTAAAGTTAAACCCCTACCAACAAATCCAAAAGGGATACTCCCTCTCGTTTGTCTCAGGGAGAACGGCTGAGGGAAATCGGTTTAGTTTGAAAAAAGAAACAGGTTTACTTGCAGCACGCCCTAATTGTATCATCTGATAATTAATTTAATTATTGACTGAATTGTTTAATAGCAATGTCGTAGCAATAGGATATGAATTTCCACCACTGCAATAGTGATTTTAATTATTTTGATAACTTGGGTGTGCATTCCCCAATACTGTGCTCACAAGTATTGTGTACATGTATACTATAGCAGTGTTAACGATGCTATCCTGTAGAACACAAAATATTGATCACAATAGCAGAAAACTAACTAAATAATGTTGGAACGATATCAGAGTTATGATTTCATGCGGCATCTTCACCTGCATGAAGCGCGTTGGTCGAAAAATACACAAATATTTTCAGCTGTTAACCTCGCCAAAATCGATTCTACAGTGTTGGATAAAAAGCATCCACACACGTATTAGAGCACATTAATATGAGGTGTGCTGAGCAGTCGCCTTTATGACGGCCTTTATACTTGAGACTTTCAATAAGGTGTCTATGTTTGTGGAGAGCCGAAACCACAGAGCGTTGTGATGTCAGATGGTGAAGTCTCGAACGACGTCGACGTTTTAACTCATCCCAAAGGTGTTGCATTGGGTTCTGGGTGAGATTATGGGCGGGCCAGCCCATTTAAGAAGTCTTACTGCCGATGAACTTTTGCCACACAGATACAGGTTTATGAGAGTGTGCCTTATCATTCTGACGCTACCATCGTCACCGAACTATTCCTTTATCGTGTTAAGTACCTAATGTTATACGAGTAAAATGCGTTAATATTCTCCCACATTTAGCTTATTCTCAAGCTCAATGCGTAAACCATACAGCCACCAAGGAAAACACCACCATGTTGTAACACAATCTCCTCAGTACTTCAATGTTGCAGCAGCAGCAGTAGTAGTAGTAGTAGTAGTAGTAGCTTTATTCATCCGTGGATCTCTTTTTGCGAGGATATATGACATATCAAAGTATTTACAATTTTAGACCAATTTAAAATAAGCTAATTCGTATACACACACATTTAAGGACTTCCAGTTAGAGACAATCATTACATTTACTCCTGGTACAAATAACTTATTAAATAATGTAATGCCACACTGTTCACTCATATTTATCAGTGACTGCACACATTATACACACATTGTTTCATAACACTTCACTCACAACACACACAGACACACACACAGACACACACACCCTGGTGATCTCTGAGCCATTTTTTGTACCGCAACGTCCCATTAGCTATCCTCAAAAACTGAGTCAGCATCCCTCTATAACGAGTGAGATGATGAGGTCAGAAAGAGGAAGAGGTACATCAGCCTCTATTGTAGTAATGAAGCCAACATTTGCCTAGGTTTCAGCCCCAGTAATTGAATCTTCTTCAGAAGACAAACCTGATTCTGTAATATGTCTACGAGAGCGTGGTCTATAAATAAAGCTAAAACAGCCTGAATAGGCGTAGTCACATTTTAAAAATGCGATACATAGGTACTAAAACGTGACTACGCCCATTCAGGCTGTTTTAGTTTTATTTCTAGACCATGCTCTCGTAGATATATTATAGAATCAGGTTTATCTTCTGAAGAAGATTCAATTACTGGGGCTGAAACATAGGTAATGGTTGGTTTCATTATCGCAATCGAGGCTGGTACTTTCTTATATATTTGATTATAACGAATGCTGACTGGGCTGTAATGTTGAAAGTACTAAAGAGGAAGAGGTGTTAGTATTGCGCTATGTACAGCTTGGGGGTACGTTTTTCTAGAAAAGGAGAAAAGGAAAAAAAACATAATGTGAAGGTATTATGCGTATTTTGGATGTTTTATAATCATTATTATTATTTAATTGTGTAACATCTTTTACCAAACCCCTACTCTGTTTTATCTACAATAAGTAATCCTTCAATGTATAAAATGTATTGCATAACAGGTACTTTTTAGCTCCTTTTTTAAATAAGTGTATTTTGTAAATTTCTTTAATCTCTTTTGGTAATTTATTGTACAGTTTCATTCCTTGGTTGAAAATGCTGTTTTGAGTTTTATGTTTATTTTTTCCTTAGTAAAAATAAGCTGAGTCTAGCTCTAGTTCCACGCTCATGGACAGAGCTCTTTGTGCAGTTATTTTTGAGTATACAACTGACTGGTAAGTCTATTCACAAGGAGCAGTTAAAATACCCGGTGTGTTCTGAACAGACCTTTACAATGAGCTCGACTACTATTTTTGGTTATTATTCTTATGGCTTTTTTCTTGAGTTTGAAAATTGTGTGGCTTTACAGTTGATGACAGACTATGTGATCGAAAATATCTGGACACCCCTACAGAGATACATTTTTTATATTAGGTGCATTGTGCTGCCAGGTATTCCATATCAGCGACTTCAGTAGTCATTAGACATCGTGAAAGAGCAGACTGGGCTGCTCCGTGGAACTCACGGACTTCGAACGTGGTCAGGTGATTGGATGTCACTTGTGTCATACGTTAGTACGCGAGATTTCTACTCCCATAAACAACCCTAGGTCCACTGTTTCCGCGTACAGCACAAAAGCGACAGTCCGACCTCGTCTATTGGCTGACAGAGACAGCCAAAAGTTTCAAAATGCATCAGGATCCACTGAAAGTACTATGACTGCTAGGCGGCAGGTGAGAAATCTTGGATTTCATGGTCGAGCGGCTGCTCATAAGCCGCTGCTCATCACGCCGGTAAATGCCAAATCACAAAACAATACTCCCTGTCTCTTTTTACACTGGTCTTCAGTGACGTCTTGAGGTCAGTTTAGCTCTATATATGGTTAGTGTGCGGATACTTTTGATGAAATGGTGTACTTCCTCTAAGTTCCTCTCGCTTGGTGTAAGGAGCGTAAAGATTGGACGATTGAACGGTGGAAAAACGTTGTGTGGAGCGACGAATCATGGTACACAATGAGGCGATCCGATGGCGGGGTGTGGGTATGGTGAATGCCCGATGAATACGATCTACCAACGTGTGTAATGCCAACACTAAAATTCGGAGGCGACATTGATGTTTTAAGCACCTTCTTGCTTCCCACTGTTGAAGAAAATTTCAGGGATGGCGATTGCATCTTTCAACACGAGCGAACACGTGTTCACAATGCAAGGTCTGTGGCGCAGCGGTTACACGACAATAGCATCCCTGTAATGGACTTGCCTGCACAGAGTCCTGACCTGAATCCTATAGAACCCCTATGGGATGTCTTTGAACGCCGACTTCGTGGCAGGCCTCACCGACCGCCATCGATAACTCTCCTCAGTGCAGCACTCCATGAACAATGGGCTGCTATTCCAGGAAACCTTCCAGCACCTGATTGAACGTAACCCTGCAAGAGTGGAAGTTGTCATCAAGGCTAAGGTTGGGCCAACACCATATTGAATTCCAACAAGACGGATGGAGTGCGCCACAAACTTGTAAATCATTTTCCGCCAGGTGTCTGGATACTTTTGTTCACATATTGTATGTAACGTCCTCAAGGAATTCGCCAAATCCAAATCTCTCTATCAGATTTGCCTCATAACACGACATCTTTCATCACTACGTATCACTCATTTCGAGTCATCCACTATCCAATGACGTCGTTCCTCAAGTACCCCTAGTGTCCCCTAGCACTGACTGTAGAAATGTATTGTTTATGAGGAGTTGCTCCACCGTTGTACCCAATTACTCTTAGCTCCATGCGCACTGTCAACGTGCTATCTGGGCTACTGGTAATATTTTTAGTACACACGAGTGTTTTTTTCCTTTTGTTTCATGAGATACTTCACAACCAACCGCTCTCACTGCTCGACAATCTCTGCCCTTCCGTGCACGAGGCCTGCCTAGTCTTGGTTTAGTTGTGAATGTTCGGGTTTCTACTCGACGCTCACACCACCCATAGTCAATTTGTCAACCTGCAGGTGGGTTGAAATGTCCTTGATGGATATATTACTCAGCGATTACCTAATGACTAGTGCACTTTCGAAAACACAGAGCTTTCCTGATCGAGCCATTATGCTATTCATGCCTCTCAAAACACAAAACAATACTCCCTGTCTCTTTTTACACTGGCCTTCAGTGACGTCTTGAGGTCAGTTTAGCTCTATCTGTGGTTAGTGTGCGGATACTTTTGATGAAATGGTGTACTTCCTCTAGGTTGGCGATTACCAAATATCGACTATACAAACCAAAACAAAATTGACTTTAATTATTGACTAGATTGTTGTCCAAGTACAAAATGGGAAGTGGAATGTCCACCTGAAACTTATCTGTGTTTTCTAAAG
Organism: Schistocerca piceifrons; assembly: GCF_021461385.2. Lineage (NCBI taxonomy): Eukaryota > Metazoa > Arthropoda > Insecta > Orthoptera > Acrididae > Schistocerca > Schistocerca piceifrons. The sequence goes on along the minus strand of NC_060138.1, from coordinate 1,184,997,361 downwards.
GGAACACTTTTACAGGTATCAAAAGAATCCCAAATAATGTGTTCCTGGCTTGCTAAAACAAACTTTCAGAAATCGTAGAGAAGAAACTACGAATCGTAGTTTTTAGAACCCAATATGCTGCTTTATTTTCTCTTTGGTAGTTAATACTGTAGGAGAGATGAAATCAGCTCTTAGGGGCGCATCATGAGTGGTTGTGTCAAGAAACTATTAGTAGATCTTCGTATACATGTATGTTTACGACTTCGAGGAACCACAGCTTATGTACATCTGCAGCTACGTTTTGTGATGGGAATGACTGGTTCTGATTCATCGACAGCTAGATAATCAGTTATTGACTATAATTAGTTGGTTAGTTAATTATTTGCCTGGTCATGAATTACCATCGTAACTTTGGTGGAGAGGTTTGTGTGGCTCAGTGATCCACTGAGCTACGCTGGCGGGAACAATGCACGTGGCAGGGTCACCCATGCCAGACTGGCCAGTGGATGAGATTCCAGACAAAGTGTAGTCATCCTAGGGGGTTCTCTTCTAGGGAATATAGCAAAGTGTGAAATTACTTGCAGTGTCTTCTGTATGGGTTCATTTATTTTTCTGTTTTCTGTCGGCGTCATTGTCGAACTCTTCTTTTGTTTTTCGACCCCAACGGAATTGTGTTACGAGGCCTGAGGGTATATTTCATTTTCATTTTCTTTTTCCTTTTGTATCTGTAACGGTCAAAAATTGGCAAACGATCGAAGAGTCTGTTCAGGCTGCCTATTCATCGTCAGATCCAAAACTTTGAGGAACATTCACTGAAAGTTGATGAATGAATCACACCTTGAAGAATTCAAGGCAGCTCTGCCACAAAGCGCTACGGCCAATAAGACCTGAGTTGCTTGATGCCTATTCATTTCATAGCGTACAGGGACTGTACGTTAAGTAGTAAACGGGAAAGGATGAAAGGCGAGTTTTTAAGGCGCCTTTAAATAAGCAGAAGATATCGGCTATGGGGGATAACCTCGAAGGAAAGCCTTGTTGCTCCTAGAAAGGGAGTTTAGCAGGTAGCTGGTAACACTCCCGGGTAAACACACAGTACTCCTAATACCCAAGGAGCCTCGGAAATAGGATCGTCTCAAAGGTAAACGGCAATGCTATGAAAAAGGACAAACGAAAATGGGTCAACAGATATATCTAAGCAGTAACTTGGAATCTAACGGAATTTCTCAGAAAGAGATTGAACTAGCAAAATTATTAAAAGAAATAATTATTGGCACCGTAGAAATCACAGAAACAAAAATAAAAACAAGATGGTGGTAATAAATATGTAATCAACTACATTATGTTCCGTAGTGGAATCGAGCGAAACGAAAGAGGAAACAAAGATGTGGTATTACTACTGCAGAAGAGACGGGGAAAAGAGACCATACATTGCAAATATATAACCTAAGTAATAGTCACAGACTAAAGCTGAGAAGAGACAACACCACCATTAAAAGTGTATATGTACCAGAAGAAGAAAGAAAGGATGCATCTGGAATCTTCTGTTAAGAACTAATAAATTCAGTGCTGTTGATCAGGTTATTGTGATGAGTAGTTTCAGTGCCAGTATAATAAATATTGTATTCTCTTCTGGAGAACCGGTATGTAATGAAATTGGAAAAGTGCTTAGGGATTTTACCACTTATAATAACCTAAAAATGACAAACCCCCTTTTTAAGAGAAATGATATACATAACTGTACTTGGACCAGTATAGGTCTTCGATCAATAACTGACAATATTTTTGTAAATGATAAGCTTGCGGGTCAAGTAAGGTGTACAAGACTTTATAGAGGACGAGATATAGGGTCAGATCATTTTCTATTAACCACAGAGTAAATATCTTTTATGAAATGAAAGAAAATCTCAAAACAAGTGCATAACCCACAAGAGCAAAGCGTTCATAAAAAATGTACTTGCTTGAAGAGGACAGCATCGAACATATTTACAAATGGAGGTTCAACAAAGAGCTAGCTAACTGGCAATCTAAAGATACACTCCTGGAAATGGAAAAAAGAACACATTGACACCGGTGTGTCAGACCCACCATACGTGCTCTGGACACTGCGAGAGGGCTGTACAAGCAATGATCACACGCACGGCACAGCGGACACACCAGGAACTGTGGTGTTGGCCGTCGAATGGCGCTAGCTGCGCAGCATTTGTGCACCGCCGCCGTCAGTGTCAGCCAGTTTGCCGTGGCATACGGAGCTCCATCGCAGTCTTTAACACTGGTAGCATGCCGCGACAGCGTGGACGTGAACCGTAGGTGCAGTTGACGGACTTCGAGCGAGGGCGTATAGTGGGCATGCGGGAGGCCGGATGGACGTACCGACGAATCGCTCAACACGTGGGGCGTGAGGTCTCCACAGTACATGGATGTTGTCGCCAGTGGTCGCCGGAAGGTGCACGTGCCCGTCGACCTGGGACCGGACCGCAGCGACGCACGGATGCAAGCCAAGACCGTAGGATCCTACGCAGTGCCGTAGGGGACCGCACCGCCACTTCCCAGCAAATTAGGGACACTGTTGCTCCTGGGGTATCGGCGAGGACCGTTCGCAAGCGTCTCCATGAAGCTGGGCTACGGTCCCGCACACCGTTAGGCCGTCTTCCGCTCACGCCCCAACATCGTGCAGCCCGCCTCCAGTGGTGTCGCGACAGGCGTGAATGGAGGGACGAATGGAGACGTGTCGTCTTCAGCGATGAGAGTCGCTTCTGCCTTGGTGCCAATGATGGTCGTATGCGTGTTTGGCGCCGTGCAGGTGAGCGCCACAATCAGGACTGCATATGACCGAGGCACACAGGGCCAACACCCGGCATCATGGTGTGGGGAGCGATCTCCTACACTGGCCGTACACCACTGGTGATCGTCGAGGGGACACTGAATAGTGCACGGTACATCCAAACCGTCATCGAACCCATCGTTCTACCATTCCTAGACCGGCAAGGGAACTTGCCGTTCCAACAGGACAATGCACGTCCGCATGTATCCCGTGCCACCCAACGTGCTCTAGAAGGTGTAAGTCAACTACCCTGGCCAGCAAAATCTCCGGATCTGTCCCCCATTGAGCATGTTTGGGACTGGATGAAGCGTCGTCTCATGCGGTCTGCACGTCCAGCACGAATGCTGGTCCAACTGAGGCGCCAGGTGGAAATGGCATGGCAAGCCGTTCCACAGGACTACATCCAGCATCTCTACGATTGTCTCCATGGGAGAATAGCAGCCTGCATTGCTGCGAAAGGTGGATATACACTGTACTAGTGCCGACATTGTGCATGCTCTGTTGCCTGTGTCTATGTGCCTGTGGTTCTGTCAGTGTGATCATGTGATGTATCTGACCCCAGGAATGTGTCAATAAAGTTTCCCCTTCCTGGGACAATGAATTCACGGTGTTCTTATTTCAATTTCCAGGAGTGTAGTATGGAAGAAGAAAGGCTGAATTTAAAGATGTTATGTATAGAATAGCAGAAGAAGCTCTTGATAAAAAATGAATGCAAGGTCCTAAAAATTAGGAATGAAGATGTAAGTAAAGTCATTGAAGAAAAACACTAAGCCTATTTAAAATACTTAATAAACCCCGAAGCTGAAAAGATGCAGTCCTATAACGATAGAATGAATAGTGCTGAATGTGTAGTAACAAAACCACGCCAAGAACAGTGGGATATATTTATTTCTAATATCGAGAATGATGTTCACAGGAAACAAGAAATGGCCTATAACGTTTCAAAAACATTAAACACAATTGAAAAACAGATTATACAAATGAACAATAACGAAGAAGAACAGCTGGTAAATTATTACAATGAGACTATCGTATGGTGATGCAGAACACTAAACAGGAATTAAAACAGTAGATGAGAAGGGATTACATGAAATACAGTCTGATCAAATAACATCTGCCATACCATCATTTAAGAACAGGAAACCGGTTGAAGTGCTACAATAAGGAGGAGTGTTGCTACAACTACAACTGCTACATCCTTTAGACGAATGTTGGAAGAGTATCCTCAAAGAATGAAATATTGCTGTGGACTAATTCTAGCATATAAAGATACGAACCTTCAGAAAGGAATTCAGTTACTGAAAGAAATAAGTGCGAAATGAGCGTATATATATCAACAGAAATAACGAAGTCAGTGGCCTTCATGAAAATAGAGCGTATTGCAACGTAGATCAGAAGATCTTAGACCAAGTAAACCACTTCAATTACCTAGGGTGGGAGGTGACATACGGCTGCGGCACAGATATAGAAAATGGATGCTGTTGTTGTGGTCTTCAGTCCAAAGTCTGGTTTGATTCAGCTCTCCATGCTAGTCTATTCTGTGGATCCCTCTTCATCTCCAAGTAATTACTGCAACCTACAAGCTTCTTATTCTGCTTTCTGTATTCATCTGTTGTTGTCTGTCTGTGATTCTTACCCAACTACATTTCCCTCCAGTAGCAAATTGGGGATCCGTTGGTGTCTCGTAATGTGTCCTACCAACCTAATCCATTTTCTAGTTAATTTCTTTACTGCCCCATTCCTACCTCCTCAGTAGTTATATGATCTACCGATCCAATATTCAGTATTCTTTTGTAACACCACATTTCTAAGGCTTGTTTTCTCTTCTTGCCTAAACTGTTAATCGTCGATGTTTCACTTCCACACATGGCTTCACTTCATCCTATTACTTTCAGGAAGGACTATCTGACACTTTAATCTATAGTTCATGTTACCAAATTTCTCTTCTTCAGAAACGCATTTCTTGCCGTTGGCAGTCTACATTTCATATCCCCTCTACATCGGCCATCATCAGTTATTCTGCTGCCCAAATAGCAAAACTCATTACTACTTTAAGTATCTCGTTTCTTAATTTAATTCCCTCAGCGTCACCCAATTTTATTCGACTACATTCCAATACCCTTGTTTTGCTTCATTTCCTCCTTTCAAGCAACTTTCCATTCCGCTCAGCTTCTTTTCCAAGTCCTCTGCTGTCTCTGGCAAAATTACAGTGTCATCGACAAACCTCAAAGATTTTATTTCTTCTCCCTGAACTTTAATTTCTGCTCCATGTTCTTATTTCGTTTCCTTTATTGCTTGCTTGGAGTACAGATTGAATAACACCAAGAATAGTACAGCTCTGTCTCACTCCCTTCTCAAATACTGCATTCCTTTCATGCCCTCCGTCTCTTATAACTACCGTCCGGTTTCTGTACAAGTTTTAAATAGCCTTTTGCTTCTTGTATTTTACCCCAACTACTATTAGAATTTCGAAGAAAGTATTCCAGTAGACAATGTCAAAAACTTAACAAATGCCATAAACGTAGGTTTGCCTTTCCTTAACCTGTGTTCAAAGAGAAGTCGTAGGATCAGTACTGCCTCGCGTATTCTTACATTTCCCCAGAATCCAAACTGGTCTTCCCCAAGCTCGGTTTCTACCACTTTTTGCATTCCCCTGTAAACCATGAGTTATTAAACTGAGAGTGCGAAAATATTTACACCTGTAGTCCTCTGCTTTTCTTGGAATTGGAATTATTATATTCTTCTTGAAACCTCAGGCTATTTCGCCTATCTCAAACATCTTGCTCACCTGATGGAAAAGTTTTGTCATGGCTGGCTCTCCCTAGACTATCAGTAGGTACAACAGAATGTTGTCTACTCCGGTGGCCTTGTTTCGACTTAGGTCTTTCAGTGCTTGTCAATTCTTCTAGCAGTGTCGTATCTTCCATCTCATCTTCATCTACGTCCTCTTCCGTTACTATAATATTGCCTCAAGCACATCACCGTTGTATATACCTTCTATATACTCATACCACGTTTCATCTTTCCCTTCTTTGCTGCTTTTCCATCTGAGCTCTTGATAGTCATACAGATGCTTCTGTTTTCTACAAAGGCCTATTTACTTTTCCTGTAGGCAGTATTTATCCTTCGCCATGTGATAAACGCTTCGTAATCCGTATGTTTGTCTTCTAACATTAGATGTTTTGCGGTACCTGTCAGTCCCATTTTTTGAGACATTTGTGTTCTCTTTCGCCAACTTCATTTACTGTGACATCGTCAACTTTTGTAGTCCTATCTTCCTCAGTTGCGTGTAATATCACGGTACATTGATAATTTTTACTTATGGACCGTCTGACTGAGGAAGACAGGACAACAAAAGTTGAAGTGGTCAATACAGCTATGTCAAGCATTCCCTGTCAACGTGTACAAGAGGTTCAAGAAAATACATCTGAGACTCCATAAGACGATACAGCACATAAAATTCAACAAAAAATGCCAAAAGAACGAATTAATTCCAAGTTGCATTTATGTAAAGCTTAAAAACAGTTCTACAGTGGCACAAAAGTCGAAATCATTTGCAGAACGATATTGGTTACTACATGAAATTAAGATGCTCTATTCGAAAAAACAGCACCTAAACATGATGCCCTATGAGACTCATCTAGAATTGGCAAAAAACGTAGGAAACGACACAGTTTTCATGACACTAGTAGAAAAAACTGAACACAACACATACACAGCAATGAAACATTTACAAAACAAACATAAACAGAAGACAATGAAACTAACGGTAAAAAAGACGCAAAAATACATTTACATTTTAAATGTGAAACCACATGAACACCACCACACATTCCATCCAGGTTCAGCTAACCTAACAGAGACAGAACTACACGAAAATGAAAAAATGCTCTTGGAAAAAGGTTTGAAACACTGCACCAATAGCAAAGTGAACAATCAATACATAGAAAATCTCATAGTAGAAACTGAACACATCCTTACATGTGAAGAAAAATTAAATAATTGTGAAATAAACATAGGACTGACAAGAGAACTAGTAAAAGAAGAAATAAAATGCATAATAAAACAAACACAGCAGACACACAATAAGAACTACCAAACAGAATCAGCCACTATGAAAAGATTAAAACAAAAGTTAACAAACAATAACATATTAATAACAAGAGCAGACGGGGGAAATGTAACAGTACTCATGGATAAAGAGCAATACATCACAAAAACCAAGGAATACATAAACACCAATGCCATACAATAACTGAAGTCAGATCCAACTACACGATTCCAGGCAAACGTAAAACGAACACTTAAAAACATTGAACACACACTCAGAGACAAACAGAAATACTACATTACACAGAAAAACCAACAAGCACCAACACTCCGCAGTCAACCGAAAGTACATCAAGACGTAATGCCAATGAGAGCTGTTATCAACTTCAAGAAAGCCCCAACATACCACATAGCCAAACACGTCCAAAAGTTATTTACAAAACACTATAAAGAAGAATACAACAGAACAGTGAGAAACACAGGTAACCTAATAGAAAACATGCAGAACATACAGGTACCACACACAGGATCACTGATTTCATTCGACATAGAAACTATATATACCTCCATCCCTATCACAGAAACAATAGAAATCATAGAACAAAATCTCTCATCCCACAGCAACCTCACCCAGACGCAATAAAAGAAATAACAGATATGCTCAGACTCACAACTGAACAAAACTACTTTCAGTTTGAGAAAGAATATTATCTACAAAGTGAAGGACTGCTTATGGGATCCCCAATATTAGGAACACTGGCAAACATTTTCATCAGTCACCTAGAAATCCATATATTTGAAAAGATAACCACTAATGAAAGTTTCAAAATCATATATTGCTACAGATATGTGGATGACATTATTTGTCTGGTAGATGAGCCAAGTGAAAAAATAGATGAACTCCATTCGGAATAAACAAAACTCATCAGAACATAAAATTCATACTTGAAAAAGAAAAAGAAAATCAAATAAATTTTCGTGACATTACAATAAAAAAAGAAAGAAAACGGCAAACATACATTTAACATCTTTAGAAAACCAACAGACCAAAACTACAGACACAATAATACATTCCACATCCAACCACCCCCAGCCAGAAACTTACAGCACTAAGACACATGTTACATAGATTAAACAGAATCCCGCTCAGCAAGAGAAACTAAGAAGAAGAAATGAGTCCAATCATACAAATAGCTGGGACCAACTGGTATTTCACACATGTGGTACACAGGCTCAATCAAAAAATAAAAACACAAATACAAAACAAACATAACATTTCTCAAATAAAAGAGAACTCACAAGCTGAAAACTTACAAGCACACTCAACAAACACACACAATGACAACACCACACAGAAAAGAACCACACGGTACACCATGACCTACACAAATAAACTAACACACAGAGTTGCAAACATCCTAAAGAGACAGGGCTTCAGAATAGCATATAAGCTTGGGCAAACCCTCCAAACACACCTAAGCCTGCCAGCTACCAAGAGGGACAAATTCCAACGATCAGGAATATATAAACTTGAATGTCAAAGTTGTGATGCAGTATGCATAAGCATGACATGCAGGAATTTTGAAACACGTTACAAAGAACATATCAGATGTTGGAAGTATGAAACAAATCATTCCACATTTGCAGAGCATTTAAAACACCAGAACCATCATCCTACAAACATGGAACAAGAAATGAAAATAATGAGAATTACAAACATCTTATACAAATGCAAGAAAACCTCCACATCCAGAAAGCCATAGCAGAAAACAAACATGTGATAAATGAACAAACACACATCAGCACAGGCTCCCTGCTACACTTAATAAAGGAAATGATAACATAAAACAAAAAAACTCTTCCCCACACAATCTGGACACACACACACACACACACACACACACACACACACACACACACACACAAACACACAGACAGCCCACCCCACAAAAAAAAATAAAAAATAAAAAAATATACCACACCAAAATTCACACACACACACACACACGCACACACGCAAGCAGAGCAAAAAAAAACACACCATTACACACACACACACACACACACAGCACAAAAAAATTATATCAAACCAAAACACACACACAAATGCATACACTAACAGATCACAGATACTTCAATAATTACACTCGAAATTTTGGCAATAACATTCGATCTTTGGCTAAAACATCTGACAGTCGGCAACAGAAACCAAAACATTGCATTGAAACAAGCGTTCAGTTCATAGTGCTGTGGAATGTGGGAAAAGAAACGCAAATTGGCATTCATAAGAAGAAGAACAACAACAAAAATGCAACAGGAGCGTAATATGTAAGAAATTGTCTATGCAGCGTGTACATATAGTACAATACATTACTACTTAATAGGAAATACCAACAGAACTGTTTATAACCTATAGGCACAGTGACAAAAATGTAAATTAAATAGGTAACATATGTACATATTCTTGGCCACAGATGATGCCTTGCAGAAAATAAAGGCGAAACGCGTATGGCACTAAAATTGTATTTTATTCAGTTGCTGTCAGACAGTCCACAAGTAAAAATTATCAGTATACCGTGATATGTCATTTGTTGTGTTTTATATTTTATCCTTTCCTAATTTTAATTCAACAGCTCTTGTTTTACCTGAAGATATCTACTAGACTCCGTCATTTTCACCTATTTGATCCTCTGCTGCCTTCACTATTTAATCTCTCAAACCTACGTGTCCTTATCCTACTGCATTACTTCCCCCTGTTCTTGTCAATCGTTCTCTAATGCTTCTTCTGAAACTCTCAAAGGTTCTTTGAGTTTGTCCTGGTCCCATATTTTAAATTTCGTATCTTTTGGCAATTTCTTCAATTTTAATCTACAGTTCATAACCAACAAATTGTGGACAGAGACCACATCTGTCCCTGAAAATACCTTTCAGATTAAAATCTAGTTCTGAAATCTGTATCTCAGCATTATACAATCATTGTGAAGCCTTATGGCGTCTTCAGGGCTCTTCCACGTGTACAACCTTCTGTCATGTGTCCTAAGGTATGTACCAGCGGTGACTAAATTATGACCTGTGATTTCTTTCTCTTCCTTTTTCTGTTATCTAAATCCAGCACCTCGTGACCTTAACCATATAAATAATTTATTTTATCTCATAATACGATTCTTTAATCTCTTTATCATCTGCGGAGCTACCTGGCATATAAACTTGAGCTACAGTGGTCAGTGTGGGCTTTGTGTCTATCTTGGCTATAACAGTGCGTTCACGATGTTGTTCACAGTAGCTTAACAGTGTTTCTTTTTGCTTGTTTATTATTGAACCAACTTCTGCATTACCCCTATTTGATTTTGTACTTATAAACCCAGATTCACCTGACCAGAAGGGCTGACCTTCCCGCCACCCAGCTTCACTTATTCCCACTATACTTAACTCAAACCTTTTTAAATTTTCTCACCTACCTACCCGATTAAGGGATGTGTCATTCCACGCTCCAATCCGCAGAATACCAGTTTTGTTTCTCCTGATAACTATATCCTCCTTTATAGTCCTTTCCCAGAGATCAGAATGGGAAACTGCTTTACTTCCGGACTATGTTGCCAAAGATGACGCCATCATCATTTAACCATGCAGTAGGGCTGCATATCTTCTTCTTTATATTCTCCTTGCTTTTGGTCGTTCCCAGCAGAGCTAAGCTGTTTTGGTTGGTCTTACAAGGCCAGATCAGTCAAGTATCCAGAACGTTGCCCCTGTAAGTACTGAAAATGCTGCTGCCCCTCTTCGGGAACCACACGTTTGTCTGGCCTCTCAGCGTATATCCCTCAATTGTGATTGCACCTACGGTACTGGTATCTGTATCGCTGAGGCACGCCAGTCTCCCCACCAACGGCAAGGTCTATGGTTCGTGAGGAGAAGATATAGAAACTAAACACAGTAAATTCTGCCGGATATGCGGAACTATTAACAGAAAGCTTAAAGACAAAACTAAGAAATATCCTCAAATTAAATTGTACAGAACAGTTGCAGTCCTACTGTGCCTTATGGAAACAAGACCTGTGTGAATAGCAGACAGCAGGAAACCCGTATTCAGGGTCAAGAAATTGAATTACTGAGACGAGTTAAAGACTACACAATAGAAGAGAGCTGCGGAATCAAGATACTAGAGAAGAAAGAAAAACTTTTACCTAAATGGTAAAATTCTTGATTGTAGGAGAAAATGGAAAGTATACCTAAGAGGACTGGAGAGCGACAGACTCCCCTTAAGAGATAGAAATTATAAGACCCAGGAAGAAGAGATATAGGAAGGCCCCAGCAACTATGGGCAATGGGCAATTTCGCCTAATACCTAAAGAGAAGAAGTAGTAAGTTGTTTGTATGATCTGTACTCTATAGTTACGAACTCTTGCCAGGATGCAGAACGTCTCAGCAAATTTAAAAATGTAATATATTTTTCCAAAGATAAATACGGCAACTGGCTCATCTACGTGATTTCTTAGTATGGGGCAACTCAAAACGTTTGTGTACTAGATACCTACTGAGTTATAAGTGGAATCTCCGTACTTATGACATCGTTCTCAAAACAGCGAGGTTGTTTATATGGGTAGGAAATATTTTTGTAGTAATATATCACGCATAAGCTACGCATATTCGCAAACTCTAATAATAAATAAAAATATTTCTAAAATGTGTACTGATAATTTCATTAGTTTCAGCGGATTCAGTCTTACCTGGTGAATTCCCATGAATAAATTGAGAAATTTATCCTCTTCCTCCATCATTTAATGCATATGCCCTACGAGATCGTCATGCATTAAGTTCGTATATTATAAATGTGACATAAAGGCATTCTTCGCCTGATATTTCACTTTAACGATTGCGACCCAGCCAATGTGAACAAAGAACTACCGATTATTATAATTCGGATAGGTTTCTATTAAGTGGATGGTTTGGTAATTGTGTGATAAAGCTACCCACGTTTCGCGTTCATCAGGATGACAACATGTGATGTGGATGGATGGATGGTTGGTTTTGGTGCCCAACAGCATGGTCTTTAGCACCCGGTCGAGAACAGTAGGAGACGAATGGCAGCAAAATATACGTAACAGGAGTAGAAACCAGCAGCGGAAATTAAAAGTAACAAAATTGCGGCAAACTATGCGTGCACGTACTATTCAGCAGGAAGAGAAGATATCACATCAAGATTAAAACGTTGACTGAAACAGGTGGAACTGGTAGATGGAGTTAAGACAACATATTAGATGGCTGTGGCTGACCGATCGCAGGAGGAAAAGGGATGAGCATGCCATTCTGCAACAGAATCAAACCTGCTGTCTAAAAGCTGTGGCTGGAAACCGGATACAGAACCTTAAAACTTAGACCACACTCCCCTGGTCATCAGCTGAAATGGAGGGCAGTTCCCCACCGATATCGCCTTCCGCCCTCTCATCACTATAGAGAATGCACTCAGTTAACATAAGGCACGGTTTGCACTCTACAGGCATCACAGAATTTTGGCGGGATCCTACCGCAAGACAAAGAAACCATGTGTAAGGGCCAGTGCCCAATTCGGAAGCGTATTAGGATCACTTCACTCGCCTCAGCGACCGGCAGTTGGAATGTCAAAGTCGGAAACTCGATTTCAACAACAGTAGCACATTCAAACTTACTGCCAGAGTAAAACTGTGTGAGGGACCGAGACTCGAACTCGGGACTTTTGCCTTTCACGGGCAAGTGCTCTCAGCGCACACTGCGCTGTAGAGTGAAAATCTCATTCTGGAAACAGTAGCTCATTGTTTGTCACTGCCAACCATTCCTGCTCCCACAACTGCATAGACCTTTCAAGTAACATGCAAAAGACAGCCGGAAGGAGAATAGAGCATTGTGTAACAAGATGTTCAATACAGGCCCAATCGACTTGTCCATTTCCCAGAATCATCACATACTTTGTCCGCAGCTCGTGGTCTTGCGGTAGCGTTCTCGCTTCCCGCGCACGGGGTCCCGGGTTCGATTCCCGGCGGGATCATGGATTTTTCATCATCATTTCACCATCACTGACTCGCAAGTCGCCGAAGTGGCGTCAGCTAAAAAGGACTTGCAATTTCGGCGGCCGAACACCCCGCATACCGTACGATCATTTCATTTCACCACATGCTTTAGTATCCAGCTGAATGAGACTTGCTTCCCCCGCCGTTGGACGAAGCACTGTTGGTTATGTATCAGCTGTGACAACTTATCAGATGGGTACGTGTTCTTCAGTGATAGAAGTGCATCAAGGGAATCGGAGCAGATGAGGAACCATGCGCGCTGAACACATCGCATCTGCCCCAGCGCCTCCAGACCTCACAGAATTCTGCTTAAAAAGCAGAACAGTCATGTGGACGGCTAATAGATATAACGCGAACGGGGAACACTGCGGGACAGCCAAGGGAATCCCCCTGTTTCAAGCCATCACATTAAACATCACTGTATTGTGCATCCGCGATGCCTTTCTCAAATGGTAAAAAAAGGACAGTGAAAACCTCGGGTGCAATATTTATTAAAATACGGCAAGTCTGAGGCACGCCTGGGCCTATGGAGGGGCCAAGATGGAGATCTGCTCCAACCCGGGCGTGAAACACTAAAACCAGCCACAGTCATGTCTAGAAGACAATCGTTAGTGCGAATTCCATAGGGTTTCGTCGCTCGTTGTCGATTACGGGAGAAAATTTCCGTTGAGGGGCGAGCAACGGTATGGTTTGTATGCGTGTATGGTGCACCATATCTAACATCTTTAAGCAAGAGTGTCCTGTAAACCCATACACCGCGCACACGTAATATTGAGATCGCACAAAGGCTCTGTAAGACCACAGCTGGCAAGTCCTGTTTGCCTCCATAAAATGTGGCTAAGTTATTTTAAAACAATCGGTGTTTCGAGAGATCATCTTTTCTGGTCCTTCAGATGTGGTGACCATGTTAGGCCCAGACATATCACTGTTTCTTTAGAATTGAGAGCAGTGTCCCTCATGTCGAACTCAGGAAAGCTTAAAAGAGAACGGGAACGCTTAAAAAAAGAAAAAAAAGAACGTCACAGGCTTCTCGGTTGAAAACTTAAAACCTGTTTTCTCCGTTCATTCGTCCAACTGTCGAAGAGCTAGTTGCAACTGACGCTTTGTCGTTGCAAGGCCTAAGAAGAACAAAAGATTGAGATGTCATCAAAAAACAGAAAATTTAGCTACTAATGTAATATTATTAATAGCAATGGGAAAGAGAGTCACTTTTAAAACACTACCTTGACGATCACCGTCCTCCTGTTCAAAGCAATAAGAGAGGACGTCACCGACACGGTGTCGAAAATACCGAAGATAGGGGAAGGATCGAATAAAAATGGGAAGATAACCACGAAAATATAATTCATGGAGTTGCACTAGGATGTGATAGAATCGCGGGCCTTCTGGAAGTCAACATATGTACCCAGAAGGTTATGTCGGCGGAGGAAAGCCTGTTGCACAGCCAGCTCCTGGAGGGCTAGGTTACCGACTAGTGCGGGCAACACTTTGATAACTACTCAGGAATGCGCGGTCTTTCCCGGATTTCAAAAGAGGCATTAAAATTGCCTCCCACCGCAGTTCGGAAGATGGGATGACACCCAAATGATATTAAAAAGGGTGGGAAGGATGTCTTTGCTGCAGCCTTTGAGGAGTCGTAGTATACTATACTCGATTCTATCGTGACAAGGGGACGCGAGGCGAGCCGCAGAAAACATGGAAAATGGGCACTTGTACTCTTCATCTGTGGTGGACCGGAAGCCCCAAATGTCCCTCTCACCAGCTAGTCTCATAACATTATGGACTTAAGCCTCCCGTACATTTTCAAATTCCTGTTGCAATTCATTTGTATCTATGTCCAGAATATCCCACCATGATACAACTCCTTCAACACTATTAAACCCAGTGGGCAGCTCACTGTTAATGGGATATTCTCCAGGTAGCTTGACATTCAACAGCTTGTTTATTTGGGGAGCTTTCACAGCTCCGAGCAGGACAGTCCCGCTGCGCAGCATCTTGATAGGTTTGAGTTGCCCTGCAAGCCTCTCCTGAACTTTATGGATACAGAAGTAAGACAATCTTTGAGGAGAATTGTCTACAGGCTTCGTCAGAGTAAAGAGATTATCTACTCAGACATTCAGAAGTGACACAGACAGCGTAGCCAGACGGTCTCTCTTAAGAACCTATGTGTTAATACTGCTCAACGGACCACCCGAAACACTGGCAGTAGAATATTATACAGCCCCGTTTGCCTGGGTAAATCTTAGCTTACGTTGGTGGATAAGTTCGAAGCGGCTTTGTCTTGCACGTTTGTACTCCGGTGGCTGTGGGTTTATTAATATAGTTCACTGCTACTATTTGTGTCAACATACTCTCATTTCGTCATTTAGAGATAGTGAGTGCAGCTGCAGAGGGTGGAAAATGGGGTACCAAGTGGAGAAATCAGAACATTATCGACACAGTCCTCCGTTAGAGTTCAGTAGAGGGGTGACAGCAGTGGAGACAGCCAGGAGCATTTGTGCCGTGTATGGCGATAATGCTGTTGGGCAGGGCACGGCCAAGAAAATTGTTTTCTCGGTTTTAAAGAGGACCGTTTTGATATTAGCGACTCGTCACATTATGGGATACCTTCGGGGAAGATCGTTCAATCGCATTAATCCGCAATGACCGATGTCGCAGAATTCAAAAATTGGCAAATGCTTGCTCGTCATCAATGCTGACCCGTGAACAGTACCGACCGTTCTTATCCTGTGTCGTTAATGGTGACGAAAAATAGTGTCACCGTGTTCCTTAAGATAATCATAAATGGTGATGAGACATCCGTCTACGGTTATGATGTAGAGACCAACGTTCAATCTTCACAGAGGGTCGGGAGAGATTCTCCAAAACCAATGAAAATTCGTCAGGTCAAGAAAAATGTCAAAGCCATACTGATCGTTTTATTTGACTTTGAAACATTAGTTCATCATGAATTCGTTTGCCACAGAGACAAACCGTTAATCGGTGCTACTATTGGGAAATTTTACAACGCCGCGGAGAAAATGTGGGAAGGAAACGGCCTGAAACGTCCCTGGACAATTCGTAGCTCTTTCATGGCGATAACGCACCCGCACATTCATCTCGTTACAAGTCATGATCAGGTCTCCAGCATAAGGAGACAAAGCATTAGGCACAGTATTCATGCGACAAAACTCAAAAGGAAATGGGAACACTTTGCAAATATGTCCGAATTTGATATAAAAGTTACAAAATGTAAAAAGGAAAATGCAAAAGCTGACTCTGTGTATACTATAGGCCAGTGAAATGAAAGGAGACAAGACAAACGTATATGGTGAGATGAACACCATCAGAAAATGATAAAATAATGGTTTTTAACAAAACTAGTAACTTTTATGTTTATGACCACTACTGCTAAAATGCCACAGAGATCTGCAACTTATTGAATCAAAAAATACAACTAAATTATTAAACGAAAGGAAGTGAAATGGCTTTTAGTGGATCGACCCTTGCAGTTATTATCATTAATAGTTACAGAATCATACAGATATCTCATAAATAGTTTGATAGACGAAAAATATGAAACGCATCAGCCCAACATTTTGCTGAGGCATTTCAAGATGCAGAAAACTAAAGATATTATACACTTGCAATGTAATACAAAAATGTCTTTTATAAAAGCTGAAGACTTTATTAACAACAGTAGTCTTCATTACAAATGAGACAATAGCGAACGGCCGCAGTTGAAGATGTTATTAACAATCTCTGCTGATACATCTTGGATTATTAAGAAAATTATTCTCATAGAAAACAAAAAATAATTCAAGATGAACAACTATGATCACCTTTACAGGCAAAAGAATACTTGAGTGACAAACGATAAATGCTGCGGCCAAATAAAACTCAAATGTACTGGAAGAAATAGAAGGAAAAATTACGTGGGAATATACACTTGGCATTAAGGGTTAGAAAAGAAAAGGTCTGCAGGAGTATTGCAATATATTTGTGATAGTAATAGCAAATACACCGTTCATTCTCAAGACGAGAGATTGTCAGGAAAGGACAGGAGACACACAAAGATAGAACACAGCGTACACAATTGTGAGTTAAAGATTCAGAAATCAAATATTTCATTGTACAACGTTTCTAATATCAAAAAATGGTTCATCTCACAATTTAATGTTGATGATAGGTCATGTAGGATGAAGGTACAAGGAAATGGGATACGAAGTAGTGACAAATGATGTGCTTTTTGGTTCTGAGACGCTGTACATGCTTTGAAATGAGTTAAGGGGGCTATGTTTCTGAAAGCTAATTCTAGGCTATTTCAGACTAATACATTAGAAAATGCGTTGCAGTTCACAGCAACAGTAATACATGCTGGCATATCTACTGCCCAGTAGATAAATAATTAATATTAGAATGAGTATTACCCTTGAACATTTACTCTCTGCGTAAGTTCATAATACTACACGAATTTGCACATGATGGAGTTTGTAGATCTATTCATACTGAATAACACTTCCGTTTTACACTGGACGCCTTGGAAGAGTCACTCGGTTTCCTGTTGGCAAAGGAAATTCTAAAGTGTGCTTTACAAGTCCACCAATGAAATCAAACGTTGTCAGCACCTATTTATTGTATAAGTTGTACCTGAAGTCTGATAGCTAGCAGGGCTGAATGCTACCCTTGATTAGCGTTCCAGATAATTTGCTGACGATTCCAAGGAGAGTCTGTCTATCAAGTAAAAATTTGGGCACCACCTGTTAAAATTTAATTGTTGTCCCTTATTTGCCAAGTAGCCTGTAACAGGCTTATTAGTTGCCCGTACCATAATTTACGATGACGTTTCGATGCTAAACGTCTTCTTCTTATGCCTTACAAGGGCCATTTCAGCTGTGAATGAAAATATTGATAGATTCCTGTGTGAACATCAACTGCGAGGGAGAAGCATCTTCAGTGCTGTACCATTCAGCAATGCCTTGGAAACCACAAAACGCGATAAAACCTTGTTACCAAAAAAAGTAAGAACATGCTACTTAGAAATTGCCGATGAAGTTCATAAAAATCATTAGGACTGATTATGGCCGAAATAGAGAGGAAGGTAGATGCATAATAGGTGTAGCACGAAACTGTTTATCAAAAAGAAGAAGTTGTTAACATCAAATACAAATTAAAAGTTCTGATAATTATTCTCAAGGTATTGGTCACGAGTGTAGCCTCGATAATGAGGTGAAGTATGGCCAATAAGCAGTTCAGATTACCACAGCTTTTGAAGTGTGTTGTTACAGAAGAAAGCCGCGAGGGATTAGCCGAGCGGTCTCAGGCGCGGCAGTCATGGACTGTGCGGCTGGTCCCGGCGGAGGTTCGAGTCCTCCCTAAGGCATAGGTGTGTGTGTTTCTTCTTAGGACATTTATGTTAAGTAGTGTGTAAGCTTAGGGACTTATGACCTCAGCCGTTAAGTCCCATAAGATTTCACACACATTCACATTCACAAAAAAAGCTGAAGAGTAGATGCTGAGCTCGAGTAATTAATGTGCAGGTACTAAAACAAACTGGAGAAGAAAGAAAATTTATGGCACAACTTCACTGAAATAAAGAATCTATTGGAAGAATACATCCTGAAGCTCGAATGGAAGGAATTGTGAGGAGTAAAAATTGTAAAATAGGACAAGGGTACGAATAAAGTAAGCAGGTTAAGTAGATGCAGTGCGCATTGTTAATTTGGATACAGAGACAGTTGTACAGGATTGAGTAACGTGGAGGGGATCATGAAAGCAGGCTTTAGATTGAAGACTACGGTAACAAGAACCACCGAAGTTAATCACGACTACTGTGAAACGTTTGCGAGGTATTTTCCGGGTGAAATAGATACGCTGAGAAGAAATCGAATCGTCTCATTTCCAAAGTGGACAAGAAACGAAATAACCGATCCATCTTTGAGGACGGATAGTCGCTAACACAAACAGTATAATGCTTGTGAAGGAACAGGGCGAAAACGAGATCGTCTCACGTTGTAGGCGACGCCTGACAAAAAGTGCGCTCAGCCGCTTCACCAGTGTGTCAGCTCTTTTTTTCTCTCTCTCTCGGAGACGCCGTGTCATGGCACATAAATCCGGGTCAGGACGGCAGTGGACGAGGGCGGAATGGCACTACTGTACAAGGCACGAAGCGGCCCCGGGCGGCGTAGCGGCGGGGTCGCTATCAGGAGATGCGGCTGCCGAGGCGGGGGAGGTGTGGCACGGGTTGTGGGTGGCAGGGGGTGGGGGGCGGGGGATGTGGACGGAGTTGCAGGAAGCAGCCGAGTGCAGGAAGTCCGGAGGCGGCGGCGGACAGGTGGCGGCGCCGAAGTGCGCAGAACTCGCGCCGAGCTGACATGCCAACTTGGCCAGGGGTCCCCCGGCAAAGTTTGTCGTCGCAAGTTGAGACACACTGACATCCCCAGGCCTGCGTTATTTTCTTTTCTAGCTCTCAGCCACCTCGCGCTCGCCGTAGCACCAAATACACCGGCAGCGCCAGGAGTGGCTTTTCTGACCGGATTCTGTGTTGCTGCAACGGACCGCCGGAATCGTAGACCTGCGGCCTCCAACTGAGCAACTCAGTCCGATGGATGCAGTAGACCCGCACAGTAGACGGAAGGTGTTCATTCTATGTACAAGTGTACCATTCCCATGATAAACACGCTACTGGCCATTAAATTTGCTATACCACAAAGACGACGTGCTACAGACGCGAATTTTTACCACCAGGGAAAAGACGCTGTGATATGTAAATGAATAGCTTTTCACAGCATTCACACAAGGCTGGCGCCGGTGGCGACACCTACAACGTGCTAACATGAGGAGGGTTTCCAACCTATTTCTCACACACAAACAGCAGTTGACCGCCGTTGCCTGGTGAAACGTTGTTGTGACCCCTCGTGTAAGGAGGAGAAATGCGTACCATCACGTTTCCGACTTTGATAACGTCGGATTGTAGCCTATCGCTTTTGCGGTTCATCGTACAGCCACATTGCTGCTCGCGTTAGTCGAGATACAATGACTGTTAGCAGAATATGGAATCGGTGGGTTCAGGAGGGTAATACGGAACGCCATGCTGAATCCCAACGGCCTCGTATCACTAGCAGTCGAGATGACAGGCATCTTAGCCGCATGGCTGTAAAGGATCGTGCACCCACGTCTCGATCCCTGAGTCAACAGATGGGGACGTTTGCAAGACAACAACCATCTGCACAAACAGTTCGACGACGTTTGCAGCAGCGTGGAGACCATAGCTGCGGTTACCGTTGACGCTGCATCACAGACATGTGCGCCTGCGATGGTGTACTCAACGACTAACCTGGGTGCGCGAATTACAAAACGTCATTTTTTCGGATGAACCGAGGTTCTGTTTACAGCATCATGATGGTCGCATCCGTGTTTGGTGACATCGCGGTGAACACATATTGGAAGCGTGTATTCGTCATCGCCATACTGGCGTATCACCGGGCCTTATGGTATGGGGTGTCATTGGTTACACGTCTAGGTCGCCTCTAGTTCACACTGACGGCACTTTGAACAGTGGATGTTACATTTCAGATGTGTTACGACCCGTGGCTCTACCCTTCATTCGATCCCTGCGAAACCCTACATTTCAGCAGGATAACGCACGACCGCATGTTACAGGTCCTGTTCGGGCCTTTCTGGACACACAAAATGTTCGACTGCTGCCCTGGCCAGCACATTCCCCAGATCTCTCACCAACTGAAAATATCCGGTCAATGGTGGCCGAGCAACTGGCTAGTCACAATACGCTAGTCACTACTCTTGATGAACTGTGGTATCGTGTTGAAGCTGTACCTCTACACGCCATCCAAGCTCTGTTTGACTCAATGCCCAATCGTATCAAGGCCGTTATTACGGCTAGATGTGGTTGTTCTGAGTACTGATTTCTCAGGATCTATGCACCCAAAGTGCGTGAATATATTAACACGTGTCAGTTCTAGTATGATATATTTGTCCAATGAATACCCATTTATCATCTCCATTTCTTTGTAGTGTAGCAATTTTAATGGCCAGTAGTGTAAGTCACCCCACGGTGGAAAGACCTCTGGCAGTAACAGTATGTCGTGATATTGCTGATACGAATAGGAACTCAGTGTCTAGGTACCTGTTGTAACAGCAACGATAGAAAGGATTCAAAAGGTTTGTCGTATTTTAAAACTATCTGAAATCTCGATACAGAAGTTTCGAATATAGAGACTATATCTACTCAAAAACACACACATACACTTATATATGCATAGTTTTGTTTTTCTCCCTGTTCTTTAATTCTCTTTCCTAAATAGTACATATTTATCTTTGCTGAGAACACCGTGTAAACAGCGCTTTGATATTCTTTGGGATATCATACGGAAATTTCCAAGTTTCTCGCTTTTTCGAATCTTCTCATTCTCTGCTATTTTCTCGAAGAGGAATAGCCTTTAATTGCCCATTGAGTTTTATGAGTAAAATGTTGTTGTTGTTGTGGTCTTCAGTCCAGAGACTGGTTTGATGCAGCTCTCCATGCTACTGTATCCTGTGCAAGCTTCTTCATCTCCCAGTACCTACTGCAACCTACATCCTTCTGAATCTGCTTAGTGTATTGATCTCTTGGTCTCCCTCTACGATTTTTACCCTCCACGCTGCCCTCCAATTCTAAATTTGTGATCCCTTGATGCCTCAAAACATGTCCTACCAACCGATCCCTTCTTCTAGTCAAGTTGTGCCACAAACTTCTTTTCTCCCCAATCCTATTCAATACCTCCTCATTAGTTACGTGATCTACCCACATTATCTTCAGCATTCTTCTGTAGCACCACATTTCGAAAGCTTCTATTCTCTTCTTGTCCAAACTGGTTATCGTCCATGTTTCACTTCCATACATGGCTACATTCCATACAAATACTTTCAGAAACGACTTCCTGACACTTAAATCTATACTCGATGTTAACAAATTTCTCTTCTTCAGAAACGATTTCCTTGCCATTGCCAGTCTACATTTTATTTCCTCTCTACTTCGACCATCATCAGTTATTTTACTCCCTAAATAGCAAAACTCCTTTACTACTTTAAGTGTCTCATTTCCTAATCTAATCCCCTCAGCATCATCCGATTTAATTTGACTACATTCCATTATCTTCGTTTTGCTTTTGTTGATGTTCATCTTATATCCTCCTTTCAAGACACTGTCCATTCCGTTCAACTGTTCTTCCAAGTCCTTTGCTGTCTCTGACAGAATTACAATGTCATCGGCAAACCTCAAAGTTTTTACTTCTTCTCCATGGATTTTAATACCTACTCCGAATTTTTCTTTTGTTTCCTTTACTGCTTGCTCAATATACAGATTGAATAACATCGGGGAGAGGCTACAACCCTGTCTCACTCCTTTCCCAACCACTGCTTCCCTTTCATGCCCCTCGACTCTTATAACTGCCATCTGGTTTCTGTACAAATTGTAAATAACCTTTCGCTCCCTGTATTTTACCCCTGCCACCTTCAGAATTTGAAAGAGAGTATTCCAGTTAACGTTGTCAAAAGCTTTCTCTAAGTCTACAAATGCTAGAAACGTAGGTTTGCCTTTTCTTAATCTTTCTTCTAAGATAAGTCGTAAGGTTAGTATTGCCTCACGTGTTCCAACATTTCTACGGAATCCGAACTGTTCTTCCCCGAGGTCCACTTCTACCAGTTTTTCCATTCGTCTGTAAAGAATTCTCGTTAGTATTTTGCAGCTGTGACTTACTAAACTGATAGTTCGGTAATTTTCACATCTGTCAACACCTGCTTTCTTTGGGATTGGAATTATTATATTCTTCTTGAAGTCTGTGGGTATTTCGCCTGTCTCATACATCTTGCTCACCAGATGGTAGAGTTTTGTCATGACTGGCTCTCCCAAGGCCATCAGTAGTTCTAATGGAATGTTGTCTACTCCCGGGGCCTTGTTTCGACTCAGGTCTTTCAGTGCTCTGTCAAACTCTCCACGCAGTATCTTATCTCCCATTTCATCTTCATCTACATCCTCTTCCATTTCCATAATATTGTCCTCAAGTACATCGCCCTTGTATAAACCCTCTATATACTCCTTCCACCTTTCTGCCTTCCCTTCTTTGCTTAGAACTGGGTTGCCATCTGAGCTCTTGATATTCATACAAGTGGTTCTCTTCTCTCCAAAGGTCTCTTTGGTAAATAATGGTAGTCAATTACAAATTTATCTACTTCACAAGATTTTTCAAGTTAAAATACACTCCTGGAAATGGAAAAAAGAACACATTGACACCGGTGTGTCAGACCCACCATACTTGCTCCGGACACTGCGAGAGGGCTGTACAAGCAATGATCACACGCACGGCACAGCGGACACACCAGGAACCGCGGTGTTGGCCGTCGAATGGCGCTAGCTGCGCAGCATTTGTGCACCGCCGCCGTCAGTGTCAGCCAGTTTGCCGTGGCATACGGAGCTCCATCGCAGTCTTTAACACTGGTAGCATGCCGCGACAGCGTGGACGTGAACCGTATGTGCAGTTGACGGACTTTGAGCGAGGGCGTATAGTGGGCATGCGGGAGGCCGGGTGGACGTACCGCCGAATTGCTCAACACGTGGGGCGTGAGGTCTCCACAGTACATCGATGTTGTCGCCAGTGGTCGGCGGAAGGTGCACGTGCCCGTCGACCTGGGACCGGACCGCAGCGACGCACGGATGCACGCCAAGACCGTAGGATCCGACGCAGTGCCGTAGGGGACCGCACCGCCACTTCCCAGCAAATTAGGGACACTGTTGCTCCTGGGGTATCGGCGAGGACCATTCGCAACCGTCTCCATGAAGCTGGGCTACGGTCCCGCACACCGTTAGGCCGTCTTCCGCTCACGCCCCAACATCGTGCAGCCCGCCTCCAGTGGTGTCGCGACAGGCGTGAATGGAGGGACGAATGGAGACGTGTCGTCTTCAGCGATGAGAGTCGCTTCTGCCATGGTGCCAATGATGGTCGTATGCGTGTTTGGCGCCGTGCAGGTGAGCGCCACAATCAGGACTGCATACGACCGAGGCACACAGGGCCAACACCCGGCATCATGGTGTGGGGAGCGATCTCCTACACTGGCCGTACACCACTGGTGATCGTCGAGGGGACACTGAATAGTGCACGGTACATCCAAACCGTCATCGAACCCATCGTTCTACCATTCCTAGACCGGCAAGGGAACTTGCTGTTCCAACAGGACAATGCACGTCCGCATGTATCCCGTGCCACCCAACGTGCTCTAGAAGGTGTAAGTCAACTACCCTGGCCAGCAAGATCTCCGGATCTGTCCCCCATTGAGCATGTTTGGGACTGGATGAAGCGTCGTCTCACGCGGTCTGCACGTCCAGCACGAACGCTGGTCCAACTGAGGCGCCAGGTGGAAATGGCATGGCAAGCCGTTCCACAGGACTACATCCAGCATCTCTACGATCGTCTCCATGGGAGAATAGCAGCCTGCATTGCTGCGAAAGGTGGATATACACTGTACTAGTGCCGACATTGTGCATGCTCTGTTGCCTGTTATTATGTGCCTGTGGTTCTGTCAGTGTGATCATGTAATGTATCTGACCCCAGGAATGTGTCAATAAAGTTTCCCCTTCCTGGGACAATGAATTCACGGTGTTCTTATTTCAATTTCCAGGAGTGTATTTCTAATCGTGTTTGTCAGAAATCTTCACCTCTAATGTGTCATCTTACGAAACCCTGAAAAAATGTTGGAGGTCAAGTGTCCTTTGTTGGAGCCATTTGAGACCATAAAAAATGGTAATTACAGTTTTGACGTATCGTTAGGTGTTTTCTAACACTAGATTTATACATGATATTTCGTACTGAAATCTAAATTTAATCGATAACTTGGTAATATTGGAGCCTAAGTAGTAGAGTCAAGCGGTGAGTAATCAGCTATCGTGTCTCCATCATTCGGTTTATTATACAATGAACTCGAGGATTATACCAAGCCTGGTACAATTAATGTTGCTATTGGTAACGCACTATGCTATTGAAACCGGATTGGCATACTACTTTGTCTACTGGCCTAGAACAATAATGGGGCTGAGATTAGCGTTAAGATCAGCCCACTTCTGTGGGCAAGGTGGCTCATATGCTGTGAGCTGTCTGAGTTGTACTTATGATGTTAGTAAGAATCCAATATAAATGTTTCACTTATCTGCTGCATTGTTACACTCACTCACTCACGCGTGAATACCGATTATTGTCTGGGTAACTAAAGGGATAAGTCCCTGCTGTCGCGCTAATCATGTGTGTCCTCAGCGGCTCATATGGATAGAGCGTCTGCCATGTTAGCAAGAGATCCCGGGTTCGAGTTCCCGGTCGGGGCACATATTTTCAACTGTCCACATCGAGGTATATCAACAACACCTGTCGGCAGCTGAGGGTTTCAGTTAGTCGTCATTTCAATGGGTTTTCTATTTAATTTTTTCTTTCTTTTTTAGCTTTCAACAATGCTGCTATTCAAAAATGGTGAATGCAAATGAATGATCTGAGAATATCAGGCAGTCAGTAGCAGGTATGTAGATTTATGAGCAATTATTGAACATGGTTTCAACAACTACAAAATTATCTTCTTGAGAAGTACATGGATCTGTTGATGAAATTTTTTGTGTCACAGTTGAAAAAAATTGTTAAGGTGTAACAGATGTACAAAACCACTGGATAAAAATGTAATAAACCAACACTACTTACAAGTAAAATCACACATGATACAAACATTGAAACCAAAAAAATCCACGTTTTTTTCACAAGAGCTTCTTCTCCCTGAAATTTATCTTCACGATTATGTTATTTTATATGCTAGTAATTTTTGTTTATTATATTTTTTCTAGTAGTTTTATACCTGCAACTGGTAGGCAGATTTTCTCGAATCATTGATTTTCTATGTGACAGACTTACGGACAAGAAGATATGGGAGAGTCTAACTTCAATATGTCGCTACGTAACTTACTAGTTTCTAATAATCCTTCTGTCCCAACCACAGGTGAATTGTAACATAGAGCACGATGAAACCTTTTTTTGTTGACTAGCTTACCTGTTATTTGATGCGTGCCACCAAAAATTCTTTGATTTCTTCTCTTGTGCCGATATGCAACTCCATTATTTATAGGAACCATTATTTATAGGAACCCTCTACAGTGTTTTGCCCTTACATTCTCTCCAGTATCACTGAATTTATTCCTTCCTGTATGAGCCGCGCGGGATTAGCCGAGTGGTCTGAGGCGCTACAGTCATGGCCTGTGCGGCTGGTTCCGGCGAAGGTTCGAGTCCTCCCTCGGGCATGGTTGTGTGTGTTTGTCCTTTGGATAATTTAGGTTAAGTGGTGTGTAAGCTTAGGGGCTGTTGACCTTAGCAGGTAAGTCCCATAAGGTTTCACACACATTGGAACATTTTTTTTGAAGTCCCCTTCCTGTATGAATATATGCTTTAGCTTTCTACCGCCTTTTTGAGTCTTTCGCCCACCGATTCTGCAGAGCACTTCCTTATATCTCATCTCATCAGCGCCGTAATTTTCAGAATCTCTCTGCAACATCCTCATTTCAAGCGTTTCGTTCTCTGTTTTTCAGTTTTCTCACAAACCATACAGTGCTGTGAGCCACATGCGGATTCTTACAAATTTCGTCCACAGATTTAGGACCATGCCCAATCCAGTACACTTCTCTTCGTGACTGAAGGCATTATCCACGCATTTTAATTTCATCTCGTTATTGTTCTCAAACAGGATAACGTAGCACCGAATTTTCCCATCATTGGCTGACAACAAATTCGAAATTGCACGTGGTTAATGAACTCATTTGCAACATTTTCAGTTGCGATGTAGTCTTTCATAGTAGCTATAGTGACTACACTTGTGTACTCCAAAATAATGAGCAAATAATGTGATAAAACACTCCCTGCGCTGCCTTTTCAACAGTGTTTTCTCTTCGCCACTTCTGGAGCACCCCTCAAAATCATGATGAGGTTGTGACTCTAGCTGTACACTGAGAAAGAAGAAAAAACCCTGTTGTAGAGGCTAACTTCTCCAGCCGAAGCTTCGATAACCGCCGTATTACTTTTGAACGAACCGGACGTTTTACAGTGGTTGACCGCGATGTGGGTGACCGCGACAGAGGCCCCGTTTCATTTCCGAGTATCACCCCTGCTGCCACCTGAGAGGCTTCCAGGACTGCGGAACCGGCGGCCAGAGGCCCGGCTGGCATCGGGATGCCCTGCACAGCAGTGGCCCGCTATCGGGTTACTGATCCACTACCCGGCGCAGCGGTGCGGCCGTGCCCGCAGGTGACTCCTTTTGTGCTGCCGGAAATGAAACCTCATTGTCCTCGAAGACCAACAAATGAAGCTGTCCTTCTGCCTGCTCGCCGTACGTCCGGTCTCACTCGTCAACCGAATACGGTGCAGGTGCTTCGCAGTCGTCACCGGCGCTTTCTTTCGCCGTTACGCTTCTCCAAAACGACAACCGGGATTCATTCTGTACACATTTTGTGGGTCTGACACGCGTCAGAGTTACAGCTTAGTATAGAACATGCATCACCGCACCAGGTGCACAGTATTAGAATCTACCTTTTCAGAAATGCTTACCAGTTTTCGGCAGTTCATATGCACCAGTAGGTATCTGTGGATACTGCTTGAAAAACTGAATATTTCGGGATTGACAGAAGAGACATAACGACTCTCAATCAGTATAAAAATCAAATTAAAAAACGGGACAGTCGAGGAGATGTAACAGACAAGACTGTCCTCTCTAACATTATTTTTTCAAACTTATTTGTAGAAAGTGTAATAGAAACAAATGAAAGAACCGCCAAAGGAATTAAAAATGGTTCAAATGGATCTAAGCACTATGGGACTTAACATCTGAGGTCATCAGTCCCCTAGACTTAGAACTACTTAAACTTAAGGACATCACACACATCCATACCCGAGGCAGGATTCGAACCTGCGACCATAGCAGCTGGGCGGTTCCGGACTGAAGCGCCTAGAGCTTCTCGGCCATAGCAGCCGGCACGGAATTAAAGTTAGAGGCAAACAAAATCACTGTATTCCATTCCTGACGATCCAGTAGTCTCAAGAGATTCTGACAAGGACATGATCTTTATCTTAAAACTGTTTTTTAACACCATGGATTACCACAAACCGAAAATGAACTCCAACAAGACTAAACTAAAGACGATGAATAAGCCGCACTGACCAATAAGAGCAAACAGTAAGGTTGGAAGTAAAAGGCAAATGCAAGAAAACGCGTTTACCTAAAGGGGAAGTTCGGTAACAGATCACAATAGAAGAGCCATGCACGTTAACAGAATTGCTATGATTAAACGAGAAATGGAACTTATTTACTGACAAACATCCTCTTCAACAGAGAAACAAGACATAAATTCATCAAAACCCTTCTTCGGAACATTTTAAGCTGTGTTTGTGAAGGACGGGCTCAGGGGAAACAAGAAAAATAAAATAGAACACTACGGATCTGAATGTGGAAAAGAGCCACAAAAGGTATCCTGAACTTGACGGAAATCTAGTACAGAAGCACTACAAGAAATGAATGAGCAGAGGACATTAATTAATATTGTACAGAGAAGAGAAAAGAAATTAATTGGACAACCAATTAGACATAACAACTTGACAAAAAATCTTGGAAGGAAAAATCCTCGCTAAAAAACATAAACAACGAGGCCCAAAATGTCCATGTTAAGAAATATTATCAGTGAAATGAACTAGAGCAACCACAGTCAGAAGGTGCAGAAGACGACGGACAGAGAAGAACGGCTGCATCAAAATGGCGTTGCGTTTAGCGTATGATGATGATGAATCTGTGAAGACTGGGATTAAAATGCAAGTCCAATTACTATCAAAGATATGTCTCACCGATAGCATTTGTATGCACTGTTAGGATGAGGATTAATTACAGGAGCAGCTGAATGGAATGTTGACGATCATCATAAATTACTTCACCTGTCGACAGCAAAATCGGAGACCACCTAGTAGTCGAAATAGCTCTGCTAACTTGAAGCAAAATAACGCACGATGGACGAACCAAGGAAAACATGGGAAAAATAGTAGCACTTGCAAAGCAATCAGTCTTCGCGAGATTCGACAACAAAATTAGACTTCAATTTGCCAGGATGTCAACAAGGCGTGCGTTAAGACATCAGGAGTAACTTCCACTGTAGTACATGTAGCCGTACGTAGCAAAAGTCGTAGCGAGAGAGCCGTACCAAACCTGTACGATAGTTCAGTACTCAGAATGTAACGCACCAGTCGTCGTAAATGTGTGATAAACTTACCATAATAGGTTTCGGAATTTCATTACCCCAGTAACAAGTTCTTTATATTAATGGGATAATTTTAATTGAATTAACTGTGAGTTCTTGGTGAAACATTGTAAATTAAGCAAACAAACACTGTTTTTCGACATGTTTCACAATTTATTATTGATGTTGCTGCACAACCTAGGTTTCGGATTATAAGCCCACTTTCAAGTACGCTAGTAATAAATTGTGAAACAGGACCAAAAACAGTGTTTATTTAGTTAATGAGACAATGTTGTGAGAAATAAATCACACTTTTAGGACCACATTCACACTACCGATTTGTGATACAATTCTATAATGGCTTCACAACAGATAATAAATGATATCTGATGAAAAAAATTAAAAAGGCACTCTCATTGTTTCTCATGTGTTACTTACACATTTTTGCCACGTATTTATAAAAACGTAGGAAACGTGCGTTCCAGTTTCAATATGCAAGAGGAAACACACATGTTTAAGAGAAATTTTGAAAATGAAAGTCAGCTAGAGAATGACTGTAGGCGGTACCGTAATAAATAGGACTAGGAATTTGAGCTAAATGATATAGTTTTAAACTTAGAGGAAAAGAAGTTTGTATGACCTTCTGTCTCTTTCTATCCCTCTCTCTCACTCTCGTTTTTTATGTTTGTTTGTGTGCGCGAGTAAATGTGTGTGTGTGTGTGTGTGTGTGTGTGTGTGTGTGTGTGTGTGTG
Source organism: Schistocerca piceifrons (assembly GCF_021461385.2). Taxonomy (NCBI): domain Eukaryota; kingdom Metazoa; phylum Arthropoda; class Insecta; order Orthoptera; family Acrididae; genus Schistocerca; species Schistocerca piceifrons. The sequence continues at coordinate 1,184,967,445 of NC_060138.1, read as the reverse complement.
TGTGCGAGTTTAGTTCATCATCTTGAAGGTTTTGTAAGATGTTGACACTATTTAATTTTTGCATGTTCAGCTATTAGCGTAAACTTTTATTTATTCACGATACACATTTTACATTTCATGTTAATGAGTTCTACACCTACCGTAAGTACCATATTTGATCACATGACTGCAAACATCCCACTTAAACTGTAGTAAAATTTAAGGTACAGGTAGTGGCTGGGTCCTGTATATTCAGCCAATAGTCGTTCAAGCCCATCTGCACCACTAGAGACAGACAGTGCAATGAAGTCACCTAGATGAAAAAGGTTCCAAAATATTTTCCCCCACATTACGGATCTGAAAGCTTCCTCCCGGTATGTTGATGTCAGTACTAATACTGAATATCTGTGACTGATTCAACTTTTGCCTCTAAATTTTTCAATATGCTAATGAAATTAAATAAAAGCAGTAAGACTGATATTCTCCAACAGGCTGACATACTTTGAGTCTATAGATTGTTTGTCAAGAGCTGTCAGTACACAGCACTTTGAAACTGAGTAAAATATCTTTTAAAACTACATTCATATACTCCCTATTTCAAATTTCGGTATGTGCCGAAAGTTACTTCTGATAGGACTGCATTTTCCGCTCTACCTTCTACCAAAGAGCCTAGGAAGAGTGATTGACACAAACTTCCTTATGAACTCTGATTATTCAAAAATAGTCATTTCATAAGACATTTTTGGGATGAATTAGTCTGTTGTCCGAATCTTAAAGCAACGTACGCTCCCAGCATTTGGGCATTAAGCTTCTCCGTCATGCACAACGCTTGTCTTACAGAATCTGTCACTGGAGTTCGTTGAGCTACTTCGCAATACTCTCGCATCGAGTAAACGACCCCGTGATGAAATTTGCAGTTCTTCGTAAGATCTTTTGTACCTCTTCTATTAATCTACCCTGGTAAACGATCTGACAGACTTGGTACGCAGCAGTCTGTGAGTGCTGATGACGGTGCAGTGTATTAGAAAGTGTTATTGTTGAGTGACTATAGGAGTGGCAGCCTGCTTCTAATGTTGAAAAAGAATAAACTAATGCAGCTGAATATAATTCTGTAATGTTCGAATACAGAAGTAGTAATGTGTTGCTTGACACAATCACTTCGTTTAAGTATCTGGATGTAATGTTCGAAGGCGACATGAAATGAAGGGAGCACGTAAGGTTTGTTGTAGGAAAAGCGAATGGTCTGTTTCGATTTACTAGGAGAACTGTCTATCATGTATAAAGGAGTCCGCATGTAGAACACCTATGCGACTAATCTTGACTTCTACTGGAGTACCTGAGATCCCCACCATAGCGGATTAAAAGAAGACACCGAAGAAATTCAAAGATGGCTGCTGGATTTCGTTATTGACATGTTCGATCGACCCATGAGTATTACGGAAATGCTCCGTGAACTCAAACGCGAATACGTGGAAGGAAGACCTCTTTTAGCGAAACGCTATTGAGAAAGTTTAGAGAATTGGCATTTGCGAACCGATTACAGAATGATTCTGCTGCCACCTACGTACATCTCACTTTAAGAACCGTGAAGATATGAGAATTCTGGGCTCGTACCGAGGCATATGGACACTCCTTTTTCCCTCATTCGCTTTACGAGTTGAGCTGTAAAGGAAACGTCTAGCTGCGACGCAAAGTATCCTCCGACATGCACCAATGGCGGATTGCTGAGTACTTAAATGTTGTTGTAGATGTAAGGATGCCAGACTAGCGAGTAATACCAAATAATCAGCTAAAAAACGTGTCACGGCTTTCGTGGACACTCTTTTTAAGAAACTTCCGCCAGTTGACTGTTAATTGTTCGTTTATTTTACACAGTCATAATATCGGGTTTGTTGGCATTCTCAAGTGTCTGATCTGTCTGTCACAAGTCATCGTCGAAAAAAACAAGTTTCTAGCCTTGTAGACAACTGGTCTGGGGTTTCTGTTCCCCACGTGGCGGATAGGGGATTTCTCTGCAGATATGCGGGGTAGGTGGAAAATAAAATACCAGCGGCATACCAACACAGAAATCAAAATCCAAAGGCGGCTCTCCCAGGACTGGACGACCTTTGGTTAGTGTCAGTTCCCCAGGTTAGCGGGTGTGGGGGCGGTGAAAACCTCCGAGGAGACTAACTACTATGGTCGTAAACCAGTGGCTCTAACAATAGCTGCGAATCCATACATAATGTTAACAATCATGGAAGAGGGTGATGGAGGCAAATTACGCCAGGTGAACAATCCACGACACCAAAGTGCGCAAGCAGACAGTCGGATTCCGGGGACTCTTCAGCACTACACAAAGACGAGTCGGAACGTCTGAGAGCCTCATTCAAGATTACGTATAGAAAACAAGTTACAAAACTGCATTCAATGTAAATTCTCTTCAAAAAATTGGAAAAGTAAAACATCTTACAGACACCCTCAAGAGCCACCTAAGTCTCACAACGGTCCTACAAGAAAGCAATTTTGATTCTGGTGGATTTAGAATATACAAAGGAAAGGTAGGCAAAAAGTTATGAAAAACACAGAGAACCTTGGAACTGGCTTCATAATAGGTAAAAATATTTTGTGCTCCGTTATCAGCTTTGAATCACAATCAGAAAAACTCTCTACACTTACCTTAAAATTTGGTATCAAAGTATACACCATCGTGAACGCACATTCACCATAAATAAAGACAATAAAGGATAAAGAAAAGGTGGAACGTTTTTGGGACCAACTCGATGATGTTGTGCAAAAGATCCCAGAGAAGGAAGATGTAAAATAGAGAAGGAGAAGATGTACAAAAAAAAAAAAAAAAAGAAAATGTTGGAAACTACCCAGCACGTAACAGAACTAAGAAAAATGATATTAGATCCGTAGAACTGTGTCAAGCACACAACATGATGCTTAAATCCACAGCCTTTAAACACCTACCTCGAAAACATAAAATATGGGTCTCATGAAACCGACACCTACGTGAATTCGAACTTGTTCTCGTGGCTGTAAACCTGAAGTCCCATAGCGAAATAAACAATGTCAACGATCACGAGGAAACAACCTACATTCCGATCACCACATTTCTAAAAAAACTCAAAATCATCCGAAAAAGTAAAAGAAGAAAATGTGAATCAGAAAATATAATAAACTCCAAGGAGCTTCCGCTTGCACTAAAGATATTCAAAACAATAAAGGGATCAAATAAAAGGAAGCCAAATATGTAAATCCGAACAATTAGGTCCCATAAACAAGCCTGGAGGACAGAAAAGTATGGCACACTCCTTGAGCTAAAGCATGGGGACAGAAGCAAACACAGACAAATGGACACAGCAGACAAAACTTCTTAAAGATAAGAAAATCAGTGAGCAAAATTACAAGCAGAATAAGAATAGCCCAAGCGGATCAGCTCCTCTTTCAGACCAAAGAATACTACAGCAAAAACGACACCAGGAGCTTTTATAAGACCTTTCAACAAAAAATAATCAAATACAGGTCACCGACCCTACGGCTCTAAGACAAAAACGGATATACTGACCACAACAACATGTATAACTGCAAAATATAAGCAGAATATTTAAGAAAACTTCTCAGTTGTAAAGAACCCATAGAAAAATGGAGTTTACGATCTCAACAGTTATCAACCATAATTATCTAACATTCTCCACTGAGAAACTACAGACGGCCGTTTCAAATCTTAAAAAATAAGAAGTCTAGAGAGAAAACCAAATTACCGCTGAACTGCGGGAAAAATGTCAACAAAAATGCCTTAGATTCTGGGAAAAATCTTCGAAGAAATTTGGACAAATGAAAGAATCCTATACGAATGGAAGACGGCTCTGAACCACCCACTCCATACAGATCCCCAACGGCTACAGAGAGGTCTCATTCGTAGACGTAACATACAAAATACAAGGCAGAACCCCAATTAGAGCATCAACTTGCAGGTAATCAAGAAGTTTTCAGTTAAGGGAGATCCTGATCAGGGCAAATCGTTATCCTCAAAAACCTCATGGCCTACCAAAAATCGAGAGCAAAATCATATACTATCCCTTTCATTCACTTTCAGAAACCTCGAGACTCAATAGACCGGGAATCGATCATCTCTATGCCAACAGAATCACAATATAGACAACAAAACCACAAACTTAATCAGATAAACCCTATTAACATGTACTCCAAAGTAAAATTCATCAGAGAATTTGAGATGAAAACTGGTGTAAGGTTATGAGATAGACTCTCTGTACTGCTATTTCACTGCCTCCTAGAAAAAGTAGTCAGAGACTGGAACACGAAGGTCCATACTGGAATCAGACTAGGAACAAAAAACAAAGGCATCAAAGTCGATTGTTTAGCTTTTGCAGATGATAATCCCTTATTAGCCGAGACATGGGTAGAATCCTCAGAACAGACTTCCGAACTACAAACACAAGATAAAAAAAGGTCATCAAATTTCCTTTGAAAAGATCAAGATAATGACAAACATAACAAGCCCAACAAAATATATTAAAGTGATATTAAAGTGGGAGAATAAAAAATTTATATCGTCAATGAATTCAATTATCTTGGAGAATGGATCAGCTGGAGAAAAAGGATATGTGATCTAGAAGAAGTAAAGGGAGCTGAGATGAACTCGCTTTCCACCTCACCAAAAATACATATAGAGAAATACCCCTCTCATGGAATTCAGAAATAAGATTTTACGGTACAGTAATCAAACCGGAAGCCCTGTATGCAACCGAAACATTGTCCATTACCAAACATGGTCCGTTTAATGGGCTGGATACCAAAGAAATGAAGATATTAAGAAAAATTCTTCCGTCCAGGTTACACAAGAACAAAGGTTCCACAACAACAAAACTAACTAAGTCACATCAAGTTACCGTAAAACTCTCAGACACAATGAGGAAAAGAAAAACTGAGTTTTATGAATACATCCTCAGAATGTACAAACAGATTAACGAACAAAATTGTGACTAACTCCGCGCAAAAAGAATTGGTTTAAGGAAACCGACAAAAAATTTAAAAAATTTAAATCACAGAAAATATGCTCACGGATAAAATTGTAAAAAATAAAAATAAAAATAAGAAGTCACCTTAAAAAGCGGTGCTGTCAAATTAAAAAGAAAATGTAACAAACAGCCCAAGTCTTTGGACAGGAAAGGAAAGCAAGATCAAAGAGAATGATTCAAAATTGGGGTAATAAAAAGGCACAGAAAATTAGAAATTGATTATTTAACGTACCCCAAAGTAGGACGAAACGAAAAAGAAGCAGCACACAGCTGATCTTTCAAAAGATTCTATAGGCTGTGGTCCTCCACAAAGGAAAATCATTAACTACTTTGTGTGGTTTACATAATTACTCGTAAGTATTTTACATTAATTACTGTACCAAGCGAGTTGTTGGCTGTAATGGTATTGAGCAGCGTTACATATGAATACACTACTTGAGTTAACGATGACTCAGATTACTGATATGTAGTTTAATGAAAACGGCAATATTAATGCCGTTCATAAAATATTGTGAAATTTATAGTGGTGGTAGTGGTAAGGTCTTATGGGACCAAACTGCTGAGGTCATCGGTCCCTAAGCTTACGCACTACTTAATCTAACTAAAACTAACTTATGCTAAGGACGACACACACAGCCATGCCCGAGGAAAGACTCGAACCTCCCACGGGGGAAGCCGCGCGGACCGTTACAAGACGCCCAAGACCGAGCGGCTACCCCGCGCGGCGAAATATGTAGTAACGGCTCTGTCACACTCTCTTGGGGTCTCCTGAAATTTCACTAACATTTTGTTCCGTTGAGAATTACATGTTGAGTTAAGCCTCCAAGGATGTCCTGAACCCAATCAGAAATTTTATCCGACACTCGGTAACTTCATATTTTATTCAGTAGTCGACAGAGCTGAACCGCATTATATGCCTTCCTGAAGGCAAAGAACTCGGCATGTAAGTGAATATAAGTTTCTCAGACGAAGCGTTAGTTCCTTCAAGGTTCCATCGCAAGGGTATTAAGTATTCGAATTTTGTTAAATATTACGTAGTTTTTAATACTGGATATTAATTTTATTACGCCCAACAGACGAAGTATTAACCCAAAATGTATACTGTCGTTGCACAACAGTTATTTTAGACCATACATACATTATAATTAATATCGTTATTGTTATCGATATCACCATAATCAGCTTTGAGCGTCCACTCTTGGATGAAGGCCTATTCAGACCTATAGATTAAACTGTGGGGTTCAGTTGTATACATCGATGTTGCACTCTTATGATTCATCCATACACTTTCCAATACGTCAACAACAACTAGATTTTTTTATCTCTTGGAATCCACCAAGGACCTTCCTTGGTATATTTACCATCAATTCACGTGGCTACTTCAATGTGTATATATATATATATATATATATATATATATATATATATATATATATATATATATATATGGTTTTATACTACCTCTGATACAAATATTTTTTCCCTTTTTCTAATGCCCTTGTATAGGTGAATGTCCGAAATCTCTCAATTCTTATCTGTGATGGCTCTTTCTAAATTTATTTTTAAATACGTAGTTTATACGCAACTGATGTTTAAGCGTTGGTTATTCGGGTAACTGTATGTCATTCAAAGATAGTTTCAACACTTACAACATCCACAAACCATGTGCACTTGATAATACCAATACAATAAAAAAATTGTTTCTCTACACATTGATATAACTTCTTTGAAAGACCTAATTCACATCCTTCTGAAAAACTCTTGTGTAATATTTCAAAAGTTATTCTTATTCATATTTTTAGTGCCTAGAATGTTCGAATCTATAAATGCCACTCTTTCCAGAAATCATTGTCATCGTAGTGTAGCCTCTACGTTTCCGAATCCGAATAAAAATAAATTCACTAAAACAACATCTTAATTAAAGAAATATTCAAACTAGAAATTCCACATTGCGACTGAAATGTTGGAGAGTTTCGATGGTCAATTTCCACAGTCACAATTACGTGTCGTAAGAGTGTAGTATTAATTTCTGTCATTTTGGGATTATGCAGTTTTCAGTTGAACGGAATCTGTGTTTTAGCTAGTTTCTACGTCTTCTAGATAGTCAGTGAATGTATAAGGAAGCTGTAATTTCAATTATCGTAAGTCTGTTTGATATAAAATAAATTTAAACGACCTAAAATTTAAAATCAGATATATTACTTCATGTTACTTGATATATATTCTGTAAAGAAAACTTACGTTGAAGTGACACATTGCACATCAATACGAAGTATCATGTTCATGATCTGTGTAACAAGGATTAATGTATGTATGTATGTTTGTACAATTCAAAGCCTTTATTTGGTACTCTGCGTGTCGAGAAGACGGTATGGAATGTTTATGAGACACCGAAATAAACAGGTCAGTAAACCTAGACGTTCCACAACCACTACACTTTCATTATACTGATAACTGCCTCTTTGATTTTAGACTGTGACACATTTATTTGTCTTCTTTCCCGTAATAATTCGCACAACGTACCTCTTCTTTGTCTGCTGATCAACAGTCAGTTTTTACATTACTTTCACATTAAAAACTCATGTTTCTCTGCTGAAAGTGAGCATAAATACTCGCAGATTGCAAAACATTCATCTTAAGACACACTGTAAGTTTGAATGCCTATACTTAGTTTGCATTTATCGTGAGTCATTCGCCCAAAGGAAAGTCCCCAGCAACTGGAAAAAGGCGCTGTTTACTCTCATATATATGAAGTGTAGAAAGGGTACCGTAGAATTACAGATCAACGTACTTCATGCCTCTTGTTGGAGAACTCTTAAAAAAATTTTAAGTTCGGAAGTTACAAATTTCCGGAAGAGGTAAAATTTTGTCCCGATAAATCAACGCGTATTGTGCAAAGTACCGCTCGTGTGAAACTTAGTTTGGCCTATTCTTGCAGGAACATGCGATATTCCTAGGTTTCCGGAATCTATTCGACACAGCTCCACACTCCAGACTGTTATTAATAAATGGAATAGCTTCTTTGATCTATTTGCTAGTCGTACATCTGAAACTATGACTAATAAAGGCACATGGTACACTCCGCCATGCACCATGTGGTGGCTAACTGAGTAGGTATGTCAAGATATATGTACAAAAGCGCATTTAATTTACCAGAATCACTCGAAGGCATTATTACTCTTCTATTTTTTTGTTATGGTATCCATTAAGTCATAAACTTCATCTACCTAGTTACGAAATCTCATCAACTGCTTCTAAGGCATCATTGTTAATTTCTAAGATTTTCTCTCCGAGCAGCTGAGTATGTATTATTTTTGTCATATTGTAAACAATTTTAAGTCGTGCTGTACTCAGTTGCACATGTATTTCATAAACACGTATTTCCCTTGAACTTTCCTAGTTTAAGCATATGGAAACTTTCTTTACTATTGACGAAAATGGTGTGGAAATTATGCAATCTAAGAGGAATTCAGAACTAAGAACGCAGTGGACTCTAATTCCAGTTTAAAGAATCTCTCTCCTCGGTGGAAATCATGAAGTATATATTAGAATTAGGCATGCCTATTCTTCATTGTATTGACAGACCGTTAATCATACCCTTGGCACTCAAGGGACATGTCCACAGATTTTGTTTGAAGTGATTTAAAAGCTACAAATGAATGGTAGAAAAAGTTGGTAGAAAAAGTTGATGCCTACACTGACTTTTCCATTTAGGAGCCACTGAGCAACAGCCGGTTGTATAAAGAAAAAACCCTCATACAATTTTTTCTTTAAGATGCTGCTGAGCGATTATTCAGATCTCTAGCATGTTGCAGCCACGCAATTAAGAACTGAGGGTTCTCGCTTCCAATGTGTGAAACAATTCAGTAAATAAGATAATACGCTATCTGTTAATTAAATACAAAAAATTTAATTTGGCATCAGAAAGCATTGATTTCAATCTTACTAGTGGTTACTGGTTTCGGTCATATAAAATCTACCATCTGGCCAATTTCCAGCTCACGTGAGGAGCCAGCTCCCAAAGTCGTTTTGCTATTAGCAAGTGGTTTTCGCCACCGACGTAGTATTAAGTAGAAACGTCACGAGGCAACACATAGTTAAATCAATCTTGCCACCTTTAGCTTATAATTTTTTTTATGTGGATCGTGATATTTTTATGCGTATTTTGTAGCATACTAATTCGTCTCTACAAAATAAGTAGTACATGCACTGACTCATTTCTAGTCCATGGAATAAGATAAATTTCGTTGTATAGTGTTAACTAACATCTCCGAGAGCAGATGAGAAAGCTGCATCATTCACCTGCCCCAGGGTAGGGTTCTGCAACGAAGGAACACGGCACAACCGGCTGCAGGCTCTGCTTAGGCAGCGAGGGCCTTGGGGCATTGTCTGGCCCCACCCTGGGCGTCCATTGTTCTCGACAACACGGGCCTCATTCCCTTGATGTACAAGAAAAGACATCCAGCACTGACTTGGAGTTCGTCGAAATGTTCGCTTGTCACGGAAGGACAGCCAGCCGCGCAAAATAGCGAAGCCATTCACGCAAGTCTACTGCCAATGCGACCGGGCTGGTCTCCCAGTATGCACCGGCAACACGGTGACTTCGAGTGGAACGTTTCCCCAACTATTTAGAAAATAGGCTACCACCATTAATATTCCCTCTTCTATTTATTTCTTGCGCCAAACACATCACAGTATTAAAATGACACAAATGCGAATTTTAAAAACTTACTGCGTTATGTACCTAATGTGGTAATTACTACCAACTACACAAAACACTCATAAAATATTGGATGATACGATGATTAAAAACTTACAATGTGTTGTGTGCCAAATGTTATAGACACTACCAGAAACAACAAAATTTCTTAAAATCTAGGATACCTACGCTTATTAAGACCAAAAATTTACTAATTCAGGAGCGAAAGGTGTGGAGTTCGTTAGACGAGACACAAAGGCTGCAGTTGTATAACGAAAGTTTATTGGGGGAGCGGCGGGGGGGGGGGGGGGGGAAGTGGGGGGGGGGGGGGAGGCTCCAGAGGTCCTGACCCTCCTATCACCGAAATGAAATTAGACACGATCTAGTAGCCGTGTAGCGAAATTTAAAGATTTTCAATCATACGTCGAAAAAGGTATGCGTGTTGTCGATAGTCAACGAGGCAATTGATAGATTTAAATCGATATATCGATAGCACTATCAGCTATCGCTCATACTTACATTAGTCAAGAGCTACTCCATCACATTGTTGGCCTTACTTGAGCTCAGTTGTTGTTTTGGTAATCGGTTCAGATCTTGAATTCACTACCACTTTGCTCGCGAAAGGCAAAGGTCCCGAGTTCGAGTCTCGGTCCGGCACACAGTTTTAATCTGCCAGGAAGTTTCGGTTCAGATCTTACTTGCAGTTGAATTTAACATACGTGCTGCCGTTTCTGGCTTTTTTTCCGTGTGTCTATGTGATGTTGTGATAGTTCGTAAATACAGGTAAGTTTCAAACAAGAAAGAAAAGGAAAACCCATTCTGATTCATGCACTTGCATTATGATAATTAAAAATATGTACACAATACTACAACAGTCTAATTGGCTATCAATAACAACAGTTCAGTGGAAACACTGGAGTTGTTACTTGGAGATCAGTAGAACTTCGGTGTTGCTATACTTCAGTAATTCACAAGGAGCGATAAATATACTAGAAACAAAATTAACCTCGAACATAAAAACACACTTCTATTTGAGCTATTGGTCAATAAAAATATCGCCGAAATGGCGGTAGTTGCATTTCTTTAAAAAATTTGCTCAAAATTCTGTCGTTAGTGGCCCAAATTGCAAAATACCCATTCTGGTCGTCTGGGAGGAACTTGATTAAGCAATTTCGATACGGAATGACGGGAAGGGGTTTGTGGAGAGCAGAAGGGGTATGCAATGGCACCATTTTCTATAGTTTATTCGTTTTTAATACATTTCCAGCGGGTTGTTTGAATTCGTCAGAGATGATTGCGCTATGCATCCCCAGCCCCGAGCCCTCCCCCTCCACCCCATTCAGTCACAATCTATTTACTCTCTAGTAATACTGTAACAACTGAAGCCTTTTCAGACAGTCTGTGATTATCTGCAAATATTAATGCGCTTAAGTTGTAGAAACAATTAGACAAAAAAATTTTTCTTCATTTTCGTAACAGTACTTACCTTGACGTGGGGAATAGTTATTTATTTCTCAGGGACGCAGTGCTTAATTTTAATGTTAGTTTGCATAAGATTTCGACAATACGCGTATTTCAGATGTATATATGGTTCAAATGGTTCAAATGGGCCTGAGCACTATGGGACTTAACATCTATGGTCATCAGTCCGCTAGAACTTAGAACTACTTAAACCTAACTAACCTAAGGACATCACACAACACCCAGCCATCACGAGGCAGAGAAAATCCCTGACCCCGCCGGCAATCGAACCCGGGAACCCTGACACGGGAAGCGAGAACGCTACCGCACGACCACGAGCTGCGGACTCAGATGTATATATATTGGAAAGAAACTAGCGACTGTAGCTACGTATTATGTATCTGTGCATAAAGGAGGCTCACGAAATATCATGTCTTCGGGTTGTACTGAGAGAAAAGTGTTCTACTGTGAAATGCTTTATTCATAATATACTTGGAACTGTGAGTCCAACCTGCAAATCACTATCTTATTGTCTGCAATCCCTGCCTATCTAGAAAAGAGCCATTTGAAAACGAGAAGAATAATGGGACATTCTTCGCACTGGAAAATTCGTCTCCGCTTAATGAGACCGGTGTGTTATTCCATCCCAGTTGATATTGGTATTTTGGATAAAGGCTGCGACATGGGTTAATAGCTACATGCAACAAAACTTAAAAGCAGCAGTGTAGCACATATTCAGCCTGTTACCAATGAGTTTGCTTTATAGCTGCCTCGTAATGGTTACTGTGCATTAATCAGACTACCATTCGTGTAACCTATAAGCCGCCCCTTTACTATTTACTGGTTCATACTTCATTGCAGTTTACCAAAGTCTGGCTGGTTGGAAAATTAGGCATCGAACGGTTATTACTAGCCAGTTTTGGAGGACGGACTTGCTCTCCAAAGTATATGTGCCGATAACGAAAGTTCTGACCGTCAGCCTACAGCGCATGCTGTATGTTTACAGATTAGCACAGTTCTCGTAGGCAGCGCGCAACAAGAGAGTGGCAACGTATAATACCCTCTAGCAGAACGCAAAGAACATTGAAAAGACTACGCCTCTCCAGACAGAACAGGGCAAACGACAATTATGTTGTTTCTACTGTTGTTGTATTTACTGTCGTGGTCTTCAGTCCGAAGACTGGTTTGATGCAACTCTCCATGCTAGTTATCGTATGCAAGCCTCTTCGTCGCCGAGCAACTACTACTACCTACACCCTTCTGCAGCCGCTTACGATATTCATCTCTTGGTCCCCCTCTATGATTTTTATCTCCCACTCTTCCGCCCAGCATTAAATTTCTGAGCCCTTGATATATCAGAACGTGTTCTACGAAGCGATCTCTTCTTCTAGTCAATTTGAGCCATAAATTTCTTTGCTGCTCACAAGGGTTCAAAATGGTTCAAATGGCTCTGAGCACTATGGGAATCAACATCTTAGGTCATAAGTCCCCTAGAACGTAGAACTACTTAAACCTAACTAACCTAAGGACATCACACGCACCCATGCCCGAGGGAGGATTCGAACCTGCGACCATAGCAGCCTCGCGGTTCCGGACTGCAGCGCCAGAACCGCACGGCCACCGTGGCCGGCTGCTCACAAGGGAACCTCACCATCGCTCCCCCCTCAGATTTAGTTATAAGTTGGCACAGTGGATAGGCCTTGAAAAACTGAACACAGATCAATCGAGAAAACAGAAAGAAGTTGTGTGGAACTATGAAAAAAATAAGCAAAATATACAAACTGTGTAGTCCATGCGCAAGATAAGCAACTTCATGGACAGTGTGAGCTCAGGAGCGGTTACTGGTCCCGTGGTTAGCGTGAGCAGCTGTGGCACGACAGGTCCTTGGTTCAGGTCTTCCCACGAGTGAAAAATTTACTTCTTTTTTCGCAAAGTTATGATCTGTCCGTTCGTTCATCGACGTCTCTGTTCACTGTAATAAGTTTAGTGTCTGTTTTGCGACCGCACCGCAAAACCGTGCGATTTTTTGACGAAAGGACGTGCCTCTCCAATGGGAACCGATAACATTTGATCGCAAGGTCATAGGTCAACCGATTCCTCCACAGGAAAACACGTCTGATATATTCCATACGACAATGGTGACGGCATGTGCGTCCCATAATTGTCTGAAAATAAGAAATTAAAATTTTCACTCGAGGGAAGATCTGAACCAAGAACCTTTCGTTACGCGGCTATTCACGCTAACCACGAGACCACGGCACTCCGGAGATCAGCTTGTCCTTGATGTTGCCTATCTTGCAAATGGACTACTCAGTTTGTATATTTTGCTTATTTTTTTCATAGTTCCACACAACTTCTTCCTGTTTTCTTGATTGATCTGTGTTCAGTTTTTCAAGGCCTACCCACTGTGCCAACTTATAACTAAATCTGAGAGGGGGGCGATGGGGAGGTTCCCTTGTCAGTTCCGTTCAATACCTTCCTCTTTAGTTACATGATATACCCATGTAATCGACAGCTTTCTTCTGTGCTACCATATTTCAGAATCTTCTATTCTCTTTCTGTTGTTGTTGTTGTTTTTTGGGGAAGGAGACTAGACAGCGAGGTCATCGGTCTCATCGGATTAGGGAAGGACAGGGAAGGAAGTCGGCCGTGCCCTTTGAAAGGAACCATCCCGGCATTTGCCTGGAGCGATTTAGGGAAATCATGGAAAACCTAACTTAGAATGGCCGGACGCGGGATTGAACCGTCGTCCTCCCGAATGCGAGTCCAGTGTTTAACCACTGCGCCACCTCGTTCGGTATTCTCTTTCTATCTAAACTGTTTATCGTCCATGTTTCCCTTCCATACTTGGCTATACTTCGTATGCATTTCAAAATGCACACACCCATGCCCACGCACGCAGTTTGGAACCATCGTCCTCTTAGGTGCGAAACCAGTGTGAATACCACCGCGCGACCTCGCTCGATCTGACCACTTAAAGGGCGCTGATGACCTCGATGTTGAGCGCCCATAAACCCCAACACACACACACACACACACACCACTTAAAGACAAATGCATACTTTAAAAACAAATCTTTTTCATACTTTGATTCGTTACACACAAATAACATTATCCAACATGAAACTCAAACTTTCGGAACATCATCCGAACAAAAGCCCGTTTGAAAATCTATAGGAACAATATTCCTGTTTTATAAATAACCAAACTACTCTCTTAAGGTAGAAATTATTATTTTTCTTTTGTGCGGAATCCCTTCGAAATGTTTGGATTATAGTGGTTAGTTCGTTTTGTAACTCAATAAACAGAAATGGTTATTATTTGTTCTATAGGCTTTCCCTCTTGTGAGAAGTAACTATTGATTTTCGTTGATTTACACTCCCTTTCACTTCCGCATTTCTTCATTTTCAGCTTCAAAAGCTTACTTTGCATTTGCAGTGCAATTTCCAGTCCTAATGGTGTAAAGTTCTGAAAGATTGTGAGACCTTATTTATCAGTATCTAGATTATAATTTTATGATTGTGCTATGACAGATATTTAATAAAAGGAATTCACTGTCATTTAGTTTCAGGGTCAAAGCATTGTGGCAGTCGGAAAATGAGGTTTAGTGCATTCTGATCTTTCTCTAAGTAATGCAGGACTTGCAGACTGGTTTGCGGTGAGGATATAAATATTTGCTGGGGTACTCTCCTCTTATTACCCTCCGTCCCCCTTTACGTCATCATTAAATACTCTGCCCTATTATAGAGTCTATTTATAGCCGTCCAACAATATGCGTCCTATTTTTGACAGCACTCAAAGTTTTACTTTTTCATGCCACTGTGCAAAACCTTCAACACGACTTCGTAAATACAAACATTTTAAGATGCGTCTCACTCAAGTGCAATTCATATTGATTACAAGTGCCATTACTGTGTCTTTCTTGCAACTGCTGTTTAAAATTCATGACGTTACTCTTCAAAACTTAATGCGATGCATAGCTGCACGAGACCCAAACATTCAGCGTATACATTCCGTACAAAACCCAGACGTAACAAACTGGAAGACTTCTGCTGCAGTGTCACATTTGACGAACGGTGGCATCATTTTCTCCCCAGTATTCGCAAAGCATTTCACGTTCACCTCTTTAGACACCTACATCAGTTTCAACGATAGCAACTAGGTCTTTACCTTAATACATAAACGTGTTACTTATATTATAGCAGTCAAAATGACATTTAACACTTTGATGTTTCATACGAAGTCCTTATTTTATGCTTATAACTAGCACAATATTGCTAACACCGGGTATCTCACAGTCATTTTTCCAGTCCATAACATGTCCTCTTGGAAGAAGCAAACAAGTTGGCGTTATCATATCTTAGTCACATGCTCTTAGATTTATCACAAAAATGCAAATGAAGTTTTCACTGCCCTGTTCTCCGTTTACGTGACGAATTAAAGAAGTGTTTTCGATGTCTCTACAAACATTTAGTTACGTGTTCTATTGATGAATCTCACTGTAATAGTTATGATGTGGAACTTGTCAAGCGCCTAGAAAATGCACACATGAATCAGTGTCCTTATTTTTTTAAGCTTAAAACTTTTATTACCTACCCCATTCCCTTAAATGGAACAAAATCCATAAATTGTACCTACATTTATTTATCCCTATTCAAGAATTCATCTATAGTATGGAAGGAGTTGCCAAGGAGAGATGATTTCAGTTTATTTTTGAAACTATTACTGCCGTTTGTCAGACATTTTATTTCATCTGTCAATTTATTGAAAAGTCTTACAGTAGCATAATTAAGCCCTTTCTGTGTCAAAGATATGTTAAGTAGAGGATAGTGTAAGTCTTTCTTTCTTCTGGTATTATAATCATGAATGGCTCTGTTATTTTTAAACTGGTCCATGTTGTTGACAACAAATTTCATAACCTTTCAAACAGATACCTACAGCATGTGCGACTGTTAGCCCCAGACGCTGTTATAGCCACTTTCTTCTGAACAGTGAATACTTTTTACCTAATGTTGAGTTACCCCAAAATATTATTCCGTGTAAGATCAGAGAGTGAAAATATGCAAAGTATCTTAGCTTAGCCCGCCCGGTTAGCCGTGTGGTCTAAAGCACCGCTTTCGGGGGAAATGGCGTGCCGGTCCCCGGCACGAATCCGCCCGGCAGATTAGTCTCGAGGTCCGGTGTGCCGGCTATCTGCCTCCGCGAATGCGGGCTGGTTCCCCTTATTCCGCCTCAGTTACAATATGTCGGAGGTTGCTGCGCAAACACTATCTCCAAGTAAGCGTACACCACAATTACTCTACCACACCAGCGCTGGCGTTACACTCGTCTGGTGTGAGACGTTCCCGGGTTGGACCACTGGCGGCCAAACCGCACCATAACCCTGGGTTCGTTGTGGGGTGGCGGTGGGGTGAGTGGACTGCTGTATCCTGTTGTGGGGTTGTGTTCCACTGAGGACAACGGCGGGGACGAAGCCTCTCCATCGTTTCTAGGTCCCCAGTTCCATACAATACAATACAATGTTAGCTTACTATATTTTATATCCTCAAATTGACAATTATTGCCGGCCGAAGTGGCCGTGCGGTTAAAGGCGCTGCAATCTGGAACCGCAAGACCGCTACGGCCGCAGGTTCGAATCCTGCCTCGGGCATGGATGTTTGTGATGTCCTTAGGTTAGTTAGGTTTAACTAGTTCTAAGTTCTAGGGGACTAATGACCTCAGCAGTTGAGTCCCATAGTGCTCAGAGCCATTTGAACCATTTTTTGACAATTATTCTGATTGCAAAAGTTGCTGAATATTGTCGCTTTAGTAGCTCCAAAACATGAATTTTCCAATTCGGATTCACATCTACATTTACACACAAATACTTAGTCTGCTCCACTCTTTCTGCTGACTCCTGTTGATGTGTTACATTTACTGGAGGAACTGTACCGCTTGCAGCAGAAAATTGGAAGTAATGTGTTTTTTCAAAGCCAAATCACAAAAAAAACTAATTAAAAACTTTTCCAAAGTCATTATTTGTATCTTTTTCTATTGTAGTTCTTTTACTGGATTAATATTGATGCTTGTATCATCAGCAAACAGTGTCAGTTTAGTTTCTTGTTTCAGATAAGACTGGAGGTCAATGACATATATCAAGAACATAAGGGGATCCATGATCGAACCCTATGGAACACCTAATGTTAATTCACCCAGTTAGATGAACTTTCTGTTCTGTAGATATGACTTAAACTACTTTTATGCTGTCCATTTATACCACAGAATTGTAACTTCTCTAACATAACGCCATGGTTCACACAATCGGATGCTTTGGAAAAGTCACAGAAAATTCCTATTGGCGACATTTTAATATTTAAAGATTCTACTATGTGGGCAGTGAAATTCTATGTTTCTGTCTCAGCAGCATTTTTGAAATCCGAAATATGATTTACTAAGTATCCCATTATTGCTGAGACGGCTAATCACTCTCGAGGACAGTACCTTCACGACTGTTTTTGAAAATTCTGTAAGCAAGAGTACTGGCCAGTAATTATTGACATCTATTGTGTCCCCTTTTTTGTAGAGAGGCTTGACCATGTCATATTATAACCTGGCTGCTAAAATGCCTTGAGTTAATGATGTATTACAGTTGTGACTCAGACCATCAGCTGTAACTGCTCAAAATTGTATCATTATCTTGTTAGAAATGTCATCTACTCCAGCAGAACATTTCGAGTACAACACACATCCGGAAACTCCTAGGAAGCTTTATGGGTGAGTGTTCCTACAGGGTGACAGTTACTGCTCTGTGTGAAAAAAACACTAATTAGTTACAAACTATGGCGTACCCACACTTTATTCATCATGTAAACGTCACTACAGACGATGTGGCGCAGACGAATGACGAAATTCTATATGACCCGCTGAAGTGTCGGAACATCGGTGATGTCGATGCCTTCCTGAATGGCTGTTACCAGCTCAGCAATGATTTTGGGTTTATTGCTGAACACCTTGTCTTTAATGCAGTCCCATGAAAAGGAGTCGTATCCGTTCAGATCTGGAGAATATGGTGGCCAATCGAGGCACATGCCAGTGGCCTCTGTGTACCCCAGAACCAGAATGCCGTCGCCAAAGTGCTCCAGCAGGACATAAAACACTCTCCTGCTTCGATGAGGTCGAGCTTTGCCTTGCATGAACCACATCGTTTTTGAAATATGTGTCACATCGGATAATTGGGGTTCGGTAGCCATCGTGCCGTCGGGCAAGATCGCACCGACTTTTCCGTGACTGGGCATTGGACACAACACAGTCACCCACAAAAGTGAAGAGACTACTCGATCGCGAAATGTGGGTCCTCAGTCCTCTAAACGAGCCAATTTTGCTTATTGACGAACCTACTCAAACGAAAGTGGGCTTCGTAACTAAACCAAACCATGCTTGCACATACTAATTTCCAACGTGCCCCGCGACTAACCGCACAGTTTCAAAGTCCTAACGCAAACCGTTCAGAAGTTAACACGATTTCGTTTCACGTAGCTTACCCGTGGTGTAGGGGTAGCGTCTTTGACTACTAATCAAAACGTTCACGGTCCCGGGTTAAAAACCCAGCTCCGCTTAAAGTTTGTTTAATAATTATCATTGACGGCCGAAGACTTCACCCTCATTCTGCAAACGGCCTTGTCAAAGAGGGCGGTGGAGCGGACAGAAGTTGAGGGTACTCTCTCGTTCTTGGGACGGGAAACTGCCCATAAAGGCGGAAGAATCAGCAATGATCAACGGCATGAGCATGCAGAAGGCAACGGAAGCCAGTGCATTAAACATACATAATGTGCGTCCGAAGGACATGTGGCCTGTAATTGAAAAAGTGTTATGATAATCTCTCCATTGGCAAAAGATTCTGGAACAGTCCCGCACTCGGATCTGCGGGAGGGGAATGGCAAGGGGAATGTGACCATGAGCAAAAGATTCAATAACCAAAGGAAGGATAACGTTCCACGAGTCGGGACGTGGAATGTCAGAAGCCTGAACGTGGTAGGAAAACCAGAAAATCTGAAAAGGGATATGCAAAGGCTCAATCTAGATATAGCACGGGTCAGTGAGACGAAATGGAAAGAAGACAAGTATTTCTGGTCAGATGAGTAGAGGATAATACCAACAGCAGTAGAAAGTGATATAACAGAAGCAGGAATTGCTATGAATGGGATGGTAGTGCACAGAACGTGTTACTGTTAACAATTCAGTGATAGGCTTGTCATTATCAGAATCGACAGCAAACCAACATCGACAACGTTAGTTCAGCAATAAATGTCGACGCCGAAAACTGAAATTGAAGATATAGAGAAAAATATGTTCAAATGTGTGTTGATTCCTAAGGGCTCAAACTGCTTAAGTCATCGGTTCCTACACTACTTAAACTAACGTAAACTAACTTATTCTAAGAACAACACACACAGCCATGCCCGAGGGAGGACTCGAACCTCCGGCGGGAGGGGCCGCGCAACCCGTGACATGACGCCTCAAACCGCGTGGCCACTCGCGGGGCAGATATAGAGAAAGTAAGTGAGGATACTGAAAGAGTAATGCAGTGTGCAAAGGGAGATGAAAATGTAATACGCTTGGGTGACTGGAATGCAGTTGTAGAGGAAGGAGCAGCCGATAGGGTTACCGAAAATAAATTTCAGCGAGTAATAGCGAATAATCAGTTCAAGGATCACAAGAGGAGGAGGTATAATTGGAAAAAGCAGCATGATACGCGAAGATTTCAAATAGATTATATAATGGGCAGACAGAAATTCCCAAATAAGGGACTGGGATGTAAGGCGTACACAGGAGCACATACAGACTCAGATCACAATGTAGCAGTGATGAAGAGAGGCTGAAATTTGAGAGATTAGGCGGGCAGAATCAAAACGCAGAGAAGTGGGACACTGAAGCACTAGGCCTAAGAAATGACGAATTAACCCGGAAGTTCTCTAAGGCTACAGGTACCGCGGTAAGGAGCTGCTCAGTAGGCAGTACAGTTGAAGAAGAATGGACATATCTAAAAATGGACCGCCACAGTGACTGGATAGAGAAACATAGGTACAAAGAAGGTAATTGCGAAGATGCCATGGGCAACTGAAGAAATACTTCAGTTGATCGATGAAAGAAGGACATAAAAACGTTCAGGGAGAATACAAGTCACTGAGGAATGAAATGAATAGGAAGCGCAGGGAAGCTAAGATGAAATGGCTGGATGAAACACGTGAAGAAATCGAAAAAGAAATTATTGTCGGAAGCAATGACTCAGCATATAGGAAAATCAAAACAACCTTCCGTGACGTTAAAAGCAAGGCAATAATATTAAGATTGCAACTCAAATTCCACTGTTAAACGCAGAGGAGAGAGCGGATAGGTGGAAAGCGTACACTAAAGGACTCTATGAGGGGGAAGATTTGCCTCATGTCACAGAAGAAGAAACTGCATTCGATTTAGGGAGAGATAGCAGTTTTAGTATTAGAGTCAGAATTTAAGAGAGATTAGGAGGACTTGAGAACATATAAGGCAGAAGGGATGGATAACATTTCGTGAAAATTTCTGAAGTCATTGGGGAATTGGCACCAAAACAACCATTCATGTTCGTTTGTAGAATGTATGAGTCCGGCGACATAACATCTGACTTTCGGAAAAATATCATCCACACATTTCCGAAGATTGCAAGAGCTGACAGGTGCGACAACTATCGCACAATCAGCTTAACACCTCATGCATCCAAGTTGCTGATAAGAATAATTTACGGAAATTGAGTATGTGTTTGATGGCGATCAATTTTATTTTGCGGTTGATAATCGAAGCAAGACTAAAGAAAAATCATGACATGTTCATATGATTTCTCGCCGTAGAATAAGCGTTCGACAACGTAAAATGGTTCAAGAGCTTCGAAATTTTGAGAAAAATAGGGGTGAGATAAAGGTATGGACGTGTAAGATACAATATGTACAGGAAACAAGAGGGAATAATTAAAACACAAAGATTAAAAAGGTTGATGACAAAGATATAGACTGTCGCCCCTACTGTTCAATCCGTCCACCGATTCTACAACGACGGAAATAGAAGAAAAGTTTAGAGTGGAATTAAAATTCGAGGCGAAAGAATATCTATGATGCGATTCGCTGATGAAATTGCTATCCTAAGTGGAAGGGAAGAAGGATTTAATGATGTGCTGAATGTCATGAACAATGTGATGAGTACAGAATGTGGATTGAGAGTAAATCGAAGAAAGACGGGAGTAATGAGAAGTAGCAAAATGAGTACAGTGAGAAACTTAACATCAGGTTAGATGGTCACTTAGTCGATGAAGTTAAGAAATTCTGCTACTTGGGTAGCAAAATAACCAATGACGGACGGAGCAAGGAGGATATCAAAATCAGTCTAGCCATGGCAAAAAGGGCATTTCTAACCAAGAGAAGTCTACTAGTATCAAACATAGGCCTTAATGTCAGGAAGAAATTTCTTTGAACGTGTGTTTTCAGCTCAGCATTGTATGGTAGTGAAACATGGACTCTGGGAAAACCGGAACAGAAGAGGATCTAAGAATGCAGACGAATGTTGAAAATTAAGTAGACTAGTAGGATGAGGAAAGAGGAGGTTCTGCGCAGAATCGGTCAGGAAAGGAATATGTGGGAAATACTGACAAGAAGTAGGGACATGATGATAGGACATCAGGGAATGACTTCCATGGTGCTCCTGAACAGGAAAAAAATTTGAGAAGCAATCATGGTACTCCTGAACAGGAGAAAAATTTGAGAAGCAATAGAAATAGGCAAGCGACCGGTCAACATGAACAGAGAGGACTGGTACCGACTTGTTACAGTGTAACGGGGCGACAGCTCCTGTGAAGCTACACAACACGGGCGCGCAGGAGACCATAGCGGCCTCAGGCACATAGATTACTGGCGCGCCTCATCCGGAGCTAGAAAGGAGGAAAACAACGCCACGTCACAACTCCCGCTTGGTTTTCCATTCGCCGATATCCACCAATCATAACCAGTAATGCGAACACTAAAAAAAACGTCGAGTTTCCACCGATGAAAAGAAACAATAAAAACACCAATAAAGAACTTCTAACATCCCTCCGCCTCATCATTAACAGCCTAACAGAATTAGAAAACAGCCACTTGTGCAGGTATATAAGAAGCAAAGGTTTTTCGTTCATCAGTAAACAAAATCTCTCTGAAGAAGGGCACTTGCAACAGTCGAAACGCTACAGCAGTTACCGCTCCATAAGCAGCAGGTTTCGTTGCTCGTTCGCACCGGGAATACAAACTGAGGCGGCTCCGCCTCCAATTTATTGCACGAAGCGGCCGGCCGCGGGTGGAGCGGAACCCTTTCTGGACGGGGTGTTAGGTTTCATTATACATAATTATATATATCTGGTATCATGTTCTACTTGAATGCAAATTACGCACGTGAACATTACTAATCCTCCTCACACCCTTCCATAAAGCGTGGCCAGATACAAGTTGGGAAATTATAGAAGTAGTTTTGTAGTATAGTAGTGCCAACCTTACTGCTGGATAAGGGAACAGAGATACAGCACAGGCAGGTCGAAGTCAAAGATGTTCCAGTATCATAAGGTTTGAGGAGGAGAAGTTGGTCAAAAAATGGTTCAAATGGCTCTGAGCACTATGGGACTCAACTGCTGAGGTCATTAGTCCCCTAGAACTTAGAACTAGTTAAACCTAACTAACCTAAGGACATCACAAACATCCATGCCCGAGGCAGGATTCGAACCTGCGACCGTAGCGGTCTTGCGGTTCCAGATTGCAGCGCCTTTAACCGCACGGCCACTTCGGCCGGCGGAGAAGTTGGTCAAGGCCAAGTGGTTCGACCATCCCCTCCACCGGGGCCCAGGAAGACGCCCGGGTGCCCGCCATACTCTGGGAGTTCTACAGAAGACGGGTAAATGAGCAGACGTGCTCTCAGTGCGTCGGTCTCGATGTTCACAGGAAGAAAGGTATTTGAATATTTGAACTGGTTCTTTTTATTTCCAGCTTCAGATTATATGGGGAAATGAATGTACGTAATGATTGCTTTCTCGTTTATCTCGGAAATTTCGTGTGGAAACAGAGTTAGCTCCCATTCTTTGTACAAAGGCACGTGGTGTCTCATCAGTACTTCCAATGTATAAATTCTATCGTGCAAATCGAGTGCAACAAAGTATATTCAAACGCGAGTGAATTATTTTGGTCGAAAAACTGAACTGTAATAATTTTTCTTTGTGTGAAGGAGGTCTTAGAACACGTGGTCTGCCCCATGCTAGTAATAGTGAACGTGGCTGAGCAATGGGAAGCCAGATTATAACATCGAACGGTCACATCGTAATGCGACGGCGTAGTTAAATTAATTGTCGTTTGCACTCCCTTTGTAATTGGATGTACTGTGATTCCACGTGGTCGATCATTCATTGCCGCAGGGTACGAGTTTCAAATAGCGACAAAACAGACATCGGTTCGCTAAACTCCTTCGAGCCCCTGTGTCAATGTGTCTGGTCCCCAGCCTGTCCATTATCCACCTCACCTTTAGTGGATGTTCTGTGTAAAGTAGTGGTAGAATTTGGTGGTACACGTTTGGACAACGCAGTTCCGTCTTGCCAGTACAACAATAACGTGAGTGCAGGTTAGCAAATAAGACAGCCAAGCTATAAGTTGCAAAAATGTAATCTCTGTAAAGTGGAATAACTTCTGTAATTGCTGTAAAGTCGAATGATTATGTTTAAAATAAATAGGTTATGAATGATCATCAATCTTTAACACACCCTGAAACCACAATGAAGTCAATTTCAGAGAATTCATTAATAGAAGGAAAACACTTTCAAAAATAATAAAAAGATATAGAACGCAGGGACCCACAGATCAGCGAGTGCGCCCTTCAGTCACTTGCTTAGTAACGTGCAAAATAGGACACGCTCTGTTCTCTAGGTAACGCTATCATGTACCCCTCCCTCAATTATCCGTTGCGCCATTTCCATTCAGGGCTAGTTGCAATGACTACCTCTTTTATTAATGCCGAAGTCAGGTGTCAGTTTCCGTCTGGTTGTGGACCGGTATAGAAACAAGAAAATCCACAAAAATCACGAGGGCTCCGTAAAATAGAAATACGAGCGTTGTCAGAGGTTTTTAAGAAAGCACATGCAAGAGCATAGTTTTCTCTCCTCCCCAATAATTCCCCCAGGCCGGTAATCTTTCACCGTGACCACAGTTTTACATACTGACAATGCGGTCCCAAAACCCAAAAAAGCTTTGTTGCTTTTAATACAGAGAAATTTTATTTCATTGAACGAACACAGGAAATATCTAATAACGTTTGTAGCGCATCTAGTGCCTTCTATTGAGAACCTTAGACTACTCATGTGCTCTGCAAAACTTACGGACTAGGTAATATAAAGTACCAACTATGCATTGGAAATGAATGAAAGTGCGGAAACATGTTGCCGGGGATCTGCCACTCGCGTACAGAAAAATGACGTCACACAGCTTGTGGTCAGCCACGCCGTAGTGCCAGATGGGTTTGAAACCGCAACACGACGCAATTGAAGTAATGGGAAAAAGTGTTAGACAGTCAGAGAACAGTTACGGACCACTTTGCTGGTGTTCTTCATTACAACATGGCCCGGAGACAAGACCTGGGTGACTTCACACAGGGAAGAATCGTCGGGAAACTAGAACAAGAATTAACAGTGTCGAGCGTGCGCGTCTCACAGCATTGTCTCTCACGAGTACGGGAAACATTCCGAACCAAAGGCATTGCTGCCCGTAGGAGACGAGGTGGCCCGTTGCGGTCAACTACAACAGCAGATGACCGATACATTCTGCAATCATCCTAAAGGGCCGACGTCAAACAGTGGTTTCAGTGGCAACTGCATGTAACAGGACTGCAAAGAACTCAATCTCACGCTCCACAGTGGCACGATGACAGCTTGCGAGTTGTCCCTTTTCCCGACGTCTAGTACCACAAATAGGCGGAATTGTTTGTGATAATGTCAAGAGCATAAGGACTGGACCAACGAATTCTCTTCTCGGTTGAGGCTGGATTCAGTCTGACCGCTGATTCTGGACGTATACTCATACGGCAGACATGGAGTCAAGTAAGCCTCCTGAAACATTTTCGACCATGTTTGTTTTCTTGGTCCCTGTGTTGCGTTGTGGGTCCATGGTCCATAATGTTGCATGGGCACATTGACCTCCAAATCTCTGAACACAGTACACTCAGCCCTAAATGTTGTTGTGATACTGTAATCCTTCGCCATGTTCGTCTTTTCGGTGACATATTCGGCCCTGACTTTAGTTTCATGAATGAAAAAATGGCTCAAATGGCTCTGAGCACTATGGGACTTAACATCTATGGTCATCAGTCCCCTAGAACTTAGAAGTACTTAAACATAACTAACCTAAGGACAGCACACAACACCCAGCCATCACGAGGCAGAGAAAATCCCTGACCCCGCCGGGAATCGAACCCGGGAACCCGGGCGTGGGAAGCGAGAACGCTACCGCACGACCGCGAGATAGGGCTTCAGGAATGAAACCTGTACGTGTTGGCCTGTAGTTTTTACTAGTTCTTTGGAATGAAATAACGCAAAAACTTTAAGAGGCCTTGAAATGAAAATATAAACAAACAGTTAGTGTACTTTGATCCCTGTGCGAAAAAATTTAAAAACTGTGGAATGCATACTGAAGCGTATATTTATCTTTGTTTCACATTCTGCATTAAGAGTAATTTTTATTTTAGGTACACTATACTTCGGCACTATTAAAAATTATAGGTCAAAATAAATTTTATTCTTTTCATTATTTACTTGTTCCAACAGTAACCCAGAAATAGTTACAAACTTGCTTTTATGCATATTTAAAAAATAGTCTTCCAGATGTCAATATTTGTTCAAGTAATTTAAAAACATAGGATATGCTCCAGCTTAAAATATTTAATACATTGTTAAATAAGGACTATGGTATGAAGATTAGCATCTCCAAAACGAAAGTAATGTCAATGGGAAAGAAATATAAACGGATTGAGTGCCAAATAGGAGGAACAAAGTTAGAACAGGTGGACGGTTTCAAGTACTTAGGATGCATATTCTCACAGGATGGCAACATAGTGAAAGACCTGGAAGCGAGGTGTAGCAAGGCTAATGCAGTGAGCGCTCAGCTACGATCTACTCTCTTCTGCAAGAAGGAAGTCAGTACCAAGACTAAGTTATCTGTTCACCGTTCAATCTTTCGACCAACTTTGTTGTATGGGAGCGAAAGCTGGGTGGATTCAGGTTACCTTATCAATAAGGTTGAGGTTACGGATATGAAAGTAGCTAGGATGATTGCAGGTACTAGTAGATGGGAACAATAGCAGGAGGGTGTCCACAATGAGGAAATCAAAGAAAAACTGGGAATGAACTCTACAGGTGTAGCAGTCAGGGCGAACAGGCTTAGATGGTGGGGTCATGTTACACGCATGGGAGAAGCAAGGTTACCCAAGAGACTCATGGGTTCAGCAGTAGAGGGTAGGAGGAGTCGGGGCAGACCAAGGAGAAGGCAGCTGGATTCGGTTAAAAATGATTTTGAAGTAATAGGTTTAACATCAGAAGAGGCACCAATGTTAGCACTGAATAGAGGATCATGGAGGAATTTTATAAGGGGGACTATGCTCCAGACTGAACGCTGAAAGGCATAATCAGTCTTAAATGATGATGATGATGATGATTGTTAAATAAAGGAGAAAATACAAAAAAACAGTAAATGAAGCAGGCAAAAAGGAATACAAACGTCTCAAAAATGAGATCGACAGGAAGTGCAAAATGGCTAAGCAGGCTTGGCTAGAGGACAAATGTAAGGATATAGAGGCTTATCTCACTAAAGGTAAGATAGATACTGCCTACAGGAAAATTAAAGAGACCTTTGGAGAAAACAGAACGACTTGTATGAATATCAAGAGGTCAGATGGAAATCCAGTTCTAAGCAAAGAAGGGAAAGCAGAAAGGTGGAAAGAGTATATAGAGGGTCTATACAAGGGCGATGTACCTCAGGACAATATTATGGAAATGGAAAAGGATGTAGATGAAGATGAAATGGGAGATATGATACTGCGTGCAGAGTTTGACAGAGCACTGAAAGACCTGAGTCGAAACAAGGCGCCGGGAGTAGACAACATTCCATTAGAACTACTGACAGCCTTGGGAGAGCCAGTCCTGACAAAACTCTACCATCTGGTGAGCAAAATGTATGAGACAGGCGAAATACCCTCAGACTTCAAGAAGAATATAACATTCCAATCCCAAAGAAAGCAGGGGATAACAGATGTGAAAATTACTGAACAATCAGTTTAATAAGTCACGGATGCAAAATACTAACACGAACTCTTTACAGACGAATGGAAAAACTGGTAAAAGCCGACCTCATGGAAAATCAGTTTGGATTCTGTAGAAATGTTGGAACACGTAAGGCAATACCGACCATACGACTCATCTTAGAATATAGATTAAGGAAAGGCAAACCTACGTTTCTAGCATTTTTTAGACTTAGACAAAACTTTTGACAATGTTGGCTGGAATACTCCCCTACAAATTCTAAAGGTGGCAGGGGTAAAACACAGGGAACGAATGGCTATTTACAATTTGTACAGAAACCAGATGGCAGTTATAAGAGTCGAGGGGCATCAAAGGGAATCAGTGGTCAGGAAGGGAGTGAGACAGGGTTGTAACCTCTCTCCGATGTCATTCAATCTGTATATTGAGCAAGGAGTAAAGGAAACAAAAGAAATAATCGGAGTAGGAATTAAAATCCTTGGGGAAGAAATAAAAACTTTGAGGTTCACCGATGACACTGTCAGAGACAACAAAGGACCCGGAGAAGCAGCTGAACGGAATGAACATGGTCTTGAAGGGAGGATATAAGATGAACATCAACAAAAGCAAAACGAGGATAATGGAATGTAGTCGGATTAAATGGGGTGATGCTGCGGGAATAGGATTAGGAAATGAGGCGCTTAAAGCAGTAAATGAGTTTTGCTATTTGGGGAGCAAAATAACTGATGATGGTCGAAGTAGAGAGGATATAAAATGTAGACTGGCAATGGCAAGGAAAGCGTTTCTGAAAAAGTGAGATTTGTTAATATCGGCCGACCGAGGTGGCCGAGCGGTTCTAGGCACTACATTCTGGAACCGCGCGACCACTACGGTCGCAGGTTCGAATCCTGCCTCGGGCATGGATGTGTGTGATGTCCTTAGGTTAGTTAGGTTTAAGTAGTTCTAAGTTCTAGGGGACTGATGACCTCAGATGTTAAGTCCCATAGTGCTCAGAGCCATTTGAACCATTTTTTTTGTTAATATCGAGTATAGATTTAAGTGTCAGGATGCCTTTTCTGAAATTATTTGTATGGAGTGTAGCCATGTATGGAAGTGAAACGTGGACGATAAATAGTTTACACAAGAAGAGAAGAGAGGCTTTCGAAATGTGGTGCTACAGAAGAATGCTGAAGATTAGATTGGTAGATCACATAACTACTGGGGAGATACTGAATAGAATTGGAGAGAAGAGAAATTTGTGGGACAACGTGACTAGGAGAAATGATCGATTGGTAGGACATGTTCTAAGGCATGAAGGGATCACCAATTTAGTATTGGAGAGCAGCGTGGATGGTAAAAATCGTAGAGGGAGACCAAGAGATCAAGACTCTAAACAGATTCAGAGTGATGTAGGTTGCAGTAGGTACTGGCAGATGGAGAAGCTGGCAGAGGATAGAGTAGCATGGAGAGCTGGATCAAAGCAGCCTCTGGACTGAAGACCACAACAATAACAATAACAAATAATGTCGGTTACCCCCTAGACGAGCACTATATTGTTATTAATAAAAAAAGTTTGTTTTTATAGCTTTCATGCTGGATGAGAAAATGGTACCCAAGTATACAAAAACGTTGATTATAGGAAACTGAAAATAAAGATCTGCATGTCTTTCATTCTCAATGATAACATGTCGATACATTACGGCTCCAAAATCTTATGTATCCTTCGTGTTCTATTCAGCTACTGCCGTTTTCTTGATTTCGTTTATGATTCTGGCCTCCTTTCTCATGCTTTCAGCAACGTTCTCTGCTTCAGTGACTCGTTGGCTGTCCACTCCTAGCAGCCCATTTTTCATGTTGTCCCCACTTTTGATGCCTAGCCTGCTAATGATTTGCAACCTGCTTCCTATTCAATCATTAAAACATATTATGACGTCCATCACACCAATATA
This sequence comes from Schistocerca piceifrons, assembly GCF_021461385.2. Taxonomy (NCBI): domain Eukaryota; kingdom Metazoa; phylum Arthropoda; class Insecta; order Orthoptera; family Acrididae; genus Schistocerca; species Schistocerca piceifrons. Next base: position 1,184,938,036 of record NC_060138.1, on the reverse strand, counting down.
AAATGCTGACATTCCGACAGAAATAGCTTTTAGCAAATATTCCCGAATGTAATTATTGAAGGTTTCACTCTGATTCTGTGTTTCCTCATGTTAACATTTTTTTCAGAACTCAGTAATCTGAAACGTGTCTATAGATTCACTTTACTTTTATCATAACAGTTTCAGGCATGTGGTGTGCATGTGTATGTTTTTTGTGAGTTTGCTTCACTCCTATTATCGTGGTTCAAATGGTTCAAATGGCTCTGAGCACTATGGGACTCAACTGCTGTGGTCATAAGTCCCCTTGAACTTAGAACTACTTAAATCTAACTAACGTAAGGACATCACACACATCCATGCCCGAGGCAGGATTCGAACCTGCAACCGTAGCGGTCGTGCGGTTCCAGACTGTAGCGCCTTTAACCGCTCGGCCACTCCAGCCGGCCCTATTATTGTGTTGTCTTGTCTTAAACCGGGGACCTAGAAATGACGTAGAGAACTCTTCGAGCCGTAGCCCTCAGTGGTTCACAAACCCACAGCAGGCCACAGCAGTCCATCCACCCTACCGCCGTCCCACACCGAACCCACTGTTATTGTGCGGTTCGGTTCTCCCCTCTCCCCCTCGGGAACGTCTTTTACAAGACGAACGTAACCCCAAATGTTTGCGTAGTAATTACGGTGTACGCATATGTGGAAACGGTGTTTGCGGTTTGCGCAGCAATAGCCGACACAGTGTAGCTGAGGCGGAATAAGGGGAACCAGTGCGCATTCGCCGAGGTAGATGGAAAACCGCCTAAAAAATCTTCCACAGGGTGGCCGGCACTCCGGACCTCGATATTAATCCGCCGGGTGGATTCGTGTCGGGGACTGGCACGCCCTCCCCCTCGGGCATTCCTATTGTACTTGCACCAAGAACATTTTCTTTTTGGGCAGAGATCATGTTTTAGATGCCTTCTGATTTGGCGAGTCTGCTTTGCCTACCAAGTTATTTGCCACCAGAGAGTTTTTTCCTGTCATGTCTTTGCAGAGTTTTGTGAGTCTTGCCACAATTCTCTTCTGCACGTATCCTACATATCCCATTTTTTAAAATTTCAATGTCCCTATATGGTTTAGCAACCACAGGGCTACTGATGCCTACAGAGCCATTATCACCAAGGTAGTGAGTATATCACAAATTACGTCTAGCACTGACGTACTAAAAGTAGAGACATCCCCCTTGCTTTGCATTTCACCACAGAACCCTTCAAAGGTTTTGTTACATTTGTATTCATTTACCTTACTAGCTCAATCTTGGCAGTACTTTGTCAGACGTTCATTGCCCAGCACCTTGCCTGTATTCAGTGACGTTGGCCTCTCTTCTACAAGGAAGCGCCGAAACCTGCAGCAATATCAGTAGGTTAACAAGTATCTACAGTCTCTTTCGTTGCCCTCTCTATAGATGCTTCACTGACTTGTGTTAGGACATTATGCAAACATTTATAATATCTCTAAATTTTGATAGGTGGCAGTGGAGCGTCCATCACAGCACAGAACATCTGGGCTGCTGCACTTACTTTCCCAATCCACCTCATGGCATAAGCAAGGCGAATATTCACTTTTTCTTGCACGCTGCATGAGGTGTCATTTTACATACTGTTACTTTACACACTTGACATTCCACTACAATTTTTGCTGTTACGGTATTTACATTCAGCAACGTAAAAAAGCAGCTCTGGAGCATTTGACTTACTAATTAAAGTGTAACAGTTATTTTCACTGCTTACTACACAATATCTTCGGATTGAAGCACTGCCCGTCGAACTTTTAAGTATAAACTCACTTCACTGTAACAATTTCTTCATTTTCCGATGTACGACGATACACAAAATTTACGACTGCAATTAAATTTCTTCGTTTATGGCATTTTAAATCGTAAAATGATTGAAATACACAGTCATAACAACACGTTTTCAAAACGAATACACGCAAAAATCGTATGTAAACTCAAGGAATCTACTTGCATCGATAGAGAAATCGACTGGAAAAAACCCCTGCTCATAGTACAGTCGATGTGTTCGAGAAGGCCGCTGCAACCGTGGCCGAAACGTTGGTTTCTCTCCAGCAGCAATGATTTTACACATTATGACGCGGTACCACACCCATAAAACTTTGATGTCTGGCCGTGGAAGCCTATGCAATTATAAACTTCATTATGTGTACAGACAGTTCATCCGCTCCGTCAAGTGACTATAGGTCTTAGTATCAGACTTAAATTTCAAAGGGACATTTCTACCCGTTCCTTAGAAAAAGGAGGCTTAACGGATGGGTTGACAGAAAGACAGACTCACAGCAAAAGATTTAAAATTTTGTTTAGTCTGATGTAATAACAAATTCACACTACTCGGATTTTTCCTGTATTTATACAGTAAGAGCCTACTTCTTGCCCAACTCCTTGATTCTAGTCCAACGGGGAATACTCCATAGATTATGACGAGGGACTTTGAGTGTATCAAAATGTGTGACATAAATGGCCGTATCTCTTCATTTTATGTACTTCGAAGCTTACATTTATTACTCCGCTATGTTAGTATCTGGCATAAATTTTAAGTTGACACGTCCACCAGTTCCTGAGAAAAAGGCGTCTTAACAGACGGACCGACAGAAAGACGCGCTGATAACAAATGACTAAAAATTTTGTTTCCTGTGATATATTTTAAAATTAACATATTTAGGATTTTTTTCCTTTGCTTATAGTGAGAGATCTTGCTTCTTACCAAATTTCATGTAGCTAAACCGGAAGTACGCTGTACGCTTTGATGAGTGAGTGTGGGAGTTTCAAAATATATGACAGAGATGGCCGTACCTTTTCGATTTATTTATTCAGAAGCTAACGTTATTGTATCACCAACGGACCATAGGTCTTAGTATGTGTCATAAATTTCAGCTTATTGCCTCTACCCATTCCTCAGGAAAACGTATCCTAACAGACGGATGGAAAGAAAGACAGTGTGATAGCAAATGACAATATTTGTTCGTATGATATAATTACAGATTAACAATTTTCGGATTTTTCCCTTTGCTTGTGGCGTGAAACATTGCTTCTCTGCTAATTTCATGACTCTAGGTAAAAGGAAAGCACCCTGCAGGTTTTGATGACTGAATTTGCGAGTATCAACATATGTGACATAAAAGGCTGCATAATCTGACTGCATTGACTGAGAAGCTTCGTTTTCCTTACGTTGCAAAGAGACCGTAGACCTTAAGATTGAAACACGTATGTAACGCAGCAGCGATGGCGAGGCATTGTAGCATCTGTGACCAGAGAGTATGCGCTTGACCGCGCGAGTGTTGCGAGCGGTTCTCAGTCAGTAGCAGTTAGTCTGTCGTTGGGAGTACTCAGTAGTAGTCGTTGCGAGTCTGTAGCTCTGTCTAGTTGAGAGCAGTACTCAGTCTGTAGTCGTCATGCAGAGCGGTCGGTCAGTAGTAGCAGCCCAGTGCGGTTGTGTGATGTAGGCGGTCGGCAACACTGGTCAAGATGAGGAATAAGGTATACTGTTAATTAATATAATCATTAGATAATGTAAAAATTTATTTATTGTAATTATTCTCCAACAAGTTCCCCAATAATAATTTTTATTTCAAAAGCATTTTTTCAAAAATTTAATTTTTTATTGAACTAAAGATCTCGTTGCACTTCCCATTTCATTCCACTTCTTTTGAAGAAAAATTCCACTAAAATCACAAAAAAAGAGAATATTATTATTTGCAATGCAGTTCCTCCAAGCGGTGCGCAACAACAAGAGCAGATATGTGACATCCATTTATTCTGAGGTAAGACTTTAATTCTGATTGTTTTACACAGGGCCAAAGACCGATATTTCGGTTTTATTGAATTTTCTTGTCATTGAATGGACTTTAATTTTTTGAAGGATTTATATTTGAGTCAGATTGCGAATTTCACATTTTTGTTGCCATTGTCAGTACATTTCATTGTGGGCAGGTTACGCATAGAGCCATGTCCATCAGCATTTCTAATTAGTATCGTCCTTTTTCTTTTAAAATTTTTGTGGGGAGGTTACACTTGGCTCCCATTTCTATTAAGTATTGCTATATTATCTTTTAAAATTGCGGTGGGGAGGTTACACTTGGCGACACCCAGTCCAGGATCGAATTTCGTTGAGAGTCTTTTGAGCGACAGTCAGATATCTGCTCTTATTTGCTTAGATAATTAGGATTTGGCGCAACGCTTTTAATAATATTGTGACTTTCTTTCTACAGGTCAACGGCAATTTGCTGCTTTGTTGTATTTGTGTGTTGCTTTTGCATTGTGCTTATTTGTTTTGTGAATAATTGTGACTATTGCAAAAATGCCGCGAAAGACTGTGAATAGTGTATCGCGAAGTATTGTGAATGAAATTACCGACTTAAACAACGTGACCGATAGTAATTGTGATACGCAGCGTAATGATGACAATCCTGCGTTCACTAACAATCAGTGCATTCCAACCACTAATGATGACTTTTACCTTAATGATGAGCAAACGAACTCAATTGTCTCGTCTGTTAATTTGACAATTGATGACGCAGAACGCTCTATTGTAACGAGCGCTGCCCAGCTTAACACACCCGATTCGGAAAACTCAAGTAATGTACAGACAAATCTGTCTAATGAAAATGAACAGATCACACAAAGTAGGGCGGATTTATTTAATTCCGGAACAGTGTCTGACAATGTACATCCGACTGACAAACCTTTTTCGAAATTACAGAATGACCAAATGGTCACGGAAAGCGAGAGAGTTCTAGATCCACCACTAAACAGCACAGAGAATATAAACGCTAATTTTGACTTGGTACGAATTATGACAAGATTGCTACAACAACAGAGTGAAGATATCAAACAACAATTTAGTGAACAGGACAAAAAATTTAATAAAAATGATGAAAATTTCAGACAACTAAGGGAAGATAACAAACAAGATAACGAAAATCTCAAACAACAACTCAATGAACAGGTCAAACAACTTAGTGAACAAATTAGAGCTGTTGCCGCGCAGTGTCATGACACTAAGGAACAGTTGCGCGTGGAAATTGAGGCTTGTTCACAAAAAAATAGCGAAGAAATTAAGTCTGTTGCGCAAGAATTAAGGGAAATGCAAACAGCCGCAACAGAAACACTCAGAGACGAAATTAGCGGAGTCGCTAAACAGTGCTCTGAAAAAGCTACACAATTACGGGACGAGTTTAGAGCAATGACGGTAGAACTTTCGCGCACTATGGACGCAAAGATAGACACGAAATTCGAACAGCAGAATACTCAGATTAACGAGCGCTTTAATCAGCACATACAGAACAGTGATACGCGTTTCCGCAGATTTATTCAGGATCAAAACAAAGTAAAACGACAAGTCATGGAAACAATCACTGCACAAAGACAAGAGGACAAACGTAAAATATTCGCGAAAGCGAAGACGTATGTAGACAATAATATTACCACAGTGTCCGACAAAATTAATACCATAGAACAATTGAACGCGGAATTACGGGATGAAATTTCTGACCTTAAATCAAAAACAGATACACACACAGTAAATATTCAAACAGTGACAGATAGATTCGAACAGTTAGATCTAACACAGGATTGTGATGTTATCAAAGCTGATGTTAAAAAACTGAGCGAAACTACGCGCAAGTTGCAAAAACAGATTAATGCGTCTGATTCTAAAACCGATGATCAGGTTAAGATATTGACTGAAAAATGTGGTGAATTGGCCAGTCGTATTGATGTTATCGAAAATACTAATGACAATAAATCAGACGATACTGCACCGGTTTCTTTTATCCAAACACCTGAATTTCAAAATTTACAGCAGACAATTAATGAAATCGATTCATCTAACAACACGTTACGTCGGAAGTTATCAAATTTACAACAAGAAGTAACAGAGATGAAAAACATGTCAGTTAATAACATGCCACAACAGACGCCACTTTATGAACATGTGTCAGACTTACGCAGCGTGTATAATGTGAACAATTTACAGCAACTACGCGACTTAAAATCCGAAAAGCCACGCGACTTAAAATCTGAAAAGCTACGCAACTTGAAATCCGAAATGACACAGACGAACAGATCCACACACAAACCTGAACGTGTTATCAAACTGAGTGACGAGAACGTAGATTTCGAGCAATTTGCATTTGTAAGAAAATCTAAGGAATGTAATAATGACAGAACACAGGTACACGCTTTGAGCTGTATACGACAGTTTATCTTTGTACATTCACCGCTATTACCTGTAATGCAAAAGCTAGCTTTGAACCCGATAAGACAATTTGCTATTGTACTTACAACAGCATTGCCTATAATGAAGAAACCAGAATTAACTTGGATACAACTATTTGCTTTTGAATTTATACCGCTATTGCCTGTAACGCAAAAGCTAAAATTTATTTGCAGTGTGTAATTGACCTCAGGGGATTCATTACGCTTTAATGAATATGTGCCGTAGCGAGCATAGGGCCCCGAGCTGTAGTAGTGCTGTTTCATCTTTAGTTTTCTGCACTGCTGCCTTCTCTTCTACTATCCTTTATATCTATCAAAACTGCTCTTTAACTATTGCTCTACCTAGTATTAAGAAACATTGTAATAAAAACCCGATATGACAAATCTTTACCGAATGTGACAATTTTCAGTAGGCACTCCCGTAATGACAACTACCGCCGTAATTTTAATTACAGACAAAATCGTAATCATCAGTATGTGCAAAATTATCAGCAATAGCAAACCACATTTTAGTAACAATAGATGTTTTTCACCACAACAGCATGAAAGTCAGCCGCTTAGCATACCTAACCAACAATGCAGTCTACAAGGTCAACCTAACTTTAATGTTTCGCCGCGTGCACGTATAGTCCCAGCTCCAACAAATAGTAACGCATGGCAGCAAAGAAATAACTACGTACAGATAACACACTATTTCAACTCGTATCGCAATGCGCCGTATAGAAAATACTATCATGACAGACGTAAAAATAACGAGCACAATTTTCAGCGTACATTTAATAACAGTCGATCTTATGAGCAGCAACAACATCAGCAACAACAAATAATCATGAATGAAACAGACAATAGGTGTCATCGATAGCGTAACACGTCAATAAGAAATAAAAGAACAGTTCATATAGTGGATATGGCACAACATTCTCCCGTAAAATAAATAACGGAACGTACGATAGATTTTAACCAGATACAGCACAGATTGCATATTACAGTAACGCAAACATTACTTTTGACACGCAGAATTTTGTTCACGAGAATGTTATTTGAAACATGCTTTGTTGAATGCTCCACTTTTATCGCACCCAGATCTTACCAGAAATTTTTCCATTGCCACTGACAGTTCCAACACCGCTTTAGGCGTACATATTTTCCAGGAAATTGAAGAAGATGGCTCTACAGTAATTAAAAACATCGCATTTGCAAGTCGCATTCTGTCACCTGCTGAGCGAAATTATTCCGTTACAGAGCTTGAAACATTATGTGTTGTATGGGCTTTTACGAGATTTAGGCACTTTCTTTATGGCAGACATACCACCGTCTACACAGACCACAGAGCGATACAATTTTTACTTTCGGCTAAATTCACACACGATAGATTAAGTAGATGGAAACTGTATTTACAGGAATTCAATTTTACAATAGTTCACATTCCCGGCACACAAAATGTTATAGCAGACGCACTATCGCGTTCTCTCGGCAACAATCAGCAAGACGTAGCAACCAACTTCTGCAAAACAAATTTCAGTGTCATGTACATTCAACAAGTTGCATTTGAAAACTTTATTTCATCATCATTACAGGACATAGCACGAGAACAAAATAAAGACAATGTGTGGAAAGAAATTAAACACCTTTGGCAAGATAGGAATAATGTTACGATTAGAAATCACTACACTGTACGCAATGACATTCTGTTTCGCCGCTCTCATCCTGACAGTAACAATTGGTTATTATGCATTCCTGACGAACTGGTTAACAAATTAATTTGGTACACTCATTTAAGTTACGCACATTACGGAGCACGAAAATGTTTTCTTATACTGAGACAGAACTCTTATTTTACTAACATGGAGAAACGTATACGACGATTTTTAGCGTCTTGTAAAATTTGCCAGAAAGCTAAATCAGACACCACTTCACATATTCCTCCATTATATCCCATTATACCTGTTAAATTAAGACACATGGCCGCAGTAGATATTTTTGGTCCGATTCCCAGAACTAACAGAGGTTTTTGCTACATCTTTGTCGCTGTTGAGCTCACTTCAAAATTTGTTACTTTCACTCCGTTACGCAAAGCTACTGCTAAAACTGTTTCAAATGCATTTGTAAAACATTTTCTATCTCATGTAGGGCATGTAATGAAAGTAATTTCTGACAATGGATCTCAATTCCGTAGTAGCGTATGGACACGCATGTTACGAGCCAGAAACATTTCTCCGATATATATATCCAAGTACCACGCTTCTTCGAACCCTTGTGAAAGATTAATGAAGGAAATTGGTAAACTGTGTAGAATATACTGCCACAAAAGACATATTGATTGGGATACACACATACTCTCATTCCAAGATGTAATGAATTCCATTCCAAATGAATCCACTATGCTATCTCCGACTGTTATACTGAAAAACGTTGAACCACCGAACAAAATTTAAGAATTAATAGAATTTCCCAAAAGTCGTCGCCTACGACACCACGAAATAATTGACATTGCGCTGAACAACATCAAACGTGCCGCAGAGCGCCGGAGAAGACAGCAAAAACAGGTTTGTACACGCCGCGACTTTCACGTTGGACAGAAGATATTGATACGTACACACTATTTATCCAGTAAATTAAAAGGTAAGTGCAGTAAATTTGAACTTCTATACGCAGGTCCATATCGGATTCGCAGCATCCCTCACCCCAATGTTGTACACGTCGAAACTTTGAGAACCAGAAAATCGAAAGGCAATCACCATATCTCAAACATTAAACCGTTTATTGAGTGAAACCACTGTATGATTCAACACACTATGATGTCATTTACTAATGCAATTTAATTCACCTTACTAATTACTGATGATTATCGTATTTTTTTCTTGGCAAGTGCCCGGCAAGGTAAGGTTAGCAGGTCGCTTTTCTTGTCGTTACACATCAGACCGTGCATATTTTTCCAGATGAATTTACACATTTATGACTATTTCTGCAATTATATTTATGTGACTACTTATTGATGATTATCGTATTTTTTCTTGGCAAGTGCCCGGCAAGGTAAGGTTAGCAGGTCGCTTTTCTTGTCGTTACACATCAGACCGTGCACATTTTCCACTTTTTTTTGTGTGTATGATTGTTTTCAAGTTTTGTTTGTATGTAGATATAACACACACCAGTTGACTTCGACATTTTGTTGCCGTATGATACCTCAAGATCGTGACTGTTTAACATTTTTTTTCCTACTGCATTGTATTATTCTGTGTACATTTTTGCATCTGAACACTGTCAACGTCTTTAACATATTACGTTTTCTGTCATGTTATGCTGTAGGGTTAATTATGTTACCATAAACCAGTCATTATTTAGTGGGTATATGATTTAAATGCAAGACATTAATCTCTGTCATCAATTTCAGAAAGAAATGGTGCGTGTAAGAAATAAATTCAACAGAAATGGGAATTTCACCTACGGAATAAACGAAAGGAGATGCAATAACTTTATGAGGAAGAGTAAATGGATCAGGATTAACAAACATTAACAAGAATATACTATACTCATCACAGAATAGCAGTCTTAACTAATTTTTTCTTTCAGAATACAAGGTGATTGATGCAGGCTGTCAGAGAGAACTACACATCTTAGTTTTAGTGATGAAATATGCTAGAGATAAGGAATAGTTATGTAATGAGTAATGAAGTGATTTTTTGCAGATGATAATGAATACTGATGAATAATGATGAAGGAAATGGTATTATGAATAATGAAGTTTTTCTTTACAGGTGATGATAATGGTGAAGTTATGATGATATGGATAATGAAGTTTTTTTTTTCTTTACAGATGAGGATAATGTTGAAGTAATGTATTTATGCTACGTAGTTATTTAAGTATTTGTTGCAGTTTGCTTTGACAGCAGGTGTTACATTGCATAGTAGGATGACTGAAAGTTTTGGACAGGACAGCTATGGAATACATTTTTTATACACACTTCACTGCCTGTTAATTCGAAGTTCACTACTTTTCAGCATAGTGTGCGTTTCTTCTTTCAGGTCAATAATCCGTTTTTGTATTTTTTCCAGGAGAAGTTTTTCATGACACTTACTAAACCTGTTAGTTATTATACCTGTTCTAGTACTTGCAATTTTATTTTTTACCCATTTGTGTTTATCACTTCTAAATGTGATCACATGTACTGCCTTGTTACATAATCTTGCTACAGCTGACTCATGACGAATGACGTTACCTATCCTCATTTGCTGCAATAGGTCAAAAGCAAATAGTGTTATGTTTCAGCAATTAATTATCGATCCCAACGCAATGCATTGCCAACAAAAAAAAAAAAAAAAAAAAAAAAAAACACACAAAAAATAAAATGTATTAACAGTCCCAAATAGTGATACCAGTTTGAGAAAATTCTGAATAATACTGATTAGCTCTGAATAGTATGTCACTTGAGTAATGACCTCTTAATGAGACTATATTCAAAATAATGCTTTGTCACTAGCTAATAACTGCCACTGTTTATTGTAATGATACTACTTATAATGCGTGTGATTATTAATGATTTGACTGTAATTAACTGATTTTAATAATGACTTTGTAATGATCTGAATACTACTGAAGGAGGAACACTGTTTATTGTAATGAGTACTTGTAATGCCCATGATTATTAATGCTATGACTATAATTACCTGATTTTTAATAATGACTTCGTAATAATCTGAATAATACTGAATGATGATTCTATTCAATACTTGCTGGCCACTGAGTGCCAATAATTAATGTCACTTGAAGAATTGTGATTAATTATGCCATTGATTAGCTCTTGTTTCCAATGTTGATACTTTGTAACCAGAAAAGAATGTGACTGTTTAATAATGCTTTGTAATTAGAAGAAGGCTACTGATTCTTAATAGATTGGAATGACAAATGATTAATTAACTGTCATTAGGATGTTTTGTAATTAGAAGGCTAATGAATCTTAATTACTGTTTAATAATGCTTTGTAATTAGGAGAAGGGTAATAATTCTTACTACATTGGAATGACACAATTAATTAACTATGGTACTGTTTAATAATGCTTTGTAATTAGGAGAATACTAATGATTCTTACTATATTAGAATGACAAATGATTAATTAACGACATATGACTAATTAACTGGAATTATACAAATGATTAATTAACTGTAATTAGACAAATGATTAATTAATGACAAATGATTAATTAACTGTAATTAGGAGAAGGTTAATGATTCTTAATTATACTCTGTAACTGAAAAGAATGCGATTATTTCATAATGCTTTGTAACCAGGAAAAGAAGGCTACTGATTCTATGTAAAACAATTAATGAACATTTTTCTGTAATACTACATACTTGGTACAGAAATGTTCAATAACTGGGCTATGAATGCCACAAACTGCTAATTAAGTCTGTAACTGTCAATATTATGTGACTTGATGTCCTTCACCTCATAAGCTGACTACCCTAAATTACTGCAATGTCCATTTGTCCTGTTTATCCTAGTGATCATGGAGCACTATATTTGGTTTTTGCACTAATTCTACGTTGGTGTGCCTTGTAAGAGTGTGGTGTTGACACGACATGCTGTCCACCACCATGAGCGATGAAGACATTATTATGGTCCCACTGTTTGGTGTACGTAATGTACTGCCAAAATGAAAACATGGAACATTACTACGATAGTTCAGTGTCTTTGCTACACTGATAAATTCTGATGGGAAAAGATCTTCAAGTTGTGTCACTTGGTGTTGTACTTCTGTGGAAAGATATGGACTTTCAGAGCAGCTGTGTGCAATCTAAAGTGCTACAACCATGATGCAATCCTTCCCTTTCCTATCCTGATTCTTGTCACATAAAGAAAAAATTTTTTGGTAACATCATTTATGTTCATAGGTTATACATTTTTCGATTCGCTGAACTCCAATGCGAGTACACTTATGTCACTTGTCAACATAATATTTTTTGCCAGTCTGTTTATTTGTTCTGAATATGCTAAAGAATTTTTTCAGTGCCTGTGCACTTTATTATCTGTCAAATAATTTGTATATACTTTTCTGATTTGCTACTATGTTTTGTACTCACATTTTGTCTTTGTCTGATATATTTTGTACTTAGTGCGTGTGCACAACATTTACTTTATGTACTACATCTAATTATTCTTGCCAGTCTGTTTATTTGTTCTGCATATGCTAAAGAATTTTTTTCAGTGCCTGTGCACTTTATCTGTCAAATAATTTGTATATACTTTTCTGATTTGCTACTATGTTTTGTACTCACATTTTGTCTTTGTCTGATATATTTTGTACTTAGTGCGTGTGCACAACATTTAAATATTCTGTAAGTTGTAGAATTTTGTTAGTTAAAGGAAAATTTTGCCGCGCTTGGCAAGTCCAAATGACTCACCATCGCTGCCAAATTTTTGCCCCCCCAGTGGAGGGTTATGAAACACGTATGTAACGCAGCAGCGATGGCGAGGCATTGTAGCATCTGTGACCAGAGAGTATGCGCTTGACCGCGCGAGTGTTGCGAGCGGTTCTCAGTCAGTAGCAGTTAGTCTGTCGTTGGGAGTACTCAGTAGTAGTCGTTGCGAGTCTGTAGCTCTGTCTAGTTGAGAGCAGTACTCAGTCTGTAGTCGTCATGCAGAGCGGTCGGTCAGTAGTAGCAGCCCAGTGCGGTTGTGTGATGTAGGCGGTCGGCAACACTGGTCAAGATGAGGAATAAGGTATACTGTTAATTAATATAATCATTAGATAATGTAAAAATTTATTTATTGTAATTATTCTCCAACAAGTTCCCCAATAATAATTTTTATTTCAAAAGCATTTTTTCAAAAATTTAATTTTTTATTGAACTAAAGATCTCGTTGCACTTCCCATTTCATTCCACTTCTTTTGAAGAAAAATTCCACTAAAATCACAAAAAAAGAGAATATTATTATTTGCAATGCAGTTCCTCCAAGCGGTGCGCAACAACAAGAGCAGATATGTGACATCCATTTATTCTGAGGTAAGACTTTAATTCTGATTGTTTTACACAGGGCCAAAGACCGATATTTCGGTTTTATTGAATTTTCTTGTCATTGAATGGACTTTAATTTTTTGAAGGATTTATATTTGAGTCAGATTGCGAATTTCACATTTTTGTTGCCATTGTCAGTACATTTCATTGTGGGCAGGTTACGCATAGAGCCATGTCCATCAGCATTTCTAATTAGTATCGTCCTTTTTCTTTTAAAATTTTTGTGGGGAGGTTACACTTGGCTCCCATTTCTATTAAGTATTGCTATATTATCTTTTAAAATTGCGGTGGGGAGGTTACAAGATGTGAAAGGAACTTCAACCTGATACGCCTTTCCGTCTGTAAGAAAAAATGTTTTGAGCAATCGGAGAGACAGACGGACAAGAAAGTGATCACATGAGGATTCCGTTCATACCGACTGAGGTACAGAACCCGAAAGAGTAAATAAACTATTTATGATTTGAAAAATAATCGCTGTAACAGTTAACACATTTATTTCATTGTGTGACAACACGGCCAATGTCCTCACCGAAAGGCTCCAAAATTATGGATATCGCATGGGAAGAGGTCGGTAATGTACGGAGGATGTGTTAGGGCTGCCCAGTGAAACTTCTGCAGCGCACGAGAAACAGCCGTGGCAACATATGGGGCCGCAGCTGATTTAGCAAAGGAAACTGGGGCACAGTCGGTGGTTAGAAATAATATGCACTCACCTGTCTTGAAACCAAATTCTGAAATGGGAATTTCCCTCAGGTATTCTAGTGTATTAGCGTAACTACAAATGGGACCTTTTGTCAGTAGAGTGCCGTAATCGTAATTGAACTCAGACGAGCTGATGATGTAAAACGAGTGATGTGGATGTGCTTACTACATACAGTAGATAAAGTAGTGATGAAAACCGTGGATCAAACAACACAATTGGACTACAATATTATTCCTGTAACCATGAAACTGTAATTTATACACTGTCAAGTGCACACATAAGCAACACTATTCTTAGCTTTTGGGTTCTTTGGTTTCAAGAAATTAATCAGAACAATCCGTAACAGTGCCTGTAAATTATATCTGCAGTTATCCTATTTCTACGGACAAAATTCAGAAATCGTCGCAAAAGGAAGTCTTGCATATAAACCAGTGCTTCTGCTTTTGTATATGTACATCTACATCTACATAGATACTCCGCAAGGCGTGGGAAGGAGTACCCTGTACCACTACTTGTAAACAATGACGATCAAATCATAAAACTATTTTGTGACTAAATATTTTACTTGAAATTGTGAAAGCTTCACTGAATTTGACTTGTCCGCTGTAGTTAGACAATTTGGGTGGCCTAACAAGCATGTGGAGGGATGCTATTGCCCAAAAAGAGATCAGTCAAATCAGTATAATTCATTACATTGTAAAATACGACGTTCAGATATTATTTGAAAGGACGAAAGTTATAGAAATGCTAATTCAGAGAGATACATTTTCAGTAAGGACCAGGTTTTAGGGATTGCTAATACAGCGAAATATATTGGCCAGAGGTTTAGAAAGTACGAATGAGGTCATGGCTGAAGTGAAACTGCGATGGTCGATTGTTAAGCAGCTGGTGGGTAACTCGGTTGGTAATTGATCGGCGGAGTTCCAGATCCGGATACCTGATTGGAATACTGTTTAACTCTATTAGGAAGTTTCGTGTTAATAATGTTGAGATAGATTTTTACCAATTGGGACTTGGAGACATTTAACATTGCGTTTGAAGTGGTCGTAGGATATTGTGTAGAAAAACGGTTCAGAGACGAAACATAAGTACGATCGTAGCAGTTCTGACTTGTGCTAGGAGAAGGAATAACAGATGTTTTCTCTGCACTATACCATCACGCGGAAAAACATCGAGAGAAGTATTAGGAATTACATACCTTTACACATCCAGAGAAAGAGTATGATAGAGTCCAACGGTAAGAAATATGGAGAGCTGAGAGGAAGAAAATAATGCCGTAGAAGTAAAAGTTATGCCGTTGAAGTTAAAGTTATGTACGAAAATGCAAGAACGAGGCTGCGAATCAGGGAACGGCACTTATTCCCAACATGTTGACAGTTGTTGTGGACGACCTATCAGAAGGAATTCGAGATAAAGCCCCACCGTGTACGTTGTTTGCAGATGGTACTGCTTGGTGCAGCGTCTGCAAAAATGGCTCTGAGCACTATGGGACTCAACTGCTGTGGTCATCAGTCCCCTAGAACTTAGACCCACTTAAACCTAACTAACCTACGGACATCACACACATCCATGCCCGAGGCAGGATTCGAACCTGCGACCGTAGCAGTCGCACGGTTCCGGACTGCGCGCCTAGAACCGCGAGACCACCGCGGCCGGCGCAGCGTCTGCAAATATGGTGTGGAGTGTAACCTGAAAGACTGGATGTGGGCACGGGAGAACAGAGCACTTAAAACGATCGAAAGGAAAACTGAGGAAAGTGGCACATACAGTGTGTGGAGAGAGTAGATCGCTTCCAGCAGCTCAGATCAGTTGTGGTGACTAATGGGAATCTGCATTCTGGGATGGATGAAGCAGTCGACTGTCCATGGAGAAATTGGAAAAGATTGTCAGAAATTCCTGTGACAAGAGCCCGTAGCCCGTAGCTTGTGGTCTAGTGGCTAGCGTTGCTGCCTCTGGATCCGGGGTCCCGGGTTCGATTCCCAGCCGGGTTGGGGACTTTCTCTGCCCGCGGACTGTAAATATAGATAAATGTAAATTAATGCAGATGAATAGGAAAAAGAATCCTGTAATGTTTGAATACTCCATTAGTAGTGTAGCGCTTAACACAGTCACGTCGATTAAATATTTGGGCGTAACATTGCAGAGCGATATGAAGTGGGACAAGCTTATAATGGCAGTTGTGGGGAAGGCGGATTGTCGTCTTCGGTTCATTGGTAGAATTTTGGGAAGATGTTGTTCATCTGCAAAGGAGACCCCTTATAAAACACTAATATGACCTATTCTTGTGTACTGCTCGAGCGTTTGGGATCCCTATCAGGTCGGATTGAGGGAGGACATAGAAGCAATTCAAAGGCGGGCTGCTAGGTTTGTTACTGGTAGGTTTGATCATCACGCGAGTGTTACGGAAATGCTTCAGGAACTCGGGTGGGATTCTCTAGAGGAAAGGAGGAGTTCTTTTCGTGAATCGCTACAGAGGAAATGTAGAGAACCAGCATTTGAGGCTGACTGCTGTACAATTTTACTGCCGCCAGCTTACATTTCGCGGAAAGACCACAAAGATAAGATCAGAGAGATTAGGGCTCGTACAGAGGCGTAAGCAGTCATTTCTCCCTCGTTCTGTTTGGGAGTGGAACAGGGAGAGAAGATGCTAGTTGTGTTACGAGGTACCCTCCGCCACGCATCGTATGGTGCCTTGCGGAGTATGTATGTAGATGTAGATGTAGAAGTATCCGTGTTGTCCTCCTCCTAATCACCATCATTCCTGAGAGTTTCCAGACTGGACTGCGTAGGAAAATTGGACTGTGTAATAAGTGGGGCTCTGTACGGGCGCTATTGACCGCGCAAGTGAACGCCCCACAAACCAGACATCATCATCATCATCAACCTCAAATTCAAAGAATTCTATACAAGGCGTCCTTAGGAATAGCGTCATTGTATGGAACAGAGACATGGGCAACAACTAACAAGCAGTGAAACAGACTGGATGTAGCTGAGATGGTATCGTTGAGAGGATTGAATTGGATTGGATTGTTTGGGGGAAGAGGCCAAACAGCGAGGCCATCGGTCTCATCGGACTAAGGAAGGACGGGGAAGGAAGTCGGCCGCGCCCTTTCTAAGGAACCATCCCGGAATTTGCCTGGAGTAATTTAGGGAAATCACGGAAAACCTAAATCAGGATGGCCGAACGCGGGATTGAACCGTGGTCCTCCCGAATACGAATCCACTGTCGTTGAGAGGAATGTGTTGAGTCACTATAATGGAGCTGATTCAACGTGAGGAAATTTTAGATACCGTGACGTTTGTTGAGCTGTCCAGCAAAGTTTAGGAGAGAAGTGTCCAGTGGTTTCACATATCATGAGAAGAGACTAAACTCATGTTTGAATGTTTGAAGGAGAGTGAAGGAAATGGCACTGGAAGGCCCCAGGGAAAGAGGAAGGCCTATAAATGGATGATTGGGCTGCATTCGAGAGGACCAGAGGGAACAAACGACTGGTAGAGGATGACTCATGAAACTGAAAAAAGTAGAAGAAACTCTCCAGAAACGTCGACCATGTGTAAGACAAATAACCGCATTCAAGAGGAAGAACACATGTGCCCTTTGATCTGATTGAAATAACTGCCCAGTTCACTAGGATCTACATACGTTTTCGCTGAGGACTGTGGAAAGGAGGTGAACTGGCAATGTGGTACTAGCTTCATGTAGGTGATATACGTCAGAGCAAAAGGCGTGGTGAAAACAGAATTCTATGCGCTGGAGGAAACGACGAACATGTAGTAACAAACAATGACAATGGGATTTCAGGAGGATGCAGCAGTTATAATAAGAAATTGCATTTTTTTTCAGAAGTAAATTAGAAAATTTCTATAGCTTGACGATAAAAACCATCAGAATATAAATTAATCTCCAGCTTTTGACACGGCAAAGTGCTGATATTTTCACCCTAAACTTATTTTCCATGGTCTACTCCTCCTTAGTCTGCCTCGGGAAAGAGACGATACGCGGAAGCACTGAAGTGTAATTCTATAGTCTCGTCCATAGAGTGTAATCTGAGAATAAGGAATCAGGATTTGCGAATCTCTTCATCCAGAAAAAAGTGTAAAACAGGCCCCGTAGCTGCATTTTCTTAAACCAGGCTCGTAACCACGATAACGGATTGCGGACTTATTCCGCGAGAGTGCGGAGCCGTGTTCCAGACAGCGCTTCGGGGCATCCGATATTGCTGGCGCAACTTTATTTACTGTTGTTAATTTCGCTGAACGTTTATTATGAGCGCCAGCGTCCGCATTTATAAGGCCCGGTGCTGCGGGTAGGCAACTTAATATACGCTGGCGCCACCGTTATGCAAAGTGTTCGTGCACCCGCGTGAAATGTAGGCCGTCGGAGGGTATCTAGAACCACCACCAGAGGCTTCATCCCCGAGCTATACTCTCCCCTCAAAGGTGTGCGTATTGCCTAATAATATTTACCCGCTGTGGCGCTGTACCTTCAGTTCATAGCAGCTTGACAACTCCTTGTAGTTCACAGCTAAATTTCTTAACAACTACCAATAACCAATTCACTGTGACCTCTTAAAGACCTTGTGGTTTTATGAGTTTCATTGATTATGGGTTTACAGTTATTAACAGTCTGGCAAGTGATTCAACACTGCCTGAAAAGTTATTTTTACTTCATTTTCGTACCACTGCACAATTCCAGCTTTACTTCATCTTCGCCGGCCGAAGTGGCCGTGCGGTTAAAGGCGCTGCAGTCTGGAACCGCAAGACCGCTGCGGTCGCAGGTTCGAATCCTGCCTCGGGCATGGATGTTTGTGATGTCTTTAGGTTAGTTAGGTTTAACTAGGTCTAAGTTCTAGGGGACTAATGACCTCAGCAGTTGAGTCCCATAGTGCTCAGAGCCATTTTTTTACTTCATCTTCAGGCACCCGAAACTGTAAAATAGTTTGAAAATACAAATTAACAGTTCCTGAAAGCGTGGTATAATTTTTAAACAAATCATAGCAACTGTGTACACAGGCTAAAAAAGTCATCGAACCATTTTTCCAATCAGGAACTGTATTATCTGTGCAGCAAAGTCAAGCTATTGAAGACGAGGAAGACATCAAGTTTAATAAACGATCTTTGAGTAACACAATCACGATTAAACACTTATATGCTGTTTAGTCACTACTTTTAACTTTGAATGAAAAAAGTGTTTGCTAAATGTGTAACAGTTTTCATAAAAAAACCTTTAGCATGGTACTAGAATCTCGGCTAAGGCCGAAATTGTGAAATAGAAAGAAAACAAACGAAAACTTATGGGTCCGAGGAAGCACGGATTCCATCGAGGAATCTTTTTGATCGTTAAAGATATTTGCGATATTATCTAACCTAGGTTAAATAGCAAAACACTGATCAATATCTCTGCGTCATCTTATTGACTAACGAAACAGAAACGAGAGCTCAGTGCTTCATTTTAAAGTAAATGGTTTTTGATGGTTCAGAATAGCAATCCCAGTGACAAAAATTAGGTGACTTTTTTTCATTAGTATGGTAAGATGTTACTCATAAAAGCTGATTTTGACATCTTTCACAACTGATAATAATGTTCACTGAATAGAAAATCTGCTGAAGTGGTAAATCATGTATCGTTTTCCTGCACGACTAGTTTCGAAAGCTGGTTGCTCCACCATCAGTTGCCACAGACTGCAGGGAGGAAGGGCGGGAAAAGTGCGAAAATAAGTGTGGGTTAAAGCTCTAAAAGCGAGGTAAAGACATGATTAATGGCACTGATATTATAATTTATTATTTCATTGATGCGTGGAAGTTGGGTCAGTCAATCATAAAAGATCAAACACCTACATGTACGACACATGGTACTTTAACAGTATATTAAGGCGAGAAACAAGGATAAAACGAATAAGGCAGTTAACTGAATAAGCAAGCGCTATTAGGTTCGGTACAGTGAACAGACGCTTGCTTTGACAGTCAATAAGGAACCGAATGTAGTGGCCCGTACTGTCTCCCTCGTGCATGAGTTCTAAGTTGTTACATAGACTTTCATTTTTCGATTGTGTATCTCAGGGATGCTGCATTTTCATTGTATCCACAGGGGTGCAGTACAATGACATACAGTTTTCGATAACGTCATCTTTCTTTAATCTTGTACGGAGGGAAGACAGAACTCCGTTGTCTTTGGGAATTTTTTTGATACTGAATTTAAGCAAAAAACAGTTCTACAGTAGGAAGCTGTCCAACGTATAAAACGCTACATTTTCATCCTTTATATGGAAGCGCATCTGATTTGAATTAAATATCTGTTGTCTGCTGGGCCAGTACAAAATTTCTAAACCTTCAATTGAAATTTATTTAAGTAAAGCCGAATAGCGTACCGGAATGAGATCCAGAGATATCTATTATTGGGAAGAGAAGCAACTCACCCCAACTAAATTTGAAATCACTTTCACTTAATTGGTCACATTAAGGTATCTCGTGAACTACTTTAAAGAAAATAATTTTATCTTCAGACTAGTTCATTTTTCCCTCGTAGCCCGTACAATGAACGTTAACATCAGACTGAATTCAAAGTCGTTTCAGAAGAATCAACAGCAGTTATTGCAATAATAGCAGTGACAGTAACAGTAACCGAAATTATATCTTACATTAATATATATACTGAAAGAAAACAGTGTACTTATTACAGCTACATATTCCTTATACCTACAGGCTCTTAGTGATTTTAATTATCTTTAATATTAATCTTGGTTTCATGCACAATGAAATTAATTTTTCTTTGTGTAATAAATAGATATATAAACTAAAACTTCTTATCGACAAAATGAGTGGTTGCAAAGCCCTCCAGGCTGTGGGCAATATATATAAAAGTTTACTTTACTAATCACAGTCCATAAGTTGCAGCTTCAACACGATGCCACAGTTCATCAAGAGTAGTGACTGGCGTATTGTGACGAACCAGTTGCTCGGCCACCATTGAGCAGACGTTTTCAGTTGGTGAGAGATCCGGAGAATGAGCTGGCCAGGACAACAGTCGAACATTTTCTGTATCCAGAAAGGCCCGTACAGGACCTGCAACATGCGGTCGTGCATTATCCTGCTGAAATGTAGGGTTTCGCAGGGATCGAATGAAGTGTAGAGCCACGGCTCGTAACACATCTCAAATGTGACGTCTACTGTTCAAAGTGCCGTCAACGCTAATAAGAAATGACCGAGACGTGTAACCAATGGCACCCCATACCATCACGCCGGGTGGTACGCCACTACGGCGATGACTAATACACGCTTCCAATGTGCGTTCACCGCGATTTCGTCAAACACGGATGCGACCATCATGATGCTGTAAACAGAACCTGGATTCATCCGAAAAAATGACATTTTGCCATTCGTGCACCCACGTTCGTCGTTTAGTAGACTGTCGCAGGCGCTCCTGTCTGTGATACAGCCGCAATCGCGGTAGGCTACAATCCGACCTTTATTAAAGTCGGAAACGTGATGGTACGCATTTCTCCTCCTTACACGAGGCATCACAACAACGTTTCACCAGGCAACGCCGGTCAACTGCTGTTTGTGTATGAGAGATCGGTTGGAAACTTTCCTCTTGTCAGCAGGTTGTATGTCACCGGCGCCAACCTTGTGTGAGCTCTGGGAAGCTAATCATTTGCATGTCAGAGCATCTTCTTCCTGACGGTTAAATTTCGCGTCTGTAGCACGTCATCTACGTGGTGTAGCCATTTTAGTGGCCAGCAGTGTATTATGATCACCTGCTTAATAACTTGTCGGTCGACCTCTGGAATGCAATACGTACCCGATTCTGCGTATTATCGATTTGTCAGTTTGTTGTTTGTTTCGTGGATGTATGTCGCACCAGATGTCCACGTGCAGATTATGTATTTTCCTTAAACAGCGGGCCGCTGATTTGTGTACGTGGTGAACACGCCTAATAACGACTGAAATGGGTTCCACTGGGTTCAAAATAAGCAGATTTCGTGGTCAAGAAATCAACGTGAGTACACTATCACGTTGCCCAATCCAGTGTAGCACGGTTCTGGCTTTGAGACATGGACCGTTATCCTTCTCGAAGATGGCATCGCTGCGGGCAAGACGTCAAGTGTCACGAGGTGCAGGCTGTCTACAGCTGGTAAAAGTCTTCGATTACTACCAAAGCGTCCAAGTGAGCTCAACAGAATGTCCTCCATAGCATAATACTCCTCCCATCAGCCTTGACGCGGTTCACATTTCGAACAGCCGGTTACGCGGACGAGGGTGTTTGTGAAACGACCTTGAGGCGGCGCGTTTCCATTGATCCAGGGTCCAATCTCAATAATCCCGTGGCCATTGCAATCCCTACTGACGATGTCGTTGGGCCGACGTGTAAACACGTTGGCGTCGTCTGCTGCGGAGCCCCATGTCCAAGAAGGTACGATCAGCGATGAGTTCTGAAACAACTATGAGAGTGCCAGCATTGAGCTCTTTCGGCAGAGATGCCATCTATCGTGCTTTACTGAGCGGCAAGCCTCAAAATCCAGCTTATCATCCAGTGGTAGTTTCACTGTCGTTCTACGACTTTCCATGGATGCTCACTAAAGTAGCATGTGGACATTCAACCAGTTCCGTCGTTTTAAAGATACCTTTGTCAAACTCTCTTATGTCAGTAGATTTCTGTACTTAGAGGCTAGATTTATTCCCCACGTATCTTTGATCCACTTCTGTACTTTCCTCACCGTGTCACGTTCCCGCAACGCCGCTAGTTGACATTCAGCCTCGCGGTGAGCAATGGTCTTAACGTTTTAGTATATCAGTCTTATATTATTCCCGGTTTTCCAGCAAACACCTCAATTTATCTGCATAATAAGTGGTATACTGTTTCTGTTGACCTTGAGTCAAATATTCTGATTCAGCTGCTTTGCTACCAATGAGATTATCCTTATTTTGTACGTTCTGTTCTTGACCTGAATTTTCGGAACAAAAATCAGTCATGATGTGTAGCAACTTAGATCCAACTCGTTGTACATTAATATGCTGGCATTATTTACGATGCACCTCCGGGTTTTTCACCAAATCCAGTCTTATTCGTTTACATTCACCCTCTGCATAACGATGTCCTGTCTCGAGGAATATTATTGCTCTCCTCTCGCAGAGAAAAATCCATTTTCAGATACAATCTAAGGTCAATTTTCTTACGACCAAGAAGTTGCATTTTACTTCTTCCTCCTTGACAAATACGCCCACTTATATTTGAAATCTGATAGTCTGTACTCCGAAAGCTCCAGTAATACTACAGATCTCAACTGGCAAAACCATGATCTTATTATGGCTAACTTGTATGAAAAAATTGTGAGTCATAGGCCCGTGGCAGCTGCAGTATCCCAAATTACACTACTGGACATTAAAATTGCTATACAACCAAGATGACGTGTTACAGACGCGAAATATAACCGACAGGAAAAAGATGCTGTGATATGCAAATGATTAGCTTTTCAGAGCATTCACACAAGGTTGGCGCCGGTGGCTGACATGAGGAAAGTTTAAAAACGATTTCTCATACACAAACAGCAATTGATCGTCTTTGCTTGATGAAACGTTGTTGTAATGCCTCGTGTAAGGAGGAGAAATCCGTACCATCACGTTTCCACTTTGATGAAGGTCGGTTTGTAGGCTATCGTGATTGCGGTTTATCGTAGCGCGACATTGCTGCTCGCGTTGGTCGAGATCCAATGACTGTTAGCAGATAGGGAATCGGTGGGCTCAGGAGGGTAATACGGAACGCCGTGCTGGGTCCAACGGCCTTGTATCACTAGCAGTCGAGATGACAGGCATCTTATCCGCACGGCTGTAATGGATCGTGCAGCCACGTCTCGATCCCAAAGTCAACAGATGGGAACGTCTGCAAGACAACAACCATCTGCACGAACAGTTAGACGACGTTTGCCGAACCGTGGTTATCAGCTCGGAGACCATGGCTACGGTTACCCTTGACTCTGCACCACAGACAGGAGCACCTGCGATGGTGTACTCAATGACGAACCTGGGCGCACGAATGGCAAAACGTCATTTTTACGGATGAATCCAGGTTCTGTTTACAGCATCATGATGGTCGCATCCGTGTTTGGGGACATCGCGGTGAACGCACATCGGAAGCGTGCTTTCGTCATCGCCATACCGGCGTATCACCCTGCGTAATGGTGTGGGGTGCCATTGGTTACACGTCTCGGTCACCTCTTGTTCGCACTGACGGCACTTTGAACAGGGGACGTTACATTTCAGATGTGTTACGACCCGTGGCTCTACCCTTCATTCGATCGCTGCGAAACCCTACATTTCAGTAGGATAATACACGACCGCATTTTTCATGTCCTGTACGGGTCTTTCTGGATACAGAAAATGTTCGACTGCTGCCCTGGCCATCACATTCTCCAGATCTCTCACCAATTAAAAACGTCTGGGCAATGGTGGCCGAGTAACTGGCTCGTCACAATACGCCAGTCACTACTCTTGATGAACTGTGGTAACGTGCTGAAGCTGCATGGGCAGCAGTGCCTGTACACGCCACCCAAGCTTTGTTTGACTCAGTGCCCAGGCGTATCAAGGCCGTTATTACGGCCAGAGGTGGTTGTTCTGGCTACTGATTTCTCAGGATCTATGCACCCAAATTGCGTGAAATTGTAATCAGATGTCAGTTCTAATATAATATATTTGTCCAAAGAATACCCGTTTATCATTTGCATTTCTTGTTGGTGTAGCTATTTTAATGGCCAGTAGTGTATCTCAGTAGGTACCTATTTAATAGTTGCTTTAGTTACAGCTTACGTTAACTTACCTTTGCCTAATTTGCACTGTCTTGGTTCGGTATTTAATTGTTTCTAACATCTAAGTCATCGTTATTGAAACGGTACAGTAGTTACCGCTCCATAAGCAGCAGGTTTCCCTGCTCGCTCACACCTGGAATACAGACTGAAGCGGCTCCACCGCCAATTTATTCCACGCCGTGGCCGACTGCGGGCGTAGCGGAACCCCATGTGGACTGATGGAGAATGTGTTAGGCTTCATTAAACATATTTATATATGTCATGTATCATGTATTATTTGTACTTGTTTGTGAATCATGCACGGGAACATTCCTAATCCTCCTCCCACCCTTCCAAAAAGCGTGGCCAAATACTAGTTGGTAAACAGCAAAAGTAGTTCTGTAGTGTAGTAGTGCCCACCTTGCTGCTGGGTAGGGATCAGAATGCAGCATAGGCAGGTCGAAGTCAAAGACGTTCCAGTATCATGAGGTTTGGAGTGGAGAGGTTGGTCACGGCCAAGTGGTTCGGCCATCCCCTCCACTGGGGCCCAGGAAGACCTCCGGGTGACCGCCATATTCTAGGAGTTCTACAGAAGACGGGTAAGTGAGCAGACGTGTCCTCAGTGCATCTGTCTCGGTGTTCACACGAAGAAAGGTAGTCGAATGTTTGTACTGATTGTATTTTAGTTCCAGCTTCAGATTATGTGGGGAAACAGTGTTTTCTCGTTTATTTCGGATATTTTGTGTGGAAACAGAGTAGGCTCCCATCCTTTGTACAAAGGCAAGTGGTGTCGTAAGCTACAGTGTCTCGTCAATTGTTCCAATGCATAAATTTAATCGCGCAGATCGAGTGCAAAGAAGTATATTCAAAAGTGAGAGATTTATTTTGGTCGAAAATTGAACAGTAAAAATGTTTCTTTGTGCGAAGGGGGTCTTAGAACACGTAGGTTTTCCTCATGCTAGTAATAGTGAACGTGGTTGATCATTTGGTAGCCAAATTATAAAATCGAATGGTCACACCGTAATTCGCTGCCTCACGGCATAGTTATACTGATTGCCGTATCTACTTCCTTTGTAGTTGGATGAACTGTAATTCCACGTGGTCTATCGTTCTTTGTCGGAGGGCACGAGTTCAAATAGCGAAACAACAGAGATCGCTCCGCTAAACTCCTTCGACCCCTTGTGTTAATGTGTCTGGTCCCCAGCTTATCCGTTATCTTCCTCTCACATAGTGGATGTTCTGAATCTACATCTCCATCTACCTTTATACACCGCAAGCCACCGAACGGTGTGTGGCGGAGGGCACTTTACGTGCCACTGTCATTACCTCCCTTTCCTGTTCCAGTCGCGTATGGTTCGCGGGAAGAACGACTGCCGGAAAGCCTTCGTGCGCGCTCGAATCTCTCTAATCTTACATTCGTGATCTCCTCGGGAGGTATAAGTAGGGGGAAGCAATATATTCGCTACCTCATCCAGAAACGCACCCTCTCGAAACCTGGCGAGCAAGCTACACCGCGATGCAGAGCGCCTCTCTTGCAGCGTCTGCCACTTGAGTTTGTTAAACATCTCCGTAACGCTATCACGGTTACCAAATAACCCTGTGACGAAACGCGCCGCTCTTCTTTGGATCTTCTCTATCTCCTTTGTCAGCCCGACCTGGTACGGATACCGCACTGATGAGCAATACTCAAGTATAGGTCGAACGAGTGTTTTGTAAGCCACCTCCTTTATTGATGCACTACATTTTCTAAGGATCCTCCCAATGAATCTCGATCTGGCACCTGCCTTACCAACAATTAATTTTATATGATCATTCCACTTCAAATCGCTCCGTACGCATACTCCCAAATATTTTACGGAAGTAACTGCTACCAGTGTTTGTTCCGCTCTCATATAATCATTCAATAAAGTATCCTTCTTTCTATGTTTTGGAAATACATTACATATGTCTATGTTAAGGGTCAGTTGACACTTCCTGCACCAAGTGCCTACCCGCTGCAGATCTTCCTGCATTTCGCTGCTATTTTCTAACGCTGCAACTTTACTGTATACTACAGCATCATCCGCGAAAAGCCGCATCGAACTTCCAACACTATCTATTAGGTCATTTATATATATTGTGAAAAGCAGTGGTCCCATAACACACCTCTCTGGCGCGCCAATAGCACTCCCCTGTAAAATAATGGTAGAATTTGGTGGCACACATTCTGGCCAAACGCAGCTCCGTCTTGTCCGTAAAACAATAATGTGCGTGCAGATTAGCTTACAAGGTAGCCAAGCCATGCGGTGTAAAACTGCTCTGTAAAGTGGAATAACTACTGTAATTGCTGTAAAGTGGAATAATTATGTTTAAAATAAATAGGTTGTGAATGAATATCAACCTTTAACATACTCTGAAATCACAGTGAAGTCAATTTAAAGAGAATTCATTAATAGAAGGAAAAGAGTTATAAAAAAATGTACAACAAAGGGACCCACACATCAGCGTTTTACCCCTTCAACCCCTTGCTTAGTAACGTGCAAAATAGGACACGCTCTGTTCTCTAGGTAGCGCTCACAAGTTCCCCTCCCCCAATTATCCGCTGCGCCATTTCCCTTCAGAGCTAATTGCAATGATTACCTCTTTTATTAATGCCGATGTCAGGTGTCGGTTTCCGCCTGGTTGTGGACCAGTATATAAAGTAGAAAATCCACAAAAAATCACGAGGGCTGCGTAAAGCAGAAATACGAGCGTTGCCAGAGGGTTTTAAGAAAGTACAGCTAAAACCATTGTTTTCTCTCCTCCCCAATAATACAGTTAACTTTCATCTGGCGTCTTGTCCCAGGTTTATTGTAAGAAAGTTTGTTTAATTCCCACAGTACGCTTAACTTTCATCTGGCGTATCCTTTCCCAATATTCTTGCAAATACGGGTAGACTCTGAGAAACCAGCCAGGAATTAATATTCAAATAGATTATGGTGTGTTAAAGATTAGGCGATTTTATTTGGACAGTTATGCGCGTAAATTACAACGTGGCTACTCATTTAGCGAGTACAGTAAATTAGGGTACGCGTACGACGCGCTCCGAAGCACGTAGCTTAGCAAACATGGAAGACGGTGTCTAAGGAAACATCAGCTTGGCCGAACCCGGCAGCGTGCTAGAGGTGGGCGCGGGTGAGACACAATGCCTTAATGGACCGGAAACCGTTAACACCGGAAGAACTCCCTCACGCATGGCGACACTCTCGGACAACAGCGGTAACCCTGTACCGACTTGACAGAAAATCCTCGGAAGTTCTGGTCTTACGTTAAATCAGTAAGTGGCTCGAAACAGCATATCCAGACACTCCGGGATGACGATGGCATTGAAACAGAGGATGACACGCGTAAAGCTGAAATACTAAACACCTTTTTCCAAAGCTGTTTCACAGAGGAAGACCGCACTGCAGTTCCTTCTCTAAATCCTCGCACAAACGAAAAAATGGCTGACATCGAAATAAGTGCCCAAGGAATAGAAAAGCAACTGGAATCACTCAACAGAGGAAAGTCCACTGGACCTGACGGGATACCAATTCGATTCTACACAGAGTACGCGAAAGAACTTGTCCCCCTTTTAACAGCCGTGTGCCGCAAGTCTCTAGAGGAGCGGAAGGTTCCAAATGATTGGAAAAGAGCACAGGTAGTCCCAGTCTTCAAGAAGGGTCGTCGAGCAGATACGCAAAACTATAGACCTAAATCTCTGACGTCGATCTGTTATCGAATTTTAGAACATGTTTTTTGCTCGAGTATCATGTCGTTTTTGGAAACCCAGAATCTACTATGTAGGAATCAACATGGATTCTGGAAACACCGATCGTGTGAGACCCAACTCGCTTTATTTGTTCATGAGACCCAGAAAATATTAGATACGGGCTCCCAGGTAGATACTATTTTTCTTGACTTCCGGAAGGCGTTCGATACAATTCCGCACTGTCGCCTGATAAACAAAGTAAGAGCCTACGGAATATCAGAACAGCTGTGTGGCTGGATTGAAGAGTTTTTAGCAAAAAGAACACAGCATGTTGTTATCAATGGAGAGACGTCTACAGACGTTAAATTAACCTCTGGCGTGTCACAGGGGAGTGTTATGCGACCATTGCTTTTCACAATATATATAAATGACCTAGTAGATAGTGTCGGAAGTTCCATGCGGCTTTTCGCGGATGATGCTGTAGTGTACAGAGAAGTTGCAGCATTAGAAAATTGTAGTGAAATGCAGGAAGATCTGCAGCGGATAGGCACTTGGTTCAGGGAGTGGCAACTGACTCTTAACATAGACAAATGTAATGTATTGCGAATACATAGAAAGAAGGATCCCTTATTGTATGATTATATGATAGCGGAAGAAACACTGGTACCAGTTACGTCTGTAAAATATCTGGGAGTATGCGTGCGGAACGATTTGAAGTGGAATGATCATATAAAATTAATTGTTGGTAAGGCGGGTACCAAGTTGAGATTCATTGGGAGAGTCCTTAGAAAATGTAATCAACAAAGGAGGTGGCTTACAAAACACTCGTTCGACCTATACTTGAGTATTGCTCATCAGTGTGGAATCCGTACCAGATCGGGTTGACGGAGGAGATAGAGAAGATCCAAAGAAGAGCGGCGCGTTTCGTCACAGGGTTATTTGATAACCGTGATAGCGTTACGGAGATGTTTAACAAACTCAAGTGGCAGACTCTGCAAGAGAGGCGCTCTGCATCGCGGTGCGTTTCTGGATGAGGTATCGAATATATTGCTTCCCCCTACTTATACCTCCCGAGGAGATCACGAATGTAAAATTAGAGAGATTAGAGCGCGCACGGAGGCTTTCAGACAGTCGTTCTTCCCGCGAACCATACGCGACTGGAACAGGAAAGGGAGGTAACGACAGTGGCACGTAAAGTGCCCTCCGCCACACACCGTTTGGTGGCTTGCGGAGTATAAATGTAGATGTAGATGAAGCCGCACCCTCGCACGAGCAATGTGAAGTGGGCTGGGCAAACCCTGTGCCAGACGAATAACTGCTTAACAACACAGTCGTAGGAACCACAGAAGCTACACGTGACACATCGAATAACAGCCTAACGATAGACGTACTAACGAAACTGCTCACTGAGCAAAAGAAACAGCTCAATGAACGTTTCACTGCGTTCGAGGAACGCCAAGACAAACGTTTTACTGAGCAACATGAAGGCTTCAATAGGGACGATGAACGTTTCGCCGAATTAAAACAGCAGTAGCAGATGGGGAACAAAATCAAACATGACTTGGAGGAACAGACAACACTCCCCCCCCCCCCCCCCCCCAAGGAGCATTCGATGCTCGGTTTAACGAGCACGAGACAAAACTGATCGAACAGTCACGAAAGCTCCAAGAACCTGAAAGTCAAGTGGGAGCGCTGGTACTGGATAATCAAATGAGCAATGAAGCTGTGCGAACTGAGCTCACGGAAGTGCGAAAAGGCGTGAACGAGGCCGCAGAAAGAATAAAGACACGAATGGCTACGATTGTATGATTTGTATTGTATGTTAACCGGGGACCTAGAAACGACGGAGAGGCTCCGTTCCCGCCGCAGTCGCAGTGGTCCACAACCCCACGACTACTAACGCAGTCCTCTTCACCCCACCACCGCCCCCCACCGAGCCCAGGGTTATTGTGCGGTTCGGCCCCCGGTGGCCCCCCAGGCAACGTCTCACACCATACCAGTGTAACCCCTACGTTTTTCGTGGTAGAGTACTGGTGGTGTTGGCGTACGTGGAGAACTTGCTTTGGCAGCAATCGCCGACATAGTGTAATTGAGGCGGAATAAAGGGAACCAGCCTGCATTCGCCGAGACGGATGGAAAACCGCCTAAAAACCATCCACAGACTGGCCGGTTCACCGGACCTCGACACAAATCCGCCGGGCGGATTCGTGCCGGGGACCAGGCGCTCCTTCCCGCCCAGAAAGCGGTGGGTTAGACCACACAGCGAACCACACGGCCAACAGGGTAGCCTATGGCCATGATAGAACATGATCTCGCAGAAAGGCAAGAAGTTGTAGTTACCCAGGGATCATAGAAAATACAGTAAATATTATTTGCGAAGAGCAACAACAAGCTCTCGAAGAGATGCGGCAGCAAGTCATACAATGTGAGACGGCACTGCAGAATCAGTTGCGCGATGTGCGAAAAAGAATAGGGGTGACCGCCTCAGCAGTCGAATATTGCAATCACGCGTGGAAGAGAGTTCGGATCGCGCGGCAAGAGCGACGAAGTGCAATCTTTGTTGCGTTTCAAAGAAACGCAAACTACAATAAATGAGTGGATCCTCAAGGAGATGAGGCTCCGATGTCAGAGCGAGACGGCAGGACTCTTAGGAAACGTGCAAAACAACCGGAACCGAGCGCGATCTCAACAGACGGAGACGATGAATTACGGGAACTACAGGAGCGTTTATGCACTCTGCGGAGAGCAGGCGCAGACTCCGCTCCCAAGCGCATTACCGAAAACACGTCAGAGAATGACGAAGAGTGCAAGATGCACTTTGTCTCGGTCCTGAAATACTCCACGTTCCTCGACCCCATAAATCCGCAACATGTCAAGGCGTGGGTTTCGCAATTCGACCACACACTACCGGATTCATGGGGAAAGGCGCTCCGAATTCGTTTTGTGTACAATGATCTCAGAGATGAAGCAGCGATAAGGATGCAACCAACGTTAAACTTATGTAAGACGTATGCGGAGTTCCGTGCTGCATTCATTAGAGAGTTCTGGTCTGCCACAGAACAAGAGGGAACGAAGTTCGCGATATAAATGCAACCGGATTACAACGATTGTACGCACCCTGATCCTACCATCTTCTTTAGAGACTTGGTGCGAAGGAACCAGTATCTTGACGCGCCATATCCAGCGTCGGAATTAATCAGGATCTGCATGACAAAGTTACCTCCGAAACTTGGGCGGGAGATAACGATTGCAGGCAGAGGGTTGCACGACAATACCACCTTCCTCCATTCCTTTGCAAGAGCTGTGTAAGCCTAGAATGCAAGAAGATAACAATAAAAGTAGAAGAGACGAACCCCTGGCCTCCACTGGCAGAGGCACAACAGTCATGGCAAGGCCTAAACAGATTACGTGGAGTCACGGATCACACCGCGAAATTCGGAACGCGCGAGGCCTGCAGAAAACCACGAATCGCGAGAAGCAGTCGAAGTACACTCTCCCGATCCTCGGTGCAATGAGGAAACGCAAGAGGAGAAGACAGACGCGCAGCAATGACTGATCGAAAGCACGGATGGAATAGAAAGCGAAAGAACGGAGGTAGGAAACAGTACGGGAATATTCTTCTTTAATTTTGCAGATATTAGGGGAGCACTACTTGAAGAAGGGGACGAGATAGTATCCGTAAAGTGCCCAGTAATGATCATTAACATAAATAACGTCACCGTAACCTCTGTGCTACACTCAGGCAGTCAGAGCTCTGTCATCCGAGAAGATATTTTACAAAGATTCACAGAACGCGAGTGGCCGTCACTGCCGTTGCAACGCACGAAAGTACGTGGTGCAGTACAAAGTAGATGTGTAGATGTAAAGCGACAGGTACAGGTCGACTTTACCTGCCAGTCACGGTCATACACAGTAGTTTTCTTGGTGATTCCGTCGCTTGCTGTGGAACTAATCTTCTGCATCGACTTTCTGTGTGCACACCAGGCGTGCATGGATTTCCGCCTAAACTGCGTAACATTAACTCTCGAAGGAGAGAATGTCAGGGTAGATTTCGAACAAGGTCACTGATCTCTTTCACCTTGACACAGAGGCGGGCCAATCCCAGCAAAATCTAGGATTCACTTCAAAAGTACGTCCCGACACAGAGAGCACAAAAAAGGACATAGATGCGCTAATAGTAGAAAGAACAGGTCACATAGAATCGGAGCCAGGATTGCGTAGGATTCTACGACAGAACAAGGCAGTGTTTTCGGACAGAACGGGCACCAATCGCGATTTCAAATACAAGTTCCGTGTAAAACCGCAGCGAACGTTCGTCGAACGACCTTATGGTGTACCAGCAATATGCAGAAAAAGGGTGGATGCGGAAATCGAAGACATGTTGGCTCATAATACATACATGTTGGCACATAATACATACATACAATAGCCCCCGTGTATGTGTGGCCAAAAATAACGGATCGATTCGTCTCTGTCTAGACTCAAGACAGATAAATACAATAATTGAGCCGAAGACAGACGGACCCGAATGTTTAGACGAACTCCTACGCAAATTCCATGGGGTGAGAATGTTGACCTCAGTCGATTTGCGAGGAAGCTTCTAGCAGGTGGAACTGGACATCTCCTGCCGAAAGTTCACAGTCCTCTTGTGCTTCAGGAAGTGCTTGGAATTTCGAAAGTTGCCGTTTGGACTTTCCATCGCCTCATCTGCATTTGTACTGGCACTGAACACGGTGATATGCGATTCACTCCGTAAAAGAATAACACTATACGTCAACGACGTAATAATTGCCGAAACGACCTGGCAAGAACACAACACAATTCCTGACGTCCTCCTGAAGGCATTCATCGAAAAAGGGGTCCGTTAATTTAAATAAATCCGATTTCGGAAGAACGGAATTACATCTTCTCGGACGCATTGTATCAGCGACGGAATTCGACCAGACCCGGAAAAAAATCACAGCAATTCAAGACTTCCTCATGCCCATGATGTAACGTCAGTCACGTGGTTCTCTAGGTCTCTGTAATTTCTGTAAAAAGTCCATAAAATACTATGCATTACCACTCCACGGCTGTGCACTCTCACAGGAAAGAAAACTGCCTGGAACTGGGACGAAGTCGCCCAGTCATAATCCGGACAATCAAAGTCGTTACTGTTCACCGTCCTACTTCTTGCGCATTCTTGCTTAAGCAGAGAATTCTGTCTGTGTGCAAATAGCTCGCGGTCTGGATTGGGCTCAATCTTGTTCCAAGAATACGAACAGGACGGAACAATTATTCCGAGACCCATTGCTTTCGCCAGTCGCGTTTTAATAAGGCTGAGAGAAATTACATCGTCATGGAGTTGGAGGCTTTGGCGGTCGTCTGGCCTTTCACAAAGTTCGAATATTACATATTCGGGCGATTGACGAACGTCTACACCGATCACAATGCTCTCCAGTTCCTGACAGCCAAGTTGACGCACGGCAGGCTACTGCGGTGGGCCCTCTACATGCAGCAGTACCGTTTTAAGGTCATTTACATTCACGGCCCGGAGGACGTCGTAGCAGACGCGTTATCCCGGAATCCCGTTGGTTTAGTGAATGGCGCAGATGATTAAATGAACGAGCATCGGTTTAACCTCCTGTACATTAGGCGCGCACCATATGAATTCACGGCCAGCAATGAAGTCTTTAACATTGCCAG
The DNA here is from genome assembly GCF_021461385.2 of Schistocerca piceifrons. Taxonomy (NCBI): domain Eukaryota; kingdom Metazoa; phylum Arthropoda; class Insecta; order Orthoptera; family Acrididae; genus Schistocerca; species Schistocerca piceifrons. Next base: position 1,184,903,901 of record NC_060138.1, on the reverse strand, counting down.
GGGGCAAGACAGCGACGAAATTTGGGGATCAATTAAAGACCAGTTTCGGATGAAGGCCTTCGCCGTTGCACAAATACTATACGCTAAAGAAAGATGTACTCTTCTTTAGGCAGAAGGAATCAGGGACCGATTGGCTTTTATGTGTGCCGGATGAGTTAACTAACAGGCTCATTTGGTATTACCAGCTTAGCCACGGACACTTTGGTGCACCTGAATGTTGCGACAAGCTAAAGGAATCCGTGCACATACCAAATATGAGTAGACGCATAAAACGCGTCCTCAGCAGACTGGGGACTTGCCAGAGGCCCAGGCCACCCACATACTCATTTAATGGACAACTGAACCCTACAATACCTAAAAGGACAAAGAAGATGGCCGCCACAGATACATTCGGGCCACTGCCCGAGTCAATTAATGGATATCGGTACGTGTTGGTGACTATTGAACTCGTCTCGAAATTTGTAACTTTCACCCCGTTACCAAAGGCAACGGCAAAGACTGCCGCGGAAGCCTCTGTGCGGCATTTCCTTCGAGAAGTGGGGCATGTTCGAAAAGTCATCCCCGTCGACGGACCGCAGTTTAGATTCAGACTATGGAAACGTACTCTGGCGAGACGTGATATTTCCCCTATCTTTATATCCAGATACATGCCTAAGACGAACTCCGCAGAAAGGGTTATAAAAGGGTTAGTACAGCTGTCCAGAATTCATTGGCACAAGCATCACAGAGAATGGGCGATGTGCGTGAGTGACTTTCAGGACATCGTAAATAGTATGCCACACGGGTCAACAGGATACAGCCCCGTGACAGTGATCAGAAATGAGGCATCCCGGGATAGAGTAAGGGAATTAATCGAATTTCCACCCCGGAGGACACAACAACACTCCCATATAGTGCGACAAGTCATAGAACAAATGACAAGGGAAGTAGAAGGCCGAAAGCGACTACTCAAAGGGCCGTTCAGAGAAATCCATCTCTACAGAGGTACAAAAGTTGTTGTGAGATCCCATAGGTTGTCGAAGGAACACGGGCACCTATGCTGTAAATTTTTTTCATTTTTATGTGGGACCATTTCGTGTACGACGCGTCGTACCCCCAAACGTGATGCAAATACACTCCTGGAAATTGAAATAAGAACACCGTGAAGTCATTGTCCCAGGAAGAGGAAACTTTATTGACACATTCCTGGGGTCAGATACATAACATGATCACACTGACAGATCCACAGGCACATAGACACAGGCAACAGAGCATGCACAATGTCGGCACTAGTACAGTGTATATCCACCTTTCGCAGCAATGCAGGCTGCTATTCTCCCATGGAGACGATCGTAGAGTTGCTGGATGTAGTCCTGTGGAACGGCTTGCCATGCCATTTCCACCTGGCGCCTCAGTTGGACCAGCGTTCGTGCTGGACGTGCAGACCGCGTGAGACGACGCTTCATCCAGTCCCAAACATGCTCAATGGGGGACAGATCCGGAGATCTTGCTGGCCAGGGTAGTTGACTTACACCTTCTAGAGCACGTTGGGTGGCACGGGATGCATGCGGACGTGCATTGTCCTGTTGGAACAGCAAGTTCCCTTGCCGGTCTAGGAATGGTAGAACGATGGGTTCGATGACGGTTTGGATGTACCGTGCACTATTCAGTGTCCCCTCGACGATCACCAGTGGTGTACGGCCAGTGTAGGAGATCGCTCCCCACACCATGATGCCGGGTGTTGGCCCTGTGTGCCTCGGTCGTATGCAGTCCTGATTGTGGCGCTCACCTGCACGGCGCCAAACACGCATACGACCATCATTGGCACCAAGGCAGAAGCGACTTTCATCGCTGAAGACGACACGTCTCCATTCGTCCCTCCATTCACGCCTGTCGCGACACCACTAGAGGCGGGCTGCACGATGTTGGGGCGTGAGCGGAAGACGGCCTAACGGTGTACGGGACCGTAGCCCAGCTTCATGGAGACGGTTGCGAATGGTCCTCGCCGATACCCCAGGAGCAACAGTGTCCCTAATTTGCTGGGAAGTGGCGGTGCGGTCCCCTACGGCACTGCGTCGGATCCTACGGTCTTGGCGTGCATCCGTGCGTCGCTGCGGTCCGGTCTCAGGTCGACGGGCACGTGCACCTTCCGCCGACCACTGGCGACAACATCGATGTACTGTGGAGACCTCACGCCCCACGTGTTGAGCAATTCGGCGGTACGTCCACCCGGCCTCCCGCATGCCCACTATACGCCCTCGCTCAAAGTCCGTCAACTGCACATACGGTTCACGTCAACGCTGTCGCGGCATGCTACCAGTGTTAAAGACTGCGATGGAGCTCCGTATGCCACGGCAAACTGGCTGACACTGACGGCGGCGGTGCACAAATGCTGCGCAGCTAGCGCCATTCGACGGCCAACACCGCGGTTCCTGGTGTGTCCGCTGTGCCGTGCGTGTGATCATTGCTTGTACAGCCCTCTCGCAGTGTCCGGAGCAAGTATGGTGGGTCTGACACACCGGTGTCAATGTGTTCTTTTTTCCATTTCCAGGAGTGTAGAAACAATACGAACGAGGAAGACTCGTGGACTGCAAATGGTTCAAATGGCTCTGAGCACTATGCGACTTAACTGCTGAGGTCATCAGTCGCCTAGAACATTGAACGAATTAAACCTAACTAACCTAAGGACATCACACACATCCATGCCCGAGGCAGGATTCGAACCTGAGACCGTAGCGGTCGCTCGATTCCAGACTGTAGCGCCTAGAACCGCACGGCCACTCCGGCCGGCTACGTGGATTGCACCACATTACGAACATAAAGCTGTGGACAGCATAAAAGTAATAATGCATCTCCTGGTAGCGTAGTCAATAGACAGGGTCGAAACGTAAACAGCGAAGATTACAATTAATACAGCACTCTGATCATATATAGACCATTACTGGCATGTAAATTAGTCCACTGAATCGATTATTTCCTTGGTTGCGTTCCGACAAGATGTGTCGTAATAAATCTTCGGCCTCCAAGTTTAGTCTAGACAGGCTTGCGATGTGGAAGTACTCTCAAATACGTTGTAACCACGCAGGAACGGGATGCACTGTCACAGATACTCTACTATAGGGGAAACGGAGAAGTGTACACACGCAATGTGGTTTAGGTAATGCTGTAGATGAGCCGCATTTTTCTCTCATAGCACGTAAAATGAACATAACTTGAGACTCAATTCAAAGCCGTTTCAAAAGAAACAACAGTAGCGAGAGTAATAGTAGTACTAACAGTGGTAGTAAACCACACAGTGCCTTACACCGGTATACGTAATGGAAAACAACAGCACACTAGAATGAGATTTTCTCTCTGCAGCTGAGTGTACGCTGATATGGAACTTCCTGGCAGATTAGAACTATGTGCGGGACCGAGGCTCGTACTCGGGACCTTTGGCTTTCGCGGGCAAGTGCTCTACCATCTGAGCTACCCAAGCCCGACTGACGACCCGACCTCACAGCTTTACTTCCGCCATAACCACGTCTACTACCTTCCTTACTTCACACAAGCTCTCCTGCGAAACTTGCAGGTCCCGAGTTTAGGCACTGAAGTAAGAAGTTGCAGCAGTAATAAAATGCATCCTAAAAACTAAGAGCAAATTATCTCAATGCAGAGGCCACGAAAAGCTTGACGAACAGTATATATCAGTGTTATTGTGGAGTAATGGATATCTAATTTATACAGGGTGTTACAAAAAGGTACGGCCAAACTTTCAGTAAACATTCCTCACACACAAATAAAGAAAAGATGTTATGTGGACATGTGTCCGGAAACGCTTAATTTTCATGTTAGAGCTCATTTTAGTTTCGTCAGTCTGTACTGTACTTCCTCGATTCACCGCCAGTTGGCCCAATTGAAGGAAGGATTGTGCAATCACGTCATCAACACAGATTTTCTGTGAGCGTTTGGGCAGGCATTGTTGGTGATAACTTGATTGGGCCCCATGTTCTTCCACCTATGCTCAATGGAGCACGTTATCATGATTTAATACGGGATACTCTACCTGTGCTGCTAGAACATGTGCCTTTACAAGTATGACACAACATGTGGTTCATGCACGATGGAGCTCCTGCACATTTCAGTCGAAGTGTACGTACGCTTCTCAACATCAGATTCGGTGACCGATGGATTGATAGATTCCATGGCCTCCACGCTCTCCTGACCTCAACCCTCTTGTCTTTCATTTATGGGGGCATTTGAAAGCTCTTGTCCAGGCAACCCCGGTACCAAATGTAGAGACTCTTTGTGCTCGTATTGTGGACGGCTGTGATACGATACGCTATTCTCCAGGGCTGCATCAGCGCATCAGGGATTTCTTGCGACGGAGAGTGGATGCATGTATCCTCGCTAACGGAGGACATTTTGAACATTTCCTGTAACAAAGTGTTTGAAGTCACCCTGGTACGTTCTGTTGCTGTGTGTTTCCATACCATGATTAATGTGATTTGAAGAGAAGTAATAAAATGAGCTCTAACATGGAAAGTAAGGGTTTCCGCACACATGTCCACATAACATATTTTCTTCCTTTGTGTGTGAGGAAGGTTTCCTGAAAGTTTGGCCGTACCTTTTTGTAACACCCTGTATACGGTATGTTTTTGTACATTGTAACTGGGGTTAGATGGCGAATTCATTTATTACCTTGTGCTGGTAATTATCTGAAGTTGTTATTTTCAAGTATTTTGCACTGCATTGGACAAAAGGCCCCCATTCGGCTGGAGTTGGTTCACATCCTCGTCTGGAGATCCTTATTTACGTTTCTTATTGTATTCCCTAAATCACTTAAGATGATCGGCCGAGATGGTTGCATGGAAAAGGACGGTGGAGTTCGTTCCTCAGTCTCGAGTCCGTGCTCTCTAATCATTACGATGTTCTGCCTTAATCTTCATTTCTTCAGCGTGGATCAACGTGAAATAGCCTCAACAGCACTAAAGAGGAAACCCCTCTGTAGTCAGTTCTGTTGCTGTACACCTATTTTGTTAACTTTTCTTTAGGCCACTGTCCTGTCAACGAGTCTTTATTAACTAATTCGTCATTCACCGATATGATTTACGCTTTTCTAATGACTCAGTTTTGCAAATTAACTTTGGAATATATTCTGTATATGGCTTATGGCACATGACGCAACTAACCTATCTACGTGGACTTGAGTTTCACTACATTAATTTCCCGCGAAATGTAACGTATAACTAATGCGTATCTGTGTGAAGGACTCTACCTTTAGGAGCTGTAGCATTCTTTTCGATTCGAGATTATCAGTACAAACTCCGTAATTAATGAAGATGGAAGAATTAATGACCACAAATTGGGAATCCCGCTGATTCACAAAGAACTTAATGTGACAGTCTGGTGCCTGGGAATGTGTATATCGAAACCATCGAAGCTCTTCGGCTGCATCAATCTGGTGATGGTCTGTGGGAAGAATAGGAAGATGGGGAAAATACTATGAGGCGATAAGTTGCTAGACGTCGACTCCCCATAGCAGAACGTGATGATCCGAGGCTTTCCCGCCCCTGAAAGTAGTAAAGGCGCCAATCTGCTTCATATCTAATGATAGGTTATAATGTTGATGCACGCACAGTTGGTTTGGAGGACACCGTTAGGATCACAACGTTGAACTTGTGGGCCCGCAACATTATCATTTACGACTGCAATGAGCACAGCTTCATCTACATCCGTATGAATCGCATGGCCATGTCTGCATAAGCTGTCATCCAGGCTCCGCGGCCACAGGTCATTGGGGCTACTATTACATTAACTAAGAGATTCACCCGGGCTTCAAAGAACCTGTGTTACATTATCATGGATCACCTGCATCTCTTCATGCTTAATGGGTTCCCTTATGGCCGATGGTATCGTCCGGCTGAATAACTGTCAGTGTCACAATGCCAGCAGTTTGCGGAGCTTGACAGTAAACGTACTCTGATGTCTTGGCCACCTACAGGATGCAACATGTATAAAAACGGACATCTATATATAATACATATACACGTTCAACAGTTCGTTGTTCCGCTGGACATAATTCAGAATCATACGAAACAAAGTAATGCACGAAAGAATCCTAACAGTAACTCCGGAAAACCCACGTAATTGCTCATGGAAACGATAAGAGCAAAATTACCTCACAATTTTTGCAAAAAGTAGTAACTTTTTGAGGTTCAATAAAATGTAAGTCCTTCACTAAATTCCTGTTGTATTCTTCTTTAGGAAAACTTTTTATTTGCCCAAATTGCAAGAAAGGATACATTCATTACTACTTTAGACCAGTTCAATGGTATCATCAGATCACATAATATAAAGCAGTTCCTATATCGACTACTGAAGCAAGACGCTTTCTCACTATCATGTAAACATTTGCGAACTCAAAAACTGCGGTTACAATATATGCCTTTTCTAGGTACGCTATGGAGCATTTCATTTATTGTATAACAGCTACATTATAGTGGTATGATGAAACATCATGGTATCTGATGAAGCCGGCCACTGTGACCGAGCGGTTCTATGCGTTTCAGTCTGGAACCGCGCGATCGCTACGGTCGCAGGTTCGAATCCTGCCTCGGGCATGGATGCGTGTGATGTCCTTAGGTTAGTTAGGTTTAAGTAGTTCTAAGTTCTAGGGGACTGATGACCTCCGATGTTAAGTCCCATAGTGCTCAGAGCCATTTGAACCATTTTTTTTTATCTGATGAAGCTTTGCACCTGACAGCAATAGACTCTACTCTTTTCGCGAGAAAACCAACTATTTACATCCGCCAAACTGGCTGACGGAGAAGACTTATGTTTCAAAGTCTACAGCTCAAAGTGCGATCCACCTAGCTCGCCAAGAATGTGTCGTCTTCCTACTCTACTTACAAGTCAAGTGGTGATGGTTTTCACAAAAAAATTGGCGAACATTTCCGCTAACTGACGCTGACGTCACATCAACTCGCCCAACAAACGAAGTAATGTATGCATGACCTGGTTCCAAACGTTTCCCTGTCTCTGGTTTATCTATGATACGAGGAAGTCTCTGCTTCAACAGAGATTTTCATTGGCTGAAGCAGTAAGAGAACAGTGAAGAAAATTCATTTTTGTATACCGTGTGGTGAAAAAAAATCTGAAAATCTTGTAATAGATTTTCGGGATACTTTGTGAGAAATAGCTACTCCGTTTACATGGAAGTTAGGCAATGAAGCCGTTGCGAGCGCAGATTCAAGCAAAAAAATTGGTTCAAATGGCTCTGAGCACTATGGGGCTTAACATCTGAGGTCATCAGTCCCCTAGAAGTTAGAACTACTTAAACCTAACTAACCTAACGACATCACACACATCCATGCCCGAGGCAGGATTCGAACCTGCGACCGTAGCAGTCGCGCGGTTCCGGACTGAAGCGCCTAGAACCGCTCGGCTACAGCGCCCGGCGCTGATTCAAGCAGCCCGCCAGATAAAATTATTGTCCGTTGTTCACAGATGATAGCGCATGAGACTGCTCAGCCTTTGGCTCGTGTTCGATCCTTACTCTCGTTCCATGTCCAGTTTCTGTATCGCTCTCTTGTACGGTTCTGTGAAACCAAACGAAGACAACGTTTCGTAACAAAGTCTTTGGCAGCCGCTTGAATTTGAGCTTGCAACGACCTGATTGGCTAACTCCAATACATATAAAATCGGAAATACGCAGCGTATCGAATTTTTTTCTTAACATATATTTCCCAGCGCAATTTACCTTGCAACACCCTTAACAGATTTTCGGACTGTTTCTGACCGCCCTGCTTACAGTCGCCATACGAGTAGTTATATTCAGATTACCAATAGACATAAAGGGGAGACGAAGAATCGTAATAAAGTCTATAAGATCAGCCGAATAATTGGCTGCAAAGTGATAAAAAGGAGCATGATAATTTTCTATGCATTTTGTAAAAATTCGTTGTCTCTTCAGCTTTGAAAGTCAGAAGACGAAGAATCATAATAACACTTTATAAAATCTTGCAAGTCGTTGGCCACATAGTAATCAAAAAGAATATGAGAGATTTTATGCATTTATGGTGATTTTTGGTTTCCGAAATTTATACACTGAAAGCCTGAGATGAACACTGCCTAGTCGAAATTGGTAATTGTCACTGGAAAACGCTCATTTGTTTGTGTGGTATTAGATATAAAAAAAATAAAAGAACATAAGCAATGAATCACCTAATCTCCACTGACAGTATGACATCGCAATACATCACTTAAAATACGAGAGTCGTTCACTAAGTTATGCAACACGTTTTTTTTTTCCCCTAATAGCAGGTTGGTTTCATTCTAGTATACAAAATTATGTCCCACTCTTTTGGATACAAAAGCTGTTGCTCAACATAACCTCCATTTGGTGGAACAGCCTTACGCCAACTTACCGGGAGGGAATGTATGGCCGGATTATAACACCCCGTTGATTGACGTCGGAGTCAATGTTCTTGCTGCGTTAATAACCTCCGCATCATCCACGTACTGCTTCCCGCGGAGTCCGTCCTTCTTCGGGCCAGACAGATGAAAGCCTGAAGTTGCGATATCGGGCTGTAGGCTGCATGAGGAAGAACAGTCCAGTGAAGTTTTGCGAGCACCTCTCGGGTGTTCAAATGTGTGTGAAATCTTATGGGAGTTAACTGCTAAGGTCATCAGTTCCCAAGCTTACACACTACTTAACCTAAATTATCCTAAGGACAAACACACACACACCCATGCCCGAGGGAGGACTCGAACCTCCCCTGGGACCAGTCGCACAGTCAATGACTGCAGCGCCTTAGACCGCTCGGCTAATCTCGGGCGGCCCCTTTCGGCTGTGCAGACTTGTGCGAGGACTTACACAGTCATGGAGAAGGAGAAGTTCTTTTGTCTTTTTGTGCCGACAAACACTTTGCGGAAGTCACGGCCGTGGGTAGCTGGCGGGCACGCAGCAGATCGGAACGTTTGCGCCACCTTGTTGCGATTATGTCAGCGCTTTACCGTGCTTTCGTTCACTGTCATGCTTCCGTAACATTCTGCAAACGCTTACACATCTTTGCGATGCTCTGGTTTTGCGCCTTAAGAAACTGAATGAGAGCTTTCAATTTGGAATTCGCCTCTCTTCCACACACCCTTCTGAAAGCTTTGTAAAGCGCCGCCACCTATCTGCACCTCATGAAAATACAGGGTCTAAAGCGGAAATATTCCACTCTGTTCCACAACTAAACATGCTTTTTTCCAATCCGAAACTGACCGATAAATAAGCATTTGTTTCATTGATTATTGTTGGTTCCTTATTTGTAAATAAATTCGTGCGGAACAGTTATTTAACGTGTTAGAGAGAACTGTAACTGGTAACAATTGTAGAGGGAGACCAAGGATTGATTACAGTAAAATGTTCCTGTGAATATAGGCTGCAGCAGTTACTTTGTCTAACGTTGTTAATTAAAAAAGTTTTTGTTTTGTTTGCCAACGAATATGCAATGAGTAATGCTTGTCTTACGGAAATTTACTGTGTGATGTGTTGTTGAGCAAATGACTTAATCTGCAGTTTTCGTAATTAAATCAATACCTCCGAAATTTACTCAGCCTCGTGAGTACCGAGTTCCATGACCCGTAAAAAAAAAAAAAAAAGGACAAAGCAACCTGTGCAATTAAATTTTCTTTAGCTCGGGAGTAGCAACGGATGTAATCTTGGTATTCTGTTCTTTCCGCAGTGGGCATAGAAAATATTCAATCTTGTCACGGTGAAGTACATTGCCGGCCGTAAAATAGCTTCAAACAAATAATATAAATATATTGGCTGCTACATGAATAACCTTGTAAATGTTCAGTGAACATTTAACATTAACTTCAAAATCAGTCAACTTCTCAACTGTTTTACAATTCTCACTTTATGGCCAACACTTGGATTGTTACATAAGAAAAAGTCTGACTTCGTTTGACAAAATAGATACCAAAATTTCACTGATACAATGAGACTTCGGTACACCGGTTCTCACAAATTTCTTCCAGTTCCTTTCCCTTTGAGTTACAGTATCATTAATCACTTCATTTTATAAAAACTGTCTTATGCTGTGTCCATAGACCAATAACTAATTTCTCACAGCTAGCCACTAGCTTTATGTCTTACACCCTGCCAATAACAGAACTGCAACTGCGCTCCATGCTCGCCTACATAGAGTACAATCGATTCTGCCACTCAAGCAACATCTTTGGTTTAGTGGTGTCAAAAATACAATGTCTTGTACACATGACAATCAAAAAAATGGCTCTGAGCACTATGGGACTTAACTTCTCAGGTCATCAGTCCCCTAGACCTTAGAACTACTTAAACCCAACTAACCTAAGGACATCATACACATCCATGCCCGAGGCAGGCTTCGAACCTGCGACCGTTGCGGTCGCGCGGTTCCGGACTGTAGCGCCTAGAACCGCTTGGCCATCCCGGCTGGCACACATGACAATCAAATGATTCAAATGGCTCTGAGCACCATGGGACTTAACTGCTGAGGTCATCAGCCCCCTAGAAGTTAGAACTACTTAAACCTAACTAACCTAAGGACATCGCACACATCCATGCCCGAGGCAGGATTCGAACCTGCGACCGTAGCAGTCGCGCGGTTCCAGACTGTAGCGCCCAGAACCGCTCGGCCACTCTAGCTGGCACGCGACAATCGCTTCAGGTCATTTTTCTTGAATTATATTACAACATCGGGCTCCACGTACAAGTGGATCGCTCACACTGGCAACGTAGAAGCTTGCGCAGGATACATCATCGTGGAGAGCTGCGTCAAATCAAAGAAATTCCCGGAGTTAAACCTGCTGCAATAACATAGCTGACTGTCAGAAATCTTGTGGTGGTTATAGTTCGGTTGAGCTGTCTGAAACTACAGCAGAGAAAATAAAATAAGTGAACAGAAGTCACGTTTGAGTTAAAACCCTGTAGTTAAACGTTGTGAACAGCACCGGAGATTAACGAATCTGCGTTTTCGAGGACGGGAAGCCGCACAGCTAATGACTGCGTGCCCTCGTCCCCGCAGACACTTGTTGTCAGCGCGATAAACGCGCGGCCGCTGCGTGTGTTTTCGCCGCTGGGCGGTGTTTACGCGCAGAATTGCCGGCAGCGTCCGCTAAGCCAGTCGGGAGCGGAGAGGGCGCGCGTCGTCTGCCGCCGGACCAGCCGGGGCCGCCCTAATCCTCCGCAATGGATAGCCCGGCAATTAGTTTGCCCTCCCTTCCGCGTGACTTAGCTCCTTTACCTCTAACGCTCCACTAAGGATTATTTTTTCCTTCTTCCACTCCCCTCTTTTTTTTTTTCTCCTCCCGAAAATGCACTCGTCGCCGTTTCGCTAACAGCCGCGTGGGGGCTGTATTAAGCGTTCACTTTTAATGGGCACTGACGGAAGAGAGAGGCCTCGGCGTTGAGTGTAGATATCTGGCTACTTCTCTGGCACGTAAAGCCACACTGCGAGCCTTCACACTTAAAAATTACGAGAGACCTCTTAAACGGAGCTGAAAAGTGGTAGACGTACATGTTGGTTGTATTTAAACTTTCGTTACTTGAGAGAGTCCCGTGAGAAAGGAGTGGTCGTAGGACAATGAAACTCTGTGGAAACATTCGTAAACACATTTGGAAGAGAAGTAACAAACAAACCATTGAGACAAACAGATTTTAATTCCTACATAAGACGGTAACTTTCGTTAATTGGGCAGCGTGTTTACGTTCCAATTTACCAACGTTGCTCAGTGTGACGACCATCTTCACTCACAACAGCCTGGAGCCGCACTGGATGCACCAGCAGTTTTCGAACGGCAGACAATGGGATGTCCAGCTGTCGTGACACAACTTGTGCTCTGCTTAAAGAGCAAAGAACAGTGACTTCTCCAACAGTTTTTGACGGACTTCGTTGTCGGCTTCTCAAGGAATAGTTTCCAAACGGCCAGTTAATTCTAACTTCCGAATCACGTTCTTCCACACCGGTGTGGGAAGAGGGCCATATTCCTGTAACGCGTCGATACTCGCCAAGTGCAGCAACACTTTTGAGGGTTTTTGATAGTTTTTCGTTTAGGGCCCCGCTCATCGTGACCAGATCCATGTTGACAGTCTGTAACTGGAATGCACACTGAGGCCTGTGTTACAGTCCCACGCCGCCATACACGTACCGGCGCGTAACGACAAGTCAGGAATCTAACGAAACTTTACAATTTTTTTGTCATCAGTCTTCTGACCTTTATGAACCGGCCCGCCACGGATTGTTCTTCTGTGTCAACGACTTCCTCTCAGAGTTGTACCTGTAACATTCGTCCTCAGTTATATAGTGGATGTATCCCAGTCTCTGCCTTCCTCTACAATTTTTATTCTTTAGAGCTCCTCCTGTAACGTAGAAATCATTCCCTGATGTCTTACCATCTGCCCTATCTCTGTATCCCTTCTTGTTCTGTTTCCCGTGTTCTCCTTTACTATTAGATTCTGGGTAGAACCTCCTCGTCTCTTACCTTATCAGTCCACCTAATTTTCCACTTTCTTCCATATATACAAATCTCAAATAGTTCGACTCTCTTCAGCTCCGGTTTCCCACAGTCCATGTTTCATTGACGTACAATCCTGTGCTCCAAACCTACTTGCTCAGACATTTCTTCCTCAAAGTAAGACCTATATTTGATTGTTGTAGACTTCTCTTGGTCCGTAATGCCCTTTTTGCCTGTCCTAGTCTGCTTTTTATGTCCTTACTCCGCAAGTTATCGGTTATTTTGCGGCCTAAGTAGCGGAATTCCTTAATTTCTTCGTCTTCGTTATCACTAATCGTGATTCCTTATGTTCTCGTTTATGCTACTTCTCATTACTTTAGTTTTCCTTCGATTTACTTTCAAGCCATATTCTAACACTACCAACAACGTAAACCCTGCATCGCTTAGTCTGAACATCATTCCTATAAATTTGGGTACTGTGGTGTGCGTACTGTAAGACCTTCGGTACACACACCATCAGATTCTTTGACTTGTCGCTCTAACGAAGTAGGCGAGTGTCAGCAATATGTATCGTGCTCTTATTGTGGCGTGTTTATCTTCTGCCGTTAGGTCAGACGATAGAAATGCCACTTGCACGCTTAGAGTAGCAGATTGACGGTGACCAACTTTAAACGGAACTTGATTAATTTTCACACACATTTATTAAAATAATAAAAAGCATAGAAATTACTTGATTCTGGATGCTATTTACAATTGACAATCTGAAGTTCCTTTGGTCTTGGTACGTTAATCTTATTCTCACATATCTCTATTACTTGACAAAATGTCTAGTCATTTCTCTTCGTGGCTATGTACAGGAATATGATAATCTTACTAGGCGCAGACTGAAACTTGACTGTAGACTGATACAGACAAATGCAGACTAATGCAGACTAATGCGGACTACTGCAGGCTGACTAATCGGAGGTCTGTACACTCGTTATAATACCTCGAGCGTTCAGGTATCACTGCGCGAGTGTGATCTGCGAGGAGAAAAGGTTCTACGTTATCAGCAATCTCATTGGCTGCGTTACATATTAATACGCGGATCGGCGGAACCAGAATTTGGTCTGTCTCTAAGACAGCGCCATCTCGTAGTGGGGAGACGGACGAGCGCTGCGCCTGCGCTGTTGTGATTAGCGGGGCGCTCTCTATTGGGAAAGTTGTGTACGCGCTGACTACGCAGAACTATGTACACAATAGGTACCCATACGGTACCCATAATAATTGTACCACAGTGGCCTGTAACGACGTTCCCTAAAATCAAAGTACATGTTGGCACACCTTATAGCATTTGGCATAAATACATATTCTCAAGACGCGTCCCTAAACTGACGCACTAAATCATCCAAATTAGGCTTAGAATGCCACAATTCTTCCAACACTACAACAGCTGTTGAATAATTAATTAAAATGTAATAGCAAGTTCGTCAATCCTCTGCTGACTATTAGGAACAAGGAAGGAGAGGCGTAGATCGCCCGGGTAATTCCGATATGGTCCCAGTTGGCATAAAAAAACTCCAACGCAGACATTAGCTGTAAAAAAATACCTTTATTCAGAACGTTACATTACCTTTCCTCTTATAAAATGTCATATAAACTCTATTTCTTACAATAAATGTAACATATTTTACTTCACTCTGAACATTATCATTTTTCTCAGGTTCATCACCAGCAATCTGTAGTCCAATATAAAATGGGTTAGTACCTTGAAAAAGTCGATTTGTAAACTTACACTCTTTTTCTAGATCTGTCCAGGATTTCACTTTCGTTATATCAGCACTCTGTTCCGGCTTAGAATACGTTACAAACTTAAACCTATTGCTTCTAGTATATTTACGCCAAGGTACACCAGACGCCCTCTGTGGATTTAAATCAAAAGCACCCATCTTATTGCTGCAGGCTATACGAACTTTCTCCAGTGCAGCCTGATCTTCAAATATCTTCTTGCTAGCTTTATCATCAAGCGTTAGTCTCTCAATACTTACATTCACCCTATACACATAGGTTTCGCGTGCACTGGCTCAAGAGGCGAAAGTGGAATTATAACCATCCTGCATATCTTTCTCGGGACACAGTCAACTGAAACATGGTAGGTCACACTTAAACTAAGTGCCTCAATAACGTAAGGAGTCCTTGCTTTTTTTCGGTAAACAGTCAAGATATTCCTTGTTGTGAAACAGATTTACAGAATATTTGCATTCTACACAGAGTCAAGAGTGATCCAAGACGAGACTGTGACCTGTCACGGTAAACCCATCAAGACATTAACAGGAGAACGAAGGTAAATGTAATAAAGCAGTGTAATAAATCATGGAGTGATTATGTAACTACAACAGATCATATACCTGATAATCCCAAAATCATTGAACTGTCATTTCATTCTGCGAACTACTGCTGTTTTATGAGAGGACTATCGGAGAAGCCATTAAAAAACCACGTTAATGGATTCTTCCGAAGCTTTTTGTGGAAGCAATTTCCTGTTTATGAAAGGAAAATAAACAAACGACTTCATTCTACTAATAGTAGTACACACTTACACAGCAACGTAGAATAGTAATAACTAATGATTCACCAACTTATTAATAAAAGAATTCGAATTATGGTTCCTGTAATATAGAGAATACTTGAGATGCATTTAGTAAGTTGTGTAAATCTTACTTGAACTAAGGCAGTATAGATTATCTGACAATTCGTGAGAGTCCATTGCCCGCTATCAAATATGCGCGACTATTTGGTGATATTAACAGTTGAAAAATTTGGCTATTGTGATGCGAAATTCTCTATGACAGTAGTACAACGCACACACAGTCTTGTGATTTTCGGGCAGATCTAGCCACATTCGATGAGTCTAGCTACCAAAGCAAGGCAAATACTAACCTGGCGTCTCCATTAAATTATTCTATTCATACGATCCTAGTGGTCTCATGTCCAGAGGACGACCCGGCCGTGGATCTGGAACGCCACAACCAATTCATAGTTCTCCAGACAGTAAATTCACGATCGAATCGTCAATATTGCACTGATTGAGCCGTGGCGACTGGTTTCGAGTCGATTTCCGCGAAAAGGATAATCTTCGCGCAACTGTGGGACGAGGAAGCTAGGTGACGCTCGGCCGAAGGGAGGTGGCTGTCGCGGAGAGAAAGGTAGACGGCAATCGGTGGAGTGGAGTAAAGTCCGCACAAGGCAGCCGGGGAAGGCGCGTATTCGTCCGTGCAGTGCGGGTATTTCAGCTGTGTTTTGCTGGGGGCTGCCAGTGGACTGGTGGTCGCGGTCTTTATCTCGCTACAGTGGGTTTGTCGCACGTTGCATTGGTCGTTTTGCGCAGACTTGTTAGTGAACATTTCTACTATATGGAAACGGAGGTATTAATTGTCTCTTATTCCATAATTTGTAGTCACATCTGGCGTAAAGATGATTTACTGGTTGTGTAAGAAAGAAGATGACCTATATGTTGCTGTGAGGGGTTTGCTCTCCGATATACACTAAAGCGCCAAAGAATCTGGTACAGGCAAGCGTATTCAAATACAGAGATATGTGAACAGGCAGAATACGGCGCTGCGGTCGGCAACGCCTAAATAAGACAACAAGTTCAAAAATGGCTCTGATTTCTATGGGACTTAACTTCTGAGGGCATCAGTCCCCTAGAACTTAGAACTACTTAAACCTAACTAACCTAAGGACATCACACACATCCATGCCACAGGCAGGATTCGAACCTGCGACCGTAGCGGTCACGCGGTTCCAGACTGTAGCACCCAGAACCGCTCGGCCACTCCGGCCGGCAGACAACAAGGGTCTGGTGCAGTTGTTAGATCGGTTACTGCTGCTACAATGGCAGGTTATTGGGATTTAAGTAAGTTTGAACATGGTGTTATAGTTGGCGCACGAGCTATGGGACAGATTCTTCGCGGTAGCGATGAAGTGGGGATCTTCCCGTACTACAATTTCACGAGTGTACCATGAATATCAGGAATTCGCTAAAACAAGAAATCTTCGACATCACTGCCGACGGAAAAAAATACTACAAGAAAGGGACCTACGATGACTGAAGAGAATCGTTCAACGAAACAGAAATGCAACACTTATGCAGGCTGCTGATTTCAATGCTTGGCCACCAGAAATCGTCAGCCGGCGAACCATTCAACGAATCATCATCGATACGGGCTTCCGGAGCCGCAGGCCCACTCGTGTATCCTTGATGACTGCCTGGACCCGTCAACACCGAAATTGGGCTGTTGATGACTGGAAACATGTTGCCTGGTAGGACGAGTATCGTTTCTGATTGTATCGAGCGGATGGAAGTGTACAGGTATGGACACAACCTTATGAATCAACGGATACTGCATGTCAGCAGGGGACTGTTCAAGCTGGTGGAGGTTCTGTAACGGTATGTGGCGTGTGCAGTTGGAGTGATATGGGACCCCTGACACGGCTAGATACGACTGTGACAGCTGACACGTACGTAAGCATCCTTTCTGATCACGTGCATCCACTCATGTCCATTGTTCTTTCCGACGGACTTGGGCAATTACAGCAGGTCAATGTGACACCCCACACGTCCAGAATTGCTACAGAGTGAATGCAGGGACACTCTTCTGACTTTTAACACTTCCGCTAGCCACCAGCCTCGGCAGACATGAACATTATTGAGCATACTTGGCTACAATACGCTTGACCGTCCTGTTTTAGAATACTGCTGCGCGGTGTGGGATCCTTACCAGGTTGGATTAACGGAGTACAGCGAAAAACTTCAAAGAAGGTTAGCACTTATGTATTATCGCGAAATAGGGGAGAGAGTGTTACTGAAATGATACAGAATTTGAAGTGGACATCATCGACGGGACCTCTTTACGAAGTTCCAATAACCAACTTTCTCCTCCGAATGCGAAAATATTTTGTTGACACCGACCTGCTTAGGAACGATCACCACTATAAAATAAGAGAAATGAACGCTCGTGCGGAAAGACGTAAGTGTTCGTTCTTTCCGCGCGCTATACGGGATTGGAATAATAGAAAACTGTGAAGGTGTTTCGATGAACCCTCTGCCAGGTACTTAATCGTGATTTGCAGTGTGGCCATGTAGATGTAGATGTAGATGCGTTGCAACGTGCTGTTCAGAAGAGATCTCCAACCCCTTCTGCCCTTACGGATTTACGGACAGTCCTGCCGGATTCATGGTGTCAGTCCCCATTAGTAATAATTCAGACATTAATCAAGTCCATGGCAAGCCTTCTTGCGGCATTTCTGCGTGCTTTCGATGGCCGTACACGATATTAGACAGATGTACCAGTTTCTTTAGCTCTTCATTGTATTTATAAATATATGTTTGGTGTGTTATTGCTTGGGTGTAGTGTCTTTTAAAGGATCTTTTGCTGTACATGAGGAACAGTGTACCCGGATGCAAATTGTATGTCCTTTGCTTTAGAGTTGCTCTTGGAGCTCCAGCAAGACTAAGTGTGCGCTGAGTCAGCATGCAGCTGTGTTGGTTCTGGACGTGTTATTTTGCCTATGTGTACTGGTGGGGGCCGGTCAGACTGTAAGTTAAGGTTTTACGAACTTGCTTTCAATTCCTAATTACTAACATAGGCACTTATTTTGATCCACCATCCATGCTTTGCTGTGCTATTCAGGCGAAAAATGTTTAAGAGATATTGTTATTTTATGTTGATAACTTCAAGATGCAGTTTTACGCGGGGCGATTTGTTTGGCATCCTTGTTAGGTAGTGTGTAAGCATTATGCACGAAGTATTGTTTCAGTGACACTGTAAATGCACAGTTGCTATGAAATCTATATTTTCGCTTCGTGCGAATTATTTGGTTAATTTTTCGTAGTCAAAATTTTGAAATCTGTTACTGAATGCCTGAGTTGGGTGCGTGGCATTTTACTTCTAGTAAGTCTGTCTGTACTTCAGGTGCGCCAGTCATATTTATTTGAAGGTTACTTGCTATTCAAAGGACCTGGTAAATTTTGGTTGGTCGCGTGTTTGGTCTGCACAGACATTGCAGCCAAGTGAGCAACCACCACTGCCTTCCTCAGCGATCGGTCGGGTACCCCGACTGCTTCATATCTGGACAGAGAGCGACAACCCACACGATGGAAGTGTCAGCCGTTGTGTGTAATGGTGGCAAGGAATCCTCATATTGTAACTGAAGCCTAATGCTTCTAAGTTGTGGTCTCTACAGCAAAGGTTCATTAAATCTGGAATTTTAGCTAACTGCACTCCTGGAAATTGAAATAAGAACACCGTGAATTCATTGTCCCAGGAAGGGGAAACTTTATTGACACATTCCTGGGGTCAGATACATGACATGATCACACTGACAGAACCACAGGCACATAGGCACAGGCAACAGAGCATGCACAATGTCAGCACTAGTACAGTGTATATCCACCTTTCGCAGCAATGCAGGCTGCTATTCTCCCATGGAGACGATCGTAGAGATGCTGGATGTAGTCCTGTGGAACGGCTTGCCATGCCATTTCCACCTGGCGCCTCAGTTGGACCAGCGTTCGTGCTGGACGTGCAGACCGCGTGAGACGACGCTTCATCCAGTCCCGAACATGCTCAATGGGGGACAGATCCGGAGATCTTGCTGGCCAGGGCAGTTGACTTACACCTTCTAGAGCACGTTGGGTGGCACGGGATACATGCGGACGTGCATTGTCCTGTTGGAACAGCAAGTTCCCTTGCCGGTCTAGGAATGGTAGAACGATGGGTTCGATGACGGTTTGGATGTACCGTGCACTATTCAGTGTCCCCTCGACGATCACCAGTGGTGTACCGCCAGTGTAGGAGATCGCTCCCCACACCATGATGCCGGGTGTTGGGCCTGTGTTCCTCAGTCGTATGCAGTCCTGATTGTGGCGCTCACCTGCACGGCGCCAAACACGCATACGACCATCATTGGCACCAAGGCAGAAGCGACACTCATCGCTGAAGACGACACGTCTCCATTCGTCCCTCCATTCACGCCTGTCGCGACACCAGTGGAGGCGGGCTGCACGATGTTGGGGCGTGAGCGGAAGACGGCCTGACGGTGTGCGGGACCGTAGCCCAGCTTCATGGAGGCGGTTGCGAATGGTCCTCGCCGATACCCCAGGAGCAACAGTGCCCCTAATTTGCTGGGAAGTGGCGGTGCGGTCCCCTACGGCACTGCGTAGGATCCTACGGTCTTGGCGTGCATCCGTGCGTCGCTGCGGTCCGGTCCCAGGTCGACGGGCATGTGCACCTTCCGCCGACCACTGGCGACAACATCGATGTACTGTGGAGACCTCACGCCCCACGTGTTGAGCAATTGGGCGGTACGTCCACCCGGCCTCCCGCATGCCCACTATACGCCCTCGCTCAAAGTCCGTCAACTGCACATACGGTTCACGTCCACGCTGTCGCGGCATGCTACCAGTGTTAAAGACTGCGATGGAGCTCCGTATGCAACGGCAAACTGGCTGACACTGACGGCGGCGGTGCACAAATGCTGCGCAGCTAGCGCCATTCGACGGCCAACACCGCGGTTCCTGGTGTGTCCGCTGTGCCGTGCGTGTGATCATTGCTTGTACAGCCCTCTCGCAGTGTCCGGAGCAAGTATGGTGGGTCCCGACACACCGGTGTCAATGTGTTCTTTTTTCCATTTCCAGGAGTGTATTTGATCTGTGTATTCACGTTAATTGTGTTTTCTTTTAGTCTTAAAATAAGTCTGGGCCTTTGAAAATCTTGGGAGACCAGCAGTGGTGCAAAGTATTGTTGTTGTGATCTTTTACTCCGTAATACGGTAATCTTATGTAACAAATGCCACATTCTCTTTTATCTTACAGAAGAAGAAAGGGTAAGTGAATCTCACTCAAGATTTCAGAGCTGTAATGTTTTGCTGTTGAAGAAAAAGAAGTTTTTAAATTCTTAGCTTAATTTTAAATTGTGTAATGGAATCATGCTGATATCTTTATCCTTACACACTACTGGCCATTAAAATTGCTACACCAAGAAGAAATACAGGTGATAAACTGGTATTCATTGGAGAAATATATTATACAAGAACTGACACTTTATTACATTTTCACGCAATTTGGTTGTATAGATCCTGAGAAATCAGTCCGCAGAACAACCACCTCTGGCCGTAATAACCGCCTTGATACGCCTGGGCATTGAGTCAAACAGAGCTTGGATGGCGTGTACATGTACAGCTGCCCATGTAGCCTCAACACGATACCACAGTTGGTTCAAATGGCTCTGAGCACTATGGGATTCAACTGCTGTGGTCATTAGTCCCCTAGAACTTAGAACTACTTAAACCTAACTAACCTAAGGACATCACACACATCCATGCCCGAGGCAGGATTCGAACCTGCGACCGTAGCATTCGCACGGTTCCGGACTGCGCGCCTAGAACCGCGAGACCACCGCGGCCGGCAGACCACAGTTCATCAAGAGTAGTGACTGGCGTATTGTGACGAGCCAGAAAGGCCCATAAAGCACCTGCAACATGCGGTCGTGCATTATCCTGCTGAAATGAAGGCTTTCGCAGGGATCGAGTGATGGGTTGAGCCACGGGTAGTAACACATCTGAAATGTAACGTCCGCTGTTCAAAGTGCCGTCAATGCGAACACGAGGTGACCGAGACGTGTAACCATTGGCACCCCACACCATCACGCCGGGTGATACGCCATTGTTGGGATGACGAATACACGCTTCCACTGTGCGTTCACCACGATGTAGTCAGACACGGATGCGACCATCATGATGCTGTAAACAGAACCTGGACTCATCCTAAAAAATTACGTTTTACCATTCGTACACCCAGGTTCGTCGTTGAGCACACCATCGCAGGCACTCCTCTCTGTGATGCAGTGTCAAGGGTAACCGCAGCCATGGTCTCCGAGTTGATAGTCGTCGAACTGTTCGTGCAGATTGATGTCTTGCAAACGTCCCCAACTGTTGACTCAGGAATCGAGACGTGACTGCACGATCCGTTACAGCCATGCGGATATCATACCTGTCATCTCGACTGCTGGTGATACGAGGCCGTTGGAATCCAGCACGGCTTTCCGTGTTAGCCTCCTGAATCCACCGAGTCAATATTCTGCTAACAGTCATTGGATCTCGACCAACGCGAGCAGCAATGTCGCGCTACGATAAACCGTAATCACGATAGGCTACAAGCCGACCTTTATCAAAGTCGGAAACGTGATGGTGCGCATTTCTCCTCCTTACACGAGGCATCACAACAACGTTTCACCAGGCAACGCCTGTCAACTGCTGTTTGTGTATGAGAAATCGGTTGGAAACGTTCCTCATGTCAGCACGTTGTAGGTGTCGCCACCGGCGTCAACCTTGTGTGAGTGTTCTGAAAAGCTAATCATTTGCATATCACAGCATCGTCTTCCTGTCGGTTAAATTTCGCGTCTGTAGCACATCACCTTCATTGTGTAGGAATTTTAATGGCCAGTAGTGAATGTACTCAGAATGTGTAGATGTTTTCTAAATTTTCCTTATTCCCAGCTAATTATTAAGGCACTTTTAAATTATTTCAATTATTTAATCTGTGGTATTTATTTCCGCAGATGAAATTTGCTGTTGTAAAGTTGTATTTGTATTTTGTTAGAACGGTACATGTTGTCCAAAAGATAACTCATTGGTTCCATTCCTTCCATTTGGGCCTTTTTCTCGAATTTCTTTGGATGTAGATTTCTGGTATTACTCATATCTCTTCTGTTGATTGTATTTTCTTTTGTAAACATGTTATCGTTAGTCTGTATTATCAAATGAGCAGTTTTAGTTTTTTTTGTGGGAAATGTGCTGATCGCCAAATATGGTACTGCTGTGCTATTCCCTTAAGAGTATTAAAACTTTTGGCTGTCACACACACAAAACCCGTAAAACTTGAGGCTTGGTTGAAGCACTATTCTCGCTATTCGAGTTTAATTGTTTCTCTTCATTAATGAATGTACTGACACAAATTACACGGTCAGCAGACACCACCTACCACAGAAGCCTTTTGTAATATATAGGTGAAATATTATTGCAATTAGACTCCGTCCTTGTTGTGTGCTCATTAATTGAATCACACGGTACCACACATGGATGTGCATATCTGCCAACTCTGCAGCTGTCAGCCTGTACGGTAATGTTATCGTGTGGTAAGACAGCGCAGTTTTCCTGAGTCGTTTATCGTATAAATTTTGTGTGTGTCCAGCAGGTGCTTTGCGCGCCTGTAAATGATCAATTTATTAACTAAGTTTTCGCCGCTAAGCAGATTCAGTCACTCAGTTAGGTTAGGTTAGGGATTTAATTTGTTATCTGGCTCATGAAAGGTACTTAAGAAAACAACATTCAACACCCTCCAATAGATTTTGCATATACCTATCCCTTACATAAACCATAAGACAAGAAAATTACTGTTTATCTTCAGAGCGAAAGCGTTTATAAATATCTTACCTGAGATAGAATATACACCAGGAAAGAAATGTAACCCAGCGTAGTTGCAATAAGGTATGTAAACTGACAGCTGATGTGGATAGATTTGACAGTGTCTAGCAAGAAAATTAGGATTGTGTCAGTATATTCACATTGTGAAAGGACAGATCAAGATAAGATGCTTAGTTTTTATAACTCACTCGGTGATGTAGTTGTTAGAGTAAAGGACAAGGACAGTGTTCTGACCATGGGTGATTTTAATGCCAGGATTGGAAATCGAACAGAAGGGTATGAAAAGGTTATGGGTAAATTTGGAGAGGATATGGAGGCCAACAGAAACGGGAAACAGCTCTTGGATTTCTGTGCCAGTATGGGCTTAGTAATCACAAACTCCTTTTTTAAACATAAGAACATTCACCGGTATACTTGGGAAGGCAGGGGAACCAGATCTGTCATTGACTATATAATAACAGATCAGGAATTCAGGAAGGCTGTGAGGGACACACGTGTATTCAGGGGATTCTTTGATGACACTGATCACTATTTAATCTGCAGTGAAATTGGTATTGTGAGGCCGATAATGCAAGAGGTCAGGTCCATATGTGGGAGGATAAGAGTGGAGAAACTTCAGGATAAGGAAATCAGGCACAAGTACATAACAGTGACCTCAGAAAGGTACCAGTTAGTTGAATGTAGTCAATTACATTCATTGGAAAAGGAATGGACAAGGCACAGGGACACAGTACTGGAAGTGGCTAAAGAATGTCTTGGAACAGTAGTGTGTAAAGGTAGGATGAAGCACACAGCTTGGTGGAATGACACAGTCAAGGCAGCCTGTAAAAGGAAAAAGAAGGCGCATCAAAAAGTGCTACATACTAGAACTCAGGTAGACGGACAAAATTATGGTGAAGAAAGAAACAAAGGCAAACAGATCATTGCAGCATCCAAGAAGAAATCTTGGGAAGACTTTGGAAACAGGTTCGAGATTTTGGGTCAACCTGCTGGAAAACCATTCTGGAGTGTTATTAGCAGTCTTCAGTCTTCGAAAGGGAGGTAAGAAGGAAATGACAAGTATTTAGGACGGTTCAGGAAAATTGCTGGTGAATCCTGTTGATGCCTTGGGCAGATTGAGGAATTATTTTCAGGAGTTACTCAATGTAGGTGAAAATACGATCAGTATTGTTTCATATTTCGATGTACAATGGGATAGGAATGATGATGGAAACAGGATTACATTTGAGGGAGTGGAGAAAATGGTCAATACATTGCAATGCAATAAAGCACCTGGGGTGGGTGAAATTAAGTCGGAACTCATCAAATACAGTGGAATGTCAGGTCTTAAATGGCTACACAGGATAATAGAAATGGAGTGGAAGTCAGGACAGGTTCCATCAGACTGGACGAAAGCAGTAACCACACCAATCTTTAAACATGGAAACAGAAAAGATTGTAACAACTACAGAGGTATCTCTTTAATCAGCGTTGTGGGTAAACTCTTCTAAGGTATTGTTGAAAAGAAAGTGCGAGTATTAGTTGAAGAACAGTTGGATGAAAATCAGTGTGGTTTTAGGCCTCTTAGATCTTTAGCTTATGGCAAATAATGGAGAAGTGTTACGAGTGGAACAGGGAATTGTATCTATGCTTTATAGATCTAGAAAAGGCATATGACCGGGTTCCTAGGACGAAGTTGTTGGCTGTTCTACGAGATTATGGTATAGGAGGCAAACTTGTACAAGCAATTAAAGGTCTTTACATAGATAGTCAGGCAGCAGTTAGAGTTGACGGTAAACTGAGTTCATGGTTCAGAGTAGATTGAGGGGTAAGACAAGGCTGCAACCTGTATCCACTGTTGTTCATATTATTTATGGATCATATGTTGAAAACAGTAGGCTGACTGGGTGAGATTAACATATGTGAACACAAAATAAGCAGTCTCGAATGTGCGGATGACTTAGTTGTGATGGCAGATTCGATTGAAAGTTTGCAAAGTAATATTTCAGAGCTAAATCAGAAATGTACGGACAATGGTATGAAGATTAGAGTCACCAAAACAAAATTAACGTCAGTGAGAAAGAGATATAAACGAATTGAGTGCCAAATAGGAGGAACAAAGTTGAAACAGGTGGACAGTTTCAAGTACTTAGGATGCATGTTCTGACAGGATGGCAGCATAGTGAAAGAACTGGAAGTGAGGTGTAGCAAAGCTAATGCAGTGAGCGCTCAGCTACGATCTACTCTCTTCTGCAAGAAGGAAGTCAGTACCGAGACTAAGTTATCTGTGCACCGTTCAATCTTTCGACCAACTTTGTTGTATGGGAGCGAAAACTGGTTAGATTCAGGTTACCTTATCAATAAGTTTGAGGTTACGGATATGAATGTAGCTAGGATAATTGCAGGTACTAGTAGATGGGAACAATGGCAGGAGGGTGTCCGCAATGAGGAAATTAAAGAAAAACTGGGAATGTACTCTGTACATGTAGCATTCAGGGCGAACAAGCTTAGATGGTGGGGTCATGTTACACACATAGGAGAAGCAAGGTTACCGAAGAGACTCATGGGTTCAGCAGTAGAGGGTAGGAGGAGTCGGGGTAGACCAAGAAGAAGATACCTGGATTCGGTTAAGAATGATTTTGAAGTAATAGGCTTAACATCAGAAGAGGCACCAATGTTAGCACTGAATAGAGGATCATGGAGGAATTTTATAAGAGGGACTATTCTCCAGATTGAACGCTGAAAGACATAATCAGTCTTAAATGATTATGATGAGGAGGAGGAGATAGAATATGCTAGGAATTCTGTAAGAATTTGTCCTGTAATATAAATGAAGAGTTGAGATGCAGCACGTACACATCTGCTAACGGTAATTTCAATAGAAAGAAGTAAATGTCTAAACAATTCAGCTTGTTAACTGTTAATGTTAAATAGCCATCTAGGTATGTATGGAACCATGTGTACGGAACGAGTCTGAATAAAACTTTTAAGGCTGCTAAATATGTCATAACCCATCACATTCATTATTTCGAATGATAAAACTCAACGATGTATTATTGGACGTATTTCACATTCCCTCTACAGCCATTACGAAAGCGTTTCTCTTTTTCTACCTCGAGTTTATGAAAATATATGTATGAGTGACCGTACATCTGATATAATCTCTGTTTTCATACAAGCAGTTCTTATAACGTGTAATAGTATCATAATTACTATAATTGCACCGTGAAGTTTTCATTGGCATTTAATCAAATGGTTCAAATGGCTCTGAGCACTATGGAACTTCTAAGGCCATCAGTCCCCTAGAACTTAGAACTACTTAAACCTAACTAACCTAAGGACATCACACATCCATACCCGAGGCAGGATTCGAACCTGCGACCGTAGTGTCGTGCTGTTCCAGACTGTAGCGCCTAGAACCGCTCGGCCACTCCGGCCGGCGGCATTTAATCATGACCAGTAACATCATCATCCTCTACCGACCACACAGAGTTGTGTTATTTGGCCACGTGCGCCGTCTCTTTGAAATTTTTGAGTAACATTTTCGAAATTGATTTCACGTATTATCTAATAAACGCAGTTTCGTCTTTAAATGGCTTAAATGCTGAAGGTTAATTAATATCAACACGATACGTATAACAAATGCTAGCAAGAAGTTTACAAGCTCACATCCGTTTCATTTCTTTCATTATCTAAGTCACTTGCCACTGCGTTTCACAATTTAAGCCAAGTGGCGGCATCCCACTTCTTCCGTGCACTAACTTCACTTGGGATAAGTTGTTTTACCAACCAGTCGACACATAAGGAACCTAGGCACACATAGTTTGTGTCATCGGCTTAAAGGAACTGCACATTATATAGTTGCCTATGTACCTATCCTTGTAAGTTTTCCACTATCTCACGATATTGTTCCAGCTCTACTTTACTTTATATGACTACACAGAGATTACTGAGGGCGAAACTGAATGTTCCAAGTCTGGTGTAAAGTCAACGCTTTGTTATTTACAAAAGCACGCCGCTTATTCTCCGTCTAGAAATACTTCAATAGAACACTAAAATTCACATTAAGTTCTCACTATCGTTCCACAAGCTAAACGAGTGAAAATTAATATACCAAATCACTTACAGCAACATTTAAAATGAGTGCCTCTGTACCTTTCCGTAACTTACGCACGCAAGTGCCATTTCAATTCGCTAACGAGCCTTTACAATGATTCAGCACAGTCACGGAAACGATCTAGCCCCTGTGGTGCGGAATACATCAGCAGCAAAGGACATAGGATATACTACAGAGCTATAGTTTTATAGAACACAGTTTTTTGAAATGATTGTCTGCGGCGGGATTCTTAGGTGGCTGCTTATCGCTTCCCGGCCGTCGGCTGCCCGTTACGAATGAACAGCTACTCATTTCACTGATAGATTAGCTGCAGTGTCACTCCAAAACGTAGACGAACCTGTTTTTAACAGTTTACAGCTCCCTTTAATACAAAATTACCCCCTCCCCGGTTTCGGACAGTAATTGCCTCTTCGCAGAAGCCATTCTAATTTTTCATCCCAACAAGTCGAGTGCTTGTGAACTCTGAGTATTAGAATTGAAGAGGAGCGATTTAGCCGGATCGTCACCGCCGCTTTCTAAAGTCTAAACGGAACTAATGGCCATTATAATAAAGATGCGTAATCACTGTCGAAAGGTAGTTCAATAAATAAAGATAAAAATGGTGTCACATGTTACAAAAATGGTCACATCGTAATATAAAACGAAGTGAGGGAAACGATTCAACAGCAAATCTTCATTAAGAAGACTACTTTGAAGTCTGGAATTAAGTACCCTCTCAGTGCCCAAGAGCAAACAGCAGAGAAGGCATGTGTGGCTGTTGATGAGTAGGAAAAGGGTTAGGAAAGTGTCTGGGAATTTCATAGTGATTTTCAGAGTTACTGATAACACTCAGTCCTGTGTCAGACTGGCACATCTCATGCGTTGTTCATAACTCGTTTGAAGTCATTTCTATCTGAATTCTACTCCCTTCAATTAACAAAATACACAGAGATGACAAAAGTCGTGGGGTACCTCCCAGTATCGTGTCCAACCTCCTTTCGGCCGTCATAGTGCAAGAACTCGACGTGGAATGGACTCAACAAGTCTTTGGACGCCCCTGCAGAAATACTGAGCCATGCTGCCTCTACAGTAGTCCATAATTGCAAAAGTGTTGTCGGTGCAGGATTCAGCGCACGAACTGACCTCTCGATCTTTCTCATGAAAATTCGATGGCATTCATGTCGGGCGATCTGAAGGGTCAGATCATTTGCTGAAGTGATATGGCGCAACGTCCCTCTTCTCCTAGGAACATGATGTCCATAAATGGCTGTAGATGGTCTCCAAAAAAAGGCGAACATAACTGTTTCATGTCAATTATCGGTTCAGTTTGACCAGAGGACCATGTCCATTACATGTAAACATTGCGCATACCATTATGGGGCCACTACGAGATTCCACAGTGTCTTGCTGGCAACTTGGGTCCATCAGCTCTTACCGACTGAAACCGTGACTCAACTGACCAGGCCGGCCGTGGTGACCTAGCGGTTCTAGCCGCTACAGTCTGGAACCGCGCGACCACTCCGGTCGCAGGTTCGAACCCTGCCTCGGGCGTGGATGTGTGTGATGTCCTTAGGTTGGTTAGGTTTAAGTAGTTCTAAGTTCTAGGGGACTGATGTCCTCAGAAGTTAATTCCCATAGTGCTCAGAGCCATTTGAACCATTTTGAATCAACTGACCAGACTACGGTTTTCCAGTCGTGTAGGGTCCAACCGATGTGGTCACTCACTCAGGAGAGGCGCTGCGGGCGATGTCGTGCTGTTAGCAAAGGTATTCCTGACTGTAGTCTGCTGCCATAGCTCATTAATGCAAAAATTAATTTCTCCGGATGTTTTACGCATGTTGCTTGTCTGTTAGCACTGACAA
This sequence comes from Schistocerca piceifrons, assembly GCF_021461385.2. Taxonomy (NCBI): domain Eukaryota; kingdom Metazoa; phylum Arthropoda; class Insecta; order Orthoptera; family Acrididae; genus Schistocerca; species Schistocerca piceifrons. Next base: position 1,184,875,053 of record NC_060138.1, on the reverse strand, counting down.
CTGGACGTGAACGTCGCTGTTCTTGCTTGTTAAGTGAAGGTCGTCGGCCACTGCGTTGTCCATGGTGGGAGCTGATGCCTGAGATCTGGTACTCTCTGCACACTCTTGATACTGTGGATCTCAGAATACCGAATTCCGTAACGATTTCCGAAAGTAGAATGTCTCACGCGTCTAGCTCCAACTACCATTTGGCGTTCAAAAATTCCTTTCGTGCCATACTCATGTAGGAACCCTTTTCTCGTGAATCATCTAAATATAAATAACAGGTGCGGCAATGCCTTGCCATTTTATGCCTTATGTACGCTGTACTTCCGCCATTTCTATATGTGCATATCGCTATCTGATGACTTTTGTAACCGTAGTGTAATTAACTCTTGCAATAGGTTATGTAAGTAGTCGGCAAGATTAAGCGATCTTCCTTTATATTAATGACATCTCTTTCTCAGTGGCTGTTTTGCATTTAATATTCTCTGTGGTTATGCTGGGTACATGATGAGTAACTCTGAACGGCATGGGTGAGGCCAATGTGTCCAATCCGGTCCCCGAAAAAGCTGTGGCTCGCATTTCAGAGGGGAGAGGTGTGGATGCGTCCAGGTGTCCGTCCACGGCATGTATCGCACGGCGGCTAAGGTTATGTTTAGCAGAAATGACAGGGTGCCGGCCACTGTGACCGAGTTGTTCTAGGCGCTTCAGTCCGGAACCACGCTGCTGCTGCGGTCGCAGGTTCGAATCCTGTCTCGGGCATGGATGTGTGTGATATCTTTAGGTTAGGTTTAAGTATTTCTAAGTCTAGGGGACTTATGACCTCAGATGTTAAGTCTCATAGTGCTTAGTGCCAGTTGAACAGATGACAGGGAGATGCGTTCCTCCAAATTTTCGCGTAATGTAGCCTGTGCAATACCAGGGATCGGGAAGTACATTCATACTGTGACGAACACCAGCACCTGTGCATAATCTTTATTTCTACAAGAAGTGTCGCCCATCCGAAACACATTTAGAACGATATTCGCCTTCCGAGAGCCCTGCGCAGCCGGATTTCAGTAACAAATACCGATCTTCAATGCTCTGGGAATAGCGGCCAAACAGTAGGAAAATACACGTTTATTAAAACTTGATCATAGTTTCAGCAGTTTTAAACCTGTCTTCTTCAGAAGGAATTGCAAGTACAATTACGTTACCTATTCCGATGTGGGGTCGTTGACCTTGTCTAGTACATTAGCGTTTCATCCACTTAATCACCATTTAAAATACATGATTTGAAAGTAGTAGCTATCTGCTGTAGAGCTTCGCCTTAAAATTATTAAAATAATGCACATTACTGTATGTAGGATGTAAACGGTATAAGCTGCCAAAATTATACAGACTATACATCTCGGTGTGATTTACAAAAAAGTCTAATGAAATGTCTTTGTATTACGTCCTATACTTCTTTTATCTGAACCATAGATATTTGTAGGTTTGAAACAAGACGCATTTCTGTTTACATTGTCAGCTGACGGCATACGACATTGCTTGTGTATTACCGACATCGACGTGGCGGTGAAGGAAAGGCAACGGATGAACCAGAAGGAGGTTGAACAAGGAGGTTGGCAGCCCTGCAGCCAGGCGACTAGCGCGAGTTTTGGTGTTCTCGTAAAGATAAGTCATTTTAGATTATAAAACATATAGAATTGTACTGATTACGTGGTAAATAAGTGTATTAGTGTGCCGTTTAAGTGTACCACTAAAGGTTTCATTTTTCTTTACGTAAAATAGCAGAAAACGCGAAAAGACCGTACAGTCGTATTTTCTGTTTGCGTTCTGCTGCAGCAAATCTATAGAATTTCGTGTAGTTGTTCCTTGCTCTCTTCAGAAATTTAACTTAGCGTACCTCTTTTTAACTAGCATTTCCGGAAAGTAGCGTAAAGTTTAAGTTGTTGTTTCAGAAACTTTGCACTTTTGTTTTTGTTTACACACAGTTGCGTATAGGCCAAATTTGTGTAACCATATTTTCGTGTTTATCTGTAATTTAACTGACTTATTCTTAATGAATTATTACGTTTATCATGAATGAAAAGTGCTTGACTTGCCGTAGGATTGTTGGGTCGGGGCTTTGGTGTGACGGGTGCTGTAGTTTTTTCCATGTGGGTGACTGTAGTGGCGTGGGAATAGGGGAAGCAAATGAGACTCATCAGTGGTTTAGTAGGATTTGTAGTAGAGATAGAAAGATACTAGAACAGGAGGGAAAATTGCCGCCCTTCAGGCTGAGTTAGATAAGGCCAGGGGAGATCTTGATAGGTTAAGGACGGAGAAGGGTAAAGAGCGGTGGGAAGTGGCAACAGGCAACAGGAGGAACAGGCCTAGAACTTTGTCTGACAGCTTTATGGTGAATGTGGAAAATAGATTTGACCTGTTGCTTCAGTTACAAGCTGGTGAGCCTCAAGCAGTTGCAGGTGTAGACAGGGCACAACAAACTTTCAGCAGCAAATTGAAAAGTAAGAATGTAGAGAAATCAGTAAAGAGAAAGAAAGTGTTGTTGTTAGGTAGTTCCCATGGAAGAGGTGTAGGCCAACTTTTGCCGGATGAACTAGGATCAGAATACCAGGTCACTAATTTTTTTAAACCTAGTGTGGTCTGGAGCAGGTGACAGAGGATTTAGGATCACTTTGCAAAGATTTCACTAAGGAAGACACCGTGGTTATAGTGGGTGCGGCAGGTAACAGTATTGACAGAGATCCTGGGTACAGTATAGAGTGTGACCTGGCGAAGATTGCATCAGCATCGAAGCATACTCATGTTGAGTTTGTATCTGTTCTTGGGCGCAGTGACCGACCTCATTTGAACTCTTCTGTCAAGAGAGTTAATTTGGAGCTGGAACGGCTGCTCATGTCGGGTGCGGGGTCGCACATTGGTGTGGTTCATATTGATTCTCTCAGTAGGTGGGATTATACTAGGCATGGCCTTCACCTCAACAGGAAGGGGAAGGGTAAATTGGCTGGAAAAATAGCAGAAAAGTTAAAGGGGGGAGGCACTGTCATGAGTGGTAAAATACCAGTGGTTATAGGATTCAGAAAAGACCCTTTTTTAGTGTAGGGAGGACAGAAAGAAAGCAAATTTTAAGAGAGGTTAGAACTGAGACAGACCTTCAGTTTGAGAAAGAAATCAAAAAACATGATTCCATCTTATTACATCAGCATAAACAGCCATTGGTTAAGAATTTTCAACTGTCAGCAGATATTTGAACTCCACCCAATTTTAACTCAATGTGAAATGTCAGCTATCTTTATTGCATCAAAATATTCGACTACTGAGAAATAAAATTAATGAATTAACTATCTGCATAGATGAATTAGAGTCTTCAAACCCAGCTGACATAATCTGCCTCTCTGAACATCATGTGACAACTGGTATAGAACTTTTCAGTTTTACAGGGTTAAGGTTAGCATCTCACTTTTGTAGATCAGATATGGAGAAAGAAGGAGTTGCCACATTCATCAGGAACTGTCATAAATTTAAGAACATAGACACTCATAAATTGTGCCTAGAACAGCATATGGAAGCATGTGCAACAGAATTAGATTTTCACAAAAAATCCTTCATAATATTAAGTGTGTATCGAGCACCTGCAGGTAACTTTAATCTGTTTGTAAACCACCTTGAGGCTGTACTGGCCCATTTAACAACCAAAAACAAAGAAATAGTGGTTGCTGGTGATTTTAATGTGGATTTCCTTAAAGACTCTCCCAATAAGAACTTATTTGAGTTAGTAACACTACCATTCAACTTAATTCCCACAGTAAAGTTCCCCACTAGGATAGCCACTTCCTCACAAACAGCCATTGATAATATCTTTATAGAAAAGTCCAATGAACAAAATTATATTACAAAACCAATAGTCAATGGCCTCTAAGACCATGACATGCAGTTCCTTCTGTTAAATGTTAATACTGAACAGGATATAAAATCTGTTAAATCTGAGCTCAAGAGGGTAATCAGTAAGCCAAAAATTGATTATTTTAGGACACTCTTCAGAGACATTCACTGGACTGATGTTTGCAGTGCTCATAGCATGAATGAAAAATATAACATTTTTGCTAATAAATTGCTTACCTTACTCGAACACTGCTTTCCCCCAAAACTTACCAAGGTTAGAGCAAAGTCTACAAAGCAGCCATGGATTACTCGAGGAATAGGGGTATCTTGTAAAACAAAAAGAAAACTGTATCTGTCAATCCAAAACATTTCCAATGTTGATGCTATAGCACATTAAAAGATATACTGCAAAATATTAAAGACTGTAATACGGATGTCAAAGGAAAAGATAGTCATATCAGGTAACAAAATAAAGACAATGTGGGATATAGTGAAGGAGGAGACCGGTAGAACCAGACATGAAGAGGAACAAATAGCATTAAGAGTAATTGATACATTGGTGACAGATGTGTATAGTGTTGCAGAACTTTTTAACAAACATTTTATAACTGTTACTGAAAAGATGGGGTTGTCAGGTTCGGTAGATGCTGCTATGGATTAACTTAGACCAGACATTTCAAGTAACTTCCATAATATGAATTTGACCCTCACTACCCCAACAGAAATAATGTCCATCGTAAAATCTTTAAAATCAAAAACATCTAGTGGGTATGATGAAATACCAACAAAGTTAATTATAGGATGTGATTCTGAGCTAAGTAACATATTAAGCTATCTGTGTAACCAGTCGTTTATCAGTGGAATATTTCCTGAATGGCTGAAATATGCTGAAGTTAGGCCACTGTTTAAGAAGGGAGATAAAGAGATAGCATCAAATTTCTGTCCAATTTCACTGTTGCCAGCATTCTCAAAAATTTTCAAAAAGTAATGTACAGTCGTCTTTATAACCATCTTATCTCAAATGACATACTGTCAAAGTCACAGTTTGGATTTCTAAAAGGTTCTAATATTGAGAAGGCTATCTACACTTACAGTGAAAATGTGCTTAATTCATTAGACAAAAACTGCAGGCATCTGGTATATTTTGTGATCTGTCAAAGGCATTTGACTGTGTAAATCACAATATCCTTTTAAGTAAACTAGAATATTATAGTGTAACAGTAAATGCTGCAAAATGGTTCAAATCTTATATCTCTGGCAGGAAACAAAGGGTGTTATTAGGAAAGAGACATGTATCAACCTATCAGACATCATCCAACTGGGAACTAATTACATGTGGGGTCCCACAAGGTTCCATTTTGGGGCCCTTACTTTTTCTTGTGTATATCAATGACCTTTCATCAGTAACATTACCAGATGCCAAGTTTGTTTTGTTTGCCGATGATACAAAAATTGCAATAAATAGCAAATCAAGTGTAGTCTTAGAGAGATCAGCCAATAAAATATTCGTGGACATTAATCACTGGTTCCTAGCCAATTCTTTGTCACTAAACTTTGAAAAAACACACTACATGCAGTTCAGAACTTGTAAGGGGTGTCCCAAGAGTATATGTCTAACATACAATGACAAGAAGATAGAAGAAGTGGACAGTGTTAAATTCTTGGGATTACAGTTTGATAATAAATTCAACTGGGAGGAGCACACCACAGAACTGCTGAAGCGTCTTAACAAATCTCTGTTTGCAATGCGAATTTTGTCAGACGCAGGGGATATAAAAATGAAAAAGCTGGCGCACTATGCTTACTTTCATTCCATAATGTCATATGGGATTATTTTTTGGGGTAATTCATCAAGCCAAGCTAAATTTTTCCGGGCACAAAAACGTGCAGTAAGAATTATATGTGGTGTGAACTCAAGAACATCCTGCAGAAGCCTGTTTAGGGAACTAGGGATACTAACTACTGCTTCCCAATATGTTTATTCCTTAATGAAATTTGTCATTAAAAATATATCACTTTTTCAAACCAACAGCTCAATTCATGGAATCAATACTAGGAATAAGAATAATCTTCACAAGGATTTAAAATCACTTAGTCTAGTACAAAAAGGTGTGCATTATCCAGGAACACACATTTTCGATAACTTGCCAGCAGCCATAAAAAGCTTAACAACCAATGACATTCAGTTTAAGAGAAGCCTAAAGGATTTATTGGTGACAAACTCCTACTCCATTGATGAATTTCTTAGTATAATTAACTGATTTGTATATAAGTACAACACAACTTCTGCACAATTTCAGTGCAGTAATGTGTTCATTGAAAATTTGTGTGTGTGTGTGTGTGTAAGTATAATGTAACTTCTGCACCATTTCAGTGCAGTAATATGTTCATTGTAAATAAGTATTACAGTAGTTGTATTACATGTTTATTACCTTATAAATAAATAAAAAAACCTTTTTATTTTATATTCAGTGCATTTGTATTTGTAAATTGACTCTTAGTGTTCATTAAAAAATGACCATCATTCCACTTGGGACCTGTGGAATGTTACATTAGCTTATTTGTTTTAGTTGTAAATATTTGTCATGTATTGTTGTTTTTCTGACATGTTCCACATCCTGGAGGACATCCTCACTACGGATCAATTGGAATGAAAGTAAATCTAATCTAATCTAATCTAATGTAAACATTGGACGTTACAACAACGCCGCGTGGTGGCTAGGTAGTACGGAAACAAGCAATGTAAAAGTCACTGCGTCGTGAAGAACATGTAATTCGTTTTACGTCAACAATGAACTAAGGAAAACGAGACGTTTTCTCTTTTACAACATTACCGTAACGAAGGTCATGATAGTAAAGAAAAGCTAATATCAAATAAAATATTTCCATTAGTATAAAATAACCAGTTACCATATAATTTGTTGCGTGTAGATTACAATCAACTGTTTCCTCTTTTTGCAGGAATACCTTTACGAAAATTAAATTAATATTATTTTCTTTTTCTACAACAGTACCATAACGAAAATAAAATCCTTATTACTTTGTTTCCTGTTACACCAACACTACAAAGTGTTCAAAATTCCCACCTTTCTATTCGATACATGCTTCATTGTGACGAACCTAGTTTCGTCGCACTCGTTCACACGCATTCATATTTGCCTTTATGGTTCTGGCACCATGGAAGATCCTCTGCGTAAGTTCATTCACATTATTTATTTGCTGAGAATACCTTAGTTCCTTCATATGGCCCCAAAAGAAAAAAAAGTCTAGTGGCTTTAAATCATGATCGTGTGCTGGTCATGGACATGGACCAAAACGTTCCATCCATCGTCCTGGAAATCGCACTCTTTGACCAAGGTGGGGCGGAGCACTATCGTGGAGGAACCGTATGTTACAACGTACGGTTAAGGGAATATTTTCTGATAAAGTTGGTAGCAATGTTTCCTCTAGAAAGGTACCGTAATTGTTATCAGTTAGTCGTCCAGGCAAAAAGTAAGGCCCATCAATGTAATTATCAATGATACTAGCCCATCCATTTACGGAAAAACGATTCTGAAAATGTGTTGCCACTACTTGGTGCGGTCTGTGTACGCTCCACGTATGCATGTTACTGAAATTGATTGTTCCGTCGCCAGTGAAACACTCTTCATCAGTGACAAGTATTTTATTTACGGAATCATGCTGCGCATTTTGCAACAAATAGCAAAATGGCTCTGAGCACTATGGGACTTAACATCTATGGTCATCAGTCCCCTAGAACTTAGAACTACTTAAACCTAACTAACCTAAGGACATCACACAACACCCAGCCATCACGAGGCAGAGAAAATCCCTGACCCCGCCGGGAATCGAACCCGGGAACCCGGGCGTGGGAAGCGAGAACGCTACCGCACGACCACGAGATGCGGGCGACAAACAGCACTCAGAAATCTCGTCGTGGAGGGAAATCTTGCTCTTCCAACGCTTGTAAGCGTTGAGTGTGGTAGGGCTGCAGAGGCTTCTCTTTCAAACTCTTTCAAAGTGCGATGAACAACAGTGTGTAATACACCTACTTGGCGGACGATGCTTGTAAGTGTTAGCAGGATGTTCATGGATATTGTCCAGAATTAATTACTCAGCTTCCAACGTACGTTATTCGCGTTGTGGGCCTCGGCCTTACGCGTAGGATAGTAAAGAGCCAGTATCCATCGATCTATGCAAACTAAATACGTACTCGCAAGCTATATTATGTCTCGATTTAGTCAGTAATGAAACGAAAGCATATCAGAACAGACAATACGTTTCGCATATACACTCCTGGAAATTGAAATAAGAACACCGTGAATTCATTGTCCCAGGAAGGGGAAACTTTATTGACACATTCCTGGGGTCAGATACGTCACATGATCACACTGACAGAACCACAGGCACATAGACACAGGCAACAGAGCATGCACAATGTCGGCACTAGTACAGTGTATATCCACCTTTCGCAGCAATGCAGGCTGCTATTCTCCCATGGAGACGATCGTAGAGATGCTGGATGTAGTCCTGTGGAACGGCTTGCCATGCCATTTCCACCTGGCGCCTCAGTTGGACCAGCGTTCGTGCTGGACGTGCAGACCGCGTGAGACGACGCTTCATCCAGTCCCAAACATGCTCAATGGGGGACAGAGCCGGAGATCTTGCTGGCCAGGGTAGTTGACTTACACCTTCTAGAGCACGTTGGGTGGCACGGGATACATGCGGACGTGCATTGTCCTGTTGGAACAGCAAGTTCCCTTGCCGGTCTAGGAATGGTAGAACGATGGGTTCGATGACGGTTTGGATGTACCGTGCACTATTCAGTGTCCCCTCGACGATCACCAGTGGTGTACGGCCAGTGTAGGAGATCGCTCCCCACACCATGATGCCGGGTGTTGGCCCTGTGTGCCTCGGTCGTATGCAGTCCTGATTGTGGCGCTCACCTGCACGGCGCCAAACTCGCATACGACCATCATTGGCACCAAGGCAGAAGCGACTCTCATCGCTGAAGACGACACGTCTCCATTCGTCCCTCTATTCACGCCTGTCGCGACACCACTGGAGGCGGGCTGCACGATGTTGGGGCGTGAGCGGAAGACGGCCTAACGGTGTGCGGGACCGTAGCCCAGCTTCATGGAGACAGTTGCAAATGGTCCTCGCCGATACCCCAGGAGTAACAGTGTCCCTAATTTGCTGGGAAGTGGCGGTGCGGTCCCCTACGGCACTGCGTAGGATCCTACGGTCTTGGCGTGTATCCGTGCGTCGCTGCGGTCCGGTCCCAGGTCGACGGGCACGTGCACCTTCCGCCGACCACTGGCGACAACATCGATGTACTGTGGAGACCTCACGCCCCACGTGTTGAGCAATTCGGCGGTACGTCCGCCCGGCCTCCCGCATGCCCACTACACGCCCTCGCTCAAAGTCCGTCAACTGCACATACGGTTCACGTCCACGCTGTCGCGGCATGCTACCAGTGTTAAAGACTGCGATGGAGCTCCGTATGCCACAGCAAACTGGCTGACACTGACGGCGGCGGTGCACAAATGCTGCGCAGCTAGCGCCATTCGACGGCCAACACCGCGGTTCCTGGTGTGTCCGCTGTGCCGTGCGTGTGATCATTGCTTGTACAGCCCTCTCGCAGTGTCCGGAGCAAGTATGGTGGGTCTGACACACCGGTGTCAATATGTTCTTTTTTCCATTTCCAGGAGTGTATAATTAAAGATAACTACTCTACGTTGTTACGAATGAATCGCTAAATAATCAAGTAAAAGTAGACAATTATGACGGTACACACCTTTGGTGAATAGTGACAAATGTTGATCGTGCGCCGGCCGCCGTGGTGGATCGGTTCTAGGAGCTTCACTCTGGAACCGCGCTACCACTACGGTCGCAGGTTCGGATCCTACCTCGGGCATGGATGTGTGTTGTGATATCCTTAGATTAGTTAGGTTTAAGTAGTTCTAAGTCTAGGGGACTGATGACCTCAGATGTTAAGTCCCATAGTGCTCAGAGCCATCTGAACCATTTGTTGATCGTGCAGGAAGTTTTCGTTGTGGGAAGCATTCCCGATAAACTCGCACAGCTGCCCTCGCCAAATCTTTTGTCTCGCCATAAATTAAATGAAAATGGTTCAATTGGCTCTAAGTACTATGGGACTTAACATCTGAGGTCATCGGTCCCCTAGACTTATGACTACTTAAACCTAACTAACCTAAGGACTTCACACACATCGATGCTCGAGGCAGGCAGGATTCGAGCCTGCGACCGTAGCAGCAGTGCGGTTTCGGACTGAATCGCCTAGAACCACTCGGCCACAGCGGTCGGCTAAATAAAGTGAATATTGCATAGTTCAGTAATGGTAAATCTCCCTTCCAGCCTAACGTTTAACGGAATTGCAATAATATCTGCACATGTAACTCAACGACTGCCGACGATCGGCGTATTACAGCGACAGACTCGCACTCGTGATGTCAATAAGCGCAACGTTAATGTTTACTTTTCACAATATGAACTGTTTTTTTTGTTTCTTTGACACCGTAAGAAATTGACAAAATTATTACTAGAAGTTTTAAATCAGTTACATGCGTTCTACTACTGTGTCTTTTTTGGCAGCTCATACCATTTACACCCGATACATAAAACGTTGCAGTGGTTCCTACAGCACGAAAATGCACCACGTACAGAACTAGTGAGTCACGCCGACTCGGCGCGCGTCACTAGTTTTGTACGTACCTCACTTACTTTCTGTAAGGTCTGTGGTCACGTTTTTTTTTTTTTATTTCATGTCATATGTATAGGCTACATATCTGTCAAGTGGCACACTATACGTTGCTGGATCCAAGCTCAATATGTGATATTTTAAAAATGTTGAGATATAGTTTTACAGTAGAGTGTCACTAGTTTTAAATCATGTATTTTAAATGGTGGTTAAATAGATAACTTGCTCCTGTACTAGACGGAGTCAACGACTCATACAATGGATATAGATAATGTGATTCTATGTACATTACTTCTTTTGAAGATAGTTTTACAGCTGTCGAAAACATGGTCAAGATTTAATAAATATGTATTGGTTTACTGGTTGGCTGTTATTCCCAGTCCACTGAAGCTATCGCATGCACAGTTGCTCAAGTGCAGCTATGCGCAAAATCTCAAATACCGATCTCTGCCCTCCATATGAGGCAACGAATCTGCGTTTTGGATAGGAATACTTTTCTCTTCGTGAAGCAGTGGACTGACTTTCTCGAACTGTTTTACGTGCGGTGAAGAAGATCTTGTCTCAGTGGGCTCCCCACTGGTAAATCTTACAAAATAGCAGAGATGGCGAAGTCAGAACGACTGTTTGCAAGAAATGCGGGCGAGCAGTAAAACGTAGCTGAAGAATGGTAGTCTATCTCAACTTTTTAAGAACTGCGTGCATGTGGGTCTAGCAGTTCGTTAATGTGGAAAACTTCTGTTAGGGGGAGGTAGTTGTCTAAATAATTAAAGTATCACTGGCCAGCATTCTGCAGAGCCATTTTCATTGCCACGTGGCGACTGCACTGACGTGCAGAAAGGAGAAAGAAGTCGGTACTGGTAGAAAACACATTTCACTTGAGGATCATGAAGGGAACACTGTTGGTGGAAACACGGAACAGGACACTTCGTTTGTCGAAACAGGTGAGAGTGCAGCATCTGGAGACATAGAGATGCACTGTTACAGCGATTGTTAACAGAAGTGTTGCAGTCAGCAGCACGTCACGCACGCATGCACAAATTTGCACGCTACTGAGTGCTCAGTATGAGAAATTGCATCTTGGGAGCGCAGCTATAAGAAGAATTAAATGTTTATAGGTTGGCTGTTGGGATCAAATACAGGATTATTCTATGAATCAAATGCTTTCCTCAAGCGACAGAGGTCACTCGTGGCTCGATCAGAGATGTTATTTGTCACGCGGTAGTTTTTCATTCTCATTCATCTAAAAAATCGAGTTCTTCCCATGACATTCAAGTGTTAGTTTAGTACTACTGCATGTCAAAAACTGTCAGTTTTTGTATTCTCGGAATTTCTTAAGATCGAATGAAACGTGTAATAATTTTTTATTATTGTGTACCAGAGACCTTTCTAATCAAGGGGGATTAATGTGGACCAATGTGTCAGTTCACGGCTAATCACCCTAATTCTTAACTTCTATGGCAAGCAACATATGTATCATGATTTCTGGGGCTATTCCTGTCCTATTGGTTAACCAATGTATAACACGTTTTATTAAGTGCATGTGAGCCCATGGGGAGTGATTTTACTACTGGCCAACCAAACCGATTTTGATTATTCTGATATCCACAGGTGTATGTTGCAAGTTCAGCTGTGCCGTCTCATAAGGAACTGGTGATGGCCATGCAGGATTTCAATTACTCTTGTAATTCTTATAGGCAGATGGAATTTATAGCAAACATTTGGAATCATGTGCAGATTTAGTGAAGTTGTTACATCTAAGCAATTACCGTCACCGGGTTGAAATATGTAATGAACTCTTGTTGTAACTTTGGAAACCAGCAGAAATTCTGGAAAAAATGTTCTGTTGCTTGCACACTTCTCGTACATTGCTTCCAAAATTCTTCTGTAGTGTAGTAGTTTGGATGATCCATCATGGCGTATGACGTTTAGTCTGCATTATATTTTTGAAGGGGTAATTGCTTTAGTGGTTATAGAAATTAAAGTGATTCTGAGTGTGAGGTAATGATATCATTGCCTTCTTTCTTCCTTAGATTTTTCTATTCAAACGTTAGGTGTATGTCTCGTACAATAAATTTGTAGACTGCTATTAAACATAAGCATGAGCAAGAGTTTAGTGTAATGGAAAAGAATATTTCTAATTTGGAGAGCGGAGACAGCGGGGCTAATAGCTACATTCCTAAGGAAACTGATTAGCAAGCTAGCTTTAGCAAATTATGGGAAGTTAGTTTACTGAACTTAGATGGTGAGGTGGGAGCCACTGGCAGCACAAAGTGTTATGGATAGTTAAGGGGCCCGGTTCAGCAGTTAATAAGGACTGTGGTGATGTCGCTCCGAGAATATCAGAACCCACCTCTAATGTTCACGAGGACAAAATAACGACCAGCATCGTGGGTTGTGAGTCGACTTCCCCTGTACCCGCTGCGTTTCATCTGTAGGATTTTATTACTTGTGAGTAAGGAGAATACGGAACAACTAAAAATTGTAAAGAATATGATGATAAAAACAAGAGGAATCAGTATAGAAACAAAGCTTGAGCGCAAGACAACCAAGTCGAGTATAATTCAACAAAGAAAACTGATCAACAAGCACAAGAATTTAATCACAATTTAGACTCAAAAGACGCGAATGACCACAGAAGAATTAAGAAAAGAAGCCACAGACATACGAACATATTTAGAAACAGGATGAAAATGCAGAACAAATAAAACTCATCAACGACGGACAAGTCACTTGAAATGAATAACTTGGACATCGAATGTTTCTATTAGATAAAGGGGCCACTATATTTCGCTTTGAGACGAGGAAAATTGCACAGCAGGTCGCAGTGCTAAGAAAAGCATAGAAAAGCATTCGCTATGATTTGATGCACAGTATAATTGAAAAGTTCGAGTCAATACAGGAGAACATGAATGAATAAACCCCCAGTTTAGTGAAACTCAGGGAAAAATTAATTGATGAAATCGCGAGGTGCTACTTCAAATATAGACAGATAAGGGACATAGTAATAGTTAAAGCGTTAATTCGAATTGCGTAGTATAGGGTGTGAGTGAGGCAGAGAAGAGAAGAGGAGGAACTACGCGATATATGTGAGCAACTCCGTTTGCATTAGGGGTAAACTGGTTCAATCATCAGTTTATGATGGCATAAATTATGATGATTGCGATATGAGTTCATGTCAGTGCTAAAATATTCTTGTCAGACCCGTCAATCGATCTGCCACCAAAGATATGGATAGACCCGGGCTAGGATGCGCTGCCAGTGTCTAGAGTATTTTCAGAAAAGCAACTGAGATGTTACTAGCTTCTATGACTTCCAAAATAATACTAGTATCGACAACCACTATTGAAGAAAAGTAATGCAAGTGGAGGATGTCCCGTTACAAGTGCTTAAGCAAAAATCTTGTGTAGTGTCTGGATGGTGTATCTGTATTTACAAAAGTTTAATTTATGACTTGGAAGCCTCTTTGGCATTGTAGAGTCTCTAGAAATTCATTATTTTGTGTTAATAGGTTCAGGAGGGCATCACTATTTAACAATTGCTTATGAACTAATTTCCTGAATAATGAAGTTCCTTCTAGAAATGCCTTACAATGTTTTCTACTCTGTGGTGTAGAAAATTATTTGACAGCCATAATCTTTACTGGATCAGGTAGAATACATGTGGGAGAAATAATGCAGCTAAAAGTTTTATTTTTCTCTTCCAATTGTGGACTTTTAGAAGTTAACTGTAGCATCATACTTAAGAAACATTTGCAGTACCTCCTCTAACAAATATCTGTTCTCTCCATGAACACATTGCCATCAATATATCTTTGACATATGTGGTGATTCTCTTGTGAGCACTAGTCTCAAAACAGTGCTCCTACAAAGACACACACTCTAACACTGAGTCTGAAAAGTAATTGTGGCTGGATCATACAAAGCATTATATTTCGTAGTATCTGGACGTAATGACACTTGCCAGTATTAAGAGCACAAATCTACTGAAGCTAAGGACATAACACTTAGAAACTGAGGATGTGTTAGATGACGAGCAGTTTGGCTTTAGGAAAGGTAAACACGCCAGCAATTCTGACGTTGCAGTTGGTAATGGAAGCAAGACCAAAGAAAAATCAAGACACGTTCATAGGAGTTGTCGACTTGCAAATAGCGTTTGACAATACCAAGTTGTGCAAGATGTTCGAAATTCTGAGAAAAATAAGGGTAAATTACAGGTAGAGACGGGTAAAATACAATATGTACAAGAACCAAGAGGGAATAATAAGAGTGGACAACTAAGAACGAAATGTTAGGATTAAAAAGGGTGTAAGACGTGGATGTAGTCTTTCGCCCCTACAGTTAAATCTCTAAATCGAAGAAGCAATGACGAAAATAAAAGAAAGGTTCCGGAGTGAAACTAAAATTCAAAGTGAAAGGACATCAATGATACGATTTGCTGATGATATTATTATCCTGACTGGAAGTGATGGTGGCCGAGCGATTCTAGGTGCTTCAGTCCGGAACCGCACGACTGCTACGGTCACAGGTTCGAATCCTGCCTCGGGCATGGATGTGAGTAATGTTGTTAGGTTAATTAGGTTTGAGTAGTTCTAAGTTCTAGGGAACTGATGACCCCCAATGTTAAGTCCCATAGTGCTCAGAGCCAATTTGAAAGTGGTGACGAAATACATGATCTGCTGAATGGAATAGTCAGTCGGATGGGTAAAGAGTATGGATGGCAGTAAATCGAAGATAGATGAAAGTAATGAGAAGTGGCAGAAATGAGAACAGCGAGAAACTTAACATCAGGATTGATGTTTACAAAGACGATGAAGTTAAGGAATTATGTTACCTAGCAAAAAACCAATGTCAGATGGAGCAAGAAGGACATCAAAAGCAACTGGAATCACTCAATAGAGGAAAGTCCACTGGACCTGACGGGATACCAATTCGATTCTACACAGAGTACGCGAAAGAACTTGCCCCCCTTCTAACAGCCGTGTACCGCAAGTCTCTAGAGGAACGGAGGGTTCCAAATGATTGGAAAAGAGCACAGATAGTCCCAGTCTTCAAGAAGGGTCGTCGAGCAGATGCGCAAAACTATAGACCTATATCTCTTACGTCGATCTCTTGTAGAATTTTAGAACATGTTTTTTGCTCGCGTATCGTGTCATTTCTGGAAACCCAGAATCTACTATGTAGGAATCAACATGGATTCCGGAAACAGCGATCGTGTGAGACCCAACTCGCCTTATTTGTTCATGAGACCCAGAAAATATTAGATACAGGCTCCCAGGTAGATGCTATTTTTCTTGACTTCCGGAAGGCGTTCGATACAGTTCCGCACTGTCGCCTGATAAACAAAGTAAGAGCCTACGGAATATCAGACCAGCTGTGTGGCTGGATTGAAGAGTTTTTAGCAAACAGAACACAGCATGTTGTTATCAATGGAGAGACGTCTACAGACGTTAAAGTAACCTCTGGCGTGCCACAGGGGAGTGTTATGGGACCATTGCTTTTCACAATATATATAAATGACTTAGTAGATAGTGTCGGAAGTTCCATGCGGCTTTTCGCGGATGATGCTGTAGTATACAGAGAAGTTGCTGCATCAGAAAATTGTAGCGAAATACAGGAAGATCTGCAGCGGATAGGCACTTGGTGCAGGGAGTGGCAACTGACCCTTAACATAGACAAATGTAATGTATTGCGAATACATAGAAAGAAGGATCCTTTATTGTATGATTATATGATAGCGGAACAAACACTGGTAGCAGTTACTTCTGTAAAATATCTGGGAGTATGCGTACGGAACGATTTGAAGTGGAATGATCATATTAAACTAATTGTTGGTAAGGCGGGTACCAGGTTGAGATTCATTGGGAGAGTGCTTAGAAAATGTAGTCCATCAACAAAGGAGGTGGCTTACAAAACACTCGTTCGACCTATACTTGAGTATTGCTCATCAGTGTGGAATCCGTACCAGGTGGGATTGACAGAGGAGATAGAGATGATCCAAAGAAGAGCGGCGCGTTTCGTCACTGGGTTATTTGGTAACCGTGATAGCGTTACGGAGATGTTTAATAAACTCAAGTGGCAGACTCTGCAAGAGAGGCGCTCTGCATCGCGTTGTAGCTTGCTCGCCAGGTTTCGAGAGGGTGCGTTTCTGGATGAGGTATCGAATATATTGCTTCCCCCTACTTATACTTCCCGAGGAGATCACGAATGTAAAATTAGAGAGATTAGAGCGCGCACGGAGGCTTTCAGACAGTCGTTCTTCCCGCGAACCATACGCGACTGGAACAGGAAAGGGAGGTAATGACAGTGGCACGTAAAGTGCCCTCCGCCACACACCGTTGGGTGGCTTGTGGAGTATCAATGTAGATGTAGATGTAGATGTAGACTAGCACTGGCAAAAAGAGCATTCCTGGCAGAGAGAAAACTACTAGTATCAGATATAGGGCTTAATTTGAGGAAGAAATTTCTGAGAATATACGTCTGGAGCACAGCATTGTATGGTAATGGAATATGGACTCTGGGAAAACCGGAACAGAAGAAAATCGAAGCGTTTGAGATGTGATGCTACACACGAATGTTGAAAATTGAAAGGACGGATAAAGGAAGGAACGAAGAGGTTATGCGTAGAATCCGAGAGGAAAGGAAAATGTGGGAAACACTGACAAGGAGAAGGAACAGGATGATACGACATTTGTTAAAACATCAGGGACCGACTTTCATGGTACTAGAGGAAGATGTGGAGGGCAAAAACTGTAGAGGAAGACAGAAATGGGAATACCTAAATAGCAAGTGCTTTTCAGAGATGAAGAGGTTGGCACAGGAGGCAAAGTCGTGGCGGGCCTCATCAAACCAGCCAGAAGAATAATGACACAAAAAAAGGTCCTTGCACCACTCCTCCTCGTCCTTCACCTCTCAAGTCGTGTACCTCATCGTGCCTCAAAAAATGTATAGTTGCCGAATGTACCCGCCTACATCCAGGATCTGCCGGGGTAACATTTTCAGGTGGTGGCATCAGAATACTCTCATTACTATTAAACACCTCAACTATTTGAACTGGATGCTCCTGTGGACTGCAATTACTGTTTCTACTGTTCTGAACAGTCGTTTGCCCTTGTTTAATATTATTACTTGACACTGAGTCCGTGTGAGGATTTGGATTTCCTTGATAGCCAATGCTGTTCCTTAGTTTCCCGTTGGAGGGTACTCCTTAACGGTTATTTTGTCTGTTCCTTCTACTACGGTTGCCTTCGATGTTGTGGTAACCAGAGTTATCTCTATTCTACGTCATTTTCTGTGTGCAACCCCTGCTGATAGTATTATTGTTTTGCCCTCCCATTCTACTACTACGAAAATTTTGTGGCGAATCAGTGTTTCTTGATTGCGTATGCCACTCCTCGGAAATGAGGTCGACGGCATCAACTACAAGTGGAAATTGCTCTAAATCATTTTCTGGTATAATGACCAGCTTCTCAGATATGTCTGCAGGTAGTGACATTGGCTTCATCCAATAACGAGTGTTATTCAGAATTTTTTCATAATATTTACTTAGACCACATTGTCTGTTATTAGTAGGCTCGACGTCAAAACTTCGTGTCTTCAGTCGTTTCTTTACGCCAGGTGGTGGAAACTTACCAATGAAACTTGTTCAAATTGGTCATAGGTCTCGCAATGTTCAGCTTTGTCCGCAGCACACAGCAAAGCGTCCCCTTGGGTATACCCTACTACGTATAGAATCTTTTGCTGTTCATTCCAACTACACGATAGGCTATCTCGAAAAGATATCATGAATACTGCCGAGTGTACCTACTCTGTTTCTATAGAAAATACCTGGAATTGCTTTTACGCTTCAATAGGCTTTCATCCATCAAAATCGTATTATCATGTATTATCATGTATATGTAGTACAGTTATCCGTGTCAGATATGGAACTGCCCATAAGCCCGATACACTCTTTCGCTCAAATTATGTGTGATACTGGGTGAAACATTATTATTCATATTATTTACTGTTTAATTATTCGTCTTGCTGTTATTAGCATCACGAACGGCGCGGCCCCTCCCGCCGGAGGTTCGAATCCTTCCTCGGGCATGGGTGTGTGGGTTGTTCTTAGGATAAGTTAGTTTGAGTAGTGTGTAAGACTAGGGAGCGATGACCTCAGCAGTTTGGTCCCTTAGGAATTCACACACATTTGAACATTTTATTGATACTAGCAAAAATGGTTCACTTGAACCCAAGATTCTTACGCCTATTTCAAACCGGATTTATTGAATTGCATTCATTAAATTGGTATCGAGTTCAACAATTTCCTTCTCCTTTTCCATTACTATCCTTTCTATTTTAGCGAGGTGAGTGTGGCGTTGCCCTGCAACCTTTCCTCCAAGTGTAGAATTACTGTCAAATAATCCAAAATCAGAAATATCGCTTTATTTTTGCATGTCATTGGTGTTCTGCTGTAATTTCAGAAATTTTATATCCTCCGATATATTTCGTATTTGATGCGGTAAATCACCGTTGTGTTGTGAAAATTTGACATTCTAGTTAGCACCACAGATACTATTTATGCTAAGGTATCACGTTCTCTCTGCAAATTATGTTGTTTTAGGATAAGCTCATCTAATCGATGAGCGGCTTTCATCTGCTCATCTACAAGTTCGGAAATTTTTCATCGAACTTGTAGTCAAACTTTTGCACAAAAACCGAATATTCTGTTTATAAACTATAAAATTTCTGCTCAAAGTTACTTTACAATTGTTTCATCTGCCTGTTCGTCGAAACTTCTTACACATCTGATAGGGATAGTGCAAAACAAGACGGTCACCTGCACATGCCAATAGGCCTAGATTTACATACGAGTATCTTTGTCGTCGTTCTTTCCATTGGATACTGCCTGTTCCGCTATCTGTGACTAGGAAACATGTGTGATTTATGTAAATCTTTACGATAAAAAATTTTAGTTTACTCACTTTGAGCCACAAGAGGCGATCTATGATAATGAATTAGAGAAGATAATCTTCGTTGTCAAGGTCGCTAATAATAACATTTATTCTCTATAATCGGTTTCGGTAATAGAAGTTATCTTCAGAACTGGAAAGTAGTTATATAGCGTATCTATACACGAAGCACTTGTAATATACAATATCAAGCATAACAAAAACAGGCGTGTTATTGCATATTTCTTAAAATATGCGGAAGGGGTACTCTTTCTTATGCCTTGGCAGGTACGTAACAGATTAGAAGACTGATGCATCGGCATGTCAGAATCAAAACAATTACATACTCAGTTATCCACCACATGCACCTCTCTTACGTCACTCATAACAGAGCAGATCATTGCAACCAGTGCGCTGGTAGACTGGCAGGCATGATCAGTGAAGGATATGTATTGATAATTGGGTCGAGAGGTGTCACTAGTGCAACATGTGTAAATTTATATAATTACATTACAACGCGCCAAAAAAGCGAGGACGAAATTAAATCTGAACACGTGTTTAACAAATTATTGACAATAATTAATTAAAGCAGACTCTAAAGCATTATTCTTATAGCCTTATATACGCAATATACTTATGAGAAAGCTGAATCGATATTTCGTACATTTACCGCGAACTGATTTGAGCTATTACTTAACACTGGCTTTCATTGTTCACAAAAAAAGCAGATATGTGTACACAGTCATTAAAATATTTAGAAAATATTAAAAATTTTACAAATCGTGTAAAGCAGAGGTACATTTGAAAGTCTATGACTACAATATCACTGAAGTAGCAGTGCAAGCCGTAAGAAATGTAATTATGAGCACGACTTACACAAAGTCATTAGGGTCATCTAGGATATTACAACGTCATTTAAGTAACAGTGCACACTATGGTTACGTTCAAAGTAACAAAATTGTCTAGCATCAGAGTTTGACAGAGCACTGAAAGACCTGAATCGAAATAAGGCCCCTAGAGTAGACAACATTCCATTAGAACTACTGACAGCCTTGGGAGATCGAGCCCTGACAAAACTCGACCATCTGGTTAGCAAGATGTATGAGACCGGCGAAATTCTGTCAGACTTTAAGAAGAATTTAATAATTCCAATCCCAAAGAAAGCAGGTGTTGGGGGCAGATGTGAAAATTATCGAACTATCAGTTTAATAAGTCACAGCTGCAAAATACTAATGCGAATACCTTACAGACGAATGGAAAAACTTGTAGAAGCCGACCTCGGGGAAGATCAGTTTGGATTCGGCAGAAATATTGGAACACTTGAGGCAATACTGACCTTAGGACTAACCTTAGAAGAAAGATTAAGGAAAGGCAAACCTACGTTCCTAGCATTTGTAGACTTAGAGAAAGCTTTTGACAATTTGGACTGGAATACTCTCTTTCAAATTCTGAAGGTGGCAGGGGTAAAATACAGGGAGCGAAAGGCTATTTACAATTTGTACAGAAACCAGATGGCAATTATAAGAGTCGAGGGACATGAAAGGGAAGCAGTGGTTTGGAAGGGAGTGAGACAGGGTTGTAGCCTCACCCCGATGTTATTCAATCTGTATATTGAGCAAGCAGTAAAGGAAACAAAAGAAAAATTCCGAGTAGGTATTGAAATCCATGGAGAAGAAATAAAAACTTTGAGGTTTGCCGATGACATTGTAAATTGGTCAGAGACAGCAAAGGACTTGAAGGAGCAGTTGAACAGAATGGACAGTGTTTTGAAAGGAGGATATGAGATGAACATAAACAAAATCAAAACGAGGATAATGGAATGTAGTCGAATTAAGGCTGGTGATCTTGAAGGAATTAGATTAGGAAATGAAACACTTAAAATAGTAAAGGAGTTTTCCTATTTGGGGAGCAAAATAACTGATGATGGTCGAAGTAGAGAGGATATAAAATGTACACTGGCAATGGCAAGGAAAGCGTTTCTGAAGACTTGAAATTTGTTAACACAGAGTCAGGAAGTCGCTTCTGAAAGTATTTGTATGGAGTGTAGCCATGTGTGGAAGTGAAACGCGGATAAGAAGAAAACAGAAGCTTTCGAAATGTGGTGCTACAACAGACTGCTGAAGATTAGATGGGTAGATCACATAACTAATGAGGAGGTATTGAATAGGACTGGGGAGAAGAGGAGTTTGTGGCACAACTTGACTAGAAGAAGGAATCGGTTGGTAGGACATGTTCTGAGGAATCAAGGGATCATCAATTTAGTACTGGAGGGCAGCGTGGAGCGTAAATATCGTGGAGGGAGACCAAAGATAAATACTCTAAACAGATTCAGAAGGATGTAGGTTGCAGTAAGTACTGGGAGGTGAAGAAGCTTGCATCGGATCGAGTAGCATGGAGAGCTGCATCAAACCAGTCTCCGGACTGAAGACCAGAACGACAACATCAATGTAAAATTAGAATATAAATAAAAATGAAATAATTCTTCAATTTTTAAAAATCTCCAAGCCGGTAGATCATGTGTTGGCCATATTTTCACATTACGACAGTTGGTGAAAAAGAGGGAAAAATCGAAAAATTTAGCATTAATTTTCATAGATCTAGAAAAAGCGTATGATACCGCTCCAAAAAAATTACTTTGGAGAGCATTACATATGGCAAACATAAACACTTCATTGATTAAAATTACGCAACAGATGTACAGATGTACAGAAGCAAAAACCTTTTACAGGACTGTCTCATGTCACTATCATTACTTAAAACCTATTTAAATATTAGCCTTGGTACACGGTCTCGTAAATGTAATAGTATGGGATTAGAAATAAGAGATGGAGTTTACATACATTATTTATTGTTTGCTAATGATCAAGTAGTCGTAGCACAAGATGGTGAGGATGCTAACTATATGTGCAATCAACTATCAGTGGCATACAAACCTTGCGATTTGAAGATTAATTACGAAAAAACAGAATACTTGACAAATGATTCAGATGAGCTATACATTGAAAGAAAGAAAAATCAAAAAGGTAAACACTTTCTGTTATTTGGGATCTATTTTAGAAATCGAGGGAAAATCAGAGTAAGAAATCAATAAAAGACTTAGTAGCGGACGGAAGGTCATAGGGATGTTTAACTCAGTCTTACGGACCTGGAATGTAATGAGCTGAACTAAAAAATTAATATACAAATCCATATTAGAGAGTGTGGTTCTGTATGGAACGGAGACCTGGACAATTAACCTGGCGCACATTAAAAGATTACAAGCTCTAGGGATGGACTCATGGAGAAGATCGGCAAGAATCTCGAGGAAAGAGAAGATAAAGAACACTGAAATAACAAGGAGACTGGAAATAAAAGAAAGAATATGTGACGTAATGGATAGGAAGAAATTACAGTGGTACGGGCATGTACGACGAATGGAGGAAGCCAGAATAGCATAATTGATACTGGAGTGGCAACCGGAGGGGAGAAGAAGAAAAGGACGACCTATGACCACCTGGCTCCCAAACGTGCAGCACACTATGTGGAGAATGGGGGCAGAGGAAGAGGACACACAAGATCGACCTGGAGGAATATTTTCTAAATATAGTTTAAGAACGTTAATTCTTTGTGTAGTAATTTCCGAGTATTATTATGTTGGACATAAGCCTCTGTAATGAGGAAAAGTCAAAATAAAAAAAAAAATTAAAGAAGCAGGACACAGTTGCCAGTAGTGCTTTCACATCTCTTCGGGGTAGCTAACCATGTTAGCCAAAAAGGAATGATTACAGCACTAACGGTAACACAATGTTTTCACCGTGGTAGCAGTAGATCCACGATGTGATCACCTACTGCAGAAGCACAGTCCATCCATACGTTGAAATTACATTACAGTGCGAAAGCTTAAATAGTGAAAGAAGTCTAAAGGTATGATCCGAAAAATTATTTCCAAATAATTATTGTTTGCAGAAGCAATAAAACTGCTCTTATAGTGCTCATTACTTACGTACTTATATTGAGGCTGGGGTAATACTTGATGCAGTTACCAGAACTGGTATACAAATGATTACTTAATACACGTTTAGCGATTTGTAAAATCAACAGCGGTAGTGTACATCCATCAAAAACTTACAAAAACCTTCACAGATTTCTTTTACACTCCACAAACTGTATAGGAACGTAACAGCCATATCGTCATTTGAACAGCTGCTGCTAGTCTTAGATAATTAGATAATCCTATTTAATAACATTGATTTCATCACAGGTATACACCAATCAAAAACATAAAAACATTTACAGATTTCTTTTACACTCCAAAAACTATAGAGGAACCTAACAGCTATAACTTAATTTGAAGAGCAGTGTGCGCTGTGGTTAGCCTAAGATAATCCTATTAAATAACATTAATTTCATCGGGCTGCTTTATTTCGTTCGGTTTCACGGTAGTATTGTTCATTTCCACAATAAAATTCTACCAGTAATTTCTATATTTACGACAGGTACTATTTTTTACTATGGATACGAATATTTTACTGACGGGATGGTTTCCGTCCACACCTGAAATGTTAACAACGATACCAACGGCTACGAAATTCGCCACTACATTTAATACACTATTCTATTAAGTTAAATTATCAGCATGAAAGAAGGTAAGCCGCGCTGGATTAGCCGAGGGTCTAGGCGCTGCAGTCATGGACTGTGCGGCTGGACCCGGCGGAGGTTCGAGTCCTCCCTCGGGCATGGGTGTGTGTGTTTGTCCTTAGGATAATTTAGGTTAAGTAGTGTGTAAGCTAAGGGACTGATGACCTTAGGAGTTAAGTCCCATAAGATTTCACACACATTTGAACATTTGAAAGAAGGTAAACTACTTTCCTAAAAGTACTAAGAAAGTACTCAAAAGAGTTATGCAAATGTGGCTAGTATAATTTTTTTTATAATTTGAATATATTCTGTTTACATACGGAAAAATTTTGTCATGAAATAGGACATTGGCATTAGTACATGTACATTTAATCATTTCAGGAAAATTGTATTCACACAATGTTAATACTTCTGTCCTTACGAAATTAAAACATCGCGCGTGATTCGAATCAAAAGCAAATAATTAGAACTTTATACAGGCCTTATCACGCACAGGTGCCATTGTACTGGCTTCTTTCGTGGGTTCAATATAGGCAATGATACAACGGTATGATTGACCAGCTTAGGATCCAAGTATTTCGTTAAATATCTGTATAGTTTCTTTTTATTTCTTGCCAAGTTCTTGAGCAGTAGCTTTACTTTAGCGAATAGGGTCTTCCGACGTCTTTTCGTAGCCACTTTGTTATTCTTCCTTTCATGAACCGTTTCGCCAACATTTTGAATAAGAACTTTTCTTCTAAGTACTACTCGGTAAGAAGTACCAAAATTACTTTATATTTTCTTGCTACTGTGTCCTTTATATATGTGCAGCGGCATACATTTTCACATCCGTGATAAATTAACTTCTGTTTATTATTCAGCCACTTCCATAACGCTAATGAGAAGAAACTCAAATAGCATAATACTAAGTTCATAATAGTTCATACAATACCACATCTTCAATGTGCATTAAGCTACAATATACTGTAATTCTAATAATAATTATTACATGGTACAAGAAGAGGAGTAGTCACAAAATAACTTGGTACAGTGGGGACTGGTCCCAAACTTCAGTAGTAGACTGTGTACTAGTGGATAGGCAGATGATGAGCAGCCTCACAGATGTTAAGGTCATACCATCTGAGGCCTTAGACAGCGACCATCGGCTGTTGGTAGCCACCCTAAGAGAGAAAAAAGATAGGAGGGCAACAGATATACAGGAGAAAAGGTTGAAGACATGGATGCTGAAAGAGGATGAACGGAGGACCCAGTACCAGACACTGATCAGGAAGAAGCTGCCAAAGGAAGATCAGAGAACAGTGGAAGAAGAATGGGGCGATTTTAAGAGGGCTCTAGTTGAGGCAGCTGAGACTGTGTGCGGAAGAACTAGCACAAAGAGGAGAAGTAGGGAAACCCCATGGTGGAACAACATATGTAAAGAGGCAGTACTTCGAAAGAACAAAGCCTTCAGAGAATGGTTCCAGACCCGAACAGAGGAAGCTAGGGTAAAATATAAGGAAAGCAAGAAAGCGGCACAGACCATAGTAAGGGCGGAGAAGAAGAAGTGGATGGGAAAATGGACAAGAATGTTAGAAGAGGACAGTGAAGGGAACAAAAAAGTACTTTACACCGTGGTAAGAAATAAGAGGAATGACAGAAGCGAGTGCCTGAGGATCATGGATAATAATGGAAGAGTTGTGGAGGAAATGCATGAGCTCAAAAAGATTTGGAAGGAGTACTTTGAAGATCTGTTGAATGCTGCCAAGCAGGTAACTAACAGCGATGGAGAGCCTAAGGCAGCAGACGATTATAATAGTGGGGAAATTGATGATCTAACTTGGAATGAAGTGGAAGAAGCCATAAAGAGGATGAAAGGGGGCAAGGCACCAGGTTGGGACGAAGTAACAGTGGATATGATACGAGCAGCAGGAGAAGTAGGAACCCAGTGGCTATACAGAGTGCTGAGGGTGGTGTGGAAGGAGAACAGAATTCCTGAGGATTGGAAGAAAGGAATTATAGTCCCGATCTTCAAGAAAGGGGATAAAAGGAGATGTGAGAACTACAGAGGAATCACCCTGCTATGCCACTGTGGAAAAATCTATGAAAAGATGCTGGAGAAGAGAATAAGAAGCAGTATTGAAAGTAGACCGCAAGAGGAGCAGTACGGTTTCAGACCGGGAAGATCAACAACGGACCTCATATTTGCGGTAAGGGAACTGCAGGAAAGGCACTATGAGTACGGGAAGGACTTAATCATGGCCTTTTTGGATATTGAGAAGGCGTATGACAGTATCTGTAGGGACAAGCTCTGGGATGTGCTGAACGCAAAAGGGATAGATGAAGAGATTACACGAAAAGTCAGAAAAATGTATGAGGGAAGTGAGAGTTGTGTGAAAGTGGGGAGGGAACGTACTGCATGGTTCAAGCTGGAAAATGGGCTGCGACAGGGAAGTGCACTTTCGCCTTTATTGTTTATTATTGTTATGGATGAAATCCTACAGCAAGTATCAGATGCAATTGGAGATCATAAAATGAAAGCAGTGCTTTTTGCCGATGACCTGATGTTATGGGGAAATTGCGTGAAGGAGGTGCAAGAGCAGTTAGATGCATGGGAGGCAACGGCAGCACAATATGGAATGCATTTCTCTGCAAAGAAAAGTGAAATAATCGTCACAACAAGGAAGAAGAATAGGCCAAATGTGGATATAACTTGTGGAGGGGAAAAACTACAAGTGGTAGAGAACTTCAAGTACCTGGGAAGCGTGATTGAAAGTAAGGGGGGAAACGCAATGGAAATAAATGAAAGATGCAGAAAAGCAGGGCAGTTCTACAAATGCATTAGGGGGCTTATTTGGAGCAAGGAGGTGCCACAGAAATCCAAGGGAATTATATACCGAACCTACTTTGTCCCCATATTGACATACGGAAGTGAGACATGGGTAATGCACAAAAGCGACAAAAGTAGAATACAGGCTAGTGAAATGAAGTTCCAGAGGAGCAGGTTGGGTGTAACAAGACGAGACAGATTGCGAAATTTGTATGTGAGGGAAAGACTAAAGGAGGAACCAGTACAGGACAGGATAGAAAAATCAAGACTGCAGTGGTATGGACACATGAAGAGAATGGATGAGGGAAGAATTCCAAAGAGGATGTTTGATCTGCAACTGGAGGGGAAGAGGCCCAGAGGAAGACCAAGAGATAGATGGGTGAAGGGAGTGAAGGAATGTGTGA
The DNA here is from genome assembly GCF_021461385.2 of Schistocerca piceifrons. Classification (NCBI taxonomy): domain Eukaryota; kingdom Metazoa; phylum Arthropoda; class Insecta; order Orthoptera; family Acrididae; genus Schistocerca; species Schistocerca piceifrons. Next base: position 1,184,847,727 of record NC_060138.1, on the reverse strand, counting down.
TGAGAAGAGGAGAGAACTGGACGAAGGTGGAAGAGGGGGAATGGTGGAAAGACAGAACACGGTGGAGAGGCTTGTGTTCCCGACAGACCCAGCCAGTGGCTGGAAACTGTCCAAGATGATGATGATGACATGGTACGAAACATTTGCACCCAAAGCCCTTATAATTTTTTTTAAAATTTTAAGTTAATATCTGTTTCCTTTTCTTGCGCACTGAGATTTCAGTGTTCTTCAAAAAGAATCGTGTAATTTTAGATGTTAGCCTTTAGCAGGTGTTGTGCGTTTGAACTATGTACTACAGAGTGTCCCGAGAGTACCAAGTTTCAAAAACTACCTCCATCCAGAGGCAACAGAGTGGCCGATGGCCTTCTCTTAATGACCGAGAACAGCGGCGACTGCGTAGAGCTGTCAGTGCTGATAAACGAGCAACACTACGTGAAAAAACAGCATAAGTCAATGTGGGACTGAAGACGGAGGTATCTGTCTGTAAGTGCTGCGAAACTTGGCGATAATTGGCTATGGTAGCAGGCGACCGATGCCAGTCCCTTTGCTAACACCACGACATCGCCTGCAGCGCCTCTCCTAGAGTCCAGATTGCGGTTGATGATAGCTGTTTGTAGGCTTAGAATGTAACGCAGATCCTACGAGCCCATGGACCAAAGTCACAACGAGGTACTGTGCGTGTTGATGGTGGATGCATAATGATGATCTGAAGACCATTTGCAAGCATTCGTAGTTTTCAGAAGATGGAATTTTTATGGATGACACTACGCCATGTCACTGGGCTACTTCTGTTCGTGACTGATTTGTGAAACATTCTCTGGTTTGGCAACCCAGATCGTCCGACATCGCATAAAATATTTATCTAACATAATGAAGATGTCAGCTCGGGCAAAAAATCCTGCACCGGAAGCGTTCCGCAATTACGGGCGCTGTAGAGGCAGCGTCGTTCAGTGTTTTGCAGGTGACGTCACGTGGAGTTTGCAGGCCTAAGCAGGGCGAAATGGGGTCTAATACGATATTAGGTGGTGTCCTGTGACATTTGTTATCTGAGTGTATGTAAGAAACTTACAGACTGAATTAATTCTTGGATATAATGAACGATTAGCCAAAAGGAGGAAAAAATAACGCTGTCTAAGTCTCCGCAGAAAGATAAACGAGACAAAGGGTAGCCAACAACTGTGGGTAATTTGAGCTCATGAAGATGCCGTCGTTAGGGCTTCGTAAGTGTTTGGCCAAAGCATGTTATGGAGTAGTGCCCATGTCAAAGACGAGACAGTTTCGATATATCACGGATCGCTTCTAGGTACTTTTACAATTTCTGAACACATAGAGCTGGTGTCTAAATCTACAATAAATTCTCAGTTAAAAAGAAAAACATTTAACTCTGACTGAATTTTCAGTGATAGTACGCTGGACTTGTACCATGCGTACAACATGATTTGAGTCACAGAAAGACAGAGAATTAAACTGTATACTTCCTTTATTACTTCACTCCAGGAGTATAACCCTAAACGTATGACATAATTAGCCATGCCTTGTACTGTTTCTAGATGGCAACAGAACTACTGAGTGGTAAGAGATGGCACAATTAATTTTTTCTCGTGGGCGTAGGGAGCTCGTACCTTCTTTCTGAGGTTGATTGTTGTTGCTGTTGTTATTGAAGTCTTCAGTCCTGAGACTAGTTTTATGCAGCCCTCCATGCTACTCTGTCCTGTGCAAGCTCCTTCATCTCCCAGTACCTACTGCAACCTACATCCTTCGGAATCTGCTTAGTGTATTCATCTATTGTTCTCCTTCTACGAATTTTACCCTCCACGCTGCTCTCCAGTACTAAATTGATGCCTCAGAACGTGTCCTACCAACCGATCTCTTCTTCCAGTCAAGTTGTGCCATAAACTCCTCTTCTCCCCAATTCTGTTCAATACCTCCTCATTAGTTATGTGATCTACCCATCTAATATTCAGCATTCTTCTGTAGCACCTCATTTCGAAAGCTTCTATTTTCTCCTTGTCCACGTTTCACTTCCATACATGGCTACACTCCATACAAATACTTTCAGAAACGACTTCCTTACACTTAAATATATACTCGATATTAACAAATTTCTCTTCTTCAGAAACGCTTTCCTTGCCATTGCCGGTGTACATTTTATATCCTCTCTACTTCGACGATCGCCAGTTATTTTGCTCCCCAAATAGCAAAACACCTTTACTACTTTAAGTATCTCGTTTCCTAATGTATTTCCCTCAGCATCACACGACTTAATTCGACTACATTCCATTATCATCGTTTTGGTTTTGTTGATGTTCATCTTAATCCTCCTTTCAAGACACTGTCCATTCCATTCAACTGCTCTTCCAAGTCCTTTGCTGTCTCTGACAGAATTACAATGTCATCGGCAAACCTCAAAGTTTTTATTTCTTCTCCATGGATTTTAATACCTACTTCGAATTTTTCTTTTGTTTCCTTCACTGCTTACTCAATATAGAGATTGAATAACATCGGGGAGAGGCTACAACCCTGTCTCACTCCCTTCCCAACCACTGCTTCCCTTTCATGTCCCTCGACTCTTATAACTGCCATCTGGTTTCTGTACAAATTGTAAATAGCCTTTCGCTCCCTGTATTTTACCCATGACACCTTCAGAATTTGAAAGAGAGTATTCCAGTCAACATTGTCAAAAGCTTTATCTAAGTCTACAAATGCTAGAAACGTAGATTTGCCTTTCCTTAATCTATCTTCTAAGATAAGTCTTAGGGTCAGTATTGCCTCACGTGTTCCAATATTTCTACGGAATCAAAATTGATCCTCCCCGAGGTCAGCTTCTAACAGTTTTTCCATTCGTCTGTAAAGAATTCACGTTAGTATTTTGCAGCTGTGACTTATTAAACTGATAGTTCGGTAATTTTCACATCTGACAACACCTGCTTTCGTTGGGATTGGAATTATTATATTGTTCTTGATGTGTGAGGGTATTTCGCCTGTCTCATTCATCTTGCTTAGCAGATGGTAGAGTTTTGTCAGGACTGGCTCTCCCAAGGTTGTCAGTATAGATACTATAAAAACTGGCAGGACGGGACAGGAGTTGCACGTTTCTGTGGTGCTATTTTTACGGAAACTGACAGATGAGTCCTACCTACAATCATCCTAATGAGCCCATGGTGCGCTATAATATTATAAGTTTCGAAAACGTTCTGTATTTAATTATGTGAAGCATGGTCTGGTGTGGATGAATTAATTTTGAAGTTTGGTGTAAGAGAATGCAGTAACACTTTTTCAAACAAATTGCAGTTTTAGAGAGTTGTGACAGAGTTCAGGAATTCATTCTCACTGTTTCCTTCCCATATATTTCATCAACCCGTTTATGATGTTGTCTGTACCCACCCTGTCACCTCAATCTAGAAACGAGTATATGATCATTTCAAATCATTATTTCAGCTCTGTACATTTTTTCTGAGACTACTCATTTCAGCGTATGGTCTCCTACAGAGAAATAGACAAGTCGAATTCTGTTGATGTGTAACAGGGAATCACAATAAATATAACAAAACGTGCCTAGCTGAGATATTCTGTATAATGACTAGCAACTGAATCGTATGAAAAGTATAACTGGCCAATCATTGAGTACCATTGGTCATTAGGCTAAAGTGTATAGCGAATAAGTATCCCCGCTTTCATTCAGTCGTTTACTTTTATCAAATAGATTCTAAAAGTTCCGGCGATCTATTCCCATCCGGCGGGAACCCACGGACACTTTTCCTCCTTGCGCGAAACGGCAAGCACGGGCCTTTTCGGAGCAGACCCTCCATGCCTCAAGTGCGTACTCCAGAAAGGCGGCGTGTTTTATCTCGTTTGGTTCTGCACAGGAGGATCTACGGCGCGGGCGGCGTGGGATGCGCGGACGGTGCGTCGGCCCGCTGGAACTCATCGCTGAGAGTACACGCGAGGGCCGGCAGGAGCGCCCTTTCAGCGGTAGATTCCCCTCTGTTGGTGCCTCCCTGGCTATCGGCATGGCTTATTGGAAGCGGGGCGGCGACCGGCCCTCCGTGTATCTGAGCGAGGTAAGGCTTCAGGCGTGTTAGCTGTCGTGTGTGTGTGTGTGTGTGTGTGTGTGTGTGTGTGTGTGTGTGTGTGTGTGCCACACACATGGCACGGGTGCTCTCCACCACGTACTGGGTATCCGTGTCCATTCCGGACGCAGCTTTGCTTTTCTCCTGTGTGTTCCTTCCGTTTCCTCAGCGATATTGCCGGATCTGTAAAGGTATCACCATCCGTACGTGACACATCTTCTGAGTGTCTTGCGAGCACCTCGCCCATCGAACAGAATGTGTGCGAGTGTTTCATTCTTTTGGCTATCAACATGTAGAGTAGTGAGTAAGCTTCCTGTGGCCATTGTTCTGGTGTTCCTTGTGCGTTAACCAGCATTTCGCTCTCATTTAAATACATGGCAGAAAGAGTCAGACTTCAGGAATTGTGAAACGAACCCTGTCGTCTAGGACCGTGTGCCACGAAGAGCGCAGATTCAGAACAAAATACGGAAACTCACAGACGTTTATAGTGCTGGATGAGGCCTAAGCGCTGCCGTGTGCGAGTGACACAGTCGAGAGCCTACGTCATAGAGAAACACTGTATATGCTGTTTGTGACCAAGGAGGAGTAGCAGTGCAAATATAATGGACCTAAGATCGGTCATAAAGGGAACCATTTATGAAAACTATTTAATTAAACAGTAATTCAGGGAATAAAGCCACAGTAATTTTAATTTACCATCCTTCATGAATCTCCACGGTGATCCCAACAAAAGTTGAATATTTACCATATCTCTAATAGTTTAGGATTTACTTTCAAAGTGAAATTAGCAAGTTTTGTAACAACCCACTATGGTAGCCGGGAGCGCCAATGCTCTGCTTCCTGGTCTCGGGTAGCAACGCCAGTCCCGGATAAAATCCTCCCGGCGGGTTACTGACGAGGGCTGGTATGTCGGCGAGCCTGGATGTGGTTTTTAGTTGGTTTTCCACATCCTGCTAGATGAATACCGGGCTGGTTCCCACGTTCCGCCGCCGTTATACGAGTTGCAGACATTTGAAAACGTTCGCACTATTTCATGGCTTACACTAAATGCAGACAGCTGGGGTACACTAATTCCGTCCTGGGGCGCTCAGGGTATTTACAGGTAATGACGCTGTAACAGCATGCGTTTTCAGAAATCATAAGTTCACAAAGGTACATGTATCACATTGGAACAACCGAAATAAAATGTTCAAACTTACCTACGTTCTGTATTTTAATTTAAAAAACCTATCTGTTACCAACCGTTCGTCTAAAATTGTGAGCCATGTGTTTGTGACTATTACAGCACCATCTATCACAAAGCGAAGAAAGTGTTCCAACTAAAACATTCATATTTCTTTACGTACTACACGAATATGTAATAGAAAATGGGGGTTCCTGTTTAAAAAAACGCAGTTGATATCCGTTTGACCTATGACAACGCCATCTAGCGCACAACCATATAGCCAGCTGGTTTCCCACTTCAAGCTAGACGAGTTTCGTTCTTTGTAGTTTTTTTCGTTTGACGCTTATTTCGTGAGATATTTGGCCAGGTCACTATCAATAGACCAGCCTGTATATTATTGTACCTTAGTGTGACTTCACTACGCGCGATTGAAGACTTTAGTATAATAATCTGTCTTCAAATATCAGCTGATGTACGCTGAGTAACTCAAAGTCTAGGTTGGGGTCTAATGTATTAAGTATGTTATCTGTGGTTAAATGATGATGACGTCATCCTGGGTAAAATATTCCGGAGGTAAAATAGTCCTCCATTCGGATCTGCGGGCGAGAACTACTCAGGAGGCCGGCCCCTGTGACCGAGTGGTTCTAGGCGCCTCAGTCCTGAACCGCGCTGCTGCTATGGTCGCAGGTTCGAATCCTGCCTCGGGCATGGATGTGTGTGATGTCCTTAGGATAGTTAGGTTTATGTAGTTTTCAGTCTAGGCGACTGATGACCTCAGATGTTAAGTCCCATAGTGCTTAGAGCCATTTGAACCTACTCAGGAGATCGATGTTATCAGGCGAAACAAAACTGGCGTTCTACGGATCGGAGCGTGGAATCTCAGATCCCCTAATCGGGCAGGTAGGTTAGAAAATTTAAAAAGGGGATTGGTCAATGATAGTTATAGTGGGAACTGGTGAAGTTCCGTGGCAGGAGGAACAAGACTTCTGGCCAGGTGAATACAGGGTTATAAATACAAAGCCAAATAGGGGTAATGGAGGAACAAGTTTAATAGTGAATAAAAAATAGGAGCGCGGGTAAGCTACATAGTGAACGCATTATTGTAGCCAAGACAGACACGAAGCCCACGCCTACCGAAATAGTACTAGTATAGGTACCAACTAGCTCCACACTTGACGAAGAGGTTGAAGAAATGTATGAGAGGTAAAAGGAATTACTCAGATAGTGAAGGGAACAGTAGTACGTGAATATGCAATGGGGGGTAAGGAATGAAAGAAGAAGCTGCCTTGTAGAAATTTGCACAGAGCACAACTTAATTGTAGCTTACATTTGGTTTAAGAATCATAAAAGAAAGCTGTATACGTGGAAGAGGCCTAGGTAAACTGGAAAGTTTCAGATACATTATATGATGGCAAGACAGAGATTTTTGAACCATGTTTTCAATTGTAAGACATTTCCAGGGGCAGATATGGACTCTGATCACAATCTATTACTTATGAACTGTAGATTAAAACTGAAGAAACTGCAAAAAGGCGGGAATTTAAGGAGATAGGGCCTGGTTAAACTGAAGGAACCCGAGGCAGTAGAGAGTTTCAGAGACAGCATTATGGAACGACTGATAAGAACAGGGGAAAGAAATACAGTAGAAGAAGAGTGCATAGCTTTGAGAGATGAAATAGTGAAGGCGGCAGAGGATCAAGTAGGTAAAAACACGAGGCCTGGTAGAAATCCTTGGGTAACAGAAGAGATATTGAATGTAACTGATGAAAGGAGAAAATATAAAAATGCAGTTAATGAAGCAGTCAAAAAGGAATACAAACATCTCAAGAATGAGATCGACAGGAAGTGCAAAATGGCTAAGTAGGGGTTGCTAGAAGACAAATGTAAGGATGTATATATATATATTTAAATATATATATATATATATATATATATATATATATATATATATCACTATGGATATGATAAATACTCCCTACAGGAAAATTAAAGAGACCTTTGGAGGAAAGAGAACTGCTTGTATGAATAACAAGAGCTCAGGCGGAGAAACAGTTCTAAGCAAAGAAGGGAAGGCAGAAATGCGGAAGGAGTATATAAAGAGTCTATACAAGGGCTATGCACTTGACGGCAATATTATGGAGATGGAAGAGTTCGTAGATGAAGAGGGAGATATGATACTGCGTGATGAGTTTGACAGATCACTGAAGTACCTATGTCGAAACAAGGTCCCAGTATTAGACAACATTCCATTAGAGCAACTGATAGCCTTGGGAGAGCCAGCCATGACAAGACTCTACCATTTGGTGAGCAAGATGTATCAGATAGACAGAATACCCTCAGACTTCGAGAAGAATATAGCTCCAATCTCAAACAAAGCAGGTGTTGATAGATGTGAAAATTACCGAACTATCAATTTAATAAGGCACGGCTGCAAAATTAACACGTATTATTTACAGACGAATGGGAAAACTGGTAGAAGCCGACCTTGGGGAAGACCGTTTGGATTCCGTGGAAACGTTGGAAGACGTGAGGCAATACTGACCCAACGACTTATCTTAGAAGGTGGATTAAGGAAAGGGAAACCTATGTTTGTAGAATTTGTAGACTTGGAGAAATCTTTTGAGAATATTGACTGGAATCCTCTCATTCGAATTCTAAAGGTGACTGGGATAAAAAAAACAGGGAGTAAAAGACTATTTTTAATTTGTACAGAAACCAGATGGCAGTTATCAGAGTCGAGAGGCATGAAAGGGAAGCGGTGATTGGGAAGGGAGTGAACAGGGTTGTAGCCAATTCCCGACGTTATTCAGTCTATATACTGAGCATGCAGTAATTTAGTGGTTTGACGACGTCATTGTGATTCTGTCAGAGACAGCAATGAATCTGGAAGAGAAGTTGAACGGAATGGACAGTGTATTTAAAGGAGGAAATGAGATGAACATCAACAAAATCGAAACGAGGTTAATCGAATGTAGTCGAATTACATCAGGTGATGCTGAGGGAATTAGATTAGGATTAGAAAATGAGACAATTAAAATAGTCGATGAGTTTTGCTATTTGGGGAGCAAAATAACTGATGATGGTTGAAGCAGAGAGGATATAAAAGTAGACTGGCAATGGCAAGGTAAGCGTTTCTGAAGAACAGAAATTTGTTAACATCATGTATAGATTTAAGGGTCAGGAGAAACTGCTCAGGTCATCGGTCCCTAAGCTTACACACTACTTAATCTAACTTAAACTAACTTACGATAAGGACGACACACACACCCATGCCCGAGGGAGGACTCGACTCGATTCTCCGACGGGGGGGGGGGGGGGAGGGAGAGTCGCGCGGACCGTAACTAACAAGACGCCCTAGACCGCGCGGCTAACCTGCGCAGCCCGGAGGAGAGACTGAATAGAATTGGGGAGAAGAGGGATTTGTGGCACAAATTGACTAGAAGAAGGGATCGGGAGGTAGGACACGTTCTAAGGCATCAAGGGATCACCACCGTTGGAGGTAAAAATCGTAGAGGGACACCAGGAGATGAATACACTAAGCAGATTCGGATGGATGTAGGTTTGCAGTAGGTACTTGGAGATGAAGGAGCTTGCACAGGACATAGTAGCATGGAGAGCTGAAACAAACCAGTGTCTGGACTGAAGACCAAAACAACAACATCTGAGTCATGATATAGGTTACGTTAAGTGTTACATATTAACCCATTATATAAAAGTTTCGAACCAACCTCAGTCTTTAAACTTAAAAGAGAGAGAAAGAATGCACGGTGAAATCATAAAAATATCATAGTTGTCATGCCATTAAAGTCATTCCACCTATAGTATATAATCCTTCCGCTTTACTCTTTACATTTTATTTAGAAGACATAATCGAATGTTGTGACGGATTGCCGACATCTGGTGGCGACTCATAGCAGTTCCCTATCTGATGTCAACAAGGACACAACCTGAAATCACTTTAAAAACGTCTTATGTATTTTATTTATAACCACTGTGAATTGTTCACACAGCTATTCTCTTATTGTATGAGGAGTGATGGTGCTGCGGAATTTCGTCTTTATATGGTATGTTTATTTTGAATTTGTGTGTGTTTTATGTTGATTTGACGTCAGAATTTTCCATAAACGTATCTTTACATACATTGTAATTAAGGTAAACATTCGACGAAATCGATTTGACCTGTATAAAGCTTTTCTACACAAATTATCTGAAGATGACGATGGCTATTCAGTTTCACTGAAACTAGTAATCATTGTGTATTTTCATGCGATATGGGCGAAAAAACTTCTGCAATAAGAAGAAAACCGTGATTAGATTCTGAGATTGTCTCCAATACAGTCGAGGCAATGTCAGGTAATCGTCATAATTGAAACAGATTGTAGATGGTGTTCTGGACAATTGTGTGTCTTGGAAAAGATCCACAGTGGTTTAATAACGAAATTCGGAAAATGCTGAAGAAGCAATGCCGTGCGCTCTCCGGCCAAACTAGAAGGTACGAACGACTACAGCCAAAGGTTCGTAACACACGTTCGTCTGTGCAAAGATCTATGCCTGAAGCAAACAGCGACATGTGGCGTGTGTGTTGGCTGACTGGGTGAAGAGCTCGACCTATCGCTGGGGTGTCTGTCATTTTGCATTTTAAGATTCTGAATTAATTGTACCGACTGTCATTGTTCCCTAGTAGAACCTCACCTGCAACAGATCCCCACCTGTAGCAACACCACAGACGCAGCCATCTTAGAGCTTCGTAATTGCAAACATCAAGAGCAACTCGTGGATGGTTAACATAAGGCTGATACGAAGGTAATGGACGTCAACACTTGCCACAAAATGGCTGTTACTGTTGCATGATGAACCTCGCGATGTGGGCAAGTTACCGAGTATAGACTGGAACGCCTACGGGTTCACTGCGTGGGGGTTCAGACAGTCTAGAGAAGACATTTTTAACATGTTTTCTGAAAACAGACTTGAGCAGCTAGTTCAGCAGACCACTCACAATGGAAATATCTTAGAACTTGTAGCTACAGACGACCCGGATCTTATCGGCAGCGTCAGTATAGAGACGTGGATTAGTGATTATGATGTCTTTAATGCGACTATGGTTACGAAAGTTAATAAATCAATCAAGTAAGAAAGGAAAGTGTTTCTGCTAGAAACAGAAGATAATCAGTTGTTAGTATATCACTTAGACAATAAAGTGACATCTCGTGATTTCAGTACGATGGACGTAGATGAATTGTGGGCAAAGTTTAAATAGATTGCAGATCGTGATCTGGGCAACTATGTGCCTAGTGGGTGGATTAAGGACAGAAAAACCCAACATTGTTTAACAATGAAATTTGGAAAACGCTGACGAAACATTAGGCTGTTTCACTCCCGGTTGAAAAGAGAACGCGTGAATGGTGAGAAAGTTTAGTTAAGATTCGTACGTCTCTGGAAAGATCTGTGCGTAAAACATACAATACTCATCAGAAGTTCTGGTCGAGAACCCGAAGAAGTTCTGGTCCTATGTAAAATCTGGTAGCGGGTTTAAGGCTTCCATATAGTCACTCGTTGATCAGTCTGCTGTGGCAGAATAAGCCAGCAAAAGAAAAGCACAAGTTTAAAAATTTCGCATTTGATACATCGTTGACGCAGGAGAATGGTACGAACATATCGTTGTTTGACCATCGCGAACAGTCCTGTATGGGCAGTACAGCAGTAAGCATCCCTTGGTAGAGAAGTAGCTGAAAGAGTTCAAAGGAAACAAGTCGCCAGGTCCAGAAAGAATCTCAGTTCGGCTTCAGAAAGAGTGCTCTATGGTATTGGCAGGCCCCGTACACGTATTTGTCGCGAATCTCTCGCCCTGCGCAAATTCTGAGGCGACCGGAAACAGCACAGGTGACTCCTATATTTAGGAAGCGTAAAAAAACGAACCCGCAAACTTACACATCAGTATCCTTAACATTGTTTTCAGTTGAATTCTAGTGAATACTTAAATTTCCACTGTTATAAAGTTACAGATCAACATCCTTAACATCGGTTTGTTTCTGAATTCTAGGACATAATCCGATTTCCAGTGTTATAAATTTTCTAGAGAGCAAAATCTTATGTCCACATATCAACACGGTTTTGGACAGCATGGTTCGTGTGAAACCCAGTTTGCCCTCTTCTCACTTGATATGCTGCGAACAATGGATGAAAAGCAATAGGCAGATTCCATATTTTTGGATTGCGGAAAAGCATTTGACATGGTTTACCCCTGCAAACTATCAACGAACATATTAAGTAAAAGAACCCATGTAATAGAGCCCTCTTACAGAACTACGTGAACAGGTCCAGCAGGCGTGACATAATGTATCGCAGGACATTATTCGCCATCTGTACAATGGTTGGATGCCAGAGTCAGCGGCTGCAATGCTGCCTGTCGGCGTTTCTGCGTAGGTCGGTAACTGGTACCTCAGAACCGCTTCTGCTACTGATGTACATTTGAAATCAGTTCATGTACTTAATATGCACTTTTGCAACAACAAATCCCGAGTGAATTGGAACCCTCTAAATAGTAAACTAATTTTTTCCCGGCAGTGTATAAACAAAGTTGAAATAAGGACCTCTGGTACATGTGCTGCATTGAAATGAAGAGGTTGGCCACAACTGGTAAAGGCTAACCTAAAAATAAAAGAAAAAAAATGTCGACAGGCTCAAACGATATCCCCGAACGCTCGGAACGATAACACGACTGACGCTACAGACCATGTGCAAACAACGTGTGTGGCGCCGCTGTGCTGTGCAGTGACCGCCAGAGATAAGCGCCGACGGTCGGTTTGCGCTACCGCCGTGTTCTGCCCGGTTGCCCGCCTCACCTCACCTAGCCGCAGCGCAGCGCAGCTCTGGACGTCGCGTGTTCGCCCTTAGTTTGCGTGCCCGGCCCGCCGCCCAGATGCAATCAGTATAATTGATTCCGAGCCACCAAGACGAATAAACGTCGATGTAAGCCGTATTGCTGCTACCGGCTCAGCCCACGAAAGGAGGTCTCCGCGTCGCGTTAATAAATTCATATATTCCCGACAGTTTCACCCTTACGACCTAGTGACCCGTGAGGGAGGCACTGAAAGGACAAGTTGTGATACGGAGCGGCGGATAAAGCACGGTTGAATGCCACGGAATAAAATGTATATCGCAGTTCAGTGTTTCCAAGTGAATCCACTGTGTGGGATGTAAATGAATTCCCGTTATCATCTCAAAAAATTATACTGAAAAGTAGTTAAGTTTTAATTTTTAGCTGTATGTAGTGCCCCACTGGGAAAGCTTTAACTATACATGAGTAATCTGGATTCTTTACTGTACTATCTGTCAGACGGCAGCCATCAGTTTTTGGTCTGTTGTGACTTCGATGTAGATTTTATAAATCATATTCATAAGAAAAATAATGTGGAAACCTTATTTGGATCCTATAGTCTGATCTCAGTAATTAACGTTCCAACGTGGGTGGATGAAGATAATAGGATCCTAACTGACAACGTTTCTTTGACAAATGTTACAAATGCTACAAATTCCCTTTTTGATCATGATGCACAGTTAGTTAGTAGAAATAACATAGTGGCTTACAGTATGGACACTCCTCAGTGGAAATCAGTTACAATAATTAACGACTCCAGACCACTAATTTTACGCATGGTTTGCAGGAGATAACCTGGGATGTAATTTATAATGTACCAAACGCTAACATAAAATTTAATATATTCCATGGTAAATTCTTAGCATTATTTGAAAACAACTTTCCACATAAGCTAATCAGACAGGACACTAAAAAGCCCTGGGGGATTGAAGTATCTCGTGAAAGGAAAATGGAAATGTATCTTTTGGCAAGAACAAGTATGGATCCTGCAGTACTTGCACACTACAAGACCCACTGAAAATTATTATGAAATTTTATTCAAAAAATCAATTAAAATGCACATAATGTCATAAATCAGTACTTCCGACAACAGGCTTTTAGGCATGTAGGGAAACAATATTGTGCTGAATGGAAGGACAGCAAATGATGAATCACAGGTAACAGATGCATTTAATAATGATTTCTTAAATATACTAGAAAGCAGACGGTCAAACACTTCAACAGCATAACCATATCAGTATTGTGAAACTGCAGCTCTCATAAAATTCAGTCAAATGAATGTGTCAGCTACTTCTCCTTAAGAAATTAAGAGAATTATACTTTCTTTGAAAATTAAAGTCTTACCTGGTTTTGATGGTGTTTCGAATAGAGTACCAAAGATTTGTTCACATATCAGAATCATAATTTACTCGAAATATTCATCACTAAGTCAAGGCATTTTTCCAGAGGGACTAAAATATACCATTGTCAAGTCCCTCTTTAAGACAGATGATAAAAGAAATGACAATAACTACCGACCTGTTTCACTGCTGACATCATTCTCCAAATTTTTTGAGATGGTGATGTATTCTAAAACAGAATCTCGCCTTAGCAACAATGTAGCCTTAGCAAGTCACAGTTTGTGTTCCAGAAGGGTTGCTCTACTGAAAAAGCCATTTACATATTCACTCACCAGATTTTACAGGCATTAACTGACAGAATAGCGTTGGTTCCTATTTTCTGTTGCACCTCTACGGTATGTGATTGCTTGAATCACAGTATTCTCCTACATAGATTAAATTTTATGGGATTGATGACATAGCCAACAAATGAATAATATCTTATCTAACCAAAAGAATGCAGAATGCTGTACATAGTAATTCAAGAAATATAGTGCAGGGAAATAATTCTCGCTTTGGGGGAATCAAGTATGGAGTTCCTCAAGGTTTAATCTTCAGTCCACTTATGTTCCTCGTATACGTAAACGATCTTCCATCTAATATCCACCCATCAGAATTAGTTCTTTTTTAGATGACACAATTACTATAATCAATCGAAGCATACATGCAGAAACAGAAGAAACGTAAATAGACTTCTCAAAAGTATCATTGATTGGTTTCCTGCAAATGGTCTCACCCTCAGGTTTAAAAAGACACAACGTATTCATTTCTCCACATCTAGGGATTATACACCAATGATAAGTGTAACACTCGGTGAGCAAACAATATATAGGGTCGAAGCTTCAAACTGTTTAGGGGACCATATTGATGAGAATTTAAAATGGAAAGAAACGCATTTCGGAACTCCTAAAACAAGTCAGTTCCTCAATACCTGCGCTTAGAATCATTGGAAATCTTGAGAATAGACAAATCAGCAAGTTAACATATTTTAGATACTTTCATTCAATATTGCCATATGGAATAATGTTCTGGGGAACTCACATTTAAGAACGAAGTCCTCATTACATAAAAATGTACTGTAAGAATAATATGTGGTGCTCGCCCGCGATCATAATGTGGACATCTGTTTAAGGAGTTGGGCATTCTGACAACTGCTTCGCAGTATATTGATTCCCTCATGAAGTCTGTAGAAAATAATCCAATAAAGTTCAAATGGAACAATGAGGTATATAATTACTACACCAGCAGGAAAATGACATTAATTAACCCAGTTTAAGGCTGTCTGTAGCACAAAAGGGGTCCACAATGCTGCAACAAAAGCATTTTGATCACTTCCACAGTGATATAAAACAAACTGAGAAAGTTTCTCCTTGAACACTTCTTCTATTCAATAGAAGAATTTCTGTTACTGTGATGTGTAAAAGATGGTGTGTATGAATTACTAAATCAGATGTGTATACCGTTTTCTTTTTGTAATAAAAAAAAGTACTTAGCTATTTTCAGAATGTAATCTTATTTACAAATTAATTTGCCATGTGAATTTAAAATGACTCTTATCACATCATTACGATCTATAACGCAAAATGATCAATGGAACAAATTAACTAACTAACTTGTAAACTGCTGCAGATAGATCATCGTCGTTTGATGTAAAAAGATTAGCAGCTCCTGAGTTTTTCTGTCATGCCGGATATACATGGTTTGCCCCATTCGTCGCTCACACAACATGAAGATGATGTTGAAGTTCTGCCCATGTAGGGGTCAGTACTGCAGTATCATGGCTTCACTGATTCGTGCACTAAGAGTAGCAATGTCACTGACTGGAGTTGTGCGGACATGATCCTTAAAGTAACCCTGCGAAAAGGAGTTTAAGGGCATGACAACGGGAGAGGGCGGGTGCCATGCTATGAGACCCTCACGGCCCATCCACGCCTCAGAAAATGCCTCTGTTACTGTAATCTGCAGATTCAAACTCCATTGTGGTGCTGCATCATCAATCCAGAAAACGATGGATGGCGGCAACGCTGCTCGTTTTGGGTACAGGAGTGGTTCGAGCAAGACCAGGTGTAAATTTCCTCGTATGGTTTTCTTCGCGACGATAAACTTACCTATTACCGTACAGTGACACCAAATATTCAGTGTCGTGCGACCATGGTTGTGCTCTCGTGTGTTGTATGGGTTTTTTGGAGCCCCAAATCCTTGTGTTGTGAACATTCACGTGGCCAGAAGTATGGAACCTGAAAATAGGCAGTCTTTCAGATAGTTGTGCTTTGTACGCGAAAAGGCGTAATCGCCTGTGTAGCACATTACGAACGGTTCATCTTGTTTCGAATGTTGAATGGGTAACTGAATTCTTGGGGCAGTGTAGAAATGCAAGTCTGCAGTGCGTCTACAGATGCTTGAGACAAAGTGGACGTCCACTTCGAGCAAGATGTTTGACATTAGCTTTCTTGTTAATGATTTAGCCCCACCTTACTATCCTTGTTTTAGCCGGTGGTGCTATCCCATACTGGAGTCGATAATACCCAGTATCTTTGTCACAGGTTTGTATTCTACGTATCAAATGACACATAGCGCCTTCTCGTGATGTCTCACCATTTTCATGCACATCCAATGAAAATGGCAACAAATGACGTAGGAAGAAAACTTTCAGAGCAGCTAAACGTTATACAACAAACAACGTTTCTCTGTCTTTAACAAGTTTTCAAATTCTAATTTTTTGAAATGATGGAGGGACTTACTGGGCACCCATCACATTATTTGAACGTTGTGACAGAATGCTGAACTTTGCTTCTGATCATAGTTCTGTTAGTGCTGATCGTTGCATCTGACTGACCTTGAATATTTAAACGCAATTCAAGTGCGAGTGTTTAATTTGAATATTGAAATGCAATCGTATCACGTTTTACATTACGTCTGACTAAGAATAAATATATTCCGTCTGACTAAGACTGAAATATGTAAGGGTTACGGAAAATAATTTTATTCACCATTATGTTCATCAGTAAGGAGCTCTAGAATACACCAATGAAGAAGTCATGTTCACAGTATAATTATTTTACTGATCTCTAAGAAAACGCATTAGTTGGTAATGACAGCATAGGAACCATTCATACTACCTGCTGTTGAAGTCTGTAGGAAACCATCTCTGGAACATCGTAACAGCACTGTGACGTTAGAGTACAATTTGCCACCTTCATGTGAACTTCATAATAGACTGCTTACATCAGAATCGAAAACTGATAGAAAGATACGTCAGAGCAGAAAACAGAAAGAGAGGTGACGCTGTGCTGCGTCCTGAACAAGTGACAGAGCAACATAGTAGCTTGGTCCTGACCAAGTGGTTTCGAAGATTTTTTTCGTTTCAGTCTGAGTATTCTCCACGTTAAATATATAAATGTAGATTTCAGTAAATATTTCAATTATCGTGCCCAAGAATAGTGATGCACAACAGTTATGATCTAATTTTGAGAAAGAACCTCAATTTTTACTTAACAATCAAGTAATTCAACTTTCGCTGCTCACATGACACAGAGATAAGCAGCAGTGAGAACCTAGAGATATTAAATTTGGCCGAAAAAGGAAAACAAAGGAATCTGTCAGACGGATTGTAAATATAAAGCCACATTCACAGTATATCTGACTGCAAAATGAATGATCAACTAGAATTAAGAAAGAAAATGTCTCCAAAATTTCACACAGATCTTATAATTTCAAATGATAGGAATAACAATGAACTGATAGAGAGAATATTCTTCATTAGCCATTACCAGCAGCTTTCAAAAGAAAATAGTTAAATGTAAAGCCTTAAAATGCTATGTACTAAAAAGAAATATCTTCGCAGTAGTTACAGAATTATGAAATATCTGTACACATATCATGTTCTTTGGCACATAAAATCTGCAGACAATATAAACAAATGTATTTTCCACTTTGTAGTTAAACACATGGAGAAACATGGACTGAGAAAGAGAATCAAAGCTCTCTTTTACGAAATATGTAGTACAATGTATAACCTTGTTGTGTGTAATCACAGACCTTTGTTGTGTTTTACGATGAAAATGTGAAACAGTTTTGAACTATGTGTTCACAACGTGTTGTTATATTTCAGAACACAAATACAAAAGTGGCCATCAAATCAGTCCTAACAGCTGACAGTGGGATCAGGTCCGGAACAGTACAGAAACAATAAAACCATTCCTAAAAACCTTGTGGCTGGCTGCAGTGTTTCCTACAGTGTAAGTTAAGAAAACAGTGGCAATGTTCTCTAACCATAATGGATAAAATAACGAAAATAGGTGTTTTCTTTATCTAAAAACATGTTCCAGGGTAAAACCAGGTCATGAATGTAGGAACAAATATTCTAATGATATTTAACGGCGCTGAAATCAAGAAAACTTCATCAAAACTGTATTTAGTCGTCTATCTGTTCCACTGTTACTAAACTACACCCAAATAATAAAAAAATGAAATAAAATGGAGCAAAAGTATTGGTAAGAACCAGTTACGACTGAAATACATTTTTAAGTTGAAGCAATTAGAAGAAAAACACAAATTTCCGTCTTCAAGGCATCGAAAATTGCTAAGTCATTAACGAAACAAAATTAATTTGCAAATATCCCATGTTCCATGATACAATGTATTCTTCTGTTGCAAGTTACAAAATGGTGCAGAGCAGATGAAGTGTGGCCTTAGCGTGCTCACATTATACAATTAATTCTAAATATATGTAGAACTTTAATTGCCGTAAAATTCTGTAATATATTGTACTTCAATGTGTAGAGTTCGAAGTACAAAGAACACAGCCTCGTGTCTCAGAACAAGAAGAATTGTAGAAAATGACAGAAACTGCTTATTACAATGATTCTAAACTCCGTCATTAGACTGAAGTACCAAGCATAAAGCTTCACACGTTCCACACTACCCTCTAGATACAATGCTCCCGCTACTAAGATCTTTGACTCATAATAATTAACAACCAAAAGAAACTTTACTAAATAATTTCCTAAGTTGAAACAATGTCTTGGGAGTAGACGATATTCTGTCAGAACTACTGACACCCTTGGGAGAGCCAGCCATGACAAACTTCTCCAACTTCGTGTACAAAAGGTATAAGACAGTCGGCATACACTCTTGTTTGAAGAAGGAAACGTGTAATAATCCTAATTTCAAATAAAGCAGGTGCTGGGAAATATGAGAATTAACGAGCTGTCAGTTTAATAAGTCATGGTTGAAAAATACTGTCACGAATTTGTAACAGAAGAATGGAAAAACTGGCAGAAGCAGACCTTAGGGAAGATTAGTTTGGATTCCAGAGAAATTTAGAAGCATGCAAGACCTTAGTGACCCAACGACATCTCTTAGAAAATCGGTTAAGGCAAGGCAAACCTATGTTTATAGCATTCGAAATCTTACGGAAGGCTTTTGACAGTGATGATTGGGGTACTTTTTTTTCAAATCTTGATGGTAGCGGGCTGAAATTCATTGAGCCAAAGGTTAATTACAGCTTGTATAGAAACCAAATGCCAATTATAGGAGTCGAGAGGTGTGTAAACGAAGCAGTGATTGAGAAGGTGCGGCGACGCGGTTCCTTCCGTCCCTTTACGACGAACCTGCACCTACCCGTGAACATTGCCTCAGCATATCATCAGTAGGGAAGCCGAGTGAAACCTACTGTACTTCGACGTGAACCAGGCTACAATTAAAGTCACTAATCTACGTTTCGGGAGAAAGTTATCACACAAAATGGAAGGTTGGAAATTTTGTCCCCAATTAATATATACTGAAACTTAGGTGAACAAGTATCACTGCCAAGCCCGTGCTAGCCTTAACACAGTCACTCACAATCCCTTTCACTCACGTTAGCAAGTTTATGGTGTTGCATTTCCCGAAAACGTAAGTCTCTCGATACCAAATGCAGTCACAGTTTTTAGCCACCGACCTGCTCAATACGCCACGCGGAAGATATGTCTTTTCTCATCACAAAATTCACTTAAAAAATCAGAAATTTCTACACACGCATCGGAATTATTATGCCGTCACTTTATAACACTTTTGATGTATGTAACACTGCTAGATCCGGCAACTTATCGTTTCCATCGGACCTACTACTACACACGTCCGAACTGTTTCATGGCTAGGCTCCGACTCCTCTCTAGAATACTCTGTCTTCTCTACCAGCAGAGAAAGAAGCGCGAAGAATATTGCTTTACCATTGGTCAGTTTACTCATCGGCCAATAGCAAAACAACATTCTCCCGCGTCAATCCGCGCTTATCATCAATAACCAATCGTAAAATAGTAAACCTAACGACTGCACTTTTTACCGACGTAATTATCTAATATGCTAAAGTTTTGCTTATGCATAAAGTTATTTACTATTGTTATTTATACGTGAATTAACTTTCCCTTTACCGTAAACTTACTTTACAAACGTATTCTACAAAAGTCCCCTTTGTCCATATCTATGCATCTTCGAAATGTTCCCACACTACATCCAACTACACAACTCGTTAAAGAATTATCTTCATGTTAACCTTAAACCACACTCACGCATCATTCATATTGCTAAAACACATTTATAACATTATACATGCACAAAAAGACATAATAACACTTTATGAAAATACTAGACCAGTTTATGAAAAACATTCTATTACTTTAGTGCACTCTAGTGGACACAATCGAAACTAAAATCAAAGTCCCCCTATCCAATATTGTCCTCTATCGGCTGATACATAAACTACGTGCGCGTCCAGTCTGTCACTACCCAGCTCTGAGACATGTCACCCACTTAACCGCCTCCAAGGCAGGATCGTTATACAGCGCTACACCTCAAAGGGAATGAGACAGGCTTGTAGCTTATCGCTGATGTTGTTCAGTCTGTACGTTGATCAATCGGTAAAGGATACCAAAGAAAAATTAGGAGTAGGAATTAGAGTTCAGAAAGAAGAAATAAAAACTTTGGGGTTTGTCATTGACATTGTAATTCCCTCGGAGTCAAAAAAGGGCTTGGGAGACCAGTTGAAGGAAAGGGACAGATTCTTGAAAGGAAGAAATGACCAAAACAAGTACAATGAAATGTCGAATTAAATCAGGTGATGTTGAGGGAATCAGATTAGAAAATGAGACATTTAAAGTAGTAGATGAGTCTTACTATTTCGGCAGCAACATAACTGATGATATCGAAGTGTAGAGGATATAAAATATAGAGTAAAATGGCCAGAAAAGGGTTTCTGAAGAAGAATGTTAACATCTAATATAGATTTAAATGTCTGAAAGTTTATTGTGAAAGTATTTGTATGGACTGCAGCAATGAATGGACGTGAAACATGGACGATAACGGTTTGGACAAGATGAAAATGGTATCTTTTGAAAGGTGGTGAACGGAAGAATGGTGAAGATTAAATCGGTGCTTCATATAACTAATGAGGAGTTACTAAGTATAACAGCAGAGAAAAGAGATTCGTGTCGGAACCTATCTAGAAGATGGAACTGTTTGACAGGACACATTCTGAGATTTCAGGAGATCACAAATTTAGTACTGTCGGGGTAAAAATCTTAGAGGGAAGCAGAGATATGTATACAAAAAGCAGATTGAGAAGGATATAGGTTGCAGTACTTATTTGTGAATGAAGAGTCTTGGATAGGATAGAGTAGCATGGAGAGCTGCGTCAAACCTGTCTTCCGATTGAAGACCACAGCAATAACAACCACATCAACACTGTTCATCACGGTACAAGATGTTACTGTTTCTCACGTCGCTTTCATCTGAAAAGATATACGGATCTCAGCGTTTACTACCTCGTGTTGGCAGCACTGGTCGAGTTGGAATTTTCTCCTTGTCCTAATTTTGACGCTGTAGAGTTTGTAGATGACTGTTAGTAGATGATAATGGAGGAAAATCCGAAATGCTAGTTTTTGAAGTGCTTACAGTACGCTATTTCATCTTTAATTCCGTATAACTATATTCCGAAAACATATAGTCTTTTCTTCTCCAGCTGGTTAATATAAGGCCCACATTTCACACTCAAACTATACGGTGTGTCCCAGAAGGACTCGTCAGTAATCAGATATTTCACAGGGGCGCTCATTTCATACAAAAACAAAGCTTTATGTGGACATATGCCCTATTGAGAATTGTTTCCGAAATATAAAATGTTCAAATGTGGGTGAAATTTTATTGGATTGAACTGCTAAGGTCATCAGTCCCTAAGCATACACACTACTTAACCTAAATTATCCTAAGGACAAACACACACACCCATGCCCGAGGGAGGACTCGAACCTCCGCCGGAACCAGCGGCACAGTCCATGACTGCAGCGCCCTAGACCGCTCGGCTAATTCCACGCGGCTCCGAAATATAGTTTAATGGTGTAGTTTACTTATTCAGGCAACACACTGTGACTTTCTGAACGCATCAGTGTTCAATGAACAAGTGTATGGCGAACATTGCATGCGGAAAACTTTTACCCATTTCCAATCCTCACGATATCGACAATTCCCCACAATTTCTATTTTGTCATTGGGGAAATGACAATCGTCATTTGCCTCCATTAATACTATTCACTGTGGAAACCACGTTTACAAGTAATGACATCAACAACACAGAATAATCATTGATGGTCGCAGGAAGATCAAGACGTTACAGTTGAAACCAACATCAGAGTTCGTTTTTCGACCTATATTTGGTGCGTCATCATCAGTAACATCTTCACGGGTCCAGTCATTTTAGAAGAGCGAATGACAGGACAGAATTATTTGCATTATTTGGAAAATTCGTTTGCTGAACACCTAGAGAACGTCCGCTTGGCCACATGGACTGCAATGTATCTTCAGCTTGACGGGGCCGCTCCACATATAACCATACATGTGAGGGAACATCTCAACTAGACTCCCCTATTCGCCGTATTGGCCGTCGTAGTACAACTCAGAGGTCATCCGGATCGCCAGATCTTACCCCAATTGATTTTTGTTTATGAGGTTGGATGAAATCTGTGGTGTACAAACGAAAGGTAAATACGGGAGATGAGCTGCTTGGTCACATCTTGGTCACAACTGGGCCTATTAGAGAACCTACAGAGGCATGTTCGCAGAAGAATGCGCAAATCATATGCAGCTGAAAGTGGGAAACCGAACTTTTGTTGCGGCCTGTACAACAGCTGTAATGTGACGTGTGCTATGATTAGAGATAAATGTGTCAAATGTACAATATGTGATCAAAAGTAAACGGACACCCCCTAAAACATTCGTTTCTAATATTAGGCGCATTGCGCTGCCACCTACTACCAGAACTCCAGGTCAGCGACCTCAGTAGTCATTATACATCGTGAGAGAGAAGAATGGGGCGCTCCGCGGAACTCACGGACTTCGAACGTGGTCAGGTTATGGAGTGTCACTTGTGTCAAACGTCTGTACGAGAGATTTCCACACTCCTTAACATTCCTAGATCCGATGTGATAGTGAAGGTGAAACATGAAGGGACACGTACAGCTCAAAAGCGTACCGGCTGACCTCATCTCTTGACTGACAGAGACGGCCGACAGTTGAAGAGGGTCGTAATGTGTAATAGGCAGACATCTATCCAGAGCATCACACAGGAATTCCAAACAGCTTGAAGATCCACTGCAACTACTACGACAGGCGGTGGGTGAGAAAACTAGGATTTCATGGTTGAGAGGCTGCTCAAAGCCACACACACGCCGGTAAATGCCAAATGACGCCTCGCTTGCAGTAAGGAGCGTACACATTGGACGAATGAATATCGGAAAAACGTTGTGTGGAGTGACGAATAACGGTACACAATGTGGCGATCCGATGACAGAGTGTGGGTATGGCGAATGCCCGGCGAACGACAACTACCAGCGTGTGTAATGCCAACAGTAAAATTCGGAGGCGGTGGTGTAACAGTGTAGTCGTATTTTTCATAGAGGGGGCTAGCACCGCTTGCTTTTTTGCGTGGCACTATCTCCTTCCTTCCCACTGTTTAAGAGCAATTCGGGGATGGCGACTGCATCTTTCAAAACGATCGAGCACCTGTTCATAATGCACGGCCTGTGGCGGAGTGGCTACACAGTAACATCCCTGTAATTGACTGGCCTGTACAGAGTCCTGACCTGAATACTACAGAACACCTTCAGGATGTTTTCGAACGCCGACTTCGTGCTAGGCTTCACCCACCGAGATCGATACCTTTCCTCAGTGGAGCACTCCGTAAGAATAGGCTGCCATTCCCCAAGAAACCTTCCAGAACGTTCAGCATGTCTGCAAGAGTGGAAGCTGTCAGCAAGGCCAAGGGTGGGCCAGCGCCATACTGAATTCCACTATTACCGCTGGGGGCCGCCACGAACTTGTAACTCATTTTCAGCCAGGCGTCTGCATACTTTTCGTCACGTAGTGTATGTATTTTTCAATTGCTGCTTTGTAAAACGCAATTTGTAGTATTTACTAACTGTTGCGCATGCATAAACTTGACAACGTATTGTATAATAAAGAAAATAAATAACAGTGTACATTCATCTACATTTACATCTACGTGATTACTCTGCTATTCACTATAAAGTGCCTGGCAGAGGGTTCAATGAACCACCTTCAAAATGGCTCTCAACCGTTCCACTCTCGAATGGCGCGCGGGAAAAACGAACTCTTAAATTTTTCTGTGTGAGCCCTGATTTCTCTTACTTTATCGTTATGATCATTTCTCCCTATGTAGGTGGGTGGCAACAGAATTTTTTCGCAATCGGAGGACAAAACTGGTGACTGAAATTTCGTGAGAAGATCCAGTCTTCTATTTCGCGATATTACAAAACGAGCTGCCCTTATTTGTACTTTTTCAACGTCAACTGTCAGTCCCACCTAATGCGGGTCCCACACAGCACAGCAATATTCCAGAATATGGCGGATAAGCGTGGTGTTAGCAGTCTCTTTAGAAGACCTGTTGCACCTTCTGAGTGTTCTGCCAATGAATCGCAGTCTTTGGTTTGCTCTACCCACAATATTATCTATATGGTCGTTCAAATTTCGGTTATTTGTAATTGTAATCCCTAAGTATTTAGCTGAATTTAGAGCCTTCAGATTTCTGTGTCTTATTGTGTAACCGATATTCAGCGGATTTCTTTTAGTACTCATGTGAATAACTTCACACTTCTCTTTATTCAGGGTCAATTGCCAGTTTTCGTACCACACAGATATCTTATCTAAATCATTTTGCGAGTCGTTTTGATCAACTGATGACAGCATCATCTGCAAACAATCTAACACGGCTACTCAGATTGTCTCCTATGTCGTTAATATAGACCAGGAACAATAGAGGGCCTACAACA
Source organism: Schistocerca piceifrons (assembly GCF_021461385.2). NCBI lineage: Eukaryota > Metazoa > Arthropoda > Insecta > Orthoptera > Acrididae > Schistocerca > Schistocerca piceifrons. The sequence continues at coordinate 1,184,822,915 of NC_060138.1, read as the reverse complement.
CTACCTCGGGGAACGCCGGATATCACTTCTGTTTTACTCGATGACCGGCCGTCTATTACTACGAACTGTGACCTTTCTGACAGGAAATCACGAATCCAGTCGCACAACTGAGGCGATAGTCCGTAGGCACGCCGTTTGGTTAGAAGGCGCTTGTGAGGAACGATGTCGAAAGCCTTCTGGATATCTAAAACTATGGAATCCATCTAATACCCCCTGTCGATAGCACTCATTACTTCATGAGTATAAAGAGCTTGTTGTGTTTCACAAGAACGATATTTTCTGAATCCGTGCTCACTATGTGTCAATGAATCGTTTTCTTCGAGGTACTTCATAATGTTCGAATACAGTAAATGTTCCAAAACCCTACTGAAAATCGACGTTAGTAATATAGGCCTGTAATTCAGCGGATTACTCCTACTTCCCTTTCTGGCTATTGGTGTGACTTGAGCAATTTTCCAGTCTTTAGGTACGGATATTTCTGTGAGCGAGTGGTTGAATATAAATGCTAAATATAGAGCTATTTTATCAGCATACTCTGAGAGGAATCTGACTGGTATACAATATGGACCGGAGGCCTCGCCTTTATTGATTTAAGCTGCTTTGTTACACCGAGGGTATCTACTTCTACGTTTCTCATCTTAGCAGCTGTTCTTGTTTGGAATTCAGGAATACTTACTTCGTCTTCTTTGGTGAAGGAGTTTCGGAATACCGTGTTTAATAACTCTACTTGAGTAGCGCTGTCATCAGTGACTTCACCGTTGTTATCGCGCCGTGAAGGTATTGAGATTTCGAGACAGAATTTCGTTGTGGAAATTATTAAAAGAATCTCGCATTGAAGTACTTGCTATACTTCGAACTTCTGTAAGACTTTGCCAACCTGGGGAATTTCGCTTTCCATTAAATTTGGCATGCTTTACTCGTCTCTTCTGCAACAACGATCTGATCCGTTTTGTGTACCATGTGGGATCAGTAACATCACTTATTAATTTATGTGATAGACAGGGTGGTCCATTGATCGTGACCGGGCCAAATGTCTCACGAAATAATCGTCAAACGAAAAAACCTACAAAGAACGAAACTTGACTAGCCTGAAGGGGGAAACCAGATTGCGCTATGGTGTCCCGCTAGATAGCGCTGCCATAGGTCAAACGCATATCAACTGCGTTTTTCTAAATAGGAACCCCCATTTTTTATTACATATTCGTGTGGTACGTAAAGAAATATGAATGTTTTAGTTGGTCCACTTATTTCGCTTTGTGATAGATGGCGCTCTAATAGTCACAAACGTAAAAGTAAGTTGTATCACGTAACATTCTGCAGTGCGGACGGTATTTGCTTCGTGATACATTACCCGTGTTAAAATGGACCGTTCACCAATTACGGAAAGATCGTTATCGTGTTGATGTACGGCTATTGTGATCAAAATGCCCAACGGGCGTGTGCTGAGTATGCTGCTCGGTATCCTGGACGACGTCATCCAAGTGTCCGAACCGTTCGCCGGATAGTTACGTTATTTAAGGAAATAGGAAGCGTTGAGCCACATGTGAAACGTCAACTACGACCTGCAACAAATGAAGATGCTCAAGTAGGTGTTTTAACTGCTGTCGCGGCTAATCCGCTCATCAGTAGCAGAGAAATTGCGCGAGAATCGGGGATCTGAAAAATATCGGTGTTCAGAATGCTACATCAACATCGATTACACCCGTACCATATTTCTATGCGCCAGGAATTGCATGGCTACGACTTTGAACGGCATGTACACTTCTGCCACTGGGCACAAGAGAAATTACGGGACGTTGACAGATTTTTTGCACGCGTTCTCTTTAGCGACGAAACGTCATTCTCCAACAGCGGTAACGTAAACCGGCATAATATGCACTATTGGGCAACGGAAAATCCACGATGACTGCGACGAGTGGAACATCAGCGACCTTGGCGGGTTAATGTATGGTGCGTTGTTATGGGAGGAAGGATAATTGATCCCCATTTTATCGGTGGCCATCTAAGTGGTGCAATGTGTGCTGATTCCCTACGTAATGTTCTACCGATGTTACTACAAGATGTTTCACTGCATGACAGGATGGCGATGTACTTCCAACATGATGTATGTCCGGCACATAGCTCGCGTGCGGTTGAAGCGGTATTTAATAGCGTATTTCACGACAGGTGGATTGGTAGTCGAAGCACCATACCGTGGCCCGCACGTTCACAGGGTCTGACGGCCCCGGATTTCTTTCTGTGGGGAAAGTTGAAGGATATTTGTTATCGTGATCCACTGACAACGTCTGACAACATGCGTCAGCGCATTGTCAATGCGTGTGCGAACATTACGGAAGGCGAACTACTCCCTGTTGAGAGGAATGTCGTTACATGTATTGCCAAATGCATTGAGATTGACGGACATAATTTTGAGCATTCATTGCATTAACGTGGTATTTACAGGTAATCACTCTCTGACAGCATACGTTCTCAGAAATGATAAGTTCACAAAGGTACATGTACCACATTGGAACAACCGAAATAAAATGTTCAAACGTACCTACCTTCTGTATTTTAATTTTAAAAAACCTACCTGTTACCAAATGTTCGTCTAAAATTGTGAGCCATATGTTTGTGACTATTACAGCGCCATCTATCACAAAGCGAAAAAATTGGTCCAACTAAAACATTCATACTTGTTTACGTACTACACGAATATGTAATAAAAATCGGGGCTCCTATTTAAAAAAACACGAAGTTGATATCCGTTTTACTTATGGCAGCGCCATCTAGCGCGCCAACCACAGCGCCATCTGCTTTCCCCCTTCAAGCTAGACAGGTTTCGTTCTTTGCAGTTTTTTCGCTTGACGCTTATTTCGTGAGATATCTGGCCCAGTCATGATCAATGGACCACCCTGTATATCTCTCAACTGCTGTCGATACTATCTCTTTAAAAACATTCTACATCTTTTCTACACTTACTTGATCAGATCGGAAGGAGTGAAGACTGTCTCTTGAAAAGCCATTAAGAGTATTTTTATCAGGTTTTTAAATTGATATACTTTGCGTTTCTTTTCGATGGCTGTACGTGTTACGGTATTCAGTCTAGCAGCAACTGCCTTGTGGTCGTTAATCCCTGTATTCGTCATAATACTCACCATTTGTCCCGGATTATTTGTTGCTAAGAGGTCAAGTATGCTTTCGCAACCATTTACGTTTCGAGTGGGCTCATGAACTAATTGTTCAAAATAAATTTCTGTGAAAGCATTCAGTACAATTTCGGATGACGTTTTATGCCTGCCGCCGGCTTTAAACGTATAATTTTTCCATCATATCGGGGGTAGATTGAAGTCACAACCTACTATAATTGTATGAGCGGGGTACTTGTTTGAAATGAGACTCAAGTTTTCTTTGAACTGTTTAGTAACTCTATCTTCTGAGTCGGAGGTCGGTAAAGTGATCCAATTAGTAGTTTAGTCCGATTATCAGGTATAGCCTCTAACCATACTACTTCACACAAACTATCTACTTCAATTTCGATACAAGGCAAACTACCTCTGATAGCAATAAATACTCTACCACCAACTGTATTTAATCTATCCTTTCTGAACACTGTTAGATCATTTGAAAATTTCGGCTGAACTTATTCAATATGCTCGTCAAATTCCTATCACATGCCCGAATACTGACCATTCCTATGTAACACTCTGTATGTGTTGACTGTGAAATTTGGACATAATATTGACTTGTCGGGGAAGAAAAAACTACATTTAGTTGGAATACAGCGTGCAGAATTGAAGATGGAAAACTATATGTTAAGTTCTTCAAAAACACGGACGTTGTATATATATATATATATATATATATATATATATATATATATATATATATATATATATATATCCTAATTCTCAAACTATAGCTGCAAATAGGTCACTGTCACTATGACATAATGCAATATGTGATTATTTCGCAAACTAGTATTCAGTTACTTCCTACTTGTCTTCAGATGAAGCTTCCAGAGGATCACATAGTTATTCTCTAAACAGGATGCTGGTCTTGGAAGCAGTTTCACAGTAAAAACAAATCGCAAAACCCTTAACTGAAGCACTTTATATGTATTTCTCGTGTAAACTGTGTTGAAATTAGAACTTTTGTAGTAAGCGAAGTGCCTGAGGCAAAATTGGTGCATAAACGCATACCTCATCTTCATATAAACGGGGAAGTGCTGGAAAACCAATCAGGGAAAACAAAAACTAAAAACAGCAAACTTGTAAAACTTCAATCAAAATTGGAAGATTTACCCGTAGACTGTATCAGAACAGTACTACATAGATCATCTCGTCTTACTGTAGTGACTGTCATGTTGAAGAGTTTATCGTTCACTATATCTTAAAAGCAAGATCTGTAAAGTTCTGAGAAGAACTTTCTCCAGCTATGCTAAATGTATACACCACTGGTGGCGGATGAAGACAGAGCCTCTAAAGCGAAGCTATGCTCATGCGCCTCACAGATTAGCTTGCGTAGAACGTCGCGGTTCGTAATTTTCCCTGTTTGCTCTACGCACGCGCCGCAAAGCCTGTGTACTCAACATGTGGATGAACGAAAGCGCTTACAAATTCTCGCTTACAGAGAAAATTATCCAACCTTATAAAACGGTGTGCAAAGTTAACGCCTAGTCCTCCGGCCTTTCATACGCGACGGTAGAGCAAATATGGGCGCTTACAAAGCTACCGCATTTCAGCAAACACCGTTTGCGTCGCTGTGGGTTTACTAGATACATCGAATGCAGGTAGTGTTGCGATATACGTGGCTCACATTCCATTTTCACTAGATCAAACGGAGGTAGATATGTGAGATATGTGATGTTTCCATGCCCTGATTCGAATAACTGTTGCTACTTGGTGGAATTTATTTTTTAGGAAAAAGAGAGTGTGACATAAACTGTGAAATTACTTGAAAAGCAACAATCAGCACATTCCACATATTTAACTGAAGCATAGTCTGCCGAAAATATGTTTCCTTGCAACTTCACTTATCCCGGGCAACAACATCGTAAAACTGATCCCCAAGCAACATCAGTTCGTTGCAGTCTGACGAGTACAGGGCGAGCATATGAGCTTAGATTTTAACACGACACATAAAGTCAAAATGAGTTCCGCCATGCGCTATTCCCTTCTGCACACATAAACGCACGAATTATTCACGAAACTCCTTTGCTGGCAATATTAACAAACGAAATAATTAAGTAAATGAATATATGGATAGTGATAATTATAAGAAGAACTTTAATAAAATATCTCGTAGGTTAATAATGTGGGCTACAACAGGCTATCCCTCCTTGTAGCTTTATTCAGATAATGGCACACAAGAATGGTGATCTCACACAGATTATTATCTCATCACGATTAAATAATTCTGTACAACACCTCCGTGAACGTGTACGTGTCACGCTATAGGAAAGTCGTCACACCCACCTTATCCTCATTTCATCCCTTCTTTTGACACCTTAGGCAGTGGAGGTCAGAACCGCGTTTCCCAGCATTGAAATCAGGCTGCTTTCTTATGGGTGACCAAGGGAAACGTTTCTTCACATCGCTGGTCAGAATCGACACGGACCTGGCCTTAGCGGATGTCATAAAGGACGTCGATGAAACTGCTCCTTTCCTTGGGGCGTTAATTTACACACATTTTGCACTCTAAGACGAAAGTTCACAGTGTGATGTGAAAGAGAATGATCATCTTGACAACCTTTGATGTTCCTGACAACTCCCGGACGAATCAGCCCTTCTCTAAGAACATCGTGGTGCTGCAACCTCAGTGAGCGTCGTCTGACAGGTTTGGGTCGTAATGCAATCGCAATTCTCCCCCTGATCTGTAGGGTGGACCTTTCAAAATTTTTCTGACGAAATCTGAACATGTTATGAAGCAGCAAAGGGTCTTTATGCTTTTTCAGCCCCTTTGTTTCGCCCTTTACAGCAGTTTAGTTTATACCACAGTTAGCGATAACCTAAGAGTTTATCTGAAACTGTTCAATAGTACACTATTGGCCATTAAAATTGCTACACCAAGAAGAAATACAGATGATAAATAGGTATTCATTGGACAAATACATTATACTAGAACTGACTTGTGATTACATTTTCACGCAATTTGGGCGCATAGATCCTGAGAAATCAGTACCCAGAACAACCACCTCTGGTCGTAATAATGGCCTTGATACGCCTGGGCATTGAGTCAAACAGAGCTTGGATGGCGTGTACAGGTACAGCTGCCCGTGCAGCTTCAACACTGACTTCCGGAAGGCGTTCGATACAGTTCCGCACTGTCGCCTGATAAACAAAGTAAGAGCCTACGGAATATCAGACCAGCTGTGTGGCTGGATTGAAGAGTTTTTAGCAAACAGAACACAGCATGTTGTTATCAATGGAGAGACGTCTACAGACGTTAAAGTAACATCTGGCGTGCCACAGGGGAGTGTTATGGAACCATTGCTTTTCACAATATATATAAATGACCTAGTAGATAGTGTCGGAAGTCCCATGCGGCTTTTCGCGGATGATGCTGTAGTATACAGAGAAGTTGCAGTATTAGAAAATTGTAGCGAAATGCAGGAAGATCTGCAGCGGATAGGCACTTGGTGCAGGGAGTGGCAACTGACCCTTAACAGAGACAAATGTAATGTATTGCGAATACATAGAAAGAAGGATCCTTTATTGTATGAGTATATGATAGCGGAACAAACACTGGTAGCAGTTACTTCCGTAAAATATCTGGGAGTATGCGTGCGGAACCATTTGAAGTGGAATGATCATATAAAATTAATTGTTGGTAAGGCGGGTACCAGCTTGAGATTCATTTGGAGAGTCCTTAGAAAATGTAGTCCATCAACAAAGGAGGTGGCTTACAAAACACTCGTTCGACCTATACTTGAGTATTGCTCATCAGTGTGGGATCCGTACCAGATCGGGTTGACGGAGGAGATAGAGAAGATCCAAAGAAGAGCGGCACGTTTCGTCACAGGGTTATTTGGTAACCGTGATAGCGTTACGGAGATGTTTAACAAACTCAAGTGGCAGACTCTGCAAGAGAGGCGCTCTGCATCGCGGTGTAGCTTGCTCGCCAGGTTTCGAGAGGGTGCATTTCTGGATGAGGTATCGAATATATTGCTTCCCCCTACTTATTCCTCCCGAGGAGATCACGAAAGTAAAATTAGAGAGATTCGAGCGCGCACGGAGGCTTTCAGACAGTCGTTCTTCCCGCGAACCATACGCGACTGGAACAGGAAAGGGAGGTAATGACAGTGGCACGTAAAATGCCCTCCGCCACACACCGTTGGGTGGCTTGCGGAGTATAAACGTAGATGTAGATGTAGATGTAGATACCACAGCTCATCAAGAATAGTGACTGGCCACCATTGACCAGACGTTTTCGATTGGTGAGAGATCTGGAGAATGTGCTGGCCAGGGCAGCATTCGAACATTTTCTGTATCCAGAAAGGCCCGTAAAGGACCTGTCACATGGGGTCGTGCTTTATCATGCTGAAATGTAGGTTTTTCCCAGGGATCGAATGAAGGGAAGAGCCATGGGTCGTGACACATCTGAAATGTAACGTCCACTGTTCAAAGTACCGTCAATGCGAACCAGAGGTGACCGAGACGTGTAGCCAATGGTACCCCATACCATCACCCCCGGTGATACGCCAGTACGGCGCCAGCGATTGTCTCCGAGCTGATAGTCTCTGCTGTTGCAAACGTCGTCGAACTGTTCGTGCAGATGGTTGTTGTCTTGCAAACGTCCCGATCTGCTGACTCAGGGATCGAGACGTGGCTGAAAGATCCGTTACAGCCATGCGGATAAGATGCCTGTCATCTCGACTGCTAGTGATACGAGGCCGATGGGATCCAGCACGGCGTTCCGTATTACCATCCTGAACCCACCGATTCCATATTCTGCTAACAGTCATTGGATCTCGACCAACGCGAGCAGCAATGTCGCGATACGATAAACCGCAACCGTGATAGGCTACAATCCGACCCTAATCAACGTCGGACACGTGATGTTACGCATTTTTCCTCCTTACACGAGGCATCATAACAACGTTTCACCAGGCAACGCCGGTAAACTGTTGTTTGCAATTGAGAAATCGGTTGGAAACTTTCCTAATGTCAGCATGTTGTCGGTGTCGCCACCGTCGCCAACCTTGTGGGAATGTTCTGAAAAGCTACTTATTTTCATGTCAGAGCATCTTCTTACTGTCGGTTAAATTTCGCGTCTGTACCACATCATCTTTCTGGTGTAGCAATTTTAAAGGCCGGTAGCGTATATGCAACACACCACAGCATGTTAACAACACCAATGTACCGTAAATAATGCGGCTGTCCGTAACTAAATAGCAATGCCAAAGGATGCTAACGATGACGCCCCGAGAACTGATGAAGACTGCAGGCTCTAGCAGTTGACCCTGAACGTAAATAGATGTAACATATCGCGCCTACATAGGAAAAGAAATCTAGTGCTGTAAAGTTGCGCCACTGATGACAAACCGTCGGTAAGAGTATCTGCCTCAAACCGCCTAAGAGTAACTATCTAGAGCAACCTTACGTGAAGCGTCCGTATAAAACAAACTTATGAGGCGCTACTTGGACCGGTCCTTGAGTATTCTACATCTATCTGGGAACCCTACCGGATAGGATCAATAGAAGAGATGGAGAAGATCGAACGAAGAGCGGCACGTTTCGTCAAGGGATCGTACAGTCGGCACGAAAACGTTGCGGGTATGCTCAACAAATTCCATTGGCGGACGTTACAAGAGCGGCGTTGTGCATCACGGAGAGATTTACTACTGAAATTTCAAGAGAGCTCTTCCAGGGAACAGTCGGAGAACATATTACTTCCCCTCCCCGTATGTCTCGCATACTGATCACGACGAGAAAATTCAAGAAGTTACAGCCAATACAGAGGCTGAGTTAGTGGTACATTAAGTATCCACGCATCACACCACTACTTGGCTTGCGGAGTATGATGAAGATGTACCCCTCTTTTGTGTCACTAACAGCTTAAATATATCGATAACCTCTGTTTATGTCTGTTACGTTCATAACAGCATGTACTAATTTGAAGTCAGTATTCACTGGCTACTGTGAACGTATTTTTAAATCGTTTTAAACAATAACTGATTCTGAGTGTCTGCAACTAATTACACTACTGACCATTAAAATTGCTACACCAAGAATAAATGCATATGATAAACGAGCATTCATTGGACATATATATATTATACTAGAACTGACATTTGATTACAGTTTCACGCAATTTGGGTGCATAGATCCTGAGAAATCAGTACCCAGAACAACCACATCTGGCCGTAATAACGGCCTTGATACGCCTGGGTATTGAGTCAAACAGAGCTTAGATGGCGTGTACAAGTACAGCTGCCCATGCAGCTTCAACACGATACCACAGTTCATCAACAGTAGTGACTGGCGTATTGCGACGAGCCAGTTGTTCTGCCATCATTGACCAGACGTTTTCAATTGGTGAGAGATCTGGAGAATGTGCTGGCTAGGGCAGCAGTCGAACATTTTATGTATCCAGAAAGGCCCGTACAGGACCTGAAACATGTGGTCGTGCATTATACTGTTGAAATGAGGTGTTTCGCGGGGATCGAATGTAGGGTGGAGCTACGGGTCGCAACACATCTGAAATGTAACGTCCGCTGTTCAAAGTGCCGTCAATGCGAACCAGAGTTGACCGAGACGTGTAATCAATGGCACCCCATACCACCACGCCAGGTGATACCCCAGTATGGCGATGGCGAATACACGCTTCCATGTGCGTTCACAGTGATGTCGCCAAACACGGATGTGACTATTATGATGCTGTAAACAGAACCTGGACTCATCCTAAAAAATGACGTTTTACCGTTCGTACACCCAGGTTCGTCGTTGAGTACACCATCGCAGGCGCTCCTCTCTGTGATGCAGCGTCAAGGGTAACCGCAGCCATGGTCTCTGAGCTGATTGTCCTTGCTGCTGCAAACGTCGTCGAATTGTTCGTGCAGATGGTTGTTGTTTTGCAAACGTCCTCATCTGTTGACTCAGGGATCGAAACTTGGCTGCACGATCCGTTACAGCCATCGGATAAGATGCCTGTCATTTCGACTGCTAGTGATACGAGGTCGCTGAGATCCAGTACGACGTTACGTATTACCTTCCTGAACCCATCGATTCCATATTCTGCTAACAGTCATTGGATTTCGACCAATGCGATAAACCGCAATCGTGATAGGCTACAATCCGACCTTTAGCAAAGTCGGAAACGTGATGGTGCGCATTTCTCCTTCTTACACGAGGTATCACAACAACGTTTCACCAGGCGACGCCGGTTAACTGATGTTTGTGTATGAGAAATCGGTTGGAAACTTTCTTCATATCAGCACGTTGTAGGTGTCGCCACCGGCGTAAACCTTGTGTGAATGCTCTGAAAAGCTTATCATTTGCGTATCACAGCGTAGCTCGTCATCTTCGTGGTGTGGCAATTTTAATTTCCAAAGTGTAACACGCCATGATGACTTTATTCGCTGAAGAATTTAATCTGATTACTTATGGCTAGTTCATTTGAGAAACAAGCTACAAGCATATAGTGTGAAATGAAACAGCTCAATGTCTCAGGCTAAGTTAGGGCAGAATTAGTAAAAACATCAGTGCCTGATCGAAGCACAATTTTTCTATGTATATTGTATTCACCTTTACTTGCAAGCCACACAATTACTTACCTTACGCAAAATGTAAGAAACCTCAAACACAACTACACACTCAGCACCGATGAACCATACGTTCCAAACCACCAATTGTGTATTCTTACTGGCAGGACACTGTACCACCCCCACTGCTGACTTCACTGCATTGTGCAGTCACTATTCACCATGAACTCCGCTCATAAAGAATTTCCTCCACGGGCCTCAGTTCGGCTAGATGTCACTCTTTCGCTAGAGGAAGGATACATCTAAGCCTCAGCGACACGAAGATCCACAATAGTGCTAACCCTGTTACGTAAACGAAATTAGTGCCACCAATAGGACATCATTCACATTGGTAGTTATTCTTTACACAGTTCCTGTCGCTAACACTTCACACTGCAGGGCCCTGAGACAGAAGGAAGAGTATCTTACACATAGCCCAATATAGTCGACTAGAGACTATGCAGTTCCATACATTCAAAAACCATTTACATATATAAACCAATGCGAAATACTTACATGGCAGGTAAAACTACGTATCCATCTCGTAAGTTCTCTTTTGTTTACATACTCTCATTCTAATGTAAAATAGCAATAGAGACTGCATTCTTCACGATCTGAAGTTGCACTTGTTCCACTGCACAGGCAACGTTCTCATGTACGCCAGAGATCATTACAGTACGACTTTTAGCCATTCTACTTACGCACAGTACGTATAAGAAAGACGAACGAAATGAGCTATAGTAGAAATGAGAACAGCGAGAAACTGTACATAAAAATTGGTGACCACTAACCGGATGAAGTTAAAGAATTGTGCTACCTAGGCACAAAATAACAAATGACGGATGGAACAAGGATGCCATAAAAAGCAGACTAACACTGAAGAAACGGGATTCCCAAGTCAAGAGAAGTCTGCTACTGTCAAACATGAACATTCATTTGAGGAGGATATTTCTAAGCTTGAACGTTTGGAGCACAGGATTGTGTAGCAGTGAAACAATGACTGTGGGAAAACCGGACCACATGAATATCGTAGTATTTGAGATGTTGTGCTGCAAAAGTATGTTGAAAATTACGTTGACGTATAAGGTAACTAAATGGAGGTTTTCCGTGGAATCGGCGGCGAAAGTAATGTACGGAAGACACCGACAAGAGGAAGGAACCGGATGATACGACGTCTATTAAGACATCAGGGAATAACTTCCATGGAACTGGCGGGAGCTGTAGAGGACAATAACTGTAGAGGCAGACAGAGGTTTGAACACATGAAGCAAATAATTGAGGACGTAAGTTGCAAATGCTGCTCTGAGATGAAAAGCTGCCACTGGCGAGGAACTCATAGCGGGCTGCATCAACCCAGTCAGAAGGGTGATGAGTCAAAAAAGAGTTTATTTTGCAATACGAAAAGAATATTTCACTTTCATTCACTACATCTCTTCCACGTGTAACGCTCTAAGAACAGGTACTAAATGCTAATGGAATCGTTACAGTCCTCGTTTGCGAAGCTAACCAAAAAGAAACGAAATAATGAAATCCACCTTCATAAAAGAGTATTTTTAGAGTAAATGTTACAAATTACTGCTATTATTTATGTTACATCACAAGCGTGTTTCAACAATATTTACTACAGTTTTTTACAAATTATTTGCAAGATGAAGCCAGATATCAGATATACAGTTGCTAGAAACTAATGTTTTAAAGTTGATAATCAACTGCTGGTCCAGTATTGTTCAGTATTACAGATGAAATGAAATGAAATGTCGTGTGACGAGGGCCTCCCGTCAGGTAGACCGGTCGCCTGGTGCAAGTCTTTCGATTTGACGCCACTTCGGCGACTTGCACGTCGGTTGGGATGAAATGATGATGATTAGGACAACACAACACCCAGTCCCTGAGCGGAGAAAATATCCGACCCAGCCGGGAATCGAACCCGGGCCCTTTGGGATGACAGCCCGTCACGCTGACCACCGTTTTTTTTTCACAGACTGGCCGGCTCACCGGACGTCCCTCACGTCCGCCGGGCGGATTCGTGCCGGGGACCAGGCGCTCCTCACTCCTTCCCACTCTCGAATGCGCTACACCGCACGGATTTTTGTTTTTTTTTCGTTTTTTTTAAGACCACTTTTTTTTACATTCGGTGGAACAATAACAAACATAAACTGCTTCTAGCACCTTTTCTTTAAATATATAAGACGATGACTTTATAAAATAAAATTTTTCTGGGAAACGTAAATAAGTGGACTTGTTTTTACATAATAGTGAAAAAAAATAAAATAAAATATCCTGCTTCTGTCAGTACAAAACAATAACGTTCTACGTTCCTCTTTTAGGCGCGTACCTCGCTAATCCCGTCATCTCTCGCGTTGGTGTCGGGTACGTCTTCACCTGTGTTTGTGGATCCTCTCCACTGTCCTGGTCCTTTCTTGTTCTGATACTTATAGACAATAATTACATTCTCCTACCCGGGACACCCCAACTGGGTGGGGGATCAAGCAAGGCACTCCCTAAAAAAATTGCGTAATATGTTCGATATCTCGGATGTCTCATAAGCTGTGAGTGATGTTCCTGTAGTAAGGCCCAAAAGTCAAGCACATTCTTACTGCCGTCTCGGAAAAGATAACGCACAGTCAAACCTCGAATCCAAGTCACTGCGTTTGTCTTCGTTCGGGGATAATATGTCCTATCTGGGAGAAGTAGTGTGCGTGGTTCTATTGTTTGCGGCCCCACCCGAATGAGGAAGGCGATCATTTTTTTGACCAGACACCATACGTCCGCCGAAGGACCGCATATCAGGCGATGCTCCTCAGTGTCTATAACATTGCACTGCGGACACAGTGGCTCGTCCGCCATATGAATTGTATGCAACCTGGAAGAGTCACGTATTTCCCATTTACCACCTGATACCACAGTGCGCGCGTTCCCGTATCAAGGTGTGGGTGGTGCACTGTACGCCATACCACTGACCACGTAACCGTTGGTTGGCGGCGCTCTACGTCATTATTCGGCCGTCGTCGCGTCAAGATGTGATATATATCACGTGCCGTTGCCGTCCTGGTAGTCGGTAGTTCCATATGTACATAACTGTGTTCCACAAAGAAGGTTCGCATTTGGGCAAGCGATGGTGAGATGTGAGCCACCGCTACCGGAGCCGAACGAGAAGGTGGAGCGAGTTCGTCTATCAAGCTGCCCGTCAGACTTGTCTGGTGTCGTATCCACATCTTTATCATCGTGGTTACATAAATAGCCACTGCTCGGTCGCGTACGTGGACTAGTCCAAGACCTCCACGACTACGAGGAAGGGTGATGGTTTCGTATCCTACCTTAAAAAGCAGACCTGTGCTCACAAAATATCCTAGTGCCACCAGGATTCGGCGGGCCAACACCACCGGCATAGGAAGAACTTGTGCCAGGTGGGGGATGCGAGAGGCTAGGTAAGTGTTGGCAAAGGTGACCCGTTGTATCATATCCAGTGCCCTTAACCTGTGACTTCGGACACTCGCACGAATTCTTTGCAGAAGATGTCTGTAACTCAGTGCCACCGTGCGTCGAACGTCTGTAGTGAAGATAATTCCTAGGCATTTCATCTTGGTGATCGGCTGTAATGGTGCTACACTTCCTGTCGGGAGTCCTCTCCCGATGTTCATCGCTCCCGACTTTGCCATGTTCAGGCGACTTCCCGTAGCCATACAATACAAATTAATCCAATGCAGGGCCGCTCTTGCCTCGTCGCCTGACCGTGCTAAAAACACTATGTCATCTGCGTATGTTCGGCATATAAACGTGTTGTGCCTTATCGTCATTCCTTGGAGTCGATTCCGGAGCCCGCAAAGCAGCGGCTCGACAGCGATGGCATACAATATCGTTGACAGCGGGCACCCTTGTTTGACCGATCGTGAGATGTTGATGGGCCCCACCAAGCGTCCATTGATGAGCACTTTGGATGCGGCTCCGTGGAGTAGTCTCATGACGACGGTGACAAAACTTTCCGGAAACTTCATTTTCGTCATCACGTCCGTGAGATAAGCATGACTCAGCCTGTCAAATGCGCGATCGAAGTCTATCGGTACCAATACACCCAGGAGACGACATGTTGAAGCCAGTGCGATAACATCGCGGTAGTCGCTGAGTGCCGTTTGTATATTGCTAGCTCCTCCTAGCTGGGTTTGGTCGAGTGAAATCACTTGGCGTATCACGCGTTTAAAGCGTGCTACAAGTATCCTGGCGTAGATCTTGTAGTCGCAATTAAGAAGGGTCAGTGGCCGGTAGGCCTGTATCCCTGTGCCACCAGATGGTTTGTGGATGGGGATGATCATTCCTTCCACGAAGGTGGGTGGAAGAGGCACGTTGGAAGACATCAATTCGCAGTACATGGCAGTCCATCGTGGAATCATGAGATCTTTAAATGTACGATAGAACTCTAACGGAAACCCGTCGGGCCCCGGCGATTTGTGCGACGCTCCCTTATCAATCGCTTTCATTACGTCGTCAACTGTGATTTCACCTGTTAACTCCAGGTTGGCCGACTCGTCGAGACACGCGGAGAGCGTTCGTCGGACCTCATGAAAGGCGGCCTGATCGTGTTCCGCTTCTTCATAGAGATGACCGTAGTGTTCCACGAAAGCGTTGGCAACGTCTTTTTGCGTTATAATGCGGCGACCATCTGGCAGTACGACCGTCTGTATTAAGGTTCTGCGACTACGTTGTTTTTCTCTGATAACGTGATACATCGACGGGGTTCTCCACGGACTCGTTCAAAGGCCCTTGCACGGATTGCGACACCCTCCAGTCGGCGGCGCGTTATGGAAATTATTTGGGCCTGTGCTCGTTTTATACCGGCACGACGCTCCTGTGAAGGTGCTTGTACAGAAAGTTCGCGGAGCATCGTGAAATAAAATTTCGTCGTGTATCGCCTCCACATCATCTGCTCCCTTCCGTATGCAATTAACGCTCGGCGCAATGCAGGCTTAACGCATTCCAGCCACCACTGCAACGTCGTCGGATATGTCGGGAGGCGTCGTTCACACACATGCCAAGTGTCTTCGACTAAGCGTTTGCACTCAGGTTCCCTAAAGTGCGCTGTATTCAGTTTCCAAACACTGCGACTCCTCCACACTTGTTGACGACTCAAGGAGACCGTGCATATTTATGCTATGTGATCTGAAAAGGCGACAGGCCACAATTCCGCATCGAGGATCGCAGGTTCGAGACGACGTGTTACGTAAATGCGATCGAGACGACTTGCAGAGTGACTCGTGACGTAGGTGCATCCACGTCTGTCGCCATGTATCTTCTCCCATGTATCAATGAGATTCATGTCCTGTATGAGTTGCCGCAGCTCCGGGCACGAAGTATAACGTGGGTGTTGATCTTATGGTGCGAGCACGCTGTTGAAGTCGCCTCCAAATAAGACATGTTCATACCGACCTAAGAATAGTGTTGCAATCTCCTCTGCGTAGAATCAGGATCGGTCGCGCCGTCTGTCTGTCCCCGACGGTGCGTAAATGTTAACGACCCGTACTCCCAGCACTGTGAGCGCCAGTCCTCGCGCTGACGGCAGGTACACCACGTCCTCGGCTACTATGCCGCTACGTAGAAGTATCGCTGTTCCGCTGCCGCCGTCGGTAGTAGGTGTAATGTACGTATCGTACTCATAGAGGTCGGGGAAGCTCTCAACACATACTTCCTGCAGCAGAACGATGTCGACGTCTGACGCATGAAACATGTCTCGTAATAATTGCAATTTGACAGGCGTTCTGATCGTATTAATATTAATAGAGGCTGTTCGATATGCCTGCCGCTGTTCCTCAGTGCGTAAAGCGCACATGAACGCTTATGTTAATTTTTGTGCTTCTGCCCGGTGACATGCTGTCTGTGCGTCAGTCTGCATCTTCTGCGCGGTTCACATCCGGTGGACACAGCACTCGCCATGGCGGGTGCGTCGTCGGTGTGGGGGTCAGTATCGGATTCATCGGCCCAGTTCCTGTGCTGGAGGTCCAGCTTCCGTCGTGTCTCTCCTGCCGGGCTGACCGAAGGCGGTGGCGTTGCTGCGGTGGGTGGAGGTACTCCTTCCGTCGGCTTTCCGTCCGGTGTGTCTGTATTCAACCCCTGTGTAGCATGATTCGTGTCGTACTGCTGTGTGGGAGGTATAACCCGTTGCGCATCCGGATGCACTGTATCGGCGTCACACCCAAGTCCGTCTGACGTGGACTGCAGTAAGCAGGTATCCGACGGCACTAGCCGTCGTTTCTTGTGGCACTTCGGCGATCGTTGTTTGCGCGTGTGCGCCTCCGTATCCGAGTGCGGAAGTGACTCCCGGTGCTCAGGGACGAAAGCAGCTGTCGGCACAACAGCAGGATCAATTTCCATTTCTCCTACAGATCCTGTCCGCTCGGTTAAGTGCGTCGTCGGCGCCGGAGCGACAGAGGTGTGCGTCGTTTCGTCACTGGAGGCGGTCTCCGCCGCAGTCGGCTGCCGTAAACTGTCAGGATTCTGCAGCTGGTCATTTTTCGGGATGGGATCCGTTCGAAGTGCGTCCGCATACGTTAGTGGCAGCGGCGTTAACGTGGACGAGGTACGGGTTCGCCGTTTGGAACGTGCACTATCCTCCGCTGCATACATTCGAAACGGACGTGGCCCTCTTTCCCGCAGCCTGAGCATGTTTTGGGCTGTCCATCGTATATGACTATAGCTCTGCATCCGCCGATGAACAAGTATGAGGGTACATGTTGTGTCAGTTCTATTCTGATTTGACGCACCCCACTGAGAACGGGGTAAGTCGTAAAGTTGGACCACTTTTCCTCAACGTGGCTAAGCACTCTTCCATATGGGCGTAAGGCGTCGACCACCAAGTCACACGGAACCTCGAAGGGAAGTTCGAAAATACGTATGTTTCGTAAGCCCAGTCCTGTATGATCAATAGTTACTTCTCCAACATGTCCATCAGAGTGACGAAATTTGAGTCCATGTTTAGTATCTCGGATGATTCTGTCACATACTGCATCGTTAATCAGCTTGACGTAAACAACACTGCTCACTATGGAGAGGTGCATTCCGATAAGTTCGTTGTAGTCAAGTTTAACTTCGTCTCGCAGGAACCTTTCTATTTCGTAGGCTTTCGGTCTCGCATATTCATTCGAAAAACTAATCTTGAGAGTCGACTTCCGGTATGCATGTGCCATTCTATATCGAGTCGTCTAAACGCACGAGTACGCCGAAGAGGTAAACAACTGCGCGAGCGCGAACTTCTCCGGCAGGGACGTAAACAGACGTCCGAGCCGTAGCAACGCCGAAGGCAGACTCACCACTCAGCTACAGGGGGCGGACAGTATTACAGATAATCATTTGCTGATATCATATACATCAACAAAATTTCATCAATTTAAGTTTCTTTTCACGTAAATTTCATTCCACGTGGTGTGTGTTTCAAGACCTTTTACCATCATAAAGTATCTAAAAATTAGATATTATCGTTGCCCTAATTATTTCATCTTATCATCATAACCAAGACGAGTAAGTGGCTGAAGAGATGCCAAATAGAAAAATTTGCACAGACGGCCGAACAGACCTAGCTGGCAAGACAACAATTCCATATGATCATTTCATCTAAACGGTGCCAGCGTTGAGTTTTACGAGTATTGACGTGTTTTTGTTTCCACATGTCCACAAGTAAAATCACTCAAAGGGGAGGATTGCTGTGCCTCTTTTTAAGAAAACGAATCATTACTAATACATGTTAATCTAAGAATACGAATTGAAAGCAAGGCTTTTTTTCTTCAAAATATAGCTTTAAAAATTAGTCTAACTGCAGATGAAATTATATGGTACAAAGAATCTGAGGACAGATATTTTAATACAAACTCCTTAATGTTATAAGTGCCACTGAAAAGTAAGAAATTTAAGAAACACATTTGAGGTACGTTTTGATACGAGTCTCATCCGATAAAAAGTTTCAGATCAAAAAATAAAGTGATACGTTAGTTATAATAACTTAAATGAACTATTTAACGTTACTGGAATTTTAACACAACATTTTTGTTAATTAGCGTAATCAGAAAACCAATAGAAGAAACTACAGTTTTTCCGGATTACACCTACAGACTTAAGTCATATGTTAACATAGGCAGATAAACAGATCAAACCGCATTTTGGGATAAAGTAACATTATTCTTGTGACGTGATAATGAGTGCTGTGAAAGTCGCCATGGGAAATTTATTGTGGAACGAAGTAGTGTGAGGAGTTGTGTGAATCCTTCTGTGCATCAGTTAGTCATGAGGAAGATTCAAGCGGTGGAAGCGTGTCGTCTTGATGGTGGTAAACCAATTGGTCAAATGAGATACAAGAATTCATTTCAACCGATAAAATTGTAACTGTAGCTAAACAGGGACTTGTACGTGTTTATTATTGTCATAATGAATATATGTGGTGGGGAAAATTAGTTATAATAGAGAAAAATGTGTACATTGCTTGGAAAAGTAGAACATTGAGAACATTGGGACAACAGATGAAGTGGCCCCATCCAGCGATCTAGATTTTCTGACTGCATTGCTCCATTGAAACCTGAAAATTTCACAATAAGATTTAAAAGGAAAATTGAAATTGTAATCGGTTCTAGCAGAAACGACTTCATGGCAGGAAATCAACATGAAAAAAAAACCTTCAGAAATAATATGTAGTTAACCTTGATTATGTAGGTACTAGAAGTAGGGGAGTTAATAGATACTGTGTAGGTATGACATAGAAATTGCAGCAGCCACTCTTATATGCACAGGAAGAAGGCAACAACTAGTAAACAATTTACTTAATATCACAGAAGAAAACGTATATCGAATGATACAGCCGGTGTATGCTGCAATACGTCTCTAGGAACTCCACACCTTTGACAACGGATGAGAAACTTTTTGAGATAATAAAGATTAACGAAGATCAATAGGAAGGACAAGAAATTCAGTGCTGAAATAATGTAACACGTAAAATTAAAACAAATGCCTCCTGGATGATATTCAGTGGAAGTAAGCAGATCATTAATACGTTTAATAACACTCAAGAGCTTCTTAAGATATAACTGTAAGAATGGGGAAAAATTCAGCTGTTCCGTAGCATGATCTCTGATCCAAAAAACTTGATGAATTGACGATATCATTCAAAAATTGCCTTCTGAAGAAATTTCTGTTCTGGAAAAATATATCTAGCACAGCATTTCTAAAGTTTTCAAGATAATAGGAAAAACGCTGCCACAAATTCCATGGCCCCCTGCCTCCCCCCCTAATTCCCTTTAGAAGTGCAAGTAACTGCAACAGTACAATTAAAAGAAGAGGTGGAAATAATGACATTTTCGAACGAGGACGAACAGTGTGTGAGTATACAATTCTCCATAGTCTGGTCTTCCCCTCATAGAAAAGGTGTGGCGGCATAAATCCTAGCGCAACTACTCAGTATTATGTATGGATCTCTAGAAGAGAAAAACATTAATATCTGGCTCAAATTACGCAAAAGTAGCACAATAATAAATTTCATTTCGCTAACGCAAAGACGTTGCAAGGCTACCAAGTACAATTCACGGTATCTTGTAAGTTGAGTAGCCTAGACGCAAATGTCGCTAACTGCATGATAAGTGACACTGAGATAATCATTGGCAGCGATAACGTTATCGTTGCGTACGAATTTGTTACCTAGCAGCCAACCCAAACCTGAATAAGAAACATGTCCATTCGGATCGTAACTGAATGAAAGCTGGCTTTGAATGTCCAGATTGGTAAGTCTGATGTCTGTTCACGTGCTTTTGCATCCGGACATAGCAGGGCAACAGTCACGCCTATTGGGCATTTAGCGGGCTTTGCACCCGAAGACAACATGTAGTTAGCTGCTCTTGAAACCGAACACGATTTTTGACAACCATTTTCGACTCTTCATAGCCAGTTTTGCAACCTGAAGCATATTCCATCATCTAAGCGCTGAAAAAAAAATGATACGGCCGTGTGCCCACCTCAAAATAGACATAAAATTAATTTAGCGGCATTTTCATTTGGGCTACTCAGACGTGCATTTTTTATGAGTTTTTATTTTTGTAATAGCATTTTTTATTATGGGTTCTGAGGATTTCCTTACCATCAGAATTAAGTACCCTAAAAATAAGACCCATGATTTGCTTCACTTTACGGCAAGTGTGGCTAAAGTACTGACAAAAATAGATACGCCAACTGCCAGGAAAAGGAGGTGTTAGACTAGTGATAGTCCCATGCCATCTTTAAGTATTAAAACAAGCCAGTGCGGAAGTTCGTCCAGAAGCTGATGTTCGTTTGCACAACGTTGGGCATCTTCCAGTGGTCAGCGACAAAATATCATTTGACAGGTGCAAGAAACCGGGTTGCAAAGGTAAAAACAAATTTCATTGGGTAAAATGTAACATTCACTTGTGTCTGGATGGAAAAAAAAATGTTTCTTTGATTATCATTCTTCATGAGAGTAAAACCATAGTTTATGCATATAATCATTAGGTAAGCTTTGCAAAATTTATGTATTTTGGTGACAAAAAATCAAATAAAGTACTTTGACTTTTCGACTTATACTGCACCCATTTGAACACACTGTCCTAATTTGGGGACGTGTTCTGTCGCACCTTTGGGGGCACCTAGGAATGTTTGATACATCTAAAATATCTTAATTTAATTCGAAAAACTGACAGCAAAGCTATGATTTTTTTTTCCGGACAAAAATATTTCGTGACCAAAAGGGATAAAATTATATCAAATCCTCCTCCACCTTCGATTATTAGATATGTGCTTAAGTTCGTAGCATTTTTGTTTTGCTTGATGAAATTATTTATTTATCGATGAATTTTATTATCGCTCGTCATTTTTTATTTGTACTTTAATATTGCTGTTTGAGTCCACAAACTGTCACTTTGTCATTTGCAGACAGTGAGTTGATGTGGACGCTAGAAAATGGAGTGCCAGGTAGAGTGATCGGAATATTTTCGACATATTCTTCAGTTTTCGTTCAGTTGAGCGCTGACAGCAAGGGAGGCAGCCAGAAATATGGGGATAATGTCACTGGACAGAGCATGGAAAGAAAATGTTACTTCGTTTTAAGGAGGATCGTTTTGACAATAGTTGACACAGATCATTTAAACGCATTAACCCACAATGATCCACGTAATTCATTCCACCATAATGCGTCATTTGTATGCAATGGGGAAGATTCAAAAATCCGGTTTACAGGTACTGCTTGCTACAAGCGAAAACCACAAAAATCTGTGGGTGGCCGCATGTGCATCCCTCCTTGCTCGTCATCAATTGGCTCCTGAACCACACCGACCGCACCTATCATGTATAGTGACTGGTGAAGAGATATGGTGTCTTTATTCTAACACAAGGAAAAGAAACTAATGGTTCGGCCCAAACGCTGCGGCGACTACCTGTACAACTACCTGGCCACATCTACAAAAGATAATGCTATGCAACTGGCGGAACAGTGAGGTGCTGTGTACTACGAAAAGCTTCCCCGTGATGTAGCCATCACTGCGGACATTTACTGTCAACAACTGAGACGTCTGCAGACAATTCAAGAACAACAGCTGCTCGCATTCTGCTACACTGACAAAAACACTGCATAGGATCTGTGTTGGGAAGTCATTTCGCACCCACGTTAGTGACCTTATCTTGCACCCACCGAATTTCACATTTTCCGCTCCCTATCGAATAACCTTCAAGGACCTTCCTTTCCGGATGAAGATGCGCTCCGAACACGGATTGACGAGTTCCTTGCCTGTTATACAGATGCAGAACCTAGAAGTTATCGCAGTGTTGGCAGACTGTTGTAAATAGTGAACGAGAATATATTATTGATCACTAAAGTCTCCATTATGTGTATCTGTTGTGTTTATTAAAGTTATAGAAAAATTCTACCATTTTTTGCACCAGCTTAATAGCATTACGCACCTTAAATGCAAATTCCATCTTTGTGGCGCACGTCCACAATCGGAGCACCTCACTCTGTCATGTCACAACATTTACTCTCGTTCTCTACCCGCTCCTAACACTCAATATCACAAACTCTGGTAGCCAAAGAGTACGTCACTCGTGTGTTCAGGCATGGAAAGATGCTCGTAGATCCCCAACGTTCCGGTTAAACTGCCAGATGGCAGTTATAAGAGTCGAAGGACACGAAAGGGAAGCAGTGGTTGGGAAGGGAGTGACAAAGGGTTGTAGCCTCTCCCCGATATTATTCAATCTGTATATAGAGCAAGCAGTAAAGGAAACTAATGAAAAATTCGGAGTGGGCATTAAAATCCAGGAAGAAGAAATAAAAATTTTAAGGTTCGCCGGTGACATTGTAATTCTGTCAGAGACAGCAAAGGACTCGCAAGAGCAGTTGAACGGAATGGACAGTGTCTTGAAAGGAGGATATAAGATGACCACCAACATACGCAAAACGAAGATAATGGAATGTAGTCAAGTTAACTTGGGTGATGGTAAGGGAATTAGATTAGGAAATGAGAAACTTAAATTAGTAAAGGAGTTTTGCTATTTGGGGAGCAAAATAACTGATGATGGTCGAAGTAGAGAGGATATAAAATGTAGACTGGCAATGGCAAGGAAAGCGTTTCTGAAGAAGAGAAATTTGTTAACATCGAGTATAGATTTAAGTGTCAGGAAGCCGTTTCTGAAAGTATTTGTATGGAAATGAAACATGGATGGTAAATAGTTTGGACAAGATGAGAATAGAAGCTTTTGAAATGTGGTGCTACAGAAGAATGATGAAGATTGGATGGGTAGATTACATAACTAATAAGGAGGTATTGTATAGAACTGGGGAGAAGAGGAGTTTTTGGCACAACTTGACTAGAATAAGGGATCAGTTGGTAGGACATGTTCTGAGGCATCAAGGGATCACTAATTCAGTATTGGAGGGCAGCGTGGAGGTTAAAAATCGTAGAGGGAGACCAAGAGATGAATACGCTAAGGAGATTCAGAAGGATGCAGAGTGCAGCAGGTACTGGAAGATCAAGAAGCTTGCACAGGATGGAGTAGCATGGAGAGCTGCATCAAACCAGTCTCAGGACTGAAGACCACAACAAGAACAAAATTTCTCGTAATGTGTACACCTTTCAAAGTAAAGCATACACTGAGGTAACAAAAGTCGAGGGATACCTTGTAATATCGTGTCTTACCTACCTTTGCCCGCCATAGCGCAACAACTAGACGTGGCATGGACTCAACAAGTTGTTCGAGGTCACTACAGAAATACCGAGTCACACCGCCTCTATAGCCGTCCATAATGCGACTGTTGACGTTGAAGAGCTTTGTGCGTGTACTAATCTTTCGATTAACTCCTATGAATATTCTATGGCTTTCGGGTCGGGCGATCTGGGTCACCATATCATTCGCTCTCAATTGTTCAAAATGCTCTTTTAACCAACCGCGAACAATTGCGCACCGAGGAAATTGCGCATGGTAATCCATAAAAAGTCCATCGTTGTTTCGGAGCTTGAACTCCATGAATGGCTACAAAAGCTCTCCAAGTAATCGAACATAACAAAGACCCAGTCCATTCCATGTAAAACAACCTATACCATCATGGAGCGACCACGAGCTCACACAGTACTTTGTTGACAACTTCGGTCCGTGGCTGTGTGGGGTCTGCACCACACTCGAATCCTACTGTCTGCTTTTATGAACTGAAATCGGGGCTCATCTGACTAGGCCAGGGTTTTTCAATCGTTTGCGGTTGAAACGACGAAATCCCTTTCCCAGAAGAGGCGTTGCAGGCGGTGTTCGCAAAGACACTCGTGTCTGCCACCAAAGCCCCTGAACGCCAAATTTCGTCACACTTTCCTAACGGATATGTTCATCGTACGTCCCACATTGATTTCTGAGGTGTTGCTTGTCTGTTAGCACTGACAACCCTATGCAAATGTTGCTCTCGGTCGTTAAGTGAAGCCGTCAGTCACTGCGTAGCCCATGTTGAGAAGTAATGGCTGAAATTTGTTTCAGCACACTCTTGACATTGTGGGTCTCGATATACAGAATTCGCTAACGATATCCGTAGTTGAATGTGTCATGCAATTGGCTCCATCTAGCATTCCTTGTTCAAAGATTGTGAATTCCCGTCATAAGGCCATACTGACGACGGAACTTTTCACATGAATCATCTGAGTGCAGATGATAATTCCACCAATACACTGACATTCTATGTCTTGCGTATATGATCTGCCACCATCTGTATATGTGAATATCGCTTTCCAATGGATTTTGTCACATCAATGTACACTTTTAAGCACAAGTGACGGGAGTAAGATAATTACACTACTGGCCATTAAAATTGCTGCACCACAAAGATGACGGGCTACAGACGCGAAATTTAACCGACAGGAAAAACATGCTGTGATATGCAAATGATTAGCTTTTCATAGCATTCACACAAGGTTGGCGCCGGTGGCGACACCTACAACGTGCTGACAGTAGGAAAGTTTCCAACCGATTTCTCATACACAAACAGCAGTTGACCGGCGTTGCCTGGTGAAACGTTGTTGTGATGCCTCGTGTAAGGAGGAGAAATGCGTACCATCACGTTTACGACTTTGATAAAGGTCGGATTGTACCCTATCGCGATTGCAGTTTATCGTATCGCGATATTGCTGCTCTCGTTGTTAGCAGAATATGGATTCGGTGGGTTCAGAAGGGTAATACGGAGCACCGTGCTGGATCCCAACGGCCTCGTACCGCTAGCACTCGAGATGACAGGTATCTTATCCGCATGGCTGTAACGGATCGTGCAGCCACGTCTCGATCCCTGAGTCAGCAGAGGGGGACGTTTTCAAGACAACAACCATCTACACGAACAATTCGACGACGTTTGCAGCAGTATGGAGTATCAGCTTGGAGACAATGGCTGCGGTTAGCCCTGACGCTGCATCACAGACAGGAGCGCCTGCGATGGTGGACTCGACGACGAACCTGGGTGCATGAATGCCAAATCTTCATTTTTTCGGATAAATCCATCTTCTGCTTGCAGCTTCATGATGGTCGTATCCGTGTTTGACGACATCGCGGTGAACGCACATTGGAAGAGTGTATTGGTCATGGCCACACTGGCGTATCACCCAACGTGATGGTATGGGGTGCCATTGATTAGACGTCTCGGTCACCTCTTGTTCACATTGACCGCACTTTGAACAGTGGACGTTACATTTCAGATGTGCTACGACCTGTGGCTCTACCCTTCATTCGATCCCTGCGAAACCCTAAATTTCAGCAGAATAATGCACGACCGCATGTTGCAGGTCCTGTACGGGCCTTTCTGGATACAGATGATTTTCGAGTGCTGCCCTGGCCAACACATTCTCCAGATCTCTCACCAACTGAAAACGTCTGGTCAATGGTGGCCCAGTAACTGGCTCGTCACAATACGCCAGTCACTACTCTTGATGAACTGTGGTATCGTGTTGAAGCTGTATGGGCAGATATACCTGTACACGCCATCCAAGCTCTGCTTGACTCAATGCCCAGGCGTATCAAGGCCGTTATTACGGCCAGAGGTGGTTGTTCTGGGTACTGATTTCTCAGGATCTGTGCACCCAAATTGCGTGAAAATGTAATCACATGTCAGTTCTAGTTCAATATATTTGTCCAGTGAATACCCGTTTATCATCTGCATTACTTCTTGGTGTAGCAATTTTAATGGCCAGTAGTGTATAAATATTCGATGGCTTTCGTGTCGGGCTATCTGGGTCACCATATCATTCGCTCTAATTGTTCAAAATGCTCTTTATACCAACCGTGAACCGTTGGGCACCGAGGAAATTGCGCACGGTAATCCATAAAAATTCCATCGTTGTTTGGGGGCTTGAACTCCATGAATGGCTACAAAAGCTCTCCAAGTAATCGAACATGACAAGGACCCAGTCCATTCGATGTAAAACGAACCTATGCCATTGTGGAGCGATCACCAGCTTGCACAGTGCCTTGTTGACAACTTCGGTCCGTGGCTGTGTGGGGTCTGCACCACACTCGAATCCTACTGTCAGCTTTTATGAACTGAAATCGGGGCTCATGTGACTAGGCCAGGGTTTTCCAATCGTTTGCGGCTGAAACCACAAAATCACGAGCCCAGAAGAGTCGCTGCAGGTGGTGTCGTGCTGTTAACAAAGACACGCGTGTCTGTCATCTGCCACCAAAGCCCATGAACACCAAATTTCGTCGCACTTTCCCAACGGATATATTCGTCGTACGTCCCACATTGATTTCTGGGGTTTTGCTTGTCTGTTAGCACTGACAACTCTATGCATATTCCGTTGCTCTCGCTCGTTAAGTGAAATCGTCAGCCACTGCATAGCCCATGGTGAGAGGTAATGGCTGAAATTTGTTTTTCTCAGCACGCTCTTCACATTGTGGATCTCGAAATATTGAATTCGCTAACGATATCCGTAATGGAATGTGCCATGCGACTGGCTCTGTGTAGAATTCGTTCTTCAAAGTTTGTAAATTCCCATTATAAGGCAATAGTCACGACGGAATGCTTTTCACATGAATCACCTGAGAGGAGATGACATTTCCACCAATGTACTGACCTTTTATATCTTGCGTATGTGATACTGCCACCATCTGTATATGTGCATATCGCTGTTGTTGTTATTGTGGTCTTCAGTCCTGAGACTAGTTTGATGCAGCTCTCCATGCTACTCTATTCTGTGCAAGGTTCTTCATCTCCCAGTACCTACTGCAACCTACATCCTTCTGAATCTGCTTAGCGTATTCATCTCTTGGCCTCCCTCTACGATTTTTAACCTCCACGCTGCCCTCCAATACTAAATTGGTGATTCCTTGATGCCTCAGAACACGTCCTACCAACCGATCCCTTCTTCTGGTCAAGTTGTGCCACAAACTTCTCTTCTCCCCAATCCTATTCAATACCCCCATATTAGTTATGTGATCTACCCATCTAATCTTCAGCATTCTTCTGTAGCACCACATTTCAAAAGCTTCTATTCTCATCTTGTCCAAACTATTTACCATCCATGTTTCATTTCCATACAAATACTTTCAGAAACGGCTTCCTGACACTTAAATCTATACTCGATGTTAACAAATTTCTCTTCTTCAGAAACGCTTTCCTTGCCATGGGAAAGAAATACAGTAGAAGAAGAATGGGTAGTTTTGAGGGATGAAGTAGTGAAGGCAGCAGAGGATCAAGTAGGTAAAAAGACGAGGGCTAGTGGAAATCCTTGGGTAACACAAGAAATATTGAATTTAATTAATGAAAGGAGAAAATGTAAAAATTCAGTAAATGAAGCAGGCAAAAAGGAATACAAACGTCTCAAGAATGAGATCGACAGGAAGTGCAAAATGGCTAAGCAGGGATGGCTAGAGGACAAATGTAAGGACGTAGAGGCTTATCTCACTAGAGGTAAGATAGATACTGCCTACAGAAAAATTAAAGAGACCTTAAGAGACAAGAGAACCACTTGTATGAACATCAAGAGCTCAGATAGAAACCCAGTTCTAAGCAAAGAAGGGAAAGCAGAAATGTGGAAGGAGTATATAGAGGATCTATACAAGGGCGATGTACTTGAGGACAATATTATGGAAATGGAAGAGGACGTAGATGAAGATGAAATGGGAGATTCGATACTGCGTGAAGAGTTTGACAGAGCACTGAAAGACCGGAGTCGAAACAAGGCCCCCGGAGTAGACAACATTCCATTGGAACTACTGACGGCCTTGGGAGAGCCAGTCCTGACAAAACTCTACCATCTGGTGAGCAAGATGTATGACACAGGCGAAATACTCTCAGACTTCCCATGATTTTTGCCACCTCAGTATACACTTTTTAACTATAAGTGAAGGGAGTAAGATAATTAGAATACCGAACACGTAACTGACAATTCACTCTGGGTACAACACACACGCAGTGAAATCCTTACATTAAAATAATTAGTAACTACTGGCTGCAGCATATAAAGATTAATGAAAATTAACTTTATCCAGATTAGCCGTGTTGTAAGTAGGCTGTTTAGGTTTCTATGTTGGTAACGCCACGTAGTGCTCTGTATGAAAATCGCTGACTGCGCTGTGTGGAGTGTGTAGCTGGTTGGACTCATTGTTGGAATATTCGCTAGTGTAGCGTTGGGCAGTTGGATGTGAACAGCGCTTAGCGTTGGGTAGTTGGAGGTGAGCCGCCAGCAGTGGTGGATATGGGTCTGCCAGAGTTTTGAGAGGTTACTATGAGAGGACGATCTGGAGGTGTGTCTGTTAGAAAAAGGAAATTTGTAAGTCTGGATATCATGAACTGAACACTGTTAAGGTAAATACATTGTTTGTTGTCTATCAAAATCTTTCATTTGCTAACTATCTCTATCAGTAGTTATTGCCTTCAGTGGTTAGAATCTTTTGTTTAGCTGGCAGTATTGGCGCTCGCTGTATTGCGATATTTCGAGTAACGAAGATTCTTGTGAGGTCTGTGATTCATGAAAGTTATAGGTTATTGTTAGTCATGGCCATTCTTTTGTAGGGATTATTGAAAGTCAGACTGCGCTGCTCTAAGAATATTGTGTGTCAGTTTAGTGATG
This sequence comes from Schistocerca piceifrons, assembly GCF_021461385.2. NCBI lineage: Eukaryota > Metazoa > Arthropoda > Insecta > Orthoptera > Acrididae > Schistocerca > Schistocerca piceifrons. The sequence continues at coordinate 1,184,793,629 of NC_060138.1, read as the reverse complement.
ATCAGAATAAGTAAAGAGAGAACTGTCTGAGTACGTTCAGTTCTGCTCAGCTGCTTGAAAATCGAATAATGTAAGAGTTTTTCCAGCACTGTCATTCTTTACATACAGAGGGGAAGTTTCAGTGTCTGTATAAAACCATATCAAATTCTCATCTGTCGTTAATTAAATATCGTGGTACATCTCAAATGAAAATTCCTTCTTTATGCAGCACCTCACTTTTTTATGACAGAACAGTCTCTCTCATTCTCTACAGCTCCACACCCATTGCTAACAACTGTAACTCGAAACTTCCTGGCAGATTAAACCTGTGTGCCGGACTGAGACTCGAACTCGGGACCTCTGACTTTCGCGGGCAAGTACTCTACCAACTGAGCTACCCAACCACGACTCACGCCACGTCCTCACAGCCAGTACCTCGTCTCCTACCTTCCAAACTTAACAGAAGCTCTCCTGTGAACCACGGTCCGGCAAACAGTTTTAATCTGCCAGGAAGTATCATATCAGCGCACACTCCGCTGCAGAGTGAAAATCTCATTCTCGAACCGTAACTTGACTGTGTTACATTCAATAATACAACCTCTGGTAGGCAAAGAATATGCGGGTTGGAATCCTGCCTCGGGCAAGGATGTGTGTGATGTACTTAGTTTAGTTAGGTTTAAGTAGTTCTAAGTTCTAGGGGACTGATGACCTCAGCAGTTAAGTCCCATAGTGCTCAGAGCCATTTCAACAATTTGAACCATGCGAAGATGCTCGTAGTCGCAAACATTCCGAATAAACTGGTATATCTCACGACGTTTACATTTCTTGCTACCATTTCTCATAAAGTGTGCTCCTTTCAAAGTAAAACGTAGCTCACCTTCCTTAACACAAAGACTTGCTGAAAATTTCAAAGATTCCAGCATTGTCCTGCAATAATGGTGTGCGAATAAGCACGAGCCTCCCAAACCAGACTACCGAAATCCCTGTTGTACACGAGGTACGTGAGTGGGAGGAATTAGCAGGCTGGAGAGGATTATCAGCTCGGACCAAGTGGGCAGACCGCAGCGTGCGGCGTCCGGCGTCTGCTGGCAACAATGGCGGCAGCGCACAGTAGTTGGCGTCCCCAGGGAGGGTCCGGCGTGGACAGCGTGGGCGGAGGGAGCCAGCGGCCCCAACTTGCAGCCGGCTAATATACGATTAGGCGGCCACTGCGCGCCGCCCGCAGCTGCCGGCTGCCACAAAGGCGCAGAGGAGAGGCGCGGCCCTTGATTAGCATCGCTGTCAGACGTCGGCGTGTCGCCGCGCGTCCCAAATCCGTGAGGCGACCGCCCCTAGTTAGGACACTTTGTCCCTTTGGGAATTCCATACCAGGCGATTAACTCCCGCACAACAGACGACCGGAAGCTGCTTTCGAGCCACCACCGCCACACGTCCCGCTTGGATGTGTTCCATTATTCATCCTTGTCCACCGCCCCTGCAAAACGCAATGACACGTGCTTCATCGTTTGTGAGACCAATTTTCTTTGTCCTTACTATCCTAGTTTTTCCTCTTGGAATACTGCAGACGTTGGTCTCATTTTTCTCAGGCGGCTTCGAGGGTCATTTTCTTTACACTGCTCTGATTTTTACTGTATCTCTTTTTCCTAAGATTACTGGAAAAAAAATACATGGTGATAGATCATGTAGTGTGAGATGAAACAAAATACAGGTGATATATTATTCAGTGTGACATGGAGCACAGGATACAAGGTGGGTGGGGGTCGTGTCCTGGATCTTTGCCATTCAACGAAGAATTCTATAGCGACATAGAGTAGTATGGCTACTAGTCTCCTGGCTCACTGTGCATTGAATGAGGTACTGAGGTACGCAATTGCAGTGACATCACAAGCCGAGATGTCGTGCACGTGCACTTTTCAAAAAAATGGTTCAAATGGTTTTGAGCACTATGGGACTTAACATCTGAGGCCATCAGTCCCCTAGACTTAGAACTAATTAAACCTAACTAACCGAAGGACATCACACACATCCATGCCTGAGGCAGGATTCGAACCTGCGACCGCAGCAGCAGCACTCTTCTAGGTCAAGTGGTATGGCAGTGTACTGCCTATTTCGAGCAATAGTCAGCGCTGCAGTCCCAGTGCTGCATTGTGAGAAGCAATTAATTTCAAGAATGCAAGGTGGCAGGAAATGAAAACAAATTTTTAAAGGCCCAAGATGGCTGAACTACTCCAGTTGTACTTTCAACCTTCTTCCTAACTTGACTTTTATCTTCCCAATAACCTGTAAATTTCCCATAATTGCCATCCTCAATTTTTAATTAGCACACAACTGCAGCGCCAAAACTAACGTTGGCAAATTGAATTATGGCCCAATTTGTACGTTGCAGTACTACTTTACAGCTATTCAGGATTGACTGGAAATGTATTCTTGCAGCTTCACCTTAACCAGTATTTCCTCTTGCACCTACTAAACCTCTGAAAAGTTTTCCTACAGCCTTGTGAAGCTAGCACTCTACTGCATAGCACCGGCCTAGGGTATTGTTTCCAGAGAAAGTTTTCACTTTGCACTGGAGTACGTGCTGATACTAAAATTTCTGAAAGGTTAAAACTGTGTGCTAATTGAAAATCTAAACTTCGAACTTTCTCTTTCTGGAGAAATGTTCTACAGATACATATGTGTAAGCATGACTCATGAACGGTCTTCATATATGGTAGAGCACTTGAGCATGAAAGGCCAAGGTACAAGGTTCCAGTCCTGGTGTGCCACATAGTTTTAATCTCGTAGGAAGTTTCCCCTTCCGTGTGGAAGTTGATTCAGTAATACTGAAACATTTGTAAGATTTCATATCAAACTCTTGCACTGTGAAAATTCATTTTGTAATGGCGAAATGGATTTGAGATTTCACAGCAAACAGCTCTGGGTATGGGGACTACTGAGTATCTATGTCATGATCTCTGTTTCTTCAAGCAAGGAAAGGGGAAGGAGGACACTATAAGATCTGAGAAGGAAATGGTAAGACTCACTATGGATATCATGGGAGTTAGTGAACTAAAGGGGAAACAGAAAAAGTTGAATTGAGGGCGATATCAGGGGAAGTAGAAAACATTGCAAGGTTTCGTTATGAATAGAAATGTAGGTCTGAGAATGACTCACAGCGATCGACATGAAACTGACAGCAACATCAGTAATTTATGTACACATGACAACATCACAAGCAGAAGATGAAAATATGGAGGAAGTATAGGAGGATACTGAACGTGTAGTTCACTTTGTTAAACGGAAATGGAAACCTAATAACCTCTGATAATCGGAATGCTGTAATACGGAATGAGCAGAAGACTGATTTAGGGGAGAATATGGGCTGAGTTGTGGGAATAAGAGAGATGAAAGGCTTAATCAGATGAGGAATACATTTCAGCTGGTAACAGGGAATATGCTAAAAATCATGAGAGAGGAATTGTATTTGGAAAAGATATTTGGGCTCGAAAAGATTCCAGGTTGATAACAACATCGTTAGAGATTCCGATATCAGATATTATGTCGTAAGGGGTAGCCCTGGAGCAGATGTAGACTCAGGCCACAAATTCCTAATGATACAGACCAGACTGAAGTTAAAGAAATTCATGCAGAAAGTCACTTTGAAAGAAAGTGGGATGCTGAGGTAGTGAGACATAATGTACTGTGTTCGAAATTCTTTGAGGCTGTAGTCACTGTAACAATGAATAGATGTCGTAATTTGCACTTCAATAAAAGTGTAGTGACGTCTGTGTAGAGATTATACTGATACAGATGAGATAACTCCAAGTAATCTTTGACTTACAGAATAACTACTGCAATTGATTGATGAAAGAAGAAAATACAAACAGTTTCAGGAAATGGAAGGAAAAGTGCAACATAAGTCGCTTAGAAATACGATAAATAACCATCATTGTGATTAAAAACAATTGTAGCACCATTAGGAACAGAAGTGGAACCCAGAAGAGAGAGTGGATAGGTGGAGGAAGTACTTTGAGGGCCTCTGCTATGGGAGGCACTGTCTGATGACGAAATGTGATAACACAGGCCATACAGCGTTACAGGTAGGGTTTAGCACAAGCATTTAATGATTTGCCATCGAAGAAACTCAAGGCATTGATAATATTTCTACCAAGTTTCTGGAATAATTGGTGAGAAATCACAAAAAACACGGTTATTCAAGATGGTTTCTAAAATCTACGAGACTAGAGAAATATCATCAGATATCAAGGGCAAATAAGTGCAAAAACACAAAATGCTCAACATTTCAAGCATTCGAGTTACTCAAAGGAATAATACAATGAGGAATGGAAAATAAAACTAAGGATCTGTTAAATGGGGACAGTTTTACTGACAAAAGGTAAACACACAACAGAAGCCGTTCTTACGTCATGATTGTTAATGAAAGCTGGAGATAAGAAAAATCACGACATTATCATAGGATACTCAGATTCAGAAAAAGCATCCATAACAGATACTCAACAAAATGGGTGTAACACTTATGGAATGACGGATAATATAAAATAAATACAATAACCAAGAGGGGAAGTAAGTACAGTAGATCAGGAACTTGGTAACTGAATCACGAAGGTTATAAGAGAGGGATGTAGCCTTTCTCTCCTACTGTTCGGTCTATGCATCGAAGAGACAATGACGGAAATATAGGTCCAGGAGCGGTTTTAAAATGGACTGTGGAATGATGATAATGATGAGTTTCATTCATGACATTGCTGTTTTCAGGAAAAGCAAGGAAGAACAGCAATACCTGTGGAATGAAATGAGTAATCTAATGTACAAGCGCTATAAATTGAAAAATGAAGAAAGACGAAAGTAATAAAGAGTAGAATGAACAGTAGATGAGATGAGATTAGCAATAAACATAACATCACAACTGGCGATGAGGTGAAAGCCGAAGTTGGGATGTAGTCATACGTTAGAAACAAAATAGCACATGAAGGACGAAGCACCAGAAAAGCGGGCAATTCGGGCTAGAACAAGTCTAGTAGTACCAAAAATCAGCGCTAATCTATGAAAGAAATTTCTGAGAACGTACTATTTTTGGAACACACATTGTATGGAAGTGAATCGTGAACTGTAGAACAACCACAAGAGAAGAAAATTGAAGCATTTCAGACGTGAAGCTACAGAAGGGTGTTTAAGATCAGGTGGACTGGTAAGATAAGAAATGAGGACATTCTCTGCAGAATAGGTGCGGAGAAAAACGTGTATAAGACTTGTACAAGGGGAATGGATAGATGAGGAGACACATGCGCTGATATTAAGGAACAACTAGCATGGTACTTGCTGCAGCTGTTGAGCATTAATACTGCAGGGAAAAAATGAGGCTGAAATGTTGCTAACAAATGTTTGGCACAACTGCTGTTTTGAGATGAAGAATATGGCACAGGTTAAATATTCTTAGTGTGCCGCAGCAAACCAATCAGAGAAGTGATGACCTCTAACAATAAAAATAATAACAGGAATAATTAAAGTACACCTACAACATCAGAATTATATAAATACACAGACAAGATTACGGATACAATAAGGAAAAGAAGAATGCAGTTCTACGGACATATCCACAGGATGAATGAAAACAGAATTCCAAAGCGAATTCTTAAGGTCATCAACTTAGGCAGGGGAAAAACAAAACGGATAAAAGAAGTTGAAGAGGACCTCAGACAAGCACACATAACAGTAAACGATGCAGAAAATAGAACTGAATTCAGGAACATCATCAAAAAACATAAATTTGACACCACAACACAGAAGAGACCAGGATGCAAATGGACAGCGGAGCGAAAGAAACAACAAAGTGAACACATGAAGAAAATATGGGCTCAGAAAAAACACAAACAATCATCATAAAGGAATTCAAGTTCAAACGCTCTCTTAATTGGGAATAATCGAAAATAATAATAATAATAAAGTACACCTACACTCTAAGCTATATTTAATTTATTATTCATTGTATAAACTTCAGACGACACTCGTCCTCTATTTAAAACTATTTCAATAAATTGATGTTAGTGTTGAGGGCTCGGTGCGCCAATATTAACATTTAAATGCGTTTTGTCGTACCTGGTTTTATGACATCAGACGATGAGTCCTGATAACTTTTTGTCGGTATAGCTCTGTTTAATGTATCTATATAATTTGGAGAGTACGGCAGATCTCATGTATGTGATATGTTTGGTAGAGAAAAAACCCTCGCGATACGGTCAGTCCACGTTACATGAAGTCGAATCGAGCGAAATTTTCCAAAGACTGTTGGTTGGGTATCTACCGTTGAAGAGCAAAGGCCATAGATCTACAGATCTACAGCAAGTCCGCTAAGTAAATAGATGTGTGGTTTTGTGCGGTTAAGCCTAGCTACCGTACTAGCTAGAACAATACACAAAAGAAATGAGAAAGGCAGAAGTAGAAGAGGAAGCGAAGTAAACCTTACAGGGTTTTCAAAGTAATGTGATGTTACTTTACTCACTGCAATACTGAATGAGCTTTACAAAATGAAATAAAAACTTGACATAATTGGCCTGTTATCATTGTGATGATGCACCTCTTCTGTGACCATGAAGAGAGTTGGATATCTTGCTCCCACAGGAGTGTCTAAAAAAAACACGTCCCCTTTTGTTTACGAGCATTGTTGTGTTGAAAAATAGCGCCACATTAGTATCGCACGAGAGGTAACACATAAGGACGCAAGATGTCCGTGGCATATCATCATACTGTCACAGTTTTCTCGGTCACTAACAGCCATGAGCTGTCGTCATACCAGATGGCTTCCACTCAAAACAGAAGGAGTAAAATGGCTGTGTCGTTTCAATACCTTACAGAAATAGCACATCTCCACAGGCCACCGCCATACTCGATGATAGTAGTCATCTGGGTCAGTGCAGAAACACCATTCATCGCTGAATACAACGCTACAGCATTAATCAGCGGTCTACACATCCCTGTCATGGAGCCATTCCAGGCGCACTCATTTGCATGGTGGTGTTAACGACGGCCTATGCATGGGATAGTAGCTGCGAAATCCGGCTCCTGCTAGTCTTCGAACAATGGTGTGGGATGACACAATCAGCTGATAGACAGTGACAGTGAAAACTCGAAACACTGAACTTGGTAACGAAGAAGATGACGAAAAAAGAATCCTTGCAGGTGACAAACTGGAAAGAAAAACAGACACTATAAAAAGGCAATACAACAAGAAAACCACACCATGTCGTAAGAAGCCATAACAATAAAAAAAATTGGTGATGGTGCAACTGCAGTGAAACCTGTCTTGACAAGAAACAAAATAGTGTTCTGCTAAAGGCGGACCCCACTCAAAAATATATGTTATGGAATGCTGAATCATAGCTAGTGAACAGAATGCTGAATCATTGGAGACGGTCAAATCCACAGATCAGTCATTCACCAGAAAGCGCAGTCGCGAGCGAGTCCTCGGTGCGTCCGCTTAACGGACCTTAATTCTAACTTAACACTCAACTGACCACGCGACCCTCGGTCTCGGCTGTCGTCATCGGCATCGCTCAATCGGATGTATAAACCTCCAATGCCACGGACTTGCACTCGCCGTCGTGCACCGGCTCAGCTGTTCACACTCAAAGCGTGGCTCCGATCCAACTCCAACTGCGTACCCTAGTCCCATCCTGCCAAACATTTTCGTTCAAATGGCTCTGAGCACTATGGGACTAAACATCTGTGGTCATCAGTCCCCTAGAACTTAGAACTACTTAAACCTAAGGACATCACACACATCCATGCCCGAGGCAGGATTCGAACCTGCGACCGTAGCAATCGCGCGGTTCCGGACTGAGCGCCTAGAACCGCTAGAACACCGCGGCCGGCAAACATTTTCGTTTCCGCCAACTGTCTTCTCTTCTCGCGGCCGACCTTCCGCTATATCGGTGTTAACCTCCAAAGACATCGGTATAGCTGACGCACGGCACAGTTTTGTTGATTTATTGCTCATGTGTTATCCAGTAAACCTTATACGAAGTTCCTGTCTTACGTAGTCAGCAATGGACAGAAGCTTTAACTGTTGAGCTGAAACCTTTACCTTCAGCTACTTTAATTGCTAGCTGTCTTTTTTAAAATAGCAAGTAATGTATTAGTGAAGTCAGTTTCGGTAGCAAAATGTTTATTCACATGGCCGGTTTCGGTTCCTCTATAACCATCCTCAGTTCTGAAATGACAATGATACTAATTTACTATTTCACAAATGCAAGCCTATTTCGTCCTATCTGATCAACATCAAATGTACCAGAACGTACCTGCAATATCGGTTATAGGAGTAACTCGTCCACACTCAGCAACTTTCACATGTTGCGTCAAATTTAATTGGTTGGCAGAATGTACGTCATTTACATTAATTATAAAACTCTTACCGACAGGTGGCGTCTGGTACATTTGTTACATTACTTACGCACATACTGTATTAAGCAGATTTTTCTAATTTGCTTTTATCTCTAAAAATACTTACTTAAGATCAGTAATTGTCAAGGTTAAAATCAGTACTTGTCAAAATTAAAATAAATAATAAAATTATCGTTCTTGTACGATCGAAAACAAAGGGCGATTTCTATATCCATGGCGCTGGTGTAGACTTGTTTTCCTCCATGGTCAGCTTCCATGGTTCCCGCTATTTCGGTGTTGTGTCGCGATCCGTTCGGTACGCATCTTCCAGCTGTTTCCCCGTGCACCGTCTCTCATCCTCCGGCTTGGACTCCTATACGCAACAGGGATCATTCCAGTCAGTGGTCATAAACACTAAAATAGGCATTATGATTGAGCTCGCTTTGCTCGTTGAGGATTAAATCCGGGTCTTTATTTTTGTGGGTCTATATTTCAACTTCTTCTAAAATGTTAATAAACCGTCCCTTATGAGCTCTATGTAGGATTTCTAAGTTTTGTTCTATATTCGTGACTGAGTGCTTCAAGGCAGCCATATGCGCCCCAAACGCTGTTTTGTTTTGAGAGTAGGTGTGCTCACTGAATCTAGTTTCAAAGTTTCTACCTGTCTGCCCTATGTACTGTCTACAGCAGTCATCACATTTGATCTTATCAACACATGAATCCTGAAAAATCCACTTAATACAGTATGTGCATATGTAATGTAACAAATATACCAGACGCCACCTGTCGGTAAGTTTTATAATTGATATAAATGACGTGTATTCTGCCAACCAATTCAATGTGACGCAGCATGTGAAGGTTGCTGAGTGTCGACGGGTTACTCCTGTAACTGAAACTGCAGGTACGTTCTGGTACATTTGATGTTGATCAGATAGGACGAACTAGGCTTGGATTTGTCATTTCAGATCTGAAGATGGTTCTAGAGGAACCGAAACCGGTCATGCGAATAAACACTTTGCAATCAAGACGGACTATAATTAACATTGTATAAAAAGTGATTGCGGTATCCCTGCAGACATTATGTCTGTTTTTGCGAAGTCAGTTTCACTGTACATACTTCCGCACGTTGCTACTGATTAGCTGTCGTTTTCCGTGCTATGCTTAGTGAAGTAATTTTTCCCATTGGACGTTCCCTAACTTGCTTTAATTTCATCAGGATGTCTATCTCCACTTTTATGTGCAGCCATTGTCTGTGCAAAAATATTCTGAATTCTGTCTTTGAAACGGTAGCTGCAAGGTCATGCATTCATCATTAATGTTGCTGAAACTATAGCTTTATGAAGCTCTTTAGCAGCGGGCTCAGAATGTGGCAGGTGAGTGACATTCTAAATGCGGTGAATTAAAAGTACGGGAGCGGTCCAGCGACGTCTTTTGCTCTCCGGCTGTCAGTCCCGGTGGCGACGAAGCCTTCCATTGTCGGACGAGGCTCGTGACAGAGCCGGTCGGGTCTCTGCTCCGCTCAGCTTTCTTCCGAGGAAGGCGACGTCGCCTTGACAGGAGGGGCGCCGGGGATCAGTCCTGAAATTAATTAACTGCGGCAGCCACGAGCTTCCCTGTGTTAATGTCAGCCCTCCTCTCTCTCGTCGGGAATTAATGCTAAGCGAGACATAAAAAGCAGATCCAGAGATATTCCGAGAGGCGAAACCTCCGAGCGACGTTCGTTGCGTAATAGGGTCGTTTCACGGTTTTAATTTTTCTGTTAAAGACAGCGGATAGAGAACTATTCGCGAGGAGAGAAATGTTGGACTGGAACATCGCGCACAGTATTTGTACTGTAATTCCTCATAACAAAAAGTCAGCTAGACGTCTAATGAAAGATTCATTCAGCCGGGAAGGAAGATCCTTCGTAATTTTTTGTGAATTTAAATTACATGAATGATGAGTACAGTCTGTACTGTATCTACTGTAATTTTAACCTTCGATGGGCATAATAATAAACTATCAAAGAAAAAAATTTGGTGCTATACTTGTGATACTAGAGGATGAAAGGGAGTAAGGCACCAGGTTGGGACGAAGTAACAGTGGATATGGTACGAGCAGCAGGAGAAGTAGGAACCCAGTGGCTATACAGAGTGCTGAGGGTGGTGTGGAAGGAGAACAGAATTCCTGAGGATTGGAAGAAAGGAATTATAGTCCCGATCTTCAAGAAAGGGGATAAAAGGAGATGTGAGAACTACAGAGGAATCACCCTGCTATGCCACTGTGGAAAAATCTATGAAAAGATCCTGGAGAAGAGAATAAGAAGCAGTATTGAAAGTAGACTGCAAGAGGAGCAGTATGGTTTCAGACCGGGAAGATCAACAACGGACCTCATATTTGCGGTAAGGCAACTGCAGGAAAGGCACTATGAGTACGGGAAGGACTTAATCATGGCCTTTTTAGATATTGAGAAGGCGTATGACAGTATCTGTAGGGACAAGCTCTGGGATGTGCTGAACGCAAAAGGGATAGATGAAGAGATAACACGAAAAGTCAGAAAAATGTATGAGGGAAGTGAGAGTTGTGTGAAAGTTGGGAGGGAACGTACTGCATGGTTCAAGCTGGAAAATGGGCTGCGACAGGGAAGTGCACTTTCGCCTTTATTGTTTATTATTGTTATGGATGAAATCCTACAGCAAGTATCAGATGCAATTGGAGATCATAAAATGAAAGCAGTGCTTTTTGTCGATGACCTGATGTTATGGGGAAATTGCGAGGAGGAGGTGCAAGAGCAGTTAGATGTATGGGAGGCAACGGCAGCACAATATGGAATGCATTTCTCTGCAAAGAAAAGTGAAATAATTGTCACAACAAGGAAGAAGAATAGGCCAAATGTGGATATAACTTGTGGAGGGGAAAAACTACAAGTGGTAGAGAACTTCAAGTACCTGGGAAGCATGATTGAAAGTAAGGGGGGAAACGCAATGGAAATAAATGAAAGGTGCAGAAAAGCAGGGTAGTTCTACAAATGCATTAGGGGGCTTATTTGGAGCAAGGAGGTGCCACAGAAATCCTAGGGAATTATATACCGAACCTACTTTGTCCCCATATTGGCATACGGAAGAGAGACATGGGTAATGCAGAAAAGCGACAAAAGTAGAATACAGGCTAGTGAAATGAAGTTCCAGAGGAGCAGGTTGAGTGTAACAAGACGAGATAGATTGCGAAATGTGTATGTGAGGGAAAGACTAAAGGAGGAACCAGTACAGGACAGGATAGAAAAATCAAGACTGCAGTGGTATGGACACATGAAGAGAATGGATGAGGGAAGAATTCCATAGAGGATGTTTGCTCTGCAACTGGAGGGGAAGGGGCCCAGAGGAAGACCAAGAGATAGATGGGTGAAGGGAGTGAAGGAATGTGTGACGAGAAGAGGAGAGAACTGGACGAAGGTGGAAGAGGGGGAATGGTGGAAAGACAGAACACGATGGAGAGGCTTGTGTTCCCGACAGACCCAGTCAGTGGCTGGAAACTGTCCCAGATGAAGAAGATTTGTGATACTAAATGTTCACTATATATTGCAATTATTATTATTATTATTTGCGTCGAGACCCTTTAGGATTACGCAAAGCATTCTGCCTCATTTGAGCGTTCTTTTTGATCTTCCACTATTCTATCATTTTTTCTCCATGGAGTCTCTTTCTATTCAGTCTACTTTTGCAAAGGTTGAAAATACCGCTTCAGTTGTAAATTACTTTATTTTCACACGACTGGTTTCGGACTGTTATGAGCCCATTCTCGGGTGTCGTAGCTGTGCTGTGGTCCCCGACCTCCGCGTGTACCAGATGCGGTACGCTGCCTATGAGCGCAGATGTTTGTCCCCGGTTTCTTTGCGACTTCGTTTTGTAACCTCACATTGCACTTGTATATCTTGTCCCTGTACACGTTTCTGTCTTGAATTTCTATTGGATTGATTTTTGCTGCTTTTAGGTACAGTTTGACGTGTGTGATTCATGGTACTGCTGATCTGACCCCTTGTATGTATGCTAGAATTCTCTTGGTGAGTCGTTTTGGCGATAGCCTGTTGATGTGCCCATAGAACATCAGCCTTCATTTTCTGACATATGCTGCTATTTTTGACATCTTTCCTGTAGTTTTCCTAGAGTGTAATCTGTATCCCTCTTCTGTCAGCTTTGGGCCGAGAATTTTCCTCATAATTTTCCTTTCTTCCTTCAGTACGCTTTCCATGTCACTTTTTGTATGGAGTGTTAACGTCTCACTTGCATACTGTACTCCACGCTTGATTACTGTGCTGTAGAGTCTGACCTCTGTGTCAATGGACATTCATTTTTTATTACACACGTGCTGTGTCTTCCGAACGCTCTCTTCATTTTTTGTAGTCGAGTCTTCTCTGCGATCTATTCTCCTCCTGTAAGTTCAAGGATTTCACCTAGACACTTGAAGTGGGCCACTCTACTTTTCGGTATTTTGTTCAAATAGCTGTGAGCACTATGGGACTTAACATCTGAGGTCCTCAGTGCCCTAGAACTTAGAACTACTTAAACCTAACTAACCTAAGGACATCATACACATCCATGCCCGAGGCAGGATTCGAACCTGCGACCGTAGCGGTCGCGCGGTTCCAGACTGAATCGCCTAGAACCGCTCGGCCACATCGGCCGGCCGGTATTTTGTATTTAAATTTGTATTGTTTAATTTTGAGCAGAAAAATTCAGACTTCTCGAAAGAGATTTGCAGCCCAACGTTTTCAGCGCATTCTTTTAGTGCCTCTATTTGTTTGGTTACTGTTGCTTCGTTGTTTCATAGTATGGCCAGGTCGTCTGCGAAAGCTATGTCTGATATTTTTATTTAGTCCCGGAATCTTGAAGTCGTGTTGATTTCTAGCGCTCTTGAGTGTTCAGTTGTCGACTACACCCAAGAATTCGTTACTTTTGTCCCGATTGACGTCCCATCCACTTCTCTTCTCAGGTACAACTCGGCAATATCCAAAATTGTCCAAGTGGTTATCTTGGTTCGTAATGTTACAGAAAAAGTCTGTAGGTGAGTGTCTGTTGAGAACTGCTAATGCAGAAACAGTTCAAATTACAGAAGGAGTACAAACACTGAGACAAAAGCTAAACTCTTAGCATTTTCAGAACTGTTTCATTTATCAACGCCGTTTGTTGGCACGTAACCATCATTTACTAATTTCCAAAATTCAGGAAGATATGACGTCAGTAACTATTGTGGTTTACCAACTTATGCAATAAATTGGAGAACTCGTCAAAGTTTCAATATTAATTTCGTTTATGCTTAAAGACTAATTTCAAGCCTCAGCTCAGTAACAAGTCATCGAATAAGCTATGTAAGAACATCGTTATCGTGATGCATGTAATTCTATACTTTCGAGCATAAGTACATTGTCAGATCATCCAGTAAGCTATGCAATAACATCACGGTCCTAATGGATGTTATTGCGTAGCGTACTGGATGTCTTGATGAGTTTAGCCTGGAAATTAGTCATCAAGCAATAAAGGAAATTTATATTGCAAGTTTGACGATGATCTGTAGCCTATCGCATAATTTGGATGATTATCTTTATCAGTATCACTATGGGTCAGTCTGGCAACTATCATCAGACTCTCCATCTCCTTTACCTCCCATAACGAGGGAGACACTCTTCTTCCTTCCTGTTATGGGCTGCCATTACGAAGTCAATTCTGGGACAAGCTGTACAGTATGCAGCCCACTAACTGTCAGGATGGTCCAACAGTCACTCACGCTATGAAATGTCAGGATGACGGCAGCACCAAGCAGCATACCAAGTGTGAGATGCACTGGGCCATGGGCATCGATCTCAGGACTCCTTGGAGATATCTAGGATCCCGTTCAGTCATCAGAAGCATATATTGTACCTTTTTACACTCTCGAATGCGTTTTTCAGACGGTGAAACCCTACGAATCTGTCTTGATTTTTCTTTAGTCTTGCTTCCATTAGCAACCCCAACGTCAGAACGGACTCTCTGGTGCCTTTTCTTTTCTAGAGCCAACCTGATCGTCTTCTAACGTCTTCCATTTTGCTTTGCATTCTTCTGTACACTCTTCTTGTCAGCAACGTGGACGTATGAGGTCTTAACTTGATTGTGCGACAATTCTCGCTCGTATGGCCGTTGCAGTCTTGGGATTTGTGTGCATGATGTTCTTGCGAAGTTCTGATGGTGTATCGTTAGTATGATGCATTCTTCACACTGACGTGAATAATCGTTTTAGTGCCATTTCCCCCGATGATTTCAGAAATTCCGATTTAATGTTGTCAATCCCTTCTGCATAATTTCATTTGAAGTCTTCCAGAGCTCTTCTGAATTTTGATTTTAATACTTGATCTATCTGTTCCCTATCGCCTCCTGTATCTTCTTCTATGATGTAATCAGACAAGTCCTCAACACAGAAGCCCTCAGTGTTCTCTTTCCACTTGTTCGCTCACTCCTCTGCATTTAACAGTAATGTTACCACCCTTGCTTTTAATTTAACGGAAGGTCGTTTTGAATTTCCAATGTGCAGAGTCAGTCCTTCCGACAATCATTTATTTTTCGAATTATACCTCTTCTCATGCCACCATTTCGTCTTAGCTTTCCAGCAATTGATATTTAGTCAGTTCGTAACTGACTTGTATTTCTGTATTTCTGAATTTCCCTAAACATTTTTTTCAAATCCTTCTTTCGTCGATCAATTGAAGTATTTCTCCTGTTACCCTTTGTTTCTTCATAGTTACCTTCCTTGCACTTATGTTTTTCTCTCCAATTTCTGTGATAACCCATATGAATATTTCCATTCCTTTTCGCCTTATCTACCTACACAGCTATTAATTATCGCTATATCTGTAACCTCAGAGATCTTCAAGCGTATCTCTTCGATCCTTAGTGTTTCCGTATCGTACTTCTTTGCTTATTGATTCTTCCAAACTAGGTTCCTAAACTTCATTCTACTCTCAATCATTACCAAACTGGAGTCTACATCTGTCCCTAGGTATGCCTTACGACCTAGAAACTGATTTCGCAGTCTCGTTCTGCATCTCCCTGCCTTTTCCAAGTATACCTCCTCTTCTTGTGATTCTTCAGCAGACTGTTCATTATTAAGAATTAAAATTTATTGCAAAGCTAAATTAGTGTTTCTCCTCTCTCGTTCCTACTACCAAGCTCGGATTCGCCATCAAGCCTTTCTTCTACTCCTTCCACTTCAACCACATTCCAATTCCTCGTGACTACTAGTTGTTCAGCTTCCTTTACAAATTGAATTCCCCGTTTATCATCCTCATATCTGTCTCTATCTCTACATGTTCTGCTTCCGACGTCGGCTTGTGTACTTGAAACATTGTTGTCAGTTCTGGTTTGCTGCCGATTCTGATAAGAACAACGCAATCCCTGAACTTTTTACATTAACTCACTTTCTGTCCTGCCTTCTTGTTCGCAATTAATCCTACTCCTTTTATATGATACTCTGTTGCTGTTGATATGTCGCTATACTCACCTGACGAGAAATCCTTGTTAAAAACACTGAACAGCCTAGATCGCATATAATAATAATTCATTTAAAATAACCGGTTTCGACAGACTTTTCTGTCATCTTTAGCTCTTAAAAACCTTTTCGTTGTGAAACGTGTTCATTTTACGTTGAACCTCACACTTAGTTGTCAAGTGGAATAAAAACGGCACATCATAAAAGTTTTCTCATAGCTAAAGAAATTAAAAACAGAAAGAATTCTGTAATATGTAACTTTTGAGAATATTTCTCGTGGAGAGCATAGATTTTTCTTAGTACTTATAATGAGCATAAACAAACCCGATCGCAAGAAACCTTTATTTTTGCGGTTGCGGGTTTCGGTCAGTTACTGACCACATTCAGACCTCAAACCGTAATGGTAGGCGATGGCGGAGAACTGAGCAGGCATTACCAACTCCACGAATGTGCTTGATTTCCATCCACTTGACAACTTGGCATGAAATTGAAAGTTAAATGAATACGTTTTGCAACAAAAAAATGTTAAGATTGAAGGTAACAGCAAAATCTGTCGAAACCTGTTCTCATAAATAAATAAATATTTTATGCGTTCTAGGCTACTGAATGCTTTTTAGCCAGTAAAACAAATCAGGCATTCTGCACTCTCACTGAGAATATTCAAAGAACTCCTTATCTTCTTTCCATTTAATTTTACTAACGCCCGCTACACTTAGAATGAGCATTTGCATTTCGATTTTCCGGTTTTCTAATTCCTATTCCACATTCGGACTTCTGACATTACACGCCCAGAGTCGTAGAACATTATCCTTTCCTTGATTGTTTTTTTTTCTCATAGTCACCTCTCCTTTGGCAGTCCCATCCCGGAAATGCGAATGGGGTATTATTCCGGAATCTTTTGCCAAAGAAGAGACAGTTGTGTTACTTTTCAATTACTGGCCACATGTCCTGTAGATACCCATTATGTATCTTTAATGCTTTGGTTTTCATTGCCTTCAGCATCCTTCTAGAGAGTACCCTGGACCTCTATCCGCTCCTCCCGCCTCTTTAACAAGACCGTTAAATACGTGAGGGTGACATCTTATGTCGGAAGTCTTCAGCAACCGTTACTGATGATTTTTATTCAAAATGTAATCAGTAGTGGGTTTCGAACCCAGAACTGGCGTTTTGATTACTAAACGAAGATGCTACCCCTGGACCACGGGAGCTGATTCCAACATTTTATGGGAACAAAAAAAGCGCCTCAGACGCTGCATTGGTACTTGAAGAACTATGATACCGCAAGCCTAGCTGCGACGATTTATTAGGAAACCGTATTAACGTATTTCTTTATGCCAAACAGTGTTAGATGTTCCCATAGGTGTTACAAGCTAAGTGAAAGCCTTTTTGGTATGTGTGTTTCATCCTCAGTAGATGAAAACCACAAAGTCTTTCTCAGACACACAGTCGAATGCTTTCCTAGGAAATGGCATCGTGAGTACGGAGGCCTGCTTGTCAGAGTGAAAACTGTAAGCTTCGATTCAAAGTTGCAACGATAGAATTAATTGTGTGTGCACATGTGGCAGCGAATAGTGCGCATATTGTTTGAGGAGGACAATGCTTATTTTGTACCAAATACTATCGTTTACAGGATGGGGAAACGGTTACATTTGGTTGCTGGGACCACCCGTGAAGGTAAGTGGAGGTCTTCGTCAGAAGAAGAGGTAGAACATCGTGCAATTAATGTCTCGCCTTCAAGAAGATACGAAAACTTAAGTACATCTCACAACGTCCAAGGTGTCTGTGATTCTCTGTTGCTTGCCTTTCCAGTCTCTCTTCTTGGGAGATGGAGAATTATCCATGTTCACTGTGCACCCATAGGTGGGCCTGAAGGTCCTGTTGAGAATCTGGCGATGTAATTCGTATAATAACGTGTTGTCTAAGGCTTGACTAGTCTATACGGTACGGCTCGATTTAAGTGCATTGAAGATAGCTACTAAACAGCTGACATCTAGATCTACAATTAAATGTACATATTGGATATGTATCTAATTGCTGAAACCCTTTTCCTTTTTGGAACATACTGTACAGCCGCTGTGCACAACGGATCCAGTAGAGTCAAGTTTGATTTCTTTATCCAGTATAAATACTCAGCGTGGACTTTAAGGCAGTGAATCATACCTCTAAATGGATATACTTGGTTCATAGGCAGCCTCTCCTTGATGTTTGGAAATGTGCCAGCACGTGTGTATGTGCCATATCAGAGAGCCTTGCTGTGTGAACGCTGTGGTTCTTGCTGTCAGTGGCCAAGGTAGAGGTGCAGCAGAGTTTATTGGTGGAGGTGCTCAATCTCGTGTCGGCCTACGAACTGGAAGGAAACACATGGTCAAGTGACTTGGGTAGGTGTCAGCTAGTGTATGGGAGTAATGGCCACTACCATGAGCGACGAGGGTAGCCCTGAACGCCAGCTATTTGTTTTTGTGCCACATGTCCATGGCACGCATGCAGTATGGCGTCCATATGGATGTTGTGGCGTAATGTGCACCGAAGGCAGGCTTCTGTGTGTTACGGCTCCGGTGTCTTGGACCAAACACAACACCTGGACAGACACTGTGGGCCCAGGTGTAAATGGTGTAAGCTGTCGGCTTGCCACTCTCTCGCAGTTGTGTGTGGGGTACAGCGCCCGGGTAAATGCCGCGCTTTTTCGTGTGCATATTGGTGTGAATGAAGTTACGGCATCAGATTAGCATGGTGCTCAGCTGCCGCTAGAAGACGACGATCATGTGTGTGAGCATGGCGTTCTGTCGACCGTTGTTGTTCCGTATGGCGTTGTATTCTTTTCTAGGCGTGGTTGACTGGGTCAATGAGTTGTGCTAGTCTTGCCTGCCGTGCCTGAACTAGTGTTCGTGCTAAACCGTGTATCCCAGTACCTAGGGCTTCCGTACAAGTGAGTAGTCTGTTTTCAAACTTGTAACTCCTTTTCTTATTTGCCTCTGTCGGCGGATTTCAGTTTTTAGCTCGGCTTGTCGTTTGTCTACCTATGTCTGTATCCACGGGCAATTGCGTTTCATTGAGAGATTAAGCTGTGGAGCTTCCTGCCACTCCAATACGGTTAATTGTTTGTGGCGCTGAGTACGTCTATTAGATGTTTCCAAATTTGTGGAACTATTAATCTCAGGCTGCTACTGTGCCAGTACGTAGGGTTCAATGCTCCAATTACACTAAGGCTATTCGTAGATTCAGGTCTTTGTTAAGCTAATTGATGTTCACTCGGATTACCGAAGAATAAATGTGCCCTTTGCAAAGGAACCACCCCGGCGTCTGCCTGGAGCTTTTTAGGGAAATCAGTGACTAGGTACATTTGGATGGCCGGCCTAGGAGTTGAACAACCGATCTCCCCAATGAGATTCCATTGTGCCTAACCACTTCGCTCCCTCGCTCGGTTCATTAGTACAGTAGGATCTGAATCAAAAGTATTGGATCGTGTGTGACAAGAATCGTGAATGGACTACAGTTGTGTCGTCGTTCCAACTTCAGCTACACGAGACAGAAGCTCTCTGATGCTTGAAGGTCCGTTCTGATTCTAGTGACTGATCGGCGACCGCATTTTCATCTACATGCACTAAAGTACTACATTTGTTTATGTTCAGTCAGCTCTCAACCTTTGGACGAGGCCCTGATAATCTGCGAATCCCTTTATATTTCATATTAAGTTTTAATGAAGCTATCTCGCCCTGTAGTGATAACTACGTCTCAGCGAACAGTGTCATTAGGCTACAGATGTCACGTAACCAATTTATACATATCGCAAACAGCAGCGAACCCATTACAGCACCGTCAGTTTCACTTCCAATGATGGGTCTGATAAGAGCGAAATATTATCTTCTTTTCACTTGCAAGATTTCAGTTTGTTCTCATGTGTGTTTACAAATTTTGTATGTTCGTCTTTTGTTTATTAGGCAACGATGTGGCACCATACCGAGGTTTCGTTTATTGATGTTGTCGGATCTCACACCGAAAGACATACCAAAGGATGCGTCTGAAACAGTATAAATGGAAAAATAACTACCACCAACATGAGTAACTTAATTTAACCTTTCAGTATAGATGAATTTAGTGTAACATTTGGTAATATAATACTATTCTGAATCAGAAATTAAATTTTGTCGTTAAACTATTGCAAGTGTTAACGGAAAATATGTTCAAATTTTCACAAAAGCAGGGACGAATGTATTGCCAGATGAGGTACAGACGCTTTCCTTGTGAAGCCTTGAACTTTGCCCTCCACTGACAGCTAGGCGATAAACTAAAACAGGTACACCACCCGAAAGATCGGAGTGGAACAACCGGGCAAAGTAATGACTGAACATAATTAGTATCAAGATTTTTATTACCACATTTCAGGAAAAATATTTTTACCGATTAGATTGACTGGACCTTGGCGTATTAACACAAAACAAGCCTATTGAAGAACAGTTACTGATAATGGCTCAAATGTGATCAAACAGCAAGAAAGTTGTAGTGTTAATTCAAATACCTGCTCTCAGATCTCCAAAAGTCATTCATGGGAACATGAAGAATGATAGTTCAAATTTACTTCAGATGTTACATTCTTTCCAAAAATATACAAATTTTGTGTGGCACATGTTATTATCGTTGAAATACTTACAGCAAATTTCAGTAAGAAAAGCAAAATTATATTTCACCAGTTGAAATAACATTACAATTTCTTCAAAGCTTCTAAGAAAACAGTCTTCAAAGTAGACCGGCCACAAACATCCTTAGAATGTGTGGCTAAAATACAATAAATAATTCAGGTTTATCTGAGAAGAAGTTCATTTAAAGGAAAGAAATACAATCAAAGATGCTTGATAAGGATCCACGACGAATCACGCAGTGTAGTCTGATCTTTCGTAAGCAACCAGCGAGAACACTCCCCTAGACACAAACGTACAATGATAGTTGACAAACAGCGAAGTAACCTTTAAGTAACATTAATAAAAGCCTAAGTCATAAGTCCACATGCTAACAGCGTAGACAAAACAGTTATGAAAAGCTGCCAAAAGATAGTAAGGTAATTGGGCAAGGCAATCATCCTCACTTACATCCGGCAATAAAGAAGTTCAGTGGCCAACCGCGGTTGAGTTTCAAATTGATTGGCTGATGAACCTCAACTACGAAGAAACAAGCTTGGCTTGGAGGTATAACCCGCCAAAATTCATGCAACATGATTCGCCCCGGTACGACGCAAGAGCTTGAGGGCTCCAAATAAGAGCCGGCCAGTGTGGCCGTGCGGTTCTAGGCGCTTCAGTCTGGAACCGTGTGACTGCTACGGTCGCAGGTTCAAATCCTGCCTCGGGCATGGATGTGTGTGATGTCCTTAGGTTAGTCAGGTTTAAGTAGTTCTAAGTTCTAGGGGACTGATGACCACAGATGTTAAGTCCCATAGTGCTCAGAGCCATTTTTTGCTCCAAATAAGAAAAGAAGATGACATAGCGATTAAGTGCACAACGTACCAGACAAAAAAAGGTGTTTTGGACATTAAAAAAAATAAGTGGCACTTTGAACAGAAAGGTTTAAAACACACATTCAAAGCACAACTCTGTCACAATACTAAATGGAAGCTATTATGTTTTGGTGGAAGCGACACGCTAC
This sequence comes from Schistocerca piceifrons, assembly GCF_021461385.2. Classification (NCBI taxonomy): domain Eukaryota; kingdom Metazoa; phylum Arthropoda; class Insecta; order Orthoptera; family Acrididae; genus Schistocerca; species Schistocerca piceifrons. The sequence continues at coordinate 1,184,772,146 of NC_060138.1, read as the reverse complement.
TCAAATCGCTTGGCCAGACACTAGAACAGGGAATAATAACAACAAGACGCTGAACCGATTCCGATATAGGAGCAGCAGGGTACAAACACGCTCAGGAAGCGAACTAGTCAAAATTATCACGCTCACAGCGGGTGACAAGGGCAGTATTTACGAACGCCCCGTGGTCTCGGCATAGAATCAACGAAGTAAAAGTAGCTCACTGTGCATATACCGCCACTGTGCGATGACAGACAGTGGAAAACTTGGAGCTGCCAGCAGATTGGTGGATGACGACGACTCATCGCTCGCCTCCAGTCCTGGTCGGACAAAGGAATAATGCATTAAATGTATTCGAAACTGCGAATAGAGACAACCACCAGTTGTAGAATGGAATAATAACAGTGAAAATTTTTGCCGCCTCGGGACTCGAAGCCATATTTTCTACTTATCGACAGCGGTCGACTTCCATTTTGATTATTCATGCACGACTCACGACCAAACCCAGACTTCCATATGACTTCAGTCGTGCGTCATAAAGGAATAATGTATTCACTTTTGTTTCCGGTGCGTGTCCCTCGTGTACGGAAAATGCTCAGCCAGACCAAGTTCTAACTCACGCTGGCGGTACGACAAACAGCTAGCCTGTTGCCTCGCAGACCTGCGCTACCCATGCTGTTTTACTGACTGCCTCTAACGGAAAATGGCCTCAATGACACTCGCGGCAAACCTAACTCGTCCTCTTCACGCCAAACATTGTGTTCCAGGACACGGGAACGAACCATCGATCGCGCAACGGTTCAGACGTCCTGCAAATTAAGATGTTCTTAAATTATTAGCTACCGTCAGGGACAGCCCTCTACAAAATGTCTTTTATTAACGTGATAGGGTCGCTCTAAAGGCATTGAGCGATCTGATATTGTAAGTCCCACAGCCATGACAGAGACGTTTTTTGGTCATTGGCACAGGTATGACGTCAATAGCGAGCAAAGACGCTCGTTTACTGTTTATTTGTGCTCTTTCAAAATGTGTGTCAATATTAATTATCCATCTCAATGTGAGCTTCGTAATGAGATGCGGTTTCTAAATACAAAAAATTTACAGACAGATACCTGGTGGTTACTGAAATGTGATGAATGAAGGTTTAGTTTGAACTTAGTGCATCATGTTTCATGACGAATGAACGAATATTCATCATGAAGAAAGCTCTAGCCCATCTTCTATTGTGACTGACGAACTCAAATCAAGGATGGAGAAAATATTCATTAGAATATCTTGAGCTAGTTTTTTTTTGAGTTTCGACAAATGAACGCAATAAACAACGATTGGGAGGTCCATTGACTTGCCTCGTTACAACAAGGATTGTGAAGAACTTTTGAATCGAATTATTAATAGAGATAAGACATGGTTTTCGCAAGAATAAATTCATATATAAATCGCCAATCATTGAAATGACACAATTTACGATCCTCAACAATAAAAAAACTGGCCAAACAACTTCCAAGCATCAAAAATGTTATGTCTTCCGCGGTGTGGAAAGAAATAGTCATCCTGTTCGTCGACTCTGTAACTAGTGGAAAGACTATAAACGTATTGATCTACTGCCAGACCCTCCAGCAAGTGCGTCGCATCGTTCAAAACAAACAGCGTCTAAGGTTGTTTACCCTCACCGTCGTTCTTCACGATAACGCTCGTGCGCATTCTGCTGCGTTGATGAAGTTGGTTTGGCAGCTTAAGTGGGAAGGTTTTGAAAGTGTGTGTTTTAGACCTGTAACGGCCTCGAGTGCTTACCATCTTTTTCGAAAATTGAGATATTTTTTTTAACGTGAAGCACTATGGTGATGTCAGTGAGCTTAAAGAGGGTGGTAATGGCTTGTCAGCAACTAGGCTGCAACTGCTTAAGTAAAGGCATTGCAAACCTTTGAAAGGTGTCTGCTATAGATATATTTGATGCTATGTACACACACGTATATCGATAAAAACCGGCCGATCTCGAAGAACCTGAACTTATATTCCGTCCGCAAGGGTAACTTCACTTTTGGTTAATAACTGTAAGGGTACGTCTTAGGCAAGTCGTTCAAACTCTGAGATTTTTGCAGCCAGTCGCATTACTTGGCGAGGAGAAACAGCAAGGCTCCACAACGATTGTGGACAAAGGTAGACGCTTCGGTTCGGATTGCTGCCGTGAACTCGCTCCTCTTACCAACCTGGACGTGTCGCACTTTTTACACAGACGCTTTGTCTTGTTATACTGAAACGGGGCGGTGAAGCAACGACGTTCAGCATTGTTGTGAAATGGTTGGTTGTTTGCTAGCGCGGCCTTTTGTGTAGTTACACGTTACGTGGTTTCTTAGATTGGCAATTGAATTTTATGTGACCAATACTAGTTCCTTTGTTCGCTTTCACAGTTTCAATGGAATATATGAAGATCAATATCCATTTTCTGTTCGGCCATCCGAATCTGCAAGTCATTTATCTCATTGCTTTTCCACTCGTTTAAATAATGTTATGGGCGCTAATATGAATATAGGAATATCTTTCAGCCTGTGGTGTTAAGTCACGTGGGCCGTTGAAGGACATTTGTTTGTAAGATGGAACTTTCTCTTAATTTTCTGTAGAATATGCTCATGCTAATTTGGTATTTATATGATTGGCGTCTCTCACGAAGCTGTTTTCGTTTCCTCTGATCTTTATTCAAATCGTCACTTGTACTTATTTAAGAACTTCGCTCACGAGAGACTTAAATTCAGTTTCAGCTTAGAGCCATTTGAACCATATAAACACTCCATGGTTACTTACAGTTAATTACACTGTACTAATTACTCACTACTGAAATTGTTGCTACACCCTCCGAAAGATACTGTGAGAACCAAGGACTCATTTTCGAGGGGCCATTTTTTGTCATTATTCTATCCGTTGTTCGACAGTTTCATGGGGACCGATCTGGAGCCGATAATAAAAATAAGATATTGCCGTGCCTGTGTTATTCTGATTACGATGAAAAGCTCCTTTGGATATGCAGCCGATGATTGTCCTTATTCGCAATCGCGAATACATTTAACCTAGATAACTAAAACGACTGAAGGGATTGTTAGCTTGTGTCGGCTTCTCAAAACTTAAAGCTCACGTTTCATTTGAAGAGAATGAAACCTTCCCGTCTTCTCTATATCTCTTTTGTTACGCAACCTTCCCTTCTACAATAGCCTATGAAACCTTCCCTTGGGATCTCTACCTCTTGCTTAGTAATAGCACATGAAATCTTCCCTTTGAAATTAATTCTCTTCCTCAATCTTCGCATACAAATTTAAATGCTGCTTATTAAAAGTGATTTTCTGATTATTTCGACGAAACATAGAATGTGTCGTCGTCGCCCTACGTCGTTACCTGCAATAACCCAAAACTTTTCCTTACATTTTTTACTGTTACTAGATCGCCATCTGACAGCCACATCGAACTTCGAAATGAATATACTTACTCTGTTTTACTATAGTCTATTACCTGCCGGTGGGCTGTCATAATAAGTGGCTGTATTTATTACCAAAGCTTCCGTTATTCTTTATTAGAAAAGCTGACGTTTTTCTATAATTAATTTGACTGAAGTTACGTAACTCATAGTTAAACCTTTTCTTGACAATAATAAAATTTTGCAAAATTTTACGTTGATGGTTTTTGTGGTGGATTATAATCAGTAATGCCATATTGCTGGCAAAAATTAATTATATTCTGAGTGAAATGATTTTACAAACGTTCAAATGGGACCTACTTTTTACAATAATCTTACAACTAGCAATGCGCAGAAATACCTTCAATAGTCTAGTGTTTCTCAAAAAAAATATTCAATAATGTTAGTTCCTTTTATGATAATAGTTAGCTGATGTCTCTGTACATCCGTTTATAATCTCTTGTAAATCATAGCTGGTGGCTGGAAGGCACACCGCTCGTCTCAACCTATCGCTTCAGTCCTGCTACCGACTCGCTTTACTTCTCGCTTACTACTGACTTCCTACGAACGCGTAAGTGCGGTCCCTCCCGCCAACAATGCTTTCTGGTGCAGACAGTCCCTGCTACCATTACAAAATGTATCATTGCGCGGTCTTTCCTGTTCTTTTCTTAAAATGTATCGACACGCGGTCTCTCCCGCCCTTTTTAAAATTATATCAATGTCCGCTCTCTCCTGCCAACAATACTGTGGTTCAGACATTTCCTGCTACCACAATTATTTCCAACATGACAAATATTAATTATTCCTACTTAAACCTATTAACAAAATATACACATCTTTCATAAATTGTGGTTTGACAATAGACAATAGAAATATACACATCTTACAAGGAATGTTTCAGGGCATTCACATCCGCAACAAGGCATTTTATGATTTCTCAGGTTAAGGCATAATGTTAAATGCGAACATTTTTTAGGTTAGGCTTTACCGTGACTGTTACTGACATTAAATGAAACAACACGTTTACTGTTACCATTTTATTTTTTCCACGACGCGTTTCGAAGGTTTAAAGCTCTATCATCGGGTGAATTTACATTAGTTAGTATTACATATGTGTGTATGTTATTCTGAAATAGTGTCTTCTTTCTCCACTAGGCAGTGCCACAAGTTCCTCCAAATGTCGTAAGACAACATACACACATATGTAATACTAACTAATGTAAATCCACCCGATGATGGAGGTTTAAACCTTCGAAACGCGTCGTAGAAAAAATAAAATGGTGACTGGTAACAGTAAACTTGTTGTTTCATTTAATTTAAGGCATAACGTACTGAGGTTTACATGACAAAATGTATAAAATGGAGAGATGAGCTTGTGTCGGCTTCTGAAAACTTAAAGCTCACATTTAATTTAAAGACGAATGTTTCAGGGCATTCAAATCGGCAACAAGGGATCGTATGATTTCTCAGGTTAAGGCATAATGTACTGTGTTTTACATGACAAAATGTATAAAATGAGGGGACGATAATGGCTCTAGTACTATAACCGACAGAACTTAACGTCAGTTTCCTGTACCTAAGAAAAGGAATCCGGTTTTAAATATAGTGGCATTCAAAGAGGGGAAAAGCGAAAATGAGGTGGAAGATGAGCTGTATTTTCTGTACCTCGTTACAATGTTTTGATTTTTTTTCCCGTTGAATCTAACGAATGCTGCCTGAGGGGTATACGCCACACTGTGCCTTCAGCATTTGTAGTCTGGCGCGCACGCCAGTGGCGTGTGGTAATGGGTGATTAGAGGCAGCCCTGGACCCTACAGAAGAGGGTGGCGCAGGGGGTTCGCGGCTAACGACAGGGAACGGCGTGGAACAGCGCCGGGCGCCACCCTACGCCAGCCGTGCGTGGTGGGGGATGACACGCGACGTCAGTCGTTTCCCCACCCCCCCAATCCACCCACTGCCAGATCACGCAACCCAGTGACGCACTCCCGCACGCAACACGTAGCTCCCCCAGCTCTGGGCCCGCAACTCCCCGCGCTGTTATTAGGGGAAGGGTCCGGTGTACTCAGGCGAAATAAGGGTGCCGCACGCAGGTCCATCCGGTAGCGGCCGCTTTCAACTTCATCACCGCACCAGGGTGGATTGACTCCCGGCTAAACAGGCCGGGGAGATAGGCTGTGCGGAAACCCTGCCTATGGACTAATAACTTTAAATAAACAAAGCCCCCTGCAGGCAATGCACATCATTCTCTCTCTCTCTCTCTCTCTCTCTCTCTCTCACACACACACACACACACACACAAACACATACACACAGCGCACTGACGTGTACGAGGTGTGGCTAGAAAAAAACCGGACTAGTACTTGTGAAACAATAAAACGAATGCAATAAGGCTGAATGTCGCGTGGCCTGTCACGTGACTCTCGCTCCGCCTACTGCTCGAGTTTCATCTGCCTCCTGCACCCAGTCTGCCCGTGGCGTCTGTTTTAAGTAGTTGACGTTTTGTCTGTGCGTCGGAAAATGTTGAGTGTACAGAAAGAACAGCGTGTTAACATCAAATTTTATTTCAAACTAGGAAAATCTGCAAGTGAAACGTTTGTGATGTTACAACAAGTGTACGGCGATGATTATTTATCGCGAACACAAGTGTTTGAGTGGTTTAAACGATTTAAAGATGGCCGCGAAGACACCAGTGATGACACTCGCACTGGCAGACCATTGTCAGCAAAAACTGATGCAAACATTGAAAAAATCGGTAAACTTGTTCGACAAGATCGCCGTTTAACAATCAGAGCAGTGTCTGAGTTAACAGGAGTTGACAAGGAACAAGTTTACCGATTTTTTCAATGTTTGCATCAGTTTTTGCTGACAATGGTCTGCCAGTGCGAGTGTCATCACTGGTGTCTTCGCGGCCACCTTTAAATCGTTTAAACCACTCAAACACTTGTGTTCGCGATAAACAATCATCGCCGTACACTTATTGTAACATTACAAACGTTTCACTTGCAGATTTTCCTAGTTTGAAACAAAATTTGATGTTAACACGCTGTTCTTTCTGCACACTCAACATTTTCCGACGCACAGACAAAACGTCAACTACTTAAAACAGACGCCACGGGCAGACTGAGTGCAGGAGGCAGATGAAACTCGAGCAGTAGGCGGAGCGAGAGTCACGTGAAAGGTCACGCCACTTTCAGCCTTATTGCATTCGTTTTATTGTTTCACCAGTACTAGTCCGGTTTTTTTCTAGCCACACCTCGTATGCCTACACGTAAAACTTCAATTTCACTTAAATGAAGTCATTTTGCTGCATGGAATGTTTTATTATTCCGAAATAAATACTTCACTTGATTATTTAGCAGTCAACTAATTTCACCCGCTTTGGCTTTAGCAAGCTAAAGCTGAAACATATATCACGTTATAGTCCACACATGCTTATGGGTAAAGTGACATGATAGCATCCGTAATAAGGCTTTAGCAGACCATGACAGTTACCCCCATAAATGAATAAAATGTTCTCTGTTTTCAAGCCGCGTCAACTCGAATAAATTTCTCGAGCTTTCGATGTGTATCACCATCGTCGTAGTCAAGAGTGAAACTACTGACAACGGTGTTCATTCCTGACGACGATGGCGGGTATAGACATTGACAGCTCGAGAATTTTATTCGAATCCACGCGGATTGAAAACCGAGAAGTTTTTGTTCAAGCATGCCGCCGTGAAAGACTCCGACGACACTTCCATAACTATCCCTCGCGTAAAGTCAGTATACATAGTAAAACAAGAATCTATACGCGAACAGGGGGAGAAATGACTTTCTTTAAGAAATGTACTTCTTTTGGGGATGTGTACAGACAAAACAATATTTCTACGAGTTTCGCCCTTTCCGAGATGATCGTTACCAGACGTAGGACCTTAGCAATCTGCCCTTTGTCAAAGTCGCTTATGCCAGTGTATTTCCCACTTCGAAGCTACTATCATCGCTACAGAGACTCTCAGTTTGTCTCTGCCCCGTTTATCCACTTTTCCTTACCACGTCACTTGTTCACAAAGCCACCGTCTTGCACTCTTGTGATGGGCAATTCTCAAAATGTTTTGGCTCCTCGTTGTAAGTAACTTCGTATAGAATTCTGATTTATTATATGCCTGTGACTGTCTCGTAGGCAAACTGTATTAACATCGTAACCTGTTTCCAGCTTATACGAGGGCTATTCGAAAAGCAAAGGTCGATCGGGTGCGAAATGGAAACCATAGCGAAACTCCGATGAAGTTTTGCACAGATGTGTTGGGCAGAGCCTATAGTATGCCCGTTGATCACGTCATGTCGCTCTTTTTTGCCGTGAACGTACAGTGAGCACGTAAAAATGCCTAGAACATAGTGTCTTCCGCAAAGTATGGAGGGTCCTGTCAGAAATTTCGCCTGGTGTAACGCTGCGCACATAATATAACTGTCATGCGTTTCCTTTTCCATGATAATTATCCGTGGCACTCTGCATTGTCAGTTAGGATGAGAAGTACTTGATCACACGCTGTATGTCCAGTAATTGTCTTTCCACCCGGAATTTAATCTCTCCTCTTATGAACCGCTGGTTGTGAAGACAACATTTTGACACAGACAATGAGCTACACACCAGCGCAGAGAATTGGCGGAAAGCACAGGCGGAGGCCTTCTATGGACCAAGGTACTGAAAAGTTGGTACAACGATCGACAAAAGTTTAAGTCGCAGCGGCGATTATGTATAGAAGTTGCTGGAATTTGTCGCTAGCTGTTGCAAATAAAACGTTCTTTATTTTTATAGTGCTTTCCATTTCGCTCCCGATCAAGCCTTACTTTTCAAATAGCGCTCATAAGTCCCTTCATTGGTCTAGAACAAAGTGATGAGTTGCTATTGCCTGTGTCGTATGAATTACATCAAAGGTGGCATCGTATTACCCACTATTCTCCACTCTCCTTACAACCAAACAGATTTTTTGGGAGGCAGTTGCGGGGATGAAAACATACGGCAGACTGGTAACGAATCTTTTCGATAACACAACCTGCGTGAATGAGACACGGTTATTCGAAACGTGAGTTTTCACGAGCTGCCGAAGGACGCAGTAGGAAAATAAGTTGACCAAATAAATGGGGTAATATATTCATGAAACTGGAGTAGAATACGTCTAAGATATGAAAGCTCGACATATGGAAACCTCATACACATTCATATTTTATTTTATTTCATTTATTTTGTATTCATAGGTGTTATCTTTGGTTTTTGGCCCGCCACGTATTTCTCTCCGGTGCCAAACCTTTCGTCTCTGAGTGGCATTATAACTCTACATCCTCAATTATTGGCTGGATATTTTACCATTTCTTTCTTCCTCTGCGGTGTTTACTCTATACAGCTCCCTCTAGTACAATGGAAGTTATTCCTTCACGTCTTAACATCCTATTACCCTATCCCTTCTTCTTGCTACTGCTTTCCACATTTTCTTTTCCACACAGAATCTGCGTAGATTCTCCTCATTCCTTACGTTATCAGTCCGTCTGATTTTAAACTTTATCTGGAGAACCACAACTAAAACGCATCGATTCTCTTCTGTTCTGGCTTTGCTAGAGTCCATGTTTTACTACTATACATCTCTGTGCTTCAAACGCACATTCTCTGGAACTTTTCTCCTAATTAAGACTTTATATTTGATACTAGGAGACGTCGTTTGGCTAGCAATGACCTCTTTGCCTGCCCTAGACTGCTCTGCATGTCCTCCTTGCTTCTTCCATCATGGGATGAACAATTTTGTTAAGTCCCTCACTCTACTCTCATTTCTGTTGGTTAACATTACTATGGTCTTTCTCCGGATTACTCTCAGTCCGTATTCCGCACACACTGGACAGGTCATTCCATTCAGCAGGTACTGTAATTCACCAACACCTTCACCGAGGATAGCAACTCGTCAGCGAATCTTGTTACTGATATTGTTTCACCCTCAAGTTTAGTCACACTCTTGAGCCTATGTTTGGCTTCCGTCATTTTCTTCTCGATGTACAGATTGACGAGTAGCAGCAAAAGACAGCATCCCTATCTTACCAACGATTTTAATTGAGCAATTCGTTCTTAGTCTTCCAGCCCTGTTATTACCTTTTAATTCTTCTACATACTGTATATTACTCTACTGTCCCTAGAGCTCACTCCTATTCTGCTCAGAATTTCGAACATATTGCATCATTTTACATCGTCCAACGCTTTTTCTTAGTCGACAAATGAGCTTGGTTTCATCTGTCTTGCTTCCGTTATAAAACACAATGTCAGATCTGCCTCTCTGGTGCCCTTGCTCTACCTGAAGCCAAACTGACCGTCATGTAACAGCCATTAAATTTTCTTTCCTTTTCTCCTGCTTCTGACTGTTGTCAGCAACTTTAATATGTGAACCGTTAAGCTGATTGGGCGATAGTGCTCGTAAATTATAACCTGCTGCTTTGTTCGGAGTTGAATTAATAATTTTTTTTCGAAAGTTTGATGGCATGCCGCCGGTCCCGTAAATCCAACACACCAACTTGAACAGTCGTTTGGTTGCCACTACCTGCAATGACTTTAGAAATTCCTATGGAACGTAATGTATCCCCTCTGTCTTATTTCGTTTGATGCTCTGCTTTATTTCCGTAAAGAAAATAATCCGCAGGCTCTAATGTCGGATACAAACAAGAAATTCAAGCGATATATGTACTCGAATCTGAGTCAGCCTTGCGTTCAGGCAACCAGTGAGTCCAGAGCGTGGTGCAGTTTTTCGGGTCTCACAGGGGTTCATTTTTCGCTCCAGTAGCGAGTGAGACACATCACAGAGTCATAAATTACCTTTTTACGTTCTTGGAGCAATACTGTATGACAATGGTTGATTCCATTCTACATTCTTGGAAAAACTTTGCATTGGTATAGAAGGAGCTGGTGACACACATCCATTATTAAAGTTTAGGACTAATTCAGGCAAATTAATGGCAAGGAACTGATTATTCTGCTTCATTTCAGGTCGTTGATTAAAGGATTCACTTGGAAAAAGACGTAACATAAATGATTGGGAACTATTTTCGATCATGTATAATGATTATCTTCAGATTTAGCAATTACAAGAAAATAGCAGTAATAAGCTGTTTAAATAGACAAACAAAAAGATGAACCATTTAATTCACTTTCATATTCTAATAAAACCTGAGTTTTTATCGCCGGTGACTCGTCAAAATCTTTTGGAAAATGTAATCTGCTTCGGATTACACAATAAAAAATTCAAACTCTAGCGCATGAAACCGTGGATAAGAGTTTTTCTCAATTCATAATTATTGCTAGAATCAGTTCCTTTTACTGAAGACATTACACCTATCACGCTTGACGGATGAAGTAGGAGTTGGCGGTTGAGAATATATAACACGAGGAAGCTATAGGCCACGATTATGTGGTGTAAGTGGATTCATTTAATGTATTTCGGAGGTAACACGTTGCTCCTTGTTTTAATCCATTTCCGATAGAAAATAAAGCACTGATAGCAAGGTGTCTTTATTCTTGATGTTAATAATTAGCTCTGCGTCAGGGTAGCAAATGTGTAGAGAAAGAAAAAGAGTTGTTCGTCGTGAGGAAGCCATTCCTGAAAGAAGAAAATAATAATAGTATCGGCAAAGATATTCCTGTCCAATCACCATAACGTCACTTATTACAGTTCATACTGAATGCGTAACCCTCTATCGTTAACCTACATACTGTTTGCGCAAGAGAAGATAGCCATTCTTCAAGTTGGAAGCTTATAACACACATCTCTGAAAATCGAGAACTGTGTGTCATTCAGTACCTACTGGTCCGGGACGCTTTTGTGATGAACGGCATATTTGAGTGAAAATCGCGATGTTTTCCTTATATGCTCAACACAATAAGGATACGTAATTATTATTAAGTTTTATGTGCTTGTACGTACAGGTCTTCAGTCCTGATAGTACACACTGAAACCGCTACTACCTGTTAGCCTAAAACGCCGCTACAGAAGACAAAACAGTGTTGAGCTTTACCATGTTGTTTCAGCTCCTCTAGTGGCCTTCTAAGTGAATGTGGCGCTGATACGAGGGTTGTCCAGAAAGTAAGTTCCGAGCGGTCGCGAAATGGAAACCACAGTGAATACCAGAAACGTTTTATTCGCAACAGTTAGGTACACCTTCTCTACATAGTCGACGCCCCAACTTCGAGTTCTATCGCAGTGTTGTATCATCTTTCCAATATCCTCGTCATAGGAAGCAGCCGCCTGTGCTTTCGGCTAATTATCTGCACTGGTCTGCAGCTCGTTGTCTGTGGAAAAAGTTTTGTCTTCATAGCCAGCGGTTCTTGTGAGCAGAGATGAGACTCAGGGGAGACAATTACGGAATGTATTGTGGGTGATCAAACTCTTCTCATCGGAAACGCTGCAGGAGCGTCTTCATTGGCCCTGCAGTGTGCGGCCAAAAATTGGCGTGAAGAAGGAACTGCTCGACAGTTGTGTTATGTGGGCTGCATCACACAGGCGAAATCTCTAACCAGGCCCTCATGCTTGGCGGGAGACGCTATTCCCTACTCATCTTTACGTGCTCACTGTTCACTCAAAACTGAGAATATCGACGCGGCACGATCGACGGGCGTACTAGAGACAATGCCCAACACATCTGTGCAAAGCTTTACCGTATTTACCCATTGACTTCAATTTCACGACCGATCTGATCTTACTTTCTGGACAATCCTCGTATTTTTGTGTGCGTTATCAAGACTACATAACTAATAATTTTTTAAAAAAAGTTTTTGATACAACAAACTTTCAAAACAGACTGTAAACTATAATATAATTTGTCCTAGCACCACAAAAATTCCTAGCTGCATGTTGATAGTCCCGAACATTGGTGCTTATGAATTTTTAGTGGCTTTGTCAGTACTTGGAGAATGTAAAACGGGGTGCATGAAACAGATAATGAACTGTTGTATGGTTGTTCTCAATGAGATCTATTCTGTAAAGTCCTTACTGCTATCTGTGGCATGCACCCTACGTTTATCCTTATCATCTTTAACTGTTTCGTAGCGTATGGCAGCAACCTTCTGATTAACAAACGCCCAGTCCTGTTTGTAGCAAGATGACAGATCATTACTTCGTGCTGTCTACTCCAAAAATTCAGCCGAACGGGCAGAACCATGTCCAACCATTTACCAGAAAATACCCCAATGATATTCTCTAATGGCAAAAGCATAATGGTCTGGTGCCCCATACTTTTGGAACCCTACACTTTCGAGCAGTCCGAGGTCTTCCTTATGTCGAATAAACGATTCGCAGAACCATGAAAGAAATGTGGATCTACGAAGTGGGTTTGTTAAGTTTCAGCCAAGATCAGGACATATGGTGGGTTGTGTCAAGTTATCCAAAAAAACGTTGGTTTTCTTTACTCCAGGAATAAATATTTGTCACTTTTGCAGTGCGCTATACGTTATATACTCAACAGAGCAAAACACTTATCCCGATGGAGGGAGAGTTGTAAAGACATCGAGCGTTCACCCACAAGCCTGAAGACGTCTTTGCATCTCATTATCACACTTCGCTTACAAACAAAGTTTCAAATGCATTTAACTTCAAATCGTTCTTTATAAGTTTTGCAAACTGTCGAGTATGATACTCCCAATTCCTGTGACGGCTTAAGCTTTTGGAAAAAGTTTCCATTTGTGATTATGGCCGTACTGAGATGGGTTTATCTTTTGTGCAACCAGCTGCAAAGTTTTTTTTTTTCCCACCGCACAATGGCTGGTTTTCTTGGACAAGATTTATGAAGCTTTATAGTGATTTCATGCTGAGAGTCTCTCCAAAATTTTCCTGTATGGTGCCCTTAGCGAGCCCATGTGCTTATTATAATCCACTCCTCCATGGTGCAAATGGACTCATCAGCCATTACTTTGATGTTTAGCAGAAACTGTAACAATAACATACAAAAATACAGTAATATCGGCGTAATACATGGAGTAATGTGACTTTGTGACCACTGCGTACGTATTTCTGAACTACGATTTCTGAGAAGTCATCCTGCAGTGACGTATTCAGCACTGATGTAGACAAATTACTATTGTATTAAAGCGTTTAGTTCACTTTAACTGTTATCAAAATACTTTGGAACTTTCGCACGGTAACAGTAGGAACGGTAACATATTATATTCAAAGCTGGTGTTTCGTGATGGGGTGGTAAATAAGCGGTGACCTGTGACCGAACCCTACATCCACACCTGGTTGGCAACCTGCCGATTCCTTTGCAGCGTATCTAGTCCTCCGGTCCTCGCCAACCTACCAATGTTTCCTGAGCTCACAGTATCTTTTTACTTATAAACCTTATCTTTTCTTCTTAATGTGGTGAAGCTGTAGCGTTTCTCGTATTTTTTGTGTTGTCTTTCGTTTTATGATTTAAACATGAGAGGACAAAATTTATACAATTATCAAATCAATCGAACCTTTTATTCCATGGAAGACTTCCAAAGCGTATTTTCCCCTCCTATGATACTGAAGACATGTTTTATTGTGAAATGTGTATGAAATCTGATGGGACTTAACTCATGTTTTATTGCTCATTCTATCATTCTATCTGTCCACAAGATATTTAGGACTCTTACCCAAAACCATGGCTCGAAAGCCTTTCGACGTTTCAGTTCTCGCTCCCTCATGCGCTGTCCACGACTCTGAGCCACGCAGAGCAGCGTTTTAAACAAAATTGTCAACATACTGTCCCGCGATCTTCCAATTAGTACTGTTCTTGATATTACAGGGTGTTGCTTTAGTATGTGCTTCTCTGCATTAAATTTCCTTTTAGGTTCTACCACCCTCGAACACTTTCTTATCAATATACTTAAACCCGCCAACTTGATTCGCACTTCCTCTGCTGTAATTCACGTTTGTTGCAGATGCCTTAATGTAGATGCTTAACGTGGAACACGGTGGCGAGTGCGTGTACAGAGCCATAATATAATTCCATTGGTGACAATGTTAGAGGGGGAGACATGTAGTGCACTAGACAGGAATCCGGTCTCCTATGTAGACACTCACATCAATTTTTTTAAAACACATTTTATAATAGTCTCAATTGCCATGAGGCGCACTTGATAAATATTTTCGATCGTAGTTAATAGTCACCCTCAGATGTGATTAATCACGTGGAGTGTGCAGACAAAACTCTTTAACAATGAAGATAGTCGTAAACTGTAACACAAAAGAAATAGCACTGCAATACATTTGTGACAACATTCCTTGGCATCAAGTACGAGTAGGCACTACAAAGCAGCTCAGTGAACTGGCTCCTCACGTCATCTGGAGCGGCCATTTGGAATTAAAAACAAGTAATTGATGGTTGGCCGCACTGCTTTTTTATTAAAATTTTTGTCATAATCATAATAGATTAGCTTCCTGAAGAATGAAGAACGCGCAGTGCACGTGATGTTAGTCGTCTGAATGTCGTAAAGAGTTAAAAAGTAGTTACAGCTTTTCACGTCGTCGCAGGTGAAGTGGAAGGACATTTTTCGCGTTCTGGATGCGATTTTTGTTCAAGATCTGTACCTTCCTCTATTGAATCACCCAGGTCCTCGATTTCGTGTAGCGCCACCACGCCCGTTTTTTCAAGGACGCCATTGAAATTCATAAACATGCCAATAGTCTGAGGAAGAAAATCGAAAGGCTAAACATATATTGATCCGACATTCCCACACTGCGGTGAAATACCGCTGCAGGTAACAAGGGGACAATCTTACCACAAGAGTATACAGAAACTCCAGGCATTCGCAGAACCCGTTTATTCTAAATCTGGGGAACTACGACCATAACCATAGATGGAAACATAAAAGACCGAAAGACATACTTGTAAGGACCTAACATCTATGGCCAAGTAGACGTAAACACAACAGTAGAGGTGAGCCGCTGTTAATCAGACACCATTACTGGATATCCAGCTGGAACACAGTTGCCGAATAACTGACACCACTTCAGGAAGCCATACTGTACACTGCATGCAGACAAGTTCCACACACCCCTACACAGTGAGATGATCTATGGCCGATCTCCCACTACTGTATAACGATCTTGATTGTTCCAGGAATGCAGCGGTTGCAGCGAACTCGGATACATCGCCATCGCTCACCACGGTAATGATGCATGATAGCCGTACTAACAAACCCAACCTTGCATGAACTATCGCAGCTAGTAAGCCTCTACAGCTCTTACTACCCATCGCACGTCCCCTTTGAACAATTATACAAGACTGTGCTTAACCTGACACACCATATTTTGTTAGCGCAACGCAATCTGACTTTCAAAATTCCCTACAAAAGATTGGCCCTGACTAACATTAAACTATACCTTTCACAAATCACTTACCTCACAAAAATCTTCGCTGCTCAAGCTACTGCAATACAGCGAGCGCCACTACTGCCAGCTAAATAAAAGATTCAAACTATGGAAGGCACTAACTACTGATAGGGATAGTTAGCAAATGAAAGATATTAATAGAGAACGAACAATGTATTTACCTTGATATCATCACAAGTCATAATATATATATCAGTTCATGACAAATTACAAACCTCCGCCATCTCTCTCCCCACATCCACCACTGCTGGCGGCTCACCTCCAACTGCTCAACGCTATGCGCTGTTCACAGCCAGCTGCCGCTGCCCAACACTACAATGGCGAGTATTACAACAATGCAAAGCAGCCACAGACTGCACACAGCACAGCCAGTGATTTTCATACAGAGGTGGCGTTACCAATAAAAAAACCTAAACAGCCTACTTACATAGCCCCCATGCTCCCCACAAAAAATTTTACAAAATTTTTTTTGGGCAGTGGCCAATAATGATTTGATAAAATTTTTCATAATTACAATAACAAAGAAATCAAATGCACACACTTATTGATACAATGTTGGTCAAAAGCTAAAATTTTCTCACAGTTTATAAAGACAGTCCTGATCATTCATTACGGTAATCACAGGTTTTTTTTCACAAAGTCTGAGCAGTAAAAGAAAATGCACACGGAAGTAGTGGATTTCCATGCAGTCTTGAAGAAGTAGTGTTGTCCTTCCAATGGAAAGACAGTGCTGACTCTTGATATGCATACAGGTAATGGGCCACAACAGAGCAAACCCACAGCAGAGTCAGTCGAAATTTTGAAGAGTATTGGTAGGTAGGTCATCACAGAGCCGACCCACTGTAGTCCTGGTAGAGATTACGGTATTGGTGGGCCACCAGAGGCGCAGACCCACTGCAGTCCTTGTAGAAATAATGGTACTGATGGATCATCAAAGATGTAGACCCACTGTAGTCCTTGTAGAGATAATGGTATTGGTGGGCCACCAGAGGTGCAGACCCACTGTAGTCCTTGTAGAGATAATGGTATTGGTGGGCCACCAGAGGTGCAGACCCACTGTAGTCCTTGTAGAGATGACCAGCAGCCATCTGTTGCGATTGTGCAGGTGCACATTCACCATCGAAGAGTCTTGCGGAGAATATAGCAAGTCCATAAACCACCACTTGTGCACTCACAAAGTTTTTGGAATTGTCCTTAGAACCAGCAATGCTGTTATCCAGTCCCTTGCTGAATTATCAACACACGTGCAAACACTAACAGTCCCTACTTCTCACATATTGTCCACATACTATGACCAACAGAAACGTGTGCAGTGAAATGTAACTAACAAGTTAATAATGTCATGAACTGGTGACAATTACAATTTTATAACATAAGAATACAATTACAAAGGTACAAAATACATCATTAAAAACATAACAATACAGATAACATTTGTAGTAAAACAGGCGTTACAAAAGAATAGAAATAAACATATACATCAGTGTTACAAAAATAGTGACATAAGTACATACATAAAATAATGAGAATAGTTTTCGAAACATTAATTTCACACATGAACATTGAAACAGAACAGAATTGTAAACAACTTTACAAAGAAAATAACATATTATTAATGCCAATTATATTTGAGGATAACAGTATTCCTCATCATAGTGAATGTAGCTTAATATTAAAAGAAAAAAAAAATTCTATGAAACTACACAGAGACAGGAAGAAAACAAATACACAAGGGTACACAAACACGTAATGGGATAACACCAATAGGAAAGGACAGGGTTCGTTTTCAGTGTAACATTTGGTACTGCAGTCCAACCCAAAACTTCATATATCTTTCCTCTTATTTCATCCTTTGTTTCCACCAAAAAAATTCTATCTAAGCATGCTTTCTGTATTTATATGTTCACACATTTCTTACCTCAACATTTATTTCCAAGAAAATCCTACCTAAACCTGTTTTCTCAATGCATTTCTTCCAATTCATCGCAACTCATTCTCTTAGAGGCTACCCCCTCTTAAGCTAACTTAAATCTACTGAGCTCAGATGCTAAACTAAGGGACGAGGCAATGCAGCATCACATAACAAATCAACACAAACAGCAATGCAAAAAATGCAAATTGGCAAAGCTAGCAGCATAAATGAGCAAAAGTCAAATTCAATAACACTATGCCTGGCAAACAGCAGCAACTTACACCTAAACATGACATAGCGCAAGCAGAAAAAATATTACACTAAACAACAATGCAGATAAGGGAAATGTATCATCTTAATGTCTATGTAATTAAAGTGGTGCACCACAAGAAGTTATTCTACCAAAAAGTTACCAATTACTTGAAAAGAAAATTATGAATGCAGTTACTAGTTCCTTCTTATTGTTCTTTCCTTTCCAAGTGCTCCTTTTTTAAAGAATGTGGATCATAAAATAATTATTTAATAGATCTGTTGACAGAAAGTGTTCACATTAGCAAATGCATTTCATTTTATAAAAGCAATGCTGCAACACAGCTGGAAAACAGATATCAAATGAAATAAGCAATTACGCAAACCAAAGCATAAAAACATCATTCAATAGCTATGTGGCATTTCGTAAGTCAGTAGCTCTCAATTCTCGTAGAAAGACACTTGTCATAATCAGGTGTGCAGATGTAAAAATATTTCTTGTCATTTTATTAGGCATTTCAGTAAATATCGTAAATTAAGAGCTAGTGTAATCATATGTTTTCAAGTTCGACCGTGTCGTTTTTGCGATGCTTTCTCTAAAGGAATGACAATGGCCAGGATAATGGCCTTCCCTTTCTTTTTTTTTTTGTCCTGTGCTCTGAAAGGCACGCGCTAATGACTTTTTCTCCAGGCGTCTGACACAGCTGGGTGCCCGCGACGCATTACGTGCAGGTGGTCACTTAACTTTCGTACGGAAATATTTACGACACCAATTTTCGCTAAAGTGACAGTCTCACATAAAAATACTTCACAGGTCAAGAATTAGCGTTGCAAATCTGTAGAAACAAAATCCTATGAATATAACAGTGTCCAAAAAATGTTCAGTGGCATTGTGATACATTCACACATGATTCACACATGTCATAACTCTTAAAGTACGATTCTTGGTTTCCAACATCCTTTTTCACAAGTCAAGAGTCCCTACCCACTATTCATTACTCCTTACCTTATTACACATATACGTATCCATCGACACTCGTCAATATTTCGTCATTATAAATATGAAGCATAATCAAATAACTCATATAGTAGCCTCAGCCTATTAATCGTAAACATACCTCAGCAGCATAATACACATCGTCGTCGTAAAAATAACATCATAACACCTCAGTCAAATCTCAAAATCGTCGTAGCTTCCTCCAATAATTAAAAAAAATTCTCTGCTCATGTCAAAAGTGTCATCTGCCTCAAACGTACTTTAAAAATCATAATCCCTTTACCAAATACATCATTCAAAGCTCTCATAGTATCACAATGGTTCCGAAAAAATATGAACAGTTTACAATGCACAGACAAAATACAGTTTCATAAGAGTGAAGTTATCCAGCTGTGTAATTACGTAAACATCTGTCACTGACGTAGTAAAAAAATGTTTATCTCTCAGTTAAATGATCAGATAGCTGTGTAATTTGTGTGTTAGAGAAATATGGTACCGATGTGTAAAGTTGTATAAGCAAATACCATATTAGCTAGGGTTCCTTGTGGTTGCCACACACATGGTACACAAAGTAAGCGTGTACCCCCCTGAGGATTAATGTAATTATACCCTCAGGTGTTACAGATTACAGCAATGGAATGAAATGTATCACGGAAAACTTTCTTTGTAATTCAAAAATCTTTAAAAATAAATGTTTTAAGTACAAAATTAATGACTCAAATACGTGTACTGTAGCGCTAAATGTGCGTCTTGTTGCAACATAATCTGTGTGGAAGTGTCGTAGTTATCGTCCTCCGAAAGCTAAGTTCTGCAGAAGCCAATGTACTTACCTCATGATAAACAAAAGTGAAATGCTTTGCGTATAGATATCATACTTATTACGCTTATTGCCGTGATGAAGAAAGTACTGTGCTGTAACGTATTGTTGTGCTACAGAAAAGGCTGTCTCCTTGTAGCTATACCATAAAAGTTACTACTAAAACATGTTTTACTTTCCAGAATAATACAGAAAAACTGTGCAGATATAAAACAGAAACACCGCAAAATCAACATTGTACATTGTCACTCATTAGTAGCGTCGTGATAAAAATCGTGTAGCTATCACATAAACTAACCACTGTGTCGTCTGGTATCTCACAGAAAGTACTTTAAACCCAGAATGTATTTTCAAGTAAACCAAAATGTTGCATTAAAATCTCATTAGCAGTACCAGTATGTGTCCTAAGTATGTAACCCTGATAGTCGTTACGTAATCGTGCAACTAACAAGCAAGAATGTACAAATACAACACTGTGTCGTCTGTTCACTATAACAATGCATTCGTAATTTCTGTTTTAAAAATGTTCCCTAGGTTCTAGACTGGATATTTAACTTCAAACATTGTTGCATGTTAACAGTTTCTTAAGTCTGACAAAGCATACTAAAAATGTGAAGTGAAAAGTTATATGACAAAGACAAAGTTAAAAAGCAGATTATCTTTCAATAACTGGTTTTACATGTGAAATGTGGTGTAAACCTTTACTCTTCCCAGTACGCAGAGTTTCAACTTCAACGCAATTATCATGCGGTATTCGTCGGTAAAGAATACTGGAATTTTGCTCAAGGTTAGCGTCTATGTTATTTTTCTCTGAGCCAGCCGGCGCACGCGGCTGCCTGCGGTGTGAGTCATTGTCTGTTTCTTTGTTGGCGCGCGTCGTTACTGGGATTAGGAGGCCTAACTTCCACAAATTCACCTTGCCGAGAGGGCCCAGCTCTGCTTAAAGCTCGCCAGTTCTGATGGAATTCAGGTCTGTCGTTTTGTCGGTAGTTTACACAGTTTCTTTCGTGTCGGTCACGTGGTGGAGAATTTATCCTTGAATCGTAACTGCGCGTTGGACCGTTGCGTCTAAAGTTATTCTGTCTCCCTTGATAATAATTATTTTGGTTCCCAAATTGTCTGTTTCTCTGATTGTCTCTGTGATAGTCACTACTGCGGAGAGGTGATCTTTCCCTGTAATTATTACTACTCTGCCAACGGTTGTAATACGGGTAGTGTCTATTTCGGTCACGATTTGTGTTCTGAGAATAGCCTTGTCGCGTCCAGTTATTATTTCTTTCATCGCGGAATTGCGACTGATGTGATCTGTAATTGTTGTGCTCCTGTTTCCGCGTTCCCCGATTGTCAGTGTCAATTTCCAATTCTTGTAACAGACCCTGAAATGCTTCAATGTCATCTTTGCAACGTCCTGCTAAAATAATATGTCGTAAATGTTCAGGCAATTTGAGTAAGCAAATGCGGATAAGTTCTGAGGGGCTGTATGGGTTTGAAAGATATTGATTCTTATGCAACATGTCTTCAAAATATTTGACAAGACTGGAAAATTCAGATTGTTCAAAGTGTTTCATCATCATGATGCTATGTTTTACACGGTCTTGTGTAGCTTGAGACCAATATGCTGAGAGGAAGGCATGGTAAAACTCTCCTTCACTGTGGCAATCGTGAATTACCGATCGCATTCTTACAGCTGGTTCATTCTCTAAGTAGCCACACATAAATTCTAATCTGTGTTCCAACGACCAGTTGGGAGGAAAACAATGAGAGAATTGATGGAGCCATGCTTGTGGATGAATGTCGTTGCCAGAATTCTTAAATGTTTTGAATTTACGTGTAGTAATGAACAGCTTATAGTCAAAATCATCATGTCGGCGAGTCGCATATCGGTCATTGTTAGGTCGTGTCGGCCGTTCCATCTCAAAATTCGGTGCACATTCCCAATTTCTTTCATTACTTCCGAAATGCCCTGTGTTATTATTTTGCAGCTTTTCCGTGTTTCTAAGTCCCTCTTCCCGTGTTGGAGCGCGAGTGTTCTCTGAAATACGTAATTCTTGTATTACCTGTGTCAGCTGATCTTGTACTTCCCGGATTTCTCTTTGGTGTTGTGTATTAATTCGATTCTGATTTTGTTTGAATTTCCTAATTTGTTCATACTCTTCTGTGTCAGTGAAGGCTACAGGTGTTGTGTCATTCAGATCATCATCTACCTTTGTAGATAAGTTAGTGAACTGATCTGAAAGTTCGGCT
This sequence comes from Schistocerca piceifrons, assembly GCF_021461385.2. NCBI lineage: Eukaryota > Metazoa > Arthropoda > Insecta > Orthoptera > Acrididae > Schistocerca > Schistocerca piceifrons. The sequence goes on along the minus strand of NC_060138.1, from coordinate 1,184,750,147 downwards.
ACTTTATCCGATAGTGTACTTATTTCCTCAGTGTGTTTTTCTGAACCAAGTTTCAGAGTGTCCATTTGTGTTGAAATCGTATCTACTGTGTCTTTTAAGTTTTCTTGACTTTTTGCAAGTTGCGTAACCGAATCGGTAGATGCAACTGCGTCAATTTTAGCTTGCAAGGTGTTGTGATTTTCATGAACAATAGTTTGCAGTTCTTTTATGGCTGCTTCGTGATTCTGTAATGCATTTTCATGACGCGAAAAAATAGGTTGAAAATGCTCACAAATTTGAGTTTTTACGTCATTACAGACTTTTTGACATTTCGATTCAATGTTATGTAACTCAGCAGTTAAATCCTCACGTGTTTGTTCGACAGTTTGTTCCAATGAGTCTAACTTTTTGAGATTTTGTTCCACTGTGTCTAACTGTTGCTGTGTTTGTCTCTGGTGTTGTTCCATTGTGTCTAACTTTTTAAGATTTTGTTCCACTGTGTCTAACTTTTGAAGCTTTTGCTGTGTCTGTCCCATTTGTTGTATTAATTGTAATAACAATGCATTGGTGTCTGAAACATGTTCCTCAGTGCTTTTCGGCAGTGAATTTACACCGGAAACATTCACATTTTGACAAGCAGAAAATGTGTCTTGACTTATTCGAGAAAACGGTGAGGATCCAAAACCTGAATCTACAGTATTTGCGAGATCGTGTAGTGTCATTTCGGCTTCCTGAGGCGAGCTATTGCCGACCGGTCGATCGATAATGCTTCCCTCTTCACTAATTGTTTCACTGTCCACGCCATTGTTTGACGCCCGCTCCATTTCCCTGTGCACCGTTACCAAATTACTACTTTGAACATTAGTAAATTCATTACTCGGCGGCGCTGATAAGCTACGCTCGTCATCACTATTATTTCTCAGTTTAGTTTGGAGCCTAGTGTTACGTTTTTCACACGCCATTATTGTCACAGTATTTCACACGACAACACAGAAAAACACAATTTGAAGATCAAAAATAAGAGAACACATTAACATAGCACTGAAAATAATATCTAGTTAATTGCAAGCGCAGCTGCGAAATACTTGGTGCAAATCTACATGCATGCCACAACTGTTTTACTATACAACAATGAAAGACTGCAACTACAAAGGAAATTCTCTCTACAGTTACGCGCTAGCAATAAACAAAAGCTACACTAAATACACAAACTACAAGAAAAATCAGAAGATTCCAGTGAGGTATCCTAGGCTAAGGGTCGACATATTAAACGTCCCCTTTGAACAATTATACAAGACTGTGCTTAACCTGACACACCATATTTTGTTAGCGCAACGCAATCTGACTTTCAAAATTCCCTACAAAAGATTGGCCCTGACTAACATTAAACTATACCTTTCACAAATCACTTACCTCACAAAAATCTTCGCTGCTCAAGCTACTGCAATACAGCGAGCGCCACTACTGCCAGCTAAATAAAAGATTCAAACTATGGAAGGCACTAACTACTGATAGGGATAGTTAGCAAATGAAAGATATTAATAGAGAACGAACAATGTATTTACCTTGATATCATCACAAGTCATAATATATATATCAGTTCATGACAAATTACAAACCTCCGCCATCTCTCTCCCCACATCCACCACTGCTGGCGGCTCACCTCCAACTGCTCAACGCTACGCGCTGTTCACAGCCAGCTGCCGCTGCCCAACACTACAATGGCGAGTATTACAACAATGCAAAGCAGCCACAGACTGCACACAGCACAGCCAGTGATTTTCATACAGAGGTGGCGTTACCAATAAAAAAACCTAAACAGCCTACTTACAGTAAGCCTCTACAGCTCTTACTACCCATCGCACTGTCGCAGAGGTTTTTTTCCCACGGCACGAGCCTTGGCACTTTTTTCCCTCTGCTCTTCAAATTGCTACCCTTATTTGCATTTCGTCCGCTTTCTATCACCTTATTGGCAGTGTTAATGCGTAGTCTTACCCAGACGCACGGACAACATCACAGTGAGGCATCCTGTGATCCACCTATTAGATAACTAACATGTTGACGGAGGTGACAGTAGAACTTTTGGTTTGGTCACCATGTTGGTGCGGGCGTGAAGGGGCCCCATCTCTTTTAGGGGACAATCACAGCGGTAATGATCAGGTAACGGGACTAAGATGGCACTAGAAGTACTATACTATCCTTCTGCTAGCTCCACTCCATCACCAGCCATGGGAGGGTGATTCGTTGAGCACGTCACCCACTCGTGCTTGCGAAAAATCATTGAAATAACGTCAGCCAATGGTTTCGAGGCAACAGGCATATTGTTAACAGGTGGTCACGATAGCCGCGATAAGTTTTTTCTATGGTTTGCGCCTATATGGCTCCGTTAGGAAGTATTGTAGAACACCACTCTACACCAGCGGCACTAGTATTTAGTATGTAGGTAGATAAAGTTACGAAATCGCAAGCTTATCCGCCGGGTGGTCACCCGGACGTTTCGTGGAACAAGGAACCGCACAATCACGGTCGCTGCGGCCGTTGTTTGTCGAGCAATTTTCTCTACTTATCGTGGAGGCGGCCGGTCGGAACCGCAATCATCAGAGATTTGGTGCGCCCGTAATTGGACGAGGCGCGTGCCATTAGCTAATCAGCGGAGCGCGGCGTTTAGCTGATCGATTAGAGCGGCGGCAGCGGCGGCTGCGGCCCTTGTCGGCGCCCATGGGAGCGCAGAGCGAGCGACGCGGCGCCCCTGCCCGGCTGTGTGGGCTGCGCTGGGCGCGGCGTAGCGCCGGCACGTTGCCACGGCGACCACCGCCGCCGCCGCAGCCGCCACCTCAATGACCGCCGCTTGCCCTCAATCAGCGCAGCGACGGCGGGGCTAATAGGGACGGCCAAACACCGGCTCCGGGCCACTGCGCCGCCTGCTCGGCGGTACCACTTGCTGCCCTAAGCGGTGGAGGCCGTTGTAGCTCGGACACGGTCTGAGACCAGATTTCCATTTCCTTACTAACCTGCAAGCCCTCACTCCCAGCTTCTTTCATAGTTGCAGGCGCCGCAGTCAGTCAATAAAAGTCCTTTGAAGCGATATCGGTAAATGGACGACACTTTCTGGATATGGAATCACAGTGAAGACGAAAGATTATAAATGCAGAAGTACGGGTATTAACAAGAGCTTCAGATGTTCTACACTCATCAGCACTACATACGTTATCAATTAAAACTGACGCCTAGATACCAAAAATTTCATCAAAATGAAATATTTCTTGATGCAGGTAGGTCAATAAGGGAATTCACTATGGAGGGAGAGAGTAGTGGGTAGCTTAATTTTTTTGGATGTTTCAGTAATTGAAAGGGCAGATGGGTTTTATGTCATAAGGTATATAGGGAAGACACAAACAAATGGTTCAAATGGCTCTGAGAACTATGGGACTTAATATCTGAAGTCATCAGTCCCCTAGAACTTAGAACTACTTAAACCTAACTAACCTAAGAACATCACACACATCCATGCCCAAGGCAGGATTCGAACCTGCGACCGTAGCAGTCACGCGATTCCGGACTGAAGCGCCTAGAACCGCTCGGCCACATCAACCGGCGAAAACACAAACATATAGATCGTTACCTCCATAAGGATTCGAACTATCACCCCAGGCAGAAGAGAGGTGGCATTAAAACATTGGTGGGCAGTGCGTAACGCCGGAAATGCGTATCCTCCTATTTGCATCTAATGTACTATAAATTATTTCATTATTTTGTTACCTGAAGATATGACATTTCTGTGTCTATATATATTGTAATTGTTTTACAATATATATATATATATATATATATATATATATATATATATATATATATATATATATATGCGTTTATGTCGATGTATAGATGGTTTGTTTTGTAAACATTATTTGTATTTTTACGCTGGGGCTTGCCTAGGGAAAACTGCACTGTCTGGCTTGGAGTAGGGTGGTGGAGCAGGTGTGTTGTGTGACGCTCCCGCGAGCTGCCGCGCTTTCGGGGCTTGGCAGCATGTAATTGCGCTCGACTTGCTATGATAGTTTCTGAAACGGTGTCGTGGAGTGGAAAAATTCGCTGGCACACATCAAGAGCCTGTTTCGCCCGGTGACTGTGTCGAGAAGAAGGCTCGCCGACATCCAGCTTCTGCAACAGCGACGGCCGACGGTAAGTGATTGTTGCCACCTCCTCGATCGACGACTTCAAACCTTCGATCAATCAACAAGGAAGACTGAAAGCACGTAATGATTTAGAACTGTATGGCAGACCTCAGCTTTTCAAACTGTTCCATTTGCATCACTAAAATACAGCAACTTAGCATGAACCTTTGTTGCTCATTGTCCCAATTGCATTACCTAGCAGGGTCCCTTCCTTTTCCGAAATGAACTCGTGTGTCGTTGGTATTCAAACGCCAGCAATAAAGTAATATCATTCCATTTCACGGCTTTAATTTCAAAGTTCAGTTAAAGTATTCATAGCTGGCTACAATATTTAGATTACACAAGCACAAATTAAGAGTGCAAGTTTTCTTACCATATCTAGTTTGGACAAGAAGAGAATAGAAGCTTTCGAAATGTGGTGCTACAGAAGAATGCTGAAGATTAGATGGGTAGATCACATAACTAATGAGGAAGTATTGAATAGGATTGGGGAGAAGAGAAGTTTGTGGCACAACTTGACCAGAAGAAGGGATCGGTTGGTAGGACATGTTCTGAGGCATCAAGGGATCACCAATTTAGTATTGGAGGGCAGCGTGGAGGGTAAAAATCGTAGAGGGAGACCAAGAGATGAATACACCAAGCAGATTCAGAAGGATGTAGGTTGCAGTAGGTACTGGGAGATGAAAAAGCTTGCACAGGATAGAGTAGCATGGAGAGCTGCATCAAACCAGTCTCAGGACTGAAGACCACAACAACAACAACATCTTAGCTTTCCCGTGACTGCAGCTCAGCTTGGTACATAGTAAATTTAACTATAGTTAATTGTTCAGAATCATTTAATTTAAGTTCAAAGTTAAATCTCTTATTTCTAAATTGCGTAGATTCAAGTAGCTTTTGAAATGATTGTTGAGGTATCCCAAGACTAACCTTATATTATTTAATTTCGTAGTGCTTCAGAAACAAAGTGCACTATTAATTTGAGTCACTAAATTAACTTTCAATTTTCCGGTTTTATTAATTCTTTTGCTGAATGAAGTCAGAGTGTAGCGAAATTTATTACTTCTGACAAACATTCTGTTTTCACACAACATGTGTCAATCTTCAGTTGCCACGCTTTTAGTGCTAATTACATGTGCATTAACCTTTCTTTTTCAGTTATTATAGGAGTTGTCCATAGGACTGGCGACCGTAATTTTCCCCAAATCTCAAATATCTAATTAACGCCAGTTGATTGTTAACGTAACGACCGCACATTTACTTTCTTCATTAAGTTTACCCTTTTTCAAAATTAATTTCCACCAATTTCATTTGCATTTTTCCTTTCATTAGGTGTAACCTATTCCTCCCTCTTTACCGACAGATTAACTTCGGTGACGATTGCTTTTCCCAAATTTCCATTAGGTACACGCGGTTTAATTTTTCACTGTCATTTAGGTCGATAAAAGTGGGGCAGGTTACAAATGCTATTAAAATCTGGGAGCCAGTTTATTTGAAAGAGGAACTAAATCATTTGCGAACAGCTCTTGAGAAAAATGGATGCGCTGATAATGAGATAGATCGAGCACTCCATCCAAGAAGAAAAGTGCCAGGAGACATGCAACAACAGCAACCGTCAGCTGGGAAATTTCTTCTTCCATTTATCTACAATATGACGGACCGTACTGGGAAAGTTCTGGCGAAATTTCGAGAACCATCTTTAGACACACCAAGAAGATTGATGAACGTTTAAGATCGGTGACAGATGCCCGACACTCCTTTGCAACACCTGGGGTGTATAAAATTCCATGTAATTCTGGGAAGGTTTATATTGCAACAACGTAAAGAAATGTTGATACCCTCCTAACTGAACACAAAAGGAACCGCCGTCTGGATACACCGACAGATCGGCTGGGGATACATCGACTGATCGGCTGTATTGGAACATGTTTTTGAAGACGATGATCACGAAATAAAACTTTGTTAAACGAGAGTGGTAGCTACGAAATCACATTATTATGCACATATGAACAGCCATAGAGATTTCTAAACACAACAATTTTTACGTGAAAGAAGAGGTCTTAAGTTAGGTAAGACATGGCAGTCGACTTTGTACCAACGACGTGACACTCGATTACCTTTGATCGAGAGTAATGACTTTGGTCAGAGATAGTTTCACTGTTGACATCACGTGACGAGTGGTGGCGCCCTCTATACGCTCTATATAAACGGGACCTCCACGGCCTAGGAGCCAGTCGTTGGCTCACCTCGGAAGATGCGCCCCACAGTTCGCAACGAAATGTCAGCAGGAAAAGTTTCTAATGTTCCACCACGGTCTCTTAACCCTAAAGATTTAATTAATGATTATTGGGGACTTTGAAGCATTTCCGGCTAATCTGGCGATAGTCGTTGGCTCCACCAACGTTCGATTATGCAGCCACTTCAGGCTCCACCTGCACTGTTATGGTGAGACTGTGCCGCAACTGCGACACGAGGGGTAGGGAAACTATGGTATCTTTTTTGAAACCTGATTACCTCAAACTTTATCTTGGAGACCTGCATTTTGACAGTAAATAACAGTTTGCTTTCAACTTCACCCACCGGTGTGACGTACTCCATCCTCTAGTACTCTGTTTCCATCAACCTTACGACAGTGTCAAGGCATTCCACAATTTTAAGTAATGTTTTTCCATGAGTATTGGCATTCAGACCCCGCCACTTCCCCAGCCCTCTGAGTCAGATATGCCAAGGAAGTAATGCCGTCACAGGTTGTCATTTATTTACCTATGATTTTACCGTGTTGAGGGGCTCCGGAAAGGCTCAAAATCATGAAAAGTTCAATTTTTACTTTCTTGCGTTTTCTGAATCTGCAGACTATTACCTTTTAATAGATATACAACTTCTTCAATTCCGAAGACTACAACTATTTTTAAATTTTTTTTGAAATGTGTTCTACATGGGCGTGACCCACCGTGGCGCTGTTAAACTGCTGTCAAATGGTGTTATTATTAACGTCCGTGTTCATCAGGTACATTTTAGTGATGTGAGATAAAGTATGTGTTGTGGCTAACCTGTGATGGTTCAATATATATCGCTGGTGTGATTGTCGATTGTTTCATGTTTATTTACTCTGTCGTTATCTCGAAAATATTCGTAATTATTTCTGTTTCTTGAGTCTCTGTTTTGTTGAAGTATAATAATGAGTAAAAGTAAAGTTATTAGAAATCCTCTGAAGGCTTTTAAGAAAAGGAGACCATTGTAAGGTGCAAGGTATTTAGAAATTTGGGAATGAAGATAGGTTCTAACATGGTACGAGCGATGCTTGCTTTAGACAAGGAACGCCTTCGGGCTGCAGACAGGGCTGTAAAGAGTCTAGAAATACAAGCAAGAGTAAACAGGAGGAGGAACAAGAGGAAGCTGGAAGAGGAGTTTGCAGAGGATGAAGATGATCCATCCTATGGACCTGGAATGCACTAAAAAGATAATCCAATCTTTGTCGCTCGATTCTCAAAACTTTTATTTTCTCATACTAATTACATGTTTTCTAAGGATCTTCCAAACATATTTGTTTCAAACTTTCAGTAAATGTTAACAGTACCTTCTGCATAATTTAACACAGCCTTTTTCCAAAAAACTGTATATTTTTGAATATATAAATAAAAAATTTCAAAAAATGTTGTGAATTTTCATTACAATTGAAAAAAAAGTCATCTTTAATAACTGAACTAAAATTTTGTAAAATCCCTGTGTTAAGTTGTAGCCCATATTCCAATAAATAACCTGTAAAAAGTTCAACTTCCTACCTCAAATACTTTGTGAGGAAAGATGTAATTTATAGGCGTTATTTTAACATTGCAAGTATAGGGCGTTCCGGAGCCTATTAACGTTGACACAGGTTGCCACTTGTTTAGTAACCGTTTTTATTGTAATACATCAAAGTAGCCCTTGTAAGAATGCAGAATCTTGTGGCGGTAGCACTGAACAATGTTCTCGGGTTTCGACCGCGACAAGTAATTACAGTTACACGAACTTTAGGCCGAGTATTGTCTGCCATTGTTATGTGGTATGACTGCCACTGGGTCTGTTGGCACGCTCCTGATATACACTAACTGCCGGCTGTGACATCACTGGTGCCTGCGGAATCGCCATACACGGGGATGTGTTGGCTTGGCATTCGATGCGACCGCTTCAACGTCGCGATTGCTGAACCTCAGACCAATCTGGGTTGCAAGTCACCGTCTGTATTTAAAATGTTACTGGTGATTCTAAAATCACTGGGGGAAGTGGCGACAAAACAACTGTTCACGTTGGCGTGTAGAATGTATGATTCCGGTGAAATACCGTCTGATTTTCGGAAAAATATTACCCACACAATTTCGAAGGCTGCAAGAGCTGACAAGTGCGAGAATTATCGCACAATCAGCTTAACAGCTCATGCATCCAAGCTACTGACAGAGCAATATACAGAAGAATGGAACAAAACAGAAGATGTTCTACATGACGATCAGTTTGGCTTTCGAAAAAGCAAACGCACGAGAGGGGCATTTCTGAAGTTGCAGTTGATTATGGAAGCAAGACTAAAGAAAAATCAAGACACGTTTGATAGGATTTGTCGACATCGAAGAAGTCTTCGTCAATGTAAAGTGGTGTAATATGTTCGAAAATCTGAGAAAACAGGGTCAGCTATAGGGAGAGACGGGTAGTATACAATATGTACAAGAGCCTAGGGGAAATAATAAGAGTGGATGACTAAGGAAAAAGTGCCCGGATTGGAAAGGGTGTAAGACAGGGATGTAGTCTTTCACCCCTACTGTTCAATCTGTACATAGGAGAAGCAATGTTGGAAATAAAAGAAAGGTTCAGAATTGGAATGAAATTTCAGAGTGAAAGGATATCAATGCTTCTTTCTTTTTTTGTTCGACTTGACTACAATACTCCTCTCGTCTGTCAAATGGACTAATTCTCTCTCTAATTCAAGTAAAGTCGTAGGTCGTGAACACAGATTAATGGACCGGACATAGAATTACATATTACGTCTTCTGCAGTTTCTCCCCATGCAGATGACGTGATGACTCTATGAATTGCGTGAACAGCCTAATATAAGTTTTAGTTCCATAATTCGTAAATAAGACATTGATTACCCAGTTGCCGAAACTAGTATTTCACGTAAAATCGTAAATTTCTTTATTAGAAGACCTGACCAGAGCGAGAGCCACCTTCGGAATTCCCCGAGGCGGAACCGCCTGGCGGATGACTCAGCAACATGGCGGCCAATCAGGGCGGCTGTCCGGGTATTGTCTGGCTCCTCTGCCAGCGTAATGCAATAATCAGCGCCGCTTAGTTGTCAGCGGTTGACGACGTCACGATGGTGGCATTGTCAGGGCCTATTACTGTGACGGGCTGTTACGGGAGCGTCGCGACTGGCGGAATTCTGAGGAAGATAGCGAAACCCGAGCACTGTCTTAGGAGACAGGACTTCCAGTTCTCATCAGACAACCGTCTGGAAATAAATGCTCCTCATACGACTCTGTGGAGCACTTTTTACTTCGTATATGCTCGAAGATCGAAACTATTAACATGATATATGATGGGGGATGTGAAATAATTTTGCAAGCCGTAGGCAGTTTTCCGTTTCAGTGTACCATGTACCATTAACTTGTAACCTCCCGCTCACTTATCGACCTTAATGACAGTGAAAAAATAAACCGCGTGTACCTAATGGGAATTTGGGGAAAGCAATCGTCACCGAAGTTAATCTGTCGGTAAAGAGGGAAGAAAGGGTTACATCTAAATGAAAAGAAAAATGCAAATGAAATTGGTGGGAATTAATTTTGAGGAAAGGGTAAAATTAATAAAGAAAGTAAATGTGCGGTCGTTACGTTGAAGATTAATTGGCGTTAATTAGGTATTTGAGATTTGGGGAAAATTACTGTCGCCAGTCCCATGGACAACAACTAAAATAACTGAAAATGAAAGAGTAATGCACATATATTTAGCACTAAAAGCGTGGCAACTGAAGGTTGACACGTGTTATGTGAAAACTGAAAGTTTGTCAGAAGTAATAAATTTCACTACACTCTGACTTAATTTAGCAAAAGAATTAATAAAACCGGAAAATAGAAAGTTAATTTGGTGACTGAAATCAATAGTAAGATTTGTTTCTGAAGCACTACGAAGTTCAGTAAAATAAGGTTAGTCTTGGGCTACCTCAACAATCATTTCAAAAGCTAATTGAATCTACGCAATTTAGAAATAAGAGATTTAACTTTGAACTTAAATTAAATGATTCTGAACAATTAACAATAGTAACATTTAGTACGTACCAAGCCGAGCTGCAGTCACAGGTAAGCTAAAATATGGTAACAAAACTCGCACTCTTAATTTGTGCTTGCGTAATGTAAATACTGTACCCAGCTATGAATACATTAACTGAACTTTGAAATTAAAGCAGTCAAATGGAACGATATTACTTCGACGCTGGCGTCTCAATTTCAACGACACTCGGGTTCATTTCGGAAAAGGAAGGGACCCTGCTTGGTAATGCAATTGGGACAATGAGCAACACAGGTTCATGCTAAGTTGCTGTAATTTTGTGATGCAACAATTTTAAAAGCTGAGGTATGCCGTACAGTTCTAAACTTTACGTGCTTCCAGTCTTCCTTGTTGGTTGATTGAAGGTTTGAAGCCGTCGATCGAGGAGGTGGCGACAGTCACTCATTGTCGGCCGTCGCTGTTTGCAGAAGCTGGATTTTGGCGCGCCTTCTTCTCGACACGGTCACCAGGCGAAACGGGCTCTTGATGTGCGCCAGCTAATGCGTCCCGTCCGCGACACCGTGTCAGAAACTATCATAGCAAGTCGAGCGCAATTACATGCTGCCAAACCCCGAAAGCGCGGCAACTCGCGGGAGCGTCACACAACACACCTGCTCCACTGCACTACTCCCGCCAGACTCCGCCCTGCCCGCGCTCCATGAGGCAGAGTTAACACTACCAAAGATCCTAAACACTTTGGTTCTCCACACACGACCTATCGATGTATTCGTTCGATAGCATAGTTTTCCCTAGGCCAGACCCAGCGTATAAATACAAATAATATTAACAGAATCTTCCGTCGGTTCTTGGTAGAACAACATTATAATAATAAATGAAAAGCACCAGTTTGCTTTTGTTCTACAATATTGTAGAACAAAAGCAAACTGGTGCTTTTCATTTATTACAAATAATATTCACAAAACAAACCAATTATACATCGACATAAATGCATATATATACTAATAGTAAAACAATTACAATATACAAAGACACAGAAATGTTATATCTTCAGGTAACAAAACAAGGAAAAAAATTTGCAGTGCAATAGATGGAAATAGGAGGATATGCATTTCCGGCGTTACAAACTCATATTTTGTTGTGGACCATTCTTGTGATAACGAAGTTGCCGTGCGGTTCTAGGCGCTTCAGTCTGGAACCGCGAGACCGCTACGGTCACAGGTTCGAATCCTGCCTCGGGCATGGATGTGTGTGATGTCCTTAGGTTAGTTAGGTTTAACTAGTTCTAAGTTCTAAGGGACTAATGACCTCAGAAGTTGTGTCCCATAGTGCTCAGAGCCATTTGAACCATTTTTTTGTGATAACGAAAGACCATTCCGATGTGTTGAGGAAATCCTGTTTACATAAATGAATAAAAAGTGGAGAGTTGCCTATATTGAACTAGCTCGTATTATGTAGCACTGCTATAAATCCATACCTCTTATACGAACAAACGTTTAGTGAGGTCATAGTGAAGTACGTACTTCTTGGAGCCATATTGCGAGCTATGAGCTCTGTGTGTGTTGAGGAACAGATCGTCTCAAGACAGCGCTGATTTTGACATAGTTTCCATCTAATATTTTGTGTGAGTGGGGAATAAAGCTACTGTTGTAAGCTGAGTGACAACATAATGTACTGAAGTTAAAATCTTCTGTGTTATTAGGCAACGTCATATTTCTACTAAAATGATCGACCTTTCGACCTCTCTGCTGGGATCTTCCTCATTATCTTATTGTGTCCACTTATTCCAGAACATAAATAGTGCATAATGTAATATTTATGGGTGAATGGGCATGAAATAAGCTTTGTTTTCAGACGGTGTGGTACGTTTTTAGGTGATTAAGTAATAGAAAATGGAGACGTTTCCTATAACTTACTAAAGTAGGTCTCCGTACAATTTACAAAACCTGCTTGTCTAGCGGGCTTTAAGAAATGCGTTTAGCGTTATTAGTGCAACGCAATGTTTAGAAAATGTGATGCATTTTCTAATGTGATCGTTTTTCTAAGTTATTAATTAAATATTTATTCTGTATTGTAGTAAGGCAAAAGAAAGGCGTTATGGAAAGTGGAACACTGATGAATTGCATTTATCTGTAACAGAATATCTAAATAGGTATCATTGATTAAATGAATGTGCCCACACATAAAGTGGCTCTTAGACAACAGTTAAGAGGAATGCTGAAAATAAAAACGAAATTGGAAACTGGGATATAAAAATTTTAGCGATAGTAAATTATTTTCCACAGAAGTTGAAAACGAAATGGATGTGCGTGTTCTTACTTTACAGGGGTTTAAGCATGACGGATGTAAGAAAACTTTTATTCGGCAGTGCAGAAGGAAGCAGTCAAGAAACCTGTGAGCTGATGAGAAGTAGCAGTGTAGACGACAGACGACCAGAGAAACTCATTCGGAAAATGGAGGAATGTTACTGTGTGTTGCACAAGGAAGATTGAATGTGTGAAACGATCAGCTGCGTGAAATCCATAATACGATTTCATGCAAACTGTTCAGGAGTTGGTGGAAGCAGGGAAAAATTTATTTTGCAATGTATGCAAGTAGCGATATAAGATAGACCAGCACATATCTTTACGCTCAGTTTATAACGGTGGTAAAATTTATGCATTCAGTGAAATAAACTGGCACACCAGATTCCTAATTTGTTCCACTTGTAGGTGTTTGGAAATTAACGACAGGGTCTTTATTTGTCTTAGAATTTCCGTTCTTTAAATTAGAAACCGAAAACAACAACCAGCAGTTGGGTGCGGCAATATTTAAATAATTTTTTACCTTGCTGTTTAGGCTATAATAAATAAAATCTCCAAATCGGTACATTTCAGGCCACTCTCCCATGTCAATTGTGACTGAACGGCGAGAAAATTATTTGCGGGGCTATTTTCTTCATGCTACTGTATCATGTGACAATACGTTATGACGTTCTTTTCGAGGGTTGTTTCCAATGCCATGTAATGAAATACAGTTCCATTTAAAATGACAAAGTCACTGTTCAAATTCAGTAGCTACACACGCAAAAAATTACTTGTGTTCATGAAATAATTCGCTGTAATGTCCACAACGACTTGGCGAAAAGCTCACCTCATTCGTTATGGATATGTTCGGGGCAGACTAAAGCAGTTGCTTCACCCTGTTGAGGGGTGTCCACACCCATCTGCACTAGAGAAGAATTGGACCGCCCCCCCCCCCCCAACCCTCCCATTCTATCGCCAATGTTACTACCCTAGGCTAATGTCACGTTACTGTCCGGATCCTCTACTAATACCAACGCCATTACAACTGCATTTCTGTAGCAACGGCTCATCCTCGCATTCCTACCAAATGCTCATGTACGAGAAACCTGTAGCCTACTGCTAACCCATTCTGATCTAAACAATTTTTCCAAAAGAACCTCGCTAAAAGCTCAGCACCGGTTACTCAAATAGTCCTGCAGTTTGAAGATATCTCCTAGAGCTTCACATAAAAGAAAACTTGAGCTTATGTACCATTACTTTGCCAAAATTTCATCCAGCATATAAACTTTTTTTTATGCAAAACTGACGCCAAATTAATTGATTCCAATAAACTTTCCTCGAAGTATGGACTTAGCTTGATAACGTATACACATTCCAACTTATACCCTGACGATATTAATAAAAGTCCCGGCGTTGGACTTGCAACACAGTTGAAAGTATTAGCATTTTGTTTCTAAGGATTTGAATCTATCATCAGTCAGGCAGTAGTAGCTGACCGAGACAGACGCAGCAACAAGGAAGTAACCGCTTTTGTGACATTTACGAGTTCCTAACAACGAGCGAATTTTATTATATCATCTGTGTGCGTTAATAGTTTCTTCAGTTTCTGCGAGTAAATTTATTATCTAATAGCAGCAGTTCTCGCGTTTCGTTAGAGTTGGAAAGAAAACCGATATTGTGACATACTTTAAGTTCCTAATCAGAGGAAAATAATTTAGTTTCACCTGAGTGCTTCGGTAGTTAGATTTATGAATATCTGCATATTATTAGACACAGTTCCTGCATTTTAGTCATGATCTACAGTAGAGTTGCGAAGCACGTGCCGATAGTCCGTTTATCTGCATAGTTTAGTTTTCCACGGTCTTTAGTGTGGACAGGGACTGTGGTTGCTGTGTGCAGATGCGAGCCGAGTTGGTGACACTTCGCTCTCAACTTCAGGCTGTGATGGCTTCGGTTACACAACGAGGCTGCAGTGGATGGGTACCATTGTTGTGGGCCAGCGTGGGAATCCATCGGAAGTCCAGCACGTCCGAGTCCTCCGATCGGTCCTCACCGGTGGCCACCCAGTTACTGCTCGGACTGAGGTTGACCCCTCACCTGTGGTCGAGTGGAAGGTCGCCCTAGGGCGAAGCAGGCGGCGAAAGACATCCCAGGCGGCCGCACGAAAGGCCTCCCCAGTTTGTCTGACAAACAGGTTCCAGGTGCTGTCTGTGGCTGACTTTGTCTCTGAGCCAGATGCTGTCGCCTGTCTTGTTTCAGAGGAAACCACTCAGCCTCTATGATCCGGGCAATCAGAGCGGGTGGGATTATTGGTAATTGGGAGCTCCAACGTTAGGCGCGGTATGGGGGTCCTTAGGGACTTGGCTGATAAGAAGGGAAAGAAAACCAATGTGTACTCCGAGTGCATACCGAGTGGAGTCATTCCAGATGTGGAAAGGGTCCTCCCGGATGCCATGAAGAGCACAGGTTGCAGCCAACTGCAGATGCTTGCTCACGTTGGTACCAATGATGTATGTCACTTGGGATCAGAATAGATTCTCACTGGTTTCGAGCGGCTAACAGAAGTGGTAAAAGTTGCCAGTCTTGCTTGAAGATGAAAGCAGAGCTGACCATTTGCAGCATAGTTGGCAGGACCGACTACGGACCTCTGGTGCAGAGCCGAGTGGAGTGTCTGAATCAGAGGTTCAGACGGTTCTGCAACCGTGTAGGCTGCAAATTCCTTGACTTGCCAAAAGGATGGTTGGGTTTCGGATACCGCTGAATAGGTCAGTTGTCCACTATACGCAGGAGGTGACTACACCCGCGGCAGGGGCTGTGTAACGTGGAATGGGCGTTTTCTAAGTTAGAAGGTGTCGGGAAAACACAAGAAGGTCTTCAATCACAACTGGTGTAGGCTAAACACAGGAAGAACCTAGATAGGAACCATTGGTGTAACTGTTGTAAATTGTAGTAGCTGTGTTGGGAAACTACAGGAGCTCCAAGCGCAAATAGAAAACACTGATGCTCAAACCGTTATAGGCACTGAAAGCTGGCTAAAGCCGGATATAAGCTCAGCCGAAATTTTTGTGAAGAACCTAACGGGGTTCCGAAAGGATAGGCTAAACACGGTAGGCGGTGGCGTGTTTGTTGCTGTTAGAAGTAGTTTAACTTGTAGCGAAATTGAAGTACATACTTCCTGTCAGTTAATATAGACATAGATCATTTTTGGCAATCTGATCAAATTAATAATTGGATCCTTTTACCGATCTCCCAATTCAGATGATACAGTTGCTGAAAGGTTCAAAGAAAACTTGAGTTTGATTTCAAACATGTACCTGACTCATACGGTAATAGTTGGTCATGACTTTAATTTACCCTCGATATGCTGGTGAAAATATATTTTCAGTTCCCGAGGTACGCATAAAATATCATCCTAAATTGTGCTAGACGCATTCTCTGAAAATTATTTCGAGCAGTTAGTTCATGAGCTCACGCAAATAGTAAACCGTTGTGAAAACACAATTGACCTCTTAGCAACAAATAAACCTGAGTTAATAATGAGCACCAAAACCGACACAGGAATTAGTGAACACAGGGTTGTCGTAGCGAGGCTGAATATTGTAATCCCCAAATACGCCAAAAATAAGCGAAAAATATATCTATTCAAAAAAGCAGATAAAAATTCATTTGGCGCCTTCCTGAGAGACAATCTCCACTCATTTCAAATTAATAATATAAGTGTATACCAGGTGTGGCTTGAATTCAAAGAAATAGTATCAGCAGAAATTGAGAGATTTATACCAAATAAATTAACAAAAGATGGAGTTGATCCTCCTTGGTACACAAAATGGGTTAGAACACTGTTGCAGAAACAACGAAACAAACACGCCAAATTTAAACACACGCAAAATCCCCAACATTGGCGATCTTTTACAGAAGTTCAAAATTTAGCGGGGACTTCAATGCGAGATGCCTATAACAGTTTCCTCAACGAAACTTTGTCTCGAAACCTGGCACAACATTGAAGAGATTCTGGTTTATGTGAAGTATGTAAGTGGCAAGAAACAATCAATGCCTTCTCTGCGCGATAGGAATGGTGATACTATCGAAGACAGTGCTGCCAAAGCAGATTTATTAAACACAGAGTTCAGAAAGGCCTTCACAAAAGAAGACGAAGTAAATATTCCAGAATCTGAATCGTGAACAGCTGCCAACATGAGCAACGTTGAAATAAATATCCTCGGAGTAGTGAAGCAACTTAAATCACTTAATAATGGCAAGTCTTCTGGTCCAGACTGTATACAAATTAGGTTCCTATCGGAGTATGCTGATGCAATAGCTCCATACTTAACAATCATATACAACCGTTCGCTCCACGAAAGATCCGTACCCAAAGACTGAAAAGTTGCACAGGTCGCATCAATATTCAAGTAAGGTAATAGGAGCAATCTACTAAATTACAGGCCCATATCATTAACATTGATATGCAGCAGGATTTTAGAACCTATATTGTCTTCGAATATCATGAATTACCACGAAGAAAACGGTCTATTGACATACTGTCAACATGGCTTGAGAAAACATCGCTTCTGTGAAACACAACTAGCTCTTTATTCACGTGAAGTGTTGAGTGCTATTGACACGGGATTTCAGATCGATTCCGTATTTCTGGATTTCCGAAAGTCTTTTGATACTGTACCACACAAGCAGCTTGTAGTGAAATTGCGTGCTTATGGGTTAACGTCTCAGTTATGTGACTGGATTTGTGATTTCCTGTCAGAGAGGTCACAGTTCGTAGCAATTGATGGAAGGTCATCGAATAAAACAGAAGTGACTTCTTCCGTTCCCCAAGGTAGTGTTATAGCCCCTTTGCTGTTCCTTATCTATATAAAGGATTGGGGAGAGGCAATCTGAGCAGCCGTCTTAGGTTGTTTGCAGATGACGCTGTCGTTTATCGACTAATAAAGTCATCATAAGATCAAAACAAATTGCAAAACGATTAGAAGAGCAATCTGAATTGTGCGAAAATTGGCAGTTGATTCTAAATAACGAAACGTGTGAGGTCATCCATATGAGTGCTAAAAGAAATTCGTTAAACTTCGGTTTGACGATCAGTCAGTCTAATCTAAAAGCCGTAATTTCAAATATATACCTAGGTATTACAATTACGAAAAATTAATTGGAAGGAACACACAGAAAATGTTGTGGGGAAGGCTAACCAAAGACTGCGTTTTATTGGCAGGACACTTAGAAAATGTAACAGACCTACTAAGGAGAGTGCCTACACTACGCTTGTCCGTCCTCTTTTAGAATAGTGCAGCCAGGTGTGAGATCCTTACTAGATAGGACTGACGGAGTACATCGAAAAAGTTCAAAGAAGGGCAGCACGTTTTGTATTATCGCGAAATATCGGAGAGAGTGTCAGAAATTATACAGGATTTGGGCTGGAGATCATTAAAAGAAGGGCGTTTCTCGTTGCGACGGAATCTTCTCACGAAATTCCAGTCACCAACTTTCTCCTCCGAATGCGAAAATGTTTTGTTGACATCGACCTACATAGGGAGAAACTATCACCACGGTAAAGTAAGGGAAATCAGAGCTCGTACGGAAAGACATAGGAGTTCGTTATTCCCGTGGGCTATACGAGATAGGAATAATAGAGAATTGTTACGGTGGTCTCATGAACCCTCTGCCAAATGTGATTTGCACAGTATCCATGTAGATGCAGACAACATAAAATCCCTTCTTTTATTTTATCGCCGTCCTATTTTTCTGGTTTTAATATGCTATTTCATTAAAATATGCTGTTTGTCTGATGACAAATTACATTCCAGGCCGCTTCCCCGGGACGGTGAAGCAGTGACAGCAAAAAAAGTTAAAAACTAGTGAAAAACAGTCTAGGTTGTAAAGGTTATTTTATTTAAAAGGACCAGTTTCGGCCTAGTCTCAGGCCATCTTCAGAAAAGTACTGTGAATGATAGAAATCTTGCTAGCTACTTAAAGAAGTCAGTGAATTAAAAATAAAGTAATTTATACTTATTAAACTCAAAGAGGCGTTACCAATCAGCTGGCGTTTGCGATGTCCAGAACAGATAGTAGACATCAGTCACTGAAACTTTGATTTAGTAAGTATAAATTATTGTATTCTAAGTCGCTGGCGTCTTTACGTAAATAGCATGATTTCTACCCTTGACAGAGCTATTCTGAAGATGACCTAAGACTACGCTAAAACCGGTCATTCTCAATAACCATTGCAATCTAGAATGTTTTCCACTAATTTTAGGTATCTTACAAGATCGTTGTTCCCCGCAAATGTTACCAAAAATTTTGAATAGAGAAAAGAATCTAGTACAATTATACAATGCTCTTTAGAAGACTAATACCAGACGTCACAACAAAATTGCTCTGCTTTTTATCTTCTCTGCACTGCATCAAGACATGGCTGCATAGTCAACATTTTGATAAATTAGACACCACACAGAAGGTGATATGCATATACTAATTACTGCGTAAGCTAAACGGTATCGTACAGTTATTACTTCAGATTACACTTTCAGATTTAAAACGTGTTTCCGTCTATACGTACCGCACTTCTATGTTCAAGGCCCAGTCTTCGTCTGATGGTGAGGTTCTTTTTTAACTTACTGCTAACTTTCTCATCTGACCGTGTCAAAGGAAAGAAAGAAGTATTAAGCTGAAACGCCCCACACACCGGATACGATGAAACAAAAGCTTGCTAAATCCGAAGTGGTGGGCTAGCTTCCGTTTACTATCACAAATTCCTGCCCACTTTACAGATTGCTCGCGACAACACGTCATTTATCAGAGCGAAAAGCCAGTAAGCGGAGGCCTTTTATATTCCTTCACTTTGGATTAGTTGCGCAGCGGAAACTCTGGCGACCGAAAGGAAAGATAAGCCTAGCCAGAACTCTTCACTGCTCGCTACATGTTCGTAAGCAACAGTGGAAGGAAAAAGTAAACCGAAACGAGGAACCTGGAGTAGCGCACAAACGGAAGAAAGAAAGCGCTGAGATGCAAGCTTTGAAAAATTGTAAAGGCGGAAGCGAGCCGGGAGAAAAGACTACATTAACCCGGGCATGCATAAGCATTAAGATTTTTCTCTCCAGAAAATGGTTGTCGTCGCGTGGATGAGACAGGGGAAGGTTTGCGCGGGGAGATGGAGCGTCGTCCTTTGTCAGGGTGCACTCGCGAGAAATGAGTGTTCTGGGTCCCCGCCGTGGACGCCCCAGCGCACAGTGGTACCTCTGTTTTCATTAAGCCGACTGGCAATGACAACGGAACACGGCTGAGCATCGCTCAGGCCCCGCTCCCCCCCCCCCCCCCCCCCCGCCACACTTCACCAACACGAACTGCGAAATGTTCACCATCGGGTACAGCGTGCAGCCCGATACGTCATAGCGTCGACTCCACGGCTAGCTCTGGCGGGCTTCCAAGTGCCCGTCACTCCTTTACATCTCAACCATCTACATCTACATCTACATTTATACTCCGCAAGCCACCCAACGGTGTGTGGCGGAGGGCACTTTACGTGCCACTGTCATTACCTCCCTTTCCTGTTCCAGTCGCGTATGGTTCGCGGGAAGAACGGCTGTCTGAAAGCCTCCGTGCGCGCTCTAATCTCTCTAATTTTACATTCGTTATCTCCTCGGGAGGTATAAGTAGGGGGAAGCAATGTATTCCATACCTCATCCAGAAACGCACCCTCTCGAAACCTGGCGAGCAAGCTACACCGCGATGCAGAGCGCCTCTCTTGCAGAGTCTGCCGCTTGAGTTCGTTAAACATCTCCGTAACGCTATCACGGTTACCAAATAACCCTGTGACGAAACGCGCCACTCTTCTTTTGATCTTCTATATCTCCTCCGTCAACCCGATCTGGTACGGATCCCACACTGATGAGCAATACTCAAGTATAGGTCGAACAAGTGATTTGTAAGCCACCTCCTTTGTTGATGGACTACATTTTCTAAGGACTCTCCCAATGAATCTCAACCTGGTACCCGCCTTACCAACAATTAATTTTATATGATCATTCCACTTCAAATCGTTCCGCACGCATACTCCCAGATATTTTACAGAAGTAACTGCTACCAGTGTTTGTTCCGCTATCATATAATCATACAATAAAGGATCCTTCTTTCTATGTATTCGCAATACATTACATTTGTCTATGTTAAGGGTCAGTTGCCACTCCCTGCACCAAGTGCCTATCCGCTGCAGATCTTCCTGCATTTCGCTACAATTTTCTAATGCTGCAACTTCTCTGTATACTACAGCATCATCCGCGAAAAGCCGCATGGGACTTCCGACACTATCTACTAGGTCATTTATATATATTGTGAAAAGCAATGGTCCCATAACACTCCCCTGTGGCACGCCAGAGGTTACTTTAACGTCTGTAGACGTCTCTCCATTGATAACAACATGCTGTGTTCTGTTTGCTAAAAACTCTTCAATCCAGCCACACAGCTGGTCTGATATTCCGTAGGCTCTTACTTTGTTTATCAGGCGACAGTGCGGAACTGTATCGAATGCCTTCCGGAAGTCAAGAAAAATAGCATCTACCTGGGAGCCTGTATCTAATATGTTCTGGGTCTCATGAACAAATAAAGCGAGTTGGGTCTCACACGATCGCTGTTTCCGTAATCCATGTTGATTCCTACATAGTAGATTCTGGGTTTCCAAAAACGACATGATACTCGAGCAAAAAACATGTTCTAAAATTCTACAACAGATCGACGTCAGAGATATAGGTCTATAGTTTTGTGCATCTGCTCGACGACCCTTCTTGAAGACTGGGACTACCTGTGCTCTTTTCCAATCATTTAGAACCTTCCGTTCCTCTAGAGACTTGCGGTACACGGCTGTTAGAAGGGGGGCAAGTTCTTTCGCGTACTCTGTGTAGAATCGAATTGGTATCCCGTCAGGTCCAGTGGACTTTCCTCTGTTGAGTGATTCCAGTTGTGTTTCTGCGGCTGCAGGGTGTGTCATAACTAACGGCGAAAACTGATAATGGTACATTCATCCATACATTCGAGGGTCATTTCAAAACTTCTGCACACTGTTAGACAGAATTGAAGATAAAAGTTTACTAAATACCTCTATAGGTCTTCAATATGTCTATTCTAGCTTATGACAACTCCCCAACAGTTTGCCAACTTCCGTATTCCGGATAAGCCACCTGCGTTACTGATATGACTGATTACTCGGTTCACCTCACTGGAAGGTTTATCATTTGTATCAATCCTGTCTCCACCGAGTAGCTCCTTCAGTTTGGGAGAAAAATCGATGTCTTCTGGGGTGGTACAAGCACTGTATGGTGGGTGGGGAAATATTTCCCACCTATATATGTCGAGAGTTTGGCTCAAATGGCTCTAAGCGCTATGGGACTTAACATCTGAGTTCATCAGTCCCCTAGACTTAAAACTACTTAAACCTAACTAGGCAAGGTTTGAACCTGCGATCGTAGCAGCAGCGCGGCTCCGGACTGAAGCGCCTAGAACCGTTCGGCCACAGCGGCCGGCTTGTGTCGAAGGTTTTTCTCTTTCTGGTACGGCAATATGTGGTTTTGCATTATCGTACAAAATGAGGACACAAGCTGGAAGACTTTTTTGACGAAGTTTCTGGCCCTCAGCGTTTTGCATTAACGGTTTGTTGTACGCGCCTGTTGCAGACGTTCCACAGGACACTGTTTTCGTCAGTCCTCTCTCAAAATGGTTCAAATGGCTCTGAGCACTATGGGACTTAACTTCTGGGGTCATCAGTCCCCTAGAACTTAGAACTACTTAAACCTAACTAACCTAAGGACATCATACACATCCATGCCCGAGGCAGGATTCGAACCTGCGACCGTAGCGATCGCGCGGTTCCAGACTATAGCGCCTAGAACCGCTCGGCCACACCGGCCGGCAATCCTCTCTCAGAATGTAGCCTGTAGCAGTTGGTGGCCTTCCACTTCTTGGGTTGACCTCAGCGCTTACCGGACCTTGACTGAAACGAGCAGACCACTACACTATTCCCATACACCTCTCTCAAAGCGTTGTAAATTTCTGTTGGATCTTTCCACGTATGGATTCTATTTGGATGTAGGAAGGCTGGTCGCTACTTGCAGTCCGACCCGACTCGGTATTTTCTTCCATTTTAAAACTTACGACACAACTATGGGAACTGGAAAGTCTGGCTCACTCATAACTGCCATGAATATCGACGTGATCCCGCCACCGTAACGGTCGCGCATGCGCGGTGTGCACGACTTTTGAAATGACTTCCGTATTATGAAAATGGATTTTTTTCTTTGTGTATGTGTGTGTGTGTGTGTGTGTTCTCTACATCTGCTCATAAATCACTCAATCCATTTCAGCCAAACATCGTACAAACGCTCTTACTGTCAGACAACAATCGCTGTAGTGCCAAGAACCACCCGTCATAGCTAAAGACATAAACAATGATACGCAAAAAAATGACACATTATGCATGAAGTTTTAATACTATTATTCGTTATTACTAAGACGTTCCCACAATAGAGTCAACTTAGGGAAATCCCTAACACCTGGCAGCGCTTTCGACAGCTTTTAATTGCGAAGCGGAGATGGCTATAGTCGTAAACGACAGCCGTCTATTGAGCAGTGGAAAGGCTTTGCCATGGTGACTTTTATGATATCTCGTTGCAGACACGCAAAGCAGCTGCACCTTGTGTACTGAAGCTGTCCGGGATCATGTGTCTTAATTTGTATACTGTACACATACATTTTTCCGTTAAGCATATTTCTTAGCACGAAAGCTAAATAATTTTCAAATGTATTTTAACAAATACATGGAAATGAAATTTTTGCGATAATTCACTATCAACTCATTTCACTTTTTGATTTCGTTTTTAGTAAATAATTGGCAAAATGAACATCTGGGCAATGCCGGATTTCCAACTAGTATAAGATGAATGAAGCCAAAACGCTACATTAAAAATGGACGGTTACGAAATAACTGTAGCCTCTGTATGACACTACGACTATGTACAATGGTTGGCTGGTTGATTTGGCGGACGGGTCCAAACAGCAAGGTTATCGGTCCCACTGGATTAGCGAAGTATGGGGGAGGAACTCGGCATTTTCCTGAAGCAGTTTACGGAAATCACGGAAACCCTAAATCAGGATGGCCTGGCGCAGGTTTGAACCGTAGTCCTCCCGTAAGTAAGTCCAGTATGCCAACCACTGCGCCACCTCTCTCAGTTATGTACAGTGTTTAGAAGCCACCATGATGTGCATGGTGCAGATTACTTCGTGCCGGAGCATAGCAAGATAGCATAGTTCCATTGGTGTACAATCCCATTGCTTAAATAATATTTTTTCTTTTCTGTTTTCTATTCCATACATGAAACGTCTACTTACATTAGATGAAATGTTCAAATTCTTACATGGTAATTTACTTCGTTATTCAATATTTAGTCTTCAGATAATTGATGACAACTGTGTAATTCGTCTTTGAGAAAATAATTTGTATAAAGAAGTAACGACTTTTTAAGAGGTATGTAAATAACAAACCCTTGAAAATGCGACTCCGCTGAAAACTGTCTGTTTTGGTAGTGGCGTTCCTTGTTTCAGCGCAACAGTTTCCGTCTTTCTTAAGAAGATCATATCTTTTCTGAAAAACATGTAGCCCAAAACACACCTTTCTTTAAGGCTATTGATCTCTACAATGTTTAAATCTTAAAGAGTAATCCTTTCAAAATTTGATTGTTATTGCTTCGTAGTCTTAAGTTTTATGTTTCCAAAAAGGTATCATTTTCCTAGAACAACATTTTAATTTGTGACATATTTCAACTAGAAAATTTAACTTCCCATAAAATTTATTGGTAGGCTTTTCGAAGACTTAGTTTCCATCGAAGCTTCCATCCAGTTAAATAGGACCAAATAAGTTTATCAATTTATGACATCACAGTTAGTAGTTAAGTATACTTACTTCACTTCCTAATGTGTTTCTGTAATTTTTGCTTCTAGTGACGATTATATTAATATCCAGAAGGTAAATAGCTTGATATTATAACATTCTGCAATATCCGTCCTTCAAGTATCTTCAGGTAGTGGCCGCAAACGCAGTATTACGCATTCAACAGGAAGCATTTACAGAGTGAAGTTACTGTGAGTAAATTTTTTTGGCTGTCAGAATGTCTTTTCGCATGTCGAAATGTTAAGTGACAAGGATTATTACAGTATAGCATTTAATCGTTTATTTAATGGCGAACGCCATTTGTTAAATTTTGCTAGGCTGCTCAGAGTCTATTTGAACTGCTGTCATGCATTACGGTATAGAACGGCGAAGTTACGAACTGAAAGCTGCAATCGTGTGTTTAAAAAACAATAAAGTGAATGAACTGAAAAGTAAGATCGACAGGGTTGAGAAGAATGACAGTGATTTAAATGAAATTACTATCATCGAAAGGTTTGCACCAGAAGGAGATCAATGAATTACACGATACAGAAAAACACGTCGGCATACTTACTTACTACTGCTTGTCATTCCTTCCCTGTTACACTCGCAAATGGAGCAAGGGGAAGACGGCTCTCTGGATGCTTCCGTTCGTGTCGTGAATAATCCTGTCTCCGTGCTCCTTTTTCTAGATGTACTTTGGTTTCAGTAGAATAGTTCAGCAGTCTGTCGTGGATGTCGGTTCTCTAAACGTTCTCAATAGTGTTTCGTGAAAAAGAATATCTTCTTTCCGCTAGGAAGCCTCATTGACGCTCGAGGAGCATTTCGGTAATATAAACGTTTTCATCACACGTGCCTGTTGTGAAGTAAGTAATTTATAGCTGCGACAGCGATGTTGGTCTTGTTGTCTTGGTGATGATTACTAAATTTAGGTATATGTCACCTTAGTAAATAAAACTAATGCTGTTGTTCCCGATATATTAATCGGAATTAAATGATGCTAGGTTGAATGAAGATGCTGCCCTGAAATAAAGTCCACCAACTACAAATATAATATTTATTGTTCTTTATCGCACATACGGACGAAGACTAGTGATTAAGCTACAGTTGAGCGAGTTGAAGTTACTTCACGCACCGAAGATAGTGGTTGGCAGACTACATAAATAAAATAACAAAAAAGCAAATGTTCACTGTTTAAACTGACAAAGTGACATCAGCACAAACACAATAAAACGCAGGACTGATAAACACCTGATGTAACGAGCCTTAATGTTGGCCAGCGTTGAAATCAACATAACCTCAGTAGCTAAGTTAAAGTAAGAGTCAGTTACAATAATTCCAAGCCCACTTTGCCTAAAACCGTGATATATACAAGTTGCATTCAGCAACTCGCAAACCACTAAACCACCCATTGTAAGGTGTCAGGCAAATCCAACATCTTCCATGAAAACCCTGACATGATAGCAAATTCGGCAGTATGTCACATAGCTCCGAATAAATCCTGACATTAAATTAACCAAAGTAATACAATCAACGAGTAAGCAAATGGAATACCACAGACGAACACAAGAACGCTTAAATGCATGTCATACCTTCCCACCGAGAAACAGACACAGTTCCGAGGGGAGAAACGAGAACAGAAGCCGAGAGCAGAGTCGTGCAGGCTAGAAGCCCTACGATAAGGGATGGACACCCACATTGCTAAGAGCAGCCCCGAGCCCATGTTAAAAGATAGAGCCCTCGAGAAGAACAGTATAGATCTTACGATAACACTAAAAGGGCCACACCAGCTGCAGGTTTTAGCGTGAGACTATACGCGTCTCTGTTACGTTGCAAACATTAAAAACATTGACCCACCACGAAAAGTATAACGTTTCTCATTGGGTAGACAGAATTTTTGTAGGCGGAGCTTCAGGTTGACATTGAGACCCTGATTGGTCAGTTGAAAACACAGCTAGATATCTTTTTCTTAAACCCACCTCAGTAAATTGAAGTAAAGAGAAGTTAGGGAGAGTTGCTTCCGAGATGGCGAGGCGTGTGGAGCTGCGCCGTCCGCTGCCCCCTGACGCTGCCTAACCAACGACAAGGTAATGAACGCACGCGATGCTGCATAAGAGCGCATAAGGCTTCACTCAGAACTGCACAAGTCTCATCTGTTACGTCCCCTTTTTGCGTAAAGTAGTGTCGATCGTCAATTAAAGCCCATGGTATCCACATTTGCTGCTTGAAGTTAAAATCCGAAACGCGATGATTTTTCTGTTATATAATTATTGAGAAGCCACATCAGCCACTGTAATTTACGACAAGTTAAATAAGTAATTAAAGACAATTGGGGGTACAGTAGACCATTTTGATAGCTTTCTCTTCTATGGAACTTAATTTAAAACTAGATTATAGATGTGATACGGCATAGGTCATCCTTCAATACATTATAAAACTTGGAAAGCAATTCAGGGAATATTAGTTCACATTTTTGTTGAACGCTGTTGGTTTTTACCATCCTGTAATAAAATATTTCCTTTTATCAATAGTGCAATTTATAAATAATGTTTTGTGAGTAGAATGAAAATTCCAATGGTAAACTTAACTGCTTTTTGGACGTTATTTTACCAGATAACTGAAAATAGGAAAGCCTTGAACCCCTTCCACTAAATTTAGTTAGTATTAAGATTCTTTTACAGGGATTGCAGTGAAGCTGACGCTGAAATCATTAAGTACTTGATTATATCATCGCTAGTCTCACTGAACTCTTCTGAACTCTACATGTCATGTGTGGTCTGGCGTCTGCTTACCAGCAACAGGCCCCAGGTTCAAGCTAGTCAATTCCCTAAAACACACGCTCAGAGCGTCGTTGCGCGAAAGTGGTAGGGAGACACGACGTAGAACTAACAGAAACCACGCAGAGTTTTAGACCGTGACCACTGCAGATTTTTCTATTGCCGAATGACTCCAAGTACCGAGATCGTTGTGCCGGAAAAACGGTTTAGTCCTAAAAGCGTACGACTATACTACGAGTACCACCTATGCCGGCAAAGCTCTTGCTCTACAACTCTATCGACAATAGTGCGAAACAAGCAAAATGAATGCGCCTTATATAAGTTAGGTACCCCATTTACCAGAAATTACAAGCATCTACATCACTTAACGTTTACAGCAATCTCCAACCTTCTTTTACTGCTCCTTATACAACTTCAAACGCCACTTTATAAGTACGCAACGAAGCTGAAAAAAGTGACCATACTCGACTCTATGCAAAATAGTTCGCTGATATACTAAAAATGTATTCGGTTAATGTCCTCTATATCTGGTGTTATTATTGAAAATACATATAAGGCATCGCTTTCTTATAGGAACTGACCAGTTCCATCCACTGCCGCAAACAGACTTCATGTTCCTCTAAACATTTTCAAATCAAGGGCCAAAGTACGCCACATAATAAACAATAATTAAAAGTAATAAATAATCACGTAAGTCTCAACAGTGAATGTTGTTGGTGATGTGCATATGTGTGTGTCGGCAGATACTATCTTGCATAGTGTGTAACTGTCTTGAATTTTTAAAAAAAGTGTTGCTTTTAATCAAATATTTAATCAAAACGTCTCTCGAAGGTTAATCGTTCAAAAAATTTTTAACTGGCTCAATCACTGGGTTTCCACAAACACTGCTTTCTGATAGGTAGATACCTCTTACGCAAGGAAATTTGCAATGTTGTAAACTGTTTACAAATTTTATGTTGAAAGAACCTTCTCGGTACTGTAACTTCTTTCATACGTTATTCCCATTGCATATCCACATACCGAATGATCTATCCTTTTCTCTTCTTTAAAACGGTGTAACGTGCTTTACTATAAGAACCACTGCTCGCGGCACTCATGCACAAATTTGTACAGGGACATTCATCGTTTTTTGACTATAGCCGGGCGAAAATGTCGTCACGTCCTGGTAGCTCGCAGTAATTTTTTTTTAAAAAAAAAGGGTGGCCCGCGCCACAGCGGCCCACGGCCACCATACTCTCCAGCCAGCAGTAGTGACGCTATAGCTTCGGCACCACAGGGCATTTAAGTCAACAATCATGCGGGACAAAAACAATGACTTCAGCTCTGTTTATACTATACCGTGTCACAGGCGTCACATCTAGCAGCATCTGTGTCAAATGTTCAGACGTCTTCTCTAATTCCACCTGGTGCAGATCCTAAACGCTGCAGAATGCATTGCAAACGTGTATTGTATGCGGCACACTTTGCAAGAAGTTTCCCAATAAACCGAATTTGTTCATTTGAATTCCTCATAATCGAACTTACTAGTTCGTTCCATTTCACTTCACTTGACAAGTTACATTCAGATACTAAGCGAACGGGATTTTGATACGCTGCTCACCACTAACACTGTATTAGAAATGATGTGTTTATTTATCCCACTCGTCTCTACTAATTTATAGTTCCCTGCCTTCCGAGAAAGCTGCCTTTCATTACACCAACAATTACGTCCAAGCCATCCTGTATACTTCCACAGTCGCTCAACGATGGTCCTCCTCTGTACACCACAGCAAACAGCTTCTAACCCTGTTCCATCCAGTACTGCTCTCGTTACAAGGCTGACTCAAATGAAAGCTTTAAAAGTTCCATAAAATTTCGTGGAGTTACAGCTCAATTCCCGTCGCTCCGCAATCTTCCTCTCTCTTGACCTCGAACGCGCTTATGACCGCGTATGGCATTCCGGTCTCCTCTTCAAGCTCCAAACCTTCGCCCTTCCCATTAACTACGTCCGTCTGATCGTTTCCTTTCTCTCCCGCCGTCCTTCCTATGTCACCATCCATAACACCGATTCCTACACCTTTTTCCCCTCCGCCGGTGTGCCCCAAGGCTCCGTCCTCTCCCCCCTTCTGTACCTGTTGTACACGGCGGACATGCCGCCGCCGTCACCCCCTGTCCACCTTCTCCAGTTTGCCGATGACACCGCCTTCCTTGCCCTTGCCCCCACCCTGCAACGCTCCCACGCCTTCTCCAATCCCATCTTGACCGGTTCACCGCTTGGTGCAACCAGTGGTTGCTCAAGGTCAATCCTTCCAAAACCCAGGCATTCATTGTAGGCAAAACCACTCCTTCCTTCCGCCTCCTTGATTTCTATCTCACCGTCTATGGCCGTCCCATCGCCCTCACTCCCACCCTTAAGTACCTTGGCGTCACCCTCGACCGTCGCCTCTCCTGGACTCCCCATCTCCAGACAATCCAAGCCAAGGCACGTTCCCGACTCCGTCTCCTCAAGCTCCTTTCCGGCCACACGTGGGGTCTGGACCCCTCCACCATCCTCCACACCTATAAATCCCTCATCCGCCCTATCCTTTGTTATGCCCATCCAGCATGGATCTCCGCTCCCTCTACCTTTTATAAATCCCTCCAAATCCTTGAACGCCATGCTCTCCGCCTCGCCTATCGCATCCGTCTCCCCTACCCCACGCGGATCCCGTATGATCTCATCCCCTTCCCCCACATCCTCCTTTTCCTTGAAAGGATACAGATCCTGTACACCTCCCATAAACTTGATCCTCCTCACCCGCTCGTCTACCCGATCCTCTCCCACCCCCGCCCGCTGCCGCGCCTGTATTCCCACGTCCCGCCCAGTCTCCATCTCTCCACCCTCCTTACCCTCTCCCAAGGTGGCTTCCGCCAGCTCCCTCTCCCTGATGATGCCCTCCTCCCCTCCATCTACCCCTCCTACCAACTTTGATCCTCCCACCCTCCTCCTGTACTTACTCCTCTGGGCACCCTCCCTCCCTTCTCTCCCTTTTCCCTCCCTCCTCCTTTTCTCCCCCCTCGTCCCCCGGGCCTTCCCTCCCCTGTCCCTCTCCTCCTGTCCCCGTCTCCTAAGCCATTGGCATCCTCTTTTCCTCCCCTCTCCCCCACCTCCCCCCTGTTCCCCTCTTGGCAGGTCCCCGGACTCGCACACGCTCAGTGGACATTCGCGCGCCGGAGATCACCGCCATCAGTGTATCATGTGTGCCGTCATGTTTAGTGTTCAGTTTCTCCGTCACACTCCATTGTTCACCAGTGCCATCGTCTTCTTCAGTGTTTGTGCGTCGGGTCAACAGTTCGTAGTGTGGATTGTCATCAAGTGTGAACGGCTTCTAGTGCTTTTATGTTCATGTGTCTCCTGTTTTTTCCCGCCGTTTTTCTAAGTGATGTCTCTTCTTTGTTTATCTCCTTGTACTCTCTTCGGCTGAAGAGCGGCATATTGTGCTGCTGCCAGCCTACCTAATTGTTCAGGTGTCAAAATAACAATAAAGTAAAAAAAAAATCGTGGAGTTGTGTGATGGAGGTGGCAGATGGCAGCAGTGTGCTTTGAGGTTCAGAAAATGACCAACTGGTGGCTGAGTGATGCTGGAACGAGAATGGCCACCACACTCACAACATGCATCGCTATTGAGCACCGAACTGCGGTGCGTTTTTTTTTTTTTTTTGGTGCTTTTTGTGTTTATCATTGCAGCACGTTCACAGCGGGTAGTAAGTTTAAAAACGGTGTAACTACTGTGAGGATTCCCCAAGGCGTCAGTGGAGGAGCTTGTAAACGAGGACAAATGCGTAACCCTCAACGAAATAGCAACAAGTCTGAAGATTAGTATTGATTCATTGATGAATATTGTTCAAAATGTACTGCGGTTCAGTGAGGTGTTTGCAAGATGGGTGCCACGTCAGTTGCCTGCTGAACTGAACGACTGTCATGTCAATTCCTGTGAAGAATGTTAGCAACATTTGTAAACGTAAGGTGATGCATTTCTAGGATACATTGTTAGAGATGGTGAGACTTCGGATCATTATCACCAACCAGAAAAGAGAAGGTCAAGCTAAAAATTACGCCATAGCTCATCACCGAAACCAAAAATATTCTGCACTCGACCATCTGATTTAAACGTCGTGCTCATTCTCTTTTGGGATGCAAAGGTAGTAATTCTGCAGCATTACACGGGTGGGGTAGGATGGTAACTGCTACTTATTCAGAGATGTTGAAAAATTCACTCTGCTCTGCAATCAGGAGTAAACGAAAAGGACTTCCACCTTCCGAAGCGTTGCTATAGCTTGACAACGCTCTATTACATACGATCCATAAGATATTTGAGACTATTCGTGAAATTAAATTTGAGTGCTTGGTAAATCTCCTTATTCACCAGCCCTCGCTCTCGCTGACTTGCATCTCTTCGATGCTCTCAAAGAAGCCGTTGGACATGCGCGCTTGTCAGTGTGGTGGCCACTCTCATTGCAGCATCACTCTGACACCTGTCGGTCATTTTCTGAATGTCAAGGCACACTAGGGCCACCTGCCAAACTCCATCGCCCAACTTTTCGAAATTTTATGGAACTTTTAAAGTTTTCATTTGAATCAGCCTTCTGACAATTACAGTACTGGATGGAATAGTGTTAGAAGCTGTTTGCTGTGGCGTATAGAGGAGTGCCATCGTTGTGTGACTGTGGGAGAATGCAGGATGCCTTGGACGTAGTTGTTTGTGTAATAAAAGGCTGCTTTCTCTAAATGCAGAAAACTATAAATTAGTAGAGACGAGTGGGATAAATAAACACGTGATCCAGAATACACTGTTAGTGGTGTGCAGCATGTCAAAATCACCTTCGCTAAATATCTGAATGTAACTTTCAAGTGAAGTGAAATGGAACGTACACGTAAGTTCGCTTACAAGGAAGTCAAATGAACAAATTCGGCGTATCGGATGACTTCTTGCAAAGTGTGCCGCATACAGACGTGACGAAGAGGTGAAAACCACGGTGCATCACAGGCTACACAGTCAGTGTTTCATCGTGTTATCTACGCACTTTTGAAGCGGAGGAAAGTGTGCATTCAGTGTCGTTAACACTACTTCCAAAAATGAAGTGTATTATTAACTCCACTCCTAGCTGGCTGCCAGAATAGCTGGAGGGAGTTCTTCTTGTATAACGACGGTGAGTGTGGTAGAAGCATGAGGAGACAGCATCAAACACTGCATGCCAATATGGCTCGAAATGTACAGATAGAGTGGTGCTTATAAATTCTCCCCCAACTTCAGCTGACCACAGTCATATGTTTTTCTGCCAGAGTTCACCCAAAACGAGAAGCATACACTATTCGCATCGGTGAGGCTTTCGATACGGTTTGATGCTTCAATTTTGTACTGTAAATCGGGTAATGGTACTTGCGTGTGTCCGTTCAGAAGCATCTCCACCTGTTTCTCTGCTGCTCGTGGAATGGTAGCTAGCATCACATCTTTGAACTACGGGGTCCCTGGTTCAAATACCGGCAGT
Organism: Schistocerca piceifrons; assembly: GCF_021461385.2. NCBI lineage: Eukaryota > Metazoa > Arthropoda > Insecta > Orthoptera > Acrididae > Schistocerca > Schistocerca piceifrons. The sequence continues at coordinate 1,184,717,257 of NC_060138.1, read as the reverse complement.
GAGAGAATTTTCTTCAGACTGGGACTGGGTGTTTGTGTTGCCTAACCCACTTCATCTCATTTGCATCAGAAAAACGGGTAGTTCGCTGAAGTTGAGTCAAATGGAAAGACTTGCGCAAGGTGCCTAACAAAACCATACGATCACTTTGTTTCATCACTCGTCTTATAGACCACAAGTCATTGTCGTCTGTGCCACACAGATAAATCGGTCGTAGCAGATCACGCAATAAGTGCAAGTGGAACTAAAGTGTAATTAGTGCTTCCGCAATCTCGTTACAGTTCAGGCATCGAGCAAGAGTGAAACCACCGTTTGGAGGACCTGAATCGGACGAACTGAGAGACATTCAAAACATTATGCGCAAAATGGCGTCGACAGCAAGAGTTGTTTCAAGGTGCTGTATGGACTGCAGATGTTCAGTTTTATTGACTTGTTTGATAGAAAAATTCCGTACCGAAAACGTCCTTCGGCAGCACTCAGTTAGGTAAGATCCATGCCTAAAGACTAGTCACAGAGGCCACAGTGCACGAGAAAGGAAATGAAAGTAATCCTTCATTTGCATAAACCCGTATCGTGTTGTTGTTGTTGTGGTCTTCAGTCCAGAGACTGGTTTGATGCAGCTCTCCATGCAACTCTATCCTTGTGCAAGCTTCTCCATATCCCTGTATCTACTGCAACCTATGTCTTTCTTAATCTGCTTATTGTATTCATCTCTTGGTCTCCCTCTACGATTTCTACCCTCCACGGTGCCGTCCAATAATAAATTGGTGATCCCTTGATGCCTCAGAACATGTCCTACCAACCGATACCTTTTTCTAGTCAAGTTGCGCCACAAATATCTCTTCTCCCCAATTATATTCAGTACCTCCTCATTAGTTATGTGATCTACCCATCTAAGCTTCAGCGTTCTTCTGTACCACCACATTTCGAAAGCTTCTATTCCCTTCTTGTCCAAACTATTTATCATCCATGTTTCACATCAATACATGGCGACACTCCATACAAATACTTTTAGAAAACACTTCCTGACACTTAAACCTATACTCGATGTTAACAAATTTCTTTTCTTCAGAAACGCTTTCCTTGCCATTACCAGTCTACATTTTATATCCTCTCTACTTCGACCATCATCAGTTATTTTGCTCCCCAAACAGCAAAATCCATCTACTACTTTAAGTGTCTGATTTCCTGATCTAATTCCCTCAGCATCACCCGATTTAATTCGAGTATATTCCATTATCCTCGTCACTGAAGTCGATTTGTAGTAGGAATTTGCTAGATGTGCTCTATTACGAAACACCTCAAAGAAAACAATATATTGGCCTTTAACCAGTACGGATTCAGAAACTATAATTCTTTTGAAGCACAACTGGCTTTTAATTCAAACGAAATAGTGAGTTTAATCGAGAGGGTATGTCAAGTTGGTTTTACATTTCTAGCCTTCCAGAGGACGTTTTTCACAAGCGCCTTCTAATCGAATTGCGGGCTTTATGACTGGATTAGTTATATGGCGTCAAAAAGGTCAGACGTTGCGATAACTGACGTGAAGGCAAGTAATAAAATCTAATTTATATCTCGCGTTGACAAGGAAGTCTTATAGGCCCTCTGATGTACTTAAGCCAAGGGCCTTGCCGTAATACAAGTTCCTGTCAGTTTACTGAAGTTAAGCGCTGTAGGGCTTGGCTAGCACTTGTATGAGACATCATGTAGGCCTGCCGAGGGCTATTGGCAAGCGGGGTGCACTCAGCCCTTGTGATGCCAATTGAGGAGCTCCTTGATTGAGAAGCAACAGCAACTGTCACGAAAACTGGAAACGGCCGGAAAAGCTGTGTGCTGACCATATGCCCCTATGTAATCGTATCCAGACACGCCTAAGGATTGAGGATGACCGGTGGCAGGTCGATACCGTTTGGCCTTCAAGGACTGTTCGGAGCCGGCCGGGGTGGCCGAGCGGCTCTAGGCGCTACAGTCTGGAACCGCGCGACCGCTACGGTCGCAGGTTACAATCCTGCCTCGGGCATGGATGTGTGTGATGTCCGTAGGTCAGTTAGGTTTAAGTAGTTCTAAGTTCTAGGGGACTGATGACATCAAAAGTTAAGTCCCATAGTGCTCAGAACCATTTGAACCATTTTTTTGACTGTTCGGACGGTGCTTTATTCTGATGAACTAACGATTTAGAAGACAATCTGAACAGACCTCTTAGACTGTTTGAAGTCATGTGCCATCCAATGACGTCATCATAAAATTTAACTAAATTGGGAAATGATTTTAATAAGACATCTATATGCAGGGAAAGTGAAAAATGACCCTTCATATTGAGTTCTAAAAAAAGGTTCATAAAATTTCTGAGCCGTGCTGCGGCTCACATTGGTGCTGTTTGTAGGATTCCGCCCTATGTTGAAGGCCAGACGGTATCGTTTAGTTGGCACGGTTGCGGTTCTTTGTCTTCTTCTCGTGTTGACTGGCGCCACCCGGTTTCACAAGAGTTCCTTGTCCGCTAGTGGCAGCAGCGGTGGTTATCGATATGTGGTAACTGTTGCCCTATCTTTGGGGCGACGTCGTTGTTTTTCCGGGTCGTGTGAGTGGGCCAGTTCGGGATGGGACTCAGGAGGAGCTAGGTCTGCCCAGTGCCAGAACACGCCCGGACCTCTGGCGGCATGCATGGACTGCCGGATGGAAGGGCTGTGGTCACAAGGGTGCACGTCCTCGTCCTAAACTGGATCCAACAAGCTTTAAGATGAATGCATTGCAATCCAAGTAGAGAAACCTTCACCACTGTCATATCTCGCGATTCTCTAGTGACTTGGGTTCATGTTGCTGCTCGTAGTGTATTCTCCTACTCTGGTGGTAGTGGTTTCTGCCTCGTTCCGGGCACTCTAAGCACAGTATTCTGGGGATGTAATGTAGACTGCTGGTTCCGGCTTTGGTTTATTGGTTTATTGGACATCAGGTAGCTTCAGCAAGATTATCTTTAGTCATTCGTTAGACTGCCACTAGACCGTTACCATCTTGTGAAGAGAATGCAACTCTTGGCTGCCTATCTCATCGCTCGCGAAAGTACGAGGTGCATTCAAGTTCCAAGGCCTTCGATTTTTATTCTCCGGACTGGAAAGAAATAGAAACATGCGCACTGTTTTAAAATGAGGATGCGTTCATTGTCAATACATCCCAGAGATGGCAGCACCGTACGGCAGATGGAATTTTACCGCCAGCGGCGAGAATGAGAACTGTTTTAAATACTTAAAATGGCGACGTTTTCCTTACTTGAACAGTGTGCAATCCTTTGTTTTCTGAATTTGCGTGGTGTGAAACCAATTGAAATTCATCGACAGTTGAAGGAGACATGGTGATGGAGTTATGGATGTGTCAAAAGTGCGTTCGTGGGTGCGACAGTTTAATGAAGGCAGAACATCGTGTGACAACAAACCGAAACAACCTCGGGCTCGCACAAGCCGATCTGACGACATGATCGAGAAAGTGGAGAGAATGTTTTGGGGGATCGCCGAATAACTGTTGAACAGATCGCCTCCAGAGTTGGCATTTCTGTGGGTTCTGTGCACACAATCCTGCATGACGACCTGAAAATGCGAAAAGTGTCATCCAGGGGGCTGCCACGAATGCTGACGGACGACCACACGGCTGCCCGTGTGGCATGTTGCCAAGCAATGTTGACGCGCAACGACAGCATGAATGGGACTTTCTTTTCGTCGGGTGTGACAATGGATGAGACGTGGATGCCATTTTTGAATCCAGAAACAAAGCGCCAGTCAGCTCAATGGAAGCACACAGATTCACCGCCACCAAAAAATTTAGGGTAACCGCCAGTGCTGAAAAAATGATGGTGTCCATGTTCTGGGACAGCGAGGGCGTAATACTTACCCACTGCGTTCCAAAGGGCACTACGGTAACAGGTGCATCCTACGAAAATGTTTTGAAGAACAAATTCCTTCCCGCACTGCAACAAAAACGTCTGGGAAGGGCTGCGTGTGTGCTGTTTCACCAATACAACGCACCCGCACATCGAGCTAACGTTAAGCAACAGTTTCTTCGTGATACCAACTTTGAAGTGATTCCTCATGCTCCCTACTCACCTGACCTGGCTCCTAGTGACTTTTGGCTTTTTCCAACAATGAAAGACACTCTCCGTGGCCGCACATTCACCAGCCGTGCTGCTATTGTCTCAGCGATTTTCCGGTGGTCAACACAGACTCCTAAAGAAGCTTTCGCCGCTGCCATGGAATCATGGCGTCAGCGTTGTGAAAAATATGTACGTCTGCAGGGCGATTACGTCGAGAAGTAACGCCAGTTTCAACGATTTCGGGTGAGTAGTTAATTAGAAAAAAAATCGGAGGCCTTAGAACTTGAATGCACCTCGTATTTGTTGCCAGACCTTCTCAGTTGCCGATTCCTGGAGCACCGTCTGGATCAGTTGCTTTTTTTTTTTAATTAACTTTTGCTATTGTATGTGCCCTTTTACAGCAGGTTTCAATTTTTTTAATATTATTGCCATTCCTGGCGTGTAAGGCCTTCAGCCATGATTGTGGTCATTTGCCTTAATATTTTAATTAGGTATTTGCATTTTAGCAGTAAGCCTTAAAACCTTACTGCCATTCCTGGCGTCTGTTGCCTTCTGCTGTGTTTGTGCCGACTTACTTTAATGTTTCAATACCTGTAAGTTGTAAATTGCAGCTAGTTCTTAAACAGTTCTTAATTTATTGTCATTCTTGGCGTGTAAGACCTTGAGCCTTGATTGTGGTCGCTTGGCTTAAAATTCTAATTTGCTATTTGTGTTTGCGCAGTAAGCCTTTAGAACCTTATTTACTGCCGTTCCTGGCGTCTGATGCCGTCCGGTTTGTTTCTGCCGTCTTGCTTTTAATATGTCAATACCTTTTAATATGTCAATTTGTAAGTTGCAGCGAGTTTTAAGCAATTCTTAATTTATTGCTTTTAAGATGTCATCTGTTGTATCTGTATTTAATGGTGATTTACTAAACTGTAACTCACTGAAAGCACTGTTATTTACACTCTTGTTTATTCCTTCATTAATAACGTGTGTTTTTTTTAAATTTATTGTTGAGTCTGGAATTACTGTTTTGAAAATAAATTGCGTGTAACTGTAAATGGCAACCAATAGCAACTGATTACGGACCCGTCTACAATCGTAACCGACTCCTGCCTTCCCTTGAGTACGAAGTTTCAGTTTCGGTCAGACGAAAAATTACACAAATTTAGAGAGGTTCGTTCCAACTAAACACCAAGGGTTTGAAATTTCGAACAACTTAAGCTCTAACCACCACACTAGGAATCTTCTGCGGGAGGCGGACAAATGTCTGCGATTTACTGCCAATACGCTTAAGCAGGTGCGACAAACGTATTAAAGAGATTGTCTACACTACGGTTATCAGTCGTGTTCTAGACTACTGTTCCGCGGTATGCGATCGTTACCAGATCACTACGACAGAGGGCGTCGAAAAAGCTTAAAGTGAGATGCTCGGTTACTAACATGAGATAAGGGAGAGCGCGCCATGGATAAGATAAGCGGGTTGGATTGGCATTCATCTGAAAGTATGCGTTTCTCGTTGCGGCAAGATTTTTTTGACGGAATTGTAACCACCAAGTTCCTCCTTCGAATGCCGCAATAATTTCCTAGAAATGGACATCGTGGTAAAATAAGTGGAATCGGAACTTACTTGGAACGATCTAGACTTTCATCTTTTCCTCGAGCTCTTCGAGAGCGGAACCGTACAGAGATCGAATGAAAGGGGTTCTGCGAACACTCTGCCAAACAATAAAGTGCGAAATGCAGAGAAGTCAAGTAGATTCAGGTGCAAGGTATGCATCTACACGTATTGACGAGTACAATAAAACATCGTAACTCCGACAGGCCCCTTATTTCTTCTACGCCGTTCTCAGAGAAACCGAGCGCGCTAGCACGTCGGCGGTCTCGTTAATAGCCGACTCCGGCTTTTAGTACAATATTTGAAGCGCAGTTATCTCTCTGGGGGCCGCTACACGTATAATCCGGCTCTCGCGAAAGCTTTTATTGGCTCAGCCACGCCACTTTGATCTTGTATGCATCACTCACACGCGTCACTGCAGTTGAATTAGTCAGCGCGCGCTCAACGCAGCACAGCAAAGAAGGCCGCGATCCGGCCATTCCTCACACAGCAGCGGATGATAAAGCCTCTCATCACCATTTATGTCATTAGCAAGTGAGGCCCGGCATCCGGGCACATAATTGTGAAATTGCTCTTACCCAATTTGGTACTCTACCAAAGTTACTTATTTATGATCTGTGATCGTCACTGCAGCGCGTAATTCCTGTAAACACCGCACATTTGCAGCGCTAATTACACGTGCCCTCGTGGCTGCAGCTGCTAGGCCTAACGTATGAAAGGTGATTTACAAGCTGAAGACCTTCGTAATTAATTAACTCAACATTAGTGAGAAGATTATACCTCCTAGGAGGAACTCTGCTTGAAGAAAAAAATGTTCAAATGTGTGTGAAATCCTATGGGACTCAACTGCTAAGGTCATCAGTCCCTAAGCTTACACGCTGTTTAATCTAAATTATCCTAAGGAGAAACACATACACCCATGCCCGAGGGAGGACTCGAACCACCACCGGGACCTGCCGCATAGACCTGAAAAGAAAACGCGGCATCCCTAGTTCGGAATGAATTAAAGTAAATATAGCCTCCAATGTGAGAAATAGGCCCACTTTTGTTAACATACTGCAAGTAAGTAATACAGAGCTGGCAGTGGAGGCTCTTGGCTGTATAAAAGTTTATAGATGACATTTGTTAACCCTTAACGTTTCTGTAAATGTGACGAAATCCACAATTGAAAATGTAATTCGGGAGTACGTCTAGGCCGTTTATAGTTCATCCAGGGGGTTTCAAAAATACTTTTACAGACTATGGGGAAATTTTCCTTACACCCAAACAAGCAAAAAGGCTTATCTAAATATACCATCACACCTCAGATTAACTTTCTTTTTCGAGTTATTACTGTTATGAATGTTGACCTTCTACAATTTTGCACGTTCAGCCAAACAGCATCACTTATAATAGTTAAAACACTCAACATTCAACAACCATTCAAAATATCATAAAAATTGTAACAATTGATAAAGTCAAGAACGATGAGGTATTACCAAAATATGAATTTGCTCTATTCGCAACTACCGGTTCCACGTCAGTATAGACGCACCTTCAGGTGTGTAATAGTACATTTTCATTATGTAGATGAACAACATTTTCGAACAACATTATGAAAATACAACCATAATAAGACTGAAGACGTGTCTATACTGGCGTGGAAAAGGTAGTTGCGAATAAACTACCTTGATACAATTATGCGGCTTTTGGAATCAAATCATCGGTCACAACTTTTTAAATTGTTGGAATACTTATGAAAATCTAAACAGTTATTGAGTGCTGAGTGTTTTTTATTGTTGTGTACAGAGTCTCTGAGCTGTGGTTGCACTCCCCAGAAAGTTGTCTGCAACTTCACATACCCCTGCACCTGTTTGACTCATTGTATCCTAGATGGCGTTGTGTTGCCAGAGTAACTTGTTTATATTCGTCATACGTCTGCCATCCGGGTGGCCTTGTGTACCAGCACAACTGGTAGGTCTTTTTTCTGGGTCATCAGTCTTCTGACAGGTTTGATGCGGCCCGCCACGAATTCATCTCCTGTGCTAACCTCTTCATCTCAGAGTAGCACTTGCAACCTAAGTCCTCTGTTATTTGCTGGACGTATTCCAAACTCTGTCTTCTTCTACAGTTTTTGCCTTCTGCAGCTCCTTCTAGTACCATGGAAGTCATTCGCTCACGTCTTAACAGATGTCCTATCATCCCGTCGCTTCTCCTTATCAGAGTTTTCTACACATTCCTTCCGATTCTTCGTAGAACCTCCGCATCCCTTATCTCATCAGTCCAACTCACTTCCAGCATTCGTCTGTAGCACCACATCTCAAATGCTTCGATTCTCTTTGGTTCCGGTTCTCCCACAGTCCATGTTTCACTACCATACAATGCTGTACCCCAGACGTATATTCTCAGAAATATCCTCCTCAAATTAAGGCCGATATTTGATATTAGTAGACTTCTCTTGGCTAGGAATGCCCTTATTGTCATTGCTGGTCTGCTATTGATGTCCTCCTTGCTCCGTCTGTCACTCGTTATTTTATTGCCTAGTTAGCAGAATTAGTTATCTTCATCTACTTCGTGACCATCTTTCCGGATATTAGGTTTCTCGCTTGTCTAATTTCTGCTACATCTCATTACCTTCGTCTTTCTTCGATTTACTCTCAATCCACACTCTGTACTCATTAGACTGTCAAATCAATTCATCAGCTCAAGTAATTCTTCCTCACTTTCACCCAGGATAGCAATACTGCTCACCGGTGTGGGATCCGTACCAGATAGGGTTGATAGAAGACATAGATAAGATCCAATGGAGAGCAGCGCGCTTCGTTACAGGATCAGTTAGTAATTAGAAAGCGTTACGGAGATGACAGATGAACTCCAGTGGAAGACGTTGCAAGAGAGACGCTCAGTAGCTCGGTACGGACTTTTGTTGAAGTTTCAAGAACGTTCTTTCACCGAGGAGTCAAGCAGTATATTGCTCCTTCCTACGTATATCTCGCGAAGAGACCATGAGAATAAAATCAGAGGCATACCGACAATCTTTCTTTCCACCAACAATACGAGAGTGGAATAGAAGGGAGAACCGACAGAGGTACCCAAGGTACCCTCCGCCACATACCGTCACGTGGCTTGCAGAGTATGGATGTAGATGTAGATGAGAATGTCATCAGCGAATCATATCATTGATATCCTTTCACCTGGAACTTAAATTCCACTCCTAAACATTGGAGTCTTCCCGTGTTCTAGGAGTAGCGTTTTTGATTCATAATCAAAACGTCTTCGGTCCCGGGTTCGATCCCCGCCACTGCTTCAATTTTTATAAATAATCAGCATTGGCGGCCGAAGACTTCCGGCATAAGAAGACAGCCTCATTCTGCCAACGCCCTTGTCAAAGAGGGCGGAGAAGCGGATAGAGGTTCAGGGCACTCTCTTGTCCCAGGGGTGGGAAATTGCCCCTAAAGGCAGAAGAATCAGCAATGATCAACGATATGAGGATGCAGAAGGCAATGGAAACCACTGCATTAAAGACACGTAATGTGTATCCACAGGACATGTGTCCTGTATTTGAAGAAGTGTCATGATGATCTCTCCATTGGCAAAAGTTTCCCGAATAGTCCCCCATTCGGATCTCCGGGAGGGGACTGCCAAGGGGGAGGTTACCATGAGAAAAAGACTGAATAATCAACGAAAGGATAACGTTCTATGAGTCGGGGCGTGGAATGTCAGAAGCTTGAACGTGGTAGGGAAACTAGAAAATCCGAAAAGGGAAATGCAAAGGCTCAATCTAGATATAGTACGGGTCAGTGAAGTGGACTGGAAGCAAGACAAGGATTTCTGGTCAGATGAGTAGCGGGTAATATCAACAGCAGCAGAAAATGGTATAACAGGTGTAGGATTCGTTATGAATAGGAAGGTAGGGCAGAGGGTGTGTTACTGTGAACAGTTCAGTGACCGGGTTGTTCTAATCAGAATCGACAGCAGACCAACACCGACGACGATAGTTCAGGTATACATGCCGACGTCGCAAGCTGAAGATGAACAGATAGATAAAGTGTATGAGGATATTGAAAGGGTAATGCAGTATGTAAAGGGGGACGAAAATCTAATAGTCATGGGCGACTGGAATGCATTTGTAGGGGAAGGAGTAGAAGAAAAGGTTACAGGAGAATATGGGCTTGGGACAAGGAATGAAAGAGGAGAAAGACTAATTGAGTTCTGTAACAAGTTTCACCTAGTAATAGCGAATAACTTGTTCAAGAATCACAAGAGGAGGAGGTATACTTGGAAAAGGCCGGGAGATACGGGAAGATTTCAATTAGATTACATCATGGTCAGACAGAGATTCCGAAATCAGATACTGGATAGTAAGGTGTAACCAGGAGCAGATGTAGACTCAGATCACAATATAGTAGTGATGAAGAGTAGGCTGAAGTTCAAGACATTAGTCAGGAAGAATCAATACGCAAAGAAGTGGGATACGGAAGTACTAAGGAATGACGAGATACGTTTGAAGTTCTCTAACGCTATAGATACAGCAATAAGGAATAGCGCAGTAGACAGGACAGTTGAAGAGGAATGGACATCTCTAAAAAGGGCCATCACAGAAGTTGGGAAGGAAAACATAGGTACAAAGAAGGTAGCTGCGAAGAAACCACGGGTAACAGAAGAAATACTTCAGTTGATTGATGCAAGGAGGAAGTACAAACATGTTCCGGGAAAATCAGGAATACAGAAATACAAGTCGCTGAGGAATGAAATACATAGGAAGTGCAGGGAAGCTAAGACGAAATGGCTGCAGGAAAAATGTGAAGACATCGAAACAGATATGATTGTCGGAAGGACAGACTCAGCATACAGGAAAGTCAAAACAACCTTTCGTGACATTAAGAGCAACGGTGGTAACATTAACAGTGCAACGGGAATTCCACTGTTAAATGCAGGGGAGAGAGCAGATAGGTGGAAAGAATACACTGAAAGCCTCTATGAGGGTGAAGATTTGTCTGATGTGATAGAAGAAGAAACAGGAGTCGATTTAGAACAGATAGGGGATCCAGTATTAGAATCGGAATTTAAAAGAGCTTTGGAGGACTTACGGTCAAATAAGGCAGAAGGGATAGATAACAATCCATCAGAATTTCTAAAACCATTGGGGGAAGTGACAACAAAACGACTATTCACGTTGGTGTGTAGAATATATGAGTGTGGCGACATACCATCTGACTTTCGGAAAAGCATCATCCACACAATTCCGAAGACGGCAAGAGCTGACAAGTGCGAGAATTATCGCACAATCAGCTTAACAGCTCATGCATCGAAGCTGCTTACAAGAATAATATACAGTAGAATGGAAAAGAAAATTGAGAATGCGCAAAGTGACGATCAGTTTGGCTTTAGGAAAAGTAAAGGGACGAGAGAGGCAATTCTGACGTTACGGCTAATAATGGAAGCAAGGCTAAAGAAAAATCAAGACATTTTCATAGGATTTGTCGACCTGGAAAAACCGTTCGACAATATAAAATGGTGCAAGATGTTCGAGATTCTGAAATAAGTAGGGGTAAGCTATAGGGAGAGACGGGTCATATGCAATATCTACAACAACCAAGAGGGAATAATAAGAGTGGTCGATCAAGAACGATGTGCTCGTATTAAGAAGAGTGTAAGACAAGGCTGTAGCCTTCCGCCCCTACTCTTCAATCTGTACATCGAGGAAGCAATGATGGAAATAAAAGAAAGGTTCAGGAGCGGAATTAAAATACAAAGTGAAAGGATATCAATGGTACGATTCACTGATGACATTGCTATCCTGAGTGAAAGTGAAGAAGAATTAAATGATCTGCTGAACGGAATGAACAGTCTAATGAGTACACAGTATGGTTTGAGACTAAATCGGAGAAAGACGAAGGTAATGAGAAGTAGTAGAAATGAGAACAGCGAGAAACTTAACATCAGGATTGATGCTCACGAAGTCAGTGAGGTTAAGGAATTCTGCTAACTAGGCAGTAAAATAACCAATGACGGACGGAGCAAGGAGGACATCAAAAGCAGACTCGCTATGGCAAAAAAGGCATTTCTGGCCAAGAGAAGTCTACTAATATCAAATACCGGCCTTAATTTGAGGAATAAATTTCTGAGGATGTACGTCTGGAGTACAGCATTGTATGGTAGTGAAACATGGACTGTGGGAAAACCGGAACAGAAGAGAACCGAAGCATTTGAGATGTGGTGCTATAGACGAATGTTGAAAATTAGGTGGACTGATAAGGTAAGGAATGAGGAGGTTCTACGCAGAATCGGAGAGGAAAGGAATATGTGGAAAACACTGATAAGGAGAAGGGACAGGATGATAGGACATCTGCTAAGACATGAGGGAATGACTTCCATGGTACTAGAGGGAGCTGTAGAGGGCAAAAACTGTAGAGGAAGACATTGGAATACGACAAGCAAATAATTGAGGACGTAGGTTGCAAGTGCTACTCTGAGATGAAGAGGTTAGCACAGGAAAGGAATTCGCGGCGGGCCGCATCAAAGCAGTCAGTAGACTGACGACCAAAAAAAAAAAAAAAATGTGGTGTCACCTCCTACTGTGCGATCTGTATAGCATACCATAGATTTGTTACATAAATTATTTTTTTATTTTGTCAAAGACATTTTGAAACTGATTTTTTGTCATATCCATTACGTTTCATTTATTTAAAATATCGCAACTGGTATAGTTTTTGCTTGATTTCCATGTATAACTGTAAGCGACAATTACTTGTCAATTTTGCAGGTATTCCTGTGTCTGATACATGTGATATTGGTTTAATTTCACCTTGTTTTACAGCACCACATATTCCTTAAGGCGAAAAACGACGAATTGTAGCACAACTAATGTTTATTTACCCTCACAGATATATAATTTATGATAGATATTTTGAAATTACCTTAACACACTCAAAATGCACACGCGTTTTGTATCGCAATAAAAGTCGAATATGAGGTATGACGGAAACGTACTAAAATCATTTCCCGGCAATTACGAATTTATTCACAATACGTTTTAGAAAACAAACACCAAGCTGTAAACACTGGATTCTTTCACTCTTGTTGTATTAGAAGTGAAGCATTCCTTGCATCGCATGAAAGTACTCGTAAAAACATGATGGGGATGGAAACTTACTCGATTTGGATATGCTATGCAATCGGTATCTGAACGCGAATAGACGTCGTCATATTTCTCACTAGAAAGCCTCTTGAACATCTGAAGAGGAGTAAACAAGATTACGGCGAACGTGGACGACGACTAATTGTACATAGCCTGAACTTACGAATTCAGAGTCTTTGTTCAAGTGAAACGTAACAAGTGAGTGAAGTATAACTGTCGACCAGCGACCAATTCAGGAGCCATTTCTCCACTTGTTGACGTGACGACTAGCGAAGTGGTACACATATTCCAGGAATGTAGCTCCAGGAGGGACGCCTTCGGAAGTGCTTCGCTACATTGTAAAGAACATGGGTTTCAGAGTGCTGTGTGTCTAGAGCACTCCATGTGAATGAGGCAGTATTTACGCACGACAAAGTAAACAGACTGCTGCCTAGCGCTGTGCAGAATACATACTATAAATGAAAGGCTGTTAGAGAAATCGGACATGGGGGACCAATGCCGAGAAAATTTGACCTAATTGTAATGAATGTCGAGAATATTACCATATACGACAACATACTGGGAAACAGCCAAAGTTCGGAATTAACACACTATTCTCAATGGATATCAGAGTTAAACATTGATGAGACTGGGGGTCGGTAACAAGGAAGGTAGGAACAGAGTTTGTGTAGTGTTCAAGAAAGCCCCGGACCATTTTACGTAGCTCTATGTCGCGATGCAGAGGATTTGATGCACTTCTTAAGCCGAATGTGCCAAGCACGAGCAAAATCAGGCATCCTATAGAAAAATTTACTACCTCGTCAGTGTAAGAAGAACATAGTCTAAACCCATAAACGCAGACGTTTTACTTCTCAATACGACGGTGGTGACAATTATGAGCAACCGAAAACTATTATTTTATTTTTCTCACTGTGAGTACTGAGAACGTTTTGTTGAATTACAAAGTTATTAAGTTGCATAGTAGCTAAGGGAACATAGGTTAGCAAATAATGAAATCAAACTACTTCTTGCTCTAACTCCTACGTCCACCTTGTAAGTCCTGTTCCACATAGGCGTCCCACCTCCTTTTCCATATAACATCCACATCAGTAATCTACCACATCACAATTGCTATCCACAGTTACCAAGAGCATCAATACCATCATCCTTGTAATAGCGTAGGAGGGGCGTTTACTACGGAATGCAACACATTTTATTCTGAAAGTAGATTGGTCAATTCCAGCACGCCATATTATTTTCCACTCTTTTGATTACACTGCCCTATTTTTTTAAGATAATTTCCGGTCACTGCGACGGCCTTACGCCGCTTTACTTGGAGGCCCTGAACGCCCGCTTGGTACCGCTCTACGAGTACTGGTCGACGTCGGAGGCAACGTCTTGCTGCGTCAATAACCACCCCATCATCTATGTATCACTTCTCGCAATGCACATTCTTCATTGGGCCGAACAGATGGGAGTCGGAAGGTGCGAGATCTCAGCTATATGGGAATGAGGAAGATCAATCCAGTGAATTTTTGTGAGCTTCTCTCGGGAGCACAGACTTGTGTGCGGACTTGCGTTGTCATGGAGAAGGAGAAGTTGGTTTGCATTTTTGTGGCGACGAACACGACGAACTCGTGTTTTCCATTTCCTGAAGGTAGCACAAAACAATTCAGAGCTGATCGTTGCAGCACGAGGGTGGACATCAAATACAGTAACCCCTTGAGAGTCCCAGAAGATCGTCGCCATGACTTTACTGGCTGAGGGTGCAGCTTCGAACTTTTCCTTCAGGGGAGGGGATACTCCATGGATTGCCGTTTCGTTTCCGATTTGAAGTGATAAAACCGTGTTTCATAGCCTGTGACGATGGTTCCAAAAAATTGTCACTGTAAGCCTCGTAATGTGGAAGCAATTTCTCCTTATAGTCTTCTGTTAGACACTAAGGAACCCCGAAAGCACACACCTTTTGTGTATCTCAAATGGTGCGTGAGTGTGGCAGCACTGCCAACAGAGAAGTCGAGTTGTGAAGCGTGGTGCTCGACTGTTGATCACCTCGAAAGAGAATGTCCACACACTCCAACATTGCAGGAGTCACAGCTGTGTGCGTCCGGCCGGCCAGTGGAAGGTCGCAGGTTTGTGCGCCTTTGTTGCGATGATGACAAATGCTTCACCCAACGACTCTTCGTGCTTTTGTATACCGCTAGGTCTCCGTAGACATTCTGCGAGCGTCTACGAATACCTGCGATGCTCAGTTTTTCTGCCGTAAGAAACTCAGTGACAGCTCTCTGCTTCTAACTGTGTTCCGTTACAGATACCATTTTGGAGGTTATGCTCAGTGCCGCCACCAATCGCAAATTTATGAAATTTTAGAGGTTGAAGCGGGAAGACTGCACGATGTCTCACAACAAATTTGGCATTAATTAAACTGGGCAAGAAAGAAAGGTGTTAAATTACTTAATGAACGCACATTAAATCACCAGCGTCTAATCATGAACACCATCATTGTTTGACTACTTTTAAGTAGGCTGTTTAGATTTTTATGTTGGTAACGTCACGTAGCGCTCTGTATGAAACTCGTTGACTGCGCTGTGAGCAGTCTGTGGCTTGCTGGACTTATTGTTGGAATATTCGCTAGTGTAGCGTTGGGTAGTTGGATGTGAACGGCGTGTAGCGCCGGGCAGTTGGAGTTGAGCACCAGGGGCTGGTGGATGTGGAGAGAGAGATGCCAGAGTTTTGAGAGGTTACTATGAGCGGACGATCTGGACGTGTGTCAGTCAGAAAAAGGAAATTTGTAAGACTGGATATCATGAACTGATATATATATATATATATATATATATATATATATATATATATATATATATATATATATATATATAACGTTTGAACACTATTAAGGTAAATACATTGTTTGTTCTCTATCACAATCTTTCATTTGCTAACTATGCCTATCAGTAGTTTGTGCCTTCAGTAGTTACAATCGTATATTGAGCTGGCAGTATTGGCGCTCGATGCATTGCAGTAGTTCAAGTAACGAAGATTTTCGCGAGGAAAGTGATTCATGATAGGTATAGGTTATTGTTAGTCAGGTCATTCATTTGTAGGGATTATTGAATGTCAGATTGCCGCCCAGGATTAGCCGAGCGGTCTAAAGCGCTGCAGTCATGGACTGTGCGGCTTGTCCCAGCGGAGGTTCAAGTCCTCCCTCGGGCATGGGTGTTTGTGTTTGTCCTTAGGATAATTTAGGTTAAGTAGTGTGTAAGCTTAGGGACTGATGACCTTAGCAGTTAAGTCCCATAAAATTTCACACACATGAACATGATTGCGTTGCGCTAAAGATATTGTGTGTCAGTTTAGTGATGATCAGGATAAGTAAAGAGAGAACTGTCTGAGTACTTTCAGTTTGGCTCAGCTGTTTGAAAATCAAATAACGTAAGAGTTTTTCCTGCACTGTTATTCTTTACATTCAAAGGGGAAGTTTCACACTAAATTATTTTATATTAAGTTTAAAAGTTGTGTAAGCAAATAGCTGAAAGAGGAATTTTGGCCACTGCTAACCTGCTCCTAGGAAATGAATATAATGTTGCGCCACAAATATTTAGCTCTTGTTGCTGAATAGAGGAGATACGCAGCGACATTTTGTGCAAGAGCAGGTCAGACTGGGGATGACGAGGCGACATTACATCAGTAGCGGCCTGTCGATGCAACAAGTACTGTCACCATGGTGGTGGGCAGTTTCGACAAAGCTGGCGCAGCAGGCACACCGGAGTCATTATGTGAACGCAAAAAAATGACAGAGCCGCTGTGGCGTTGCTTAGCTAATTGTTACGTGGTCTAGCTATCGCTCTGTTGTGACTTCTGGGATGGGAATCGAGGTCTTGGCAAAACAAGGACGAATGGTTCAAATGGCTCTGAGCACTATGGGACTCAACTGCTGTGGTCATTAGTCCCCTAGAACTTAGAACTACTTAAACGTAACTAACCTAAGGACATCACACACACCCATGCCCGAGGCAGGATTCGAACCTGCGACCGTAGCAGCAGCGCGGCTCCGGACTGGAGCGCCTAGAACCGCACGGCCACCGCGGCCGGCGACAAGGACGACCCAAGCCTGTATAACCACACCTCATTTCTAGATACATGTATGTAGCCTTTTACCTGCCAGCTTCAAAGGGATGTCTGCACCAGTCTTGGAGTCAACAAACTGCCACCACTGGACATGATCTCCAATAGCTGCAGACCTAGCATCCACACTAAGTCTGATGTGCTGACAGCGCCTTCAGCTGGTGTAGCACCTGTGAGCCTCCTTCCAGTCGCTGCGTGCCTCCTACCCCTGTGGGATACAGTTCCCGCCAGTTGCCGTGCAACCTAGCCTGCCTTCTGTTGTGTTGCAGGCAAACCTCTGCTGTTGTCTGACTCCCCATGCTTGGACAGGTGCCGTCCTCTCCACTGGGGTGTCCACGGCGTGACTTTTTATGACCCGCCCCGTGCTGTATGGCTGCCTCTAGTCTGTATGACTGCCGTCTCAGGCAGCCATCCGCTGGAGTCAGTAGCCTTACTGAGTCTCAGACGTAATGATATCACTAACCGAAGGACGTCGCAAGTTGCCACTGTCAACAGTGCACTGGTAGATGGCGCTGAGTCCGTGCACTGCTTACGCTTTAGAGGCATCAGCGACCTTGTGTTCATGACACTTTATCATTCAACAGACAGAGAGCCACCCTCATTTCCCAGCCTACAAACTACTGGCTACTTGACCTCTGACAAGCAAAGTCCACCACCTGCTCTACACGTCAGCCGCTACAGTGAGCAACTATCAAATAAATTAAAAAGATCTTTAGCAAAAGAGCACCAGTCGCCGTTGACTGCATCGTCTGCTGTCGGCAATAACAAACGCATAATGCCCTTCAGAGAGCACGATCAAAAGCATTAACACGAAAAAAGGTAAGAAGTCAAGGGGGAGTCTCTAACCAAAAGTATGAACGAATTAGTGGGATGTTGTCAACAGCATCCAGACAAAGTGGTTATATATAATCATATTTGATAGTGGAATTCCTAAAACTTCAGACCAACCAGCAAACCAAAAGCATCATTGAACGAATGTTTATAAGGAAACAAATGCTCACCATAACCGTCCTCATTCCCCTTTCAATAGTATCTGAGCTCCCTTTTGAGCTTTACATGTATCATAGGAGTCCAGACCCAGTCTCCAACAGTAGTCAGGAAAGAGCCAGGTGGGATGCAGTGGTGAGCACCAAGTTACGCTCGAGAGCACCAGGGAAACATCATTGACACTAACGCATTTATCGGGCATTTCCAAAGCCACGCGCCACAGCCCGGCCGGCGGGGCAGCGCTCTGTCAGTAGTGGGAGGCCCGCGTGTGCTCGTCTCGCAGTACCGCCAGGCCAGCAAAGTGACAGGTCGCAGCTGTTCCGTCATGGGGAGGCCGTCGACCCATGGCATCCGGCTCTATGAATCGATCTCCAAAGTGCACTCGCTGACGTCGAAACTTTGCACTCAGGTTCACTTGAAGTACTTGTTGGCTAGCAGGGATCGGCTCTCTGCCTCCATTTAGGAGGCGGGAGCGAGCAGCATCGGCATCTGCGACGGGAATGGGAAGAGCAGTTGCAGTGCCTCCTCTTCTCGAAGGTGGATGACGGACGGCGTCCTGGTCACTAAGGCTGCAGTAGGCTTGCAGATTGGTGGCGGCCTCCGTACCCCATCAGCGTTGCCTTGGAAGTTGGCAGTGCCGCTGCCAGCAGCAGAATCCTTCCAGCCAGTCTCATGGTTCCATGGACAATCAATGGTCGACCTCCATAACCAACCCTGGCCCTGGATAGCTGCAACTGATACAACGAGTGAGACTACTCTCTGGGCAGTCGGCATTAGCACTCAGCAATTCGACACTGGCTATGAAGGGAGGGGGAGGGTACTTACGTTAGCGCTTCCCATGCGCTCTGCGGCGGTGGGGATGGCCACGATATAATGTTCCCTGATTCTCCCTCGTTGTCAGATCTCCTAGTGACCTCAGACTTTTGCAGCTTCACCTTTCGGACGCTCTTTCCTGTCTCTAGTATGATGGTATCTCTCGGCTTCCGAGAGGGTTTGTTATAAAAAAACAACAGTAATGAACCGTAAATTTACTTTCAAAATCTTTTCTTAAATAAATTACTTTATTTACTAGCGATTCATCAAGAACATTAACACATTTAATCACACTAGGTGAGCGTGGAAGTAGTTGCCAGGAAGTAACTGTTGAAAAATGAAATTACTCTTAACAAATGCGAAATTTATTCCTAAAAGCTTTTTCAAAAACAGATTTACAGCTATAAGCAGAAAAGCACCTTCGAAATATCAAGTTACAATTTTATTTAGAGGCAGAAACAATAATATTAACAGTATGAGCCTTCGGGCTGCGAAGCTTGCCTGCTCCCTTTCAACACGGTTGTAGTCATGACCGCTCACAACAACCTCTGAAAGAGTACACTGGTGCAAATCTGCAAAACACCAGATTACTTTAAACTAAAAAATTTTAACAATTCACACAAACACGTAACTATGCACCCCGTAAGAGGGATGGAAATGGTACAGCACTCAAATCATTTGCCAATGAAAGTACTTTTTTTTTAAAGGACTCTTACTGTGGAAGGGTAGCAACCTTCTAACCCAAAATGACTACTTAAATAAAACCCACAAAATGCAGACTTACATAAAATGTACAACATGCTCCACAGTACACATATACCACCTCGCAAGATGATAGGCAAGGTAAAAACATATTTCAAGAATTCGGCCTTTAAGCAATAAATTCGTTAACACCGAATCCGACAAACATGACAGAGGCAGCTATTAACGTATGGCAGATTGACAGGGGTGGGAGGGGGGGGAGGGTTACTAAACAACCCGAACGGCAGATTGCTCTAAGCCTCCCCAAGGGAAAAACGGACCTTCCCGCGGGTAGGCAAACGGAGAAGAATGGTGGGACAACCCCAAAACAAAGCAGCTGGTGAGCTCACCAAGAAAACAAGTAAAATTTAACAAGTAAATGAAACAACATATCTCCAATTACTTAACCTCTAATAATCTGCGATATCTGGTGAAGACCTGGCGCAGCACCCCCAACGCTCTCCCGAACCGTTCGCTGCCAGCCGCTTCAATGGACTCAGAAAGGCGCGCCGATCTCCCGTCTCACGGCGTCGCAGCCCGCCCCGGCCAGCCCGATGTCGAGTTTCGCTCCTGTTGGTTTCGTGTGAGCCGCGAAGTCACTACCCCTTTCTATACGGCGCTGCCCACTGGACTCACGTGGGGACCTCATATGCGCCGACGCTCAAGGCGGACAAGTCATCTCGTGTGTCAGTGTGCGACCGACAAACCGAACGATCCAACCGCCAATGACCGTTGCCCGAGCAACTCGCGCAGACTGGCGGCCTAACGTGCAGATGCAGGAACTCAGCCCCGACCGGGCGACCACTAGCTGCGTTCTGTCACTGGCGGAGTGGCAAAACTCTCATTTTCTGGCTTTAAAGTTTGATCCAAACGACAGACATATTCGCACTCCGACAACAGACAGACACTAACTGTCGCACAAATGCAAACGAGAGACAGACCAACAACTGGTGACGCGAGACTGAGCTAGCCTCACTCCGACTGACCAACTGAAGAGTTTTTTTTTTTTTCTTTATTGTGATTTCATGCCCCTGCCCCATACGGGCAGGGGAGGGCTGTCAGCAGCACAATCCGCCGCTCTTCAGCCGAGTGACATGACAACTAAAACAAGAATAAAATAATACATACATAAGGAGGTAAAAAAGGGGAACATAAAACAGTAAGGGGAGAAAATGGAGGTAAAAATACACTGACATGTAGAAGTTCATTGGGGACAGTTAAAAAAGTCAATAGAAAGTTAAAAAAATACAGTTGGCGATTCTTAAAACACAGAAGACACTGGATGCGCATGCACAGGTTAAAAGTTGGCCACAGTATTAAAAACACTCCGAAACAACACACTTAAAACCCACTTGGAGCACACACGACGAAGAATAAAACCACCAGGCGGGACCTGCCGAGGGAAAGGTCAGAGAGGATGGAAAAGGAGGGGAGAGCATGGGGCAGCTGGGGAAGCGGCGGGATGAAGAGAGGAGGGGCAACCGTGGGTTCACGAAGAGGCAGGAGACATATGGGGCGGGAGAGGAAAAGGGTGGACAGGGCAGGAGGGAGTGCATAGACACGGAAAGAAGGCACAAGAGATGTACGGGGAGTAGGAGGGGAAATCCGCTCAGAAGGAGGGAGGGGGAGGAGAGGGAGCCCTGAGGAGGAGGCAGGAAGAGGGGGTTAGAGTTGGTAGGAAGGGTAGATGTCAGGGCGAAGCTCATCATCCGGGAGTGAAAGACGGTGGAAGTTGTGTTGGGAAAGGAGATGGAGGGTGTGGAGATGGAGAGAGGGAGGGACACAACGGTAAAGGCGCGGCAACTGGTTGGGAGTGGAGAGGAAGGGAGACACCAGGGGGTGAGGGGGATCAAGGCGTGCGGATGTATTCAAGGAAAAGGAGAAGGTGGGGGAAGGGGAGGAGGTCATAGAGGATGCGCGTGGGGGACGGAAGGCGGATGCGGAAGGCGAGGCGGAGTGCATGGCGTTCGAGGATTTGGAGGGCTTTATAGAACCGGGGAGGGGCGGAAATCAAAGCGATGCTGGCATAACAAAGGATGGGGCGGATCATGGATTTGTAGGTGTGAAGGATGGTGGAAGGATGCAGCCCCCACATCCGGCCGGACAGGAGTTTCAGGAGGCAGAGGCGGTTGTGAGCTTTGTTTCGGATGGTAAGGAGATGGGGAGTCCAGGTGAGGTGGCGGTCGAGTGTGAGGCCAAGGTATTTGAGGGTAGGAGTGAGGTGGATAGGAAGGCCGTAAATGGTGAGGTAGAAATCATGGAGGCGGAAGGAGCGGGTGGTGCGGCCTATGATGATCGCCTGGGTCTTGGAGGGATTAACACGGAGGAACCACTGGCAGCACCAAGTGGTGAATTGGTCAAGGTGGGTTTGGAGGGTACGTTGGGACCGTTGAAGGGTAGGATAAAGGGCTAGGAAGGCGGTGTCATCAGCGAACTGGAGAAGATGAACAGGAGGGGGAGGTTTGGGCATATCAGCAGTGTACAGGAGATAGAGGAGAGAGGAAAGGACAGAACCTTGGGGCACGCCGGCAGAGGGGTAGAAAGTATGGGAGTTGGAATTGTGGATAGTCACATAGGAGGGACGATGGGAGAGGAAGGAAGCAACGAGACGGACGAAGTTGATGGGGAGCGCATAGGTCTGGAGTTTGAAAAGGAGCCCGGGATGCCAGACACGGTCATAGGCATTCTGGAGATCAGGGGAAACAAAGATAGCAGAGCGACGGGAGTTAAGTTGGAGGGAAAGAAGATGGGTAAGGTTAAGGAGCTGGTCGTCAGCAGAGAAGGAAGGCCGGAAGCCACATTGGGTAAGAGGAAGGAGGCGGTGCTGGTTAAGGTGGCGGTGGATACGGCGAGAGAGGATGGCCTTAAAGACCTTACTGAACACGGAGGTGAGGCAGATGGGACGATAGGAAGAGGTAGCAGAGGGGGGTTTGTTAGGCTTAGGGAACAGCAGGACACGGGAAGTCTTCCACAGGTCAGGGTAAAATCCAGTGGAGAGGAGGACATTGTACAGGGTAGCAAGGACAGACAGGAAGGATGGAGGGGATTCCTTGAGGTGACGGTAGGTGACGCCATCATGACCAGGGGCGGTGTTTCATTTGGAGCGGAGGACGAGTGTGATGTCTTGCATGGTGATGGGAGTGTTGATGTCGGAGGGGGGTAACCGATCCAAGTACTGGAAGCTAAGGGTGAGCAGGGGGACAGAGGAGTCAGTGCAGTCAAGGACGGTGGGGAAGAGGGAGTAATCAAAATGGGGATCGTCAGGAATGGAGAAGACCTTGGACAGGTGGGAAGCAAAATGGTTAGCCTTACTGAGGTTGTCAGGAAAGGGTCGATCGTCATGGAGGATGGGGTAATGCAGGGTGGGATAGCTACCAGTAAGGCGGTGGAAGGCTGACCAGTACTAGGAGGAGTTGACAGGGAGGGTGGAGTTGAGGCGTGTGCATGTCTGACGCCAGTCCCGGCGTTTCTTTGCTGTAAGTAGGTTCACTGTCACTGTAATTGCCGGTGGCGGGCAAGAGTATCCCGGTCACAAGTGCGGAGGAAGGAGCGGTAGAGCCTGTGGGATTCACGCAGAAGAAGGACGGCCTGTGGAGGAAGCGTAGGGCGGTGAGGGTGGATGAGTTTGGTAGGGACATGAGCCTCCACAGCGTCAGTGATGGTCTTCTGAAGGAAGGAAGAGGCATGGGTGATGTCATCGGGGTGGTGGAAAGTGAGGGGGTGGCTTTCGTCCTGTAAGGCAATGGATTCCCGGTAGGCATCCCAATTGGCATGGTGGTAGTCATGGACAGATTTTGGAGGGGCAGGTGGGTGGGTGGCTGCAGTGGCAGGATGGGTAGAGGAGATGGTGAGAAGGACAGGGAGATGGTCACTACCGACGGGATCGAGGACATCAACGGCAATGCAACCAAGGAGGTTGGGGGAAGCGAGGATAACATCGGGGGTGGAGTTACTTTCAGGACAGGTGGGCTGTGGGAGAGGAACAGGGTCACCATGGAGGGTGGCAAGGAACTTATGCCACTGCTGAAGGGTGGCAGGGTCACGGCTGTGGATGTTGAGGGGAGCAGCGATCACATAGGTGGAGAAGGTACGGTCAACATGGGAAATGAAGTCAAAGGGGAGAGGAGCTGCGGGGCGAATATAGATAGTGGCACAGGTGACGGTGAGGGAGGGAAAAAAGAGGCTGAGGAGAAGGTGTTCGGTTGGGTCATTGAGGAGGGGCTGTGGCCGGACAGGGAGATGCCTGAGGTGGCCGATAGCGACCCCGCCTCGAGCTAGGGGAAGGGGATTGTCAGTGCGGTGAAGGAGATAAGGGGAGATGCGGACCACATGGTGGGGTTGGAGGAAGGTTTAATTAAGGATGAAGGAGTCAACCTGGTGCTGGGAGAGGGTATGCATGAAGAGGTATTTGTTTGCAGGGAGGGAGCGAATGTTGAGGTAGAGGAGACGATACTGTTGATGAGCCGTGGGGTTGGGTGTGGGAAGGGTGTGGGAAGGGGAGAGAGGGGCTTAAACGAGGGTGTCTAGGTGGGTGAAGGTAAAGTGGGCCTGGTTGTGGGAGTATGTGGCGTAGGTGTTTAAGTGGAAAACAGAGCAGGC
Organism: Schistocerca piceifrons; assembly: GCF_021461385.2. Classification (NCBI taxonomy): domain Eukaryota; kingdom Metazoa; phylum Arthropoda; class Insecta; order Orthoptera; family Acrididae; genus Schistocerca; species Schistocerca piceifrons. Next base: position 1,184,693,218 of record NC_060138.1, on the reverse strand, counting down.
AGTGAGGGAAATCTGCTGGAGTGTGTGGGGGCGCTGGAAGGGGTGGATAGGTGGGTCAATGGGGCGAATGGGGACAGTGAGTTCAGGGTTGGTGGGAGGGGGCTTGGCTTTGCATTTGGAGGAATAGGTGGGGTGAGGTTCATTGCAGGTGTTGCAGGATGGGGGGGAGGCGAGGTTGGGACACTGTTTGAGGAAGTGGGAGGCTTTACAATGGGGACAGGTGGGTGGGTTCTTGCAGTTTTGGGTGAGGTGATCATTGTACAGAAGACAACGCTGGCAGCAGTAGGATTGAGGAGGGGAACGGGACGGGTCAACAGGGTGGCGGCGGTTGAAAATCAGGGCTCCCTGCGTGAGGAGGTGGTCGATGGAGGAGGCGGACTCTGTAAAGATACGCATGAGGAAAGTAGGGCCAGAGGAGTTGTAAATACGGCGGGCAGAGCGGACTTCCAGGGAGGGGTGGGCATTCAGTTCCGCCAACACCTCAGCCTCCATGACCACAGGGCTGAGTTTTGTGATGACGGCAGTGAGGGTCGGCGGACGACAAGGCGGTTGGGGTTGACGAGGAGAGGAGGATGTAAGGAATGGGGTCAGGGATGCGTGGGGCCAAAAGGTGATGCAGGGAAGGCGCCGGAGGAGATCAGTATGGAAGGACGGAGAGGGATAAGTTGGGTGATGGGTGCACTGGGGATGTACTTCCGGATTTCAAGGGTGAGGGTGTGGGCATCCAGGAATTTCGGATCAGGGTTGGCTAGGACAAAGGTATACAGGGAGGGGGCTGGAGAGGAGGGAGGTGGGGTGGTATCCATAGCGGGGTCAGTGGGAGGTCGGGCGGGCAGTGGCTTTTTGGAGGAAGGAGTAGAGGAGAGGTCGCCACTGGGCCGTTTGTAAGATTTTTTGGCGGGTGTTGCCTGGTATGAGGGATGAGGGACTAGATGGATGCGGAGGTGGTGGGAGGCAGGGCCCTCCTGTGAGGCAGTAGCACCGGATGAGAGGGTAGGGCGCTCTGTGGCAACGACTGTGGCGCGGCGGGCGGAGACTCTGGCAGGGGAAGCAGCGGTAGTCGATGGGGGGAGAGGGGGAGTCTCGGCGGGCGACAGGAGGGGGAGGGGGGTTGGGAGCAGGGACAGAGGCAGGAGCGGGAGAAGCAGCAGGGGCAGCAGCAGGGGTAGGAGCAGGAGTGACGTACAGGTGGGGATACATCGATGGAGAGGAGATAGATGGGGAGGAGACTGTGAGTAGGGGAGGTGCATGAGACGGGTGAATCCCAGAGGAAGCACTCCATGACGTTACAGTGGGGGCAGGTGAAGGAGAGGTGTAGATGATCAACTGCCGAGCTGATAGCGCTCCTTAAATGCACGTGAACAGGCAACCTTTCCGCTTTCCCACCAGAGGGAGACACCAAAGCTGCGATTACCACAGCGGCGCCACCGCCAGAAACGGAGGGCGACTGCTTCACACAACGCCCTGCGGTGCGCTCTTCAAACCAGGAATCTTTTACGACGGCTCAGGCAGCATGAGCGAGGGATGTCACCGACAATTCCTGTCTACCTATACCTCCTCCATGTCTGAGCAACACCGCTTTGGTTCACTTCGAGTTGGGTGGACAGTTCCCTTTAAAGAGCCCTTCGTGGCACAAGTAACAATGCGGACGTGATCGAACCGCGGTATTGACCCTTTAGGCGTGATTGAACTACAGACAACATGAGCCGTGTACCTCCTTGCTGGTGTACTGACTGCAACTGATCGGCTGTCGGCTCCTCTCCGTCTAATAGGCGCTGCTCGTGCATGGTTGTTCACATCTTTGGGCGGGTTTAGTGACATCTCTGAACAGTCAAAAGACGGTGTCTGTGATAAAATATCCACTGTCAACGTCCATCTTCAGGATTTCTGGGAATCGGGGTGATGCAGAACTCTTTTTGATTTGTGTATATATCATTATTAATTAAAAACCGTTCTACTTCTTAACTCAGTTCTTCCTCTCAAAACTGTCTTTCGCTTTTATTGTACCCGATAACCATCTTTACGTACTGATAACCATTTCTTGCTCCCGTCACCCAATTACCGGCAAGCCCGTTCGTTACGCAAGTGCGACCCGACAATCGTTCCGCCGTTCCGCCGAGAAAAGACGCTTAACCTGTCGCAGATTAGTAGCATGATAATCAAAGAGTTCGAGTGTGGCAGACCCTTACAACTATTCTTCTCTTTTTTCACATAAGGTTTAGTGAAAAAATAAATCCATATTTTTTCCTATACTTTCTTGTTTCTCTTGAAAAAGAACCGACGCATCGCGAAAGAATTACCCGAAAAGAGCGGAAAATCGATAGACGCAATTTACATACACAGAAAAACGAATTCTTACATTTTCATAAAAAATTTATGATTTATTCAAGAGAAAGTTCTTCACAAAGTGGGCAGGTCAATAATGCGGTAATCTACCTCTGGTCTTCATGCAAGTAGTTATTCGGTTTGGCATTTACTGAAACAGCTGTTGGATGCGCTCTTGAGAGACATCGTGCTGAAGTCTGCCAATTGGCATATTAGATCGTCAAAATCCGAATATGGTTGGAGGGCCGTGCCCATAATACACCAACCGTTCTCAATTGGGAAAAGGTTCAGCGACCTTCATGGCCACGGTAGGATTTGGCAAGCATGAGGAAAAGCTCTAGAAACTCTCGTCGTGTGCGGCAGAATGGGCATTGTCTTCCTGAAACGTAGTTCCTAGGATGCCTTGCCATGAGCTCGCCGATGTGGCCGAGCGGTTCTAGATGCTACAGTCCGGAACCGCTGAGCTGCTATGGTCACAGGCTCGAATCCTGCCTCGGGCATGGATGTGTGTGATGTCCTTAGGTCAGTTAGGTTTCAGTAGATCTAAGTTCTAGGGGACTGATGACCTCAGATGTTAAGTCCCATAGAGCTCAGAGCCATTTGAACCTTGCCATGAGGGACAGCAAAAGAGAAAATCGTCGACGTACCGCTGGGCTGTAAGGACGCCGTGGATGACACCTCAGACTATCAGTCCTGCTTGTCGGGCAATATGGCAGGCGGCAGTCAAGTTGGTAGCCCACCACGCGCGTGGTGTCTTCACACATGACTTCGGTGACCGTTTGGCCTCAGTTCGAAGCGGAACGCGTCAGTGCAGACAATTGTACTCCAGTCAATGAGATGAGAGACCGAAGACATGTTTGGTGACGCCCCAGCAACGTTGAGATAACAACCTGATTGTCGCTCGCCATACGGCCAGACAAGCAGGAGTGATGATCTGGGGTGCCGCTTCATTTAATAGCAGGACGCCTTTAGTTATCCGTGGCAACCTTTCAGCATAGCACACGGTACGTCGACGATATCCTAAGACCCGTTTTGTTGCCCTTCATAACAAACCATCCTGAGCTTACATTTCAGGATGATAACGGCCGGCCGCATACAAAACACAAAAACGACGCTCCACGAGAAAGTTATGCCATTAGGCCACAAACTGATATTCATACAGTTATCGACGAAAAATACAAAACTTTATACTTTGGCGGACGATGGTTGATTGTGTGACGCAGCAGAGCAATAACTCCGAGCATTTTGCAAAGATAGTAAACGGCGGACATGTCGATACCGGGGCATAAAGTCATTGGGAATTTCATTCCACGTACTCACCTGGACAGTAACTATACCTCACAGACAGGAGCATGTACAACGTCATCATTTGAGAGAGGACGTTTAGTTGGGCTCAAGGAAGCCGGTTGGAGTAATCGCTCGACATTTGTGTAGGAGAGATTCCGCTATTCGACAGTGATGGCAGGAATAGGTGAACCTTGCCGAACACAGCCTCAAGAAGGATGCCTTCGTCTTACAGTGTCGAGAGAAGGAGAAGACGGAGCAGTCATCAGAGAGGCACTCAGAGAACCGTATTCATCTTTATCATTGATCCGACGTGCAACTGGTGCTTCATTGACCACAAGGATCATTCTTAGGCGATTCACATGAAAGGAGCTAAGCTGAGCTCAAGGCGCCGCTTATGCTAACTACCATTGACATCTGTACACCAATAATCTTCTTTACAGTGGTGTCAGGTACATTTGGCCTAGAATATTATCGACAGGAGTAAATGTAAATGTCGTGTGACTAGTGTCTCCCGTAGAGGAGACCGTTTGCTGCGTGCAAGTCTTTCGATTTGACGACACTTCGGCGACTTGCGCGTCGATGGGAATGAGATGATGGTGATTAGAACAACACAGCACCCAGTCCCTGAGCGGAGAAAATCTAGGAAATCGAACGCGGGCCCTTAGGATTGACATTCTGTCGCGCTGACCACTCAGCTACCGGGGCCGGACCATCGCCACGAGTAGAAGCGTCTTCAGTGATGATGATGAGCGAAGGCGGGTCTGGAGACAGACAGCAGTGCGACACCAGTCTGATCACCGCTTGTCATACGTCCAACAACCAGGAGTGGTGGTCTGAGTTGTCATTTCGTTTCAGAGCAAGACCCCTAGGTTGTCTTTTGCATGTCCATCCTTTTAGCAGGACGTCTCTGGGATGACGTCGGTTTACTATCTTGACAATAAATAAAACACCTACAGCCGTCCTTGTGATTTTATTTTATTACGTCTCTACCAGTTTGGATGCTTCATTGCGTCATCTTCAGGACGTTTAGATGCGGTACAGGTGGATACGATCCCCGTGCATAACCCATCAGTTGCCAACATTACTGGATACGCAGATAATCTGAAACTCACGCGTCAGCACTCCAACCATCAACTTTCAAACCTTGGTTGTCATCTGCGATGCCCTCACAGCACAGAGCTACGTCGAGAGTATTCTATGCTCCCCTCTGTTGCCTTCGTGGCAAGCACTCCCGGAGTTACATTTAAGCAAAATGACAGCTGCCCGCACACGGCGAGAGTTTCCACAGCTAGCCTTCGTACTTAAACTCTATATTGGCCAACACGGTTGCCGGGTCTCTTCCCATTTGACAACTTTTGGTGTATTATGGGTAGTGACCTCCGACCTGTTCGGGATACTGACGATCTAACTCGCCATTTGGACTGACTTTGGCTCGAATCCATCAGGAGGACATCCATCAGCTCTGTCAATCAGTTCCAAGTGGAATAATTAATTACATAACGGTCAGGGTCAGAGGTGCGCCCAAGTGTTTCTGATTTGCTCCGTTTGTGAAGCTCTTTCTCTTGCATAAATCATCCAATTTTTCCGAAATTGTAATCAGTTGTTTGTCTGTACATGTACATCAGATTTACCAATTTCCGTCAAATTCGCATAATTCTTTCTTGGTGTGCCACTTCTTTTTTCTTACACTTTACTTTTTGCTGTTTCCGATGTTGGCAGGGAATATACATTACAAAAATTTTCCACTGCTTATGTAACAATAACTTTTCAACCTTCTATAATATGCATGTTACTTAAGTTCAGTTAGCGACAGTATACTATGTAAGAACAGCTGCCAATACCTGTGCTCCATATTTTAATCTGGATGGACGATTAGGGTTTAGCATCATGTCGGCATCGAGGTAATTAGAAACGGAGCCAACATTTGGGATCAGGAAGAACTGGATTTGAATTCGACAGTGTTCTTTCATGGGAATCTTTCCACGTTTCTCCTTTATCGATGAGGTAGCGCGAAAAGCAGAAAATAGCTGGGGATTAGAACAGAAGACGTCCAAAATGTGAGTCCCTCTCCCATCGACATATTTTGCTAATGGAAAATACGAGCTGCCGTTCTACTTAGATGCAGATGATACTTTCTTGAGCAATAATACATACGTTCTGGTCATACATTAAAGTATAAAACGTCTAGATTCTTAAATCTCAAAACTGAGAAGTACTTAAGTGGTGCTGGGAGGGAAACTACGTGTTTTACACTGCCAAATGATCTGTATGGGCGCTAACTCTCTAAACAAAGAAACAGAGAAGGTGAGGGTCGTATATTTTACGATTACTGCAGATGAAAAAAACCCAGCGCCGACCCATGAAAGCCGCTGTTTATGGACCTCGTCTCGGATCTCTAAAATTATGTTTCCTCTGTTGGTTTTACGACTGCGCTTCTTCTTCTTTTCGCCTTGTGAATGTTAACGAGCGCCGTAGCAACAATAAACTCGCAGGATTTTCTTTCCGCAGGGCGGCGACTGTTGTGCATATTAGATATGAGAAGACAAGTAATTCCTGTCCGTAAACACCGCATTATACCAAACCGCTATTTCTGGTTGACGAACGTCTTTAGTTATGTTTTTTAAAAGTATGACAGACTTCAAGTATCGAACTGATGCATTCTCCACACAAATCAACTGAAAACCTGTAAATCAAATCATCAAAACAGCGTAATAAAACAGGCTGTACGATTCACACTAACACACAGTCACTTTAATTATTAATCGTCAATCCGAGGTGAATGCAAGTGTAAATGATACGTTTCTTGAAGGAGACTTAAATTCCCAAACTTCATAACGTCCTTCAATCGGAAAACAAGTATGAACAAGATAAATGATTATTTCGCTCCTGGTACTATATGAATCAATAAATATAGGCGACCAAAATTCTGCGCTACTGAATACAGGGAGTTAAGCGTGCAATTACCGGAACAACAATAGAACACAAAGGTATCTTAGAACTTATTTCACGACAAGATGAGTCGCAGAATACGTTACTCCTGTGACTAGCATCACAGATGCGAGTCTTTCAAACAAAGCTAGACTTTCCTGTACGATGGCTGTACAAAGTCTTGGCTTAAGTTATAAGCAAATACCAGACATTAGACAGAGACCACCTTGATTACCTTTTCTTTATTAATTTGCAATGCATTTCGAATCCACTGGTTTCATCTTCACACTTTGACTACAGAACGAATACAAGCAACATTCAGGGAGCAGCCGTCAGCCGAGAGGAGCAGTAACAGGGAAGCAACCGATTTTGTGACGTTTTACGAGTTTCTCACTAGGAGTGATTACATACTTTCATCTGTGTGTGTTTTGTATTTGGCTGTCCAATGTGTGCGTGGTGATTTAATATTTATTAGACTCAGTTCTGGCGTTTTCATTTGTGTTGGAAAGCTACCGACCTTGTGACATTTTAAAAGTTTCTAATGCAGAACAAATAATTTAGTCTCATCTGTGTGCTTTGGTAGTTTAGTTTTTGAATTCATGTCACTCTAATTTACTAGACTAAGTTCTGGCGTTTTCGTCAGTGTCTACAGTAAGAGTTTCGCTCCTCACGTCGATAGTCGTCTGTGTAGTGTAGTTTCCCACCGTCTTTAGTAAAAATAGGGACTGTGATTGCTGTGTACCGATGTGAGCTGATTTGGTGACACTTCGCTCTCAGGATCAGTATGTGTTGGTTTCGATTACACAGCTTGAGGCTGCATTCAGTGAGTGTCACTGTTTTGGACTGGCCGAGGTGATCCAATGGACGTCCAGCAAGACCCACGAGTCCGCTGATAGGTCTGCACCGGCGCCCAGCCCGCTTGCTTCTCGCATTGAGGTTGACGTCTCAGCCGTGGCAGAGCGGGAGATCGCCTCAGGGAGTGTCAGGCTGCGAATGCCTTCCCGGACGGCTGAACGTAAAGCCTATCCTGTAAACAGGTTGCAGGTGCCGTCTGTGGCTGACAGTGTCGCTCAGCCACATGCAGTCACCTATCCTGTTTCAGAGAAAACCTGTCAGCCTGCAAGATCTGGGCAGTCACAGAGGGTGAGATTACTGGTCGTTGGGAGCACCAATATCAGGAGTGTTACTGGGCTCCTTAGGGACATGACTGATGTGCAAGGGAGCAAAGCCCGTGTGTACTCAGTGTGTATACTGGATGGAGTCATTCCAGACGTGGAAGAAGGGCTTCCAGATGTCATGAAGAGCATAGGCTGCAGTCAGCTGCAGGTGGTATCTCACATAGGTACCAATTACGTGTGTCGTTTTGGATTGGAAGAAACTTCAGATTGTATCGAACGGCTATCCAAAGCGGTAAAGGCTGTCAGTCAATAACGACTTCAGCCTTAAAGAGTGCAAGGTGAACACAGGACGAACGTATATCTATAAACCATCTGTATAGCAGCTGCATATTGTCTTAGCTTCGGAACGTCCCAGAGTTCCAAGCGCTAATAGAAAGTACTGATACTCAGATCGTTATAGGCACCGAAAGCTGGCTAAAGCTAGACATAGTCTGAGCTGAAATTTTTGCAAAGGACCTAAGGTGTTCAAAGGGATAGGCTAAATACAGTTGCCAGTGGCGTGATTGTTGGTGTTAGTAGTAGTTTAACTTGTAGCTAAATTGATGTAGATAGTTTCTGTGAATTAGTATGGGTAGAGGTCATCCTTCGTAACCAGAGTACAGTAATAATTAGAGCCTTTTACCGACCTCCCAACTCAAATAATACAAATGCTGACAGTTTAAAATAAAACTTAAGCCTAACCTGACTTAAGTCTAACCTGACTTAAGTCTAACCTGACTCAAATTATAGTAGGTAGTGACTTCAATTTACCCACGATATGTTGGCGAAAATGCATATGTCAATAAGGAGGTACGCATAAAACGTCATCGGAAATTGTGCTAAACACATTCTCAGAAAATTATTGCGAGCAGTTACTTCAGGAGCCCACTCCAGTAGTAAGCGGTTGTGGAATCACACTTCACATCTTTGCAACAAACAGTCCTGGGCTAATAACGAGCATCAAAACGGATGCAGGGATTAGTGAACACATTGTTCCCTTTACGAGACTAAATACAGCCACTTCCAAAATTCCTGCATCAAAGAAGATGAAGTAAAGATTCCAGAATTCTAATCAAGAACAACTGTCAGCAAGAGTAACTTAGAAGTAGATATTCTCAGAATAGCAAAGCAACTTAAATCACTTAATAAAGCAAGTCTTCCGCTCCAGACTGTATACCAGTAAAGTTCCTTTTAGAGTATGCTGATACAACTGCTCCACAGTTAACAATGATATACAACCGCACGCTCGGTTAAAGATTCGTACTCAAAGACTGGAAAGTTACATAGCTCACACCATTATTCAAGATAGGCAATAAGAGTGCTCCAGAAAATTGCAGACCCATATCTATAACATCGACATACAGCAGAATTTTGTAACATACAGGGTGATTCAAAAAGAATACCACAACTTTAAAAATGTGTAATTAATGAAAGAAACATAATATAACCTTCTGTTATACATCATTACAAAGAGTATTTAAAAAGGTTTTTTTTTCACTCAAAAACAAGTTCAGAGATGTTCAATATGGCCCCCTCCAGACACTCGAGCAATATCAACCCGATACTCCAACTCGTTCCACATTCTCTGTAGCATATCAGGCGTAACAGTTTGGATAGCTGATGTTATTTCTCGTTTCAAATCATCAATGGTGTCTGGGAGAGGTGGCCGAAACACCATATCCTTAACATACCCCCATAAGAAAAAATCGCAGGGGGTATGATCAGGGCTTCTTGGAGGCCAGTGATGAAGTGCTCTGTCACGGGCTGCCTGCCTTGAACCAATTTCAGACGATAAGGTTTCATAACTAACCTTTTTCGTAGGACTCTCCATACAGTTGATTGTGGAATTTGCAGCTCTCTGCTAGCTCTGCGAGTCGATTTTCCTGGGCTGCGAACAAATGCTGGCTGGATGCGTGCTACATTTTCATCACTCGTTCTCGGCCGTCCAGAACTTTTCCCTTTGCACAAAAACCCATTCTCTGTAAATTGTTTATATCAACGTTTAATACACCACCTATCAGGAGGTTTAACACCATACTTCGTTCGAAATGCACGCTGAACAACTGTCGTCGATTCACGTCTGCCGTACTCAATAACACAAAAAGCTTTCTGTTGAGCGGTCGCCATCTTAGCATCAACTGACGCTGACGCCTAGTCAACAGCGCCTCAAGCGAACAAATGTACAACTAAATGAAACTTTATAGCTCCCTGAATTAGCCGACTGATAGTGCTTAGCTCTGCCTTTTGTCGTTGCAGAGTTTTAAATTCCTGAAGTTGTGGTATTCTTTTTGAATCACCCTGTATATTTTCGTCGAACGTTGTGAATTAGTTCGAAGAGAACGGTCTGTTGACACGCAGTCATCACGGATTTAGGCAACATCGTTCTTGTGAAACAAAACTAACTCTTTACTCACTCGAAATGTTCTGTGCTACCGACGAGGGATTTCATGTCGACTCCGTTTTCTGGACTTCCAGACGAGTTTTGACACTGTACCTCAAAAGAGGCCTGTAATCAAATGCACGCCTGTGCAATAGCGTTTCGCCTTCGTGGCCACATTCATCATTTCCTGTCAGAGAGGTCACAGTTCATGGTAACTGACGGGAAGTTACCGAGTAAAACGGAAGTGTATTCTGGCGTTCCCCAATGTAGTGTTATAGAACCTCTGCTGTTCCTTATCTACATATAAGACTTAGGAGACAACGTGACCAGCCCCCGTAGGTTGTTTGAGACGATGTAGTCATTTACCTCCTAATAAAGTCAACAGAAGATCAAATAAAATTGCAAAACGATTTTGACTCATCGACATGAGTGCTAAAAGGAATCCATTAAGCTACGGTTACACGATAAACCAGTCAAATCTAAGGGCTGTAAATTCAAGTAAATACCCAGGAATTAGGATTAAAAACAACTTAAATTGGAAGGAACATATAAAAAATGTCGTGGGGAAGGCAAACCAAGGACTGAATTTTGTTGACAGAACACTTAGCAAATGCAATAGAGTCTAAAGAGATTGCCTACACTACGCTTGTCCGTCCTTTTTTGGAGTACGCTGCGCGGTGTGGTATCCCTACAGGATAGGGACAGAGTACATCGAAAAATTCCTGATGGTATTTTCGTTCCGTCCTTACAGCTACAAGAAAATGTATTTCGCCTTGTTGATGTGAAGCATCATCTGTGACCAGTACTTATGGTGATTTCTGCTTGGTTTCTTGCTTATCGTCAGGAAACGCCGTGTGCTAGCAGGTCTTTGGTGTCTCTCTTCATTAGTCACTTATGCTTGTAACCTAATCTTTCGCTGCATTTATTACGTTTCACACAGCAAACTTTATCGTATACCACTGTTTAGTGTTTACTTTTGTACTTCAGTCTGTGTATTATGTTCTGTAGTGTTGCCAACATTGCCACTAGTTTGTCTTTGAATTTACTTTTTTTTAGTTAACTGTATGTATGTTATTCAATTTCATTATTGTTCTGTGTATTTATATACTGTGTAAGAGTAATGAAGGAATAGTGATGGAGTGTTTCTCTTCGTTTTCTTCTTTTTTTATAGATTGGTGGGGGTGGGGGGGGGGGGGAGAAGGACGAAGTCTCCTCCTTTCCCAAGAATATTTCCACAGATACAAATCATTGACACAGAATAAACAGTTCCTCGATAATCAAATGAATATTGGAATCCAGACACTGTAAGAAGTAATGGAAACAAATCAAATGAAAAAGGAAAGAACCATTTCCTACCTTCACTCACTCCCACCCAAGCACCCCACACCCTCAATTTCATATCACTTCTTGCTCCTCACCTTTTCATCCAACTCACGCACTATCGCACTACTATACACTTACGTCCACTCAACTTTGCTTCACCCTCCCACAACTACCCAACTATTAAAAAACAACACTCAAACACTATTCCTTCATTACTCTTACACAGTATATAAATACGCAGCAACATAATGAAATAGAATATCAAAAGAGAAACTAAAGGGAATCTTATATTGGTAACCCTAACAAACATGATACTCCCTTAGAAGAATAAAAATAAACAATAAACATTGGCATAAGCAAAAGTAAGTTGTATGAAACGGAAGCATTGCGTAGTTTTGCAGAGCAACGGAAAATTAGATTACTAGTGTCAGTCTATTGAAGAAAGACACCAAAGACGATTTAGCACACAGCATTTCCTGATGTAGGCGAGAACCCAAGCAGAAATGAAAACCAAAAAATTGATAACAATCTGCTTTTCGATCTTAAAAAGAAATAAGATAGTAAATATCTTTAATTGCATACGATGATGATGCTTTACCTCAATAAAGTGAAACGCGTCCGGTGAGAAAAACACGCATTTTCTCGTACTTGTAAGGATGGAACGAAAATACCCCCAAGAACTCTAAAGCAACTATGGCAATATGGCCACACGCGTGAAGAATTTAATTACATCGAAAAAGTTCAAAGAAGGGTAGTACGTTTTGTGTTATCGAGAAACAGAGGAGGACTTGTCACGGACATAATACAGAATTTGTGGTGGATATCAATAAAACGAAGGGGTTCCTCGATGTAGCGGAAACTTCTCAAGAAATTTCAGTCGTCAACTTTCACCTCCGAATGCAAAAATATTTTGTTGATTTGCAGAGTAGATGTGTACATACGGATGTAGACTCTTTAACAACGAATGTAGTTTTAAAACAGTTATTGTCTGTTTCTGTTGCATCTGCTTTTCCGACGTCCTTTCACATAATCGTTAAGAAAATATGATCCGAAGAGTGAGCGTGCCTTTCCTTACACCAGGAGAAATCAAATTACACCTGCTGGTCTGACGTAGTCTTGTGCCCGGTGAGGTATAGATACCGCTCCTTTGCTACGGCCATCTTTCTGGTGCAGTGTCCTTCTGCTTGTGGTCGCCTCCAACTGCCGTATGCTGAGCTGGGCAAGCTCGGCCGCTCAGGAATCATCACTTGCCACTGGGACACTGTCTGTCTTATGTAAGTCTGCAGGCTTTCGTGGCCGCTGTCACTGAAGTTAAAATCTTCTTGGTTATTAGGCCGCGCCATGTTTCTTCTAAAAAGATTTTAGAAGAAACATGACGCGCCCTAATAACCCAGAAGATTTTAACTTTATTGTCTGTTTTGCCCGTATGAATTCTTGAGCTGAACAGACACAATGGCTGAAAAAGAATTGGAGCATCAGAAGACAAGATTGGATGTGAACGTAACTTTGTACATGTACACACGGTCGGCAGATACGTAAATAATTACACTTTTAATTTTCTGCAAAAGGTAGAACATTCACCAAAGTGCATTAGTTTTGTTCATCTTTAGCGTTGTTGCTAGACCTCATAAAAAAAAATAAGAAGAGTTAACAGCATCAGGTGTTCAGTGATTAGTGTGTAGGACACACACATGTGTTATTGATATCTGACAGTGTTTCAAATCTGCCTCACAGCAGGTTCCCATTTAGGTGGCTGATGGTATCGCGAAATTTCGAGGTCTTTCGAATGTAATAGTGGGCCAGTGGGGAATGTGAAGACCAGCAACCTCCTCCTCAGCGTTCCAGTCAAATGGCTCTGAGCACTATGGGACTTAACATCTGAGGTCATCAGTCCCCTAGAACTTAGAACTACTTAAACCTAACTAACCTAAGGACATCACACACATCCATGCCCGAGGCCGGACTGGATCGCCTAGAACCGCTCGGTCGCAAGGGCCGGCCAGCGTTCCAGTCGATCACATCAAACCACCACAGGGGAGCGTCACAGTACTGCGGTACTGACCATCTGGGCACGGTTGAACTACAGACAACACGAGCCGCGTACCTCATTCCTGGTGGAATTACTGGAACTGTTCGGCTGTCTGACCCCCTCTAACACGCGCTGCTCATGCATGATTGTTCACATCTTTTGTCGGGTTTACTGACATCTCTGAACAGTCGAAGGGACTGTATCTGTGATACAATATTCACAGTCAACGTCTATCTTTTGGAGTTATGGGAACCGGGTGTGAAGTTGTAGCGTTGACTTATTTTGAAACTTGGGACATACTTTTGAATAAATCCATCTGAGAATCTCTGAGCCTCACAACCAGGTCGCATTATATTTGTTCGAAAAAACAATATACATTAATGGACTGTATATCAGTTGGTCCGTGATTATCACACCATTGGAGGAATCAATAAATGAAGAACTAGAAAAGGAAACGATACGGAGGTGCTTTTAACTTATGTGTTTGGAACATCTCTTTAGGCCTGGGAGGCAGAATTTCTTACACCGTGGGATATGGATGTGTTACAGCGGCGTTTCGATGCTTAAAAAATTATATTTTCAGGCAACGGCAAGGGTTCTGAGAGATTTAGTGCTGTATCTCAATAGGGGGCGTCGACAGATAGGCAGGCAGCCAGACCTGCTTTACATAACTGCCACATAGCCTGCCGGCGACTGGCAGAGCCGACTGCTCAAAGTGGATAACGGCGGCTGGTGAATCAATGCTGCCGAGCCTGCGAGCAGTGCGAAAGGCGATCGTCTGGCGGCTAGGCCCAGGTCTCCAGTGGCCAGTTGCTCCGTCTCACAAGGAGACCATAAGATCTGTTAGGTTTAAAGAGCCTTAGGTACGTTGCAGAGATACCCGTCCTCAGTACCTAGCCAGCGACTTTCCATGTGACAGCCCCTAGTTTCCGAGAAAATCGAGGGTGAATATTTGTGAGTACAACCTATAAAGGCAACGGCCTTGCCGCAGTGGATACACCGGTTCCCGTGAGATCACCGAAGTTAAGCGCTGTTGGGCGTGGCCAGAATTTCCTTAAAATGTATTTGATCTGCACTCGAAAATAAGTCTCTCACTAAATAACACAGCTCAGCGATAATGGGCATTGATCAAGCGATACCGACGAAGTGTCTCTTTTTGCATTTATGCATCGTACATATAATTCATTAATTAATTAATACAAATGTCTTTGTTTTTTACAAACGATAATGGTAATGATCACAAAGTGCACATATCGCTGTATTTCACAGTCGACGTATTACCAATAAATTAAATATCATTTCAATTATGGGTGCGTGACGCTGTCGTTAGGTGCACAGACATTCATTTGGATAAAGAGGGATAACGTTTTGGATACGGTGGTGATGTCACACCAGGAGAGCGGTTTGTTGACCACATGCCCTTCCATATTCGCATGCAGGTACCGTTCGGACTTCCGAGGCCTGTTCGGACGGAATTCAGTTTTAGATTTAAGTATAAAATAATGTGAAATCTTAACATGGATAACAGCAGGAAGAAACAATGAACATATATAATCGATTGAAATTTTTTTGTAATTGGGGCAGTTGAGGGCAAGGCTATACTGACGGTAAGGAGAACGTAATGTGCAATCCGATCGATAAATTAAACGCTAAACTTCTCATGTACATGGAATGAAATCTGTGGATTTTCTCATTTCTGACATATGATAGAGAACCATTGATTTTCAATACAAAAATAAGTCGGAAAAAACTGGTTGGTTAGCGGGAAGCTGAGAGACGGGTTACTACGATAGACAAAAAACAAGTAAATTGTTCAGGTATGAGAGAAGGAGAAAGATAAGAAACGAGTGAGACTTTGACTTGCGTCATCAGTCTTCGGACTGGTGCTAAGAAGTCCGTACTAATTTCTGTTTTGTGCGAACCCATTCATCTATGACTAAAACATACATCGGAGACCGAGCGAGGTGGCGCAGTGGTTAGACACTGGACTCGCATTCGGGAGGACGACGGTTCAATCCCGCGTCCGGCCATCCTAATTTAGGTTTTCCGTGATTTCCCTAAGTCACTCCAGGCAAATGCCGGTATGGTTCCTCTGAAAGGGCACGGCCGACTTCCTTCCCCATCCTTCCCTAATCCGATGAGACCGATGACCACGCTGTCTGGTCTCCTTCCCCAAACCAACCACCGAGCGAGGTGGCGCAGTGGTTCCACACTGGACTCGCATTCGGGAGGACGACGGTTCAATCCCGCGTCCGGCCATCCTGATTTAGGTTTTCCGTGATTTCCCTAAATCACTCCAGGCAAATGCCGGGATGGTTCCTCTGAAAGGGCACGGCCGACTTCCTTCCCCATCCTTCCCTAATCCGATGAGACCGATGACCACGCTGTCTGGTCTCCTTCCCCAAGCAACCAACCAACCCAAACCAACCAACCATACATCAGATGACTTCAGTTGTTTCTTGGATGTATTCAATCTGTCTCCCCCTACAGTTTTTACCATCTACAGTTCTCTCCAGTAACTTGAAAGTTATTTCCTAATGTCTTAGCAAATGTCCTATCTTTCGTCCCTTGTCCTTGTCAGTGTTTTCCTTACGTTCCTTTCTTCTTGGATTTCGCGGAGAACTACTTCATTCCTCTTCAATCCACCTAATTTTCCGCTTCCTTTTGTAGCACTGCATCTCAAACGCTTCCGTTCTCTTCTGCTCTGGCTCTCCCATATTCCATGATCCGCTACGACACAATGCTCTGCCCTAAACCTCCATTTTCAAAAATTTGTTCTTCATTTTAAGGTTTATGATTGATACTAGTAGACTTCTCTTAACTAGGAATGCACTCTTTGCGTATGCTTACCTGATCTTTATTTCTTTCTTGCTCTGTCCATCATGTGTTACTTTACTTCCAAGGTAGCGGGCATATTTAACTTCGTCAGTTTCTTGGTCTGCAAATTTCATGCTAAATTCGTTGCTGATCTCGCCTTATTGCTTTCATCTTTCCTCTGTTTAACTCTCAGCGCATATTCTGTACTCATTAGAGTGTTTATTCCACTCCACACGTCTCGTAACACCTATTTACATTGAGGTGACAAAAGTTGAGAAGTACCCCCTACTGCAGTGTCCGGACCTCCTTTACCCAGCGTAGTGCAGTATCTAGACGAGGCATGGGCTCAATAAGTCACTGGGAGTCCCCTGCAGAAATGGTGAGCCCTTCTGCCTCCTGTCCGCAGCTCGTGGTCGTGCGGTAGCGTTCTCGCTTCCCACGCCCGGGTTCCCGGTTTCGATTCCCGGCCTCGTGATGACTGGGTGTTGTGTGATGTCCTTAGGGTTAGATAGGTTTAAGCAGTTCTACGTTATAGGGGACTGATGACCATAGATATTAAGTCCCATAGTGCTCAGAGCCATTTGAACCATTTGAACCTTCTGCCTCCCTAGCCGTCCACAAGTGCGCAAGTGTCGCCAGTGAAGGATTTTGTGTATGAACTCACCTCCTCGATTATGTCCTATGTGTGCTGAATAGGATTCATGTCGCGCTGTGTGGGTGGCCAAATCATTTTCTCCAAATGTTCAGATGTTCTTCAGACCATCAGCGAACAATTATGGCCCGGTGACACGAAGTCCACGAATGGCTGAATATGGTCGCCAAGCAGCCGACCACAACCATTTCCAATCAGCCATCGATCCAGCTGGAGAACCTAGTCAATTCCGGGTAAAAACAGCTCACACCAATATGTAGTCACCACCAGCATGCCCAATGCCTTGTTGACATCTTGGATCCATGGCATCGTGGAGTCCGCACCACACTCGAACCTTACCATCAGCTTTTACCAACTGAAATCAGGATTCATCTAACGGGGTCATGGTTTTCCAGTCGTCTAGGGTCCAACCAAAATGGTCGTGAGCCCACCAGAGTCGCTGCAGGCGATGTCGTTCTATTAGCAGAGGCACTCGTATCGGTGGTCTGCTGTCATAGCCCATTAACGCCAGATTCCGCCTCATTGCCCTAACGGGTACGTCCCACTTTGATTTCTGATGTAACTTCACGCTGTACTGCTTGTCTATTAGCAGTGACAACACCACACAAACGTCGCTGTTCTTGATCGTTAAGTGAGGCCCTGGTGGAACGCCTGAAATTTGGTAGTCTCGACATGCTCTTCACACTGCGTATCTCAGAATACTGAATTCCCTAACGATTTTAGAAACAGAAAATCCTTGGCGTCTAGCTCCTACTACCAATTACTGTTAACTGCCGTCGTGAGGCCGTAAGTACGTCAGAGTACAAACGACATCTCTGCTAACGCACTGCCCTTTTATGCCTTGTGTACGTGTTACTACTGCCATCTCAATGCATGACTTTTTTCACCTGTGTACGTTCATTTTGGCGATCAGTGGCCGCGCGGTTAGAAGCGCCATGTCACGAATAGCGATGCCCCCCCCCCCCCCCCGCCGGAAGTTCGAGTCCTCCCTCGGACATGGTGTGTTGTTCCTACCATAACATAGTTTAAGTAGTGTGTAAGTCTAGGGAGCGATGACCTCAGCAGTTTGGTTCCTTAGGAATTCACACACATTTGAACATTTTGCTATCAGTGAGATAGGCAAGTTTATCATTGATATCGTTTCAACATGTACGCTAAACACACTCTTCAAATTTTGTTTCTACTGATAAGGCTATGTCAAGTCCAGCATACTTTACATTTGTCACGTCACATGTACCAGCAATTTCACAATACATGACGCTAGAGCGGCTCCCATTTCTATGACGACATTATCACGATTTCGCTAAGCACCTACCCCCTCCCCCCCCCCGCCCCCCTTGCCATGATGTCACGATAGCACTACACCAGCCACTAACATGAAACAGTGAATCGCAGATCATTATTTTACTCGCCGTTAAAACAAAACAGCCAACCACAGCGCAGTACTTTGCGGCCCATTAAAAATAAAACAGGACAATCGGTATGTAGCCGCCATCTATATCCAAAGGTATCCACCGACCAGAATTTTGTGCCATGTTCAGAAATTTTTGATTATTTATCAAATTTAAGTGCATTTCCCAAAGAACGTCTGGTGTCTGAAACGTAGATGGCGTACACCCCACATTTTTCATTTGTTCTACTTTTACGCTATGGTCTGGGCACACGTACGATACTTTTATTGCACTTGTTGCTAACACGGTCGATTGACGGTGGACGAGGCACAGGCAAGGACAAGACCAGGGCACACCATGTAGACAAAGAAGAGCAGAGTGGAAACCTCCGCCAAAACCATGTAGATAGCCTAAGAATAAAGAGAGACGCAGTCCGAATCGCGACACGAGAGAAAGACCAAGTACCAAACGATGTTTTTTTTTTCTTCATTGTCATTTTTCACCTCATACAAGGTGGGCTGGCAGCGGTAAATTTTACACCGCTCTTCATCCACAAGCAGTACAATAAGTGAAAAACCAATGAAGACATAAAAGTAACATAATGGTGGTTAAAAAACAGCAGATACAATAATTAAAAAAAAACATGAAGCCGTTCACACTCGACGAAAAACAAGGAAACTGTCGGCACCGTGCCCAAACACTGATGATTTAGACGACACATGTGAACGAAGGAGCATGGGCGGCGAAAAATACTGAATCACAAACACGACGGCACACACACGAAAATACGGTCGCAGGTTCGAATCCTGCCTCGGGCATGGATGTGTGTGATGTCCTTAGGTTAGTTAGGTTTAAGTAGTTCTAAGTTCTAGGGGACTGATGACCTTAGAAGTTAAGTCCCATAGTGCTCAGAGCCATTTCAACCATTTTTTGAACACACACGAAAAACTGATGGCGATGGTCTCTGGTGCGCGAATGTCCACTTAATGTGTGCGAGGCCGGGGACCTGCCAAGAGGGTGAAAAGGTGTGGCGGGGGGGGGGAGGGAGAGGGGAGAGCGGAGATGTCAGTGGAAGAGGAGATGGTGGGAGGAATGAAGGTATGGGGGGCAGTGGAAGCCTGGGGGAGGAGTGGGGTGGAAGGGAGGAGGGAGAGAGAAGGGAGAGAGGGTGCCCTGAGGAAAACATACAGGATGTGGGAGAGAAGGATCAAAGTTGATAGGAGGGGCATATGGAGGGGAGGAGGGCATCATCAGGGAGGGGGAGCCGGTGGAAGCCACCTTGGGAGAGGGTAAGGAGAGTGGAGCGATGGAGAGCAGGGGGGATGTGGGAACACAGGCGTGGCAGCAGGCGGGGGTGGGAGAGGATGGGAGAGACAAGCAGGTGAGGGGGATGTAGTTTACGGGAGATGTAGGGGATCCGTATCTGTTCAAGGAAAAGGAGGAGGTGGGGGAACGGAATAGGGTCGTACAGGATTCACGTGGGGGAGACGTATGCGATAGGCGAGGCGGAGAGCACGGCGTTCAAGGATTTGTAAAAGGTAGGAGGGTCAGAGATCCAGGCAGGGTGGGCGTAGCAAAGGATAGGGCGGATGAGGGATTTATAGGTGTGGAGGATGGTTGAGGGGTCCAGACCCCATGTGCAGGCAGAAAGGAGCTTAAGGAGACAGAGTCAGGAGCGTGCCTTGGCTTGGATTGCCTGGAGATAGGGGGGTCCAGGAAAGGCAACGGTCAAGGGTGACGCCAAGGTACTTAAGAGTGGAGGTGAGGGCCATAGGACGGCCATAGATGGTGACATAGAAGTCGAGGAGATGGAAGGACGGGATGTTTTTGCCACCAATGAGCGCCTGCCAAACGATGTTGTTATCCTATAATACACTCCTGGAAATTGAAATAACAACACCGTGAATTCATTGTCCCAGGAAGGGGGAACTTTATTGACACATTCCTGGGGTCAGATACATCACATGATCACACTGACAGAACCACAGGCACATAGACACAGGCAACAGAGCATGCACAATGTCGGCACTAGTACAGTGTATATCCACCTTTCGCAGCAATGCAGGCTGCTATTCTCCCATGGAGACGATCGTAGAGATGCTGGATGTAGTCCTGTGGAACGGCTTGCCATGCCATTTCCACCTGGCGCCTCAGTTGGACCAGCGTTCGTGCTGGACGTGCAGCCCGCGTGAGACGACGCTTCATCCAGTCCCAAACATGCTCAATGGGGGACAGATCCGGAGATCTTGCTGGCCAGGGTAGTTGACTTACACCTTCTAGAGCACGTTGGGTGGCACGGGATACATGCGGAAGTGCATTGTCCTGTTGGAACAGCAAGTTCCCATGCCGGTCTAGGAATGGCAGAACGATGGGTTCGATGACGATTTGGATGTACCGTGCACTATTCAGTGTCCCCTCGACGATCACCAGTGGTGTACGGCCAGTGTAGGAGATCGCTCCCCACACCATGATGCCGGGTGTTGGCCCTGTGTGCCTCGGTCGTATGCAGTCCTGATTGTGGCGCTCACCTGCACAGCGCCAAACACGCATACGACCATCATTGGCACCAAGGCAGAAGCGACTCTCATCGCTGAAGACGACACGTCTCCATTCGTCCCTCCATTCACGCCTGTCGCGACACCACTGGAGGCGGGCTGCACGATGTTGGGGCGTGAGCGGAAGACGGCCTAACGGTGTGCGGGACCGTAGCCCAGCTTCATGGAGACGGTTGCGAATGGTCCTCGCCGATACCCCAGGAGCAACAGTGTCCCTAATTTGCTGGGAAGTGCGGTGCGGTCCCCTACGGCACTGCGTAGGATCCTACGGTCTTGGCGTGCATCCGTTCGTCGCTGCGGTCCGGTCCCAGGTCGACGGGCACGTGCACCTTCCGCCGACCACTGGCGACAACATCGATGTACTGTGGAGACCTCACGCCCCACGTGTTGAGCAATTCGGCGGTACGTCCACCCGGCCTCCCGCATGCCCGCTATACGCCCTCGCTCAAAGTCCGTCAACTGCACATACGGTTCACGTCCACGCTGTCGCGGCATGCTACCAGTGTTAAAGACTGCGATGGAGCTCCGTATGCCACGGCAAACTGGCTGACACTGACGGTGGCGGTGCACAAATGCTGCGCAGCTAGCGCCATTCGACGGCCAACACCGCGGTTCCTGGTGTGTCCGCTGTGCCGTGCGTGTGATCATTGCTTGTACAGCCCTCTCGCAGTGTCCGGAGCAAGTATGGTGGGTCTGACACACCGGTGTCAATGTGTTCTTTTTTTCCATTTCCAGGAGTGTATATAGTATAGCGATGACAGAAAGCGATAGGATCGGACGAGAGTACAGAAATGACAGACCGTTCTTTTTTTTTTTTAATTTCGGTTCCCCACAACGAGGGGTGGGTTGGTACTGACTGTTCGTTGGGCGGCCTTATTTATAACGTCCACGAGGATGAATATTGCGCTGTGAGGAAGATGGCGCGCAAACACTGCGAGCGCACCGCTGCCGCTTGATTGTGCCCTCTAATGGCCTGGCCTGGCATTCATATTCGACTGGGCCGGTTAGCAGACGTGTCTGGGATATTCAGCGTTTCCCAGAGTTATCTACTGCACAGAACGTATCGAATTGAACTGTGTCGAGGAACCACAACAGACTCGAATATATGTGAGAACTACAACTCTATTACGTTTCCAAGATACTAACTATGAAGTAGCTAGAGCTTGTCTATTGTATTGTGTGTTGAACCGGGGACCTAGAAACGAGGGAGAGGCTTCATCCCGCCGCAGCCTTCAGTGGTTCACAACCCCACTACAGGCCACAGCAACCTCTGCACCCCACCGCCGCCCCACACCGAAACCAGGATTAATGTGCGGTTCGACCCCCGTGGAACCCCGCCGGGAACGTCTCATACCAGACGAGTGTACCCCAAATGTTTGCGTGGTAGAGTAATTATATTGTAATCGTACGTGGAGACAGTTTGGCGTAGCAATCGCCGACATAATGTAACTGAGACGGAATAAGGGGAACCAGCCTGCATTCGCCGAGGCAGATGGAAAACCGACTAAAAACCATCCATAGGCTGGCCGGCACACCGGACCTCGATACCAATCCGCAGGGCGGATTCGTGCCGGGGACCGACACGCCCGCCCGCTCTGGAAGCAGCGGGGTAGAGCGCGCGGCTAGCCGGGCCGGCTTCTAGCTAGAGTTTACTGGACGATGTTTTCATAGTTATTAGAGGAACAGATTTCCATCTGGCGTCTGAAAAATTTTCTTGCAATTTCTCAATCTGAAAGAAGGAAATTTAAATAAAGTCCGTTACTGGTCCTCTGGAGTATCCTTCCGGTTCTAATTAGCGAAGAGCTGGCGAGATTTTCGTTTTGAATTAGCTTAATAGAATTTGTCTCAGATAATAGCATTCGTTAGAGATTTTTCCCAGCTTCATTTACTTTCGTATTGAAGAGGTGTGTATTCCATGCATATTGCAGAAAAAAAGGATGTATGTATGTGTGTGTGTGTGTTTGTATGTTCCACATCTCCACCTAAAACACGGGACTGATTTCAACCAAACTGTCACGCGGCAATCGCTGCGGCGCTAAGCAACACCTGCCTATCAAACGAGAGACGGAAGGGGTGAAAATAAGGGTAGCCCACGACGCGTGAATAGCCAGAATTTATTTATCCAGTATTTGAGAATGGGAGCCCTTAGCGACTTGCAACAAACTTTCTTTTTGTTCAGTTTATGCAGTCATACCAATATTAATGTCACTTATGACGATATGAATCTAAGGACAACACAACACCTATTCCCCGAGCGGAGGAAATCAGCGAGCCGATCGCGAATAGAACCGTTACAACAAAATTTACACATAACTTCAAACGTTTGCGAAATTATTTACTTGCTGGCAACCACTGCAATGTGATAAAAGAGAAAATGTTTATCGCTTACCACTTTTCTGCTGTTAGTGCAGTAAAAATACCACAAGACGCATGACAATGTAATTTATTACCTTTCTACTACCAACTGTATTCGCGGAACATTTTACGAACAGTACGTACATATACTACGAATGTAAGTACTAAATTCTATCATTTTAGCATGCATAGTTCAGGGGCTATGACGTCTTCAACAATGAGATGTGTGGAAAACTTTCATGTTAAATTTGATATTTAAATTTGTTACTCGTTTGCTACTCACTCTATTAGCAATAAATTTCCCAGATAGTATTCACATATGCTGCTGAATGTACCTACAAAATATATGATTGTATAACACATAGTTCAGTAGACATGACCTCACAAACATTAAGCACAAGGCCAGACTCTGTGTAGTACGGCCGCTGTGTGGTGTCTGGTGTAAATAAACATCTGGGCAACGCCCGGTTTCGCCGCTAGTATCTAACTTGTTTTATTCACATGTAATACCAAATTTGTTCCAACTCCCTTACCTGAATGCAAGCAGAGGTGGAGAGATAAGGGTTACAAAACACGGGTATCTCTGTTTTCAGATCTATTCTTGAGTATCTGTCAAGCCTGTGAATCTCCACCAATTCCACATGGCATAAAATATGTACAGAATTATGTGTGTATAAAATAATTTCCTCAATGTGATAGATTGATGGTGAGTGTCGTATTTTTTCCAGAATTCAAGGATCTTTGTTTGCTCACATTAAATTGACCAGAAGTTGTTTGCTGCCACGATTTGTGAAATTCTTGTAGGCTACCTGGATACAGAACAAACGTCTCCTTTTTTTGCGCGGGAGAAGGGTGGAGAGGTGGAGGGCGGGGGAGGGGGGGGGGATGGTCTGGTTTCTGTTTCTGTCACGCTTCCCTAGTCACCAGCAATGGCCTTCGAAACACAATTTTTTTTCCTTGGCTGCGTTTGTATATCATGAAACAAATTTTACTGTTCCCTCGATCTGCGGGTGGATTGGTAAGAGAGATAAAAAAAAAGAAAAAGATAAAACAGCTGTGGGCAGGATTCGAAGCCTTCGTGTGACACACTCCCTAATAGCGCTATATCAGGAATATCAGGATAATGGTGTGTTGTCCAGGGTACAGACCTTGTATCTCGTAAGTAGAGTTTCCCGAATATGAGAAGAAATATTTGTACTATGTAAGTGTGCAGGCTTTCGTGGCCGTTGTCACTGAAGTTAAAATCTTCTGGGTTATTAGGCCGCGTCGTGTTTCTTCTAAAATGTTCGACGTTTCGACCCCTCTGCTGGGATCTTCTTCAGTGTCGCGTCCACTTATAAAGGGGGAATTTTCTGACGTTCGTTCTGGAGAAGTAATAGTATTGGTTAAAATATATTTGGCTAGCATTGGTGGGCCATAGTTATAGACTAATACAGACGAAGGGGCGTTGGTGGCTCATCTCCTGTGGATACCATTGGCGGTCATCGTCATTGGATAGAAAGGTACTGTTCCACACTTATGGTGGAGAAGGGTATTTGGTTGAAATGCCTACTACCGCTATTGCTTGGTCGTCACCAGTGACTAGATTCGAAACGAACAGAGCAAGAGAGGGGGAACGTTTAGCCAAAATATTATTGTCCTCCAAGGTGACTTGCAGCGCGTTGTTTATGCCGCTCGCACACCGCGGCCGCGTATTCACTTCCTTGATGGCGGGGAGCCACGATGCCGGAAGCCTATAGCCGTCCTCTCTATTGAAATTAGATGAATTCTTAGAAATTTCAACCGCTTCTCGGACCTTTTTGCCATAAATGTTTGTTTCTTTAGCCAGTACGCGTGCGTTATTAAAATCGATGTCAGAGCCACAGTTCCCGTGATGTTCCTCTACTGCCGATTTTGCACTTTGATTTAGCCGCACGTGCCGTTCGCGTTCCTTAATGCATTCTTTAACATTTCTTCCCGTTTCGCCTATATACACTTTGCCGCAGCCACATGACACTTGATAGACGCCTGCATTGTGGAGGTAATCAGGTGCATCCGTTTTCCGTCGGAAAAAGTCTTTTATTTTGTTTTGATTAAAGAAAGATGTCTGAATACAATTTTTCTTTAAAATTCTGCTTATGCGGTCAGTGACCCCAGAAACGAACGGTAACCTGACGGAGTGAGAAGGCGGTTCCTCGTCATTCTCATTAGCGGTACATTTTAGAAGAAACATGACGCGGCCTAATAACCCAGAAGATTTTAACTTCATTATGTGTACTGTTGACGTATCGAGTACAGAAGCATAAAATTATCAAGATTGTGACATGAACCTCCCCGCGTAACAGCATACCGCTGGAGAACTTATTCGTATCGTGACGAACCATTAGGACAATGCAGGGCATTAGAATTTCTACTAGTCTGAAAAATATCTGTCCCCAGACATATTTCTTGTAAATAGCAGGTTCACAAAATGAAAACGATCAGATAACAACAATGATGGCTTGACTTTTCTGAGGTCATCAGTCCCCTAGAACTTAGAACTACTCAAACCCAACTAACCTAAGGACGACACACACATTCATGCCCGAGGCAGGATTCGAACCTCCGACCGTAGCGGTCGCGCGGTTTCAGACTGCAGCGCCTAGAACCGCTCGACCACTCCGGCCGGCATACCCACTAGATTAATGTGTCGCAGAGAAAGAAAAACAATGAAGTTCAATACTATTATCATATTTAAACGGAGATTTCTTAGAGTATAATGGATAAATGTCTACGGACTGCCGCAGAAAGGAATCATATGATTTAATAATGCCCCCCCATTGACAAAAGGTGGGTTTTGTCCCGACCACCGCCTCATTAGGCGCTATGAGAATCGTATCACGAGACAGATCCGTATCGTCCACTCTCACCGTTACGAAAAGCGCGACGGAGGACAGCGCTACGCAGTCTGCGGCTCCATTTGAAACACGGAGAAGACGGCAACGGCCGCTGCTCATTAAGTGGAACGGCTCACAGGAACGCATGACAGCTATAGAGCTTGTCAAGATTCCCATTTCCGCTGTCTTTTGTACCCGGATTTTAAATTTTACCTCGTTGGCGGAAACGCAAAGTCAGCGAGACAGGTCTGTGGTAAAAGAACATCGCCCTTTTTAGAGGCGTTCATTTGCCAGAGATCACTGTATGGGAATTTTTCTGTTCTCGACTGGGCGCAGAAAACCATAACGAGATACTACATGTCAGCTGGCATCCAACCATCATACGCCTTGATTGACGCGTTGTTCGACAATTTAGAGAACGAAGAGTACACAACAGAGAAGAAAGATGCTGAAATAGATTTTAAATACCGCAGAAACGGAGAAAACATACAAATTGTAAACCTTGACAGATAAAATTCTTTACTTTAAAACTGCTTTTCCACCGATCCAGTCACTCAAAATATAAACAAAATTGACTGACTTGACTCATATTTCGATCTACAAGACGAAAAAGAAAAAAAACACAAACCAAGGAAACTGTAGCACTGGTGTATATTTTCATCTATACCTTACCGATGTTACATGCCGTCGAAGATGAGTGAGGAACCTTCTCAAAATCTTATCAATTTCTAATTAGGTGGTAGTTCCTACTAAGTACTCTTTTCAGTAACTCCGACTAGCGAATGGTTCATTGAGCAGCACCTTTTTCTAAGAGAGCATGTTGATTTGCTAGGTTAAAGTGTAGAGCTTTGTTGTGTGGATGCTTGTACTTACAATGAATATCTTAAACATTAGGGGCATGAAATAGAGCGATCGACTTACTTTAGGTCTAGGCGGCCTCCCGGCTGCTGTAGTAGATAACATAATGGGCTCATTCTGTTTTGGGGAATTGTCTCACTCTACAGACAGTCCTTAAATTATTTTGAAAGTTTCTCTTATTTCATCTTCATTGTAAATTTTATCAGCTGAACACTACCAACTGCCTTGTGTATGTTACCTGGTATTGGTTTCTGAATGTCATGATTACCGGGTTTAATCACATATGTTTCTGATTCCGCTCTTTAACTATGCAGGTATTTCAAACAAATACGAACCAACTCTCTTGATAATTAACATGCCTTCAGACAACGTAACAGATTCATTGTGACGTCTACTTATCACGAATTCTGTTTTCTTCTCAGTGTTATCAGCTGTTACTCTAAACAAATTTTCATTTTAATTTATATTCTAGAAATCATTTCTGAATAGATTTGTTTCAATCGTCATAATCGTTGTTGCATTTAGCGTTTGCTGTAAACATTCAGCTTGATTTGTTAACTTGAGATTTAAAGTCTTCATAGTTAGCTGTTTACCTACGAACCTATGCTAAAAACTCATTTTTTTGGTCTACAACTACATAATTTTCATTTTCTATAATGCTGAACTTAAAGCCAAATTTAATCTGCTACACCTCCAGGTTCTAAGGATATTTCTAGATTTCCTTCTGTTGAGTTCTTTCTATATTGTGCCTGTACTCACAAGAAACTGTAGAAAGATTTCGAACCTTCATTTCCGTATATTTTCATTTTAGTTCCGTTAGAACATGTGCACTTCCAATTTTTGTTCTGGAAGAAAATGTTGAGGGGTAGGATATTCTTTTCGTCAAGTTTACTTATGCATTACTTCTTCTCTCTTTTCTCTAGTATTTATGCCGTGTAATAAAGGATCTGCTTTTCCAGAATATGGAAAATTTTACTTCACTGAACATTGTGGCTGGATGCTCTCCTGACGCTACAGTTGTCAAGGCAACCTAAGGGCTGGAAGTAGTATGCGTCATCTGTCTATCAATCGCATGAACTTTGCATTGTACGTATTTTAAGTGTTTCTCAAACGTATTGTCTGTGCCAAAATTTGAGGAACAGCAAAGCATTTGCCTACTTGAGCAAGGGAAACCGTGTAAAACTAGAGTCAGTTCCGCTGGTGTAGGAGCCTATGGGTGATAACCCGCCAAGAAGAAACTTTTCAGGTGTGGCTCACCTCCTGCAAACTAGCGTGGTGCGTGTTAGAATATATGAGCATATGATTGTATTACCTCTTCTACGTATACAGTATTGACTATTGTTTTTCCACTGAAGAATCAGTAATCGGCGTTATTTATGGTGTTGCTATTTAGTGCACCATACTCATCTTGGACAGCAATCAGTCGGTTTAAGTTACTCTTTGTACAAGTATAATAATGCAGTCACATCAGCAATACTCTGAGAAAAGTGCGATACCAAAGCGTATCGATATCTACAGCTGAGTACAAATAAATTCGTATAAACACATATTCATAAAAATTCAGTTGTATCATATTTAGATGTTCATATTATACATATTTGAATTAATATTGAAGCATTGTATTGAAATTTTTGTAATATCAATTGTATTAAATGTTTCATATATGTCGTTGTTGTTGTGGTCTTTAGTCCAGAGACTGGTTTGATGCAGCTCTCCTTGCTGCTCTATCCTGTGCAAGCCTCTTCACCTCCGAATTACTACTGCAACCTACATCGTTCTCAGTGTGTTCATCTCTTGGTCTTCCTCTACGATTTTTACCCTCCACGCTTCTCTCCTATAATAAATAGGTGATCCCTTGATGTTTCGGAACATGTCCTGCCAACCGGTCCCTTCTTCCACTCACGTTGTGCCACAAATTCCTCCCCAATTCTATTCAGTCTCATTAGTTATGAGATCTACTCTTCTACGCTTCAGCATTATTCTGTAGCACCACATTTCGAACTATTCTCTTCATGTCTACACTAGTTAGCGTCCATGTTTCACTTCCATACAGGACTACACTACATACAAATACTATCTGACACTTAAAGGTATACTCGATGTTAAAAAATTCTCTTCTTCAGAAACGTTTTCCTTGCTATACCCAGTCTACATTTCATATTCTTCATACTTCAACCATCATCAGTTATTTCGCTCCCCAAATAGCAAAACTCGTCTGCTACTTTAAGTGTCTCATTTCCTAATCTGATTTCCTCAGCATCACCCGACTTAATTCGACTACATTCCATTATCCTCGTTTTGCTTTTGTTGATTTTCATCTTATATCCTCCTTTCAAGACACTGTCCATTCCGCTGAACTGCTCTTCCAGTTACTTTGCTTTCTCTGACAGAATTACAATGTCGTCGGTGAACTTCAAAGTTTTTATTTCATCTCCATTGAATTTACATCCTATTGCAAATGTTTCTTTTGTTTCCTTTACTGCTTGCTCCATATACCGATTGATTAACATCGGAGACAGACTACATCCCTTCTAAACAACTGCTTCCCATTAGTGCCCCTCGACTCTTATCCCTGCCATCTGCTTTCGGAACAAATTGTAAATGGCCTTTCGATCCCTGTATTTTACCCCTACCACCTTCAGTATTTGAAGGATCGTATTCAACATTGTCAAAAGCTTTCTACAAATGCTAAAACCGTAGGTTTTCCTTTCCTTAACCTATCTTCTAAGATAAATCGTAGTGTCAGTATTGCCTCGCGTGTTCCATCATTTCTACGGAATCCAAACTGATCTTCTCCGAGGTGGGCTTCTAAACGTTTTTCCATTTTCCTGTAGAGAATTCGTGTAATTCATGTTAGTATTTTGCAAGAGTGACTTATGAAACCGATAGTACGGTAATTATCACTCCTATCAGCACCTTCTTTCTTTGGGATTGGAATTATTATATTCTGCATGAAGTCTCATACATCTTGCTCACCAGAAGGAAGTGTCATGGTTGGCTCGCCCAAGGCAATCAGTAGATCTAATGAAATGTTGTCCACTCTCGGGTCGTTTCTTCAGCTTAGGTCTTTCAGTGCTCTGTCAAATTCTTCACACAGTATCATATCTCCCATTTCATTCATCTACGTCCTCTTCTATTTCCATTATATTGCCCTGAAGTACATAGCCCTTGTATAGACCCTTTGTATACTCCTTCCACGTTCCCGCTTTCCCTTCTTTGCTTAGAACTGGTTATCCATCTGAGCTCTTGATATTCATGCAGGTGGTCTCTTTAATTTTCCTTCTCGCGTCCGTCGGCCGTCGTAATTTAATATATTATTATTATTGTTTTGATTGTTGCCGACGTACGTGGTGGGCCTTAATAAAAATGATATTTCATTCAATTTTGATTTACGGTTAAATGCTTTTGTGAAGTTCTTCTTTTTAACAATATTAATCTTAAATTATTTGCTACGTTAATGAATGTTAGACTCGCTGAATCTTAAAACATGAGCATACAAGTTGTACGAAACTTTTCATATTAATTTCCTCGGCTAGTCAGTTCATTTTAAAGGAAAAGATCTTTAGTTATTAATTACAATTGCGGCCCACACACGCGCCAGAGTATTTTTTCTTACCTCCGTTAACCATTGTATTATAGTCGTAGTCCTGGCTCTGGCTCTCGGCTATGGTACTGAAAATAAGAATCTTAAAGCTACGCATTTTCTGCGAGGTCGGGCGGCTGTGCAGAAAAATTAATATTATGTTAATAGCGGGCGAGTTTTTCGCTTCTCCTAATTTTTCATAAGTTAATATCGCCACGTAATGGCGTCGTTGGCTGCATCGGCCACTGCGATTGTTGAATTGTAAATTACTTGAATGCACGTTAATTCAAGTTGGCGGACATGAAATCAGGATCACCTCTTTCAAATTAAAAGTGCACAATAATATTAAATCGATATATTATCTGCTTAACTCATACAAATATGCTTACATTAGCCAGCACTCGCAAGATGTCCGTCTACACACAACCAAGACAAGAGAAGAAGTGAAAACGACTAAAAAATTAACAAAAGAGCGCATCTTGTCATCTCTTTAGATCATTTTGTTATATTACTTTGCACTCGAAACCTACACAGAGAAATTATTATTTTACGGCTACGTGATAAAAATATATTATTCAATTTTTAAATGTCTCATCTTTATAAATACTGTTTTAAGTCTTTTCGTAATATAGCACTGAGGACGCTATATTGCCCCCCGAAATGTTTATGTCATAAAAAAATGTTCGTGTTTTTGACGTAAATATTTCCTACTTGATGTCCATAGTGTCCACACGCAGATTTTTGTTTCACAGTTTACATCTGTCACATCGTATGTTTTAGTCGTTGTACTTAATGTTTGTTGCACACAAAGTGTAATACAGATGAAGTTATTTACATAACAATGTAATATACAGTTGGTTACGAATATAGTCATGTACAAATGAAAAGGACGTAGAATACAATTAGTTTCATTTTGGTTGCTTCTTTTTAGGATTGCAACTTTTGCAGTGTTCAAAGGTATACAATCACGCGTTAGTCCGTAATACGTGAAGTCCCAGGGGTGTCAACTGTTCGCTCCCCATTTGGCGCGGCCGTAGGGAAACCCTGGGAAAACCTCGGCGGAGTGACAGACTAACTGCTTTGGTTACTTTCACTTAATTGTTTCTGGGATGTCATTGGAGTACAGGATGTGCATTCATTACAAATAATTTTTTGTTGCACTAAATGAGGTCATTATAACAATATATCGCCGTTATTGAATACGGTGTCGTTGATGGTCTACGCCGCGGCGTTTAGCTCGCGACGGCGCCGGGTGGTGTGTTCGGTGCTCGGCGTTCGCGGCGGCTGCGGAGAGGTCAACGCCCGCTCGACGCCAGCGTGTCTCTCGCCGTCGCGGAACGTCAGAACCACCTGATCGGGTGCACGGTTGGCGATGAGCTTCTGTCTAGCCCGGGCGTGGCAGAGTGGGATGATATTCGCCCCCTGCGCTTGTTGGCAGAAGTCAGCTCTGCTACGCATCTCCGACGTAGTACATGAAACATACAGACAACCAACGTAATATTTGTTTCCCGCTGCAGATGGTTACGCTAGTGGGAAAGAAGCATTTATTAGTGCGGCAGTTGTTGTTAAGTTTTCGCCAGTTTCCGTGTCAAGCTAGCACTGTCTTGCAGAATACATGACATGGATCTTCTCCCGTGATTGAAGTTTTGATGCGCCACTATTTCCATTACACGTCAGTTTTTGTCTTGATAAAATTATTTATGTTTTCGCCGCACTCGCAGGCACTGGTGAGTGTCCCAGTAGGAGCTTAGCGCAAACATTCGCCGTTTCTGCGGTCGCTGTTTTGCAACAGTCCACGCATCGCATTCCAATCTCGCATTATTGTACTCACTGAAATTACAGTCTGTCCCAAAAATATTGACTGTGGGTTCACTTCACGTTAACAGTTCACATTTATAAGCAAATTCACAGTTTTTCGTGCGTAATATTGGCGTTTGGCGTCCTTACCGCTGTTGAATGTTCAATACTAGCACTTCACTGTCCGTATCACAGTTTCACCTTCACAGTTTCTCACACTGCTTAAAGTAACTGTTTCGATTAGTTCACAAACACTAATATATTTCATTCAGTCTGAACTGGATTTTGGCTCGTGCTGGATTTCACCACTCTCTCGCACTAATTATCTCTTTCATTTTCCACTTAGAGTCATACTTGCCTTCAGATTTTTTGACTATACAATTGTATTTCCGCCGGCCGCGGTGGTCTAGAGGTTCTAGGCGCTCAGTCCGGAACCGCGCGACTGCTACGGTCGCAGGTTCGAATCCTGCCTCGCGCATGGATGTGTGTGATGTCCTTAGGTTAGTTAGGCTTAAATAGTTCTAAGTTCTAGGGGAGTGATGACCACAGATGTTAAGTCCCATAGTGCTCAGAGCCATTTGAACCATTTGAATCGTATTTCCGTCTCATCTGAGCTAAGTCCCCATGTCATGTCTGCCCACTCATTGCGTACTTGCCCTCCAGAGCCAGGCTCGACTGTACAAAATTTTGCCTCTCGCATTATTGTACACATTTTATAATCTAGGCCTAGCGTGCAAGTTCCTAGGTTGGTGCTGGATTTGTGACTTTCGTTTACACGATAAATTCGTGCAAATCTCTGCCTTAGCAGATGGCAATATATTTTAACAGTGCTTAGCGGTAGTCGCGTTTACCGATTTGCTTTGTACCTTGTCCACAACACATGAGGTACCTTGGGTGATGTACACCCTGCACTCATGCTGTTTAGTAAATTATGATTGAGCATATTTCAAGATCGGTATAGACATAAATACATGGAACAACATATACACTATAATATTGAATTTCATAAGTTTCATTACTACCACAGGTCAAAAATATTCATGACACAGTAATGAAAAATTCCTTCATCATTACAAGCTGTTGAATTTATTTTAAATATTTTTAAAGCATTTTTAAAAATGAAATTATTCTTAAACCTACGTTCATTTTTTCTTTCAAAATGCAATTGCTTAAAAGTACTGTTATTCCTTAACATCTACAAAATTGAATCTCACTAATTTTGTGTGCCTCACTGTCTTTAAATGTTACACTTAAATCTGAACATTTACTCACAGAAAAAAATACACTATAAACTTAACGTACTACTCATATATGTAAACGTTGTTCTACTGAGCGAAGTTCTTTAAGTCTTTGTATGGATAGAGTCCTTTGATCTCTTCCGATTCTACGTCACCCAACAAATAGCTACATCCATGTGGTATGTCTATGATTTTGTAGGGCCCGGTATACATCGGTTGCCATTTCTTATTCTTTTTCGCTAACAGAGATGACTTGGGATGAGTCCTTATTAGCACCAAGTCACCTGGTGGATACACTGTTGCCTTCTTTATTTTCTTGTCATGCTTCTCATTTCGGCGCTCCGCGCACCTCGTTAAATTATTTAAAGTCTCAGCTATAATTTGTTCGTGAGGTACAACTTGTGGTACAGTTGGTAATGGTGACAGCCAGCTGTCGGTTTCATTCTTTCCAAACATGACTTCTAGTGGCGTATAACCGGTGGCTGAATGTGGCAATCTATTGTAGAGTTCCTCAAAAGTCGAAACGTATTCTGCCCACTTGGTGTGGCGATTCGGAATGTAAGTTCTCATGAACTTGTTCAACTCTTAAAAGGTACGCTCTACAAGACTGCTCTCAGGGTGAAATCGAGCTACAAAAATGTGTTTAATTCCTTGCTCTTGCACAAACGTTTTCCATTTGAGACCAGTAAAATAGGTGGTATTATCGGATAATATGATCTGTGGTTTGCCAACATTAACAAAATAATCTGTTCGTAATTTCTGAATGAGGAGTGTGGCTGTTGAAGCTTTTACAGGATACAATTTTAGAAATTTGGAAAAGGCATCATATACAGCAAATATACACTCCTGGAAATTGAAATAAGAACACCGTGAATTCATTGTCCCAGGAAGGGGAAACTTTATTGACACATTCCTGGGGTCAGATACATCACATGATCACACTGACAGAACCACAGGCACATAGACACAGGCAAAAGAGCATGCACAATGTCGGCACTAGTACAGTGTATATCCACCTTTCGCAGCAATGCAGGCTGCTATTCTCCCATGGAGACGATCGTAGAGATGCTGGATGTAGTCCTGTGGAACGGCTTGCCATGCCATTTCCACCTGGCGCCTCAGTTGGACCAGCGTTCGTGCTGGACGTGCAGACCGCGTGAGACGACGCTTCATCCAGTCCCAAACATGCTCAATGGGGGACAGATACGGAGATCTTGCTGGCCAGGGTAGTTGACTTACACCTTCTAGAGCACGTTGGGTGGCACGGGATACATGCGGACGTGCATTGTCCTGTTGGAACAGCAAGTTCCCTTGCCGGTCTAGGAATGGTAGAACGATGGGTTCGATGACGGTTTGGATGTACCGTGCACTATTCAGTGTCCCCTCGACGATCACCAGTGGTGTACGGCCAGTGTAGGAGATCGCTCCCCACACCATGATGCCGGGTGTTGGCCCTGTGTGCCTCGGTCGTATGCAGTCCTGATTGTGGCGCTCACCTGCACGGCGCCAAACACGCATACGACCATCATTGGCACCAAGGCAGAAGCGACTCTCATCGCTGAAGACGACACGTCTCCATTCGTCCCTCCATTCACGTCTGTCGCGACACCACTGGAGGCGGGCTGCACGATGTTGGGGCGTGAGCGGAAGACGGCCTAACGGTGTGCGGGACCGTAGCCCAGCTTCATGGAGACGGTTGCGAATGGTCCTCGCCGATACCCCAGGAGCAACAGTGTCCCTAATTTGCTGGGAAGTGGCGGTGCGGTCCCCTACGGCACTGCGTAGGATCCTACGGTCTTGGCGTGCATCCGTGCGTCGCTGCGGTCCGGTCCCAGGTCGACAGGCACGTGCACCTTCCGCCGACCACTGGCGACAACATCGATGTACTGTGGAGACCTCACGCCCCACGTGTTCAGCAATTCGGCGGTATGTCCACCCGGCCTCCCGCATGCCCACTATACGCCCTCGCTCAAAGTCCGTCAACTGCACATACGGTTCACGTCCACGCTGTCGCGGTATGCTACCAGTGTTAAAGACTGCGATGGAGCTCCGTATGTCACGGCAAACTGGCTGACACTGACGGCGGCGGTGCACAAATGCTGCGCAGCTAGCGCCATTCGACGGCCAACACCGCGGTTCCTGGTGTGTCCGCTGTGCCGTGCGTGTGATCATTGCTTGTACAGCCCTCTCGCAGTGTCCGGAGCAAGTATGGTGGGTCTGACACACCGGTGTCAATGTGTTCTTTTTTCCATTTCCAGGAGTGTATATTTCACACCACCTCTGCCAGTGGGTAGTGGCCCTAGA
Organism: Schistocerca piceifrons; assembly: GCF_021461385.2. Lineage (NCBI taxonomy): Eukaryota > Metazoa > Arthropoda > Insecta > Orthoptera > Acrididae > Schistocerca > Schistocerca piceifrons. Next base: position 1,184,657,384 of record NC_060138.1, on the reverse strand, counting down.
ATGTCAACAGAAACCAGTCGTAATGGTTTGTTAGGAGCAACCGGGTGCAATTCATTTACAGTGGGCAGATTTGTAGGTTTCATCCTTTGACAAACTACACATGTCCGTACAACATTCTGAATTATTCTTTTCATATTCTTAAAATGACATTGTCTTGCGAGAAATGCTCTACATTTTTCAATGCCCACGTGTCCCCACGAAAGGTGCACGTGCCAGATTAAATCACTGATACATACTTCCGGTACACAGATACACCACAAGTCCTTGTTAACATCCTTCCGGTAATATAATACCCTATTTCGCACAGAATAATGGCTACTTATCTGATTTCCACCCGAAGCTAGGAGTTATTGTTTGAGTTTTCCCAAGGCGGGATCTTCGTCCTGTAAAGTAGGCAGTTGCTTGCGCGCCTGCAGGAACTTTTTTCGACAAGTAGGGTCTTTCATAACTAAAATTTTGTACTCTGTTGCCTGTTCTAGTATTGTTGTTAGCTCAGGCAAACCTTGCGGCAACCGTGACAAAGCATCAGGTACTACGTTGTCACAACCTTTTATATACACTGTTTGAAGTTGATATTCCTGCAGAGCAAGCACCCACCTAGTCAACCTGTCGTGGATTAACTTGCATGTCAGTAAAAAACTTAAGGCCTGATGATCACAGAAAATTTTTACATTTTTTCCGTACACGTAGTATCTGAACTTCTTCATGGCCCATACTACTGCTAGTGTTTTCGAGTTCGGTGACTGTATATGATCGTTCACAACTTGACAACACTCGGCTTGCGAAACCGGTTATTCTTACGTTCTTGTTTCCGCCTTCCTCGTCGATTTGGAGTAAACAACCGCCTAGTTCGACGGTGGGAGCGTCTGTAGCAAGGCAATATTCCTTTGACATATCAGTAGATTAGCATTTAGACGGGCTTGTCGTATTTGCTCAAATGACTGCTGGCACAGTTCATTCCATATCCAGGGTGTATTCTTTCTCAACAAGTTTAACAGGGTATTATCATTTAAAAGCTGGTCAGGTATGAATCGTCTGAAAAATGACACTAGTCCCAGAAATGCCTTTAACTGTTTCTTGGTTCTAGGAGGAGGGAAGTTCTCAATTGCTGCCATTTTCTTCGGATCGGGCACAATACCTGTAGGTGATATTATATGACCAAGAAATTTTATTCTCTGCCTGCCAAATTTGGATTTGGCGAGGTTTCCTGTTACGCCTACCTCAGAAAATCTTTTTAGTACGCATCTCAGCGTGTCCATGTGGCTTTCCCAGTCGGGAGTAGCTATTAATAAGTCATCGACATACAACGTCACTCGGTCCAACAAATCAGGCCCTAATACTGTATCGAGCGCTGCAATGAAGACACCTGCACTAACATTTAATCCAAATGGTAAGACTTTAAATTGGTAACTTCTGGCGGCAAACACAAAAGCTGTGTACTTTCGTGATGATTCAGTTAGTGCGATTTGCCAATACGACGAACTCATATCGACAGAGGTCAGATTTTTAACTCCATAAAACTTCTGTATCTGTTCATCCAGGTTTTCTGATCGCGTTCTGACAGGTACAGTTATTTTGTTAATATCGCGCGCATCAAGCACGAGACGTATACTGCCGTCCGCTTTCGCTACGGCCACGAGCAGACTGCTGTACGGGGATAGAGATGGTTCAATTATCCCCCAATGAAGCATTTTTCTTATTTCCTTGGTAATTGCCTCCTTCTTTGACCACGGGATGGTGTAGTTTGCGTGACAGAAAGTATCGTGAGGTACCACTTCGATGTTATAGGTGTAGCCCTCGATAACACCGGGTTTTTCCGAAAATACATTATCATAATCTGTAAGTAGCTGAGTCAATTCGTTTTGTTGTGCTTCAGTCAAATGTTCTGACTTCCTGACTTTCATGGCTATCAGTTTCCCTTTTTCCTCTTTGTCTTCAGTAATAAATTCCTTATAATATGCTTGTCTTGTACTTAAGTCAGAATATAAATTCATTACCTGTATTCCTTCGAATCTAGACTGTACGTTCCGGCAATATTTACCGTGCACTTCCCGTGTCCTCAACAATGGCAAAACTACACGTCTACCCTCATTCATAAGGCATACTTCCCCGCACAAGAGGTCGATTTTTGCGTCCCTCTGGCGTAAAAATTCCATCCCCAGGATTCAAGCAACACCTAATCCCTTAACTACTAGGAACGATCTTTTCATTGCTTCATTTCCTACCGTAAACTCGACTTGCACCTGGTGCCTTATGATATGAGATTGTGCACCTATTGCAACTGTTACACGACAATGCTTCACTGGCAATACTGGTTTTATATTATTTTGACTCAAGTACGTGTAAAAATTTGCACTCATGACATAGGTTGACGCACCGGTATCGACTATTATCTGTATTGGTGCTCCGTACATATCTGCTTGCAATATAGAATGCAGAACACTTTTGTCGGTTCGGTTACATTTCTGCGGTTTGTCTACAAGTTCCTTTCCTATTTTTATTCCCTCATTGTATCTCAGCATACAAAGTTTATGGTTGTCATCCGTGAATGTGCCCTCACTACACCATCCTGCAGCCAACAACGGAGAGCATATTGTGGCTGTCGTTAGTTTAACGGATGAGCATTAGTGGGGTGACAGTTGTCTGTCACTTCCACTAACCTCACATTGTGGTTCTGGTTGTTGTTGTTGTTGTTGCTGCTACTGATGGGTTGGCCCTGGTTTTGCGGTGCTCGGTTGTAACTCCCTGCCATGTTCTGTGATGGACCTGGGTTGGCGTTCCATTGTGGCGCTGTGTTTTGTTGCCACTGTGGTGTCGGTTCATTACTACCACGCCACTGGTTTCGGTTGTTCCGCCATTGCGGACTGCCGTTACCATTATATCCATACGTCCATCATGATGTCTCTTTCGATTTTGACGATTATAACCGTTGCCGTTATAACCATTGCCATTGTTTGTGCCTCGATTCTGTTACCGGTGCTCTTGCCTATTCCCGTTACTATTTGATACTATTTGGCACTAAGTTAGTACCGTTACTGTGGCTGCCATTGTAATCGGCTTTTTGTTGAATACACCCTGCATGGTTCCACTTGTTTTCGGTATTCATATCTTCGATCAATAAGTCAACAGAATCCACTATTTCCATGAATTGTTCTATATCGTATTCCGGCACATTGATGAAATATCTTTTAATTTCACTGGGCAACTTCATTTTTATTAATCTGATTATGTGACGATCGGACATTGGCTCCTCCCAGTACCTGGTTTTGTTTATATACTTTTCAGAATATTTGTGTAACGTTCCCATCTTAGGATTGTACATTTCTGGACTGTACAACTCCTTGCGTAGTCTTTCTTGGACGCTATCGGACCACAATTTTTGCCAGAATGCACCTTCAAACTGTTGCATCGTTAGACATTTTTCGGACACGTCGGTGGCTCACAGTGCCGCGTCACCTTGAATAAAGGAGACCACGAACTGTATTCTTTGTCTTTCCGTCCATGTCCTGGGAAACACATTCCTGAAGCTCTTAATAAATACCACAGGGTGGACATTTCGTTTTTCGGTATTGAAGGGTTGGAATGTGCTGTGTTTCATTACATTGTCCTCTTTTTGCACCTCTGATTGCTACATTCTGGGACATTCATTACTTCGTGATGTGCGCTGCACGGTATCGCATGTTGTTCGTGCCCGTAATTCACATTAGGTTGCGGTTGCGCACTCGCACCCTGCATACAGTCTGCGTTAATATAGTAGTCAGTGTGCGGAGTCGGATTCATCTGTCCACCACTGCTTATATTGTTTTCCGACGCAGACAGTCTCCGCGCGACCTCCTGATGCCAATTTGGCAACTCCGCTGTCACACGGGATTTGATCTGAGTTAATTCGGCATGTAGTGCGGCAGTGCTAGCGTCAGTATTTCCACTCGCGGCCGCAGTCGCTTGTTCTACAGCTGTATTTACGTCGCTTTCAATCTTAGCAGATATCTCGCGATCCTTTACTTCTAGCCATTCATTAAATTCTTTTTCGACTTTTTGATCTTGCACTTCCAAATATGTATCGATACTTTTCCGAGCATCTATGTCCACATTATCCACGCGGTTGGTTAAAGTTTGGACATTGTCTTCAAGCCTAGCCTGCGATATCTGTAGTTTTTGCATCTCGCCGGATAAGCTTTGCACAAGATCGGGTATTTCTTTGCACGCGTCCCGCATCTCGGCAAGTTCGCTTTGGATACGATCTAGTTTCGCTTCACTGCGCTGCCCTTGCTCACTGAGCTTTTGCGTAAATTCTTTCCCTTGGTCATGTAGCATTTGCGTTAATTTTTTCTCCTGCTCATGTAGCATCTGAGCCTGTTTTTCGTCTCTTTCCCTATCTCTTTCTTCGAGCCTACGCAGAAATTCACCAAAAGAGTCTGCAATCGGTGAGCATACTGGTGCCCCGCTTAATCTAGCACTCGATTGGCCCCCCTGCCCAGGCAGTGGAGTTGTTACTTTATTCCCATTCTGCTGTGGAGCGTCATTCACTATTCGCAGCTCCTCGCCCCCCGCTCCGGAAATTATGTTACCTGAGGCGATGGCTTGGGATCCGTTTACTTTTTGCAAATGATCCTCACTTTCCACATTAGCAGAATTTTGTTCTTCTGGTACGGATGCTTTAGGTTGTCCTATCTTACCCATACTAAGTTCACTTTAAGCTACTGACAAATCTTTAACACTGATACACACACGAATAATTATACCCTCCAAAAATAAACATATAAATACATAAAGATTAATTTGCACTTTACTTACTGTTTTTTCACCGAAGGTATCTCGTGTGCATATGGGTTCGATATTCCGCATAGAGCTACACAGGATGCTTGCACAATAGGCCTTACCTTTATTTTTCTTTCTAGTAATCCTTTTTCTTTTCTACACATTTTCTTCTCCAGCTCTCTTCAGGGTGTGGTTTTGTTGTTGTACATGTAAAAGAATTCATATAGGCATTAATATTTTACAACAATTAGACACATACATAATTGCACTCATTACAATAGAGTCAGATTTAGTAAATTTCGTATTTTCTTTGATCGGGCCCCAAAGTTGCGGCGCCAATTATTATTATTATTTTGATTGTTGCTGCTATTCATGCAGGTGGTGCTCTTTCTTCCAAAGGTCTCTTTAATTTTCCTGTAGGCAGTATCTGTCTTGCCCTAGTGATACATGCTTCTACTTCCTTACATTTGTTCTCCAGCCATCCCTGCTTAGGCATTTTGCGTTTCCTGTCGATCTCATTTTCGAGATTTTTGTATTCCTATTCGCCTCCTCCGATTACTGCATTTCTATATTTTCTCCTTTCATCAATTAAATTCAATATCTCTTCTGTTACCCATGATTTCTACTATCCCTCGTTTTTTACCTACTTCATCCTCTGCTGCCTTCACTATTTCATCTCTCTGCTTCTACTGTACCTCTTTCCCCTGTTCTTGTAAATCGTTCCCTGATGCTCTCTCTCAAGCGCTCTACATCCTCTGGTTCTTTCAGTTTATCCAGTTCCCATCTCCTTAAATTCCTACTTTTTTGTAGTTTCTTCAGTTTTAGTCTACAGTTCATATCCAGTATATTGTGGTCAGAGTCCACATCTGCCCCGGGAAATGTCTTACAGTTTAAAACCTGGTTCCTAAATCTCTGTCTTACCATTATATAATCTATCTGAAACCTTCCTGTGTCTCCAGGCCTCTTCCATGTATACAACCTTCTTTCATGATTCTTAAACTGTTAGCTATGATTAAATTATTCTCTGTGCAAAATTCTACCACGCGGCTTCCTCTTTAATTTCTTATCCCCAGTCTATATTCACCTACCACTTTTCTTCCACTTTCTTTTACTATCACTGAATTCCAGTCCTCCACGACTTTTAGATTTTCGTGTACCTTAACCATCTGAATAATCTCTTTTATCAAATCATACATTTCTTCAATCTCTTCATCAACTACGGAGCTAGTTGGCATATAAACATGTACTGCTGTGGTAGGCGTGGGCTTCGCGTCTATCTTGGCTGCAATAATACGTTCACCTTGCTGTTCGAAGTAGCTTACCCAAGTTCCTGTTCTTTTATTCGTTATTAAACCTACTCCTGCATTACCCTTATTTAATCTTGTATTTACAACCCTGTATTAATCTGACCAGAAGTCTTGTTCCTCCTGCCACCCGACTTCCGTAACTCACACTATGTCTAACTTTAGCCAATCCATTTTTGAATTTTCAAACCTACCTGCCCATTTACGGGACCTGGCATTACACCCTCCAATCCGTAGAACGCCAGTTTTATTTCTGCTGCTAACGACGTCCTCCAAGAAGTCCCCGTATACCGCTACCGTCACCGGTCCGGACAGTCTCAGGTATACTTCCGACGTAGTAAACGAATATGACGGAAAGAGTGTAAGAAGATCTTACCGCCTAACTTTACTGATATTTACACCCGGCAAGAGGGTGAATAGAGCACATATTTGGCAGAACGGACACAAGAAAGAATCATGATAATATGAGGGACCGTAATCCATACTTTCGTAAAATAGTTTCCGAGCTACCATTATTCAAAAATGCGTGACTCACCACCTTTTTAATACTGAATTGATTGATTTAGAAATTGTTAAATTTGATATCTGCGTGGAGCGTTCACAGTGGCATAAAAAAACCCTAACGTAATCTCATGGATTATATTCGTGTTATCAGATTAAAATATTGCTGCCGGATATCTTTACTGTAGTGAAATTTAATTAAAAGGAATCTTTAATGAAAGAACTTCCCTTTTTTTTAACGTGATAATCTTCGTCTTGCCGAGAAGCGGCCAATATCTGAACTTAACTGAATGTTCTTAGTTTTTGCCTTAATACAACATAAATTAGTATATTTACTTTCTTTTCCTTAATAATTTGGTGCGAGTCTTTTAAAGCGTCCGTTGACGACGGAAGGCAATGAAATTATAATGTAATTTTTCCTATGCAAAATGTCTGCCAAGAATGGTCGATTGTTCAACCGTTCTTGTCGTTTATCCAGCGTGCTGAAAACCTTATAAATAATAATTTTACTTCTCCATGACGGTCGCAAGGCATATGAAAGAAAAAATACACATTCATAACAAATTACCATGTATGATTTAAAAATTACAACTTGCAATGCGAAATAGCCGGCATAGCGTGCGTTAGCTTCGAGACTAGATCAGAGAGTGAGTAATAACGCTGGTCTTTTTCGTTTCTTTCACCACAAAGATCCTACACAGTTATCTTATACAGTCTTTTTGAACCATTTGTAACCTCCACCTCTCTTATCGACCTTAATGACAGTGAAAAATTAAACCGCGTGTACGTAATGGAAATTTGGGAAAATCAATCGTCACCGAAGTTAATCTGTCGGTAAAGAGGGAGGAAAGGGTTACATCTAAATGAAAGGAAAGATGCAAATGAAACTGGTGGAAATTAATTTTGAAAAGGGGTAAAGTTAATAAAGAAAGTAAATGTGCGGCCGTTACGTTAACAATTAACTAGCGGTAATTAGGTATTTGAGATTTGGGGGAAATTACGGTCGCCAGTCCTAAGGACAATTACTATAGTAACTGAAAAAGAAAGGTTATTAAACATATAATTAGCACTAGAAGCGTGGCAACTGAAGGTTGACACGTGTAGTGTGAAAACTGAAAGTTTGTCAGAAGTAATAAATTTCGCTACACTCTGACTTAATTTAGCAAAAGAATTAATGAAATCGAAAGTTAATTTAGTGATTGAAGTTAATAGTGAGCTTTCTTTCTGAAGCACATCGAAATTCAGTAAAATACGGTTAGTCTTGGACTACCTCAACAATCATTTCAAAAGCAACTTGACTCTACGCAATTTAGAAATAAGAGATTTAACTTTGAACTTGAATTAAATGATTCTGAACAATTAACAATAGTAAAAATTTTGTACGTACCAAGCTGAGCTGCAGTCACAGGTAAGCTAAAGTATGCTAACAAAACTCGCACTCTTAATTTGTGCTCGTGTAATCTAAATATTGTAGCCAGCTATGAATACTTTAACTGAACTTTGAAATTAAAGCAGTGAAATTGAATGATATTATTTTAATGCTGGCGTTTGAATTTCAACGACACTCAGCTTCATTTCGGAAAAGGAAGGGACCCTGCTTGGCAATGCAATTGGGACAATAAGCAACAAAGGTCCATGCTACGTTGCTGTAATTTTGTGATTTGAACAGTTTGAAAAGCTGAGGTCTGCCATACAGTTCTGAAACTTTACGTGCTTTTAGTCTTCCTTGTTGGTTGATTGAAGGTTTGAAGTCGCCGATCGAGGAGGTGGCGACAGTCCCTCATTGTCGGCCGTCGCTGTTGCAGAAGCTGGATGTTGGCGCGCCTTCTTCTCGACACGGTCACCAGGCGAAACGGGCTCTTGATGTGCGCCAGCTAATGCTTCCCGTCCGCGACACCGTGTCAGAAACTATCATAGCAGTCGATCGCAATTACATGCTGCCAAACCCCGAAAGCCCGGCAACTTGCGGGAGCGTCACACAACGCACCTGCTCAATCGCACTACTCCAACCAGACTCTCCTCGCTGCCCGCGCTCCACGCGGCAGAGTTAACACTACCAAAGATCCTAAACACTTTCGTTCTTCACACGACCTATCGATGTATTCGTTCGATAGTATAGTTTTCCCTAGGCAAGACCCAGCGTAAAATAAAAATAATATTTACAAAACAAACCAATTATACATAGACATAAATGAATAAATAAATATATATATATATATATATATACAAATATTAAAACAATTACAATATATAAAGACACAGAAATGTTATATCTTCAGGTAACAAAACAAGGAAAAATTATGGTACAATAGATGGAAATAGGAGGATATGCATTTCCGGCGTTACACATTATTATTTCATTTCATTATAAATTACCGTTATGACAGCTAACCGCACACACATTTTCAGAATTTCTTTTTACGATTTTCATTTTACTTCATTCTGTGTATGACTTGTCGTCGCACGATTTAATATTTTGTGCCGTGTATCGAAACACCCGCCCTGAGATCAGAATGGAGGACTATTTCAACTCAGGAATGTTTTACCCAAAAGGACGCCATGCATGTTGTGGCGGAACCGGTTCATTGTATTTCGTGACTTTAATTACTTATAAATGATATTTCAGGTAGATCAAGAAAATATAAAACCAGTTACCTATTGTCAGCGTGACAATTCGTTTGATCTCAAATATGAATATACCGGCTAATATTTGTCACTCTGCTAAAGAAATCTCCACTTCACGTTGTGTAGAAATGTTGTTTGTAAAGTCGTGTGAGTGGCACTAAATTGCACATCATTTATCAGATTTTACACAACTGTTACGTAAGATGGAAGCATTTTTCTCTAGCAAAAGGAACATTTAGTCACAAAATACTACCCGCGCACAACACTGACGTATGCCTAGTATTACAATATTTCAGGCAAATCGTCAGAAATTATTAAGCTTCATAGATCAGCAAATAAGAAATTGATACTACGTAATGTGCTGTGAACACTATTTCGGATCACAGGTGCACATTTATTTCCATTCATTTATTTCTAACAACATTTATGTTTGTTAAAATTCTCGATTCAAAACTGCCGCGGAGATATTTTTGCTAAGATAGCGGCAGATAGACGATAGTCAATTTCTCTATTGTTATTCTCGATTTATGTTATCAAGGTAAGAAATATAGATAAAAGTCTTTAAGCCCTTTATCTCTAATCTTTAGCATTTAAAATCATATTCAATGATAAATACCGACGTATTTTTTATACCAGCTACTAGTAAACTCCGCTGCAAGTTACTAGCGCTAATGGCTGCGCTCCTAATTGCGGAGCTAAAAATTAACACTTAAAAACATTAATTAGATTGGATTACAATTCCAATAAATACAAATCCACGTTTAGACAATAGCGACTCTATTTTTCAAATAATAATTAGCAATATATATAGTTACAGATTTTCTCTTTACAGACCTCCACACGTCTCACGTCCGAACAGTTCATCCATTACCACAGGAAGAACAACTGAACCACAATTATCACAGATAACAAAAAAAGATTATAATTGTTGTGTCCATGAGTGTAGTTCACTGACAATAATTTTGATTCACACAGAAATTAAATTATTACAGAAATAATAAAATAATTATCGTCATTTTTACACGATACAGTCCTTTTATACGTAGTATCGATAATATTTGTTGAAGTTTGAACACTTAGTTCATTTTTACATCTTGTGGCTAGAACATAGTGTCGTGGATATTACAACGTCCTCGTGAAAAATTACGGCTGTAGTTTCCCCTTGCTCTCAGTCGTTCGCAGTACTAGCATATATGTAGCAGCGGTCATTATCGAGAAAGTCGTAAACTCTTCGTTTTTATATTACATATCTGTTATTCTCCCTTGTGCATAGTCTTTGCTGGAGACCAGTTTTGACTGACAGTCTGGGCAGGAATGTTTGCGACGAGAACCGCCTTGGCTGAAAGGTTATTTTAAATACAGTTAATGTGTTTCTGTCATACAGGTTAGTTCGTTGGTTGATTCCGGGGGGGGGGGGGGGGAGTAGGATTAGGAGACAGAGCAGCGAGGTCATCGGTCCCGTCGGACTAGTGAAGGATGAGGAGGAAGTCGGCCGTGCACTTGCAAAATAAACATCCCGGCATTTTACTGAAGCGATTTAGAGGAAGCACCAAAAACCTAAATCAGGATGGCCGGACGCGGATTTTAACTGTCGTCCTCCCAAAAGCAAGTGGAGTGTGCTAGCCACTGCACCACCTCGGTCGGTTTTGCGATACTGCTGATCGCAGAAGTATCTTAACAATTCAGGGTGTGCAAATATTAGTGAATATAGTTGTTTCAATGTTTAGAAAACCCTGACTAAACACAAGGCTTTCACTAGTGGAAGTTCCTCTACCAGAAACAGGATCCGCGGCCAGACTTCTATCCCACAAAAGACAACGAGCCTACCCCACGAAATAAAACGATAGACAGATCAATGAAAATGAAGCACTGAAGATCCCATTACACTGTTATAGCTTCTCATCGAAGTGGGAGAACTTAGCCGAGTTAATTAATTGCTATGTAAGGTAAGCAGGAGGTCGGGAGGGGTAAGGTCTGGTGGGTGGAAAACAAACTTAAAATTCGCATAAGACATTTATTATAATCCAGTGACGTGTTAGAGCTGTATTTGACATGCTACAACAACCAAATAGTGCAACAAATAATATTATATATCTTCTGCAAAATTAAAAAAAAGGATGATATGTTTACCTTTGTTTGCATCAAAGGTGGTAGCACAACAAACCTTAAAGGAAACAATGGCTAATCTTCTTGTAACTTCACTTGAATCTTCGTTGAATCAAGATTTATACTGATTGTATTAATGCAAAAAAGAGTTTTATTAAGTCGGAAGAGTTACGTAACAGAGTGGGTACAAATCCACCACCACACAAACCAGAGGAACACCGCACAGAAACCAGCTGAGTGACGCTTATAAACAATAGTGAGAACTGTTCTTCACACAAGAACACACCAATTACGAGAATAAATACTCAAAAATGGTACAAATGACTCTGAGCACTATGGGACTTAACTTCTCAGGTCATCAGTACCCTAGAACTTAGAACTACTGAAACCTAACTAACCTAAGGACATCACACACATCCATGCCCGAGGCAGGATTCGAATCTGCGACCATAGCGGTCGTGCGGTTCCAGACTGTAGCGCCAAGAACCGCTCGGCCACTCCGGACGGCAACAAATACTCGGTCAGGTTCTCTGTGACGTAGCATTTGAGAACAATTAGCAATATCGTTATCTGAATCAGTGCAATTAGTACAATTCCGTGAAGTTGAGAGGGGACAACTTACTCTCTCACACTGTCTCACCTATTTTTTGGCACATGGAAAATTATTAATGATTTTGTTACAACCTGACAGACCTTGAGTGAGACTCTAGAAAGTCAATGGCCTGAGCAGAAGTTGATGCAGCCTGGTAGGGCACTAGAAGCATGAGGTATTTTTATGAGTCTTAGCTCATAGAAACGGCATGTTGGGAGTTGAAAACAATTGTGGTCGAGCCCATCCCTCAGTAAATCCTGCCGGACAGTCCCACAGCCGTACGGTGCAGGCAGGGCTGCCCCTCGACAGGACAGAACAATGCCGCGCTTCCCGCCGCGGCGCCGGCTGAAACCTGAGCTGGGGCGATGGTCTGAAGGAACGCGTCTACACAATGCAGTCATAAACTGGGCATTGTGTGCAGAGCCACGCATAGTACAAATTCACCTGTTTTCGTGTTCACTGATAGAGCAAATAGGCCAGTGAACCTCTTCCCCGGCCGCCTCGGTTGTATAAGAAAGATCCGGAGTCTGAGAAACATTTGGAGATAGATCTTTACTACATCTCATAGCTAGGACTAACAAGCTCTAAGGCAGAGGCGATTTAGATAAAGATGTATCAGACGGTATCTGTTTGCGTTATTCCGTGCGAAGAGACAAGACTTCCAAAAAAAAAGTCATCCCTTCCCCCTCTGCAAAATCTTAAAACGGCTATCAATTGGCCGTTTCTTTATTTTCAGAGCCGCATGTTTCTCAACTCTTGCCCTGGTGTGACAAGACTTTGTGCTGTCACGTGGGAGGGTAGATTTAGTACGTCTAGAGCCCTGTAATTGGCTGAAGACGGCGTGAAGGCAGTGTCGTTGGTACACTTTGCGGGAAAGCGGAATTTTTTTCTGGAGAGGTGCGAAGCACTCGGATGCGGCACTTTGGTCTCGTAAGCTCTTCTGGTCGATGCTCGTACATATGTGATTGGTATTTGGGACCTGTCCTGAGGCTGACCTCACTTGGAAGTAGTTTACATCTTCATCTACATATATACTCCGCTAGACACCAAGCGGTGTGTGGAGGAGAGTACATTTCGCGCCAAAGTCTTATTTCTCCTCCTCTGTTTCACTCGCGGATCGCGCGCGGGGAGGGGGGGGGGGGGGGGCAGACGACATCCTCGGTGAAGATCGGATTTCGGAATTTAGTGAACAGTCCATTCTGTTTAGCGCGCCGTCTATCTGCAAGTGTGTCCCACTTCAAAATTTCTATGAGATTTGTAACGCTCTCACGATGACTAAATGTACCAGTAACGAATCTTGCCGCTCTTCTTTGGACCTTCTCAATCTCTTGAATCAGACCCAACTGGTAAGGGTCCCATACAGACTAACAATACTCTAACACTGGACAAACTAACGTATTGTAAGCAATTTCCTTTGTTGACGGACTGCATCGCTTCAAGATTCTATCATTAAATCGCAATCTAGAGTCCGCCTTACCCGTTACTTGTGTAATCCGATCATTACATTTGAGATCATTTCGAATAGTCATACCCAGATACTTGACGGACGTTACCGCTTCCAAAGACTGGGCATTTATTTTGTACTCGTACATTAATGGGGATTTTCGTCTTGTTATACGCAGTGGGTTACACTTATTAATATTGAAAGATAACTGCCAGTCATTACACCACGTTTCTCTGCCTCGTGATGACTGGGTGTTGTGTGATGTCCTTAGGTTAGTTAGGTTTAAGTAGTTCTAAGTTCTAGGGGACTGATGACCATAGATGTTAAGTCCCATAGTGCTCAGAGCCATTACACCACGCATTTATTTTCTGCATATCCTCACTGATTTGTTCACACCTTTCGTGTGATACTACTTTCCTCGGCCATCCTGATTTCCCTAAATCGCTCCAGGCAAATGCTGGGGTGGTTCCTTTGAAAGGGCACGGCCGATTTCTATCCCCATCGTTCCCTAATCCGATGAGACCGATGACCTCGCTGTTTGGTCTCTTCCCCCAAAACCACCCACCCCACTACTTTCCTGTAAGCTACAGCATCATCGGCAGACAGTCTAAGGCCGCTGTCAACACCATCAACCAGATCGCTTATGTAAATCGTAAAAAGGAGAGGACTTATTACGCTGCCGCTAGTTTAGACTGGGCGCCTGTGGCGATGTTCTTGCTGTACCGACAATGTGACTTCATACGTCTCGGACTCCTTGTTTGCCGAGGGCACACTTATTCGTTTTTGGCTTACCAGTCTTGGTGTTTGGTATGCTTGTACACTGTGTCGTATAAGTGAGCCACATTGGTCCTTGGTGCGACCAGCAAACGGGAGTGTCACACACTAAAATCTACCGTGATTTCAGGGCTCTGGTAGAGAGTAAATTGCGATCTGTCTGCCTGATCGCTAGATCGTTAAATTTTTGTATTTCTTTCGTGGCTGCGTTCGATGCATAGGTGCCGCCTCCTCGTCTCACCTCCGTCGCACACACTCGCCTGCTGCAAGTTACATCGCCGCACGAAGCACACAGGGTAATGTACTGACTGCCGCTCTGGCATTGTCAGGGTGTGCCGATCGTAATCGCCACTTGCTCTCAGCTGCACCTATCTAGAGAAACTTCACTAGATTTGATCAATCAAAGTCTTCTCAGCGTCAGATCAATTTAGATTGCGTTATCCACATTTTTGGGGCCAGAGTACGTGACTCACTCTACTATTACTGTCTCTGCAACCCAGGATACTTATCCAGTGTAAATCACCTGTTAGTTGTCTACGGAATTCAATCATACCTTGTTTGGCATAATTAATGTCTGTGTTAGGAAAATAAATCTTGTTAGTACACTAACATTTGCCTACATTCTCAATCATTTAAATAGTCTCAAAATGGTTACCTTCCAAAGTCTAGAGTGAAATTTTAAAAAAAGCCCTTCAGCGGACAACAGATCGTGGCCTGAAAATACACAAGCGTAGCTTGACCTTATTTCACATTTAACAATAACACCAACAGGTCACGGAGAAGGAGCAGATCACTTAACTATAACCACAACCGGCGTGTGGCTATAATCGGAGCAGATCCAGGAGCCAGCTAGATATCAGGGAACATAGCGTTCAATGTTTTCGAACGCAAATCTTAACCAGGAACAACGACCAGGGTGCAGTCGCTCTGTAGCAGTTATAGTCCTGACGCTTAACATGGTCGTTATGTAGGCAACGAATCAACTGCAAAACGATCAGAGGCATGTACAGCAGAAAATAATTTTTTTTCTCAAGACTGCACATCAATGTAGTACCCCACTACCAACGGTCACTGGTTGCGCATGCGTTGCTGTGTCTAGCCCTAATGGCGGAACACTCATACATTTCTTCCGTGGACTTGGCCGCACTGCCCTCGTGTGGTCAGAGAGAAATCTCGCGAGGTACGCTATCCGGATATCTTTCGTAAGACGAGATCGAGTACTCTCATACAGTGGGATCGATTTGAGACGACAACGGCTAAAGAACATAAGAGCAGAGTATGATTTCCTTGGAATACTTTATTTTTAGTTTCAAAACAAGTATCGCAGTGCTGTCCTTCAGTATCAGTAGTGTTGTTTTAATATTCTTTTTCAGAACGAAGCTCGCACTTTGATATAATTTCTGTAACAATACTTAGGTTTTTTTAATGTAGTACTGTTTAATTTTTCGCCCTTGTGAGGCAAATTGAGGAGCTACTTGCTTGTGAAGTAGCGGCTCCGGTCTCGTAAACTGACATACGGCTGGGAGAGTTGACCGCATGCCCCTCCATATCCGCATCCGGTAATGCCTGTGGGCTGAGAATGACACGGCGGCCGGTCGGTACCGTTGGCTCTTCCAAGGCCTGTTCGGACGGAGGAGAGTACGATGTTTTCTTCGCTTCTTGTGGCAATACTGTAAAGCATTTTTTCTTAATTACGTCCTTTACCAACTCTACTGGTCTATGAGTCGATGGTAAAGCGCTGCTATTGTTTTCATACAAATATTAGTGAAACCAAATGTATTTTATAATGTCAGTATGACTGATCTTTGCATAATAAGATTTGTGAGCAGGTGTCGCTGTTTGTTCTCCAAAAAAATTAATTCATTGTCTTTCCACTGTCAGCCGGTCATGAATAGGACCTTCCAGGAATTTTAAGGTGAAAATCTGATCTCTTAGAATCGTAACAGTGATACAACCATTAGGGTCGAAGAGTCTGGTGGAACAAACGTTTTCTCACAGTATTCTCATCCAAGGTCATTAGCACTTTTAACTCCTTAGAGCTAGTGCTAAAAAAGAGTAATATGGGATCCGATCAAGTAGCAGAGGAAACCTTGTAAGAGGTGAGAAGAGTCTCTGACCAGAGAGCAGTATGTCGTTAGTTGTGCTTGTCGCGAGTCTGCGCTAGTAAGCGCGTGTCGACAGTAGTCTTGAGTAGTCTGCGTGAGTCGGCGGTAGTCGGCGCGTGTCGGCTGTCTGCTCTGCTCGGGACTCTGGTCAAGACTCTGGAGGATGAGTATTGTTGTAGAAGGTAAAGAAGCAGCCTTGCGCATATCTAGTAATGTATATTAATTGTCATTTAATTTCTTTCAAAAAAATATGCCCCAATAATAATTTTTATAATATAAAGTAATTTTTTTAAAAGAAAGCATTCATTTCAATTTAAAGATTTTGTCCAATGAATAATTAATTCCTTTCACGAATCACAAAGCATGGGCCAGCATTGCACGGAGCTGTGCCGAGAATTTTTATGTAAGAGCAGATATATTTGCAGTTTTTATTGAGATAAGGATTTTTGCTTTTTTTTATTCAGAATACAGGGCCGAGGCGCAGCGTTGCTGTCGTCATAAAATTTACCAGGTTACTGAATTTTTTGAATTATTTTTGGTGTTTAAGAATTTTTCTGTTTCGAACTTAACATTAAATGAGAAAAGAATTTTGTGGGAACATTAAATGTGAATGCATTTCTGCACACAGATTATAAATGGGAGCCAATTTTGTTCAGAGGTTACAATATTAAAAACTCATTTTAATTATTATTTTCTGGGGAGTTTACGCATGGTTCATTTTCATTTAATTATAATAATTTTGTTGGGAGGTTACACTTTTCATTTTTATATTTCTGTGGGGAGGTTACAACCTCCAGTCTCCGGTCGATATTGTCATTATTCTATTAACCAGTATTAGTGCCATTAATAATAAATACAGAACAGCTGGCACTGGAATTACACACTTAATGCTGTTTATATTGCAGGTTTGTGTACAGTCTATTATCAGGTACCAATAATGTGAAAATAGACGTGTTGAAATACAGAGAGCAAAAGGTTATGTATAAATCGTATATGTATGAGACATTAGTTCTAGGGGTCGAAAACCGTGAAAAGGAGGCAGTAATTGAGGTGGGAGACAGGCTTCTTGCCTATTACCCAGTCAGAATTCTGAGTAGCCTGTGCAGGAAATCAAGGAGAAATCCCAAAATCCAATTTAATATCGGGACTAAAAATAAAAGCTTACCGAAAGGCCAATGAGACTGTACCCTTAATACTGTCAAGACGGTAAAGGATGGGGAGGATCACTTGAACAAAATGAATGAGGGCTTGGGAAGAGTTTATAAGATTAATGTCAACATAGATAAAACAATGGAAGTGGCGACAAGTCGGATTATATTAGGGAAACAGATACTAAATGTAGTCGACGAGCTTTGTTTTCTTTGGGCAGTAAAGAAACTGGCAGAAGAAGATGTAATATGCAAACTTGCAACAGAAAGAAAAGTTTTTCTGATGAATATCGATATTTCAGCTTGTTATCTAAATTTAAGTGTTTGAAGATTTTTTCAGAAATTATTTGCCTGGAATACAGCGTGAAAGGTGAACGATAAGCGGGAAAGAAGTTTAATGAAACATTTGTATGTGCCAGTACGGAAGAAAGCTAAAGATTAGATGGGTACACCTGTTAATGAATGGAGAGGTAATGAATTGATTCGGCGAGAATAGAGATTTATCGCACAACTGATGTAAAGCAAGGGATCGGGCAATAGGACACCTTCTGACGCATAAACAAAATTTCGAAGTGTGTGTGTGTGTGTGTGTGTGTGTGTGTGTGTGTGTGTGTGTGTATGTGTAGAGGTGGGCGGGGGGGCTTTGGGGTGGACGAAGGAGGGGGAGGAGGGGTGGTGGGGGAAGAATCTAGACCAAAGCTTTACAACAGGTATCAGGAACAAACGAAAGTTGCAATAATTATACGGAGATGAAGAGGCTTGCAAAGCGTCAGCCCGACTGAAACAGGAATCAAGAGTTCAGTCGAGCTTGTAACAGGATGGGTACTAACCGCCGTGTTTATGACTTTAAGGCCTGAACTTCTGATGCTTTAAACCTCATGAAAATGGTGTTTAGGGCTCTCTCACCATGTCTTAGTAGAGTTACCATTATTCAATAGATCTGCGCCTTCTTTTACGAACTTGCTTCAGTCCTCATCCTGAAGGAGTGGGATTTAGATATCAAATCCACCACCCAGGCTGAGGTATTTTGTTTAATTTTCAAACAAATAGAGGCGAATAATGTAATAGTTCCTGCATCTGTACTAAATAGAATAACTTCCGCTAATCCTGTCTCTCCTGATCTCGTGCTACTTCTCCTATGACGCTGATGTACGAAGTGTGTTTCACAGGACCCTACAGCTATTGAGAAACCAAGCCACTAACATAAAGGACCAATAAATCGTACGTAATTTCCATTGTTCAATTCACAAGTCGTCGCAAATGTACGCGAGGTAGGCGAACGTGCAGCAACAAATAATACGGAAAATGTGAGGTGAAACGCGTGCGTGGCTTGTTTACGTTTCAACGGACACCCTGGGTGATATTTTATTCCGCGTGGGCACTTTCGCAAGCGCCTACGTCACCCGGACGGGCAGCGCTCGAGGCGAAATGCACAAAATTGGCCGTGCGCGCCGCGGTGCCGCGAGAGAGGCTGGCTGTTGCTGAAAGCCCGTAGTGCTCGAACGTACTCAGAATATTACCGAACTGGAATAACAAGGGCTCTCCAACCTCAACGTGTTCGCCGCCATTGACGCCGCACCGAGTCCGCCGAGCGCTGAAAGGGGAACTCAGCTTACAGCCGGGGGACTGGGGACGCTGCTCCCGGCCGAAACGGTTTCTAAAGAGGTCCATGACTTGTCACGCGTCGTACCACCATTAACGACAGATCTACTGAGCACCCGGCCAATCTCAGTTTCTTGCGAGGTGTTTGAAAACTTCTTTCACTTTCGTGTATGTCTCCCAGACAAGTGATTTACCTCAAGTATCCTTCTCTTTTGCTTTCTCTTTTGGTTCAACTAGCGACTATGCGAAAGTTTTATTTTCTTCTTATAGGGTTTTCCCCTTCCTTCCAACATCCTAGCTTCTGTCCACCATGTATTGTTCCACTGTTTTTCAGATCACAGTACACCTGTTTTCTTATTCATTTTCCTTGGAATCTTTCCCTTCTGAAAATATCTCTATCTCCTACTTCCTCTCATTTGACGTTTTGTGTTTTTAATGAATTCAGCTAAATACCTAGGGGTCACAATTACGAACAGTTTAAACTAGAATAAACTCATAGAAAAAGCTGTGCGGCGGGCGAAGCAAAGCTTTTGTTTAATTGAGAGTACATGTAGATGGAGCAACAAATCCACTAAAGAGACGCAGCACTCTTTTGCGCCTTATGAAGTATTGCTGCGTTGTATGGCAACTTTACAAGTGAGGACTTATGAAGGACATGAGAAAAGTTTGGAGAATGGCAGCTCATTTTGAATTATTACGAATTAGAGACAATTATTCACGAATATGGCTTGGCCAACATTGAAACAAAGCCGTTTTCCACTGCGGTGAGATATTTTCCAGGAATTTCTCCTCCAATTTCCAGACTACTTTATTCGCTCTCAACTGCATAGAGAGAACCGGCCATAGCTATAAAACACAAATATCGCAGGTCTCAGGAAAGATTTAGAGTTTCCTTTACATGAAGTGCTTCTTGACGATGGAATAGTAGAGAAATACACTCCTGGAAATTGAAATAAGAACACCGTGAATTCATTGTCCCAGGAAGGGGAAACTTTATTGACACATTCCTGGGGTCAGATACATCACATAGACACAGGCAACAGAGCATGCACAATGTCGGCACTAGTACAGTGTATATCCACCTTTCGCAGCAATGCAGGCTGCTATTCTCCCATGGAGACGATCGTAGAGATGCTGGATGTAGTCCTGTGGAACGGCTTGCCATGCCATTTCCACCTGGCGCCTCAGTTGGACCAGCGTTCGTGCTGGACGTGCAGACCGTGTGAGACGACGCTTCATCCAGTCCCAAACATGCTCAATGGGGGACAGATCCGGAGATCTTGCTGGCCAGGGTAGTTGACTTACACCTTCTAGAGCACGTTGGGTGGCACGGGATACATGCGGACGTGCATTGTCCTGTTGGAACAGCAAGTTCCCTTGCCGGTCTAGGAATGGTAGAACGATGGGTTCGATGACGGTTTGGATGTACCGTGCACTATTCAGTGTCCCCTCGACGATCACCAGTGGTGTACGGCCAGTGTAGGAGATCGCTCCCCACACCATGATGCCGGGTGTTGGCCCTGTGTGCCTCGGTCGTATGCAGTCCTGATTGTGGCGCTCACCTGCACGGCGCCAAACACGCATACGACCATCATTGGCACCAAGGCAGAAGCGACTCTCATCGCTGAAGACGACACGTCTCCATTCGTCCCTCCATTCACGCCTATCGCGACACCACTGGAGGCGGGCTGCACGATGTTGGGGCGTGAGCGGAAGACGGCCTAACGGTGTGCGGGACCGTAGCCCAGCTTCATGGAGACGGTTGCGAATGGTCCTCGCCGATACCCCAGGTGCAACAGTGTCCCTAATTTGCTGGGAAGTGGCGGTGCGGTCCCCTACGGCACTGCGTAGGATCCTACGGTCTTGGCGTGCATCCGTGCGTCGCTGCGGTCCGGTCCCAGGTCGACGGGCACGTGCACCTTCCGCCGACCACTGGCGACAACATCGATGTACTGTGGAGACCTCACGCCCCACGTGTTGAGCAATTCGGCGGTACGTCCACCCTGCCTCCCGCATGCCCACTATACGCCGTCGCTCAAAGTCCGTCAACTGCACATACGGTTCACGTCCACGCTGCCGCGGCATGCTACCAGTGTTAAAGACTGCGATGGAGCTCCGTATGCCACGGCAAACTGGCTGACACTGACGGCGGCGGTGCACAAATGCTGCGCAGCTAGCGCCATTCGACGGCCAACACCGCGGTTCCTGGTGTGTCCGCTGTGCCGTGCGTGTGATCATTGCTTGTACAGCCCTCTCGCAGTGTCCGGAGCAAGTATGGTGGGTCTGACACACCGGTGTCAATGTGTTCTTTTTTCCATTTCCAGGAGTGTAGTTTGAAAGTGGTTCTATGTAGCCTATTCCAAACGCATAAGCGTCAATTTCAGAATAATCATTCATGCGTGGATTTCTAAATATTTTCAATGAGTCGTATTAAGCTTTTTGTTAGTCTTTAAATAATAGATTTCAGCTGTCAGTCGTCCTTTGGAATTTTTATTGTCAGATCTAGATTTCAGCTAGAAACTAGCCATTCTCAATGCTAAGAATACAACAGGTACATAGTTAGATGATGTCATAAAAAAGTTGCAATTAATGGCTTAACTCATATGGTTTATATATCGCATACCACTATCCTTTTTTGGTCAATGCATGTAATGCCTGTTGGTCTGACTTTGTACACAGTTCATTGAATACTAATGTTTGCGGAAGGCGAGCTGTGTGGAGAACTCATCGGTTGGTTATATAGATCTGGTATATCTAGATCTGCCAATAAAAATTGCAAAGGACGACTGAGAGCTGAAATCTATTATTTACAAATCAAAATAACGGTTACTGCGTGCAACAGCCTCTGAATGGAGGGTAACCTGATGTTGATGTTAGTTTCTGTTATTTTCTGTTTTAGATGTGCGAACATTCGTTCTGTGAACCTATTGTCACCCATTCTCTACGAAAGTGTCCAAAAATTTCAGTTTGCTATTCTCTGTCGTTTCTGTTTTCATGTCCATATTTCTGTATATTTTACTCTAGCTTCTAAATTTTCATGATTGCTATGGTTTCATTGGACCTAAAACATTCCTCGTAATATTTCTCTTTAATGTTTCTAGTTGGTCGTGTAGAAGTATTCTGTTTTCACTGTCATTTTATAATGCATAATCTTTTTATTCCTCCGTATGCATTTTTACTGAAAGTATATTTTATTATTTCACGTGCTCTTTCCGTTACGTGTCCCAGTTTTTCTTTAACTCTCTCTCCTTTATTCGATAACTGTTTGAGCTTTTCTATTTCATCTGGGAAAATGAGAGATTTGAATCCAGGGCAATCCTCATGCATGCCGACTATATTACGTCGAAATCAGGCAAATCTTAAGGAAACATGATGTCAAAATTAATCTTCCATACACCTACAAAGACCTGTAATCTTTTCCGTTTGGCAAGAGACGATCTGGGATTGAGGAGAGCTGGAATCTACATAATATCACGCCACTCTGGCGAAGCCTGCGGCTGTCACACAACGCCCAGAGTGTGAGAAAGATGATCGCCATACTTCCCTTTCACAGCCCAGTAAGTCATGGCCGAGCATTATATCTCCAGAGAATATTGTCTGAATTATTGTGCCATAGAAATCTTCGCCTCGACTAGATCCTTCTACGATTCGATTATTAATGAAGGCAGGAGTGCTTTTGGCGCACGATCCTATTAATCGCGATCGCGGCATTCAACAGCATAAAGCGAGGGACCCGGTGATTTCTTTAATATCTGCCGGAAGAAAATATTTTATTATTAAAATTTTATTAGTTTGACATCTGAATTTTATCTCTGCGAGTCTGCATTTCGAAAGGGAGTGTGCTTGTGATATCGTCATTATGCACGCGCCTGCAAACTATAGATGGAGCAATAGTCGATGAGGTCACGAAACTGGACAGAGGTAACTCACACATCGGACTGCCTTTGCGCATGCGTCTCCTTGCCAATGTCTGAAATAAAGTTAGCGGTGTTAACTGGCAGTCTCCAGTATAAAACAGTGATTCGAAGATGGCTGAATGGTTGTCACTCGAAATATCGTGGCAAGAAGCCTACGTCATCTAACTGCAGTCCCGAAACTTCGTGGAATATTCATCAGTATCTGACTGTCAAATTGTTGGTACTTTTTATGTAAATGATAAATTAGGTTTGCTCTGCAGAAATTCTTAAACTTGCTCTACTGGCTATCTCTACCAAGAGATGGACTTATGAAAATGCAATTTTACACTTCATGAATTAATAGTGAATTCAGGATTTTATCCTTGTAGTAGTATGTCTGCACGAATAAGAATGTACATAAACTGGTGTTGTTATACTGCATCGAATTTCGGTCATGCATCCGGGACAGATATTTGCCTTGACACGATATTTCAGCTAATAGCCATCTTCAGAGTGGGTCAGTGACAGAATTAAAACCACTTGGCCCAGTACTACGGAGTAAATGTGTATGCGTCAGAGACAAGCAAGAGACGGAAGGTTAGAAACAATATGAATGTCTAACAGATGGTAAACACTTGTGAAAGCGGTATGGATGATCTTGTTTATAGACGAGCCATTATGTACTCCAGTACTATGGAGTAAATGTGTATGCGTCAGAGACAAGCAAGAGACGGAAGGTTAAAAAGAATATGAATGTCTAACAGATGGTAAACACTTGTGAAAGCGGTATGGATGATCTTGTTTATAGAGGAGCCATTATTTCTAAAAACAATCACTACACGATTATAGAGTATGTTTACTCGTTCTGATTTTCAGAATTGTCTTTGTCTCTAACAGAACTGGGACAACTGGCCCTCAAAAATGTGGTGTTACTTTCTTCGATAAGTGGTTGAAATGCTTCAAATTAAACTTTTCGTTAAGCTATTGCTTTTCTTATCAGATATTTCTGACTTTTTCCCCATGAACATCAATAATCGATACCAAGTAGAAGCAGTGTACTGTCATTTACTTCTTAGTGAACCACAACGGAAGATTTCAAAATAAACGAAAGACTACGTAATAGGTACAAAGGAGACGTCATTGGTACGGGCAGCTTTCATAGTTGGGAGGGGGGACATTTACTAAATTAGAAGTCTTCATTAATAATAAATCGAGGAGTTGTATGCCATAATAGGGGCTGCAACGAAAATACAATCAAAGAAAAAGTTTACCGGTATAAGAAAGTCTTTTCTAGACCTTGTAATATAGTGTTGAGCATTTGCTGACTTTAATATATAAAAGATAGATTTCCATAGACTGTAATGGAATATGTTTATAATCTAGGAAAAAAGTACTTTAAATGGAATATTCTGATACATTTTTTAAATTCTGCTGTTGAAGGTAATCGTCAGTGAATTCAATAGACAGAGGAATTCTTATTAACTTTTAAACCCCTGAGGCGACGTAGATGACTCTGAGACAAATAACTTAAAACTGGACACAAAGGGCTGTAAATATCTGGAAATATCCCAAAAGTGGATGAGAAGTGTTGAATAGATGACGTCACCAGATGATGTACCTCATCGCTTGTGCTTGTCGATCGTACCCAGTCTCCTCTTTTTTCGTTCTTGCACTATCCGATGTAATAGGTTACTGTTTGAGGTAATGATACTACAAGACTATGATAAATCGGTTTACATTTAACGACGCTAAAACGTCTCCTCAGAAAATTTATGAATTACTGTGCTGATTTTCAAACAGCTGAGCAAAACTGAACGTACTCCGACATTCACTAAAGTGACACACAATATTTTTAGCGCAACGCAATCTGACTTTCAATAATCCGTACAAAAGAATGGCCCTGACTAACATTAACCTATACCTTTCACAAATCACTTACCTCACAAAAATCTTCGTTACTCAAGCTACTGCAATACAGCGAGCGCCACTACTGCCAGCTAAATAAAAGATTCAAACTACAGAAGGCACTAACTTCTGATAGGCATAGTTAGCAAATGAAAGATTTTGGTAGAGAACAAACAATGTATTTACGTTAATAGTGTTCAAAAGTCATTTATATATATATATATATATATATATATATATATATATATATATATATATATATATAAGTTCATGATATCCAGTCTTACAAATTTACTGTCTCTGTCCAGATCATCTGCTCCCAAAACTCCCCATCTCACTCCCCACATCCACCACTGCTGGCGGCTCACCTCCAACTGCGCAACGCTATGCGCTGTTAACAGCCAACTGCCCAACACTACAATAGCGAACAACACTGCAAACCAGGCAGAGACTGCACACAGCACAGCCAGTGATTTTCATACAGAGCGCTGGGTGACGTTACTAACATAAAAACCTAAACAGCCTGCTTACAACGCTAACCAATTGTTCGCCATCAGGATCTCAGGATTCACACACTATATCGTTTTCCTTTGGGGTCGTATGAAGAAGTAGCTTACAGCACGTCAGTGGAGTCCCTGATGGAGCTCGTACCTCACTTAGCCGTTGCCGCAGCAGAGATCCAAAATATGGAGGGAATTTTAGAGTATCTGCGTAAAGGGACGATTGAGCGATGCATTCAGGCAAACAGTGCAAATTTCGAACACCTTGTCCATCAAACTTCGCGAAAGCTTGGCTCCATTCAGGGACCACGGGAATCAGTATTTAACTGAAACGGTACTAACTAAACATCTTAATTTTGTGGTGTGCTTTCGAGCACTTGCATGTGTTTAAACACGCAGTCAAGAGTTATGAAACTTTTCTGAAATAGTCACTCACTCCATACCAGAGAAGGCTGCTGGCACTAGTAAGATCTGTAGTGTCACGTACTGTGACGAACGTGCCGCTCCCCGTCATTGCCGTGGGCCTCAAATAGCAATGTGACGTGTAACTCTAGTCGTGAGCGTCATGCATTGCATTGCTCCTCAGTAAAAATAATTCAGATGGCTCTGAGCACTATCTGAGGTCATCAGTCCCCTAGAACTTAGAACTACTTAAACCTAACTAGCCTAAGGACATCATACACATCCATGTCCGAGACAAGATTCGTACCTGCGAGAGTAGTGGTCGCGCGGTTCCAGACTGAAGCGCCTAGAACGCTCGGCCACAGCGGCCGGCTAGATTTACACATAGCCAATTGCAGTGACAATGTGATTTATATCTCCTGCTATTCTTTCATAATATTCAAATTAAGGATTATTTCGTACGTGTGTTCGTTGAAGATAGCTGGTGAATGACCGGTGATTAAAGCTGACGCGGATCATTTAACCTAGTAAATTGTTCCGAAGCAAGACTCACAGGAAATTTTCGGACGTATTTGCGTTTAGATGCTTGCAGTTGTCTTCCCTTTGCCGTACTTCTTCTCTAAAATGTTGTACTAAAGTTTGATCGCGATGGACTTTTCAAGTATGCCTTTTTGAGCGGCGGTGTCTATGAATTCATTTATTAAGACAAGGCTATCGTCGCATCGACATCTGTGGAGAGATCACTGTTACGGATGCTACGGGTCAGTTGTGTAAATACTACGTCCTGTTAGGGCAGGACATGAACATCTATGAAGATATAACAGATTTTCTCGTAGCTAATGGCCAAATGGGGACATAGAACTATTTGGTCCTAACCATATGACGTTTTGATTTTATCCATACTGGCTGAGAGGTCGTGGTTGTGAATGTCAATGTTAAAGAATTTATCGGCTCAACCACTTGTTTATAGTGTAAAACACTAAGATTGACGCGTTTCGGAAGTCCAGCTTCCCTCATCAGAATAATAAAAAGTAAAAGAACCTGTTAAAACTCGTTAAAATGGAACATGTACCAGGCACAATAAAATTGATAATGAAATTAAAACATCGTGGCTACTTCCCTTGTTGCAGCCCTGTCTTCCAAGGTGCATCTCCACATAGTCGTCAAAATATAAAACACTCTCAAATGGTGTCGCCTATGGTGTTCAACATCTAACCACATCGCTCTCTCCTCTATCGTCGTAAACCGCCTGTGCGTCTTCGTTGATACCACTCACCACGTAGCCAAACACGATACTGAAACGCGAGTGAGCTCACTCGCAAGTAAACAATGAAGTCACAGAGATGTCTATACAAACAGATATCGTATACATGTTCCAAGGACCTCATGAAATGATGGTATCCTGCCAATTGCTAAAAATGTAGTTGCTACAAGAAACCAGTGAAACGTTTGAAAAAGTTATTTGTATCACCAGTTAGCTGTTCATTCAGTGTGTTCTGATTATCCACGCTATGTATCGTAATTTCCAGCTGTTCTAGTAGATCCAGCTTTTTGCCTTTGTCCTGTCTAAGTAAAATAACGAGACCCTAATCTATTCCCAACATGGGGTGTCCCGTTTCCCAAGCATGCGTGGCTATGGCTGACTTTGCGAAATTATTAAGCCGGAAAGTATCGCTATGTTCTTTGTAACGTACTTTAAAGGACCTACCAGTTTGGCCTACATAGCTTGCCTTGCACGTGCTGCACTGAATTTTATGGACCCCAGCTCTCTCATATTTATCGCTCTCCTGCTGTAAATCATTTCTCAGTTTAAATCGCAGCGCATTATTGGTCTGAAAAGCGGTATCAACTTTAAAAGGTTTGAAAATGTTAGCCACTTTTTGCGAAATATCACCGAAATATGGTATTGTGACTCTCGTAATATTATTTGCTACGCACAGTCTGTTCTTCAAACAGCGAGGACATGAGGGAAAGTATTCCAGGTATCACAATAATGTGCATAAAGCCGGAATCAGCAACTCTGTCTGGAAACCCTAAGCCATGTTACTAAACTGATCTGTAATTGCTTTCCCAGTGATGTTGCTGTGTTGACAGTCCCGGTCTCGGAGGAACTTCCATGTAGCTCGATCGTTGGAAGCTAAATTTGAGCACTTAGCCAAGGAGACACTTTGATCGGATGATTAAATATGCATGCACGCCTGGTTGCTTGTCGCTAATGAGACACCGTCACTCAGACCCGAAGTGCGGTGAGACATAAGGACGTGCGGAAGTTCCGGCGACAGGCGGTGAGTAATTAACCGTAAGCCGGAACACGCAGCCTGGCTATTAATCACGTTCACCGCCAGTTGGTGCCGCGGATGGTTTCTTTCAGTACACCAGCCACCTCACGTGCACCGTCAGGCTCTGACAGGAAGACAATGGTTGCTAAATGGAGACGAAGGCAAGGGGAGAAACAGCTTCCTGGAGCAAGTATTATTCTCGTAGCCGTTGCAGCAACTAAGCATCGTTATCTGACGAAGTACAGCCTTGTAGAAGTGCATAGCAAGACGCGATGTTGCGAAGAAGCACGAGGGCAGAAAACGTAACAAATGAAGAAAGAGTGGCGTAAGACTTCCCGTCAACGACGAGTTCATTAAAGACGGAATATGGGATCGATTTCGTGACGATGTGGAAGGAGAACGATCGAATGTCCTCGAAGGTGAGGGATTCGCATTAAGCCATTTACTGAAAAAACGGGAAGCAGTGATTTATATCAGCAGATTGGGTGTTGAAATATTTAGTTTATGAATGCTAGTAACTTCGTCACTTGACTCGATAAGCTGTAAGAGGAAATGCGTTAATGTACATGTCTGTTGCCTTGCTTCCAATGTCTAGAAATGAACTTAGGTTCTGACGAAAAGGAAGAGCGTGTCGAAGTGGCAAAAAAAAAATGGTTCAAATGGCTCTGAGCACTATGGGACTTAACATCTGTGGTCATCAGTCCCCTAGAACTTAGAACTACTTTAACCTAACTAACCTAAGGACATCACACACATCCATGCCCGAGGCAGGATTCGAACCTGCGACCGTAGCAGTCCCGCGGTTCCGGACTGAGCAACTAGAACCGCTAGACCACCGCGGTCGGCTCACTAAGACATTCCAATATTATATCAAGGTAGATTTCGGACAATACGGACTAGGCGATGCCAGGGGATCGCGAGTTGTGTATCTTCTTCAGAGAGGAAAAGGGAAACGGTGGGTTCGGGTGAAATGCATTATAGGCAAACAGATAAAGGCAAATGAAAAGACGAAACCTACGTTCCCTGGTAACTGTTGAAACATGAGGAAAGGAAATCAACTATAGAAATTCCGATGGGAATACGAGCTCTTAAAACTGGACGTTTTTTCGAAAAAGTTCTTTTTTTTTTTTAAAAAAAAAGAAAATTGTTCC
Source organism: Schistocerca piceifrons (assembly GCF_021461385.2). NCBI lineage: Eukaryota > Metazoa > Arthropoda > Insecta > Orthoptera > Acrididae > Schistocerca > Schistocerca piceifrons. The sequence continues at coordinate 1,184,628,292 of NC_060138.1, read as the reverse complement.
ATTTCAATGTTATCACTGAAAAACTCGTCCTGGAGCAGGCTATCTGAACATGCTCAAAAAAGTTTATATGATAATGAACGTACTTTTTGTATGCTGCAGTCCGCAGTTCGTGGCTGTGCGGTAGCGTTCCCGCTCCTGGGCCTGGGTTCCCGGGTTCGAGTCCCGGCGGGGTCAGGGATTTTCTCTGCCTCGTGATGACTGGTTGTTGTGTGATGTCCTTAGGTTAATAAGGTTTAATTAAATCTAAGTTCTAGGGGACTGGTGACCATAGATGTTAAGTCCCATAGTGCTCAGAGCCATTTGAACCATTTATTTTTTTTTTTTTTTTGTTTTTTTTGTATGTTGCAGTGGGGGAAAACTGTCGATTACACTTTTAACTCCGAAATAATTTATTTCTGTTTAAAAACACAAAGGAATTGTAAGAGAATGTAACATTTTTCTTGTTACAGTATTAGGCGTTCGAAATGCTTTATGCCTTGTTTTGACGAATGGGGTACCCGCCTTTGTACACAGAGTACCCTGATGATGTTCTTCATCTTGGAGGGACCGGCATTCCTTGCAAAGTATGTCTTTCAAACCATCTCACGTTGTACCGCTGCTGATACCCAACGTCTTTGATGCTCCCCAACGGAATAATATCACGTGGGAGTTGTTACCTATGGCAAAGTGTGAGTCGTGTGTTGTCTAAGTAACATACAGGGTGTCCCAGCTATCTTGTCCACCCAAAATATCTCTGGAACATTAACAGCTATTGGAAAACGACTTTCACCGGTATCAATTTAGGGCTGGGGCCCATGAAAGTACATATTTGGAAACATTCTAAAACGAAAGCATATGTGCTTTTTAACACAAACTTATGTTTTCTTAAATGGACCTCCTATATTTTATCTTCAGCAATCCATAGCATGACAAAGCACATTCACAATGGCGTTGATTGCATAGCAATATTACCACTATATCCCGAGATATTGAGACGCGAAGTTGACGCTTGAAACACCCGACATGCGCTGCTAGCGCACGTCCTGAGGCTCAGGCGTGAACCCCATGCTGCCCCTAATCGCGATGTGATTGACATGTGTAATCACACCTCCATACTTAACAGGAGGTCCGAAACGAATAATACCGTCTCCTGCCATCAACTCTCATAAGCACATAATGGTTTCCCTCTTGCACGTTTTACGTATCTACGTACACAATATGGACCAGTTCCGATCGGTATACACCCGTCAGGTTGTCTTATTTATCCTGCACACTCAAAATAAGGTTTATCTAATGCGTTGTATGACCCATTGTGCGTGTCGCGCAGGGCCTGGCTCTACCTAGTCAAGTGTCCAACGTAGTTCCCACTACTGCCACAGTTACCACTTCGCCTTGTTTATGATTTGCGACCCATGCAAACTCCTGTACTCCACCACCCTCCGGGCATCCCATTTGTTGTTGCTTTGGCGTGCAGTACACCGCTTGCCAGTGTAGTCATGCATAAGAGTAATCTAGTGACGGCACGGAGGTAGTACACATTGTAAGTAAACGTTGTGTTGTGGAACTTATACTGTACAATATAATGTACACACATGAAGATATGGTGGAAATGCTGCTGATCTATGGAGAATGTACGTTGACCGGAAATACGTTATGAGATTGTTTATTTGTTGATAGTACTGTTAGCGAACATTATTTTTATTAAGTTAATATGTCTGCTTTCTACCCTACTCTACATACCTGTACTGTACCCTGTTGAAGGTGGACCAAATGCTGTTCAGGCAGAACGACTGTACAGAAGACGATTCCCTGACAGGCCATCGCCTTCGCGCCGGGTGTTTGGTCGTCTCACATCTCGCCTACGTGAAACGAGAAGCTTAAATCCTAGACCTCGACATCGTCCTAGAACACGCACAGATGAACGTGCTGAAGTTGTTGTGCTCCCTACCATAGCTGTGAATCCTCAAATCAGCACACGTCAAATTGAACGTGAAGTTGGTGTGTCGAAATCAAGTGCACAGCGTATTCTTAAACGTCATAAATTTCATCCTTACCATGTTCATATACACCTGGATCTTCATGGAAATGACTTCCGCAATAGGGTAACATTTTGTCGGTGGGCTCAGCAAAAACTTCTGACTGATCCAAATTTTTTTTTGCAGATGTTCTCTTTACCGACGAGGCATCATTCTCCAACAAAGGAATTGTTAATATAAGGAATATGCATTATTGGTCCGCAGACAATCCAAAATGGCTCCGTCAGGTAGAGCATCAACGTCCGTGGGAAGTTAATGTTTGGTGTGGGGTTATTGGAGATACCATTATCGGACCTTTCTTTATAAATGGCATCCAAAATGGCAGACAATACTCCAGATTTATACGACACAATCTTTCTGTTCTCTTGGACACCGTACCTCTGAACCGGAGAATGGTCATGTGGTATCAGCATGACAGATGCCCTGCACATAACCCCTTACGAGCACGACGACTTCTGAACCGTAAGTTCCCTGGTAGGTGGATTGGACGAGGTGGCCTAGTTAGGTGGCCTGCCCGATCTCCGGACCTTACACCGCTGGATTATTTTCTTTGGGGAGCAGTGAAGGATGCTGTTTACCAACATGAACCAACAACACCAGAGGACATGAAGCAACGCATTATTGATGCTTGTAGAGCCATCAAAGAGGAACCAGTAGCACGACGTAGGGCATCCTTCATCCGCAGAGTGACCCTATGTATGCAAGCCAATAGGCATCACTTTGAGCATGAGATGTGAACGCTATGTTTAGTATGTAGTGCTGGTATCACAGTGGAAGTTTCTACAAAGGGCCATTTTACCCAGTGATGTTAAGAAACATTTGTTTGCAACAATTTGTCATTTAACGCATTAGATAAACATAACATATGTGACAATAAAACTAATTTTAAGCAGTAACACATTTCCAGGGACAAACGTAGACTGTGACCATAATCTATTGGTTATTAACTGTAGATTAAAACTGAAAAAAACTGTAAAAGGTGGGTATTTAAGAAGATGGGACCTGGATGAGACGAAAGAAACAGAGGTTATAGAGAGTTTCAGAGAGAGCTTTAGGGCACAATTCACAAGAAGGGGGGAAAGAAATACAGTAGAAAAAGAATGGGTACCTCTGAGAGATGAAGTAATGAAGACAACAGAGGATCAAGTAGGTAAAAAGACGAGGGCTAGTAGAAGTCCTTGGCTAACAGAAGAGATATTGAATTTCATTGATGACAGTGGAAACTATAAAAATGCAATAAATGAAGCAGGCACAAAGGAATACAAACGTCTCAAAAATGAGATCGACAGAAGTGTAAAATGGCTAAGCAGGCATGGCTAGAGGACAAATTTAAGGATGTAGAGGCATATGCCACTAGGGGTAAGATAGATACTGCCTACCGAGAAATTTAAGAGACCTTTGGAGGAAAGAGACCCACTTGTATGAATATCAGGAGCTCAGATGGAAACCCAGTTCTGAGCAAAGCATGGAAAGCAGAAAGTTGGAAATAGTATATAGAGGGTCTATACAAAGGCGATGTACTTGAGGACAATATTATGGAAATGAAAGAGCATGTAGATGAAGATGACATGGGAGATATGATAATGCGTGAAGAGATCGACAGGGCACTGAAAGAGATAAGTCGAAACAATGCCCCAGAAGCAGACAAAATTCCATTGGAACTACTGATAGCCTTGGGAGAGCCAGCCGTGACGAAACACTATCATCTGGTGAGCAAAACCCTCGGACTGCAAGAAGAATATGACAATTCCAGTCCCAAAGAAAACAGGTGATGACAGGTGTGTAAACTACCAAACTAAGTGATGGCTGCAAAATACTAACAAAAATTCTTTACAGACGAATGAAAATACTGGTAAAAGCCGACCGGCCGGCCGGAGTGGCCGAGCGGTTAAGGCGCTACAGTCTGGAACCGCACGACCGCTACGGTCGCAGGTTCGATTCCTGCCTCGGGCATGGATGTGTGTGATGTCCTTAGGTTAGTTCGGTTTTTTTTTGAAAAGCCGACCTCGGGGAAGATCGGTTTGGCTTCCGTACGAACTATCTTAGATAATAAATTAAGGAAAGGAAAACCTATGTTTCTCGCATTTGTAGACTTAGAGAAATGTTTGGACAATGTTGACTCGAATAATCTCTTTCAAATTCTGAAAGTGGCAGGGGTCTAATACAGAGGGCGAAAAGCTATTTACAATTTGTACAGACACCAGATGGCACTTATAAAGAGTCGAGGGGCATGAAAGGAAAGCAGTTGTTGGGAAGGGAGTGCCACAGGGATGTAGCTTATCCCCGATGTTATTCAATCTGTGTATTGAGCAAGCAGTAAAGGAAACAAAAGTAAAACTTGGAGTAGGAAATAAAATCCATATAGAAGAAATAAAAACTTCCATCTTTGCCGATGACATACTAATTCTATCAGAGACAGCAAATAACCTGAAACAGCAGTTGAACGGAATGGACAGTTTTCAAAGGATGATATCAGGTGAACATCAACAAAAGCAAAAAGAGAATAATGGAATGTAGTCAGATTCAATCAGGTGATGTTGGGTGAAGAAGATAAGGAAATGAAACACTTAAAGTAGTAAATGAATCTTCCTATTTGACAAGCAAAATAATTTATGATGGTCGAAGTAGAGAGGATATAAAATGTACACTGCCACTGGCAAGGAAAGCGTTTCTGAAGTAGAGGGATAGGTTAACATCGAATGCAGATTTAAGTGTAAGGAAGTCAAAAATATTTTTCAAATGGCTCTGAGCACTATGGCACTTAACATCTGAGGTCATCAGTCCCCTAGAACTTAGAACTACTTAAACCTAACTAACCTAAGGACATCACACACATCCATGCCCGAGGCAGGATTCGAATCTGCGACCCTAGCGGTCGCGCGGTTCCAGACTGAAGTGCCTAGAACCACTCGGCCACGCCGGCCGGCGTTAGGAAGTCTTTTGTGAAACTATTTGTATGGAAGCAAAACATGTACGATAAATAGTTTAACCATGAAGAGAATAGAAGCTTTCGAAATGTGGTGTTACATAAGAATGCCGAAGATTTAATGGGTAGATCATGTAACTAATGAGGAGGTACTGAACAGAACTGGGGAGAAAAGGAATTTCTGGCACAAATTCACTAGAAGAAGGTATTGGTTGGTAAGACACGTTCTGAAGCACCAAGGGATCTTCAGTTCCGTATTGGAGGGCAGCGTGGAAGGTAAAAATCGTAGAGGGAGACCAAGAAATGAATAGACTAAGCAGATTCAGAAAGGTGTAGGTGGCCGTAGTTACTTGGAGATGAAGAAGCTTGCACAGGATAGACTAACATGGAGAGCTGCATCAAACCAGTCTCTGGACATACCACAGCAACAAACATATTCCAATTTCGGTGCTCCCCAATACTTTTTCCTCTCTATAAAACTCCCTCTCTCACCATTAGTACTATTCACCAATGTTTAAACACGCCTTATCATTCCGTCATTCTCTCTGTGCAGTAAATATTCTTTGCTTGTCAATTCTGTGTAGACCTCCCATTTCCTATGTTCGATCTCCACCTACATTTTAGCATACTGTAACATGTATCCTCTTTCTGTCTCAGCCCACTCCATTTCAGGAATCATTGAGAACAGAATGCTAGTTAGGACAAACTGGCTGTTTGTGGTTTTCTTTACTGAACTGTTCATACTAAAGTTTCTCACAGTATGATCATTTCCTCGTAAAATGTCTTATTTATATCACGTTATTACGTCAAAATTCTCTATAGCCGTAAGGCAAACGTTGACACTCAAGCTACCGTACCAACGATTGCGAGACTAGGGCAATTTCTTTCCTCTCTCGGCCCTTTGGGATCTGAGTGGAAAGTCAATATCTGCGAATATCCGAGCTCTGCTTCAGTCATGACCTTTCCTCATCGACACGGACTTAAGACAAATATGCAGTTTTGTAACGTAGTTCGTCCTATGCACTTAGACACTTCATAAACTCTACACTCAGAGCGAATAACTAAAGTAAACACTGCACTCTTTCATAACTATACAGGTACCACTGTGAAGCAGTAATTAAAATGTTAATTTAATTATTCACCTGCGAGATATAACATTAATGATATATTTTATTAACTGTGAAACTGATGCTAATGGTAAGGTGACTGTAATTTGAAACGTCATTTCTAGGTTATGCAATATGTCTTACAGTGTTTATATTATTGTCTACAGTTTCCCATACAATAACCACGAGATGTTGCACATTTCGTAGAAGAGAATTATTATTAATTAGACATCAAACTGGATCCATAACAGGGAAATATAGTAAAATCAATGTCCCTGCGTAGTAACACTAAAAAATGTCGTTCACAGAAAAAAGTTGAATATTTCTTGTGTATGTAACTCGTACAACTTTTGATGAGGTATTGCGTGGAACTGAGGTCAAAAATAATTTATGGAATAGCTTAACTGGAGGGTGGGATGAAATCAGAGGACACGTGAGACACCATGGAAAAGTCCATTTGGATTTTGGCGAAATTTCTGTTTTTAGGGATGTGTAATAACAACACATGGTGTCTCTCGCGTGGAGAGAGGTGTCAAGTCAGCTTTCTGATTAGAGACCACAGGTATTTAACGGTAAGACATTTCATTTTTAAAATTGTTTTGACGACCGTGTATAGCTACATGTAGAACACCACTTATACTATATAAATTAATTAGTATGCAGGTCGTCTTCTTCATGTGCAGTAGGAGGAGAAAGAGTAACGACTTCTTGTTGGAATTTTGTATTCAAGTCGTAGTGGCACTTGTTGGTTGCCGCGTTGCTAAACCATTGATGGTGTGTAATAGAAAGCTCACCCAAATCCACTGGACCTCTGTATTTTGTGCTTTGATTTCTAGATAAATTTCAATATGTTCTGTTTTCTGTCTTCGTTGTTATTTTTTGATTAAGTGAAAATTAAATATATTTTCTTAACCTCCCGATAGCGGATTATCCTGTTATTTAAAAGACTTCTTACTCAGTTAAAATAGATTTTGTCGATATGTTTCAAAGTCAAAGATACCATTATTTTTGTCACTCACAAAATAAACACTACTTTCAATACAAATAAGACTCAACTGGCTGAACGTTCATGAAAACAATTCATGAAATAAATTTCTTCTTTTAGGAATCATAACGTAGGATAATTAAATTATTGCTTTATATCTTCAAAATTACTTGGTCTATTAACATCAACTAGTGCCTTATAGTCCCAAGTCCCCCCCCCCCCCATGAACCATGGACCTTGCTGTTGGTGGGGAGGCTTGCGTGCTTCAGCGATACAGATAGCCGTACCGTAGGTGCAACCACAACGGAGGGGTATCTGTTGAGAGGCCAGACAAACTTGTGGTTCCTGAAGAGGGGCAGCAGCCTTTTCAGTAGTTGCAAGGGCAACAGTCTGGATAATTGACTGATCTGGCCTTGTAACAATAACCAAAACGGCCTTGCTGTGCTGGTACTGCGAACGGCTGAAAGCAAGGGGAAACTACAGCCGTAATTTTTCCCGAAGGCATGCAGCTTTACTGTATGATTACATGATGATGGCGTCCTCTTGGGTACAATATTCCGGACGTAAAATAGTCCCCCATTCGGATCTCTGGGCGGGGACTACATTTCCAGGGGCAGATGTGGACTCTGACCACAATCTATTGGTTATGACCTGTAGATTAAAACTGAAGAAACTGCAAAAAGGTGGGAATTTAAGGAGATGGGACCTGGATAAACTAAAAGAACCAGAGGTTGTACAGAGATTCAGGTAGAGCACAAGGGAGCAATTGACAGGAATGGGGGAGATAAATACAGTAGAAGAAGAATGGGTAGCTTTGAGGGATGAAGTAGTGAAGGCAGCTGAGGATCAAGTAGGTAAAAAGACGAGGGCTAGTAGAAATCCTTGGGTAACAGAAGAAATATTGAATTTAATTGATGAAAGGAGAAAATATAAAAATGGAGTAAGTGAAACAGGCAAAAAGGAATACAAACGTCTCAAAAATGAGATCGACAGGAAGTGCAAAATGGCTAAGCAGGGATGGCTAGAGGACAAATGTAAGAATGTAGAGGCCTATCTCACTAGGGGTAAGATAGATACCGCCTACAGGAAAATTAAAGAGACCTTTGGAGATAAGAGAACGACTTGTATGAATATCAAGAGCTCAGATGGAAACCCAGTTCTAAGCAAAGAAGGGAAAGCAGAAAGGTGGAAGGAGTATATAGAGGGTCTATACAAGGGCGATGTACTTGAGGACAATATTATGGAAATGGAAGAGGATGTAGATGAAGATGAAATGGGAGATACGATACTGCGTGAAGAGTTTGACAGAGCACTGAAAGACCTGAGTCGAAACAAGGCCCCCGGAGTAGACAATATTCCATTGGAACTACTGACGGCCGTGGGAGAGCCAGTCCTGACAAAACTCTACCATCTGGTGAGCAAGATGTATGAAACAGGCGAAATACCCTCAGACTTCAAGAAGAATATAATAATTCCAATCCCAAAGAAAGCAGGTGTTGACAGATGTGAAAATTACCGAACTTACAGCTTAATAAGTCACAGCTGCAAAATACTAACACGAATTCTTTACAGACGAATGGAAAAACTAGTAGAAGCCAACCTCGGGGAAGATCAGTTTGGATTCCGTAGAAACACTGGAACACGTGAGGCAATACTGACCTTACGACTTATCTTAGAAGAAAGATTAAGGAAAGGCAAACCTACGTTTCTAGCATTTGTTGACTTAGAGAAAGCTTTTGACAATGTTGAGTGGAATACTCTCTTTCAAATTCTAAAGGTGGCAGGGGTAAAATACAGGGAGCGAAAGGCTATTTACAATTTGTACAGAAACCAGATGGCAGTTATAAGAGTCGAGGGACATGAAAGGGAAGCAGTGGTTGGGAAGGGAGTAAGACAGGGTTGTAGCCTCTCCCCGATGTTGTTCAATCTGTATATTGAGCAAGCAGTAAAGGAAACAAAAGAAAAATTCGGAGTAGGTATTAAAATTCATGGAGAAGAAATAAAAACTTTGAGGTTCGCCGATGACATTGTAATTCTGTCAGAGACAGCAAAGGACTTGGAAGAGCAGTTGAATGGAATGGACAGTGTCTTGAAAGGAGGATATAAGATGAACATCAACAAAAGCAAAACGAGGATAATGGAATGTAGTCTAAATAAGTCGGGTGATGCTTAGGGAATTAGATTAGGAAATGAGGCACTTAAAGTAGTAAAGGAGTTTTGCTATTTGGGGAGCAAAATAACTGATGATGGTCGAAGTAGAGAGGATATAAAATGTAGGCTGGCAATGGCAAGGAAAGCGTTTCTGAAGAAGAGAAATTTGTTAACATCCAGTATTGATTTAAGTGTCAGGAAGTCATTTCTGAAAGTATTCGTATGGAGTATCCTGGCAGGGTCGCCACGTGCATGGGGGCTTAATTAAATATGATTGAAAATACTTTTTTAGTTTTTAGTAGCTGTAAGTCCGATTATGCTGTTTCGTAAACAGTTGGCCCTGACTAGAACTATTACGCAATCTGACTGCAAAGAACAACAACTAAGAATGAAATGAAAATTTTCGTTAACACAATTAATTAATTAAGTCCCCAGCAACTATGAAACCTACGAAACCAAAGCATAAGTATAACTGTTCTGTATGTGGAAGTATGACTCAACGTACGTCTGGCACGGTTCTTCTTCAACAAGACAAGAATTTTTTAATACCAATTTTACTGACGTGATAAAAGAAAATTACAAATACTATAATTACGTAAGGAAAGCAGAATTAAACTCTAATACAAGAACACACACCAGATGCTTTGTTGACTGAACCTGTAATGAAGCATTATTTAGGATACTGAAATAAAAGGAAACGGAGTTAGTTACCTCATTTATATCGATGAAAATCACTCTAATCCTTACAATATATCTCACACCGTCTCTCTACTATCACATCTCAACCAGAACTCTCCAATATCACATCTCAGCAAGCACTGCCTACAAACACTCTCTGCTACGAGTTCTTAACAAGTACTGACTGCCACGAGCACTCGACAAGCACTGACTACTACGAGCTCCCCACAAGCACTGAGGAGGCGGCTTAATAATACTCTTTGGCGCAATCTCTGGCGCAGTAGCTCAGTGTAGCCACCTTTCAAGGTGCGTCAAGCGCAGTTTGAATAAGAAAATTCTGTCTGACATTGAAGTCAACGTAAAAGATTGGGTTGCCACCAACTCTAGCCACACGACAAGAAAGAGCTTGGGCTGAGTAGGAAAATTACTTAATGTATTACTAAGAAAAATCTTATCAAAGAACATTCATAAAGAATGGGATGTAATTATTAATATGGTCTCCCACTGTTCAAGTGAATCAAATATTAAAATAAAGCGAAGAGTGCGTGGACATTTTGCATAAGAGCAGTTGCAGCAATATTCCTGAAAATAAGATCTATTCTAAAGTATTTGTTTAAAATAAAAAGGAAAAACTAATTATTGGACCTGTGCGCATGGAAACGCTATGGATGGGCTAACAAGGAAAACTACAAGGTAAATGGCGTACGTAATAGAGGCGTAACATCGTACACCGGATAAGAGAGACAAAATTATTTATTCCTTAAAATATTGATGTAATCCGTCTATAGAACTGCTGTTGCCTGGTAACGAAGCACAATTGCTTGTGAAACGTTATACGTTTTACAACAGACTCCTGAGCCCATGTGGTTCGCGGAGACACAATTTTTACGTAAGGTGGCCAAATTTTAATAACATCAAATAAAGCAGCCGCGAACAGTTAACATTTTACGGAGGACACATGATAATGGCAGATGACCAACAATCTCTAATAATTAACCTATATGGATGGTTTCCACCGGACATAAAGTAATGAGACAAAGAAAGTACACAAAGAGGCAAAAATTGTCAAGGTTAGGAAAAGATTAGATTGTATACAGACGCAGTTGCAGGCACACAAACATTCACACTGAACCAAGGGCGCTTCAACCTTTGTGCTAAGTTATTCTTGTGGGTCACAGTCTGCGTAAGGAATCAAACTGAATATCCGCAAAAGCCTTGGGTTCCTTGCTGCGACCCAGAAAAACAATCTTTATAAGACGAAACGTGAGGCCAAAAACTAACAGCTCCCCTCTCGCTATGAGACAACGCGCCACATGCTTAAATCACTTCACCCTTCTTCGAAGAGAATTCGGCTGCAGATCCTCGGCGAGCTGGAACTAGACTGACCGTCTCACACACTCCAACGTCTGCCACGCGACCCCGTGGCTAGGAAAACACAGAGATGAGGCTTCCACCACCAACCTAACACCGGTAACTTTCACACAAGGGGAGGAAACCTCTTTGCCTACCTGAAAAATATAAGAATTGGCCATTCTGTACGACTACCGCTGATTCTCTGCAGCAGACTAAACCACCGTATACCAAATGAAACACAGTCACATTCATTCACTCACGCATGTCAGAGAGTTCTGTATCATTAGAAAACAGATAAAATGATAATGAAAGGGGACTACAGGACCCTTTCATCACCCCAAACGTCCTGGAGAAGACTGTACCGTGAATTTTCTAGCCATGCTAGGAGATTCGCCAACCGTCTTCGAAACAAACATTACTTAAGAAACAATTATCCCAACTTCAAACAGCAGCTCAAAAGAACTGACTAAACTGCAATATTTAAATTAATTTTGGATGATTTTAGTCAGTAGTTGTGACCTCATGTGGTTCGCAAGGCAAACAGATTAAGATAACTGAAATATATGACATTGGAAGTTGACATCATATCACCCAACTTATTGCAATAACAAACATGCGATATCATCTCAAAAATTGCTTTCAACAGTTATTAAAAGTAATTATTACAAGGTGATCAGTACTTTCGTCCTGATCATCAAGCTCAATGCAAGAACCAAATTACAAGCATTTCAAATACAATTTTAAAGAGAAAAATGTAATGTATGCGACAAAACAGACCTCTATCGGTCATCAAAGTAAAATTGGAAATTAAATTGGTTAACGATACTCAGACATTGGAAGTTGACATCATATCACCCAACTTATTGCAATAACAAACATGCGATATCATCTCAAAAATTGCTTTCAACAGTTATTAAAAGTAATTATTACAAGGTGATCAGTACTTTCGTCCTGATCATCAAGCTCAATGCAAGAACCAAATTACAAGCATTTCAAATACAATTTTAAAGAGAAAAATGTAATGTATGCGACAAAACAGACCTCTATCGGTCATCAAAGTAAAATTGGAAATTAAATTGGTTAACGATACTCAGTACAAAATCCTAATTAACACAGAAACATACATAAAAGGTAGACAAATATACAGGTTTACAAAATAAACACACAATACTACAAGGTTAAACTCGTGAGTGCACGGCTAGACAAGAGAATATTACGTCGGTGGTTTGTAAGCATGACGTCGCAACTTTCGTTGGCACTTTATCATCATAGCTAGTTTCACGCTTTAGCACCCTAAAGACATACGTGCCTCGATAGATTATCTCAAGACAATCACACATTCATATTATGCGGCGAACAACACAACGCCGGCCGATGTGGCCAAGCGGTTCTAGGCGCTTCAGTCCCGAACCGCACTGCTGCTACGGTCGCAGGTTCGAATCCTGCCTCGGGCATGGATGTGTGTGATGTCCTTAGGTTAGGTTTAAGTAGTTCTAAGTCTAGGGGACTGCTGACCTCAGATGTTAAGTCCCATAGTGCTTAGAGCCATTTGAACAATTTGAACAACACAAAAAAACACGTGCACCTCACTGCTCGAGCAGTGACATGACCCCCGAATCCACCAGAGCGCACGCCGTCGTCCCACAGAGTGAAGGACATTGGTGGATCTCCTCCCGCCGGCATGGCTGTGAGCATGCATGACTGTCTATTCGCCACACCTACTTGGCAGTTCCGAACCTCGCGGGAGTTCTTCATCGTGGTCGTTGTAAATTATTTCTTTAGGACGTCTACATCTACGTCTACATCTACATCCATAATCCGCAATCCACCTGACGGTGTGTGGCGGAGGGTACCTTGAGTACCTCTATCGGTTCTCCCTTCTGTTCCAGTCTCGTATTGTTCGTGGAAAGAAGGATTGTGGTATGCCTCTGCGTGGGCCCTAATCTCTCTGATTTTATCCTCATGGTCTTTTCGCGAGATATACGTAGGAGGGGTTAATATACTGCTTGACTCCTCGCTGAACGTATGTTCTCGAAACTTCAACAAAAACCCGTACCGGCCTACTGAGCGTCTCTCCTGCAGAGTCTTCCACTGGAGTTTATCTATCATCCCCGTTACGCTTTCGCGATTACTAAATGATCCATTAACGAAGCGCGCTGCTCTCCGTTGGATCATATCTATCTCTTCCATCAACCCTATCTGGTACGGATCCCACACTGCTGAGCAGTATTCAAGCATTTGGTGAACAAGCGTACTGTAACCTATTTCCTTTGTTTTCGAATTGCATTTCCTTAGGATTCTTCCAATGAATCTCAGTCTGGCATCTGCTTTACCGACGATCAACTTTATATGATCATTCCATTTTAAATCACTCCTAATGCGTACTCCCAGATAATTTATGGAATTAACTGCTTCCAGTTGCTGACCTGCTATATTGTAACTAAATGATAAGGGATCTTTCTTTCTATATATTCGCAGCACATTATACTTGTCTACATTGAGATTCAATTGCCATTCCCTGCACCATGCGTCAATTCGCTGCAGATCCTCCTGCATTTCAGTACAATTTTCCATTGTTACAACCTCTCGATATACCACAGCATCATCCGCAAAAAGCCTCAGTGAACTTCCCATGACGTCATAGCGACCATGGTCGTTTGACGTTCCTGCCTGAGGGAGGCAAAAAAGGCTCTTCTGTTAGCACTGCCCTCGGCAAGCAAGGAACGTCGACCACAAATGATGATGACCATCGTCATCATCATTTGCGCACAGCTCATTTGGTAGAGCAGTGGAATGTTTGTCAGGACATTCCCGCGCGAAGAAGGCAGCAATAAGCCCTTCTTCGTGCTACCCCTCAGCAAGCAGGGAACGTCCACTTTAAGTGCTGTTTGGTAGCGGTCAGCTGCACAGCTCTGTACTTGTCACATGGGCACAGCCCCTCCCCCTCCCCCCACCCCCGTGGCCGTGAAGCTCAGCAAAACCATCTTACAGAGATGGCAACGTCTCAATAGGCCAGGAACCATGCCGTTGTCAGACTGTATTAATGTTTTTGTGTCGTGTTTCGGCCAGTGCCCAAATCTCGCTTGTGTGTGCGCGAGTTACGCTCCTCTGCATCACGCTAACCTAGCGCCGTGCCCCGGTGCGCTGTTGCAGCAAGACCCGTACTTTCTGATGCACACGCTCACTAGACAGCCTGGCAATGTATCGCGCACTTAATAGCTGCACTCAGAGAGACTTTCACATAATATGGTGCGTATACATTAAAAAAAATCTACCGAAATTCCTTCTACTGACTAATATATGAAAAAGTGCCAGAAATTCGTTTCAGAAAGAGAGCCTTATTAATAATCTAAAAACGAAAACTTGAATTATTAAGCATTAGGATGAATTTTAACGATAAACGGAAATGGGTTTAACTCATAGGAAATCATCTGAGCTCCCTTCACAAGAGCGACATGGTATTCAAAATTTAAACAACGAAGATACTTCTTATGTAACACAGATACAGCATTACATACATTGAGACAATGGTTCAGGACAGGTCTCGTACAATATTTGGTAAGGAATTGGAGTACATTTGATGACTTTATCAACTACTAACTATATTCCCACACACAATCTACAGAATTTGTACCAGTCACCACAAACATATAGGACGACTACGATTGTCACAAATAAAAATGTATTTTTTCGATACTCATACTGCTATTTTTTGACTGCTTCTCCATGGTTTGCAGTACACGTTTGCTGATCTGTGGAAAATTTCTGTGACATCTTTTCTATGAACATTTCACAATAGAAGCTATAGTTAATGAGACACAGAAGGTTCATACAAGTCATATCTGGATTTATAACGTGTTAATATTGAGGCATCAGATTGATCCAAACGGAATTAGTGGGCATAAAACAGAAGTCAGAATCACTTTATCCTACACGTAAACATATAAAAGATTGTTAAAAAAATCAAATCATTTGCCCATGGCCATAATTTCTCACCTTACTAATTGTCATACGACACTCACAACCATTGCACCATTACTCACCACGTGTCGCCAGGTATCCTCACAGACCTTCACGTTATTTTACACTTATAGGTTGTTACCTTGATTATTTATCAAATATTAAATTGAATGTTTTTAAAATGTGTTTTAATATTCATCTTTCAGAGCTTCCATATTCTGGCATCCTTAAACGTGCCTAATAGTAGGTGGTGGGAAATTGCAACTTCCTATCACCTTATAATGGGGCATCACTGAAAATCAAACACCATTAGTCTCACTTCATACATAAATCCATCAACCTCGCCAAATCGTCAAATCGTTTCATAAACATCGCAGTACAGTTGCAAATCTAACAAAATCATCCTCACCCAGAGGGAATAAATACACTACAATTGGAAATGATCACAAACAACCACTTTACGACCATTTATTCGCCACACCACCACACTCTATACGTTTTCACTCACGAGAAAAAAATATTATCTTACTGTGAGAGAAAGCGTCTCATTTGATCCTCCCCCCCATGAACCATGGACCTTGCCGTTGGTGGGGAGGCTTGCGTGCCTCAGCGATACAGATAACCGTACCGTAGGTGCAACCACAACGGAGGGGTATCTGTTGAGAGGCCAGACAAACGTGTGGTTCCTGAAGAGGGGCAGCAGCCTTTTCAGTAGTTGCAAGGGCAACAGTCTGGATGACTGACTGACCTGGCCTTGTAACAATAACCAAAACGGCCTTGCTGTGCTGGTACTGCGAACGGCTGAAAGCAAGGGGAAACTACAGCCGTAATTTTTCCCGAGGGCATGCAGCTTTACTCTATGATTACATGATGATGGCGTCCTCTTGGGTAAAATATTCCGGAGGTAAAATAGTCCCCCATTCGGATCTCCGGGCGGGGACTACTCAAGAGGATGTCGTTATCAGGAGAAAGAAAACTGGCGTTCTACGGATCGGAGCGTGGAATGTCAGATCCCTTAATCGGGCAGGTAGGTTAGAAAATTTAAAAAGGGAAATGGATAGGTTGAAGTTAGATATAGTGGGAATTAGTGAAGTTCGGTGGCAGGAGGGCCAAGACTTCTGGTCAGGTGACTACAGGGTTATAAACACAAAATCAAATAGGGGTAATGCAGGAGTAGGTTTAATAATGAATAGGAAAATAGGAATGCGGGTAAGCTACTACAAACAGCATAGTGAACGCATTATTGTGGCCAAGATAGATACGAAGCCCACGCCTACTACAGTAGTACAAGTTTATATGCCAACTAGCTCTGCAGATGACGAAGAAATTGAAGAAATGTATGATGAAATAAAAGAAATTATTCAGATTGTGAAGGGAGACGAAAATTTAATAGTCATGGGTGACTGGAATTCGAGTGTAGGAAAAGGGAGAGAAGGAAACATAGTAGGTGAATATGGATTGGGGGACAAAAATGAAAGAGGAAGCCGCCTGGTCGAATTTTGCACAGAGCACAACATAATCATAACTAACACTTGGTTTAAGAATCATGAAAGAAGGTTGTATACATGGAAGAACCCTGGAGATACTAAAAGGTTTCAGATAGATTATATAATGGTAAGACAGAGATTTAGGAACCAGGTTTTAAATTGTAAAACATTTCCAGGGGCAGATGTGGACTCTGACCACAATCTATTGGTTATGACCTGTAGATTAAAACTGAAGAAACTGCAAAAAGGTGGGAATTTAAGGAGATGGGACCTGGATAAACTAAAAGAACCAGAGGTTGTACAGAGATTCAGTGAGAGCATAAGGGAGCAATTGACAGGAATGGGGGAAATAAATACAGTAGAAGAAGAATGGGTAGCTTTGAGGGATGAAGTAGTGAAGGCAGCTGAGGATCAAGTAGGTAAAAAGACGAGGGCTAGTAGAAATCCTTGGGTAACAGAAGAAATATTGAATTTAATTGATGAAAGGAGAAAATATAAAAATGCAGTAAGTGAAACAGGCAAAAAGGAATACAAACGTCTCAAAAATGAGATCGACAGGAAGTGCAAAATGGCTAAGCAGGGATGGCTAGAGGACAAATGTAAGGATGTAGAGGCCTATCTCACTAGGGGTAAGATAGATACCGCCTACAGGAAAATTAAAGAGACCTTTGGAGATAAGAGAACGACTTGTATGAATATCAAGAGCTCAGATGGAAACCCAGTTCTAAGCAAAGAAGGGAAAGCAGAAAGGTGGAAGGAGTATATAGAGGGTCTATACAAGGGCGATGTACTTGAGGACAATATTATGGAAATGGAAGAGGATGTAGATGAAGATGAAATGGGAGATACGATACTGCGTGAAGAGTTTGACAGAGCACTGAAAGACCTGAGTCGAAACAAGGCCCCCGGAGTAGACAATATTCCATTGGAACTACTGACGGCCGTGGGAGAGCCAGTCCTGACAAAACTCTACCATCTGGTGAGCAAGATGTATGAAACAGGCGAAATACCCTCAGACTTCAAGAAGAATATAATAATTCCAATCCCAAAGAAAGCAGGTGTTGACAGATGTGAAAATTACCGAACTATCAGCTTAATAAGTCACAGCTGCCAAATACTAACACGAATTCTTTACAGACGAATGGAAAACCTAGTAGAAGCCAACCTCGGGGAAGATCAGTTTGGATTCCGTAGAAACACTGGAACACGTGAGGCAATACTGACCTTACGACTTATCTTAGAAGAAAGATTAAGGAAAGGCAAACCTACGTTTCTAGCATTTGTAGACTTAGAGAAAGCTTTTGACAATGTTGAGTGGAATACTCTCTTTCAAATTCTAAACGTGGCAGGGGTAAAATACAGGGAGCGAAAGGCTATTTACAATTTGTACAGAAACCAGATGGCAGTTATAAGAGTCGAGGGACATGAATGGGAAGCAGTGGTTGGGAAGGGAGTAAGACAGGGTTGTAGCCTCTCTCCGATGTTGTTCAATCTGTATATTGAGCAAGCAGTAAAGGAAACAAAAGAAAAATTCGGAGTAGGTATTAAAATTCATGGAGAAGAAATAAAAACTTTGAGGTTCGCCGATGACATTGTAATTCTGTCAGAGACAGCAAAGGACTTGCAAGAGCAGTTGAATGGAATGGACAGTGCCTTGAAAGGAGGATATAAGATGAACATCAACAAAAGCAAAACAAGGATAATGGAATGTAGTCTAATTAAGTCGGGTGATGCTGAGGGAATTAGATTAGGAAATGAGGCACTTAAAATAGTAAAGGAGTTTTGCTATTTGGGGAGCAAAATAACTGATGATGGTCGAAGTAGAGAGGATATAAAATGTAGGCTGGCAATGGCAAGGAAAGCGTTTCTGAAGAAGAGAAATTTGTTAACATCCAGTATTGATTTAAGTGTCAGGAAGTCATTTCTGAAAGTATTCGTATGGAGTGTAGCCATGTATGGAAGTGAAACATGGACGATAAATAGTTTGGACAAGAAGAGAATAGAAGCTTTCGAAATGTGGTGCTACAGAAGAATGCTGTATATTAGATGGGTAGATCACATAACTAATGAGGAAGTATTGAATAGGATTGGGGAGAAGAGAAGTTTGTGGCACAACCTGACCAGAAGAAGGGATCGGTTGGTAGGACATGTTCTGAGGCATCAAGGGATCACCAATTTAGTATTGGAGGGCAGCGTGGAGGGTAAAAATCGTAGAGGGAGACCAAGAGACGAATACACTAAGCAGATTCAGAAGGATGTAGGTTGCAGTAGGTACTGGGAGATGAAAAAGCTTGCACAGGATAGAGTAGCATGGAGAGCTGCATCAAACCAGTCTCAGGACTGAAGACCACAACAACAACAACAACCATTCACACTCTGATGTTATCAAATTACACAACACTACGCTTTTCTGCTGAAAAGAAGATGCAACATTAAACATATTGTGGAACCCTTCACAGTTCATGGGAAGGACTGTATAGCCGACTATCGGTACTTGTCCGTAGAAGTAGGAAGACTTCGTCATTGGAACAAGTGCCAACTTACGAGAAGGAGAGTTGACCTGTGCAGTGTAGCCGTGTACGGTACTTCTCGGTAGAACTACGAAAACTTTGCCATTGGAACTACTGCCAACCTATGTTGTGCAACAGCCCTGATTTAATTAATTTCATAATCACTAGTGGAAATGAACACTGCATTTCGGAATGAATGTCTGTGTAATTGGCTGTCATGAAAATCACCTGATCAATACGACGCAAGAGTTTTGTCGTTAGTAGAAGAAGTTATCTATCAAATTTTCGTAGTCAACAATTAGCTGTAAGTGAGTAAGGTGCATGAATGTGATGTACTTAGAATTTTGTGCATTTTGATGTATGAAAGCCTCGTGAAAAGAGCCAAAATTTGAGCAGTATTCTTACGTTTAACGAAGGAAAATCCGAAAAGTAAAACTGAGAGAGTGTCGCAGTAAATCATACTCAAATATATATATTAAAATCACAGTATGAAAATATTGACTTAAGTAATGCTCATGTGCTTTGATAAATGGGATCGCAGTCTCCTCTTCAGCAGCTCCGATTTTGGAAACCACGTAAATAATGAGATTGTCGATTACCTAAAATTGAAGAATGTTATTGAAGCCATCGGAACCTGATAAAAATGTTATTTCAAGAACACTATAGATGGCATAAAGAGAAAAATTTCGTTTGGATTGTCCTGCATTATGTAATACATGGTTTGTGAGCCGCGCCGACTCGCATGAGTTGCTGGCACCAAGGCCAGGTTGCGGCTCAGCGATATACAACCTTTATCGATTATCTCGGCCAGACGCGACGATCTTTCACGGCGAGTTTTGCGCGCATTTTTGGTTTCAAATACCGGATGCTAAAGCTTAGTGGGGCAGTCTTGGAACAGTGATTCTAGGGAGTTGTATTTGCGTGCGCAACGTGTGCGAGCTGCCAGCGAGAGGAGGAAAAGTGGCCGTTGAGGTTCCTTGCAGGGGCGCAGAGGCTGACTGTGCAATTACTACAGCTGGCGGACGGAACGGCTCCAGGAATTAAGTGCACCGGGGCTGGGCTAAATCTCTGGGTGGTGAGCAAGGAAGCTATGAGCAAATTCGTTTGGTTCAAAAACTGAAAGTGTAACTCTTTATATTGTGTACCACTCACCGTTGTTCGGTCAGTGTTAGGTGCCACATGGCTTCTGCTTATGGAAAGTGAGTCTGACGTTACCTTACTGGAAGTCAGTTGAATTTAAATGTTATGAACGTATGATTCTCAGAATGGTGGTTGTGTAAATAGTATTTTGTTTTGGAAGGTCTGCAACAGCGAAAAAAATTTTGCGATGTGGGGCTTGGTTTAAGCATTCTTTTACAGTCTCGTAGCATGGGCGGCTGTTCTATTCAACGGAAGCCACCAGTACCTGGCTGAGCGTATAAGCCTTCTGAACGCGGTTACTGCATTGGAACTGTAGATGTTTTTAAAAATATCGGGATTTCGATATATCAGTATTTAAAAAGCACCATTAACGTTATCCGAATTGCCCAGGAAGTATCGATATATCGAAGAGAAAAAAAACGACCTACTGGTCTATAATAATATCGTTTGGGTATTGTAAATAAAAAGCCGGTTTTAGAGATGTACATTTAAGTATTGCTTTATTATTAGACATTCTGTACATTAACAAGCTAGCAGCCTGCCTATCCCCCTCAGAGTACGAACTGAAACGAGAACGATGTGTGTTCTCGCTTGGTGACAACCACTTCGCTAACAGTAGTAACTTCATTTAAGTGGCGCAATGAATGTTGTCCGGAACAGTTTATGATGACTTCCGTGGTGTTCATTTCTGCCAACGCCAGCTACCTAGCAGTTGTAGCGTCAAAACTGCGTGGTGAAGTTAAACGTTGCAGCTTCTGTTGGCAGCGTCGAGCGCCGATGACATCAGCATTTCCTTTCACACGTCTCTGCCCACCGCAAAGATCGATCATGTCTTTTAGATTTTTGTTCATTAGATTCAGCAGCGATTACTGAAAACTTCTGATGTGAAGAAATAGCACACTAGTTGCGATATTTCTTTTTTTCTTTTAACACAACGGCTGTACTATTTCTTCACATCGGGAATCTTGTTATTCCATTCACACTGTCACCTCCCACTGCCATAGGAATTATTCTTTGTGCCACCTGCACTTGCTTCACACAATCAAAGAGGAAGACAGGACGTGATGAAAGCTCAAAAAGTAATAAGAATCCTTCACACTGTGAAAGTAACTACTACAATTTAAAAAAATCAATTCTAAATATTTACTGGAAATTGTGACAAATATATTGGCCCTCGGTAATGCCGTTTCGATATCAATATGTCGATATACCGCGTAAGGAATGACGCCGACATGTGTCGATACTTTCCGGAAATCAGTCGATATATCAATACTTTACCGGAAACTCTATCCCGTATCCACGTTTGTCATAAGAAATTTTGAGCACTCTTGATGATTCACGTAAGGATTTGTCAGGCTAGGCGCATTGGTATTGATAACTGAGCATGAATCCCCTTGATTAAGCGATTATATTGTTAAACACTCGTGCTCTATTCAGGGCTGTGCTGCTACAGCTATTGGACTATTTGTTAAATTATCCATTGCTATAACTGAAGTACTGCCGGTTACTGCTGGTCGTTGTGACCGAGCGGTTCTAGGCGCTTCAGTCCGGAATCGCGCTGCTACTATGTTCCATGGATGTGTGTGATGTCCTTAGGTTAGTTAGGTTTAGGTAGTTCCAAGTCTAGAGGACTGATGACCTCAGATGTTAAGTCCCATAGTGCTTAGAGCGATTTGAACCACTTTTTTGCCTGTTACTTGAAGGGACCATCGCATTGAGGTCAAAATTATGGCGGTCGTAAATACTGCTGTTTTATAATTGGGTGGAATTTTCTAAAGTGGTTTCGTGGAAAGAAGCGAGCCATATGATGGGGTTTGTGTGAAGTGGGATGTAACACCATTCCAGGACGAGTTGGAATGCGCTAAGTGCATTTGAAAATTGTTTTGTTTCGCTAGCAGCTGCCTTCTAATGACCAACTGTTTGAGCTCAGTCATTTCCTGTAGGTACTTATCTCGCACTTGCTAACTTTATAACCTATTTGTCTTAAGCGGCATATCTCGTGTATTCTAACCAAATGCGTGCAACGTAATTTACCATTCTTAGCAACCCCTTTAAGAAGACTGGCGTCGGGTACGGACTCCCGCCTTTATCTCAAAGCTCGCCTTTATCTCAAAGCTCAAGTTGTTATGTATTTCTCTTTCTTCGCTGTGTAATATTTTGTTATTTATATAATTGTAGTACTCTGACTGTAAAATTTTATGGTGCTTTCCTATGTCCTTGTCTTACTCCAATGCCTAACAGGTTCTCATCCGAGATCTTAGTTTGTTCCGGAGCGGGTGGACGGATTCCTGTGAGGAGCCTGAGCCCGAACGGAATATGCTGTAACCCGAAGAATAATGAAAACTAAATGTTGTCCACTGAAACTACCACAAATTGTGGTGTCATTGTAAGTACAGCTTTCCTCCATAACGGATTTGTAGCCCATAACGTATGGAGCCAGACCTGTACAGCAGTTCCATTGACAAAAATTTGAGGGGAAATTCTATCAGTTAATTGATTACCTGAGAGTTTGTTATCCCTATAGTCTCTTCTTTCATTTATCATCACATGATTACCTGGTCGATTCGAGATACTGAACTCATCTTAGGTATTGTTTCCTTAACAATTATTTTTGTCATTAAATAAATATTGAATTGCTAATGGGCCTACAAGGCCACCATGGCGGATTTGATTTACTAAATTGAACGTTGTACAACTGTCTGAGACATTAGATGAGATCTGTGGGACCATTTGATATATCAGTTTTAATTGTCCTTTAATTGGCCCTGATTCTGGTTTACTAAATTTATTTGGACATTTTATAGCTGCCCAAAGTGGCAGTTTTTCTTTCCTTAATAGTGCTTGCTCAGAGTAATTAATTTATTTTAAATTTTCCTTGATTGGATTTCACTCCCGCCTTAGTACATTTTTAAATTAGCTTTTAAGAAAAAACTTTTACTTATTGTAAGTTAATGAATATCCATTAGTTGTTGCGGTGACCGGTTTGCGTGACTCTTGCATTCAATTATTCATTGTTTCTTACTGGTTTTATCATAAAGTACTGTGAATGAAGTTTGACAAAATTTCCCTTTACGCTTGATGTCGGGTCGTCACACTCACAGCCCAATGCTCTTGCGACTAAGTAGCGGCAAGGTTTCCGTTGGTTTCTCCTATAGCAGCGACAGAAGAACTTTGTAAGCTGTGTTTAGTTTTTCAGCCACGTATAAGGCATTACAGTTATCGTAGCGTAGTCATAAGCCAACCATTCACCAATTTCGAAACGTTTCACGAATATGTCAAAATACATATGAAATATGAACGACAAAAAAATGCAGCTGAGCTGAGAGTCAGGCAGTTTTGTTATGTTATGACAAGAAATGTCAATAAGAATCTTTGTGAATTAGTACAAACTAATCCCTCAAAACTGAAATCGGTTGATTCTCATGCATCGTTTTTTGCGTTACATCATTTGCTTTTAAGAGAAAAAGGAAGTTCAAATGCTGTTTTTCATTATTTATTGCTGTTTAGAGAACTATCACGTGCTGGAACACTGCGGGAACGCTTTGAAAGTGCCTCCGTATGCTCCTTACATTATTCATAGAATGCAAAATAATTTAGATTCTGAAAACAAGTTGTAGGTTTATGTTATGCTTTATACTACCTGTTATACGTGGGCATAAATCGAATTGAAAATCGATGTTGATGCTTCAGGCAGTGCTTCAAAAGAGCTAAATGTGGGAAATGTTTCCATACAAAACTTTTAATTACAGGAAAACCCTTATCATTGAGAATGGTGCGTAGACTCGATTAACAATAAACACCGTAAATGACAGGAAAACTCGAAGGCTGAATATGTAAAGATGGTTTTCACTGTAACTGCACTGTTAGCTCATTTATACTTCTCTAAGGGTGGCGTCTTTGAATCACAATCAAAAAAGTATTCGGTCCTGGGTTCGAATCCCGCCGCTGCTTAAATTTTTGTTAATAATCAGTATCGGTGGCGTAAGACTCCCGGCATAAGAAGTCGCCCTCAACCTACCAACGGCCTTGCCAATGAGGGCGGAGGAGCGGACAGAGGTTCAGGGCACTCTCTTGTACTAGGGGTGGGAGACTAAAGGCCGAAGAATCATCAATGATCAACGGCATGAGGATACAAAAGGCAATGTAAACCACTGAATTGAGGAAACGTAACGTGTAGCCACAGGACACGTGGCCTGTAATTGAAGAAGTGTCATGATGGTTCAAAATGGCTCTGAGCACCATGGGACTTAACATCTGTGGTCATCAGTCCCCTAGAACTTAGAACTACTTAAACCTAACTAACCTAAGTTCATCACACACATCCATGCCCGAGGCAGGATTCGAACCTGCGACCGCAGCAGTCGCGCGGATCCGGACTGAGCGCCTAGAACCTCTAGACCACCGCGGCCGGAAAGAGTCATGATGATCTATCCATTGGCAAAAGATTCCTGAATAGTTCCCCATTCGGATCTCCAGGAGGGGACTGACAAGGGGGAAGTTACCATAAGAAAAAGATTGAATAATAAACGGAAGGATAACTTCCTACGAGTCGGGGCGTGAAATATCAGAAGCTTGAACGTGATAGAGAAACTAGAAAATCTGAAAAGGGAAATGCAAAGGCTCAATCTAGATATAGTACGGGTCAGCGAAGTGGAAAGAAGGATAAGGTTTCTGGTCAGATGAGTATAGGGTAATATCAACAGAAGCAGGAAATGGTGTAACAGGTGTAGGATTCGTTATGATTAGGAAGGTTTCTGTGAACGGTTCAGTGACGGGCTAGTTCTTATCAGAATCTACAGCAAACCAACACCGACAACGGTATTTCAAATATGCATGAGGATATTGAACGGCTAATACAGTATGTAAAGGGGCATGAAAATCTAATAAAATGGGTGGTTCAAATGGCTCTGAGCACTATGCGACTTAACTTCTGAGGTCATCAGTCGCCTATAACTTAGAACTAATTAAACCTAACTAACCTAAGGACATCACACACATCCATGCCCAAGTCAGGATTTGAACCTGCGACCGTAGCGGTCGCTCGGCTTCAGACTGTAGCGCCTAGAACCACACGGCCACTCCGGCCGGCAAAATCTAATAGTCATGGGGACTGGAATGCAGTTGTATGGGAAGGAGTAAAAGAAAAGATTACAGCAGAATGTGGGTTTGGGACAAGGAATTAGAGAGGTTAAAGACTAATTGAGTTCTGTAACAAGTTTAAGCTAGTAACAGCGAATACTCTGTTCAAGAATCACAAGAGTAGGAGGTATACTTGGAAAAGACCGGCTGATACGGGAAGATTTCAGTTAGATTACATCATGGTCAGACAGAGATTCCGAAATCAGATACTAGGAGAAACAGATGAGAATCGAAGCATTTGAGATGTGGTGCTACAGACGAATGTTGAAAATTAGGTGGAATGATAAGGTAAGGAATGTGGATGTTCTACGCAGAATCGGATAAGAAAGGAATATGTGGAAAACACTGATGAGGAACAGGGACAGGGTGATAGGACATATGTTAAAACATGAGGGAATGACTTCCATGGTATTAGAGGGAGCAATAGAGTGCAAAAACTGTAGAGGATGCAAATCAGGTTTGCTTTAAACACACGTCGTAACCGTCGTTAGCGTTGGTTACCTTTGTCATTGTACGTGGTTGCTTGACGTTAGTTAATAACGCCCTTGAGGTATCAAAGACGCCATTATTAACACCTCACTGAGATTGTACGATAGTGCTACGAGAAGTTGGATGTTCCTTCTGCGGTACTGCGTACAGACTTGGCAGCAATATAGCCACTGTATATGACTGCTGTTCACAGAAATGTATGGTCGCAAGAAGAATGGGCTCTGAACTACCAAATGCCCTATGAGAGGAAAGACGGTCGTGTTCAGTGTATGACTGTGACGCATCACACTGCATCTTCAGCAGCAAGTTGAGCAGCAGTTGGAACCACCGTGACGCAACGAGCTGTCACCAATCGGTTTCTTCAAGAACAGCTCCAAGCGAGACAACCTCTAGCGTACGTTCAAATGACCCCAATACACTGCCAATTGTGACTTCTATGGTGACAAGAGAAAGACTGTCAAGAGAGAGCTTAATCGAGGGCAGGGTCGACGTCTGTTGTGTTTTCTGATGATAGCTGGTTCTGCCCCTGTGCTAGTGACGGGCGTGTGTAGGGTAGAAAGAGGCGAGTTGGGACCTACAACCAACCTATCTGCATGCTACACTCACCGGACCTACACCTGGAGTAATGGAGCGATTTCGTATGACATCAGTAACATTCTCGTGGTTGTCCCATGCTCTTTGACTACAAATTCGTACGTCAATCTGATTGTTCGATCTGTTGTGTTGCCGTGCATGATAAGAATTCCACGGGATGCTTTCCAACGGGACAACGCTCACCCACGTGCGGATGTCTAAACCCAACATGCTCTACCGAGTGTCGACATGCTAGCTTGGGCTGCTCGATCACCAGATCTGTCACTACTCGACGGGCGTCTTAGGAAGACAACCCCAGAGCCATCCACAAACTGCAGTAACGGTCCCTGTATTGACCGAACGAATATAATAGACATGGAACGCCACGCGGAGTAGCCAGGCGGTTTGAGGCGTCATGTCACCGACTGCGTGCCCGGTGGTTCGAGTCCTCCCTCAGGCATGGGTGTGTGTGTTGTTCTTTTCGTATGTTAGTTCAAGTTGTGTGTAAGTGTAGGCCTGATGACCTAAGCAGTCCCTTAGGAATTCACATGCATTTGAAAATTTTTGAGACATGGAACCCCATCCCACAAACTAACTTGTACAACGTAATGCTTGCACGTTTGCACGCTTACATTCAACATGTTGTCAGTTGCACCGGATAAAAATTTATCCGCATGTCACATTGGGAATGGGTTGTCTGCCGGCCGAAGTGGCCGTGCGGTTAAAGGCGCTGCAGTCTGGAAGCGCAAGATCACTACGGTCGCAGGTTCGAATCCTGCCTCGGGCATGGATGTTTGCGATGTCCTTAGGTTAGTTAGGTTTAACTAGTTCTAAGTTCTGGGGGACTAATGACCGCAGAAGTTGAGTCCCATAGTGCTCAGAGCCATTTGAACCATTTGAATGGGTCGTCTCACGCTTACATTAACCTGTATTCTAGAAATTTTAATTTCTTAAATATACATCCCAAAATTTCATTACTCTACATTAATTATTTTTTGGTGTTTTTTTTTCATCATTGGATTTATAACACCATGTGCGAGAATTTCTTCTTCTTCTGAGGTTGGTATGCAGCAGAGCGCCTTTCCTCTCTTTCGTCTGCCTCGTTCCTCATTCCCATGTACGTGTTACATCCAGCATCATTCATGACCTGTTGTATGTATGATATCCACCGCCGATTCTTTCCATCAATAACTCCTTCTGCTATTGTACCAATGAAGTTGTTGTGCCTTAAGATGTGCCCTACAAGTTTGCCCCTTCTTGTTTGAATGTGCCTTCACAGAGATCCAGTTTGCTGTACTCTTCTAAGCATCTCTTCATTTATTACCTTGTCTCTCCACATTATCATCATCCTTCTGTAGCTGCACATCTGCAGGGCCTCTAGCCATCTTCTCTCTTCCCATTGTTCAAGTTTCATGTTCTTGCTGGTGAATTAGTTGGCCTGTTGTATTCTCTTCACAATTTCTTTCCCTTATGATTTTGCTTTCCAGGTAGGTAAATTCCTCTGTCACTTCCAGCTCCTCTGTTACAATTAGCATTCTCAGAGGTTCATATTCTCCTTCTGCACTGCATATTATCACTTCAGTCTTTTTCTTGTATATTCTCATTCCATACTGATTGCATAGAATCCTTTCCATGTACAAGAATTACGTTGTACGAACCAATACGAGAGAATGATGACCAGACAACAATTGCTAAACACATTTGTAGGGAAAAGTTTTGTCACTGCTGAATTGAAATCATCTAGTGCTCCTGATGGATAGTGGAACTTGATCTCTTGACTCATTCCGTTGTCTCACGCTACTAATAATGAGGCCTCCTACAGATACAAACCATCTACAGCTTTCCCGTTGTAACCACTACTAGCATATTCGATACTGAGCTAGCCTGAGAAAATTATAGTAGGGAAAATTGGAGTTTTTATGTAGAAGATTAATCCTGACGCTAACAAAAGAGAAGTTCAGTATATCACGATGTACCGTAACAGAAATGATAACGACAGCTGTGAGTCACATTAGTGGTGCAAGTGGTGCAGATGTCGATTTACATGGAGGTAAAAAAGAAGCATCGTCATGGTTGTCACACATTCATATAAACACCGTTCGTTATTAGAAACACTATTGTTTACACCTCCACCCCCCCTCCCCATCCTTCCATCTTTGTTGCTCTCTTATTCTTTCCATTCGGCTAACTATAGTCAGAAGATTCATTTAACTGATTGGTTTTAGTGTAATAATAATTTTTTATTTCCTTAATACATTAATTTTGATGCTAGGAAAGAAGACTTCAATACTGACAATTACTAATTAGAATCAGAAAATTTGCATACTATTGTTTCCCAAGTTCGATCTCAAAAACACTGGAGCTGTTTAGTTCAGAAAACACCCATATTTCACAACAAATAATGAAATGCATCACACCAAGAATTCAGGCTGCCGCAAACACGATGCGCATAATTACACTGAACGTAACCGCGAAAGTGTAGAAACATTGTTCCCGAAAGGCCCTACAACCAAACAAGTCCTTCAACAAGGTTCCATCTCATGAGCGTATTAGAAAATAGCTGTGTCTGTTTTAATTATTACTCGTACCGCATACAGCAACGTTAATTCAGAAATCAGTGTCGACGGACGAAGATTTCTTTTTTCTGCTGAATATACCTCCATCAGCTGTTGCTGAGACTTCATGACTTTACATGCAGCCAGACGAAGGAATAATAACGTTAAGGAAAAGGATGATAAAAAAGTTAATGAACGCGACATGCAACTTTATGGGAGCTGACACGTTGCTTCCAGTTAAACTGGGAAACAGGGAGGTTATAATACCGTGAAGAATACATCTCTACATGTGCCAGAACAGTAAGATCCTTGAACAGTCTTCAGTTTGAATTAAAGCGTTGAAACTGTCTGAATAGTAAACATATACATTCAGAGAAATAATAGGAAGGGCGAGAAACTAATTATCGGTGCAGTAGCTGTGAACACATCGTCAGCCGCTTGGCTTAATTCGTCTAAAATCTATCATAAAGACACATTTATTCACACGCGCTTGAAATAATTGTGAGAGGTACAATTCATGTCCTGCGTGTGAAGCTTTCATATTTTTGTTTCCATTCTGGTTTTTATCCACCTGTGGTGTTATAATTACAGCGCAGAAAACAACAATTCGCGTTTAATTAAAGAAATGCTATTTGTTTTGACGTAAAAGCTCACATACACACACTCAGGCACATTCGCTCGCACAAACAAACAAACACACGCACACAGGCAGTTGGTGAGTTGTTCTCATTGGAGAATTAATATTTGAAACACCAAGTTTTTCTATACGTTGTGTGTGAAATAATTAGCTTCCAGAGCTTTCAGAACGCAGAGCAGTTGATGTACGTGCCTTAGCAGTTATAATGAGACTCCCGTAGCGTGTGTGGCGAAATTAATGAAACAGAGATATATCCAAATTAAATCAGTGGTATTCAATATGTTCGACCAGTTGCTTGTGCAAAGGAGTATCCCGTTTAACACTGAATCTCTTACAAGTGATGAAACAGCTAAAGCGTAATGCATCACGAGTACTACCTAAGGGAAATATTACTCTAGTTTTCGTAATGCCTTGTTCATAGTAACTAGTTTTAAATACAAGTTGAGATCCTCATCAACATGTCCTGCTAGTTAGTTTTGAATAAATCAACTCACTATGTTTGCAAGAGCACGGCATTTAGTTAAAAAATGACCAGTTTGGTTTTTTGCTACATGTTTAAAATGACGGCGGGTGTCAAAGATGGTATCGATTAAGCTTCTTCGGACCGCACGCTAGTTTTTAAAATTATTTGTGTATACATTTATGAATTTATTTTTATTTGGTTCAGCTTCATGATTGTTATAAATATTTGCCTCGCTCTTCATACTCTGTCGGCCGAGCAGCGATCAAATCTATGGACGAAAGTGATGTCGGTTTTGTTTATTGGGACGATGGTGCACATATCATTTTTGGTTCCCATATTCAAATTGTGATAAGTTTCAAACCAAATTATGTTTGTCGTTGCACCCTGTGTAGTGGGACGCGAAATTGAAGCGTCACCCCTCCACCAGTGTCAGGCCAGTTTGCAGGTGAATGTAAGTTTAATTTAGTTTTTTGTTTATGTATTTTTGTAATATTTGTAATGGTTGTGAATTGTCTAAAGTTTTGTCTTTATTTTTTATACACTCCTGGAAATTGAAATAAGAACACCGTGAATTCATTGTCCCAGGAAGGGGAAACTTTATTGACACATTCCTGGGGTCAGATACATCACTTGATCACACTGACAGAACCACAGGCACATAGACACAGGCAACAGAGCATGCACAATGTCGGCACTAGTACAGTGTATATCCACCTTTCGCAGCAATGCAGGCTGCTATTCTCCCATGGAGACGATCGTAGAGATGCTGGATGTAGTCCTGTGGAACGGCTTGCCATGCCATTTCCACCTGGCGCCTCAGTTGGACCAGCGTTCGTGCTGGACGTGCAGACCGCGTGAGACGACGCTTCATCCAGTCCCAAACATGCTCAATGGGGGACAGATCCGGAGATCTTGCTGGCCAGGGTAGTTGACTTACATCTTCTAGAGCACGTTGGGTGGCACGGGATACATGCGGACGTGCATTGTCCTGTTGGAACAGCAAGTTCCCTTGCTGGTCTAGGAATGGTAGAACGATGGGTTCGATGACGGTTTGGATGTACCGTGCACTATTCAGTGTCCCCTCGACGATCACCAGTGGTGTACGGCCAGTGTAGGAGATCGCTCCCCACACCATGATGCCGGGTGTTGGTCCTGTGTGCCTCGGTCGTATGCAGTCCTGATTGTGGCGCTCACCTGCACGGCGCCAAACACGCATACGACCATCATTGGCACCAAGGCAGAAGCGACTCTCATCGCTGAAGACGACACGTCTCCATTCGTCCCTCCATTCACGCCTGTCGCGACACCACTGGAGGCGGGCTGCACGATGTTGGGGCGTGAGCGGAAGACGGCCTAACGGTGTGCGGGACCGTAGCCCAGCTTCATGGAGACGGTTGCGAATGGTCCTCGCCGATACCCCAGGAGCAACAGTGTCCCTAATTTGCTGGGAAGTGGCGGTGCGGTCCCCTACGGCACTGCGTAGGATCCTACGGTCTTGGCGTGCATCCGTGCGTCGCTGCGGTCCGGTCCCAGGTCGACGGGCACGTGCACCTTCCGCCGACCACTGGCGACAACATCGATGTACTGTGGAGACCTCACGCCCCACGTGTTGAGCAATTCGGCGGTACGTCCACCCGGCCTCCCGCATGCCCACTATACGCCCTCGCTCAAAGTCCGTCAACTGCACATACGGTTCACGTCCACGCTGTCGCGGCATGCTACCAGTGTTAAAGACTGCGATGGAGCTCCGTATGCCACGGCAAACTGGCTGACACTGACGGCGGCGGTGCACAAATGCTGCGCAGCTAGCGCCATTCGACGGCCAACACCGCGGTTCCTGGTGTGTCCGCTGTGCCGTGCGTGTGATCATTGCTTGTACAGCCCTCTCGCAGTGTCCGGAGCAAGTATGGTGGGTCTGACACACCGGTGTCAATGTGTTCTTTTTTCCATTTCCAGGAGTGTATTTCATGTACGGAGAGGGCGGCGCAACGAACGGAGACAGCATCTTCGCTGCCGGGACCAGAGAGAAAATTGCTAGTCACTATACGTCGCGTGTCGACAGCCAAAGAGCAACAAAAGATCCTGAAACCGAGTTGTTGCGTTGTGCTTCTAAAAATTGAAAAAAGAATAAGAATTTGTAATGTTTGTACAACAATGACGTTATAGAAAATTAATCATGTTGTAAATGTTCAGTTCTGTCTTGTCAAGGCTCAGGTTCACGTCTATATGTAGGAAGATAATAAACTAGTGGATGCTACTAAAGTTTAAATACGTGTTCCGAGAATTTATTTATGAAGAATTATGTTACGTAATTTATTTGACAAGATTATTAATTTTTGACAGCGTTCATCGCGAGTGTGATTCTTGAAAGTTTATTCAATGTGATTCTAATATTTATTAAAGCAGATCATTTATGAGGAGAAACAAATGACATCTAAATTGAAAAAAGTTTACGCAAACCAATTGGCCTGAGTGACGTAATTCTGCGCATACGACTCAAATGATGATGTTTTAATTACAGTTTTGTTTCGTTCAAGAACCATTCAGAGACAAATTTAAAAAGAGTTTAAATAATTTTGAAGTGTGTTGTAACTGACGTAGATGACGAAGTCTGCACATGGTCATATGTCCAAAGAAAATCATTTATACAAAACTTACGTCGTTACACTACACCGTGGCGACCGTATAAACAGGACTAAGGCACACAGGTACGAAACAAAACAGCAAGAGTCCTTGGGAAGTCAACGCGAGTTTCGTGGAGCCTTCACCAGCCAGCGGCGACTTCGCGCGTGTGGGCATCTGACGGAGCGGAACCAAGCAGTACGGTCACGCAGTTATTCCACGAGAAGGCGCATCTGTTGGGCAGCAGCTGATCGCTGCAAACTCCGACAACCTTTTTCTCCCTAAACTAACAGGCCCAGTACACCAGCTGGGGGGCGGTCCTCCGGCTGGTATTACAGGTGTTGCTGAGGGATTCGCCTGTCTACGGTGCGGCCGGGCGTGGTTGCAGCCAGTGATGTCTCCGGGGTTCGACTCAGCGTCCTGCCGGTTGCGGAAGCGGGGTCGCAGCATATCAGCGGCTGCATCGACGGCTGTTACTTCTACAGCCCATAGCAGCACACTGATAACCGAGAACTACAAACTACAATATCAGTGTCCGGTGAGTCTGTTTCCAGTTGGAAGTGGAGTGTTGTACATAGGGAGTGTGCTTTTAATGGGATTGTTGATTACATGTCTGCGTGTGTAACTAGTTAATATCTTACAATAATGTCGGGAAGTGAAATGTCAGACGAAGAGCAATCTATGTCCGATAGGAGCATGAGATCCCTTTTTGGGCGATCGCTAAATTAAAACAATCTAACGAAGAATCCACTGCTAGATTAAAAGAGGAACTAAAACAGGAATTAAAACAGTCTAACGAAGAATCTACTAGCCGGCCGAAGTGGCCGTGCGGTTCTAGGCGCTGCAGTCTGGAACCGCGAGACCACTACGGTCGCAGGTTCGAATCCTGCCTCGGGCATGGGTGTGTGTGATGTCCTTAGGTCAGTTAAGTTTAACTAGTTCTAAGTTCTAGGGGAGTAATGACCTCAGCAGTTGAGTCCCATAGTGCTCAGAGCCATTTGAACCATTTTTTGAAGAATCTACTGTTAAATTAAAACAGTCTAACGAAGAATCTACTGCTAGATTAAAACAGGAATTAAAACAGTCTAACGAGGAATCTACTGCTAGATTGAAAGAGGAGCTAACAAAATCTATAGACAGGTTACAGGAACACCTTAATGAAACCAGTCGAGAATTAAGTGATAAAATAGAGGCTTCTAAAGTTGAAATGCAGGAAAAACTAGTAGGACTTAGTAATAAAATTGCTGATAATTGTAAAAGGTTAGAAGAACACATCCAGGAATCGCGTGAGGAAAAAGCTCGCATGCGAAATGATATTACTGACTTAACCAAGAGACTAGATAATATGTCTTAGTTGTAAATGAAATAGAGAAAAATAACGATAAGTTACGAGATGAATTTTCTATGCAAACAGAAACTGTTCGTAGAGAATTATTAGAATCTATTAAAGAGGTCTCTACCAAACCTGTAGAGATTTCTTCAATAGATAATGTAGAATTAGAGACATTAACTCATCAATTAGAAAAAGATCATACTGAAATAGAAAACATGAAATTTTTAATTACCGAAATATGCAGTAACCTTGAGACCTCCAAAGATAATAACATTGACGAAGGTACAGAGCGTTCACATCGTGAACACAGTGAAGAATCGATGTTAGCTAACCGCGTATCCGATACAGAAATGCGAATACAGGAAATTACTAAACGGTTATCGGAATTAGATAATAATGAAAACATTTCAAGTAGTAGAAGTAATAACGTAATCAGAGACAACAGTCGCATCGTGTTTGCTAGCTCGAACGACAACAATACAAATAAAGAAATCACGGCAAGTAAACCCGACGCAACTCCGTCTCTGCAATCTAAACAAAATCCAACTATGTCTCTCGCAGAATGTTGGGATGATATAACGACAAATTCAAATGTACCAAGTCGATTTCCTGTATTCAAACCAGGAGGCGAACTTCACCCTATAACGTTTATAAAAGCTTTTGAAACTTCATTATCTCCTAAATGGAGTAATGAAAAACGGATTCAATTTGTAATAGGACATTTAGAAGCAGAAGCTGCGGAATGGGCAGTATTGCATAGAACTGAATTTAGGGACTGGGATGATTTTGTTAAGCAGTTTAAAGAAAATTATTGGTCAAGAGGAAAAGAACAACACTTAACTTTAGAGTTGTTAGACACTCCTCCATATTCTAAACGGTGGGGAGGTTATAGGAATTATTTCGAATGGCATTTAAACCGTGCTAAATTAATTGAAGAACCAATTATTGAAAGTCATCTAATACGAGTCCTAATTAGTAGGTTACCGTATTATGTAAAGGAAAGAACGATAGAAAGGGAATGGTCACAACCTTGTGAATTATTAGGATATTTAGAACAGTTAGATATACTTAGTGAACGGGAAGACAAGAAATTTAGATCTGGTAGAAATGACAATCCTCGAAATAATAATAATTCAGAACTACGAAAATTTAACAACAACAATCATAGCCGGTTTTGTTATATAAAACGTCAATCTAAAGATAAAGAGAGCCAACAAAATCGTGGTAATAACTCTAAAATGCGAAAATTACACAATAACGATAATGAGATAAATCATTCTCATGTAATTAATGATGGTCAAGTTGTAGGTGACGTTATCATAGAAAGTTCGGAAAACTAGTGAAGTCCTTTAGTATGGGTGAACTAAAGGGAACTGTTAGTCAAGATTACACAAGACCCAATTGTAATTTATCATTAAGCTGCCAAAAGGAAGGTGATTGGCAACAAGATTTACTTCAGGAAGACAATCAGATAAGGGAGAGTATAAGTTATAAACCCGTTATTAAAGGTTATATTAAAGATACCGAAGTAAATATTACAATCGATTCGGGTAGCGAAGTAAGTATTTTATCTAAAGAATTATTTCAGCTTAAAAGAAAATATTGGAATTTCCCAACCTTACCTGTAACTGGGGTGAAAATTATAGGTGTTACTGGTAAAAGAAGTCGAAATGTTACTGAGGAAGTTTATTTAACTTTTGAAATTTCTAAACAATTAATTTCTCACTCTGTACTTGTCGTAGCCAACTTAAATGTGGCCATAATTTTAGGTATAGATTGGCTGTCTAAATATAAAGCTATATTAGATTTTAAAGACTCTACCTTAACCATCCATAAGGAGGCATGTGCTTTTGAAGTGAGGTTTTCTAATAATCAAGTACCTGAGAATTGCTACGAATCCTTACAGATTAAGTACACACAGACCATGAACCTATTAACAGATTCTAGTGATCTTGAATATGAAGTATACCAATGTGAGGCTAGTAATAGTATCGAAACCGAAGTGAAAGAAAAATGTTATTCTACGAATTGTCTATCCGAACAAGAAAAGGAAGAGTTGGAATCTTTATTGTTAGAATTTAGAGCCGTCTTCTCAGATGAACCGGGGAGAATCAAAGATTACGTTTGCAAACTTAAGATTAAAGATCAAAAACCATTCTTTAAGAAACCTTATCGTATTCCAGTACAATTCAAAGAACCGGCTAGTAGAGAAATAAGTAAGATGCTAGAACAAAATATTATCGAACGATCATGTAGTGCTTTTAACAGTCCTTTGTGGGTAGTTAAGAAAGCTGCTGGTGGGGTACGACTGGTTCTGGATGCTCGTGAATTAAACAAAATTATAGAGATGGAAAGAGACAGACCTATTCCTATGGAGGACGTACTTCTTAAGATTGCTGGTTCTCGTTATATGAGTAGAATGGATTTAACTGCTGGCTACCATCAAGTAATATTACACCCGGATTCACGGCAATATACGGCTATTCTTTTTGAAGGCAGATCATATCAGTTCCAAGTTTTACCTTTTGGACTTAAGATATCAGTGTCAACTTTCATTAGGGCATTAGATTCTGCTTTGGGTCAGCAAATATTACAAAAGATTATTTTATATGTAGATGATATTTTGGTAGCCACTAAAACGTGGGAAGAACACGTAACGATATTACGGGAATTGTTTAACCGTTTAATTGGCAGAGGAAATACTTTAAAATTATCTATGTCTTACTTCTGAAAGGAGGAAGTGAGATTTTTGGGGCATATAGTGGACAGTAAAGGTATTAGGCCAGACCCAGGACGTATTGAAGCTATTGCTCGATGCCCGAGTCCTAGGAATCGGAAACAACTGAAATCATTCTTAGGAATGATAGGATTTCTGAGAAGATTTCTTCCAGGGCAGGATATTGTTAATCCTAAATTACTGGATTTGTTAAAAGAGAAATCAGTATGGCTCTGCGGAAAAGAGGAAGAGGAAGTTTTTAATAAGATAAAAGGAGCGTTAACAGAAGCCAAAATGTTATACCATCCAGATTTCAATCAGGACTTTTGTATGTGTACGGATGCCTCTGATTATGGTGTGTCTTGCGTAATATTCCAAGGTGATCTGACCAATGAAAAGGGATTATATCAGCCTATTGGATTCGCTAGTAGAACTTTAAATAAACATGAAAGAAATTATTTTGTAACTGAGAAGGAAGCTCTCGCAGTGGTATGGGGTTTTCAAAGATTTAGAGGATTATTAATTGGAAGGAAACCGATTCTATATACTGATCATCAGGCTTTAACCTTTTTGAACAATTGTCGTTACTTCACCGTAGATTATTACGTTGGGTATTATGCTTGCAAGAATTTCATTACGAAATTAGGTATACAAAAGGATCTCAAAATGTAGTTTCGGATGCTTTGTCGAGACTTCCAGTAGGAATGGAGAATATTAACATTGCAGAAGAACCAGGAACAAATTACCATGTTTATTTCCTTTTAACTCAGGAGAACGAACGTAAGGTTAAACGGATAGTAACTGCTATTAGACGCAATCAAAGAAATGACGATCAATGTAGGGACTTTATTCAAAACCTTAATAATGGGGACGAAACAGTTAACACCCGGGTTTTGTGGTTATATTTCAACGACTTGTAGTGTTGGAAAGCACAGAGGGAACACCAGAGAAGGAAGATCTGCATTCCGAAAACTGTTGTGTACGAATTAATTACTTATATTCATGAAGGTTACGGGCATTTTGGAATTCATAAATGTATTAAACATCTAATGAAGTATTATTTCCGAAATATGTCCCGTATTGTGAGAAGTATTATTAGGGCCTGTGAAACCTGTCAAAAGGTTAAAGTTAATAACAAATCTGAGCGTTATAAATTATATACTGTAATTCCTCGAGGTCTGTGGGATCTACTGTCATTAGATTTTTTCGGCCCTTTGCCTCGTAGTTCAGGAGGATTTACTTACGTGTTTGTTGTAATGGAATGTTGGTCCAAACATGTGAAGCTATATTCTTTGAAACGAGCAAAGACCGCAAGCGTTATAAGCTGTCCTACCCGAAATTACTTTGTTAACTGGGGCATTCCCAAACGAGTTATGTCTGACAACGGTAGTGCCTTTGTTAGTCAAAAGTTTCAAGATATGATAAAGCAATATGGAATCAAACATATCTTAATTTCGAAATATCACCCTCAAAGTAATTTAGTAGAAAGAGTCATGAAAGAATTAGGACGATTATGTAGAACTTATTGTGCACATAAACATACTCGTAGGGCCAAACTAATGCCTGAGTTCGAAAAGATATTAAATGAATTGCCTCATCTAACGACAGGATTATCACCTATAGAAATTTTAGGCAAACGAATTATAGGTGAGCCTTTACTAGCTGCTCTACCTTGGCCACCAGTAAATGAGATCCAGCAATGCATCCCACACGAAAAAGTTTGCGAACAGATTGTTAAAAATGCTGAACGGAGAATTAAAAGTTATAATCAACATGCTATAGAACCCTCATTTCAGATAGGAGATCTTGTATTAGTGCGATCACATCCTAAAAGTTCGAAGATCAATAAGGAATGTAAAAAATTCTTCTTTATCTTTGAAGATCCATATGTTGTACATAAGATTGTACATCAAAAAGCGCTACTTCTTATGGAACCTTCATCAGGTGTAATTAAAGGATTATATAGTGTCGATCAAATGAAACCCTTCATTCCTTAATAAGTTAATATTTAGTATATGTTACATACGGAAGAGCTTTCATAGTTTATTCATGTGAAGTTTTTCGTGATAGTTAAGTGTTATTTTAAAGAAATGACAGGAAGTTTAAACAAGTGTTCTACAATAATCTACCGGTACTTCAAAAAGGGAAAGATAACTAAAAGGGGATTTATATGGAAGAAAATTTTGTTATTAGGTCAGAAGGAATTTTGTATATTTTATATTTACTCGGATAGTAGGAACCAAAGGGGGTGGTTAATAATTTTAGGGACCATGGGCGTCCAGAGCTGTATGGGTCACGAGAACATAACAGAGTGCCTTTAATAGAGATTTGTAATAGTGTTAATATAGAACACACCACACGGGGCTCTCTCGCTTGTTTCTCCCAAATAAATTGCCATTACCTAATAAAGTGTCCGAAGGTAAAGAAAGCCGTGTCGAGATTCTAAAGAAAGTTTTGCTTGATTTCTTCTTGACCTCAGGCATAAATAAAGCATTAGGGAAAAGAACGACATAAAGTAAATAGTACTATTAGTTATTGGGAGAAACTTATTAGTAATACTTATTAGTAATATATATTTTGGAAAGAATAACTCTGGTAAATGAATAAACCTGAAACTAACCTATCACAATTTGAACGCTCTGTCCTAATGTAACAACGTTAAAGAACGTACTAAATTATTATTTACTAGCAACTATTAAATGAAAAGGAGTAATCTCCATATATTCGGTTATGAATTACCATAATAGCACAATTAAAGGTAAATGACAAATAGTCACAACAATATCACCATCAAAGGATTGAATCAATCTAAGAGCAAGGACTTTAGATTACTGAAAATGCGAGAAAAATTTTATGATATTAACAGTTAAATATTGTATATAGAAGAAGTTTTATTTTCGGTTATAACCTGACAAACTGAGCTTGTGGGTGGGGTATGTAGTGGGACGCGAAATTGAAACGTCACCCCTCCACCAGTGTCAGCCCAGTTTGCAGGTGAATGTAAGTTTAATTTAGTTTTTTGTTTATGTATTTTTGTAATACACTCCTGGAAATGGAAAAAAGAACACATTGACACCGGTGTGTCAGACCCACCATACTTGCTCCGGACACTGCGAGAGGGCTGTACAAGCAATGATCACACGCACGGCACAGCGGACACACCAGGAACCGCGGTGTTGGCCGTCAAATGGCGCTAGCTGCGCAGCATTTGTGCACCGCCGCCGTCAGTGTCAGCCAGTTTGCCGTGGCATACGGAGCTCCATCGCAGTCTTTAACACTGGTAGCACGCCGCGACAGCGTGGACGTGAACCGTATGTGCAGTTGACGGACTTTGAGCGAGGGCGTATAGTGGGCATGCGGGAGGCCGGGTGGACGTACCACCGAATTGCTCAACACGTGGGGCGTGAGGTCTCCACAGTACATCGATGTTGTCGCCAGTGGTCGGCGGAAGGTGCACGTGCCCGTCGACCTGGGACCGGACCGCAGCGACGCACGGATGCACGCCAAGACCGTAGGATCCTACGCAGTGCCGTAGGGGACCGCACCGCCACTTCCCAGCAAATTAGGGACACTGTTGCTCCTGGGGTATCGGCGAGGACCATTCGCAACCGTCTCCATGAAGCTGGGCTACGGTCCCGCACACCGTTAAGCCGTCTTCCGCTCACGCCCCAATATCGTGCAACCCGCCTCCAGTGGTGTCGCGACAGGCGTGAATGGAGGGACGAATGGAGACGTGTCGTCTTCAGCGTTGAGAGTCGCTTCTGCCTTGGTGCCAATGATGGTCGTATGCGTGGTTGGTGGCGCCACAATCAGGACTGCATACGACCGAGGAACACAGGGCCAACACCCGGCATCATGGTGTGGGGAGCGATCTCCTACACTGGCCGTACACCACTGGTGATCGTCGAGGGGACACTGAATAGTGCACGGTACAT
Organism: Schistocerca piceifrons; assembly: GCF_021461385.2. NCBI lineage: Eukaryota > Metazoa > Arthropoda > Insecta > Orthoptera > Acrididae > Schistocerca > Schistocerca piceifrons. Next base: position 1,184,587,519 of record NC_060138.1, on the reverse strand, counting down.
CCAAACCGTTATCGAACCCATCGTTCTACCATTCCTAGACCGGCAAGGGAACTTGCTGTTCCAACAGGACAATGCATGTCCGCATGTATCCTGTGCCACCCAACGTGCTCTAGAAGGTGTAAGTCAACTACCCTGGCCAGCAAGATCTCCGGATCTGTCCCCCATTGAGCATGTTTGGGACTGGATGAAGCGTCGTCTCACGCGGTCTGCACGTCCAGCACGAACGCTGGTCCAACTGAGGCGCCAGGTGGAAATGGCATGGCAAGCCGTTCCACAGGACTACATCCAGCATCTCTACGATCGTGTCCATGGGAGAATAGCAGCCTGCATTGCTGCGAAAGGTGGATATACACTGTACTAGTGCCGATATTGTGCATGCTCTGTTGCCTGTGTCTATGTGCCTGTGGTTCTGTCAGTGTGATCATGTGATGTATCTGACCCCAGGAATGTGTCAATAAAGTTTCCCCTTCCTGGGACAATGAATTCACGGTGTTCTTATTTCAATTTCCAGGAGTGTATTTGTTATGGTTGTGAATTGTCTAAAGTTTTGTATTTATTTTTTATGCTTCCTGTACGGAGAGGGCGGCGCAACGAACGGAGACAGCATCTTCGCTGCCGGGACCAGAGAGAAAATTGCTGGCCACTATACGTCGCGTGTCGGCAGCCAAAGAGCAACAGAAGATCCTGAAACCGAGTTGTTGCGTCGTCCTTCTAAAAATTGAAAAAGAATAGGAATTTGTAATGTTTGTACAACAATGACGTTATAGAAAGTTTATCATGTTGTAAATGTTCAATTCTGTCTTGTCAAGGCTCAGGTTCACGTCTATACGTAGGAAGATAATAAACTAGTGGATGCTACTAAAGTTTAAATACGTGTTCCGAGAATTTATTTATGAAGAATTATGTTACGTAAATTGTTTGACAAGATTATTAATTTTTGACAGCGTTCATCGCGAGTGTGATTCTTGAAAGTTTATTCAATGTTGTTCTAATATTTATTAAAGCAGATCACTTGCATTAATATAATTTCTGAGGAGAAACAAACGACATCTAAATTGAAAAAAGTTTACGCAAACCAATTGGCCTGAGTGACGTAATTCTGCGCATACGACTCAAATGATGTTTTAATCATAGTTTTGTTTCGTTCAAGAATCATTCAGATACAAATTTAAAAAGAGTTTAAATAATTTTGAAGTGTGTTGTAACTGACGTAGGTGACGAAGTCTGCACATGGTCATATGTCCAAAGAAAATCATTTATACAAAACTTACGTCATTACACTACACCTGGTATACAGAAGTTCACTGAAAGGACGTAGAATGATGGTCGGCAAAGGTCCTAGTGATATAGCACAATAGCAAAATCGTTCCATTTTTATCTTTATGGAGTCTAAAATATCTTCTCAGGGAGGAATTTTCGTCCTCTGACAAAGGAACCAAAACTGTTACAGATTACATGCTGGAGACTGATAAGACATACACTATGGCTGCGATGAAGAAAAGACATTACTAGTTTGTTATTTATAGGGGATCTTTTAATTGAGATACCTAGTCACTTGTAGGAGGATTTACCGTTAAATATGAGCTGCGAACAACGGTGAAAACACGTATATTTTACTTATCAAATAACTGAAACAGGTGAAAGAAACGGTAGTACAGTTTTAGTTACTTGACAAAAATAATATTTGAGACATAACTTCCATACAAATAACTTCAGGTTAAGGTAAATTAAATGGACTGGATAAGAAGATCAATAGTTTTCAGAAATTTGACTCTTTCGTGAATCATAAACGTCTGATTCCCCTACGATCATCACAGCCAGATAGTATTTTCGACACTACCTTTGATAATTGTGATAAAACAGTTAAAAATTCGTTATCTCGTAATCATTATGTCTCATAGCGATGCGGACCCGAATTTCAGTAATCTAACTGATTATACTCTGTAATTAGCCATTATGGAGTTGCACAATTGGACAACAATGCATAAAGTTCTACAACGCTCACATCCTTCAGTATTCACTGTTTCATTTTAATACTGATGTAAATATCTTCCTATAAATATGAACTTATAAAATTCATACAATGCTTGGCGATTCCTATTATAACATAAAATATTTTTTGCGAGTGTTGTACGAGGAACTGAAATGAATTTTCCACGATCAAATTTTTACAGACAACGCAATGTCACGAATGGCGTTTTTTCTAATTTTCTTTATTTTACAGGTCTGATGCCTTCGTCATGGAGGCTGTCAGTACTTTAAATGTCGACAGCAAAGTAAGAACACAAAAAATAAAATGATTCTGAATCCTAAAAGATGACAAAATATAGGTTTACGTAAACATAATCAATACTATAATACAGGACAGCTTAAGTTTTTAAGGAACTACACAGAACTGTGATCCACAAGGAAACTCTTCAGTTTGGATTTGAAAGCTCGTGGGTTTCTGCTAAGATTTTTGAATTTTTTTTGGTAGCTTATTAAAAATGGATGCAGTAGAATACTGCATGCCTTTCTGCACGAGAGTCAAGGCGCTGTGATCCAAATGCACACAGGATTTCTACCTACTGTTAATTGAGAGAAATATGCTAATAAAGCTCATATTGTTAACAAGAAACTACTTTAATGAATATATATATATTGAAAAGCCAGTGTCAGAATACCCAGCCTATTGAAAAGGAGCCGACAATAGGTTCGCGAAATTACACCACTTATTGCCCAGACCGCCAGTTTCTGAGCCAAAAATACACACATCAAAAAAATTAAGCATCACCTCGGTTCCGAGAGTTCCGGAACCTGTACAGAAAACTGTAATAAAGATCAACATGAACATCATTACCACCCTTATCATTGCTCATGAAAACCACACATTACATATTGTACCACCACACAGCGAGGCCTTCAGAGGTGGTGGTCCAGACTGCTGTACATACTACTAATACCCAGTAGCACGTCCTCTTGCATTGATGCATGCCTGTATTCGTCGTGGCATACTATCCACAAGTTCATCAAGGCACTGGAGGTCCATATTTTCCCACTCCTCAACGGCGATTTGGCGTAGATCCATCAGAGTGGTTGGTGGGTCACGTTGACCATAAACAGCCCTTTTCAATCTATCCCAGGCATGTTCGATAGCGTTCATATCTAGATAACATGCTGGCCACTCTCGTCGAGCGATCTGGTTATCCTGAAGGAAGTCATTCACTAGATGTGCACGATGGGGCGTGAATTGTCGTCTATGAAGACGAATGACATGCAAATATGCTGCCAATATGCTTGCACTATGTGTCGGAGGATGGCATTCACTTATCGCACAACCGTTACGGTACCTTCCATGACCACCAGTGGCGTACGTCGGTCCCACATAATGCCACCCCGAAACAGCAGGGAACCTCCACCTCGCTGCACTCGCTGGACGGTGTGTCTAAGGCGTTCAGCCTGACCGGGATGCCTCCAAACACGTCTCCGATGATTGTCTGGCTGAAGGAATATGCAACACTCGTCGGTGAAGAGATCGTGATGCCAATCCTGAGCGGTCAATTCGGCACGTTGTTGGGCCCATGTGCACTGCGTTGCATGTTGTCGTGGTTGCAAAGATGGACCTCGCCAAGGACGCCGGGAGTGAGGTTGCGCATTATTCTACCTATTGCGCACAGTTTGATTCGCAACACGACGTCCTATGGCTGCACAAAAAGCGTTATTCAATGTGGGGGCGTTGCTGTCGAGGTTAATCCGAAACATAATGCATAGGTAGCGGTCATCCACTGCAGTAGTAGCCATTATGAGGCCTGAGCGAGGCATGTCATCGACACTTCCTGCCTATCTGTGTCTCCTCCATGTCCAAAATATATCGCTTTGGTTCACTACGAGAGGCCTGGACATATCCCTTGTTGAGAGCCCTTCCTGACACAAAGTAACGTTGCGAACGCGATCGAACCGCGGTATTGACCGTCAAGGCATGGTTGAAGTACAGACAACACGAGCCGTTTACCTCCTTCCCAGTTGAATGACTGGAACTGATCGGCTGTCGGACCCCCTCCGTCTAACAGGTGCTGCTAATGCGTGGTTGTCTGCGGGATGACGCAAAATATTTTTTTTTTTATGTGTGTAAATTTTGAGAATTCGAAGTGTTACCGTAAAATATACATCATAAGCGAATAAAAATAAACAAAGTAGACTTCTTTTCGTGTCGAACCGTCGATTATTTCACATATTGTTCTAATAACAAAAATGGCAGTATTAAGTCTTTGGACAAGATCCACGAACCTATGTCTTCAACTGCGCTATTTGAAAGAGTGCCAACGTTGCACACAATAGCCTTTACTACCAAGCAAACAGAATTATTTCAGAATCACCTCTAATACTAGAAGGCATGTCATTTATATAAATAAGGAAAAGGAACAGTTCCAGCGTTTACGCCTGGGGCACCCCCCTTTATCTGTGGCCCACTCGGTCCCCATATCTTAGCCAGTATTGTGGCGAGTTACCTTTTACTGTCTGTTCTTATAGTAAGAGGTGAACCGTTTGTGAGCTACTCCACTTATCCCACAATGGTCTGACTTCAGGAGCAATATTTTATGACAATCACAATGAAACGCTTTAATTACATCACAAAATATGCCTTTTCTTTCCAGTACCTCACAGAGAAAAGAGAATAAAACATTTTCAGTTTTTAAACCACTTTTAAAACCAAGCTGTACATCTGACAGCAAAATATGTGGAATGGAGTTATCAGTTATCCTTACATACATTGCATTTTCAATAATTTCAGCAAAACCTGATGGCACAGAGATAGGTATAAACTTTGTCTATATTACCACTTCCTCTCTTTTTATAAAGCGCCTTAATACTGAGTAATGGTTCAGAAAACTGACATTTCGTTATGGAAGAATTATAAGTATGGCTAAGTAGACGCCTAACAAGTGCGTGTGTATTGTGAGAGTGACACAAGACGAAACGGGTTGTGGATTAACAACAGAGATATTTACCAGTCTTCCACATATTTCAGTAAGATTTTGACTACATTTCAGTCATCAGCATCATCTTCTCTTACAGAAATTAAGCTACCATGTTCGTCTTCGAAGGTTATTGTTGACCCTACATAATTTTGAGGCTATCAGAGTTTCTTCTTCCTATCCGCCTGTTCTTCAACAGTTATTTCGTCGTTCTTCTAGGTACCTGCTCACCTGTTTCTATAGTTCTCTATTATGTTGTAAGTTTCCTCCTCATTCATGTTATCTCTAACTTGTTCATTCGAGATCTGTTCTTGTAATGTGTAATCTTTTACCGCTCTTAGATATCTCATTTCAGCTGCCTTTGTTTTCATCTTATCCCTATTTGTAAGATGGTCTGCATTACTCTCATATAGCAGAGATGTCACAGCCATAACTTTATTTTTGTTTCCTTTTTTATTCCTTTCTTTAACCTGCTATTAATAGTGCTACATAATACTGAAAGTGACTTACCTTAGTGTCTATGTCTTCGATACGATGGCATTTTATTTGGTTCACTAAAAAAGTAAAACTGTTGACTTTTCCAGATTTTTTTTGTTCATAACAGTGTTTGATCTGATTAGCTCAACTCCTACAAATACCATTACATTCATATTATGAACTTCGATTCCAATAATGGGTTCCTTGCCCACCAGAGTCAGCTTATATATTGCATATTTAATTTATTTTCGTCGAATATAAGAACTGATCGTCTGAAAAAAGGAAGGTGTTTATGGTGCCATACCTGCAACTCTTTTGGGCTCTATGTTTCAAGTCATATTAATTTTAAAAAGTGGGATCATGTAAACTCCGCCATGGTGCAAATATGAATGAACTAGTATATTTACAGAGGAACACCCAATGTTAGACGCGACAGAAAAATGAAAATCAATGTGTCCCACACGTTTTATTGCCATTGCTGCTCTATGGCTGTGTAAACGGTTTATCTTTCATCTTTCCTTACTGTATCTACAATATTCTCGATGTATTTATGATTGTAATATTTCAATACTCATAATGTAATTACGAAATATGTTAATATCTGCGATAAAAAATGTAAAACACAGCCACAGAGGAAAATAATGTTGTAAGATTACAAAAAGAAATTAACAAGCAGCAATAGTATAAATGGGGATACATAATGTGCATTCTTTGTCGTCTTCCTCGAGAGCTGAGAGAGAGACGAACCTGTGACGTAGCATTTTATGAATGAGTAGACTTTTTTTGTCTGTATCCATCTTTAGCCGCCATTAGAGGAGAAATTACAAAGTAATGTAAGTTGAATTATTGTGGTGGTCTAAATACATTATAATTTATCAAAATTGTGTATTACTAATGTAAATTAGCTTGCCCATGTCATCTATAATATTTCTTTAAAGAATTTTCAGCATTTTTAGCGATTATCGTTGGTGTTGCTGGGCTGTGCCGGGACCGAACAATTTGCAGCGGCGGCACATTTAAAAAATTGTTCCGCTAAATAAAATTAGCAGTGATTTACGAAATATTTTTCTTTTACAGCGATCCTGAGGTGAGGGAATTTATTACTGGTTTTACATTTGTGCATTAATAGGCGGATAATTAATGCTGAAGTTGTTAATCTGTTGGTTCTTTCAATTTCTAAAGCAAATAACTTAAATGTATCGTGAAGTGTGTTTTGTCAGTGATAATTAAACGTTCAGGTCGGCTTGGAAATATTTAACCATTTTATGTTAACAAAGACAGTCTTGTGTTCCATAGCTAACGCCGGGAAAGAATTCAGTAGATATTTAAAAAAAACCACTGCATTTAGAAAATGTGTGCCAAGGCCGAAATACGTAAAAAAAATTTAATTTATACAGTTTTCAACTAAATGTTCTTAATCAGTTAGTATGAATTCATCAGCATGAGAGGATTGAAGGTTCACGTAATTTTAAATGTGCTTAATTCTGTCTAAATGAATTTTTATTACCACACGTAATTAAGAGGTTCTACAACAAAGTTCGTACTGAAGGAGCAAATAACAAAAATATTTAAAACAACATTTCTCCCCTCCATTTTCAAATCCATTTTCGATTGATTTTATTTTCATTTTTTAACATAATAAAAATATTATATTTTTTTATTTCATTAAATGCTACAAAGAATATTACGAAACAATTTTCCTATTAAATATCTGTGTGCGGTGTTCCTCCACAGTTGCACTGTATTTAAAGACCGTAGGTGTAAAACACCTTATTGAAATATATTAGTAGTTTCGTTATCTGTCGACCATCTTCTGGCTTTGGATTAAGTTTTAGCTCAAAACATATAATGTATTAAGAATATTTGCCTTAATATTAAATTAGCAAAAATTTGTCGCGTTTTGCACTGGCTGTTGTTGAGTCCATGGTCCCACTCCGAATTCTATGGTGATCTTTGGTAATTCATCAGCAATGTATGGGCTGTTGGTAGTCGTGAAGTGGCTGTTGGTAGTCGTGTGGTGGCTGTTGGTAGTCGTGTGGTCGGTTGATCTCCAATCAGCCTAATAGGTTTCAGCACCCAGAGTTCCACAATGAAGTTTAGTGCTGACAGCACTCTGGGATGCATTTTTGTCTGAAGATAGTCACTTCATCAGTAGATGCTAGGCGGCGAGCTGTATGACGTTCCTTATGTGAAGTGCTTCTTCAGCTAGTTCTTACTGTTTGCCGGAGCGTGTAGGACACAGGTTCACTACAGTATTGTAACCACAGAATCGAGAGCTATTACTGTGCATGTCACCAACACTAATGACAAGCTGATGACAGCTGGAATAATGGAGTACTTAAAGATAGCTAACATGAGGATACAATACAAGCCTTGGTTCATAATGAGCACATGTATTACCATCAGTCTGCTATATTTAAGTAATGGGCTATTGACCTCTATGTTAGATCCTTGCTATGTATTCTTGTGTAAGAGAGAGTTCCTTGCATCATATATTATGGGCTTATGAATATGCTTGTCTCTCTTCCCTTGGTTTTCTGTCACAATCTTCCTTCTGCTGCATGTGTATTTCTCACTCAGAAAATGGTGTAATAATGTGATGAAGGCTTGACCCACTTGGGATATGGTACACTTCCTGCCTGACATTCTGTATTTGGCATAATTGATGATACCTATGGCAATGAGAATGGAGGTATTAATAATAATTTCTAATATCCCCACCTTACTATTCGGTGCCACAACACACCGTTCTCTTTAAGAAATTCGCACCGATTTTGCCCTTTTTCACGTACTACTAATAAGTCTATATATGCATTGTATTTAAAATTTACTCTACAACTGTTTCCTGGGTAGCTTCTCAACCTAAGTCTTCAATCCTAGTTAAATAAGCCTACTGTCTCATTCTATCCTGGTCATATACATAATCTGCACTTTCCACCTCGACTACTTATTATTGTTTTGATCAATTCCATAAGAATCTGATGGATGGTAGCCTCATTTTATTAACTTACACTTTATACGAAAGTAAGTTGCACAAATTAACAATAGAATAAAGAGTATGCTTGTCGTCCATAAAAATAAATAACTAAATTTTTTCTAATGTTTCTCTCGTTATTGTTCCACATGTTGCAGCGTAGGTCGAGTAAAATTTGTCTTTTTAGAAGTAATTAATTAGTCTTGTGATTTCAACAAACTGGAATCCAGTTGCTGATAGTAAAAAATAGGTTTTTGTTAGGTACTATATGTGATACTTCTTGTTTCCAAAATAACATCTGATGGAACCCATTAATCAAAATTGTGCCTTTGGTGGTAGTTGGGACATGAAATCAGCTTTCCGCTATTTCACGTTTAATGACATTAATTAGCAATCCACTGCCCTATAATTCTAGTTTCATTATCAATGTTGGTTTTCTACACTCCTGGAAATTGAAATAAGAACACCGTGAATTCATTGTCCCAGGAAGGGGAAACTTTATTGACACATTCCTGGGGTCAGATACATCACATGATCACACTGACAGAACCATAGGCACATAGACACAGGCAACAGAGCATGCACAATGTCAGCACTAGTACAGTGTATATCCACCTTTCGCAGCAATGCAGGCTGCTATTCTCCCATGGAGACGATCGTAGAGATGCTGGATGTAGTCCTGTGGAACGGCGTGCCATGCCATTTCCACCTGGCGCCTCAGTTGGACCAGCGTTCGTGCTGGACGTGCAGACCGCGTGAGACGACGCTTCATCCAGTCCCAAACATGCTCAATGGGGGACAGATCCGGAGATCTTGCTGGCCAGGGTAGTTGACTTACACCTTCTAGAGCACGTTGGGTGGCACGGGATACATGCGGACGTGCATTGTCCTGTTGGAACAGCAAGTTCCCTTGCCGGTCTAGGAATGGTAGAACGATGGGTTCGATGACGGTTTGGATGTACCGTGCACTATTCAGTGACCCCTCGATGATCACCAGTGGTGTACGGCCAGTGTAGAAGATCGCTCCCCACACCATGATGCCGGGTGTTGGCCCTGTATGCCTCGGTCGTATGCAGTACTAATTGTGGCGCTCACCTGCACGGCGCCAAACACGCATACGACAATCATTGGCACCAAGGCAGAAGCGACTCTCATCGCTGAAGACGACACGTCTCCATTCGTCCCTCCATTCACGCCTGTCGCGACACCACTGGAGGCGGGCTGCACGATGTTGGGGCGTGAGCGGAAGACGGCCTAACGGTGTGCGGGACCGTAGCCCAGCTTCATGGAGACGGTTGCGAATGGTCCTCGCCGATACCCCAGGAGCAACAGTGTCCCTAATTTGCTGGGAAGTGGCGGTGCGGTCCCCTACGGCACTGTGTAGGATCCTACGGTCTTGGCGTGCATCCGTGCGTCGCTGCGGTCCGGTCCCAGGTCGACGGGCACGTGCACCTTCCGCCGACCACTGGCGACAACATCGATGTACTGTGGAGACCTCACGCCCCACGTGTTGAGCAATTCGGCGGGACGTCCACCCGGCCTCCCGCATGCCCACTATACGCCCTCGCTCAAAGTCCGTCAACTGCACATACGGTTCACGTCCACGCTGTCGCGGCATGCTACCAGTGTTAAAGACTGCGATGGAGCTCCGTATGCCACGGCAAACTGGCTGACACTGACGGCGGCGGTGCACAAATGCTGCGCAGCTAGCGCCATTCGACGGCCAACACCGCGGTTCCTGGTGTGTCCGCTGTGCCGTGCGTGTGATCATTGCTTGTACAGCCCTCTCGCAGTGTCCGGAGCAAGTATGGTGGGTCTGACACACCGGTGTCAATGTGTTCTTTATTCCATTTCCAGGAGTGTATTTTCACAGCAATTGGTAACTACTGTTTCAGATGTAAATGTGGAGTACATACAGTTCTACTATGAACTTTTGAATTATGTGTAATGATGATAAAACTTAAATATACATTCCAGTGTGAATGCTGTCCATTGCTGTAATGGCTTCACATTTGGGTAACATACAGTGCATTTGTTCTGTCCATCCCTTCACTTGGGAATAGAGCTGGCTGGTATATAACTTTTTAATTTCAAATAAGCAAAATCAATGTTCATCATTTCATCTACAAAGTTAGTTACTTGGTCTGTAACTCTGTTATCTGCCACTCCAAATTTCAGTAACCAGTTTTTTACCATGGCCTTGCCTCCTGGGATGGTTGCCATAAATAAATCTCAGGAAAAACTATCTAACATCATAATAATGTATTTATTACCAGTTTGTGTTCCATTAAAAAGTCCTAAGATATCTAATCTTAACATTGATATCTAATCTTAACATTTGTCAGCTTTGGGTAGTCACTGTAACTGAATTTTCTGATGATTCCAATCTGCTCTTTGTGCACACAGAGTGCAGTTTCGTACATATTGTTCTACATGACTGTGATATGTTTCCCACCAAAATCTTAAAGTATGTATCTATCAGTTGTTCTTTACTCTCCTTGTTCTGATAATTGGTAATGCACTTGAAGTAATACTTCCACTCTAACTGATGCAGTAACTGCAATGCAAAGTCCACACTTTGTAGATCTGCATAGTAAGCCTTCTTGAATTTCAAACTGAGTTTTGCACTTTAAACAGTTGACATTCACAATCAGTGGATTGTGTCTTTATCCAATCTACCAGGTTTTTACCAACTCCTGGTTAAACTGTAATCTCCCTACTCAGGGTATCAGCATTCATATGCTTGACAGTCAGTTTATGAATTATTTTAGTCATACTCATTAAATTTAACACCCATCTTGTTAGACAACTTGATAGCTCTTTCAACAATAATAACCATTATAAAGATGTGTCATCCATAATCATTCTAAATTTACGAGTATACAAACAGCAAAAAAATACGAGAGTCTATAAATAATTGCTAACATTTCGTTTTCCGTTGTCAAATAATTCGTTTCAGATGTATTCCACTGTTTGGAGGCATACGCCAACAAATGTTGTTTCCCATCAACATTCTGACTTAAAATACAATCTGAAGCCCACTGTTTTCTGCAGCAACTTAGCTAACAGCTGTTCAGTATCAGAAAATCCCATCATGAACTTATAATGACATAACACAATAAAATACTGTAAGTGTTTACTACTATGCGGTAACTGAAAACCAAATATGTCAGAAGTAAGTCGAAGATCTGTCCTTACTCCATCGTGACATACAATGTTCCCAAGATAACTTACTTGTGTCTCAGCAAAATGGAATTTCTCCACACTAAGTGCAAGGTGTGCTGCACTTACTCTACTAAAAGTTTAATCCAGATATTTAACATGATTTTCTATAGTTCTCGAGCAGACAGTTATATCAAGATACACCATACTGATTCTTCGTTAAAATCCACGAAGTACCCTATGTAACAGGCGTTTGAATAGCTGAAGAATTTTTCTGTCCGAATGGCATTCATTGATATTTGTAATGAACTGAGGTTCCTTTGAAAGCTGCTCTGAATCTTTCAGGAAGTACTTCCAGTTGGTGAAAACCAGTTGTGATATCGTTGAAAAATATTTACATCTTACTAGGTTGCATAATGTATCCATGTTGTTTGAGTCTGGATATGCATCTGTTGTCGTTCATGCAATTAAGCAACAGTAATCACAATAAATTTATATTTTCGAGTACCGTCAACTGAATTTCTCAGTGCAACAACAGTATTAGATGGCCATCGTGGTATCACTATCCTCGATAGTACATTCAAGCAAATGCTGACCTGTCAATTCGTCTCGCTATGATCGATAATAGATTCAAGCAAATGCTGACCTGTCATTTCGTCTCCTGGTGACTGTGTATGTTTCCTGTAAACTGGTCGACTATCACGTGCTGGTGTGTGGTGTTGTGTGATAGGGGTTGCTGGAAGTGGACTACCTGCATGAATTTGAATATCATAACAACGAAGCTTCTATGGCTTCCCGTTCACTGTCTTTTAAAGTGCTACACAGTAAAGTGCTACATAATAAAGATGCATCAACAATTTTCTTGATGCTTCGATCACCTCGTGAACCATCGGTATCCTCATCTTCTAGTATCTTGAAACTCACTATTATTAATACTTTTTGAAGATTCAATTCCTCTGTTCCAAAGTTGTCAAAAGCTACTTTGATCATTTCCCCATTGACGTTGGTTACACGAAAAAATCTTTTTCGTGTGAAATAACATATTTCATTTAATACTTCATTGTTCTGCTGTGGGTCAACCACACATAACCTCTGCCGCAGCATATCAGCATTTACAGATACCCACACAAATGTTCCTGTACCAGCTGGTGCCTTATCAAGCGTAATTATCTTCGATATACGTGCGCGCAGTTCAATTAGTGACACATTGGCAACTGGCGTATGGTGCGACATTGAAACATTTACAGCTGTTGGACTCGTTGGAATCAAGTTCTCGCTCAGTTCAACTCTGCACTGTCTTTCTTTCTTCCTTCCTCACTGGTCATACCGGAGTCCAGAGTCCACTACCGCATCAACGTATTTTCGCCATCTGTCCCTGTCTTGGGCTATTTCCTTCCATTCACCTTCAATACCTAGGCTCGTCAAATCAGCCTTCACATTGTCCTCCCACCTACGCCTCGGTCTCCCGACAGGACGTTTTCCATCTAAGTGCCCTACCAGTACTCTGCGCACTGCCCTGCCCTCATCCATTCGAGCTACGTGACCCGCCCATTGCAGCCTACGTGATTTAATAATACTGATTATGTCAGGGCTTGAATAGAGTTCTTGAACCTCTTCGTTATGCAGTTTTCGCCACTTTTCGCTAATGTCATCCCTTTTTGCTCCGAAAATTTTCCTCAAAATTTTGTTTTCGAATACTTGAAACGGCTTTTCATTTTGCACAGTGAGAGACCAAGTCTCACACCCATACAGCATAACTGGTAGAATAATAGTTTTGTATATTCTAATCTTTAAATTCCTCGACAATATCCGTGATGAAAGTAACCTATTCAGTGAAAAGCAGCACGCATTTTTCTTCTTCAGTTCGGATTCAATCTCATTTCTCGAAGTGATGTCCATGCCTAGATACTTAAATGTGTTCTCTTTTTCAAACTGCATGTCTCCAACTCTTAACATTTCCTGATCTACTGCTGTTGGCATTCTAGTAGTAACCAGGTATTTTGTTTTGTCTTCACTTATCCTTAGACCTACATTTCCACTAGCCTTGATTAACGCCTTTGCATTTGCTGTTACAGATTCTTTCCTATCGCTAATGATGTTCAGATCATCTGCATACCCTAATATCTTAATATTTCCATTTAACTCCACACCCTCTGAATTATCTGCTGCCATTTGTACAATATATTCTAGGACTAAATTAAAAAGTAGCAGAGACAGGGCATCTCCCTGCTTAAGTCCGTTCTTTATTACAAATTCTTCTGACTCCAATTTCCCCACACGTACTCTACCTTTTGTGTTTTTCAAACTTACTTCTGTAAGTCCAACATACTTCTTTAGTATTCCAAGTTCCAAAAGAATTCTGTACAATTTTGCTTGCAATACTGAATCATATGCTTTTGTAAAATCTATGAAAAGTTTATGAACTGGTTTATTGTATTCCCATTTCTTTTCCAAAATTTGATGCAGGGTGAATTTTTGGTCTATAGATGACCTGTTCCCCCGAAAGCCAGCTTGTTACTCCCCCATAATTTCATCTGCATATGGTTTAAGCCTGCTTAGCAGAATATTCGAGAAAAATTGGGATCAGAATCGACTCCTGCCACTCTTCAGGCATCATCTCTGAGTTCCGTACTTCAGATATCACTTTGTGAACTACTTCCACCAATTTCTGTCCCCCACTTTTAACTAAATCTGCTGTTATGCAATCTGATCCTGGTGCTTTATGGTTTTTCAATTTGTTGATTGCATCTCTTAGTTCCTTTAACGTTGGCTCAGGTATCTGGCGCTCTGCTGCATGTATTTTGTATGCCTGCTCAATTCCTGCTTCCTGGTGTACATTTAATAGATGCTCAAAATACGCCCCCTATCTACTTAATATAGCAATGGGGTCTGTCGCCATCCCCTTGAAGTGCATTTGTCCTAGCCATGAACCCCCTCCTATACCCATTTATGTCTAGGTAAAGTTCCCTAATGTTTTTTGTTTTACTGTTTATTTCCATTTTTTTATTTGATTGTTCAAATAATCCTCTTCTTTGCACATAGCCTACGACCAACTTCCCTTCTAATGTTCAAGAACTCCTCTCGTTTTCTGTCTCTCATTCTAGCCCAGTGTAATCGCGCTTTTCTCCTTTCCTCTACCAATTACTTGCATTCCTCATCAAACCACGGTTTCCTCCTGTTCTGCTTAATAGTACCTATTGTGACCTTCGCTGACTCTTTGATACTATTCCTCACAGTGATCCAATGTTTATTTACATCCTCGGCTTGATCTTAGTGTGTCCTGAGAGCATCAAACCTATCTGAAATTTCTGTCATGTACCTTCTTCTAAAGTTTTCATCATTTAGCTTGTCAGTGTCGAACCTATCAAGTTATGTATTGTGACACCTTGATGTTGCTGTAGATAGCCGTTGGTGAACCATGGCAAATACAAGAAAATGATCATAATCGCAGTCTTCTCCCCTGAAAGTCCTAACATCTTCTATACTAGTGTTCCATCTCCGATCTACAAGAACATGATCAATCTGGTTTCGGGTGTGTCCATCTGGAGAGACCAAAGTTGTTTTATGTATGTCCTTCCTTTTGAAATATGTGCTCTCAACAATCACGTCTTTTGAAACAGCAAAATTAAGCGCCCTTGTGCCATTATCATTCGAAATATTATGCAAACTTTCTTTCCCAATTGGAGACCGGAATGCTTCCTCCTTCCTTATCTTCGTATTAAAATCACCTATGATTAATTTCGTATCGTACGAGAACTCATCCCACAGTTGATCTAGTTCTTCATATAAGCCATCTTTAACAACCTCTTCAGTGTCCTCAGTTGGTGCGTGTACATTAATTACTACTAGTCTATTCCACCTGCCAGACAACACTATAACTGATAGTCGGTCACTAATTAACCTTAGTTCTGTAATTGCATGATGAGCTTTTCTCTGTACTGCGAAACCTGTTCCGAAACTGTGAGCTCCTGCACCTCCATAGAAAAATGCTACCCTCCCCCTGCCACCGAGTTTCTTGAATAGCTGTAATGTCTACATTGTATCTATCTAATTCATTTAATAATGTTGGAAAGTTCCTGGCCTGTTCAAACTGTTAACGTTCCGCGTTCCCAACCTGAAAATTTCTTTCGGCCTGCATCTCCTCGAAGTAGGTTCCGACCGGAGATCCGAATGGGAACCTAGTTTACCTCCGGAATATTTTACTGCAAAGGGACCCATGCCCATTAATGTTGCTAATTCTTGATGAACAGATTTAATAGTAAGAGAAGAAGAAACGGGGATAGTTCATCACGCTATCGCCCGCTCCCCACCGGCTGTCTGGGACTGCCTATTTTTTGTATTCACAGCTACACTTCATATCTGAAGGCCGTATCCCCTATCCGCGACCTGGGGTCGCGCTGTGCCGTGGTGGTAAGGGCCCACGAGACAGGCTCTGCACTGTGAAAGACAAATTTGTGCATGATGCATATCCAGAAAGTCATCTGATAGTCGAGGAACAGGCTTGTCCCACAGTTGGCAACACTTCCATTTGCTGAACAAATCTACAGTTTTAATCCTAAAGATAAGCTGTGCTGCCGTCAGTAACACGAAATTATTAATTCTCATTCCACATAATTTATACCTGAGAGGCCCTCCTACATACTAGATCTAGACTAATCGCAGGAACATGTGCACCAGTATCAACTATAATTTTACTTTCTTCATCGTTTACATAGCCCATCAAGGAGCAGTCAGTATTACATAACTTTCTGCAGCTCTATGACTCATTGGGAATATTTTCCGATGGACGGAACACCCCCGTTTACGTTTAAAAATCCCTGTTGCTTATTCCCGTTAACCTGCTTCCTATTGTTTCACTCGTTTGCCTTGTGTTAAAAACGCCCGCATCTGTAACATTTTGGTTGATTTTATCTGCATACAAATTCCCTGTTTTCTACAAGGATAACAATTACAGGGTTATTACAAATGATTGAAGCGATTTCACAGCTCTACAATAACTTTATTATTTGAGATATTTTCACAATGCTTTGCACACACATACGAAAACTCAATAAGTTTTTTTAGGCATTCACAAATGTTCGATATGTGCCCCTTTAGTGATTCGGCAGACATCAACCCGATAATAAAGTTCCTCCCACACTCGGCGCAGCATGTCCCCATCAATGAGTTCGAAAGCATCATTGATGCGAGCTCGCAGTTCTGGCACGTTTCTTGGTAGAGGAGGTTTAAACACTGAATCTTTCACGTAACCTCACAGAAAGAAATTGCATGGGGTTAAGTCGGGAGAGCGTGGAGGCCATGACATGAATTGCTGATCATGATCTACACCACGACCGATCCATCGGTTTTTCAATCTCCTGTTTAAGAAATGCCGAACATCATGATGGAAGTGCGGTGGAGCACCATCGTGTTGAAAGATGAAGTCGGTCTCCAGTTGCGGTATGAGCCAATTTTCCAGCATGTCCAGATACACGTGTCCTGTAACGTTTTTTTCGCAGAAGAAGAAGGGGCCGTGAACTTTAAACCGTGAGATTGCACAAAACAGGCTAACTTTTGGTGAATTGCGAATTTGCTGCACGAATGCGTGAGGATTCTCTACCGCCCAGATTCGCACATTGTGTCTGTTCACTTCATCATTAAGAAAAAATGTTGCTTCATCACTGAAAACAAGTTTCGCACTGAACGCATCCTCTTCCATGAGCTGTTGCAACCGCGCCGAAAATTCAAAGCGTTTGACTTTGTCATCGGGTGTCAGGGCTTGTAGCAATTGTAAACGGTAAGGCTTCTGCTTTAGCCATTTCCGTAAGATTTTCCAAACCGTCGGCTGTAGTACGTTTAGCTCCCTGCTTGCTTTATTCGTCGACTTCCGCGGGCTACGCGTGAAACTTGCCCGCATGCGTTCAACCGTTTCTTCGCTCACTGCGGGCCGACCCGTTGATTTTCCCTTACAGAGGCATCCAGAAGCTTTAAACTGCGCATACCGTCGCCGAATGTAGTTATTAGTTGGTGGATCTTTGTTGAACTTCGTCCTGAAGTGTCGTTGCACTGATATGACTGACTGATGTGAGTGCATTTCAAGCACGACATACGCTTTCTCGGCTCCTGTCGCCATTTTGTCTCACTGCGCTCTCGAGCGTATCTGTAGTGTGTAGTGACCATATGTCAATGAATGGAGCTACAGTGAATTTATGAAATCGCTTCAATCATTTGTAATAGCCCTGCATTTGTAAATGCAAAAACTCGCTTGTCATTCCATATTCGTGCAGCATGTCTATTTCCTGGAGATACGTAGCATCACGCTATGCTGCAGCCAAAGACTCTGGATTTGCCATTCGTGCTCCTCGCGAAAACTCTGCAGGAATTCTTCGCGAAAATAATCGAGGCGTCTCTTTTCTGCCGTCCTGACTATGACGCAGCCTGCATCTGCATTTCTTGTCAACTCATATGTTTACTTATTTACTTTACAGATTCTGTCTAAAAAAGTCTCTACAGTCTAATTTACCTCCCGTATCGACATAATCAACTTTTCTCTAAAAAATTAACGTAATTTTGGCTCATGGTACCTCTGACGCAAGTCTTCGCTAATTTTTTTAAATGTACTAGCCTTGCTCAGCGTTTCGTGATACATCACGTATATCTTGGATTCACCTGTAACGCTTAAATTGTCTGTCCACAGCGTAGTTTCAACGGGCCAGTTATGCATTCTGTTAGTAGCCAATACATCAGTAATGAATGAAGACCTATATGTCCTCTGCTATTTTGCAAGAGAGAGATGGGATTTGGTTAGCTACTGAAGAATCTACTGATATGTGGGCATTACACCTGGCGACTGAAATTCACTCAAACCCGGCTGTGGCTGTTGTGCACCCCACTCGTAATATCGTCGTGGTGGACTTTCTGTTGAGCGTTTTCCTCAAACAATTATGCTGTAACTAGCAGTAGCTGACCTTGTGACTAACTCTACCTTATACTTACTAACAGTATTTGGTTCAAACAGAACAACATGTACCGAATAAGAAAAACGCACAATACATGAAACTAGACTCAATTCTTTTGCCTGCCCATCCACCAGTGACATTCATTGCACTCCTCTGCTGTGTTACCATAGCATCTTCAGGTAGCACAAGCTGTTGGTACAAACTTAGTGCATGGTTCACCATGACCAACTACTTACAAACAGAAACCAAGTATGAAACTTCCTGGCAGATTAAAACTGTGTGCCCGACCGTGACTCGAACTCGGGACCTTTGCTCTTCGCGGGCAAAGGAAGTTTCGAATCAGCGCACACTCCGCAGCAGAGTGAAAATCTCATTCTAGAAACCAAGTACGTTTCTTCACATTTCCCTTCGACTTCTGATAGGCCAACAGTTTCCATAGGTTTCGAAAAAGGCACTTAGTACATAGCATGCCACACACTGAACAGTACATCTAAACTCTGTGATATCACAACAAAAGAAGGAAACCATTTCTTTAGTGACTACCGCATAGTGGTCACAGCTGCGATGTGTGAACACTGTAGATGCAGACGACTGCCTCTGATTTCTAAACGTAGGAGCTGGACACTTCCAATGCCAAATTCTCGGATGATAGAGTCAAAATGTATACATGTGGCACGAATTTCCAGTGGTTCAAATGGCTCTGAGCACTATGGGACTTAAAATCCGTGGTCATCAGTCCCCTAGAACTTGGAACTACTTAAACCTAACTAACCTAAGAACATCACACACATCCATGCCCGAGGCAGTATTCGAACCTGCGACCATAGCCTAGAACCGCTCGGCGACACCGGTCGGCTTTCCAGTGGTGCCGGAGTAGAGATACCCCTCTGTGTTGACAGCTGAAATCCTGCCTAATGGCCTGGTAGGTTTAGGCACCTCGAGGTGCTTGGGTGTAGAATAGGAACGTTGGGCGCAAGAGACCCCTTTGCAGGCTTCCGCGTTGAAGTTCAGTGCTGGCAGGACTCAGCAAGGTGGTGTTGTCCAAAGACAGTTTCTTCATCGGTAGATGGTAGGCAGCGAGTTACATGAAGTTCATCAGGTAAAGACCATCATTTCGAGTACTCCTTCTGCTAATTCAAAGACCGTGCTGGAACATCTAGGACATAGATTCACTACAGTACCCTAATCATAGAATCTTGTGCTATTTCTGTGAATGACATTGATCCTTACGATCAACTGACGTAATCTGGAAAACTGGATTATTTAAATGGAGCTAGCTCGAGGCTATGATGTGAGGCTCTGCTTGTATTGACTGCTAGTGTCCCTGTAATTCTATTATATTCACTTAACAGGCTGTCATCTGCTGCATCATACCCTCACTATGTGTCCTTGAGTAAGAGACAGAGTTTCTTGCACAACATATTACGAGCTAACAGATGTGCACATATCTCTTCCCATGGTGTTCAGTCAAAGTCTTTTTTCTGCTGAGTGTGTATCACCCAATCGGTGGATGGTGTCCTAATGTGATGAAGGCATGAACCACTTGCAACATGCCTACTTCATTCCGTATCTCTGGGTTAACTTGACGTTGTTGTAACGTTGTTGCTTTAATTTGCTATGAAAGCGGTACTGATAGACAATAAAAGCGGTTTAAAAGCTGTGAGCTGTCTGGGAAAGTTAACCTTACATTACTGAGCAACTGTTTCACCAGGTATCCAGTCTAGCCTACCAAATTCCCAACCAGACTAACATTAATGATAATCTTATAATAGTTTAAATGTGGAAATTTATTTTAAAATTGATCATTGAAATTTCAGCATATTAAACTTGAGTCGTAATTAAGCTGGTGCCTTATTTAGGATTGTGTAAATGTGAGTTTGTAATCTTACTGAACACATCAAATAGGGAGCCAAGATTGGGAGACTACATACAACACTACATTCGTAAAATAACACACGAAGAACGTTGAAACATATGCAAGAGGAAATTAACCACAACCAACCGATTCAATTTTCACCCAAAGAAGTTATGTTCATAGCGCAATCCTGTCCGTCATGTAATTACCACACACTGGTATACTAAATTCATACTAACTGTCTGTGAAATCTTCCCAAAAAGAATAGGTGAGGGCTACTTTGATGATTACACCACATGCTTCACGTAGTCAACTTGGTTTACACAAAGAGTGTAACTCCACAATAATTTTGATAATTAAAATAAATTAGATCGAAAAGCAATTTGCAAAAGAAAAACCTCGAACTGGTTACTAACGTCTTACTATTAACCTGATGGGTCAAACCATTGTATAAACACGTGGTAATGGTCTCACAAAGTACTCCCCACGTGGGTTGAACATGAAGAAAAGTTGCTATATTGAAAAATATTGTCAAGACGAGACGTTATAATCTCACGCACATTCGCATTGAAGATTGATGATGCTAGTTAGAGTTACTGATCAACACGTGGTTCCACTTTACTCACAAAGTAGTGACAAGGCAACTACCGGAATATATTCTGAACTTCACACTCGAAATACACTGCGTTGCAATTTAAGATAACATTAGATATTTTAGAGCTAAACCTGAAATAAAGGTGATTAAATTTTCAGTTAGGCTGAACTTAAGAAATCCATTGTCCTATGGACTTAGCAGACACGCGCTTAGCCAGAGATCTTACCACTTCAGACGCTCGCCGCGGACAGACTGACCTGAGCTCCTACCGAGCGTGCTTCACAAATACAAGTGGAAGTGACCATAGAGGCAGGTCCCTATACCAACATGACAAGGGACGGACAGGACCATACTAAGAATAGAAACCTCTCTGCTTTTAGAAAGCGTAGCTACCTGTTCTGACGTTGGTCCTACTGTTCTCTAGCAGACTGGCTTGTCTGCTACCATCCAGCATGCAACTACAAATACATTTGCTCATTCATCCTCTCACACAGATGGGAAGGGGGATGACAGTACCTTATCATATACAGTATATAAAAGAAAGCGGATGTAGGTTCCGTATGAGACTGTGTGACATGAATTACACATATGAATTACATATAAACTGTGCTTTAAAGAGTAGTAGTGTGACAGATCATTCTTGTTTATGTGTAAAAGTAACACGTTCCACTGCTCAGTCTCCTCCCTGATAGTCAGAAACACCATAGTAAATTCAGAAGAGGAATGTATGCCGTAAATGACAACATATTTAAGAAATTAACATGAAAAGAATCCAACAGAGACCTTTGATAACCCCAACGCTCCGGGAAAAGGCTTTGCAGAGAAGTTTTTGGCCATGCTAGGACATTACCAAGCAGGCTTCTCACACCCAACTTAAACCAAAAATGTAAAGAAAATGCAAAAGGTCACCAGCTACTTGCTGAAACACAATAACTTCAACACATCTTTAGAATCTACCAATTCAAAAGAGAAAAAAAACAATCTGTGACACGTATTTAAAAGATAGTGTAGACCTAATTCGGTCAGCAAGTAAAAACAATGGTCCCTGTGTGATTAATGTGAAAACAATTTCTGATTGTTACCCTTCTGGAGTTCACCAGTATTTGCTCATTTGCAAGAGCCAACTGATCACAGGAAAATTTATGACTGTTTATTAACAAGTAAAATTTATGAAAATAGCAAAGGTGCCACAGCAATTTAAAAAAAACATGAAAATAACATCAGTATTATAAAGCAGAACATTACAATGCACAATCTGTAAAAGCCAAAGAAAATGATAATAAGAGAAAAAATATATTTTACAAAGTGGTTATCACAAAAAAATTCTATATCTTATAAAACTAATAATTTGTAGAATTAAAATAACTTTGTGGCACTAACTCAATGACTCTACTACATTTCAGTTAATTAGCAAACAATGATCACTGTGTCGTTATACTGAAACCACAATTAATTATGTGATTGTTACACTTAAGAGGTTCCTCAATATAAATATGGCCCATGCAAAGGCTAATCGATCACTGTCCAATGAGCATGAATAGCTATCTGACTGATAAACGAAGCAATGCCACAGGAATGAATTTATGAAACAAAATATCACAAATCTAATACAACACACACAAACAAACATTGATCAATAAAGCAGCTCAGAAAGTACAATAGTCAACATCTAAAAAAAACACCAATAAATAAAATACCTTCAAAATACAAGAGTCAAAGTATAAAAAAACAATAAATAGAACACGTGCAAAACACAAGAGTCAGTCTAATAAACACCAATAAATCGAACCCCTGCAAAACACACGAGTCAAAGTTTCTCTGACAGAAACACACGTATATGCATTGAACTAAGAACCATATAATCACTGTTCACTGACACACTCAATAGTTCCACTGTTCCGAGGCACAATAAAAGTGGTGGGGGGGAGGTTGGTCGCCGCAGCTGTCAGTAGGGATTTTTGTCCATCTGTTGCGTGTAATCCCGCCGTCTCTGCCCTCTCATGAAGTTTCTCTTGGTGGCCCGTGTCACGTACATCTCGATTTCGTTCCATGTTTGTGTTGTCAAATTCGTGCGGTATCCTCGTTTGACACGCCAGGTTCATATTCCTGGGCAAGGATGACGCTTAATGGCTCTTCTTTGTGCCACCCTTAGCGACCAGAGAACATCGAACCATGATTTACTGTTGCTTGACAGTGGGCATCCGCCAGGAAATGTTGATAGGCGTCGTTGAAGTCTGCCAATTTCTCTGGACAGTACGTGTCGAAAGGCTCCACGCCCCTTTATCACCTGTCTTCTGTCGTTTCACCGCGGCCGTCCCGTCACGGTCGCGTGCGTGTGGTGCGTTGCCAGCAGATGGATTTCCGCGCGGTGGACAGCTCGGCCATCTCAGGTCATCGCCTCCACGAAGGGTCACACTGGGGCGGCCACCCATTAGCTCCGGGTGCAAGGGAAAGTGTTTGCCGCGTACCCTTCTTTTGTGGTCAACCGCGCTCCCGAAGTGGCCCGGTTGACGGTGTGTCCTGCTGGGAAACCCGCCAGTTTACAACTAGTCCGGCTGCTCCCGCTGTCTCGTAAGAGTTTAGCCGGTTCGCTTCCACGTTCTCAACTACATTCACAGAAATTGTTCATCATAGTTATGTGATTACAAAATGTCATACATAATACTACTTAGTATTGTCTTTCACAATTTTTAAGAACGAAAGTGAGACTTAATTTTTTTTAAATAAAGAAGTTAGGTGAATCAACAATATAAAAGTAAAAAATGATTTGACAATGTAAAAAATAAAAATTAAATGAACTGATAATATAATATCTAAATCCACATCACTAATGTGGTTCACTTGCGTTTTAATAAATCAAATGCTACTTATGAATTCACTAAAATGAATAGGATTATGCCTTGTGCAAGTATAGGTCAGGACAGCATAGGGTTCACACGTTATTTATACACACACAGATGCACACCTGTTGTCTATACTACAAACTAACTACCCATAAACATGCATTACTCTAAATTCTACTTCAATCCACTACTAGTTAATCCAACAAGCTACTTCAATGCTACTTCAACACAGTGTTTATACCACTACAACATTGTTCTAATTCGTCCTCTTCTTGACGCTCACGGCATATGTCATGTCACATGATAAATATGGAGAAACTTTCCTTAAACATAGTAAAAAGAACAATGGTTATTTACACACCAAAACATTTATACCAATTGACACACCTGATAAGAGACTCGCAATTAAACATTTTCATACTCATATGTTTATACATAAAACAGTAAGACAATTTCATCTAAAATTACGTTATCACAAGAATTAATAACATAGATGACTCTGAGAAGGGTAAAAATATTTTCATTATACAGGTTATGCTACATTTTCTTACCCATTTTGCTCCCATTTCGTTCATTCTTAAGTTACCTTTCGATTCCAAATCAGTTATTTCGCCTGTGGTGGTTATTCTGGATTCATGTCTCATGAACGGCAAAATTGTGTTCTCCTCTGTTCTGTAAAACAGTTTCAGCTTAACATATTGAACTTACAACAGACACGAAAGATCCGAATCCTCCTGTAGTTTAAATGACAAATGTTTTGCTTCATCCTTATTACATTAAACCAAGCTTTCCTTCGGTCCCATAATCAAAATTATTTAATCTTCCTCTACCTTCAAGAGGGAAATTTCCTCAGTACAAATCACATAGGCTGCTGTGCATCCCGCACCAGCGGAAACAGTAAGCTGTAATGCTCACCGCATCAGCAAAACACATAAACGTCGCTTTTCTAGGACAAGTATTAACGCAGAATAATTTTTCAGGCTCTGGCCCAACATCAGTCAAGACTACAAAAAGGATCCATATTTCTGTTCCATTCTCCATTTGCTGAAAAACTGCTCGTATCTGACTACCACAATAATATTTCAGGGCCACGTAAATTACACAAACCACAACTCTTCTTTCACCTTGAAGGGAATCAATATACTGACGAAATCCACAGACAGCACATCACATACTCAGCTATAAAGAACAAAAAAGACATATATCACCTATATTAACATATCATCGCCAATGGTTAAACAATCGTATTATTGAATCCTGTTTTCAAGATTATAAACTTACTCATTCCTTTCTCAGAGTTCTCCTATTTTAAAATATTCATACAGCACGCATACTATAGTAAGAGATCCTCATTTATACTGACTGATATAGAATAGTAATAGATAGATAGTAGCACTGAAAGCAGAAAATCGGAAACAAGGCTACTAACAGCTTGGGACCTGGGATTGCGAGACCCATAACACCCACAGATCGGATATTCCCCTGAGTTTTCACATTAATTCAACACAGATCCTGCTTCTCTCAGGAGCGACTGTTTTCAATTTACACCAAAAAAACCATAAACGGCATTTCACTCGTTCACAAAGAAACCTTTTATCTTCACATTTTGAACCAACCTAAATCCTAATTGCACAAGGAAAGAAAAAAAAACTAAAAACATCACATAGAAACATCTTTATCATTATTTTTACCAACATATTATTCAAAATGCATTTATTACAAACGTAAACTAATCAATTGTTTCTCTTCATCGTCCTCTCTACTCCTCACTGTCCTTTCTACTCATTTCCCATGTCGCATATTTGTTCCGATTGGGCGCCTTCTGCGCTGATCGTTTGTCATTGCCGGTTTTGTTCGTTTCCATTTGTTGGATTATGTCTAGGGTTAGCCGGACGAATTTCAACATCATGAGGTGCTCCACCTACAGTCCTATTCCCACTGTGTTCATCGTAATACCGATTCTGATTGCCGTACCTGTTGCGTTCACGATCTTGTCCACGTCCTCGATCATTTCCGTTGTTCCACCTGTGTTCGCGACTGTTACCCCAGTTTCTATACGGCCGGTCCCGATTATTGTTCCGTTCGCGTCGCGACGACCAGCCACGACTGCGATCGAGCTGCTGTGCCCCGTAATAACTTTGTGCCTGATTAGGCGGGCATTCTCTTGTATTGTATTCCAACTTTTGGAGAAGTGTCTTAAACGTTTCCACATCCTCTTTGCATCATCCCGCAAGAATGACGTGGCGCAAGTGCATCGGCAATTTGGTGATGCATATCCTAATAAGTTCTGCAGGCCCGTATGGGTCGTATAGAAATTGATTTGCCTGCAGCATGTGGTCGAATAGGCGTGCTGGGCTTCCGAAACCAGACAGGTTCAAATTTGGCAGCATAATTATGCCATGCTTGACCCTATCTTGTGCCGCTTCCGACCAATAGGCGGACAGAAAGGCTTGTCGAAACTCCCGAATGGAGTTGGAGTAACGGGCTGCCGACCTCATGTGAATCGCCGGTTCGCCTACCAAATAGTCACACATATATTCTATCTTACGTGAACTTGCCCAGTCGGGGGGAAGACAGAATTAAAATTGCTCGAGCCAAGCTCGTGGATGTATTCCTTTTTGCGAATTTCGAAATATCTCAAACTTTCTCACCATAAGGAAATGTTTGAAATCAAATCCCCTCATTTCCTCCCGGCGAGGCCCTTGAATGTTTCTATTTTTTTCATGTCTGCCCCTCAAAATACATTCTTCCCTGTCGTCAAAATCTCCCTCGTGGCTGGAGTCCCTCTCTGCGCTGTTCTTACGACTATTTTTAGTGCTATTGGCGGGTTTGGAATCACACGCCATGCTGTTTCCCAGATGCGCCACGCGTTCTTGTAATTCGCCTGTTACAGCTTTGGGCCGCCTGTTCACTTCGAATTGTCCCTTCTGAAATCTAAGAAGCGAACGCACTTTTTCGGTCTCTGCGACCGCTACCGGTGTAGTATTGTTCTCGCTTTCCGTCACCTTCATCGAGCCTACGATGTCCGCTAATTCCGCAATCTTATCATGTATTTGTCTGTTGTCCTCCGCCCCAGTCTGCTTCAATTGTTCTATTTGCTGTTCAAGTGCATGAATCGCTTGACTGTTGTCCGCTACTGTGTTGCCAACGGATGTGGGACAATGCGTTGCCGCCTCTTGCACACTGGAGAGTACCTGCTGGTGTTCTCTTTGGCGTTCTTCTCTCAGCGCTTGGAAATTCCTAAGTAGCTGTTCTTCGCGCTCTTTCGATTCCGCATCGTGACTCTGCTTGCCCTGTTCTAAGGCTTGCAGACGATCATCGATTTGTTCAAATGTACGGCCTAATTCTTTCATTATATCGATTTTTCGGATGATTCTTTTTGCTCTCGGAACGATGTAACTTGCGCGTGGGGCACACAATACTCTTAAGCCTGTACTATGGAAAGTGAGTGGGGTTCCTCTTACGAGACAGGATTTTTGTATAGACATCGACCGCGTGTACCTGAATGGTGGCAAAT
Source organism: Schistocerca piceifrons (assembly GCF_021461385.2). Lineage (NCBI taxonomy): Eukaryota > Metazoa > Arthropoda > Insecta > Orthoptera > Acrididae > Schistocerca > Schistocerca piceifrons. The sequence continues at coordinate 1,184,560,203 of NC_060138.1, read as the reverse complement.
CAGACTTACACCCACTCTGTAATAACAATTATACGTCAAATAAGTCCTAAATGCAACTACACGTCAGTACGGACAAAAGGCAACACAGCAGATGCTACCAATTTGTTAATAATACGGTCGCCAGCCTAATTAGGCATTAACTGAGTTTCTTCCCTGTACATTCATGCAAAACAACACGTAGTAACACTGCATAATCTATTGAACTGGTAGTTTCACTTTCTGTACTGATATGGAAAAACCATGAATACATAACACTACACTATAATGTATACTACCAAACTTGGTACTGTCTATTGATCTGATTAAAATCGGGCATACGTTACCCTACAAATAGCACTTTGGGGCCACACACAAAATGTCAGTTTTGATAAAGATAAAACACTGATAACTTTCGACATATATATTGACTTTAACTTTTGCTGGTCAAATCAATTTAGAACACTTCAGAATTCCAATGAATAAAAAAAAAAGGGGGGGGGATCCTGAAACTGTTATGATCACTGTATTAAAAAAATTAATTACTGACACCGTTATGCGCTCAAGATTTCCAATATATGAGTTACTACTCCCTTTATCTTATTTCCTACTCATTTAAATACCTTTATATCTGTCTCGAAATAATTAAACTTCATTACTGAATCCATATTAAAGTTATCTTCCATCTTTATCAGACCTTCGTTATTCATTTACTGGTTCATTAACAAAACAGTTCTTTAAACACCATTCTAACATAGTTAGGTCTGCAAGTAGTTATTATTAACACAAGATTTTATTTTTCATTTCGGGACACTCGGATTGCAGAACATTTGGAAAGGACCCTATCTAGGTTAGTTGTGAGGATAATTAAATGATAGGAAAGTTCTGGTAAAATTTAAGTTGTTATTGAACAGTATGGAACAAAAGTAACACTGGTCCATACGAATACAGTACTAAAAGTTTCAACCTGTTTGTATCAATGCGGCGGTTGGCAGACGGCGAGATGGCGAGGCACAGAGCACACATACAACCACAGCTATGGCTCTTGACGTACCGGCACTTTATTCCTTCATAGCGTCGCAATACTTTTCCGTTTAGTGCCTATGTAATTTTGCCGTGCTGTATGGGCGTTGGAACGGCATACCCGAGGCTCAATGAAACTACGTCTTCCAGGATAGCCTCTTCGCTCCAGAACGTGTTGCTCAAACCAATTCCAAACTCCAACTACTACTGCTGAGCCCGTTGTGCCGTGCAGCGCCCATGCGCATTTTCCCGCGCTCGCCTGCCATCCACCTTTTACCGCTCCCTTGCAGACAGGGTATTCACCCGGGGTTTTGCATTGTACATATTCTAACATATTGCCTACGTATGGACCAGACGCACAGTTACAATTTTAAGCATCTCACAACAGTCTCAACATTTGTTGCATTTCTATTCTATTACAATATTGTTTGAAATTTGACATAAACATTAATATTCACATTGAAAATTGTTTACAGTTATCTTAACACAATGGCATGAAACAAGAAAACAAATGAAATCAGAACATCAATTACTCAAGTTTAACGAAAAATCAGATGGAAAAAAATATTATTTATATGTACAATAGTGCAGCGTTATTGTTGTTACAATGTCATCTAAAAATGTCACACACTTTAGCTAACATTATAACTACTTACCTGAAGGAGAAAAGAAAGAAATATATCATTCTGTCATACAAGTATCTGCCATTTTCACACTATGCAGTTCATAAAGTGTCCGTGACCCACTCGACATTTTTCCGTGCGGCTGTCAACATGTATTCTGCAGACGACGGTCAAGTGAAACCCAGGTAACTCTGTTCTTCACGAAAATCGAAGATAAATAGAAGCTGGGATCAAGTTAATAGCGTGTTCTTTAACTTCGAGGAGTTCGATGTAATTCTACACTGCCTCGAACAAAATAGGAGGGCGTCAAATATCGCACATCGAAAAGTTCCTCATAAACAGAACACAACGTGTCTTTGTCAACGAAGAGAAATCTCCACACGAAAAAGTAACTTCCGGTGATCTCCAACGACTGTTACGGACCATTACTTTTCACATTCTCTATAAACAACCTAGTAGACAAAGTCGAAATGTCCAGAAGGCTTCCCGTACATGATGCCGTTGTATACGGAAAGTCGTAGCGCTAGAAAACTGTGAATAAATGCAGGAAAACCTGCAGTGGATCAACGCTTGGTGCACAGATAGGTGGTTGCCCCTCAAAGTAAACAAATACAACGTATTGCGCCGAAATACGCAGAAAGACTAATTAATGTATTGCCACAAGATTGTAGAACAAAACCAGTCACATTCATAATACATCTGGAGCGACTGTGCTGCGCACTGCTGTTACGACTGTCATGTAATTTCTGTACTATGGGTTCCCTTGCTACATCCAAAACTCGGACCAGACATTGATCCGTGCAGACAGTCTTTTGGTACTGTCTTCGTTTTTTCTTTCCTAGACGTATTAAAGAAGCGCGTCGCCTGTGGCAATAACCTCTCAGGCAAGTTTACAGTGCTTCTGGACGCTCCAGATCCCGAAGGCGACCAAAGGATTGAGAGAGGAAGTAGAGATGTTCCGAAGAAGAACAACGTGTTTCGTTACAGGTTCATTTAGTAAGCGCAGTAATATGACAGAGATGTTCAGATAACTCCAGAGGAAGATGATATAGAAGAGACGTTATACATCGCGGTATACTTTGTTAACAGTAAAATTGTATCGTTCATAAGAAGAGAATCATCTTCACCGTTGTTGTGGGAACCACTTATGAACACTGCCACCTTACACTTCTTTACAGGTGTGAAGACGTCACTGTCACTGGAATCTTCCTCAGAGTCATAAAAGACATTCATACACACAGTCGTCCGGGACTCTATTCTCACTAGGAACATCAGAATATTCTAGTCATAAACCTCTGAAAGTATTTCAGTTTCATTCATTTCCTTCCGTTTTCTATGTAGGGCCGTCTCCAAAAGCAAACGAATCTTAAAGAGGAATATATTTCTTCAAAATATCAAAATACAGTCAAAATAGTAAATAAGTAAAAAATTGCATGAAGGCAATCAAGTTTGACACACTGAATACTGCTGTAACACCTAACGAAGTAGTTAAAGTATAACAATATAGATAATATCCATAGACAGCGTTTAGAGGACACAAGTTAATTCGAGATCGGTCCGCAACGGATCATGCGCGAAAACGAGTAAACTCAGGTTCCGCCCTCAATCAGTCAAAGTACGGAAAATGTGCATTCCCAGAATGGTCCACCAAAGTACTGCTTCTTCCTATGTACAGAATGTGAGGATAAAATTGCAGAGATTCTAGCTCACACAGAGGCTTATCAACAATCGATATTCCCATAGGCCATTCGCGACTGAAACAGGACAGGAGGGAAATTGAAAGCACTAAACAAAATAGCTTCCCACACACTTCAAAGGTGGTTTCCTGAGTACAGATGTGGCTGTAGACGTACACCCTCAAGCATATTTGATCACTCATTATTTAAAGATTAATAGTTGACGTAAACTACTCCTTCACCCCACCACATCATTAGATAGTATGAGAACTATATATTGGTATGCAACGCGAAAAATTTCAAATTTTAAGTAAATCTGTATGTCATCAATCAGATAAGTTGTCAAACTATAATAGGAATGGTGAACTACTGTTGTATTTTACAAAGTTGTACAATGTTTCAGAAGAATCGGTATAGTGAAACTAATCGAAGCAGAATAACTGGTTGTTGTCTGATTTAGAGAATCGATACGATCACTCGATACATTAAGGTATCTGATGCATGTATAGCGTGGGAAAACACTTCACGTTGACCTCTGTGCGGTATCCACACAGACACTAAATACTGTACTACATTTGAAAGCGCTAATACGTATCGCTTTCTCACAATCAAAGCAGCGTACCACCTATTATCGAGGCCTAACCGACTCATAGTCACAAGAGTGTTTCAGTGGCCCGTTGCAACATTTTTTTCTCGCTGAGTATTGAACAGAAAATAAGCAAATGAAAGTAACAGAGGTATTTTGCAGTGCCCTTTGAAATTAATAAGCGCAGTCGTCATATGAACTCGAGGGCAGAAGTATGTCTATGTAAATATATTTGTAGCTCTTTTTTCTCCCAAACAGCTAACAGATCTGCCATTGCAGCCCCCCATACCCAAAGAACTTAAAAATCGTATATAGGAGAGAGTGGCAGGGTACGCAATATTCACACATTGATATGCAAGCGGAGATGTGCCTCCGTAGTGGGAGAGGATTTTCAGTTCATGTTAAAATTCGGTGAGGAAAATTTCCCCCGTTCGGTAGTGGGGCGGAGCGGCGTCGGAGCGGCGGAAGTTGTAATACAATCAGCAGACCAAAGGGTGGATGGAGGCAGCGTAGCGCCTAGCTAGCAGGCAGCCAGCCGACCGGCGCACGCACGCGGGCTGCCTTGCTGTCGGCGCGCGCCAAACTCGTTTCGGAAAGGCCTGGGCGACAGTGCTGTACCTGCCTCCGAGCGCCTTCTCGGCGGAGCGTGAACATGAAAGCGTAATGAGGGTCGCGTGCTGCTGTTTACACGGCGAGTCGAGGAATTTAACCCTGGTCGGCTGGAGGAAAGGGAAAGGAGGCAGAACTAGCGGAAGGCTCCCAGGTCTACGTGGTTTGTTACATTCACCGGCGGGCATCCGTTCGTCCATGAAGGCAACGCGTAGTACATTCAGAATAACAATAGTATTTGCATATGAGGAGGAGTTTAACGATATTACCTTCTTAACACTAAAACCCTGAGAGAACATTTCACTTGCCAAACTTGCTTACATGCAATATTGTACAGCCTAAAACCCGATCATGGAATGGATATTTTTGTAATTACTTATTCTGTCACAATTCATAGATTTCTTTAAGCGCCTACCTTAGAGTCTGTATTTGGAAAAGTTAATATCAGACCTTGAACAAAATCATGTTAAAATTTTCACTTCCCTTCTCTCTCCTCTTTCTCGAGGAAGTCTTTTCTAAAAAAAAAAGATAGATGTATATACTGACAAAGGCCTTACAGTACATGTCTTCCTTTATGATGCTTCTTGTCATTCGCAATTCGAACTAATTTAATGAGAATAACAGGTGAAACACAAAAATCTTCCACACCTACTCTTCGCTTTGGAGTGGCACAGAAAGGACTTCGATATCCAGCCATAAAATGTTTTTTAATGCTTTCCAGCTTATGTGAAGAATCTATTAGAAAATAAAATTGACTTCGGACACGAATAATATTTGCTTGACAATCCTTCTTAAACCCTAAAAGACTGTATCGTAATATAATGGTGTAACATCTTTTTCGTGTGTTTGTGTGTGTGTGTGTGTGTGTGTGTGTGTGTGTGTGTGTGTGTGTCTGTGTGTCTATGTTTGCGTGCGTGCGTGCGTTCATTTGTGTGTGTAATATAAAGTGATAGACGAAATACGAAATATAAAAAAGCCATTCTCAATGAAGTAATTAAACAACCTGCATGGATAGCAGGGCACGTCGTTTTGCCTCTTCCAGGATTTGGGGATGAGCGCCGGCTCCACATAAAATCCAACCAGCGGATTGAAGATGAGGTCTGCTGTGCCGGTCAGGTTCCAGACGACTCTCGGCGGTTTTCCATATTCGAGTAAGTGAATACCGGGCTGGAAACCACGTCCCATCAAACTTACACAATTTAAAAATATCTAAAAAACATCCCCCACCCTTCCACATAGGGTTAACATTATACGCAGACGGACAGGATACACAAATTCTCTCTTGTGATGGAGGTAAGGAGTGGAGACAGAAGGGGCATCCAGCCACCTCTAGCACTGATATTGCCATATCAAGAAATTAACATGCTGAAACCGTGAAGACACGGGATAAATAGAGGAACTGAGAAGAATGAAGTAACCAAACATGTAGCTTAGTTCGAGAGAGCGCACCATGACCTCTGCTAGTTTCCTAGCCTCGGAGTACCACTTGCACCAACCAGTGTCTTCAGTTATGTGTCCAATGCGTCCCATTGTGTCTTCATTTACAGTTCTTTCCTCCCTCCACCGCCAACAGGCCTCTCTAATACCACGACAGTTGTTCCTTGAGGTCTCAACAAATGTCCTACCCCTATTTCAACACAGTGTTTTTCATATATTCATTTCCTCACCGATTCCTCGGTGAACCAACTCATTTATTATCAGCACACCTAATTTTCAATATCCTTCTGGAACACTCATCTCTAGTTGCCCCTTTACAACATTTTCCGGTTTACCATTAGCCATCGATTCAGTTCCATACAATACAGTGCTCAGGAAGTACTCGTATATTTTTAGAAATTTATTCCTCAAATTAAAATTTATGTTTCATGCTAGTACATTTCTTTTAGTGAGGAATACCCATTTTTTTCGGTACTAGTTTGCTTTTATGTCCATCTTTATTCATCAGTCATGCGCAATTTCCCTTCTTAGTTATAAGAATTCCTTCACTTCGTTTACGATGTGTTCCCCAGTTTTGATATTTAAGTTAACACTAATCTGATTTCTGCCACTCCTCCTTATATTTGCCTTTATTCGGTTTGTTTCCTTAGTGTGTGCTCATTACGCTCTTCATTCTATTCAACGTTACTTTCGTGTTTCTTCTATTTATTCCCATTTGTAACTGTTAATCATTACTCTGTTCATTCCATTCCACAGGTCCCTCGCTTCAACAACCATGCAAATGCACCAGCGAGTCTTATCGTTGATATACTTTCAGCATGAATGTTGTGCTTCACTTCTTTTGTTACTGTGTTTGCTTCTTCAACGAACAGATTGATCGGGACAGTGTCACAGTCTTACACCGGTTTTAATCCCAATATTATCTTCCTTTCCTTTCATTCACATTGTCCCCTCTTCGTTCCTGTACAGATCGTAAGTTAGCTGTCATTATGCTATCTACTACGTATATCTATTCTTCTGAGAATTTGAAACCATATGTAATATGGTAGTATATTGAGATGGAATATGTACGTAAGTTCGCAATGCGTTGGACCACTTGTGGACAAATTTGTACAATGCAAATAAGATTGCGAATTATTTCTATGACAGGCTACAACTGATTTTCACAAGACGCTGGACTCAGGTTCATAAAAATTCTGTACAAACGTACATGAGTAATTTGTGACGTATGCATCGTAGTAACACTTCGTGTGCATATTTATTGTGACATTTAAATAGAGGAACGTAGGTAGAATAATATGAACAAGGGACATCAACGGTGATAACGTAAATTGTATTTAGATGCAGTTAACGACTGAACAACGAATATATGAGTACAGGTCGACGTTAGCAAGACACAACAACGCACTACGGGGATTAGAAACGTATCATCCATGCTTTAACTTCCCATTCAGCAGGCGGTACTGAAATGTGCACAGAATTCCTGATGACATACGAAGTGTTGAATGTTCGTTGTCCTTTAAGGACTGTCGTTGTTCACTTAGATCACTGGTTTGATGCACCGTTTAGTAGCTTCTATGGTGTTCTTGTCCGTACTTTTTATCGTCCATGTCCCATGTTTCATTAACGTATAAGACTATAATCCAGTCAAGTACTTTCAGAAAAGACTTCCTAACGCATTTCTCTTTTCCCGATATACTTATTCTCCTACTGTAATGCTGTAAGTTGCATCCGCTCTGTATCTGCTACCGTTCATGATTCTAGCTTCTCAAAAGCTCATCTATGACTTTTAATGTTTCATTTCTTCGTCTCAATCCCTCAGTATTAACTCACTTAGCTGACCACGTTTTGATGTAGAGCCACTGTAAACATGCTCTAAATCTCATGAGATTCATGTCATCGTGTAGAAGACTAAAACATGTCTGCAGGTAGGTGGGAAGTTCCTATGGGACTGAGGTCATCGGCTCCTGGGCTTATACACCTACTTAACCTAACTTAAACTAACTTACGCTAAGGACAGCACACACACCCATGCCCGAGGGAGGACTCGAACCTTCGACGGTGGGAGCCGCGCGGACTGTGTCAAGGAGCCTTAGAGCAAACGGCCGACATGTCTGCCGCACAGTGTCGTACCGTACTCAAGAGCCAACTTCATACGCAGAGTTATATAGATATGTAACATATTTTAACATTATAGCCGTGCTGCATTCGCGAAGAAAGTTTTTAATGTCTGCCAGTCATAACATTAGAGTCAGAACTAGTCGCAAAATTGTAAACGATTTATAGTAGGATGGTGGTAGTTACATACCAAAATGTCCTTGGTTTTACACATATTGATGTTCATCATATTACCTCTTTTCAATAAATTATACATTACAGTCGAAGTAATCTTCCATATTCTTTGGCATCTCTGAGAAAATTGCTGTGCTATTAGGAATGGCCTAAATTTTATATTGTTCCCTTTAGTTCCCTTTCCAAATTTGTGCTTCGCTTCCTTTAATGCCTGCTCAGCAAACAGAGGGAAGGACATCGGTCAGTTTCCTTCCCCACCCATTCGCAATCCGAGCTTAGGTTCTTTCATTAATGACCTCGATGTCGACGGGACTTTATCTCTAATCTTCTTTCCTTCTTTCCATTACAACTTTTTTGTAATGCTACATGTGTGTATTGCGAATGTGTGTGTGTGTGTAGAGTGTAACGTAATGTTTGTACTCTGTGATGATGATGATAAGGGAGAGAATGAAACCCGATGCCAGCACATAGCCTGCTCCTCCCGAAGAGCAACAAGGGGCCGCCAAGGTTAAAGCTCCTATCTGATGGTCGGGTCACCATCAACAGTGTCTCATTACCTCACTTCATGAAGCACGGTGGAGAGGTTTGGTATTTAAATCAGGACAATGGCGCCAAGACTGGTGAGCAGGAACTTCACGCCACCACCTCTCCTCCCCTTTCAGCCTAACAATTGCTGCGAAAATTTTTTTCCGTCACCAGGATACGAGCCTGATGGTAACCACGTTGAGCGCCACTACATCCACGAGCGTTAGCGACCCCGGCCGCGGAAGCGGGTTCGTACACACTGGTTTCTCGCCTTACCGTAACGTAGCATAACGCTAGAGAGGTCAGTGTAAAAGGGGTAGCCTGTTGATAAAGAAGTGTATCGGGCGGTAGTTCGTTGTCTGAAGGTAAACGACGCTGCAAAATTCCATGCTGAGATGGCGAAAGTATATGACAACAGTGGAACACCATACGACAGAGTGGCTCGATGTTGTAGAAGCTCCCAGTGTGGTCAAAAAAGTCCTAATGCCAAAACTCTAAGTGGGAGACCATTTCCCTGAGATGATCCGTGAATCGTAACTCAGGTGGAAACCCTTGTGCTCGAAGATCAGAATATCACAATCAAGGTGAAATGTGAAAATGTCATGCGTCAGTCGTAAACATCTTGCACGACATCTAGAACTTGAGAAAGCTGACTGTTATTCAAAGTGTTCGCCGAACAGAGGTACCAACCGAAATATTACAGCTTTGGCAGGCTAATCCACCGATGACAGTGACAGAGGAGAGAAACGGTCAGTAGCAAAAGGAGATAACTCAGTCATAGTCGGACTGAGTGAGTGAATTTGGGAGCTACCACGCTCTGGTTCAAATGGTTCAAATGGCTCTGGGCACTATGGGACTCAACTGCTGAGGTCATTAGTTCCCTAGAACTTAGAACTAGTTAAACCTAACTAACCTAAGGACATCACAAACATCCATGCCCGAGGCAGGATTCGAACCTGCGACCGTAGCGGTCTTGCGGTTCCAGACTGCAGCGCCTTTAACCGCACGGCCACTTCGGCCGGCCACGCTCTGGTGCTAACGGGTTTTACTCCTAAAGAGGGAAGCGTCACAAAAGATTTCTGACAAGAGTACTGAAGGCTGACAAGACAAATAATTGAAAGAAGCTGTCCTATGGGTCGTCTTCGTCCATTCACAGGACACAATTTGACATGCTGCAACTCTGTGCTATCACATTTTGCCTCATCATCCACTATTCTCTTGCCTTTGCCACCTGTGACTTCCTATTTTCATTCGAATGAAGAAATCATTGCTTGGAAGGCATTTTCCAGAACGACAACTGTGGTGATTTAGCAGGTGGAACGTATCCACAGCACGCAAAATGAGGACTTCTGCAATCAAAGACACCGCCAAGCTATCCATCATCGGCAATAATGGATAGCATCAAAGGGTGAGTATGTAGTGCACGAGTAACTTCATCGCCAAGTACCGTTGGCGCAGCAGGTCTGTTCAAAGTGATTAGTACGAGAGGCGTCCAATAAGTACTGCAACACATCTTTTTTGATAGCATGTTGGTTTAACTCAGGAGTCCAATGCACCGTATTATTCGTCACTCTTTTGCTACAAAACCATGTTTTTCAATATAATTTCCGTTCAATGCGACCATCCTACGCCATCTCACTGGGGTTCTTGTACGACCAGTTGGTACCACGCTCCACTGCTCGACGTCGGAGCCAACGTCTTGTTTCGTCAACAACCTCCCCATCATCCACATACTGCTTCCAGCGGGTGGTGATCGGACAGGTTAGCGCGACCTTGTTGCGATGATGACAAACGCATCGCCCAACGACTCTCCGTGCTTTTGTTCACTGCCGGCTCTCCGTAGATATTTGGCAAGCACAAAAGAATATTTACGATGCTCTGGATTCACGCCAAAAGAAACCCAGTGACAGCTCTCGGATAGGAATTCTCCTCCTCTTTTAACGCTACCTAGAGGGCCACAAACCTATCGGAACTACATGAAACTACAGAGGATGAAGCGGGAATATTCCACAGTGCCCTACAACAAATGCAGTATTATGTCAATGGAAACAATCCGAGCAAAAGATGGTTGCGTTATTTATTGAACGTCCCACGTAAAACTTATCACTATTCGTAATGATGTATTGCGGGCAAGAAGTTAGGACTGAAATATGGGCCTTCCAGGTTTCTTTTTTTGTTTTGTTTTTTTGTTTGTTTTTTAGTTGCTCTGTGGTGCACCCAAACTCGAAAATATATAGTCGTTCCAAGGATCCGGGCGAAGAGAGGCGCGCCACGTCGAGTTACGTGGGAGTACAACGCTGAAGGATCGTACCCGGAGTTAAAGAAACGGCGCACCACAAGACGCCTCCCCTGCTGGCTGCCTCGTCGGATTCCCGCCTCCCTTTGAGTCAGCGGAAACCACCTCACGCTCGGCAGCGTAACCAGAGACCCGACGTCATCTGCGTCCTTACCCGCGACTGTTGGGCCCGGCCCCTGCTTGTTAGCGAGCTGCGAAGCGGCGGTGGTGTCGCGTTTCACGACGCCGTGCCCTTCCAGCCGTACCGGAGGCCTTTCTGTGGATACAAAATCGCAAACGATGCCACCTGCTTGTGGACCAACTTTTCAACAGGCGATCGACCACATAAATGCATGATTTAAATTTCTCGCCTATTTCGTTCTGCTCACTTGGAAACGCTAGTTATGAGGTGTCGCCTACTTACATTACGGATAGCGTATATGAATCCCGTCACCGCCGAAAAACGTACTTCGTATAAGATCCTAAGAGACACTTAGCACATTTTCGGGCAACAAAATGTATTCTATTCGACAAGTAATTGAAAGATCGGAGGGAAGTCGTTAAGCAGCTGATGTTAAGACGGCAAAGTTAGATCGTACTGGCTGGGCTCCTGAAAATATTGCGTCAGTAAATCACAGTGGAGTCCGCACAGTACAACGTAGCTGATAGGTGCGCGGTTGGCAGGGCAAGTGTGGGGAGAGCGGTAGTGGTGCGTGTTACTGACAGGAGGTGTCAGGGTCTCCTCCACTATCTAAAAACAATTTCGCTGAAAATGCCACGATTTATTTGCGCCTGGCTCGTTAAACATCTGCAACTTCTAGAGAAGTGTCTTGAGCCTTGAGGCTCAAAAATGGTTCAAATGGCTCTAAGCACTATGGGACTTAACATCTGAGGTCATCAGTCCCCTAAACGTAGAACTACTTAAACCTAACTAACCTAAGGACATGACACATATCCATGCCCGAGGCAGGATTCAAACCTGCGATCGTAGCAGCAGCGCGGTTCCGGACAGAAGTGCCTAGAACCGCTCGGTCACAACGGTCGGCAACCTTGAGGAAAACCTACATTTCCTTTCTAGCGATGTTAAAATTTGCTTCTTTCGCCAAAACATAGAGGTGTTTACACAGTGTCACCTCACTAACTTGACGTGCAGACCCAACTGCGAGAGAATTCTGAGACAGTGGTTTATTAACTGAGGAACTGAGGAAAATTATGCTCAGTAGCTTATGAAAAAGCACATCCTCGGTACAAAATAAACATATAATGTCTTCACTTGCTTTGTTCCAAAACCCACAGCATTTTTTGTGCCACCAGCTAACGTTGGTCCTTGAAAATTACATCATTTGCCTAAATCTCATTCCGATATCTCAAATCGTTTATATCCGTGTTGTGGATATTTCTCTCTAGCTTTACCGCTGAAACGGCGCGATCGCAAATGAATGTGCACACCTGATAAATTTTCTCGCGATTGGTGAAAGCTAGAGACTTGCGCCCATGTCTAAAGAAAAATTCAATAATATTACCCAAATTTCTTTCACATCAATGTGTTATGTAATATGCACAAAACGCAAAAGCGACCCTTGTTTTTCACTGCAATTATTTTTAATCACGCGCAATGTCATACTTCCGTGTAAATATCAAAATAACTATGACCATTAACGAAACGAAGGGCACATCAACATGAACCAAACATACAAAATTGTAAGTAACGAAAAAATAATTTTTTTACTGAATAGTTTCTATAAAATCGATGGAGAAAGGTTTCTGAGCGTGCGCCTCGATTTTGTCATCGCCGATCGGCCGAAAGGTGGCAAATAATGTCGTCCTCCCTTCCAAAGAAACGAATGAACTCGCCCAGCCCTCTGGACGGAAACTGTTCACTGTGTATGAGCCACCGCATCCTGTACGTACTCTACAGCCTGTACTAATGACATTTTCAACCGGGAGTACCCTTCTGGCGAATTCGGCCGCCTATTTCAAGTCGTTTAGTTTGACACCTCTTCGGTGACTTAGTGCGTCGATGATGGTGATGAAGAAGTGATGAGGATGAGACACACACACACACACACACACACACACACACACACACACACACACACACACACAGTCCCGAGAGAAGAAAACCCTTGACCTCGGCTGGGAATCACACCTCGGACCCGCTGATAGAGAGGCGGCAACACTAACAACACGACCACTTCACGAATTTCCGCGAAATTGGTAAAATGTCGATCACAATAACTTAAATTTGCGAGTGACACCATGAAGAGAATTTTGACGGACTATCTTCTCTATACCAATACAAGATAAAACAACTACTGTCCAGGATGAAACTTTTACTGGTAATGTCTTCTTCAGAAACGTGACACATTTGGTTCCTGCGTGAGTGCCCATTGGCAGGATGCTGAGTGAGATTTCCTGATTACCTTAACTTTTGTGAATAGTAGCGTTGAAGTTGACCTAACAAACTCTCGACTTCCCTAGCACTACTGCAAATGACTGTTGCCGAATTGGCGCGTCATTTTACAGTAGTTCGATGATTGTTGAGCTGTTGATCTGCATAAAATTTGTCCTGTTATTGAAAGTAGGCGTGTAAATAAGAAAAAATGTTCAAATTTGTGTGAAATCTTATGAGACTCAACTGCTAAGGTCATCAGTCCCTAAGCTTACACACTACTTAACCCAAATTATCCTAAGGACAAAGACACACACACCCATGCCCGAAGGATGACTCGAACCTCCGCATTAGACCGCTCGGTTAATCCCGCGCGGCGCGTGTAAATCAGTCTTGATGGAATTTTCTGCTCACGTCTTCTGTTCTTAGATTTTCAGTAAGAAAACCTTAATAATAATCCCTGATTTACGAGATTTGTAATAAAATGTAATGTTTATTTACTTCTTTGTAGTATTACATGCCCAAGAGTGATTGTGTCCTGATCGTCTCTTCCAACTGCCTACATATGTTATTCTCTTTACATTTAGCTACGCGCTGCACACAGAAGTACATTAATTGCTTGCCAGGAAATGTCAGTGTCCCATCCAGTGGAACATTCACTTATTAATGTTCACAGTTATAATATTAAAATAATAATTACATTAACTGTAATATAACGAAAAGTACCGATACTCAATAAGATTAATTCAATAAAATCAGTCCTAATAAAATGTAAGAAGCACGTTTCTTATAATATTTCTACCAAATGTAACAAATAGAGATGTCAGCAGTACCAACAGAGTCAAATATATTTTAGGCTGTTAATGGTCTGGGGGGAGGGGGGGGGGGAACAACGAATTTTGGAGGAAGGTGCACATGAGAGATAATGTTAAAAATGAACAGAGGCAAGGAGAATAGATTAATGAAGAAGATAAGAGCAACGAATTATAGAGAAAAGTCCGCAGGAGAGATAATGAGGTTAAAAAAATTAAGAGAGACAAGAACAACAGATTAATGATGAAGATATGGATACGGAAGCCTTGGACAAGTTAGGACAGATGCATTGCTTCGCTAATATCAGGGATGACTGTTCGAATCTACCGAATGAGAAGTTACTACAATGACATCACGTGTTGATGCAGTCTTGAAAGGAACAAGATTTTGGCTCAGACACTTATGTTGGAGGAGCTAAACTGAGTGTAAGACTGAGAACAGTTCATAGTTTTGCGCAACAGAATCGCAACACTGCGGGCGTATCAGTTCGCAGATGCCTGGCTAGTTCATACTCTGGTTGAAGTCTGGGCCAACATTTTTTTGCTATCCAACCGATTGTAGAGCTTGGCCTTTTTTTTTTTTTTTAAAAAAAAAAAAAAAAAGAACACCTTTCTCAGAGTAGCCATATGGCGTTTTCAACCAAAATTGGTACTCATATCCCTTACTGTCAGAAAAAATCGCTGTGGGGTGAGAACCACATATCTCCCATACTTCATGAGGTACGACGTCATAAACAATGAAGTGCGTGAAAAACTGCCGTATAATTCTTGACGTTTAAATGTATTACTTCTGTGCTACTAACTGTATTAGCAACAAATTCCGCTGGCAATATCCACATCTGATGCTAAATGCACTTCAAAATGTATATCATGGTACTACCATCAATTTAGGGGATATGACGACATAAACACTGAGATGAGTGAGAAACTGCTGCATGGTGCTTGACTTTAAAATTTTGTAGTATTTTCTTCTAACTCTATTCGCAACACATTTTGCAGACAATATCCACTCTCGTCGCTGAATGTACCTACAAAATTAAACCATTGTATGACATATAGATGAGGATACATGATGTCATAAACACTGAGATACGTGAAAAAGTTCATTATCATGCATAAACTTTGAATACTCTACTAAGATACTGCTACAGTCGAGTCGTTTTAAGGAAACCAGTGGCATCTGGTAGCGCTTTTGACAGCTTTCAACTGCGAGGCGCGTATGTCTGCAGGGGAAAGCCATCGCTGTCTGTATGGCGATAAAGAGGGGTTGCCGTTGAGACGTTTACAAAATTGCATGTGGACACGTGAAGGAGCTGGGCCCAGCGTACAGAAACTGAATACTGTATTTACGCATTTTTATATGCATATGTCTTTGTACGACTGTTTCATAATTTCAAAAGTGTCTTCATGAATAAACAGAAATTTTCTTTATTTTTTCATTCATAACAAAAAATTGGCCAAATGAATAAAAGAGAATCGTCCCAGAAACCTTGAGATTTACATTTCTTAGAAAGATGGTTGTGACAGGGCAGTTCTCTTCAGCTCCTCTTACACCTATTTCTTATCACATTTCAGCCAAGAGGTCCGTGTTTAGGTTTCGGTGCTGAAATTTCAGTCCATCTACATCGATAGGCGTCTTGAAGTACATCCACTTCAGTCTGTGCAAATAGATTCTAGTTCAGTCGGTGAAAAGCAGTGTTGAAGGAAATCGCACTAATACATACCAAACGGAAACGGTATAAAGTAAGCTTGGAGACAATGTCTGTAAGTTCGTAACAAAATATAGGGAGTTCGGGATTCTATCTACTCGGATAAATGGTTTACAGTTGCTTTAATTCTATTTTATTACCTCTGAAGCAAATTTCAAATGTCTATCGAGCCTATAATTACCTCCAGAAAACTATCATCGCTGCTAGTTCACTGTTATATTGTTCAACTACATGTCTTCACACGTAAAGCAGCGAGAAATTACAAGTTCAACCTGAATAAATACCACGAACTAAAGCTGTTTATTTCTTTTTTTTTTAAATTTTCTTATTCTTAACAATGTTCATTGTACATTAAAACCCATCAGCTTACTGACGTCCGCCCCCGGTAGTTCAGTGGTCAGCGTGACGGAATGTCAATCCTAAGGGCCCGGGTTCGATTCCCGGCTGGGTCGGAGATTTTCTCCGGTCAGGGACTGAGTGTTGTGTTGTCCTAATCATCATCATTTCATCTCCATCGACTTCCAGGTCGCCGAAGTGGCGTCAACTCGAAAGACCTGCACCAGGCGAACGGTCTACCCGACGGGAGGCCCTAGCCACACGACATTTTATTGTCACCTTACTGATTAGTGAGTCCAACATCTTGCTACAGTATCACATGCAGCATAATATACGGTAGTGTTTCTTAATTCTAATGGGCTAGCTGACTACGTTTTTTGCTCCACTGGGAACTTCGAGTTATGCTACTGTTCTACAGCACTACAGTACTGCAGCAACAGTATAAATCTATTTTTATGGCAGTACCCACCGAGCTAAGCACAGTGGGCATGCCCTCAGTACTGGGCTAGCCATAGAAACTGTACTTTCACTGCAGGATCTATTTCTACTAAAGTGTATCTATGACTAACCAGCTTAATAACCTAATGCATTATCCTCTGTTGTGAGACGCACCTCCCTCCAAGTCCGTGACATGGCGTATTTCGACCTTAGCGACGATCAACCAGTACACGCTGCGGCGGTATAGGTTGGGTGCGTAGTTACGAAATTTGGTAATCTTCTACTTTCATGGATTATCGCTCAAGTGTTCCCTTAATATCTTGGTGGAAACTTCGTTCGCGAAGCTGTTAAGGATCTCAAAGGTATTCTTCTGTCTTAATAGATGATAAGTGTGGTTATTCGGTAATTGTCGCCGCAAGTCGGCAGCCACAGCATCATATGCGGGGCACTGATAGACCACGTGGTCTGGTGTGCCCTCCAAGGCTCCAAAGTCGCACGAAGGCACCGGCCGCTTCCCAAACCGACGTAGGTAGGCCTGATAAGGCCCATGACCTGTGAGGAAGTGAAACAGGCCTCCGCGTCCCGTCCCATAATTCTCCCATAATTCCCTCCCTCGTCGTCTGAACTAAATTTTGTCCCTTACCTCAACACCAACAATTTCTGCCGTCTTTTCACTTTTTCCCACTTTACCCAGTACCAGGCTGTATGCTCCTGAATTTTAATGTCAAGTGGGCAGAATCATATTACCACTAGCAGGATCCAACCTGGACTTGTTCTACATCCTCCAGCTGACCTCATCAGCACATTCCGCTGCACTCCCCGCACAGACATGGTGGGTGCAACCCTCGTGAACCTATTAGCCAAAACTCCGTAGCCGTAGCCCATGATGAGGATATCGTTGTGAATTACACTGAAGAGCCAAAGAAACTTGTACACCTGCGTAATATCGTGTAGGACCCCCACGAACACATAGAAGCGCCGAACACGACGTCACATGGACTCGACTTAGTGTCCGAAGTAGTGCTGGAGGAAACTGATACCGTGAATCATGAAGGGCTGTCCATGAATCCGTTAGAGTACGAGGGGCTGCAGGCCTTATCTGAACAGCACAATGCGAGGCATCCCAGATATACTTAATAACGTTAATGTCCGGGGAGTTTGGTAGCTAGCGGAAGTGTTTAAACTCAGAAGAGTGATGCTGGAGCCGCTCTATAGCAGCTCTGCGCGAGTGGGGTGTCGGATAGTCCTGCTGGGATTGCCCGCCGGAATGCACAATGGACGTGAATGGATGTAGGAGATCAGACTGGATGCTTACGTACGTGTCACCTGTGAGAGTCGTATCAGTTGTTCATATCATTGAAACAGCACACGCTCCACACCATTACAGAATTTGGAAATTTGTGGTAAGATCTTATGGGACCAAACTGCTGAGGTCATCGGTCCCTAAGCTTACACATTACTTAATCTAACTTAAACCAATTTACGGTAAGGACAACACACACCTCCATTCCCGAGGGAGGATTCGATCCTCTGACGGGTGAAGCGGCGAGGGCTGTGACAAGACGCCCTATACCGCGCCGCTACCCCATGCGACTACACCATTACAGAGCCAGCTTGTACTGTCCCCTGTTGACATGCAAGGTCCATGGATTAATGAGGTTGCTCCATACCCGTACACGTCCATCCGCTCCATAAAATTTGAAACGAGACTCGTCCTACCACTTTTCCAGTCATCAACAGGACAAGGTTGGTTTCGACGGGCCTAGGCGAGGCATAAAGCTTTGGTCGTGCAGTCCTCAAGGGTAACGACTGGGCCTTCAGCTCCGGATGTTTCGTTGAATGGTTCGCATGCTGACACTTGTTGATGGCCAGCATTGAAATCTGCAACAGTTTGCGGAAGGGTTGCACTTCTGTCATGCTGAACGATTCTCTTCAGTCGTCGTTGGTCCCGTCCTTGCGCGATCTCTTTGCGACCGCAGCAGTGTCAGAGATCTGATGTTTCATCGGATTCGTGATATTCACAGCACATTCGTGAAATGATGGTACCGGAAGATCGCCACTTCATCTCTACCTCGGAGATGCTGTATCCCATCACTCGTTCGCCGACTATAATGCCACGTTCAAACGCACTTAAATCTCGATAACCTGCCATTGTAGCACCAATAAGCGATCGAGGAACTCCGCCAGATAGTTGTTGTCTTACATTGGCATTAGCGCAGCACCCTTTTCTGCCTGTTTACGTAGCTCTATATTTGAATACGCATGCCTATACAAGTTTCCTTGGTGCTTCAGTGTGGGGTGTCGCATAGTCCTGTTTTAATTGCCCAAGTCTGTCGGAATGCACAATGGACTTGAATGGATGCAGGTTATCAGACAGGATTCTTGTGTACGTGTCGCATCTAGTCGTATCAGGGGGTCCCATATCACTCGAACTGCACACGCTTCGCACCGTTACGGAGCCTGAACTGTCCACTACTGACATGCCGGGTCCCTACATTCATGAGGTTGTCTCCACACGCATACAGGCCCATCGGCTCGATACAATTTGAAACTTGACCCGTCCTACCAAGCAACAATAGGCCAATGTTGGTGTTACTGGGCCCAGGCGAGGCATTAAGTTTTGTGTCGTGCAGTCATCAAGGTACACGAATGGGCCTTCAGCTCCTGAAGCTCTTACCGATGAAGTCTCGTTGAATGGTTCGTACGCTGACACTTGTTGATGGACACCATTGAAATATGGGCCAATTTGTGGAAGGGTTGCCCAGATATCCGTTTTCTCGACGCCGAAGAACTAGTGAGCCTTCAGTTCTCACCGTCAGGTTTCTGACTAACTGGCCTCTTAACAGTAAATATGTTGACTTATTCGCAGCAACCTTCATCCAGGATTTCCGGCGCCTCGGGGATAACAAAGATATCGCGTGTTCTATCTTTTCTTCAAAATCCCTGTGGCTACGGTCGCCTACCAAGAGGAAGAGGTTGTCTGCACAGGTTATCGCCTCTAGCTCGTCTTCACTGCGTTTTAATTTGTCCAATAGAGTCTCCATATTAACATCCCAGAAGAGTGGCTCCAGGACAGAGCTCTGCGGACTCCTCTCGGATATCCTTTTACTGACCATCCACTAGGGGACGATAGCCATACCTCCCTTCCTTCGCAATAGCTCCTTAGACAACCATATAGCGGCTCTGGGAACCCTATCTCCCACAAGCAGGAGAGGGGTGAAGGCCACCACAAGTGGTCAAAGGCACCACTGATGTCCACCCTGATGCCGACAATATGGTTACTCAGAGATAAGCCACAGACCTCCGCCGCCAGGGCAGTAGCGTCAGACGCTGATGGCCCTGGCCAAAGGCCAGACTGCCTGTTGCTCATCCCATACAGCACTCTGTCTGCTGCACGTCTGTCAGCTAACAGCTTTTCGAGAAGTTTTCCGGGTACATCTAACAGGCAGATAGGCCTGTACGATATTGCCCATGTTGGATCTTTTTCAGTCCCTTTCTTTATTGTTACTACATTGGCGTTCTTCCAGATAGTCGAGAATTCGTGTAGTCTCGGGCATTCATTGTTCAGCTTTTTGAGGGGTGCAACTAGCTGAGGGGCGAGGAACTACACCATCTCTGCTGTGATACAGGCTGGCCCTGGAGCTTTGCCTTCGTTAAAGATTTAATTTCCACGGACCCTTCCTCTTCGTCTGAAGACGTCACTAGTCTCAGTAACGCTGAGACGAGATGATGGTACCATAGCAGAGGGATGTAGACGTTCTGCGGAATTCCTGCTAAAAATAACTCCTCCTCGATGACGTGCAACAGTCTGATGAACAGATTCACACTGGACAACGAAGATTAATGAACTCTTGCTATGAAAATGGTACCGTCCTTGTTCCCTTTGCTTGTGAGAAGATCGCGATTGCGATTGCCAAACTAATGAACAAAAGTACCCCTGGAACAGATGGTATCGATTCCGAGACACTGAAAATTGTCGTTCCACAAATTTTTCCATTCATGAAGCGCAATTCTGAAAAAGCTCATGGGAGACCTGTTATGATGAACTGAATGTGTCTGCACTGAAGAACTCTAATTTTATGAGACAAGTATGATATCCTGAATATGGAAACCAATAATTTGGAAAAACTTTTGCTTTGTAGCAAGTCATACATTATTAAATTTACAAATCATGAGGGTAAAACAGTTGTATGTGGTTTCAGTTCGAAGCTGCCGTCATTATTATTATTTCATTTATTTCTACGTGTTCAGTACCAATATGTGAATTTTGTGGTGATCTATTATTTGTTTGTGTGATGATCAGCTGTTGTTTCAGGAAATTTAAGATTGAATTTAACTGAAAATTATCAGGACGATCCCTCCATTACAAAAATATTGCGGAGCACTCCCGCTTTCGAATGTATGAGATGTGATGCCAAAGGCGAGGTGACCTTGAAGAGAAAGCGAGAGGACAACATTTTACGAGACGAAGCTTGGTATGTTTGAAATTTGAACATAGTAGGAAGGCTAGAAAATCTGAAACGGGAAATGTAAAGGCTCAATCCAAATGTTGTGTTCGTCAGTGAACCGAATGGGAAAAAGAATTTCTGGTCAGACGAATATAGGATAATATCAACAGCACCAGAAAATAGTATTATACGAGTATGATTCGTTATGAATGGGAAAGTAGGACAAAGAGTGAGATACTGTGAATATTTCACTAAAAATGTTGTTGTCATGAGATTCGATAGCAAACTAATGCAAATTACCATAGTTTAGCCATATCTAGCAAAGTAATAACTAGAAAGTAAACAGAGTAAAGGAATATGGGAGAATATGTGCTTGGTAGCAGGAATTAGAGAAGAGAGAGACTAATTGTGTTCTGCAATGAATTTCAGCTAGCAACAGCGAAAATTAGGTTTGATAGTCGCAAGAGGATGACGTCTACTTGGAAGAGATCCAGAAACACTGGAGAACTCCATCTGGATTACATCATGGTCAGACAGAAGTTCCGAAATCGGATATGAAGTTGTAAGATGTACCCTCATGCATTCATTGACTCAAATCACAATTAGAAATGATCAAGAGAAGACTGTAGTTTAGAGCAATTGTAAAGAAGAATCAGAGTGGAAAGAAATGAGATATGGAAATACATAGGAAAGATGAGATGGGTTTGAAGTTCTTTAAGCAGGCGTATTAGCAATACCAGATTATCCACATCAGTTGAAGAGGAGTAGACATCTCTGAAAGGGGTCATCGCAGATGTTGGACACTCAGACATACGTAAAAGGAATGACACGCTGAAGAAAACATGGCTAACAGAAGAAATATTTGCGGTGTTTCACGAAAGAAGGAAGTACAAAAGTTGTCATTGAACGAAAGGAACACTGCAACATAAATCACTGACCTTAGGAAAGTTAAAGGCACCAGGGAGTAAGTTCTATTGTTGCTTCTGATAACACATGCAAGATTGCTGGAAAATCAGAACAGTTTGATAGGATTAGTCGACCCAAGGAAAATGGTGTAAGATGTTCGAAATTCTGAGCAAATTGGGAGAACGATACATGGCAAAAATGGTAATATATAAAACGTACAAAAACAATTTTTAGGCCGAAAATGGTGTGAGACTTGGATGCAGTTTTTCGCCCTTACTGCTCAGTCTCACATCGAAGAAGGAATGACGAAAATAAGAGGTTAAAATTCAGTTCAGAAAGATATCAAGATTAATTTTCATTGTTGGCATTGCTATCCTCAGTTAAAATGAAGAGGTATTACAGGATCTGTTGAATGGATAGGAAATTGTGACGTGTACAGAGTTTAGATTAAGAGTAAACCTGAAAAATTCAAACGCAATGCACAGCTGGGAATATTGAGAAACTTAACAGCAAAACTGATGATGATGAAGAAAGCAGAGTTAAGAAATTTTCAAAAAAAGAGGTCACTTTCGGGCTAGGTGTCGTACTCTGGTGTCAGGCCTTAATCTGAGGAGGAAATGTCTTACTCTGTACGTTTGGAACACGGCAATGGACTGTGGGAAAACTGTAGCAGAAGAGAATCGAGACATTTGACATGGGATGCTACAGAAAAATGTTGAAAATTAGTTGGGTGGACAAGGAACAGGAGGTCCTCCGCACAATCGTCAAAGGAATATGGAAAAAAAGAGAGGCACGATGATAGGTCATGTTTTAAGGCATGGTCGAATTACCTCCGCAGTCGTAGAAGGTACTACTAAGAGTACAAAATGCAGGGGAAGACGTGGATTGAAATCCATGCAGCAAATAATTGAGAACGTAGGATACAGGTGCAGGTCTGAGATGAAAAGACTGGCTCAGGGGGAGTTCTCGGCTGACTGCATGAAACTAATCAAATAAAATGTATGTAACTGGCTATAGCCGGCTATAAACTCCTCAAAAACATACACTGCTTATCTACTCGTATAGTCAAAGCTTTTCCTCCCTTTAAATTAATAGAAGGAACACTTCATGTCTTATTTTATCAGCCAACTGCCTCTGTAACGCCACGTATCAACGCTTTGTCTCTTCTTTCTCGGTTTTCCCACAGTCCATAAATCACTTCTAAAAATTATGTTGTCCAAAACCACATTCTTCGAAATACGTTTTTCCAGGTTTGAGTGTAGTCGACTTCAGTTAGCGGGGAATGTCCACTTGCCTCGGATAGTCAGCTGGTTGCCTCGTGTGTCAAGCGTTATTTTTCTTCCAAGGTAGCAGAATTCCATTTCTCCCACTACACTGTTCACATTTTTGTGTTAATTTCTTTGTTAATCTCATTTCTTCTCGTTAATTTCTTACGTCTACTCTCTGTTTGAATGCTGTACTCATTACACTGTTCATTCTGTTCAACAGATGTTCCTATTCTTCCTCACTTTCACTGGGGATCATAAAATCTTCGTCGAATCCAATCGTTGATTACCATTCACCCTCAGTATTAACCCGTCTACTGAGAGTTTCTTTTATTTCCATCAATACTTCTTCTACTATAGGGAAAGTTACTATTGACAATGAAAATAGTAGAAAAGTTATTACTTCTTCATTTTCTGTGCGCTTTTTGACTGAGGACAGATGCAGTGTTTCCCTTGCAACATGTTACCGCAGCTTACATACGTGACCGATGTTCAGCTGCGTGAAGGTGTTTATTCAGAGACTAAGTAATGAATATTTCATCACTTTCCTGTTGCATAATAAATGGCAGCAGACATAAGCTCGCGGAAGCACTGTGTGATGTGTAACCTGCAATGTCCGTCCCCACAATCCCCACGTTTCGTACAAAGTGGAGAACGGTGTGAAATGTGTGAATATATTTTTGCAGGAACGTGAAGGACGTAAACTGTTTCTGAAGATGCGCACTTGACTCGCCTTCTTTCCATATATTTGCTCGAACAGAATTAAACTGGATCTGTATTTTTCAACCTTTCAAGGTATATGAGGAAGACTGTTGAGAAATCTGATGAGATATGTGTCTCCCTTATGATTGTCATTGGAATTAAACTTACTCGTTAACATCTGTGTTATTCCTAGTTTTTCATTACGATAATTTTTTTAGCCATTTTTCTCCATGAACTAATGCTAATCTGTTTTGAATGATTTCCTGAAGCCTTCAGCTGCCATTCTTTTTATTTTCTGTACGATTGTACAATTTCGGCCTTAGGCCATTTTCAAGTATATTTTGGATGATTTTTAGTGACAGGTTATATCATATACGTCGTTGCTCTTATGACATCATGTTATGCTCATAAATTAGGTCGAGATGTTAACGCTATTTTAAGAGCATGTTACTTTCGAGCAGTTGTTGCTTTACAATAGCGTGAACACCTCGAACTAATTTATGAGCATAACATGATTTCATAAAAGCAACGACGTATATAACATAACCTATTACTAAAAAACCATCCATAAAATAATGGAAAATGGCCTAAGGCCGAAATTGTACATTCACACAGAAAATAAAGAGAATGGTAGCTGAAAAGTTCTAGAAATCATTCAAAAAATTCATCACAGCTGCGGACCCTATTGCACTGAAAATTATATTGCTAATCTGTCGTTTAATTCACACACATCATTCATCCAAACATATTCAACTGATTTTCCAGTACCTTCTTTAAGGCTTTTCCTCTTTTCTTATTGAAACTTGATTATACATCTGCTTTTAATTTTGAGAAATAGATAATTCCATTTATCAAATTATTGTGTTTTTTACCTCTACTTGATTTCATTTCATTATCATCATAATCTGGTGCTCCTTGTAATATTATTGGATTTCAGATGCTCTGTGTATGAGATATTTGCCATAAAAGAAAAGGACAGGCAATGAGCTGTAGTTCGTAAAAATGCTAAGCGTCACAGCGCGAGAGTAAAGAGACGAAGCATTTTTTTAATGTGCGCCTATACCAAGACGCTCGTTCAGCGTTTAAATACTCTAAATAAACACCATGATCCGCTGGGCGCAGATATTTAAAATCATTGCCACAGTGCTTGATGTCAAGAAGCTGCGAAACAGAAGAAATAACAATCTATCTTTTGTCAAGAAATATTATAGAAACCTCATTAACCGTTGTACTTTTGGTCGGCGACATGTTAAGACGTACTACATAGCATTGCTACAAGCTGTATTTTTATTTTGTCTTAAAATTATATGAAGCGACGAACAAACGTTTCGGTAACTCGGCTGAACACATAATATACTTACGCGCACGCAAGGACGTTTAATTTTAAGAAGGAACTGACTGAAAGAGCAGCTGTTATTGTACTGCGACATATACAGAAGAAATATCAGATATAAGTCATGTATTTATTGTGTATTTATTAATGTCTAGAAGTTTAAAACCAGTTTGTTCAAAATATATTAATATTTTATGATGCAGTAATTTTCTTCATATTCTTTTCTTTTACTAACCAAACGTGATGTTCAAATGTATGTGAGCATTGTTACAGGTTCGCTCTTTATATCGGTGTCTCGATTGTATTTGGGAGACAACTAATGTGTCCAACTTCCGATCTGTTAATCTTTTTCTTGCGAAATTGCACTAATAGGCTTTCATTTCCATTTTCATATTCAAATAGGTCCCTTAGGTAGTTTCATCGAAGATTTTGATTGCTTGAAGGCAATCCGGGTCAGAAGGTCAATTAAGAAAACCGCTTCGCGTAATCAATCCGTACATCTCCTGAACGCAATCGAGAACCGACGCATCGATGATCAATTAATAATCTCTCTCTCTCTTTTTAAGTCGTACTAAAAACAAAACAAAACAAAAACGGCCACACGCCTCCTAAACACAATCTAGAACCCATTCATCGATGATCAATTAATAATCTCTCTCTCTCTTTTTAAGTCGTAGTAAAAAAAAGGCCACACAGGAGAGCCGTAAGTACGCAGTCTAGCGTTAGGTTTCCTTTTGTCAGTAAATATTACCAACCAACAGTGACAGCATCACTATTATTATTTATTACTATTTGTTAAACAGAAGAGGCAAGTTCCTAAGGCCAGATGAGGTGCCCAAACAGGAACCTGACTAAAAACTAATTAGTTCTTTTTATTTTTCGTGTTACCATCTGCAGAAAAAGAACTAGTAAACAAGGATTTATATGCAGAAAACCGCAGGACGAATCCACAACAGCAGTAAATAGCAGCGCGCAAGACAACTAAAGTGAGTACGTCTTTTCATTACGTTTGAAGCTCTACGTACCGAGCATTCAATCGGCTAGTGAACATTCACTCTCAACGCCTCTTTACTTTTCCTCACGCTGTTTGATTTCCAAATTTCTGCTGTTAGATCCGCCTCTTTAACATTATTTCGTTTAAATTAGTTAGAAATAGTCAAAATTTCAAATGTTATAAATTTTAGTGGATCAAAATGGCCGCTATGTACACCAGTTTCTGTGCAGTATAAGTGTTTTCCTTTATCCTGTCTCTCCAGTTGCCATATTGACATCTTCGTGTGCCAGTATTTCAATTGTTTATAACGCGCAAGCAATATCTGAGAAAGCAGGACGCGAAATCATTGGCGCGGCTGACAAGTGAAAATCATAACTATAAATTAAATTTTCTGGCGTGTGTGGTGTGACTACGCTAAATTTAAGATCGCAGATGAGCAATCTAGACAACTTAGACCGGGCGCAGGTGTAAACAAACTTGAATCACGTATTGAAGAAACAACAGACGACGAAGCGACACGCGAGGTGTCGGCGCCACAGTCCGCGTCGCATCCGAGTGAATGTTCGTTGTCAGAAGAACTAAAAATGTTTGCTGATATGAAAATCAGTTTTTAAGCACACACGGAACAGTTAACAAACAAAAGTGACAATATTGAAATGCAGATCAGTCAGTTAACAAACAAAAGTGGCAACATTCAAGTTCACATGTGTAATCTTAGAAGCCAAATAGCGAATGTAGATGCCAGATTACAGGAACAGAACAGAGCTGTAGACAGCAGGTCCAACAGTTTAGAATTGAGGATAGACGACACTCAAGTGCGAATGACCAATATAAATTCTGTTATGACCGACATCCAAACACAATCAAAAGTTCGAATGAGACCATGGAGGAAAAAATTAAAGCCATTACCACTGCTTACGCAAGCGAGCTAAACGCAAGCGTACATGCTAAAATAGACAGTGTTCTTTCCATGGTGGAATCCGCCGATACCAACATTGGTAGGAACTTTACAGATTTGCAGACCCAAGTCCATGGGTGTAAATCAACAGCGAGTGACTCTTTAAAACATTACAATGATGTTTCAAAGAGAGTAGGCCAATTGATGTAAGGTGTCAGCCACACTGGTGAGCGAGTAGAAAACCTTGCTCAGCGAATATCTGGTGTCAGTTTTGACAAAAGGATCGAAGTTGTCACCGCAGGAATAAGCATTACACTTAACAGGAAATCTGAAGAGTGGATACAAGCCAAGGAACAGTACATTGAGAGTCAGGTACACTCTGATCTAAAAGGGGCAGCTAAATCCGCCACAGTAGAAATCCCAACCACTCACGGTACTACTGATGACACTTTAACCAGTAAAATTAGGCGAAATCAGACGAGCCTTCAGCCACGATATTCCAGAATGGAAGCAACGGCTCACCAATGACATAAATCAGCTGGAAAGGCAAGTTACAGAATAGCAAGGCGACAATCCAAGCGATTATTCACTACCGCCCGAACAAGATACTCGTTAATATTCCGAGTATCGAGTACAGTTCTCACCAACTGTAAATAATACGCGTGATAAAGCTTCAACGTCACGTAGTCATACCGATCAACTGACACTCGTTGAACTAATGCGAGATGAGAGTGTGCTGAAACACAGAGTTTTACAGCCCTTTATACCCGAAAAACGATATATACATCCAATGGTATATCTAAAATCATTCACAGGCATTTTCCAGGATCATGGAACGACAGACAAAGAATACAGTTCATATTAGGAAAGGTACATGGTGAAGAATAAGTTTGCGCTACTTCAACAATATACAAAAGTCACACTATGCAGATTTCGAATGGCATGTTTTGAAAAAATTCTGCAGTTCTGGTATACAACAAATAGCCAGAAAGGAGGTCTACAACGTCGAAGCTTTCAACACCAAGGGAGGAGGTTGGAGGCGTTATTTCGAAAAATATCTTCCTAAAATTCAGTATAGGGACACGTCCATATCAACCAACGGTGTCATCATGATCTTAAAGACAAAGATTCCAGGGTCCAGGGAAAAATTTGTTAAAGTGAGTGAAGAGAGCCAAGAGGCATTTCTTTCAGTTCATGACAATCTGGATATGATGTATGAGGACGTGCGTGCGAGTGCGCGGAATAATTACAACAATGGACCGCCCGCTTCGCAACAGTATGTAGCAAACTGTGCCAACAGAATGTCGCACCAACATAACACGGGACAACCAAACGCTCAGCCTTACAGCAATAACAATATGTTCAACCGCCGCAATGGAAACCGTATAGTAAATATCAAAACAAGAATAGATACAATCCGATTTATCAAAACACACAGCGACAATATGGAAACTCACTAATAAATCACAATGGTAATCACCAGCATCCGAACAAAAATAAGTATAATGAAAATCGTCACAAGGGAAAGAAACAGAACAATTATAATGGGTCACAACAGTACAGTCAGCCAAGTCACTTCAATCCGTCACACCAAATGAATTCTTTACAGCCTCAAAATGCAACATTTTCTCACCAACTCAACAAACAGCTCAGGAACAATAATCAAGACAATCCGTCGCACGCATTTCTTAATATCGCTAGTCATAATAGCCAAGGAAACCCGACCATTTTTCACACACAGGCGAACCAATGATCATATGCGATGTCAAATGACATGCAGTTAAATGATGCACAGTTCGTATGGGATACGAACACAACTTTTCAGCCTAGTATGACACAAAATACTAATCAATTAGAAATAACTGACATTTCAACTCCACCCAAGCTGGAAAACCATTAGCAGCTTCTTTATGACTCCATGGCAAAGCTGCGGAACAAAATTACAACACCCTGAAGTAACATTAGACGACAAGTTAAGACTAGCTCTCATGTCTTTACTCCTCATGCCAAGCTAAGAAGAAAGGCGCATGAGAAACACATTGGCGCAGTCTTATCGTATCGTATAAATGAACGGGTGCTATTAAAGACCCACTTCAAACCATCTTTGATTCATCATAAGTATCGCAAGTGGCAGCCCATGAATGATGTTATTCTAAGAAAACCGCACATTGGTTGCTATCTATTAGCTTACCCTGTATCCGGACGAATAAAAGGATTGTTTCATCACGCAGACTTGAAGAAATACCGAGTCAACCATTGAAAATATCTGCTAAGTTAAACTGCTAATATATATATATATATATATATATATATATATATATATATATATATATATATATATATATATATATGTGTGTGTGTGTGTGTGTGTGTGTGTGTGTGTTAGTTTTAAGTTAATTGAGCCATGAACGGCCACAGCCAAAGAGCTGACAAATATAGTAGGAACGTGCTAAGTGCCACCTGCTACCACTAGTTTTAAGTATAGCAAAGCTCTCTCGTCTTGAATGAAATAAATTATAACGACCATTCGAATCAGAATGATTGCTCATAAATAAAAGTTGATTAAGGTAGCTTACTTTTATGAGCTAAATGTTATGTACAAGGAGTGTTGACAACAATTTTTATGAGACCACCTGTGAAAAGCAGCAGACAAAGGCAGCAGCTCAGTGTATAAGAATCAAATAAATCAATAACGATCCAGGTAGCAGGAAAGAAGTGTGCAGCTCAAATATTTTTGTTACAGTACAGAGAAAACCAGATGCGTTCGTAAGAATTCTACGGCACAGTGCAGCTGAAATACTTACAAAGGTCATTTATAAGTAAACTAATTTAATACCACAAGTATCTGTTTCAGGCCCTCGAGATACGACGACTGTTCCTTTTTTTTTGGCGGGGGAAGGGGGAACCAGTTATCGATACCCAGAACAGAAGATAGCAAACAGACTCTGTTCACTGCTAATGCATGGTATAAGTAATTTTAGAAATGCTTGGAGAGCTGGATCAGACGATACTGAGACTACTGTATCGATTTAACTCCGCTAACTACTCGTCATGAAAAACTAGGGTAATAATGCACAAATTATGACAGGCTCATAATTTCATACGTCATTGACATTGTGTCTTCAAATCTTTTCATGCCACAAAATTCTATTTTGTTTTCCTCTAATCAGCATCCTTACCTTCCCTCCCTACCCAGTAGAGAAGTGAATTTACGGAATGATTGCATGCTTGATACGTACAGACTGTACGTATGGGTGGTCGTGACACATTGGTTGTCGACAGGCTATGCTTATTCTCCGCGAACCACGAATTCAATTAAGGTTTGTTCTGTGCAGTTGCACGACAGAGAACACCAAGTTTCCAAATTTCCCTAACGGGAAGTTAAACATGAACTGTTCATCACATAAACGAAGCCACAGTGACTATGTCTTTACATTAACAGAGAGAAAGTGAAGGAGCTGAACTTCAGAAAAGAGCAATTACTGTAAAAAGAAAAGAATACCAAGATTTCAAATAAGTTGTAAACCTAAAGTGCCTTGGAAGCACAGACTATGAATAAGAGACACGTTTCTTCGTGAGGTCTTGTAGTCACATAGGCTATTTTTCCTTTCTAAAGAATTTTTAGGCATTATATGTATACCGAAAGTTAACTGCACTTTGTAATAATAATGCAGTCACCAATTAATGGACACGTATATGTTACTGCGTGTGAACCGACTATAGACAAGCAATACATGGACACGTATAAAAGTGGCGCTTGTGAACTTTAACATGACGACCAAATACATGTGGACAAAATAATAATAATGTGTGAACTGAAAGGGTGATAACTTTATTGACACGTGTGAAATTCCGCTTGTGAAGTAATGATATAAGTACTTGTACCACTAAAACACGATGTAGAAAGCCGAATGGCGCAAGTGAATAAGCGTTGTACTAATCGCAAACGGTACTGTACGCCTTTCCAAGGACACATTCTTCGACAAAGCTGCGGGAGTCACCGCGTCTAGCTGTTTCCTTAATTCCGAGTCCATGAAAACCTGTAAAAGGAACACAGCTAGTAGACACCAAACGTTCTGCCTCATGCAGAACGCTGCTGCTAGCGAAGCCGTCAAGTTACAATCACGTGACTATGACAAACGGACGTAACACAGAGTACGCTGCGCGCTCAACAATCCAGATTTCTTTGCACAACGAGCGCGGGCGCCAAATGTGTTTCAAATACTTTCAATATAAAATCTGATAAAACCATGAGTTAAGCACCTATGTACCTTATAAAATCACCAAGACACTATACTGTAAAGTCTTAAAGTCGACTTTGACAATTGATACCGAATTTGTAGACCAGCCCAAGTAATGACGAAAACGTGACGACCCAAATAAAACTAGAAAATAAACAAATACGTGAACTAAGCAGTCGTAAGAGAATTAGACCTTATGTACATAAACAATTGTTATCCTTACCTAACCCAGTTTTCTTTTAGACTAAGTTATTAGTAAGTAAGCACATTCTA
The DNA here is from genome assembly GCF_021461385.2 of Schistocerca piceifrons. Classification (NCBI taxonomy): domain Eukaryota; kingdom Metazoa; phylum Arthropoda; class Insecta; order Orthoptera; family Acrididae; genus Schistocerca; species Schistocerca piceifrons. The sequence continues at coordinate 1,184,528,434 of NC_060138.1, read as the reverse complement.
ATAGAGATTTTCTCTGTATTTTTCATGTGCAAGAACATGAAAGGAAGCTCGAACATGTGTCAAGTGAAATAGTGAAATAGAGACCGCAACCAAATGGCTCAACACGTTGCAGAAGCAGTCTTCCAGTTCCTGATCCACGCCGTATTTCCAACGCACCATCACATCCAGACATCCAGACGACAACTTCAACCTTCACAGTGAAAGTGATGCCCTACTTTTCCTCCACAATGAAAGTACAATCAATTTCCCTCACTCAGGTGCAGTGCTACCATTTATGTCTGAAGTTCTACCACTCCCAGTGCAAGTCATTCCTACCCAAGTGTAGTGAAACAAGTTTTTTTAATAGGTCATATATTTTCCCAGGAGTGCCCAATGTACCAAGACATCCTGTGAAGTCAAATAATTTATTTCTTTATCATTTTTAATATTTGCTATGCCATGTATAAGATTTCTTTGTATGTGTATCTTTATCCTAATTTCATTTTCTCTTACTGAGAAATGAACATTTGTTACTTTTGTGTAATACATTAGAAGGAGTACGGCTCAATTGCCATATAATTGCCCTATGAACAAATTACCCACAATTTCCGTCCTACGAATATATTTACCTGCTTTTCTTTATGTCAACCACTTTGCCTACTGCCATATATGAAACCTGTTGTAAAAAGTTTTAGCAAGTAATACTAACTTGATTCACGAAAGCAATAATATTACGACTATTCGTGAGTCACGATGATCCTCACGGAGTCATCACTTCTCACACGGGTAGCCATGTAATATTATTGGATTCATATGAGACATTTGTCATAAAAGAAAAGGACAGCCAACGAGCTGTAGTTCGTAAAAATGCTAAGCATCATAGCAAGAGAGCAAAAAGACAAAATATTTTCTTAATGTGCACCTATACCAAGACGCGCGTCCAGCATTCAAATACACTAAATAAACACTATGATCCGCTGGGCGAAGATATTTAAAATCATTGTCACAGCGCTTGATAGCAATCAGCTGTGAAACAGAAGAAAGAACAATCTATCTTTTGTTAAGAAATATTCTAGAGACTTCATTAACCCTTGTATTTTTGTCGCCGACATGTTATGACGTACTACACAGCATTGCTACAAGTTGTATTTTTATTTTGTGTAAAAATTATGTGAAGCCGTAATTACCTAGTCTAGAGTCTAGAGTTGGGTTGCATTTTGTCAGTAAATATTACCAACCAAAAGTGACAGCACCAATATTATTATTTACTACAATTTCTTATACGGAATAAGCAAGTTCCTAACGCCAGATCCTGAATGGTACGATATATTTGCATAATTTGATAAAGCGGTACCATCAAATTTTGTGCTTAAATCATCCATTTTTTAGTTACAAGATTCATCACTCCATCTGTGCCTTTGTATTCTCTTTCACCAATAGGTAATTTTTGGTCATGGAATTGTTCTGGCAAAGACCCAACAAATTTAAAATAATCGATAGGTCTCAATACATAACATTTGTCTTCGCTATGGCTGATGTGCGCCAACAGCCTTTCACTTACATTTGCTTTTTAGTACTTTTATCCTCTTTATTCTGTTCTTTATGTTTTAATTTTTTGAACTTTCCTTCTCTTCTTCGTATATACCTCAAACATTTTGCATCTCTGATTCACCTAATGTATAATCCCTATTATCAGTGTCAAAATTTTTAATTTGTGGTACAGCTTTTAGATCTCCTGGACGAGGAGTGCATGTGTATGGAATCATTCGTTTCTCGTCTTCTCTATTCTGTAAACTTCGAGAACACTATCACATAATCTTTAAATTCTTTGTTTTACCTGCTCAGATTCATTACTAAGAGGGCCATTTTTTTTGTTACTTTTTTCTTGATCTGTCCTTGGTTGTTGTTCCCACAGATTGAATCCTTTTTCCATTCTTCTCCTCTTTTTCTATTTCATTAAGCTTTTTTAAAAACTTGTGTCTTGCACTTTGGAAAATTTCCAAAAGCCAAAAGAATGAATAAAATATTTTTATATTTAATGTTTATATGTTATAAAAAAATCATTAATTTGATGTCTGTATTTACCACCTACATCTGCATTTTCTAGTCATATCTATCTTCAAAAAATGTGAATTCATCCTCATTCCAGCACTTACTACAATATTATGTAAAGTCATCAAACTTTAAATCATCGCTAACAAACTTATGGTAAATGTAAATAAAATTTCTACCCTCTTTTCTAAATGTATTCAAAAATTTAGATTACCTCTCAATAATTCTTTTGGTAGGTTTGAATATGTCTGAGCTAAATAAAAAAGTCTTCTTCTTCATGTCTGCCTCCAGTAATTATTCTCTAACCACACTGTGATTTTCAAGAATGAAATCATCAAACACTAGAAGTGAATTATTTTGCCATTGATCCAGAGTTATGATTGGACCATTACTTTCAATAAACTTTGTAACCTGCCCATTATTTTTAACTTCTACTCTTCATTTTTGGTTGATCAACAGTTTTAGAGTAAACACACTAATGACTGATTTTATTCAATGCCAGACATCCTGGTTCTAATTGTTAATCATTAACATTTCTATTCCACTTCCATTTGGCCCTATTATTACACATCGAAAGAATTAGGCAATAGCTTACCATGGTTATTTTTTTAATTTTTCTCTTGTATTCTCATTTTTGGTTACCAATGAGATTTCACTCAATTAATAATATTTTTATTAGTAGTAAATTTGTCACCTGTTTTAATGGAGTGCTAAGTCTTGCATTGTCAGGAAAAAAGATTGAATGTCCCTATATTATACATCAGTACAAATGTTGCAGTAATTGGCCTTTATACAATATTTTTGGCTCCAAATATTGTGTCAAAAATAATCAACTGTATTGTGATGGACAGAAAACAGAAATTGTTTTTGATCAATATAATTTGAAAAGTACCATAAAATTTATTCACTCAAAAAAAAAGAAATGTTCAAATTAAGGAAACTACAATTTTACATACAGTTATTATTGAAAGTGGTGTTAGATCATATATGGATACAGATGATAGTATTGAAAGTGTGCTTCTATTTAGTGGCCTAACTATTATTGCTAATGAAAGATTGTTATTAAGAGTATGCTAATATTATTGCTTCACTCAAGCTTAATGACGAATTTGGTGGACCATTAATTCATGAACCACATTATCCTGTATTTATTCCTGATGTTGATAACAATCAGGATTTAGAAGTAACAACAACTGACGAAAATTATTTCAGTAGAGCTTGTGTGAGGGTTGTTTTAGAAGTGATCTAATAACATTTTGACCATATTAAATGCATAAGATCGAGAGCTATCGGTTTTATTCATTCCCTGTGAATGAGAAAAGTGAAACTAACCTAAATATTCATAAGAAGGATAGTGCGACTAACATCCATGTCAGAAATGAATGGCTTCATTCTAATCATGGTTATTTGTACATGGGCCTTAGGATTGTTAAGGTGATGAATCACATTACCCAACACATGACAGAAAATCGAATAGAAGATTAATTGATAGTTATGTGGCAAAGTTATCTCATTTTATAAACATCAAAAAAGGATATTACGTTTTATATACAATTGTATATCCCCTTGTTTCATCATCAGTTTCTTTTTTGTGCATTGACTTAATCTCTTGCTGTTAAAGAAACATGGATTGTCTTACACTTAAAAGGGAAAAATAAAGAACAAGAAACTGAGGTTCCTTATCCACATGCAATACTTGCGGGATTTTTCAAAGATTATAAAAATGTCATATTTGAGGGCGATCCTTCTATAATTTTTACATGGTCTTCGAGTGTTGGAGATTTTATTCTTATTTGGACTGATCTTAATAATGCTGGAACACAAATATGTAATGCTCTTCCAAACGAAGGTAGAATTCTTGTAGAATCTACAGAAATTCTTGTATCTATAGTTACATATGAGCCTAGTTATGAGCTTGAACAGAGAGAAAATATTTTGAAAAATCCTAAAATTCTGATACCTATTTATAAATTACAAACTGTAAAAGCTGCTGCATTGAGCGGTAAGAGGATTTTTGCGTTATACATTATGAATTTAATATGTCTTATATTAAGCTATGCAAACTTTATCGTGAGAATGAAAGAAATATGGATCTTAGATCCACCAAATAATTCTTGGAAAGCTTACAGTTATTTTCTGTATTTAAGCGATATAAACAATAGAAAGGCGATGTTGCTATAAATCCATTTAATTACCTAACAAATTATCCAATTTATGTTATAAATATGACTTTTAGAAAGAATGTACTTGCCACTCAATGAACGATGATGAAAGTTCATGTAACTTTTAATGGCAAAATATCTGCAGATACCCTAGGTTATCCAGTTATATATGATAAAAGAATCTCACATATGAAGCATAGCACAGGGAATTAAATTAAAAGTTTTAACTACATTTCCTTTTCAAAAAAGAGAGGGGAAAAATTTAGTATGTCAATTAGAAGATGACATCTATTACTGTTTCTTTGTATAGCCCTTTTCTTATAGATTATGCTAGCTATTTGAATTTTTAAAACTCATTAATATTTGGCTCCTAAATAAACAAAAATCGATCTACTGTCATGCTAGCTGGCAGCAACCATTGCATTATTAATGGGTCTCGTGGCTGATAAATAACACAGCATACTGCCTCAGTACATCATGACCGTAACTTTAATTTGTTCCATTCATGTGCTTGAGATATAAAATTAAAGTGGCTTACAGTACCTGTGTGCTTCTCTCATCGCTTAAGGTGAGGTGAGTGTGCTTCAAACCATGAAATGTTTTGTAGGGACATTTCATGGTTCTTATCCTACTCAAACACTGTGCATTTTTTAAAACTTCCTCGATAATGTAGCCCAGGGTTTCTCCACCCAAGACAAGAGTTTTGTAGAAAAAGATCTGTTTTGATTGGGAAGCTTTCGCCTAAAATTTAAATATTGTAAATAAAACAACTAGTCAGGAAACACAATAATGCAAGCAATACTAATTTGCATAAAAAATTAATGAGCTAGAAGTAAACGTTTTGCATAATATTACTGAATGTGAATATTGTAATACCAGATACGAAGAAAATTTGTCTATGGAGCTTAATAATGAGTTTCAGATTCTTTTAACAGATAGGTATTTGAATTTAGTAGCTAATTATGATTTTCAATTTTTGTAAGATGATCAGGTAAACTGAGATAGAGTATAACGAAATAAATGAAAAATAATAATAATGAATTTCCTGATTTGGAATGTTTTTATTGAATTTTTTATTCTTGTTATCTTACACACTGATGGGCTGGAGCCATTTTTTTCTCAAACAACTGTGCTCAATAAACCAACCCACTATGCATAAAATGTAAAATTACTAAACAAAATAAAAATATAAAATAAAATAAAAATATAAAAAATATATATGAAATAGAATAAAAATAAATCACACCAAAAAGTGACCATTTCTCTGCTCACAAAATTAGGCTCACAGAAAAAGCTCCTGAAGGCACTCAAAGTGCTCATTTACCACTAATAAAATATGAAACTATAATTTAAAAAATGTTTCTTTTAAAATTGGCCATTTCTCTGCTCATTTAGTTTTTTAATTTTTTTGGATTGAGATGAATGAGTTAAAAAAGGGTAAAATAGTAAGATAAATTACAACCCCCCAGGTTACTTTTTCTATATAAGAAAGACAGAAATCGTGAAGTTCTGAAGGGATTTTGAAATTTATATTACTTTTTTCTCAAAATAACATGAGCTACTAATTTATCTCACTTTTCTTCAAAATAATCTTTATGCTGTTGCTTTGCCTGATGGAGTGGGAAAGTTTTATTGTGATCATTGTGAAATTTATGGTACATAGTAGCAACCTCATTAGAGTCTGAGCCAAAGCATAATAGTACAAGGGTAATACAAAGAATCTGCAGATTTCTGATCAAAGGAACGGTCTTTGCTCTTGCATGAAGTGGTTTACAGAAAGATTGCTAACCAAAATTCTAATGATTAGGCATAAATGCAACCTTCACACTGCTGATTAGATTAGATTAGATTAGATTAATACTTGTTCCGTAGATCATGAATACGACACTTCATAATGATGTGGAATGTGTCAGGTTAATAAAATATGTCTGTACAAGATATTACATTACACAAAATATTGCATGACACTAATGTTTAAGTTGGTTTTTTCCCCTCCCTTAATTTATGTCTAAAAATTCAGCTAATGAGTAGAAGGAGTTGTCATCTAGAAATTCTTTTAATTTATTTTTAAATGTTGGTTGGCTATCTGTCAGGCTTTTGATGCTGTTTGGTAGGTGACCAAAGACTTTTGTGGCAGCATAATTTACCCCTTTCTGTGCCAAAGTCCGATTTAACCCAGCTCAGTGAAGATCATCCTATGCACACTGCTATTACTTTTGAACTGGGTTGGATTATTAACAACAAATTTCATAAGTGAATATATATACTGTGAGGTTACTGTGAGGATCCCTAGATCCTTAAATAGATGTCTGCAGGATGACTGTGGGTGGGCACCAGCAATTATTCTGATTACACGTTTTTAAGCAATGAATACTTTTCTCCTCAACGATGAATTACCCAAGAATATGATGCCATGCGAAAGCAGTGAATGAAAGTAGGCATAGTAAGCTAATTTACTGAGATTCTTGTCACTAAAATTTGCAATAACCTTAACAGCATACGTAGCTGAACTCAGACGTTTCAGCAGACCATCAATGTGTTGCTTCCAGTTTAACCTCTCATCAATGGACACACCTAAAAATTTTGAAAATTCTACCTTAGCTACAGACTATTGTTCAAAGTCTATATTTATTACTGGAGTTGTGCCATTTACTGTACAGAACTGTATATACTGTGTTTTATCAAAATTTAAAGAGAGTCCGTTTGCTGAGAACCACTTAATAATTTTGTGAAAAACATCATTTACAATTACATCACTTAGTTCTTGGTTTTTGGATGTTATTACTATACTTGTATCATCAGCAAAAAAACTAACTTTGCATCTTCACCAATGTGGAATGGTAAGTCATTAATGTATATCAAGAACAGCAAAGGACCTAAGACCGAACCCTATGGGACCCCATACCCGATAGCCCCCCAGTTTGAGGAATCAGCTGTTGTTTTAACATTACATGAACCACTTATTTCAACTTCTTGCATTCTTCCAGTTAAGTATGAATTAAACCATTTGTGAACTGCCCCCCTAAAACCACAATGATTTAGCTTATCTAAAAGAATTCCATGATTTACACAATCAAAGATTACAAAAAATACCAATGGGTGATGTCCGGTTATTCAGAGCATTTAATATTTGATCAGTGAAGTCAAATATAGCATTTTCCGTTGAAAAGCCTTTCTGAAAACCAAACTGACATTTTCTTAGTACTTTATTTTTACAAATATGGGAGGCTACTCTTAAATACATTACTTTCTCAAAAATTTTTGATAGAGCTGTCAGAAGAGAGATTGGGCGGTAGTTGTTGACATCTGACGTATCCCCCTTTTTATGCAATGGTTTTACAATGGCATATTTCAGTCTATCAGGGAAAACACCCTCCTCCAAAGAGCTATTACGTATGTGGCTGAGAATCCTATTTATCTGTGGGGAACAAGTTTTAAGTACCTTGCTGGAAATGCCATGAATTCCGTAAGAGCTTTTACTTTTCAGTGAGTTTATTATTTTACTGATTTCAGAGGGAGAGGTTGGTGGAAATACAGTTGTTTCAAACTGCACAGGTATGGCCTCTTCTATTAGTACCCCTGCCTCTTCTAGTGAAGATCTAGATCCCATTTTCTCCACAACATTTAAAAAATGATTATTGAAAATATTTTCAATTTCTGATTGTTTGTTAGTACAATTGTCATTCAGTTTTATGGCACTAAAGTCTTCCTGTGCTCTTGGTTGCCCTGTTTCCCTTTCAATAATATTCCAAATTGCTTTAATTTTATTATCAGAGTTACTGATCTCAGACATGATACACATACTTCTGGACTTTTTAATAACTTTTCTTAGTACCACACAATAGTTTTTATAATATTGAACAATTTTGGGGTCAGTACTCTCTCTTGCTGTTAGATACAGTTCTCTTTTATGGTTACAAAATATTCTTATTCCTTTAGTTAGCCAGGGTTTATTATATGTTTTCTTGGAATTATGTTTAACAATTTTCTTGGGAAAACAGTTTTCAAATACCCTTAAAAATGTGTCATGAAATAAGTTATATTTGAAGTTTGCATCGGATTCCTTATACACTTCATCCCAGTATAGCTGCTGTAGGCTTTCCCTAAAGTTTGCGGTATTTATATTGGTAATTGAACGCACTTCTTTGAAATTATGATTTGATATACTGCATGGAGCTATGTCATGTACTGTAACTAGCTGTGCACCATGATCTGAAAGACCATTCTCAACAGGATAATCATTTATGTCCTTAAACTTATCTTGGTCTATAAAAAAGTTATCTATCAATGTCCTGCTGTTCTTTGTCATCCGAGTAGGAAAATCAATGACGGAGCTCAAATTGAAAGAACTGACTAATACTACAAGGTCATTCTTCCTATTACACGCTTTCAGGGAATCAACATTGAAATCCCCACAAATGATAATTTGCTTCCCCCTGTCTGACAGATAGCACAACAAAGCTTCCAAGATTTCTAGAAATAGCTGAAAATTCCCTGAGGGGGCCCTATACACTGTTACAATTATGAAAGTGCCATCATTTAGTTTCAGTTCAGTGGCACATGCTTCCATATGTTACTCTACACAAAATTTTTTAGTTTCTAAATTTTTTACACTGTGGAAGCTTTTGACATATCTGGCAACTCCTCCTCTCATCATATTATCTCTACTTACATGTGTAGCTAATTTGTACCCATTGATGCTAACCTTTTTGCATATCAGTGACAATGTGATGCTCAGACAGACATAGTACATTTATTACATTCTCAGTTTCTATATCTTCTAAACAAAGCAGAAGCTCATCAATTTTATTCTTCAATCCCCCAATATTCTGATGAAATGTACTAACATTCTTTTTCACTTTACTTTTGTATCTTGAACTTTTTTAACATCTTTAGTACTTGCCTGGCTGAGTTTCCCACTGGAGACTGATCTTACACTAAAAAAGAGTTTCCATCATGAGATGTACTTCCTCCCCCCTTTAAATATCCTGCTATCAGCCCAGCCAGTTTACCCTTCCCTTTCTTGTTGAGGTATAGGCCATGTCTAGTATAGTCCCACCTACAGAGTGAATCAACAGGAACCACACCAATGTGTGACCCTGCACCAGATCCAAGTAGCCGTTCCAACTCCAAATTAACTCTCCTGACAGAAGAGCTCAAATGAGGTCGATCGTGGCGCTCCAGAACCGACACAAACCCAACACTGGTATGACTCGATGTTGATGCAATCTTTGCCAGGTCACACTCTATGCTGTACCCCGGATCTCTGTCAATACTGTTTCCTGGCCCACCCACAATAACCACGGTATCTTCCTTAGTAAAGCCTCAACATAGTGAACCTAAATCCTCTGTAACCTGCCCCTGTCCAGCACTAGGTTTGAAAAAACTTGTGACCTGGTATTCTGACCGTAATTCCTCCTGCAGAAGTTGGCCCACAGCCATAGCATGTGAACTACCTAGCAACAAGACTTTCTTTCTTTTTGCAGACTTCCCTACATTCTTATTCAATTTGCTTCTGAAAGGTTGTTGAGCCCTGTCTACATTTACTTCTGTGAGAGGCTCATTAGTTTCTGACTGAGGCAACAGGTCAAACCCATTTTTTACATTAATATCAAAGCTGTCAGAAGAATTTCTTGGCCTGTTCCTTATGCCTGATGCCACTTCCCACCCCTGTTTACCCTTCTACCCCCCTTAACCTGCCCAGTTCTCGCCTAGCCTCATCTAACTCAGCCTGAAGGGCAGCAATTTTCCCCTCCTGTTCGACAATCCTTCTATCTCTACTGCGTAGCCTACAGAACCACTGATGAGTCTCGCTCATTTTCCCAATTCCCACGCCACTCCAATCGCCCCATCACACCAGACCCCGGAGCTAACGATTCTACGTCACGTCAGGCACTTTACACTCATGGTACAAATCGAGCTTAGTGACAGAAAGACAATTAAGTTACCGGAAAACAATGAAAATACGTGTACGAAAAATTAGGCCTACTCGCGACAATGTAAACAGTGGTTCAGAAGTTTATTAGTGGAAATTACTTAAGAGATGACGATACTCTACAGATATAAAGGGGCAGCAAACGTATTTAGCACGCTAAACTATCAGTAAATGCACTTAAAATTGCGGTATGAAGTTTAATCTGAAAGCTCAAAAGTTCAGCCTGACCGCAATACGTAAACAAAACGAACTTTAGTTGATTACTGTGAAAATACGCGAGTAAGACAAAAACCTTTAATGGTACGCTTGAAGAGCACTATAATTAACGTAATAAATTAGTTTAAAGAGTTAAAACAGTTTATTGCTACTTGAATTACTTATCTTGTACGAGAGCTTTGACTCAGACGTCTGTATAGCAGGCGCAGGGCTGATTGTGGAAGGTTAAAGAATTGGCCAGAGCAATAATTTAAATAAATGCAAAAACTTTGGAATTGGTAGTCATTCCAACGATTAGAAAGACGTACTCTGAAAAATGGACACTGACCGAGAAAATATAACTGGTTCGCTGCCGCTTTGTGTTATTACGGAGTAAAAGTAACAGTTAGTGCAAGTGTGTAACGTGGGTGATATTCAGAGAAATTTTCTGACCTGTGTTATGAGACAGTGTGCCGCTATTAAAAAAGGGAAGGAGCCTTTTCGCAGACTGTATTCAAGACTGACTGAAAATTGGTGGGTGTCCCCTCGTAACGACAATGTCGGTTAATCCTTCCAACACCGGAGCACCAACTGCCACAAAAAAGCTGATCCTCCCCCACTAAAAAATTCTTGTAGGAAAGCCAGCTTTAATGACAACTTAACGATGTATATCGAAAGTCCTTCCAGAGACAAGGAGTTGTTAGTATCTCTGTAACGTGTGCAAGGAAACAGACTGTGATCTCCTACTACCGAGGAATCGTACTGAGGAACAGAAAACCGAAAACCTCGGGTGCAATGGAGGAAGTTGGCACTAGACAGACCTTAAACACGATATGGAAGTTTAGTCTTTGTTAAAGGGAACATTCAAGTGTCTTCGACAGCGCTAATTTTTGAAAATGACATTGAGATTCGTACGGTTGAGTTCAAATCCTGCACAGTACTCCCTTCTGAAGAATATCGCCTGTACACTTCTTCTTGGAGGAAGTGAAAAATTTTCGTCTCAGATCTTCAGATCTGTTATAGATGATTTCAAATGCCATAGCACGGCTTGAATTTACTCTAAAATAGTCATGAACGCTGATAAACTAGATCAGTGGACAGAAGTGGTGAATTTAAAAGTACTACCTGAACGGAAACAGTAGGCGTACTTCAACGGCGGAAGAAGGCACAGAGGATATAAACTGAAAATATCTTTGCTAGTGACAATATCAGTAGCCAAATTGTGGGAAAACCGATACCATGTACGCAACATAGACCAATAACTTGGATACTCAATGTGACTGTCGAAAACCGAAGAAGTTCCCTTTAAAACACTCATCAGTTTAAAACAAAAACAAAAGAACAAAAGCCAGGTGGCAGGGTTTTACAGCAGAGGTGAACCACGTATCATGCAATTAGAAGCACGTATCTATTTATATAACAACTTTCTTCTGCTGGTAGCAAAAAAAAATCAGAAAAAAACATACCAAGGGGCTGTGGAACAGAATACATTGCGAGTCTGGAAGGAGAATCTAAAGAGATCCTAGAGAAACATCAATCGATGTACAGCGACGAACCTTTCTCAGAAATTACTATTCAAGCGGGCGTGGAAGTCCTCCAAACAGTATCAACAGCGCTAACGGGAAGATGGACCAAACTGATAAGGAATCTCGACATGAAGCACAACCGCCGGCGAGCATGGAATTTGGTAACAAGTCTCTGCAACGATCGTACGACGACAGCAGATGATCTCTCTAGGGTAACTCTCGACATTATAGCTCACCACCTTTTATTAAATTGGGAAAACACCATATACAACGAACAAAGTGAAAACTCAACGTGCTTTGAGTAATGAAGTGCTACGCAATTCAGTGCTACGCAATTCAGTACTGAACAGTGAAGAAGAATGATCCAGAAAATGAATTAATAAAAAGTTGATGGTTTGGATGATGTAAGCACTGAAAAATTAAAGCACTTGAGACTGCTACTTTAAATTTATTGAATAATTTTGTCACTACCCAGCACATTCCGAAACTCTGGAGGAAAGACTAGGTAGTAGCCTTCCTAAAACAAGGGAAAAAAACCTACCGGCTCACGAGACTTGAAGCCTATGTCACTTTTGTGTCATGTTTGCAAGACACTTGAAAGAATGATCCTTGAGAGAATTTTTGGCACAATACGGATCACAATCATACCATAACAAGCAGCATTTATGCCTAGTAAACCATCTTGTGACAAAATACTCAACCTCACCCAACATCTAGAAGACGATTTCCAACGGAAGTTGATAATTAGAGTCGCATTTATAGATCTGTCGGCTGTAAATGATACTGTCAACTACCAACGGCTTCACAGTAAATTTTATAACATGACTAAGGACTTCCGAAAGAGAAAATTAGTGGATAGTTTCCTTCACAAGTGATGTTTTGATGTAACGCTACAGGGAAGGAATAGCAGCTGCAGAAGGCAAAAGAATGGCCTGCCCCAGCTCAGTGTCGTTTCATCAGTTTCACATAACATTATACACACAGCCTTCCTATAAACGTTGAGAAAAGACAGTTTATATATGCAGATGATACTGTTGCGCTGCAAGCAAAAGTGTTTGAGGATGTGGAAGAGAAACTGATGCGGTTCAAAAATGGTTCAAATTGCTCTGAGCACTATGCGACTTAATTGCTGAGGTCATCAGTCGCCTAGAACTTGGAACTAATTAAACCTAACTAACCTAAGGACATCACACACATCCATGCCCGAGGCAGGATTCGAACATGCGACCGTAGCGGTCACGCGGTTCCAAACTGAAGCGCCTAGAGCCGCTCGGCCACTGCGGCCGGCAAACTGATGCGGACTCGAAGACTTAGTTGTCTGCAGCATATTTCCTCAAAGCAGATCTCTTCCTCCTTGGTAATAAAAAAGTGGGCGGCAGGGTCAGTAATTGCACCTTGATGGCCCTCTAAAATATGTGAGTATCCAACTTCACAGGTCTCCGACATTTCGGCAGATAAAAATAAATAATAAATTGCTCCGAGCACTATGCGACTTAAATTCTGAGGTATCAGTCGCCTCGAACTTAGAACTAATTAAATCTAACTAACCTAAGGACATCACACGCATCCATGCTCGAGGCAGGATTCGAACCTATGACCGTAGCGGTCACTCGGTTCCAGACTGTAGCGCCTAGAACCGCACGGCCACTCCCGCCGGCGACATTTCGGAAGCATTATAAAAATTTCACTGGAAAAGTGTATGGGAGGAATGATCTAATCCGAAAACTCAGCAGCATGAAATAGGGAGCTTAACAACAAATTCTGAGATCCTCGGCTCTTGCACTACGTTTCTCTGCAGTACAGAATACAACACCTGTCTGGTACGACTCAACACATGCCAAATACACTCTAAGAATAACACAGAAACACAACACAGAGCTATCCAGATAGGTCACAACTTGATATTCTTACATGTATCGGCGGAAAATGTAAAGCTGGAAACTTTGGGGACCAATGGATGAATGTGTGACGCTGCAGCGCTGTTCCACCGAGCAAGTGACAAGGGTAATAAACAGGAGACCTCTCAATGCCAGGGCATCACGTTCTTCCGAATTTAATTGCGTGTGCCTAGCACTACAGTAACTAAGCCTCGCAGACAGGGGTGTGAACAATACATGCACGTGTCGGCGTTTGAGAGAGGACGTGTCGTTCGGCTCAAAGAAGTCAGTTGGAGTAATCGGCGCACCGCTCACCATTTGAATAGGAGCTATGTCATTATTGGACGATATTGGCAGAAATTGCTGATAGGCCTGTAGTGTAGCAACGCAGAAGTAGACGAGCTGGGAATAATTACTACAAAAGTTCGTATCGTTTTAATGGTTTCATTTGTGATCTGTGTCTAAGTAGTGGGTGGGTAAAAGTATACCTCTAAAGATGTGTTTTTGTGGTTTCGCGATTATATCTAGTAAAAGGACTCACAATGTTGAAAACAAGATCCTGTTAAAGATTGTAGGGCATTAACATTTGCATCGAATGAGACCAGACACATAGTGTTTGGATCACCCATACTAGTGCTTGTCGAAGTTGGACAAATTTTACATATTTATGAAAAAGCTTCGTTTCAACTTCTCCTAGTTGGTAATATCATCGAAACTAACCCATCTATCAATAAAGTGGTCCACAGAACGGTTATAGAGGAGTAAATTCGGCATTCGATCAGACCAAAAGTGAATCTTTCGGACCACTCGTTTCGTACAGCTCTACCTTAAATTTGGACAATGTCTCACCATCAATTAAGACCGTTTAAGCTTCAGTTCTTCAATAAGTGCCGTGTACACTATACTGAACACAGTACTGTAGCACTCCATTGTCTAGTATTAGCAAAAATCTGAGTAAAGTAAAAAATAAAATTCTGGAATATATAAAGAATGATAATATTTAGAAACGGTTTCATATGGAGTATGAAGCGATCCATTCATCTGATATGAAGATGGAGGCTGGATAAGAAGCACAGTCCTTGAAAGCATTTTGTGACGATTATATTTCTTGGTAAATTGTAGTTAAAGGTATGAAGATTGAAATGAGACAAAAGTTGGTAGGTACACAATTTTCACAGACATTCATACTTGTCTGTTGTTGGTCCACTCGGCTACTCAAAGCCTGTAATTTCCGACTGGGTGTCCATTGCCCCATCACTTGGCTCCTCGAAGTTTGTAAGTTTCGTCGCCCGATGGTGCAGCCTAGGTCTTCGTTAATATCTGGTTCGTCAATTTAGTGCAGTAGTACCCCTTGCAGTTAGTACAAATCGGTGAACACTTAACCCCAACCTTCTGACATCCACAACCACCCGTACATCTCATGGTACATTTTCAGAAAATTGTGCGGAGAGGAGAATATGGATCTATTTCCTTCGAGCAAAGAATGGTGTAAAAGCCAGACTTTGAAACCTGTCGTCCCCAGAGAAGCGGATCCATATGGTCACCTGCAGGTAAGTTCTTTGGATGTTGTTTACTAGGGATACAAGGATGAATTTGGATTTCATGAGGGCTTTGATGGAATAGCAGTTTGTCTAAATTACCTTCTGCCCTTCCACTGTAGAGGGTTGTTAAAAATCGTAGGTAATCTTAGGCAACAGCTTCAGCTAGTAGAGTGTTTCATGTAGAAAACATTCTTTTTCGACCAGCAGCTTGACTGGCTTCTTCTTGCCCTACCTGAAGACCGCTAACGTTGTGTGACATAAATTTATGGCTGTGGTATGACATATCGGTACCACCCTATGGGCGTAAAAATTGAGAAAGCAGTTGTAAGAATCCGTCAGACGCCGATAGCGGTCGTGTGAGATTACGCGGACCCAATGGAGCGCACCTGCTGAACCACACCTACACCAGCTCTTTACTACGAGCGTCCTCTGCCGCTGAAATATAGGGCGGCCGGCGGCACCCACACCACCCACTCGTGCTTGGAGCCTCTTCACTACGTGACGCGACACAGCCGCTGCCTAGTGAAGGTTACATAAATCGTACTTTAGTTCGGAATGCCTCAACCTTGTTGCTGTTGTACAACCAGGACATATTTCTTGATGTATTAACTGTAATGAGTCTTGGTATGCTGGAGGGAATGTAAGTAAATCTTCTGTTTCCTGGGTTGACTTGTTCGCAAAGCATTTCTGCTACTGTTCAGCTTTCATGTGACGATAGTTGCTGTACCATTCTGTAGCCCACCTCTCCTTACCACTGTAAGCGAAGTCATATACAACAATGGCGTTGAGAAATGTGAATGGCTTTCTGATGTAGTCTGTCAGGTTGAAGCTGTTGGGACCAAATGTTTTTGATGGGGTAGTTCCTTTTCCAGGTTTTGTGGAATATAGGTTTCCTGATAGTGCGACTAGGGCATTGAGCATGATGAGAAAGCCCATAACCTCATCAACTATTACAAGCTTCTCATGTCTTGTGATATCTCAAAGGCCTCGAGAACGATTAGGTGATCCACGTCATCATTAGCTTGCTTTACTGAGAAGCCTTCACCTTCGAGGTTTTCAGTAAACAAGCTTATGAGACACTTTTTATTTCTGTCACTGGAAAGGAATTGCTCCTGAGTCACTACCATCAACTCGCTAAAGATGAGCTCAGAAGCAGTATGTCTTTTGCTTCAGAGGAGGTTCTCATCATATCTGATGTTCTTAGTGGGCAGATCATCTGAACAGCCGTCAAAAACCAAACACTTCGGTTTAACTGTCTCTTTAGGCAGTTTTGTTTACGATTAATTGGAATGTTTCCCCATACTTCCACACAAACCAGTGGGGAAGAAATGCGACAACGATGATAAAAAGTTGATTGAGTCAAAACTTGACTGAGGTATCTCCGTCGAGTTCTGTGCTGATGGACATAACAAAATTAGTAACAGGGGAAGAATCATGGGATTGAAACAACTCCATAAACTTCTGAAGGTCTGCATTGTCACGCTGCGTCCTGCATCACTCACATCATCAAGTTGCTCCGAGGTAGTGAGTGATGGGCGATAATCACCCTGAAAGATGAGACGCTGCCAACTACACTACGATAACGCCCAAATCGTTGTCTGCAAGGAAGAATACTATGTTCTCACGAGTGATAAGATACAGAGGTACGGTAATTCTCACACTTGTCGCCGCTTGCAGTCTTCGAAACTGAGTGGATGATACGTTTCCAGAAGTCAGATGGAATATTACCAGACTCGCACATTCTACACAACAACGTGGGTAGTCGTTTTGCTGCCATTTTCATCTTTTAAGGTTCTTTTAAATTCTGATCCTAATACTGGATCCCCTATCTCCTCTATAACGACTCCTGTTTCTTCTTCTAGCCTTTACAGCGACCTTCAAAGTACTCTTTCCACCAACCCTCTGTCTCCTCTGCATTTAACAGCGGAATTCCCATTGAAGTCATAATATGAATAATTTTGCTTTTAATTTCACCAAAGGTTATTTTGATTTTTATATACGCTGTGTTAGTCCTTACGACATTATTTTCTTTTTAGATTTCTTCGCATGTAGCCATTTCGTCTTAGCATCTCTGCACTTCCTATTTCTTTCATTCCTCTGTGACTTGTATTGCTGTATTCCTAAATCTCCCTGAACATTTTTGTACTTCCTTCTTTTATCGATCAGTTGATGTATTGCTTCTGCTACTAATGGTTTCTTCACATTTATCATCTTTGTACATATGTTTTTTCTTTACACGTTCTGTGATATTACCCGTTTCAGAGATGTCCATACTTCTTCAACTTACCTTATTGCAGTATCTGTAGCTTCAGAGAACTTCAAGCGTAAATATTCATTCCTTAACACTCCGTATCCCACTCCTTTGCATACTGATACTTCTTGACTCTCTTAAACATCAGCCTACTCTTAATCACTACTAAATTATGATCTGTGGCTGTATCTGCACCTGGATACTCCATACAACTCAGTAACTTATTTCGGAATGTCTGTCTGACTTTAACGTAATTTAAATCAAATTTCGTAGCCTTTGCCAAACGTATCTCTGTCTCCTGTGATTTATGGATAGAGTATTCGCTATTAGTAACTGAAATTCGTTGCAGGAATCAATTAGACTTTCTCCTCTCTCTCTTTCCTACTACCAAGGCCATATTCTCTCGTAACCCTTTGTTCTACTCCTTTCCCTGCAACCCCATTCCAGTCCCACATGACTATCAGATTTTCATCTCTCCTTAGTACTGTATCACCCGTTCAGTATCGTCAAAACCTTTCTCCGTCTCTTCATCTTCAGCTTGCGACACCGGTATGTACACCAGAACTATCGTTGTCGGTGTTGGTATGCTGTCGACTCTGATGAGAACAAACCTATGACTGAATTGTTCACAGTAACTCACTCTCTGCCCTACCTTCCTATTCAAACGAATACTACTCTCGTTATACCAATATCTACTGTTGTTCCTATTAACCTATAGTCATCTGACTAGAAATCCTGGTGTACTCTCCATTTCACTTCACTGAACTCTACTACATTTAGAGTAAGACATTTAATTTCTGTTTTCAGTTTTGTAGATTCCCTGTCACGTTCAGAGTTCTGACATTTCACGCTCCGACTCGTAGAAAGTTACGTTTTCTTTTGTTATTCCATCTTTCTCTCATATTCACCTCCCCCTTGGAAGCCCCCTCCCGGCTATCTGAATGGAGGACTATGCCAGAATTTTCCAATGGGAAATGGCACTTTTTCAGTTTCAGGCCACATGTCTTTAAAGCAGTGGTTTCCATTGTTTTCTGCAGCCTCATGCCGTTGATCATTGCTGATTCTTCCGACTTTAGGAGCAGTCTCCCACCCCAAGGGAAAGAGGGTGCCCTGGCTCTGTGCACTCCTCTGCCCTCTTTGAAAAGGCTGTGGGCAAAATGACCGTGACTTCTCATGCCAGAAATCTTCATCCACCAATCCTGACGATTTTTTTTTTCTGAATCTAAGCGGTGGTAGAGTTCGAACCCGGGACCGTGGACGTTTTGATTGCTAATAGCAGACACTACCCTTAGATCATACATTATCAGAGCTAATTGCCGGCCGGAGTGGCCGAGTGGTTAAAGGCGCTACAGTCTGGAACCGCACGACCGCTACGATCGCAGGTTCGAATCCTGCCTCGGGCATGGATGTGTGTGATGTCCTTAGGTTGGTTAGGTTTAAGTAGTTCTAAGTTCTAGGGGACTTATGACCACAGCAGTTGAGTCCCATAGTGCTCAGAGCCATTTGAACCAGAGCTAATTTAGCAAATATCAAAGCCATCCATGTGACTGACCATTGGAGACGTGCAGTATAGCTGCTGATGTGAAATCGTAAATAAATGAATAATGAAAGCAGATTTGTTCATATTTAGTTCGTAAGTCTTTCGCAGTCTAGTGCACCTCACAACTATTTTATTTACATAATTACAAGGATTGGAACTTTAATAGTGGCAACCACTTATTTTCAGCTCGTACAAAAGAGATACGTGTTTCAAAGTTTTACTGACCTTCAGAGTAGTCACCAGCATTGTGTATAACCCGGCGCTAGAGATGTTGAAGTCGTAGGATACTCTTAGCAGTGCCAGTGGTTTTGACAGTTCGACTTTGAAACACGTATCTATTTTGTACGAGCTGTAAATAAATAGTTGCCACTATTAAAGTTCCAACCCTCGTATGTTTTGTGGGACCAGAACGGATACTTGACCATAAAATGATTCATTATATCACTTAAAAGAATGAAAACTACCCATTACCAAAGAATTGTCCAAATGAGACGGAAATTGGTAGGTATGGTGTAAGAACAAACAAATTATTACAATTTCAGAAAAAAGTTGATGATTTATTGAACTTCAGAAACTGAGCAAGTTAGTAATTTGTTGGTCCACCTGTGCTCCTTAAGTAACAAGTTATTCCTCTTGGAACTGACCGTTAGAGTTGTTGAATGTACTACTGAGGGATATCGCACGACATTCTGTCAAACTGACGCATTAGATTGCCAAACTCTTGAGCTGGTGTGAGGTATCTGTCCATAATGCTCCAATCATTCTCAACTGGACAGAGATCTGACTCGCCAAATGGACAGAGTTTTGTGCTAAACTTTCAGAGGGACATTCAACAGCTCTATTGGTCAACGTCAAGTAGAATAACTGCTTGAAATGGACCATCGCGCTATTGACTTGCTCAATGTATGAATCTCGTTCTTTTGAATAAATCATCCATTGTTTCTGAAGTTGTAGTAATTTGTTTGTCCATACATGGGCATCACATCAACCGATTTTGTCCCATTTGAGTAATTCCGTCTTGGTGTGTCGTTTTTCTTTTTTATTTGTCTTAAAGTGTATCTACATAAACTTAACTAACACACCCAACCAAAGAATTAACATAAGATAGCTGGATAAAATAAAGAGAATCACGTTAGAATTGCACCAAAAAACATAGTTAGTTAGTTAGTTAGTTACGTGTTCCATTGATCAATAGCACAGAAAAACGGTTATGATGTGGAACGTTTCAAATGCACAAGAAATGCGCGCATGAAACAAGTTTTGTTTTTACGTTATAGTGTTTTACGTAAATATTTCTGTTACCCATCCCGTTCTTTTAAATGGCACAAAATGCATATATTATATCTCCAGATTTATTTACTCATATTCAAGAATTCATGTATGGTATAGAAGGAGTTGTCAAGCAGGTATGATTTCAATTTGTTTTTGAAACTATCACTGCCATCTGTCAGACATTTTATTTCATCTGGTAATTTATCAAAAAGTTTTATAGCAGCATATTTTACCTCTTTCTGTGTCAAAGATAGGTTAAGTGAAGGATAGTGTAGGTCTTTCTTTTTTCTGGTACTGCAATCATGAATGTCGCTGTTGATTTTAAACTGGTCCATGTTGCTGGAAAAAAAATCATTACTGAGTAAATATACTATGAATCAGTTGTAAGAATTCCTAAACTTTTAAGTAGATGCCTACAAGACGTGCGACTATGAACCCCACACATTATTCTAACTACTTTCTTTGACACCTTTTGCCTAAGTGTTGAGTTGCACAGAATATTATTCCGTATGACATTAGTGAGTGGAAGTATGCATAGTATGTTAGCTTGCTATTTTCTACATCCTCAAAATTGGCAACTATTTTGATTGCAAAATTTCCTGAACGTAGTTGCTTTAGGAACTCCAAAATATGACTTTTCCAATTAATATTCTCATCTCATATATGTACACCCAAAAACTTAATATGCTCTACCCTGGTTACTGACTTCTTTTGATGTGTTATGTTTATTGAAGGAATTATACTTTTTGCAGCAGAAAATTGGATGTAGTGGACAGTCTACAGTATATCAGTGTTTTACAGGAAATCCATATTAGCACCGAGAAACACTTCCTGTTTCCTGTGTATGAATATTGTTTGCGTACTGTAATTATTTAGCATTGTGTTTATATGGTGGAACAATAAGACACAGAGGCAGCTTTGGTCATATTACGAGAACGTTTCGCTCAATTAAAGGACAGAAGCTGGTACAAAACTCTATGAGTAATTAGGGAGCCAATATGATAGTATGAAGTCAAACAGAATTGCCGACAAGCGTCCACAGCGAAAATGCATTTTCGTTATTGGCTGGTGTAGGAACTAAGTAATAAAATTCTGCTGAAGAATTTTTGCATTGGAAGAGAAGCGAACTAAGTAGGTTTTAAACTATTTTTGGGGAAAATGTTCGAAATGCAATTTCGGTATGAGTGAAGAGAGGGGCTGAAGTACAAGCGTTTATATTAACACTAGGTTTGTCAACGGTAGAGTAAAAATATGTCTCTCCAGTATAACCATTCGTGCAATAAGCTGTGTTGATCATATGAAGCCCTCGTAACTGTATCACATTTTTTGAACTACGGGAAGTGCTTGAAACCTATTAGGTTTTTACGCTGATCCTATGGAAAAGCCGGTCTGGGATAACATTAGACTGCGGATGATTAAACTACTCGTGACAGCTGTAACTGAGCTACATTTGCAAGAATTGTTATGTACTTAGAAAACATACTAATAGACTACCTCCTCAATCTCTACAGCATGTTTATTCCGCTATGTGGTTTGCAGTCACAGAGTCGTAATCAGGGTGAGCTGTTTTTATATAAAGACCTTGACAGCAGAATGCTTTGATGATGCAGACGTGACTTAGAACTATACACTGACATGGTAAAAATGCTATGCAGACTGTGGAGTAATTTAGTATTCAGTTTTTCATTTATTTGACTGTCTCGGATTGGCAAGAATAGTCATTCTGCTTACAATGTTAATACGTACTGACTTCCACTAACGAAAAGGTGTTTAAAAGTAAACTGCAGGATCTTTTGTACGTAGAAACATAGGCAGGTACAGCTTTAACAGAACTTTGTTGGGACACAGTTTCACACGTAAGCATTTCATTTTGTTCCCATTGTTCTGTCATTTAACATTCTTTATATAAATGTGCTCACGCTTGTGGACGGTGATTAATTGATCCCATTTGTATATTTCATTTTGTATCTTTGTCAGGTAATGTTGTGTGTGCTTATGGTAAATGTAATCCTCCTTTTCATTTGGAAGTGTGCTCTGAAAGGGTATGGAATACATCTTTTCGGTGTCAATATTTGAACTGCTGTGTTTTTCATATATATATGTATCGCTTTTCAGTTAGCTCGCGGGTTGCGTTGCAAAGCTTTCCGTAATACGGTCTGGGTAATTCTGTCCTGCAGTCTATTATCATTACAAGTAGATGTCTGCATTCAGAAGGGAGAGACTGTGTTGTAACATATACATATTCGTTTAACCCCCCTTCCTCCGTTAATGAAAACATGTTTTTACCTTTAGGACTAATTGCTTCTTTAGGAAAAAATAGGTAACTGGAAATTCAAATTCAAACTAGGTGGATGTGTAGGCCATCTCTTATTCGAACGGAACTTTCAGATTTAAATGAAACACAATGGTGAGCTGCCCTTGTATAAACGTTACAGCACCAAGTACTGTTGATTGAAAAGCGGAGTACTGGCATGTGAATGAGTTGGTTGAGAACAGAATGCTACCAATTCGACAAAAGGGCTTATCCCTAAGTGACATTTGGTCTCATACATTGTGTTCTGGTAAGACAGTACAACGTTACCCGACTGACTGAACAGATACGTCTACTCCGTGACATGTACTTACAGCTTAACTCTATAGTGACGATAGAACGAGAACCCGGACATCTTAGCCACAGTGCCTTAACGAGTTGAAGACCATCTACGGAGTAAAACTGCAATGGGTATGGGGACTTGAGTGCGTCTAAATTTCGGCCATTCCTACTGGCACCTTGAAAGGTGGTATCATAGTACGGGCTTAAATTTCTCAGGTACATAAATGACTCAGTCTGCTACGGATACATGGTGGCTCTCACTGCCGCACTGAGTGGAAAACGTACAAGGCGGGGGGGGGGGGGGGGGGGGTGTTCAATAATCAATGCCACACATATTTCTTTCTCAGACAATTTCGGTTGAAAAAATGTGGAATTTGTCCTGAGACATCGTGAAATATACCAGCTTCATCTCCGTTAGTTTAATGAAGTTTCGACACGTGACAGTGCTATTCGTAACTTTTAAAATGGCGTATGTAACGGACGTGCGTTCCAAGCAGTGAGCTTCCAATGATCTTCTCTTGGTGATAAACTAGTATTCATAGACCCTTCAGAGTGTCTAAGGAGACCCGGAAGTGATCAAAAGCACGGTAAGCCGTTGGGCAAGTCGTCTATCCGTATCGCAACGAGGTGGCGCAAATCTTTGCGATCTCCCGCGTCCCAGCCGGCCGCACACAACCGTGACTCTTGTAATGTTGGAACGTGCGGACACTCTCATTTGAGGTGATCGATGGACCACAATCAAACACATCGCTGCACAAATGAACGTAAATATTGGTAGCACTAGCACACACGTCGACCAATTTGGGTGCTCAAAGTTGTGTGCCCGCTTCGTTTCTCACCGCCTAACAGCGCACGATAAAGGGCAACGAGGAATTGCTTGCGCATTACAAGTCTGGTCATCATAGACTTTTTTGTTAACATCGTCACAGACGACGAAAAATGGGTTCATCCCTTAGAACAGGAAACAAAACGGCAATCCATGGAGTGACGCCACAGCCCCTCTTCTCTTAAGGGGCTCCGGAACGCCCTATACTTGCAATGTTAAAATAACGCTTATAAATTACATCTTTCCTCACAAAGTATTTGAGGTAGGAAGTTGAACTTTTTACAGATTATTTATTGAAATATGGGCTACAACTTAACACAGGGATTTTACAAAATTTTAGTTCAGTTATTAAAGATGATTTTTTTTCAATTGTAATGAAAATTCACCACATTTTTTTGCAATTTTTTATTTATATATTCAAAAATATACAGTTTTTTGGAAAAAGGCTGTGTTACATTATGCAGAAGGTACTGTGTAACATTTACTGAAAGTTTGAAACAAATATGTTTGGAAGATCCTTAGAAAACATGTAATTAGTATGAGAAAATAAAAGTTTTGGAAATCGAGCGACAAAGATTGGATTAACTTTTTAGTGCATTCCAGGTCCATAGGATGGATTATCTTCGTCCTCTGCAAACTCCTCCTCCAGCTTCCTCTTGTTCCTCCTCCTGTTTACTCTTGCTTGTATTTCTAGACTCTTTACAGCCCTGTCTGCAGCCCGAAGGCGTTCCTTGTCTAAAGCAAGCATCTACATCTACATCTACATCTATACTCCGCGAGCCACCTTACGGTGTGTGGCGGAGGGTACTTATTGTACCACTATCTGATCCCCCCTTCCCTGTTCCATTCACGAATTGTGCGTGGGAAGAACGACTGCTTGTAAGTCTCCGTATTTGCTCTAATTTCTCGGATCTTTTCGTTGTGATCATTACGCGAGATATATGTGGGCGGTAGTAATATGTTGCCCATCTCTTCCCGGAATGTGCTCTCTCGTAATTTCGATAATAAACCTCTCCGTATTGCGTAACGCCTTTCTTGAAGTGTCCGCCACTGGAGCTTGTTCAGCATCTCCGTAACGCTCTCGCGCTGACTAAATGTCCCCATGACGAATCGCGCTGCTTTTCGCTGGATCATGTCTATCTCTTCTATTAATCCAACCTGGTAAGGGTCCCATACTGATGAGCAATACTCAAGAATCGGACGAACAAGCGTTTTGTAAGCTACTTCTTTCGTCGATGAGTCACATTTTCTTAGAATTCTTCCTATGAATCTCAACCTGGCGCCTGCTTTTCCCACTATTTGTTTTATGTGATCATTCCACTTCAGATCGCTCCGGATAGTAACTCCTAAGTATTTTACGGTCGTTACCGCTTCCAATGATTTACCACCTATGGCATAATCGTACTGGAATGGATTTCTGCCCCTATGTATGCGCATTATATTACATTTATCTACGTTTAGGGAAAGCTGCCAGCTGTCGCACCATGCATTAATCCTCTGCAAGTCCTCCTGGAGTACGTACGAGTCTTCTGATGTTGCTACTTTCTTGTAGACAACCGTGTCATCTGCAAATAGCCTCACGGAGCTACCGATGTTGTCAACTAAGTCATTTATGTATATTGTAAACAATAAAGGTCCTATCACGCTTCCCTGCGGTACTCCCGAAATTACCTCTACATCTGCAGATTTTGAACCGTTAAGAATGACATGTTGTGTTCTTTCTTCTAGGAAATCCTGAATCCAATCACAAACCTGGTCCGATATTCCGTAAGCTCGTATTTTTTTCACTAAACGTAAGTGCGGAACCGTATCACATGCCTTACTGAAGTCCAGGAATACGGCATCAATCTGCTCGCCAGTGTCTACGGCACTGTGAATTTCTTGGGCAAATAGGGCGAGCTGAGTTTCACATGATCTCTGTTTGCGGAATCCATGTTGGTTATGATGAAGGAGATTTGTATTATCTAAGAACGTCATAATACGAGAACACAAAACATGTTCCATTATTCTACAACAGATTGACGTAAGCGAAATAGGCCTATAATTATTCGCTCGTACCATGTTAGAACCTATCTTCATTCCCATATTTCTAAATACCTTGCACCTTACAATGTTGCCATCATTGAAAGTCGCAACAGCATCATACACACCAAAGGGAAGTGTTTCTATTCCAACAAATACAGTCTTGGGGATTCTCGACCATATAACATTATTTACACTTTCATTGGGGTTTTGAGTTTTTCCGTGAATACACTTTTTCAACAGTTCAGGTGCTGCTAATTCTCTGAAAATAGGTTAGCCACAACACATACTTTATCTCACATCACTAAAATGTACCTGATGAACACGGACGTTAATAATAACACCATTTGACAGCAGTTTAACAGCGCCACAGTGGGTCACGCCCATGTAGAACACATTTCAAAAAAAATTTAAAAATAGTTGTAGTCTTCGGAATTGAATAAATTATATATCTATTAAAAGTTAATAGTCTGCAGATTCAGAAAACGCAAAAAAATAAAAATTGAACTTTTCATGATTTTGAGCCTTTCCGGAGCCCCTTAAAGGAAGTTCAAAGCTACACCAACAGCTGGTAAACTTACTGGGACGTTCATCAGGAACTGTGAGTGGGTTATTCTGTTTGCTGTCCTACCTGATGGTGCAACGATCAACTGTACGACCCTCAGGAAAGTGACGAAACGATTTCGGCGTGATCGTCGGCACAAAAATACATACGAAATTGTCCTTCTCCATGACAACGCAAGGCCTCAGACAGTTCTGCGCACCCGAGAGGAGCTCTTAGAGCTTTATTTGACTTTTCTTCGTCATCCACCATACAGCGAGGATCTCGCACCTTCCCAATTCCATGTGTTTGGCTCAATAAAGGATGTAAACCGCGGGTTAGCAGTACTTAGATTATGTGGAGGTTACTGATGCAGTAAGACGTTGGCTCCAATGTCGAACAATAGAGTGGTACCACGTGGGCGTACAGGCCCTGCAAGCAAGGTGGCGTAAGGATGTGGCACTGAACACAGGTTATGTTGCAAAACAGGGTTTTGTAGCCACTAGAGTGAGAAATACAGTGCATTACAATCCCAAATAAAAGCAACACCTTTTCACGAAAAATAATGTGTTGCATTACTAACTGAACGTGCTCGTATTTCGCTCTGGCTATCCCTGCTTGATACTGTCCTGTAGTTATCTTCTCACACGTGTTAGACGCTATAATAGAGCTTCACCTAGGTAGTTTGCATCCTTAGCAGAACTGTTAATGCTGCACCGCTCCTCGCTCTTCTCTGATGAAACTTCCTTTTTTACTGTTTTCACTACACAAATTTAGGATATTTTATAATTTTGTAAAGAAGTGTATTAAAAATTATGTACTGTTGTTAAACAGTACCCGAGGACAAAAGTATCTTTTCGTGAGGTGTCACTGCCAAGTAACACAGCTCTATGAAACTGGGACGATACGTAGGGAGAACTCGTGCCGTATAGTAACCCCTTCCGAACAGACATTGGAAGGCACAACGGTAGCGATGGGACGCAGTGTCATCCTCAGCCCACAGGCGTCGCCGGTTGCGAATATGGAGGGGCATGTGGTCAGCAAAATGGTTCAAGTTGCACTGAGCACTACAGGACTTAACTTCTAAGGTCATCAGTCCCCTAGAACTTAGAACTACTTAAACCTAACAAACCTAAGGACATCACACACATCCATGCCCGAGGCATGATTCGAACCTGCGACCATAGCGGTCGCGCGGTTCCAACCTGTAGCGCCTAGAAACGCTCGGCCACCCCAGCCGGCTTTAGTCAGCATACCGCTCTCTCGCCCGAATGTCAGTTGACGAGACCGGAGCCGTTGCATCTCAGTCAAGTAGTTCCTCAGTTTGCCTCACAAGGGCTGAGTGCACCCCGCTTGTCAGCAGTGCGTGGCAGACCGGATGGTCACCCATCCAAGCGCTAGCTCAGCCCGACAGCACTTATGGTCAGTGATCTGACGCTAACCGGTGTTACCACTCCGGCACCTTTTGGTACACAAGGTAAATAAGGAAAAAAACGCCATGAGACGAACAGAAATGACACTTTTATTCAAAGGCAATAATTGCACTGAAATCGCAACAATATGCTTCCTCAGTTCATACCACGTTTACCAACCAAACGATCATTTTTGACAGTACAGGGCGGACATTTCATATGGTGAGAAGTGGGATCGGGTAATGCGCCCGGGAAAACTGTCAAACTTCATCGTTTTGGTTGTCCAAGGGTTATGATGTGAAGGGACATAAAGTTCCATGTGTATATTGACCTCCAGGTCTTTGAACACGTTACATTCACTGGTAAATGTTGTGAGACTGTACATCTTACCCACGTCATTTCATGGGTGCATTCGGCCCTGGTTTCATTGTCGCGAATGACAATGGGATACTTCATTGAAGAGTGCAGGTGAAGGAGCTCCTGGAACGAGAGCATATTCGGTGAATACGGGCCTGCCCGTTCCCCCGACTTACAGTCACTTGAGGAAAGCTGATGGCGGTAGTACCCCATGCATAGGACATAAGAATTTAGTACATTGTCGGAACTGTCATTTGTACTGAGGTGATTCATGTGAAAGGTTTTCCGATGTGATTAAGGCCACATGAATGGAATTTGAAGGCGGAATGGTAGTTGGAGCTACACACATGGGACACTCCATTTCGGAAATCGTTTCGAAATTCAATATTCCGCGATCCACAGTGACTTTAAGGGGACCACACCCTGACTATCTAAACCATGTTAATTTAGGCAAGTATTTGACCCATTTCTCAAAAAAAACTAGTTGATGCAGAACCTTAACATTTTTACTGTATGTTATTGTTGTTGTGGTCTTCAGTCCAGAGACTGGTTTGATGCAGCTCTCCATGCTACTCTAGCCTGTGCAAGCTTCTCCATCTCCCAGTACCTACTGCAACCTACATTCTTCTGAATCTGTTTTGTGTATTTACCTCTTGGTCTCCCTCTACTATTTTTACCCTCCACGCTGCCCTCCAATACTAAATTGGTGATCCCTAGATGCTTCAGAATAAGCCCTACCAACCGATCCCTTCATCTAGTCAAGTTGTGTCACAAATATCTCTTCTCTCCAATTCTATTCAATACCTCCTAATTAGTTATGTGATCTACCCATCTAATCTTCAGCATTCTTCTGTAGCACCACATCTCGAAAGCTTCTATTCTCTTCTTGTGTAAACTATTTATTGTCCACGTTTCACTTCCATACATGGCTACACTACATACAAATACTTTCAGAAACGACTTCCTGACACTTAAATCTGTACTTGATGTTAACAAATTTCTCTTTTTCAGAAACGCTTTCCTTGTCATTGCCAATCTACATTTTATATCCTCTCTACCTCGATCCCCAAATAGCAAAACTCATTTACTACTATAAGCATCTCATTTCCTAATCTTATTCCTGCGGCATCACCCGATTTAATTAGACTACATTCCATTATTCTAGTTTTGCTTTTGTTGATGTTACATGATGCTAACAGAGTCATCTGTATTAAAATCTACTTTATCCATTTTATAGTTTTTAAGAAATACTTCTTTAAATTCATTAACAAAAAATATTAATTTTTTTCTGCAGAAAATCTCTGTTTTGTGAACTTCCTAATTGTCGAATATTAATGAATGTAGTACCAGAGGTGGCTTTTTATGTTATGCAGAATCTCGGAAAACTTCGTTCATCCATCTATGATAGTTTCTGATATAATGAGGTATATGTACTGAAAATTTTAGTTTGAGAGAAATTGACTTTAAAGAAAAAACTTTTGAAATTTGTTACTTACAGTTAATTAAAACTGTCCGTCTGCATATGACGGCCCTGCTTTGGCCTCTAGCGGGTCTTCCAGCTTCTTTTTCGCCTTCTTGGATGTTTGTCTTGCTCTCTTGGCCGTGTTAGATGCAGACGTGTCTGCATCGGCTATCCTCATTTTATCGCAATGTTGCAGCCCAGTGATCATATTATCACCAAGATTAATACCCAGCTTCTTCAGTGCCCAACACTTTTCCACAATTGATTGTAGTAACAGCATCATGAACTCCTTGTTTTATTGTATGCATGCCTACAAACACAGTTTTGGGAAGGCAGTTCCAAATTATGCTGTTGAAACATTCATTTGGGTTGTGTGTCTGCCCATGCAGACATTCCATTAGAAGGTCAGGATAAACCAAGTCTCTGAAAATAGGTTTAATTGCTGTAATAACAGCAGCAGCAGGAAGAGAATGCTGGTGAGAATAAGATTCTCTGGTCACCTGAGTCCTATTGTATATGCACCACGAATTTTCTCCTGATGGACACAACCAATGACTTGGCTTATCATCAGTAGAGGACTTATGGAAAAATATGGCCCAAACATCTCTCTTCATTACCTTCAGATTTTCTTCATTTCTCCTAATTGCCTGCCCATAGTATACCTGCAAGTTTTCTATTTCAGTTTTAGTTAACCGACCCTGCCCGGTCAACAATTTTCCATCTCCTAATTTTTTTCCTCACATATCAACAGTTATTTTTCTCAGCCTTGTTCCCAAACGTTTGTAAACATGGCCTACACATTCTATTTTGGTAATAATGGCATCTCCAGACTTCTTAGAGTTGACAATGGGTGGGTTGACAGTGGGTGACAGAAAAGTGGGCATGGTACATAAACACACGTGGTAGGAAATGCTCTTTAAACGCTCGAAAAAATTTTTTTCAGCAAAATCCTTTTCAGAGTATTTAAATAAAACCTTAATCTACCGAAATACGATGAAAACCGAAAGTCGATTTTTTTCGACCTGAACCACGGAGTGTTCCCCTTAATGGGCTATGACATCAGACGACCGACATGAGTGCTTTTGTCAACAACACGAAATCGCCTACTGCACTATATCGGCTGGACACCAGACGACTGGGAAACCATGGCCTGGTCATATGAGTCCCGATTGCAGTTGTTGAGAGCTGCTTGTAGAGTTTCACTGTGGCGCAATCTACGAAGCCATGGGCCCAAGTTGTCAACAAGGTGTTGCGCATTTGGTAGAGGCTCCATAAGGGTTTGGACTGTGTTTACATGTAATGGACTGGATCCTTTGGTCCAACTGAATCGGTCATTAACTGGGAATTGTTACGTTCAGGTACATGGATACCATTTGCAGCCATTCATGGAATTTATGTTCCCAAACAACGACGGAATTTTTATGGCTGACATTGTGGCAGAATTGTTAGTGAATTTTTAGAAGAACACCCTACACAGTTTTAGCTTAAGGTCGGCCACCCTCATCACCCGACATGAATCCCATTGAACAGTTATGGGACGTAACGAGAGATCGTTTCTGGCACGAAATCGTACATCGGCAACAGTTTCATAAGTTTTGATGGCCATAGAGATTTCATGTCTCAGTATTTCTGCAGGGAACTTCCAACGGCTTGTTGACTCCATGCCAAGCACAGTTGCTGCATGACGCCGGCCAAAAGAAGGCCCTGTACATGATTAGGAGGTGTACCATGTCTTTTGTCACCGCAGTGTATACCCATTGAGCAGTTGTGGGGTGTTCTGTGGATGTGTTGCAGCATGTCCACATGCCCCAACGACAGTGCAGCAATGATCAATCGTGCTGGTGGAAGAATAAAATGCTCTACCACAAGAACTGCTTTCGAACGTTGTGGCCAGTACCAGAGCAAGGTGGAGAGAAAAAATGCCGTCAATGGTTATCGCCTACTCTATTTAGAACGAGGTCCTGCGTTTTGAGATGTCTAGGGGAACATCACGAATCTCAGTGATTTCAGTACCATTATTGTCTTTGGAAAAAGGTTGATGCCCTCTTCCGCTCATTGTGTATTTCTTTCATTTACTTTCTCTAGTATACTGTAGCAATACTTTCTATGAATGGTCTAAGTTTCATGGAGCTTAGTGACATATAACGCGAAAATTTCTCTGTAATTAATTGAAACCAATTGTGGAACTCACTTTTTGACTCCCTCATTCCTACTAGTAAGCTCATATTCCACCGTAACTGTTTCTTCTAACCATTCCCCCAATAACACATTCCCATCCCCATGATTAATAATCATCACCTCCTTTTACTTGGTGAATTATCCTTTCGGTATCCTCACATATTTCCTCTATCTATTCATCTCCTACTTTGGACATTGGCATGTGTACTGAAGTTACTGTTGTTGGCGTTGGTTCGCTTTCGACTCTGATGAAAGCAACCCTCACACCGAACTGTTCACAAAAAATCACTCACTGGCCTTCGTCTGTACCCATAACGAATTTTATTCCCGTCATAACATTTTCTGCTGCTGTCGATATTATCTTGGATTCGTCCAGCCAGAAATCATGATCCTCTTTCCATTTCACTTGACCGACCACCACTGTATTTAGACTGAGGGTGTGCATATTTCCTTCCAGATTTTGTAGCACCACTAGCACGTTCATATTTCTCCCATTCCTCGTCCTTCTCTTAGTACGTCTCTTATCAATTATTAAAAGGGATTAGATTATTAATTAGAAATGAAGAAAAGGTACAATTAAGAGCTGAGAAAAAATCCCCTTATCGGAATTGTGTTTTTAACTCAACATTTCCTTGCTTCGAGTGAGGAAAACTTTTTGATTATGTCACTGAGGTCAAAGTTAGCAATTGTGTCGTGCTCGTTCGACAATATAGACAAATTTGTCGACCTTCTTCCACCCACACTCGCACTTAAGTATCATCTTCCATTTCCTGAAACTGCATTCACAAAATGCTGTAGTGATTTACATTGTTATCTCATATAAGCAGTATCGATGTTGAAAAAACATTCAAAATATCCAAATGGGAAGTCGTGTTAGTGGCCTTCTTGAGCTCTTTTACACTGAACCTTAAAGTAACTTCGCTCTCTCAGTGTCTCTACCATATTGGGCACCAAAGCGAGATACACAGTTTTCAAGGTATAGAGACTTAGTTTAAAAGGTTTCCTAAGAGGAATTTAAAGTAGATGAGTTGGTGTGATATACGAGATGTCAAGCATGAATTTTCCCATTACAGTGGAGTGTATGTAGGTGTCAACGTAGTGGAAAGTGAAATCTGTGTTAGCGATTTTAACATGGCTGTATTGTCAGCGACCGTTACAAAGTAAAATTAAAACAATTGCAGCTCTCATTCACGAAAATGAAGTCTTTTTGGCACAGTTTTCGGCCACTTCTAAGATGCTGCCGCAGCTTGAAATGTGGTGCAACCTTCATGACCTGCCTCTATGTGTCCTAGTTTCATATTTTGTGATTAAAGCGTTATAGCTTCATAGTTATTTTATACGTGAGCACGCCATTTTTAAATGTTTTCTTTCTGATGAAAGCATTCTTAGAAGTGGCCGAAACCTAGGTCAAAAAGACTTCATTTTCGCGACTGACTGCTGCAGTTGTTTTAATTTTAAATCTGTCTACTGTACCAGGACTCAAAACTGGCAGCTATGGTTTTTAGGGAAAATGCTCTAACAACTGAAGTATCAAAGCATGACTCTCGACAATCCATCACAGCTGTACTTCCCGCAGTATCACATCTCCTGCCTTCCAAGTAACACAGTTCTCCCTCATACGTCGCGGGAATGGCTCTGCTGGAAGAAAGGTTACTGCAAAAGGCAGTATACCTTCTGTCTACTTCTTCATGGTTCTCTATTTTTCCTTTAAGTTCATCACCAACGTCCTCATCATTTTCGTCTGCCCCCGTAGCTAAGTGATCAACGTGGTTGACTGACATCTGAAGCACCTGGGTTCGGTTCCTGGTGTCCCTAGGGATTTTTGCTTGGTGGAAGGTCTGATGTTGGATGCAGTCTGTCTCGTTAGGCCAAATGAGGAGCTACTCCACCGGTAAGTATTGGATCAAAAGTAAGGAACCTGACAACGACTGGGAGATCTGTGTGCTGACCACAAGCTCCTCCATTCCGCATCCGATGACACAAGTGGCCTAGGATGATACGGCAGTCGGTCCAGTCCAGCTGGCATGTCTAGGTTCAGAAGGGGAAACTTTTTTTCCCTCTCAACTCCATGCTATGTGCGAACATAGCCACTTCATATTGAGGGCAGTCTCAAAAACGTATGTCATTCTTTCAATTAGATTTTTAAATCAGAGTTAAACCTTAGTTTAAACCAGAGATTTATCCTATACTAATAATTAGGGTAAATAACTATACTTCGACATTATTATACAGTACTGGCCACTAAAATTGCTACACCAAGAAGAAATGCAGAGTGTGCTGTCCTTAGGTTAGTTAGGTTTAAGTAGTTCTCAGTCCCATAGTGCTCAGAGCCATCTGATCCATTTTGAAGAAATGCAGATGATAAACAGGTATTCAATAGACAAATATATTATACTAGAACTGACATGTAATTACATTTTCACACAATTTGGGTGCATAGATCCTGAGAAATCAGTACCCAGAACAACCACCTCTCGCCGTAATAACGACCTTGATACGCCTGGGCATTGAGTCAAAAAGAGATTGGATGGCGTGTACAGGTACAGCTGCCCATGCAGCTTCAACACGATACCACAGTTCATCAAGAGTAGTGACTGGCGTATTCTGACGAGTCAGTTGCTCGGCTACCATTGACCAGACGTTTACAATTTGTGAGAGATCTGGAGAATGTGCTGGCCAGGGCACCGGTCGAATATTTTCTGTATCCAGAAAGGCCGGTGCAGGACCTGCAACATGCGGTCGTGCATTCTCCTTCTGAAATGTAGGGTTTCGCAGGGATCGAATGAAGGGTAAAGCAACGGATCGTAACACATCTGAAATGTAATGTCCACTGTTCAAAGTGCCGTCATTGCGAACAAGAGGTGATCGAGACGTGTAACCAATGGCACCCCATACCATCATGCCGGGTGATACGCCAGTATGGCGATGGACAATAAACGCTTCCAATGTGCATTTACCGCGATGTCGCCAATCACGGATGCGACAATCATGATACTGTAAACAGAACCTGGATTCATCCGAAAAAATGACGTTTTGCCGCTCGTGCACGCAGGTTCGTCGTTGAGTACACCATCAAGGGTAAACGCGGCCATGGTCTCCGAGCTGATAGTCCATGCTGCTGCAAACGTTGTCGAATTGTTCGTGCAGATGGTCGTTGTCTTGCAAACGCCCCCCATCTGTTGACTCAGGGATCGAGACGTGGCTGCAAGATCCGTCAAAGCCATGCGGATAAGATGCCTGTCATCTCGACTGCTAGTGATACGAGGCCGATGGGATCCAGCACGGCGTTCCGTATTACCCTCCTGAACCCACCGATTCCATATTCTGCGAACAGTCATTGAATCTCGACCAACACGGGCAGCAATGTCGTGATACGATAAACCGGAACCCCATTAGGCTACAATCCGACCTTTATCAATGTCGGAAACATGATGGTATGCATTATTCCTCCTTACACGAGGCATCAAAGCAACGTTTCACCAGGCAACGCCGGTCAAATGCTATTTGTGTATGAGAAATCGGTTGGAAACTTTCCTCATGTCAGCACGTTGTAGGTGTCGCTACCGGCGCCAACCTTGTGTGACTGCTCTGAAAAGCTAATCATTTGTATATCACAGCAACTTCTTGCTGTCAGTTAAATTTCGCGTCTGTAGCACGTCATCTTCGTGATGTAGCAATTTTAATGGCCAGCAGTGTACATGCTTGCTATGTAAAAGCCTATACTTAACTTTTTTGACTCGCTGTGCAGCATCTTTCCATCATTATCGTTAGAGTATCTAAGATATTTATTTTGAAAAGTAGCTAAAAAGGTTGAGGCAATGCATATTTGTGTAGGCTGAGGCTAGTGGCAGTGACGTATTCACGTCGTTCATATGTTGTGCTTTGCTTTCGGTAACAGTGCTAAAACAGTTCGGTATAATCTATTCCAAATTATCAGATGGAGCGGAGTAACGTAATTTGTTATGTGCGGGGTGATGTTTGCGTATTTACACATGCGCTGCAATTGTGTTTC
This sequence comes from Schistocerca piceifrons, assembly GCF_021461385.2. Taxonomy (NCBI): domain Eukaryota; kingdom Metazoa; phylum Arthropoda; class Insecta; order Orthoptera; family Acrididae; genus Schistocerca; species Schistocerca piceifrons. Next base: position 1,184,492,701 of record NC_060138.1, on the reverse strand, counting down.
AGAGAACATTCGGTGCATCTAAATTACCTGTAGGGCTATTACAAAAAGCAATTGGTTAAACAGTCAAATACACCAACTGACAACTACCAATAGCTCTTTTAAATTTCAACTTCCTATTTATTTCCCACGGACGAATTTTTGAGCATTTATAATGGTTCATTTCCAGTGTAATTTCATACCATCATTATCTGAATTAATATTAATTATATTTCTGAGTAAAGAGCAGACAGCTTTCATTATCGATAGTTGGTAGTATATTTAATCTTCCAGGAATTTCGTTTGCTAAGTTGTTAAGTGAACATGGTCTCTGGGTAGTTGTGATTAACTTCTAAATTTCTTTTATACTGGTCTTTTGTAAGGGGTGGTAATTATTTCCAGACAAATGACACATACAAAATTTTGCAGTTTCCGAAGTATTTTCAAGACTAAATTCATTCAACACAGCAAATTAAAATTTTAGTATGTGAACAAGAATTAGTCTCAATTGGCAAAATAGTTTTCAGTGGATTACACTTATTTTAGCCCATTAGAACATGCAAAATATGCATCACTGAGCTATCGTTTTAGACTCAGGAAGATGGGAGCAGTTTCTGGGTGTGTTAGTAATTGGAAGCCCAGCTCTTTTACTTTAGCTATGAGTGATCCAACTGTTCAGTTTTCAATACATCAGCTATCTTGTGTAAATAAATAAATAAATAAATAAATAAATATTCAGTAATGCAGTAATGCTACGCTGTATAATCGTCAAATCACATTTTCCAAGCGATTGTCCTTAAACCATTTTAAGCGATGAGACTACCCCTTCGACAGTTCACATAAATATAAATAACCTAGTGGATGACGTCAGAAATTCCAAGAGGCTCTTCGTAGATGATGTTGATGCATTTAGGGTAGTCGCAACGCCACATACACTGAATCCTTGATGTAGATACTGGCCGCTGACACTGAAACTAAACAAACGTAACATACTACATTACAGTATGAACATGCAATTGCTGGACAGTCACTGGAGGTAGTCACATCCACCATACATATATTAATACTTTTTCCACACATCATGAACACGACATTTCGTAATATTGTGGAACATGTCACTTTAACACAAGTTTCCTTTACACAAAATAATAATAATTTTTTTTTTTACAGTTACTACTTCATATCTAACAATTCATCTGTTGAGTTCTGGAAGGAGTTTTCATTCAGAAATTTTTTAAATTTGTTTTTAAGTGTTGGATGGCTATTTTTCAGACTTTTAATTCTATCTCACAAATGACCAAATACTTTTGTGATAGCATTATTCTCCCCTTTCTTTGCCAAAGTCAGATTCAATCCAGAATAGTGAAGATCATCCCTTCTTATAGTGTTGTAGCTGTGCACTTCACTGTAATTTTTTGAATTTCAATGTGTTATTAATAACAAATTTCGTAAGTGAACGTATGTATCGCGAAGGTACTGTGTATGTGTCTAGTTCTTGAAATAAATGTCTACTAAGTGATCTTGGGAGGGCTCCAGCGATTATTTTAATTACACACTTTTGTGCAATGAATACTTTTTCTCTTAATGATGAATTACACCAAAATATGATGCCATATGAAAGGAGTGAATGAAAACAGGCATAGTAGGCCAGTTACCGATATGTTTACCACCAAATTTTGCAATGAACCTAATAGCATAAGTAGCTAAACCTACCTGTTTCAGCAGATCATCGATGTGTTTCTTCCAATTCAATTTCTCTTCAATGCACACACGCAGAAATTTTGAATATTCTGCCTTAGCAACATACTTATGTTCATAGTCTATACTTATCAATGGTGTCATGCCATTTACAGTACAGAATAGTATACACTGGGATTTCTCAAAATGTAATGAGTGTCCGTATGCAGAGAATCAAGTAATAATTTTCTGAAAGACATTATTTAAAATTTCGTAAACTGATTCCTGTTTGTTGTGTATGATTACTATCCTTGTATCATCAGAAAAAAGAACTACCTTTGCATCTTCAGGAATATAGAGCGGAAAATCATTAATATACATTAAGAACAACAAGGGACCGAAAGTGAACCCTATGGGGCACCATTTTTGATACCTCCCCAGTATGAGGACTCTGTTGATTTTTGCAAACTATGTGTACTGTTAATTTAAACCTTCTGCATTCTTCCTGTTAAATATGAATTAAACCACTTGAGGACTGTCCCACTCATACCACAATACTTTAGCTTATATAGAAGAATTTCATGACTCACACAATCAAAAGCCTTTGAGAGATCACAAAATAACACAGTCGTGATATTCCGTTATTCAGTGGATTTAATATTTGATCAGTGAAAGCATATATAGTACCTTCCATGGAAAAGTCTTTCTGAAAACCTAATTGACACTTCGTTAGTACTTCATTTTTATAACTATGTGATGCTATTCTTGACTACATTACCTTTTCAAGAATTTTGGAGGAAGCTTTCAGAAGTCAGATTGGGTGGTAGTTGTTAGCATCAGACCTATCCCCTTTTCTATGCAATAGTTTAACAATAGCATATTTCAGTCTGTCTGGAAAAATGCCCTGTTTCAGTGAGCTACCACATATGTGGCGGAGAATTCTAGCTGTCGGGAACAATCTTTTAGTACTCTATTAGAAATGCCATCAGTTCCAAGTGAGCTTTACTTTTGAGTGAATTTATTATTTTCCTAATATCGCTAGGACAGGCGTGTTTAATTTCAGTTTTATTAAATTGCGTAGGTATTGGCTCTTTCATATACTGCCTTGCATTTTCTTGTGAATAGCTGGATCCTATTTCCTCTACATCACTTAAAAACGATTATCGAAAATGTTGTCTACTTCTAACTTCTCGTTAACAAGGTTTCATTGAATCTGATAGAAATACGGGCTTCCTGTGCTCTCAGTTGGCCTGTTTTACCAAAATTCCAAATTGTTATAATTTTATTATCAGATGTGGTAATCTGAGACATTTTGCGCATGCTTCTGAATTTTTAATAACTTTTTTAAATACAGTGCAATAGTTTTTATAATGTTTCATCGTTTCTGGATCATCACTCCTCCTACCTATAAGATGCGTTTCCCTTTTCTGTTTACAAGGTATTTTTATCATTTAGTAAGCCATGGCCTTTGGATGGTTTATTACAATGATACTTCATAGTTTCCTTAGGGGAACTGTTATCAAATATATTTATAAAGGTGTCATGAAATAGGTTAAATTTTAAATTAGCATGAGGTTCCTTGTACACCTCATCCCAGTCTAACTGTTGCATGCTTTCCCTAAAATTTTCAGTTGTTCAATCTTTAACTGAATGCACTGTTTTGGAGGACTGTTTTGCGTTACTGTGTGGAGCTATCTTATATATCGTAACTAGCTGTGCATCGTGATCAGACCGATCATTCTTAAGAGGAAAAGCCTTTATTTGATTAAATTTATCTTTCTCTATAAAAACATTATCTATCAGTGTGCTGCTTTCTTGTACCACCCGAGTAGGAAAATAAATTACTGATTTCAGACTGAAAGAACCTAGTGATACTTCAAGGTCAACCTTTCTATCGTACTCTTTCAGGAAATCTACAATGAAATCCCCACAAACAATAATTTGTTTCCCTCTGCCTGACAGATAGCACAACAAAGAATCTAAGTTTTTTTCAAAATTAGCTGATAATTTCCTACAGCAACAACGGATTCGTGCCCTCCCATCGGAAGGATGAAGAAGGTATCGGAATCCATCACACCACGCAACGCTTTACCACTATGCCAACGTCCAGTGCCGAGGGTCACGTGCCCATTTCAGCCATAGTTGCCGATGTCGTTGTGTTAACATTAGCACGTGCAGGGGTCGTCGGCTGTGGAAGGCCATCGTTAGGAGTGTTCGTGCACTGTGTATTCAGACACAGTTGTACGATGCGCAGCTTAGAGTCAGACGTTAGTTACCCACAGTTCGCCGGTTGCCTTTTTTCACCAGTCTACGCAGCCTACTACGTCCGACATCCATAATGAGGAATGGTCGCCCAATCCCAAGACGTCTGGACATGGTTTCACCTTGCTTAAGACTGTCCGCCACGTTTCCACCAAAGTATAGGATATTCATACTTTTTTTTTACATACGAGTCACGATGCGAATGGAGATTTCTAATTAAATGTATAGAAGAATTCGTCATACATTTAATTCCTAATGTAATTTGCAAGTGAATGAAATAAAATGAGTAGACAGTTACAGTTAATAATCATACTATGTCAGTCTCTCGATGTCGAAGTCAGCACCAGAAATGTTGCTTCTGAAGGACCCTGATGTTAGATGGTGGTCAAAAAACACGCTTCACATCATATTTCCACAAAATACGGCCGATCCTGTTCGAAATGCTCTCTGCGTAAGACAAAAAGACTGTAGACTTTAGTGGCACCTCGGTATCATCATCTCTCACAGGTTGCACAGTTGGTCGGCAACACCTGATCTGCGTTTTGCTATGACGATTGTAGCGAAAGGCCACTTCGAGATGGTCTGACTTAGATGATAAACTCTCAGGATCTGAGATAACATGGGCCGCATGAAACAAGGTTGATCCGGATGGTGACAACTATCAACCTGCAGACACAAATCAGTGTGAGTTAGCTTCCTAGAAACGGTAAGTCCCAATATGCCACCAAGCTTCCTCCCGACCAACACATCGTGGATGGGAAGACTTATCCTTTCACGCGTCCATCGTGAAACTAATATGCAGGTGGAATGAATTCCTGTGTTCTAAAAAGTCAAATTCTCACTGCCATGAGGCCTAACAACTAAAGAATCTTCTACACAGCTGAGAAAAACGCAGGTGTCATTACTTTGTCGCCGTAAAACATTGGGAGAGGCTAGTTGGCGAGAATTTCTTTGTAGGTTTCGAAGGGAGCTGTTAATCTTTTGAGGAATGTAGGTCTTGCAAAATAAGCATTAGTAAAGAGACATCAGGTTATAAAATAAATAAAATAAATAAAAAAATATATTGTTATTTAAATATTAATTATTCTATCTGTATGATGGTGATTGTGATTGCAATTGTAATTAATATTTTGCTTATCTGGAACGTGGACGTTTAATTATTCGTTATCAGACGCTTGACAATGGCTTTTTCGTAAAGGCAATGTTACTCGTAGTTGACCGTGAAATAAAACTGAAATAATCGGACTTCGTAATTAAATCGTTTCCATAGACTGCTGCGGTAGGTGCGGACTCATAATCTAAATCTCAATATTACAATAATTTGCCAGCCATGCCAATACGTCGTACAGAGGTGATTGTCTACTAAACATAAAAAAGTTACACAGTTAGTTAAATCAGATATATTCAATGAATAAGCCTACAGTTCATAATCCTACTTACTTTTATAAATATAAATTCTTTACAGAATCGAGTGCCTAGTGTGGTTGCAACTCGCAGTATTCTTCTATAACATGAAATATGGCGGTGTGCCAGACAATAAAATAAAATACGTGCTTCTCGCACCACCTCTACCAGAGCTCTCTTTTTTTAATCAAACATAAGAGTAACGTAATTGTGCTTTTGTTTTATCAGCGACACAGCGCTGCAGTTGTGTGCCATAGGCTTTATTTATTTGTCACTGATCATTTATTTAATTAGTATTTCGCGTTTCCAAGGAAACTCACGCTCGGCATGCAAATGTGCCTTTATATTGCCCCCTGAATTGCGAGGCGAAAGGACACACCTGCAGGCGAGCAATTCACCTAGAGGCACAAGAAAATCTAAGTTATCTACAACTATTTACATGACCTACATTATACACATTATACACATTATATACAAAATTTGAATGACGCGGGTGCGCCGTAAAAGTTCTTATGTTGGCAGATAGAGTGCGCGCATGCGCAGAAGCGTCTGTGTAACTGCGGCACTGCCGTTATATCGTACAATTAGATCACGCGGCACAGTATTGCAGATCATATTGTTCGTGTGCGCGCGTTTTTCAGTCGTTGCACAAAGAAAATATTCAACCAAGATTACATATGAAGACTACATTCTATGACAGGTAACTTAGTTTTAAATTTACAATATTTGTTATAACACAATACAACTTAGATTGTTGAATGTTCTTAGTTACATAGTATTGTTTTGAAATACTTCAAAGAAAAATGTCCGTATTTTTCAGGTGCTTTGACCTATACACATCGTGTCGTTATTACAGTTCATATTCATCCGCTGCACAATAATTTTTTACAGGTTAGTATCGTCGTGGTAAAGTTTTTTGATCACAGTAACATCGTTGTATAACAACGTGATTAATATATAAGCATGTCCATTTCCCATTTCCATTATAGTCGTAGTGATGCAGTTGGTTGTGACTAAAAGCATTGCTTATTACAGATCAGACGTGACCCGTCGAGTAATTGGTCCACGTGCAGTTCGTTTTTTTACATTCCGTGGAAGCTTGGCTGCAGAACCTCGGACGGCACATAGCTGGCGTCGATCCTTGGACAGTCCAGGTAAGAGTGTCCGTCACATTTCGAGAACATTTCATTCCCTGAAGTTCCAACCAAAATTCTTCCACCCGTCGTGTTGTTTTCTGGACAGGCACTTTGTGTCCATTTAATCCAGTTATCATCTTGAAGTTGGGTACTGTAGTAATGTCACTAGACGATGCACGATATTGCACTTCACATTTTCAGTTTTTTGCTGCATATAGCTCACCTAAATGTTCGTAGTTATTAATCAAGGAAATCGTTCATCGCGTTTACATAGATACGCTGCATAATGAATGGCATTAACAGTTTCTTTCACATAGGTTTCCGCGTAGTTGCATAGTTAGTAATGTTCGTTAATGTCTGTGAACAGTGGTTCACTATGCAATGTCTTTTTGGCACTCGTTTTGTTCAAATTTTTACATAGTAACAGTTACACTATACATCAGTTAAAAAAAATAAGTAATTATACATACACACGTCACATATTTTCTTAGCATAAACATAATATAGTTGCACATAAACATGTTTACATCATCATTACATCGCTATAGGTTATTACATTGTGTCACATTTGATTACATGAATTGCAGATATTTGCATCCTCTTTAGCGGTTTTGCTGGGATATTATCGATGTTTTTTGTGATGTCATCTGAAATTAAGATAGGTTAGACACAACATTCATTACATCAGTAGGCAAGACCAGGCGTTTTCACTACTCAATAAATATTCAAAATAGTAAGAGAGAGAAAATGTTCGATTCCTCGCGTTTTGTGCGTGTGTGTAGAGTGTCTGTGTGGCCTTGACTACTGATAGATGCTTTTCGTGTTGAGAGATGTGCGTCTAATCTATTTCTCAACGTAAAAGATCGCTTCACAGATGACGTCTGTCGGTTCGTCAGGTGTCATACCAAGTCAGTGGTACCTACAATAACAAATGTTCCGTGAAAAATTAATACGTCATCCACTGCTACGTAATCATAAATTTTACTTTAATATTCCGTCTTTCAGGTGGAGGCGCGCGCTGAAAGAAGAGTTCTTCTGTCTTCAACTGCGTCACTGGAACCGCTGAAATGAAAATTTCTATACTACTTATTATCTGTGTTGTAACAACAGAGTTTTTCGAGTTGCTTAGCAATATTTTGATGGGTATGACTTTGACATTATTCAGCATGAAATGCTCTAAGATCTCGGTGTGCGTATAGCCCAATAGTTTTGTTAGTTCTAGGATGTTGTAACAGATACGCACCAGGATGCGGTATGTTAACAATTATATAAGGTCCTTCATATAGCAGACGCCACTTAGCGTTGCGTCGTTTGAGTGCTACAGATTTATGATGAGTACGAAGTAGTACAAGCATTCCTACCTCGAATTTTTGTTTTCTTTTTATTATGTTTCTGTGATGTTTGTTTCGTATTTGTGCGTGATGTGTCAATGTAGTCAATACTTCTTTTATTTTCTGTTCAGGTGTGATTTCCTTGTCTGACAACTTAGGTAATGGTTCTATCCACTGATCGTTCTGTTTGCAATTGAACATGATCTCGTTAGGTGTGTAATTCGTATCGTAAATATTTAAGTTATTGTGTACGTCTTCGAAAAGACTTAGGTAGGACACCCAATTAGTATGTTTTGATGAAATATAGGTCCTCATGAAACGGTTTAATTCTCGGAAAAGTCTCTCAGTCGCGTTACATTGTGGACTAAACCTCGAAATAAATATACTTTTAATGTTATTGTCCTTCAAGAAATTTCTCCATTTGTACCCAGAGTAGTATGCTGCATTATCTGATAGAATTGCTTTAGGTTTTCCCACGTGCGTCAGGTAATCACTTGAGAATCTTCGTATTATAGCATTTGCAGTGGCGGATTTTAAAGCATAAAGTTTTACATGTTTAGAAAAAATATCGTAAAAAGCTAAGATATATTTGACGCCTCCAGAGCTTGCTGGATGCGGTCCACTGATGTCAGTACACAGAATTTCCAGGGGTTTACTGGGTAAAATAGAATATAAATCTGTTTTTGTGGATAAATTCTGAGGTTTTGATTTTTGACATATGACACATGTTTTCAGTTCCCTGTAAATTTTTCTTCTCATATTGCTAAAATAACAGTATGTACTGAGCTTCGCTAAACACTTTTTCGTCCCATAATGACCCCAAACTAAGTGTGTGTGCCAAATTAGATTACGTTCAGACTCTTTGGGAATGCATACACACCAGTTAGTAGCATTTGGATGTCGGCGGTAAAATAACACATCATTGTGTAACTTGTAATACTTAGTCAAAGGATGATTGTGTTTCTCTACCAGTAATGTTATTATCTTATACCAGTGAGGATCAGATTTTTGTAATTCAGCCATGTTTCTGCACATATCAATATAATATTGGTGATACTGCTTGTCTTGCATTAAGAGAATCCTGTAGTCATTTATATTTTCTAAGTCACTGTTGGTATCATTCATACCTTGTGGAAGTCTAGACAAAGTGTCTGCAATGGTGTTGTCCTTACCTCTTATGTACTTAATTTCAAAAGAGTAGTTCTGAAGTGTAACTGCCCATCGTGATAGTCTAGGATGTACAAGTTTACAAGTTAACAAAAATGTCAGGGCCTGGTGATTGGTGTAAATTACTGTATGTTTTCCAAATAAATAATAACTGAATTTGTTGAATGCCCATACTATGGAAAGTGTTTCTAACTCAGTAGTGGAGTATGTACGCTCACATTCAGTTAGAGTGCGACTCGCAAACCCAATAATTCTTATCTGTTCCTCCTCTTTATTCTTTACAACTTGAAATAAGCAACAGCCCAAGCCAGTACGTGAAGCGTCACAAGTCATACAAAAATCTAAATTGAAATCTGGATGGCTCAATATGTTAGCACCCACTAAAGCATGTTTAATTGTATTAAAGTCATTCTGGCACTGTTCCGACCAGATCCAAACTTGATTCTTTCTGAGTAGATTTAGCAGATGTTTACTGTTCAAAAGTGGTTGTGGCAAAAAACGTCTGAAAAATGAACATAGCCCAAGGAATGATTTTAACTGCTTTTTAGTTCGAGGGCTAGGAAAGTTTCTGATAGCATCTAATTTACTGGGATCCGGACGTATGCCCTGTGAATTAATGATATGTCCTAAATACTTTATCTCACTGCAACCAAATTTTGATTTTCTTAGGTTGGCTGTGACTCCAGCTTGTGCAAATTTTTCTAAAATTCTTTGAAGTGTGTCAACGTGTTCATTCCAAGATTGTGTAGCTATCAGTATATCATCTACATAGTGTGTGACTGTCTCAACTAAATCGTCGCCAAGCACGGTATCCAGGGCTGTAATGAATACCCCAGAGCTGACATTCAGTCCGAAGGGTAGAACACAAAACTGATAGGTTCGCCCCCCGAACATAAATGCAGTATATTTCCGAGAATCAGGAGTGATACCCACCTGCCAAAACGAATTAGCGAGATCTATTGTGGAAAAATATTTTGCATCTAGAAATTTCTGTAATTGCTTTTCTAAATTTTCAGGTTTTGTGTGAACCGGTAAAATTATTTCATTAATAGCTCGTGCGTCTAACACTAACCTAATGCTTCCATTTGATTTTTTGACAACAAGTACAGGACTACAATAAGGTGAGGTGGATGGTTCAATGACCTTCCAGTCTAACATTTGTTTTAATTCTTGCCACACAGCAGGTCGTTGAGATAACGGTACGTTATATGTCTTATGGTAGAAGATCTTGTGAGGCTTAACTTCAATCTTGTACACATACGTGTTGATAACACCTAATCATTTGGTAAAAACTTGTAAATATTTGGATAACACTTCCTGTAGTTTTATACGTTCATGTACACTGAGAGCTGTAGCTTCACTTATCTTATGATCAAGCAATGTTTTCAAGTCCATTATCTCTGTGTCAGATGAGTGTGTTTGCATGTCTTGAATGTCATTGTCAAGTACTAACTGAACCTTGTACCCTGTACAGTGTTTGTCATGCTTTAGAGTTCTCCTGTCCAAATCAATAATAATTACCCTGCTTTTATCATTTAAAATACATTTACCTTTGGTGAAGTCTATAATGCAGTCCTTCTCGCTCATAATATCTATTCCTAATGTGCAATTTGTCACAAGGTTTTGTACAACCAGGAATGGCCATTGTACGGTTCCATTACCTATTTTAACGTTTACAAAAACTTGCTTCGTAACCCTACATGACTTATTACCTAGTGCAGTAGTTATTTTACAGTTTTGGACAGGAAACTCAGGCACAGGTTCCAATTCACACATCTTTTTATAGAAATTAAAAGACAAAACGCTCACAGCTGCACCTGTATCTAGGATAATAGTAGTTGGAATCCCACCTACTACACCAGTAGCAGATGCTAAAACAATTTCATTTGTGTTAAAACGACATTGTGTACTGTCTTGTAAAAGTTCATCTGATATATTGTTATTGTGGTTGTATCTTATAAATAAAACAGGTAGTTATTGTTTAGAATTACTCGGCATATGATTATTCTGTTGTTCAAGTGTGGTGTCAAATAACTGATTAACATTGAAGTCGCCCCCCAAGAATTCTTCAGCCACGACCTGGGGCAAAGTAGTGACTGTTTCTAGTTTGTTGGATTAGCATTTGTACTAGGTACTGACACAGATTGAGGTTGTGCATCAGGTGTCATTTCTATTATATTCACATTCGGATATTGCCTATTATGATCTCCAAACTTTTGCGGTTGTTGTTGCTGTTGCGCATTATAACTTACCTGTCGGTCGTAAGGTATGCTCCAATTTTGTCCTGGTGGCTGCTGTGGTAAAGCAGAGTTTGAATGAAAGTACTGATCGTTACGAGTCCAACCTTGATGCTGTCTTGGCTCGTAGTTACTATTATTTCTATTTCTGTTTGTGTTTTTGTTATTACCTTTGTATCCGTTGTTACCGTTGTAGTTATTACCGCGGTGCCTTTTGTATGGATTGCCGCATGAAATGTTATTACTGTTGTAACTATTGTTTGTATTGGAATACGCGTGTTGATTTTGATTTCCGTACTGAGACGGCATGTGAGTTTGCTGTTTTTGCTGTACCGCGTATCCAACTGTGGGCGCGCCAGAATTGAGTTGGCAAGCCTGCATGTTTTGCATACCACTAGTGTAAACATTGTGGCTGCTGTTTTGCCGCGCGAAGCGCTGATCTTCAAGTAACATGTCAACCGAATCTAAAGCTGTTAAAAAATAATCTGAATCGTCATCCGGGATATGTAGGAGTTTTTCTTTAATGTTGAAAGGCAATTTGGCCTTCAACGCACGGAGTATATCACGCGTTGCGACTGGTTCGTCTAAAAAGTGTCCCATGTTCAAGTATTTTTCAAAATATCTGCCATTTTTACTGTTAAAAGTTTCAGGTTCTAAAATTTGTCTTCTGAGTCGCTCCTGGACGGATTGCGACCAGAATTTGTTCAGAAAAGCACGCTCAAACTCACTGTACGTGGTACATACGTCAGCTTGACTGTATGCCCAGACAGCTGCATCGCCTTGGATGTAACCGACAATATATGAAATCTTTTTCCGGTCACTCCAAGTGCGTGGAAATGCGTTACTAAAAGATTTAAGAAAAATCACCGGATGAATGGTTCGTTTTTCTGGGATAAAAATCTGAAATTGCCTGTGTTTCATTAAGCTTTCGTCTTCCTTTGCATTATGATATGGATTTGTCCCACTGTAATTACTGCTATGTCCAGCTGGCGAGTAATTACGATAATGTTGCTGTGGTTTACCATGATAATAGCTTGTGTTTGTGTTTGCACATCGTGGTATGTGTTGTAGTCGTGGTGCGTTTTGTTCTTGTGTATTTGTCGTGTGCGGAATGTGTGTATCATACTCGAATGTATATTGGTTTCTGAACTGTACATTTTGACTGATATTTTCGTTACATTCAGACTGTAGTTGATCGGTGAATTGTCTCATGGGTGCAGTGACGGATTGTACTGCGTCACTGATCAGCTGTTTGTTATTAGTAATGTATTGCGCTACGGAGTCGTGCACAATTGTTGGTAAATTTTCACGTAAGCATCTATCAAAATGTTTGTCTTTGTTCTCAACCCAATCATGAAATTCTTTATTAATATTTTGAAAATGAGCTGTGGCATCTGATTGTCAGATGTCAGTCAGGTGTTGTTCAACATTGTCAAATTTATTGTGTACGTCAGTAATTCGTTTTTCAAGGTTGTCATGTACTGAAGGATATGTTTGAATTTGTTCAGTAAGAACTTCACACGTGACATTAAGGTTTTTTACTTGTGTCTGTAAAAGTGCTACGTCAGTTGTAGTCTTTTCTTGTCTCGTATTGAGCTGGGAAAATTTAGTACTGAGTTCGGTCATGTGTTTGGTCAGTGTGGCGTCTATAAGTTCCACACGTTTACACAAAGTGTCATTACCTATCTTGATTGCTATGAGATCAGATTTGATTTCGTCATTTTGTGTTTTTAACTGTTCATTTTGTGTCTCTAATTGTACCTTTAAGGTTGCCATGTTTTCGGCGTTCTGTTTCCTTATGGTTGCCATATTTTCTGCGTTTTGTTTCATTAGCATTTGTAACATGTCGGCAATGTTTACCGTTTGCAAGGTCTCTGCCCCCGCCGCGTCATTAGACGTGACGTCATGCATTAACATGGGCTCTGATTGAGATTTTGAAATTTGTGTAGTGGACGGCCTATTGTCAAAATTTTCGTCAACACTTGCGTCAATGTTTGATGAATCGTCACTACCGGTTGCTGTCGTAAAGTCATTTTCTAACACTTGTCTCACGTCCGAGTCGGATTGCGTCTGAATAGTACGTCCTTGCTGTTCCATTTTTGCGTATTGTTTTCTAGTTATTACCATGCCACACGTGATATATGTTTCAAGAAAATTTTTGACACTGATTTTAAAATAAAATGTAGTTGAGCATGAATCGCTCGTAGCAACAATGGCTGTCTGTTAATTTAAAAATATAAACTGAATTTGAGATTATTGGTAATGGCTGCTGGCCATGTTACATGATATCGTACAGAAGTCGGCCATATTGTACACTCGTGTATTGGTATTGTTGCATACGTTATTGTTTAGGGAAAAGTACTGAGAATGAAATTTATCACTGAAACTGTTATGCGGAAAAGAAACACTACAGAATTTACTGAAAAGCTAATACACTGAATTATACGTCTGGTCAAGCCTGCTAATGCAAAGATGCTGCGTCTTACCTTATTTTGCTGGAAGTTTCATTGCGTCTTCCCGCAAAATTTCAGAATTGGAAAATATCTTCGGATTTTGTTATCTCTCATACATTGACGTCCAGGTCCAGAAAGTTGATTTTTTACATGAAACAAAGAGAACAATGTAACAAATGACAAAATAACAAGTCCGACACGCAGTCGCCAATATAAAATAAATAAAATAAATAAAAAAATATATTGTTATTTAAATATTAATTATTCTATCTGTATGATGGTGATTGTGATTGCAATTGTAATTAATATTTTGCTTATCTGGAACGTGGACGTTTAATTATTCGTTATCAGACGCTTGACAATGGCTTTTTCGTAAAGGCAATGTTACTCGTAGTTGACCGTGAAATAAAACTGAAATAATCGGACTTCGTAATTAAATCGTTTCCAAAGACTGCTGCGGTAGGTGCGGACTCATAATCTAAATCTCAATATTACAATAATTTGCCAGCCATGCCAATACGTCGTACAGAGGTGATTGTCTACTAAACATAAAAAAGTTACACAGTTAGTTAAATCAGATATATTCAATGAATAAGCCTACAGTTCATAATCCTACTTACTTTTATAAATATAAATTCTTTACAGAATCGAGTGCCTAGTGTGGTTGCAACTCGCAGTATTCTTCTATAACATGAAATATGGCGGTGTGCCAGACAATAAAATAAAATACGTGCTTCTCGCACCACCTCTACCAGAGCTCTCTTTTTTTAATCAAACATAAAAGTAACGTAATTGTGCTTTTGTTTTATCAGCGACACAGCGCTGCAGTTGTGTGCCATAGGCTTTATTTATTTGTCACTGATCATTTATTTAATTAGTATTTCGCGTTTCCGAGGAAACTCACGCTCGGCATGCAAATGTGCCTTTATAAGGTGAATGTTTTCTATGTATTAATAGTGATCGTGGACTTTAGTTTCACTCTAATCTGAGTTCTCTTGTGTGATTGGTAGGTGGAGATTCGAGGTTAGCTTTTAGTCCAAGGCATTTTATCGTTTTAGTTTGGTAGATTAGGCTGTTATAAAATGTAAGGAAGAGGTATTTCTGGTGGAGTGCTTGGTGGTTTCCGTGAAATTATTGCTGGGTTGTTGCAATGTAGGTATCACGAGATGCACCAGGAGGTGTAGATTAGTATTTTATTTAAATCTTCCATCGGGTGAGACGTTTGCCGCAGAATTTAAACTGCTCTTTAACGAACAGTCTCTCAGTATTGTCGTGTCGTCACTATATTTCTGCATTATAAGTGAAAGAGCCGCACTGCCCCAGCTGTCGCGAGCGGGCTGTGGGCACTATTGGGTGCGGAGCCGACGAAAACACAGTTGCAGCAGATGCAGCAAAACTGTCAGTCGGTTTCCACCCTTCCGGCCAGAGACTGGTTCTCATAGTGCAGACGACACAGCAGAGCCTCACGCGGACCACGGGAACGGCACGTCAATTGCCACGCCTTCTGGCAGCCGACTTGGCAGAACTGTACAAATACTCATCATTTTAAGTAGAGGTTGAAACACGTATGTATTCAGTAGCAGAGATGGCGAGGCATGGCAGAATCTCTGACCAGAGAGTTATTTATCGTTGCTAGTCTGCGCTTGACCGCGCGAGAGTTCAGTTGCGAATGAGAGTGAGTCGCGAGTGGGACGCTGTCGGCGGGCGTCGACATGGGTCTCTGGTCAAGATTCAGGACGAGGTATATTGTTAAATAAGGTAATGAAGCTGCATTGCGCAAATCAGATAATGTAATGTATATTTTTTTGTAATTAATTTGTTCAAGAAATGCCCCAATAATAATTTTGTTCTGAAAGCAATCTTTTAAGAAAATAATCATTACAATTGAAACAATATTTCCTTTGCTTTTCCTCCCAGAATCAATTTATCACGTTGATCTTAACGTTAATTTTGTGGGGACTTAACATTTTTGCACATTGTTATTATCATTGAGTTTTATTACTGTGGGAAGCTAATATTTGGGTCTATTTGCATTTTTATTGAATTCATATCATTTTTAAATAATTACGGGGAGGTTACATGTAGCAGAACGAATATTCACATTTAAAAATTATCTTTCATTTTTGCGGGAAGGTTACACTTGGTTCTACTCCCATTAACATTTAAATATTGTCATTTTCAAAATTCTCCGGGGAGGCTATACTTGGCGACATCCAGTCCAGGACCGTATTTCGTTGAGAATCTTCTGAAAAGTAGTCAGATATTTTGCTCTTATTTACTTAATATAATTAACATTTGGCGCAACGCTTTTACTAATTTTATGACTTTCTTTCCTCAGATCATCGGCAATTCGTTGGTCTGTTGTATTTGTGTTTGTTGCTTTTTGCATTTTGCTTATTTCATTTGTGAATAATTGTGACTATTGTAAAAATGCCGCGAAAGACTGTGAATAGTGTATCGCGAGGTATAATGAATGAAATTACCGACTTAAGCAACATCACCGATAGTGCTTGTGACGCGCAGTGTAATGATGACTATCCACCGTTTACTGACAATCATCCTACTGATGAGCAAACGAACTCAGTTGTCTCCTCTGTTAATTTGACGACAACTGACGACGCGGGGCGCTCTATTGTAATGAGCGCTGCTCAGTTTAACACACCCGGTTTGGAAAATTCATGTAACGGACAGACGAATTTTTCTAATGAAAGTGAACAGGATACTCAAGGTAGGAGAGATTTATTTAATTCCGAAATAGTGACTGACAGTGTACATTTGACTGGCAAACCTTTTTGTAAATCTCAGAATAACCAAATGGTTACAGAAAGCGTGACAATCGCAGGTACGGCACTAAACAGCACAGAGAATAGGAATGCTGATTTTGGGTCGGATCCAATTATGGCATTGTTGCTACAAATGACTAAGCAGTTTAATGAAAGATTTGATAACAATTCCAAACAACAGAGTGAAGATAACAAACAATTTAAAGAAAATTTCAAACAACTTAGTGAACAGGTCAGACAACAGAGTGAAGATAACAAACAAGACAACGAAAAACTCAAACAATACTTTAATGAAAAATTAGACAACAATTCAAGACAGCTTAGTGAACAAATTAGAGACGTTGCTGCACAATGTCATGATACCAAGGAACAGCTGCGCGAGGAAATTGAGGCTTGTTCAAGAAAAAGTAGCGAAGAAATTAGATCTGTTGCGCAAGAATTAAGGGAAATGCAAACAGCTGCAACAGAAACACTTAGAGACGAAATTAGCGGAGTCGCTAAACAATGCTCTGAAAAAGCCACATAATTACGCGACGAGTTTAAAGTAATGACAGCAGAGCTTTCGCGGACAATGGATGCAAAGATAGACGCGAAATTCGAGCAACAGAACACACAGATTGACGAACGTTTTAATCTTCACATACAAAACAGTGATACGCGTTTCCGCAAATTCATACAGGATCAAAATAAAGTAAAACGACAAGTAATGGAAACAATCACAGCACAAAGAGAAGAAGACAAACGTAAAATGTTTGCGAAGGCAAAAACATATGTAGATAACAATATTGCTACAGTATCGGACAAAATTAATACCATCGAACAGTTGAACACTAAATTACGTGATGAGATTTCTGACCTTAAATCAAAAACAGATACACACTCAGTAGATTTTCAAACAGTGACCGACAGACTCGAACAATTACAACTAACACAGGATTTCGATGTCGTCAAAGCTGACGTTAAAAAACTGAACGAAACTACATGTAAATTGGAAAAACAGATTAATGCCTCTGACACTAAAACCGATGATCAGGTAAAATACTGACTGAAAAGTGTGATTAATTGGCCAGTCGTATTGACGTTATTGAAAGTAATAATGACAACAAATCAGACAATACTTCACCGGTTTCATTCAATCAAACACCTGAATTCCAAAATCTACAACAGACAGTCAAAGAGATCGATTCAGCTAATAACACGTTACGTAGAAATTTGTCAAGTTTACAGCAAGAGGTAACAGAGATAAAAAATATTTCAGTTAATAACACATCACAGCAGACGCCACTTTGCGAACATTTGACAGAGTCACGCAGCGCGTATAATGTGAGCAATTTACAGAGACTACGCGACTTAAAATCCGAAAAGCCACGCGACTTAAAATCTGAAAAGCTACGTAACTTGAAATCCGAAATGACACAGACAAACAGATTCACACACAAACCTGAACTGTTCACAAATTCAGAGACAAGAACGTAGATTACGAGCAATTTTTATCTGTAAGAAAATCTAAGGAATTTAATAATGACAGAGCACAGGTACACGCTTTGCACTGTATACGACAATTTACTTTTGTACTTTCACCGCTATTACCTGTAAGGGAGAAACTAGCTTTGAACTGGATACGACAATTTGCTATTGTATTTTCATCGGCATTGCCTATAATGCAGAAACTTGAATTAGCATGGATACAGCAGTTTATGTCTGAATTTTTACCGATATTGCATGCAACGCAAAAGCTAAAATTTATTTGCAGTACGTAATAGACCTCAGGGGATTCATTACGCTTTAATGAATATGTGCCATAGTGTGCAAAAAAATGGTTCAAATGGCTCTGAGCACTATGGGACTCAACTGCTGCGGTCATTAGTCCCTTAGAACTTAGAACTAGTTAAACCTAACTAACCTAAGGACATCACAAACATCCATGCCCGAGGCAGGATTCGAACCTGCGACCGTAGCAGTCTTGCGGTTCCAGACTGCAGCGCCTTTAACCGCACGGCCACTTCGGCCGGCGTAGCGTGCATAGGGCCCCGAGCTCTAGTAGTGCTGTTTCATCTTTAGTTTTCTGCACTGCTGCCTTCTCTTCTACTATCCTTTGTATCTATCAAAACAGCTCTTTAACTATTGCTCTACCTAGTATTAGGAATATGTAATGAAAACCGGATATTACAAATTTTTACCGAAAGTGACAATTTTCATTAGGCACTCCAGAACTACCGCCCTAATTTTGATAACAGATAAAATCGTAATCATCAATATCGTCAAAATTTTCAGCAACAGGAACCACATTTTAGTAACAATAGACATTTTCCACCACAACAGCATGAAAGCCAGCCGGTTGGTGTACCTAACCAACAATGTAATACACAGGGTCAGCCAAGCTTTAATGTTTCGCCGCGTGCACGTATAGTCCCCGATCCAACAAATAGTAACACACGGCGGCAAAGAAATAACTACGTATAGAAACACACTATTTCAATTCCTATCGCAATGCACCGTATTGGAATGACTATTACGACAGACGTAAAAACAATGAGCACAATTTTCAGCGTACATTTAATAACAGTTTATCTTATCAGCAGCAAGAACATTAGCAATAACAAATAATCATAAATGAACCAGACAATAGGTGTCATCTATAGCGTAACACGTCAGTAAGAAATAACAGAGCAGTTCAAATAGTGGATATGCCACAGCATCCTCCCGTAAAATAAATAACAGCACGTACGATAGAATTTGACCACATACAGTACAAGTCGCATCGTCCAGTAACACAAGCAGTACTTTAGACACGCAGAATCTTGTTCACGAAAATGTTATTAATTTTGACGCTATCCGACACACGTTTGCATGAAAGACAGAATCACAACGTACGTAGATGACATTCTTATTGCAGAAGCTAACTGGTCTGAACACAATATGATTCTAGAACAACTGTTGCAAACTTTTCATGCTCAGGGACTCACAGTTAATCTCAGTAAATCGCACTTTGGCAAAACTTCTATAAAATTTCTTGGACACGTAATTTCAGCAGAAGGCATTGCGCCTGATCCGGAAAAAACTTCAAGCTCTACGTGACATTACTGTTCCTACGACGAAGAAACAACTACGCAGTTTTTTGGGCTTAATTAACTTTTTTCGTAAGTTTATTCATCACTCTGCTTTAGACACACCTAGATTATGCCAATTAACAGGTAAAAACAGTATTTGATCCTGGAATAAGCAAGTACACTCTGAATTTGTGAACCTGAAAGAAGCCTTGTTGAATGCTCCACTTTCATCGCACTCAGATCTTACCAGAAATTTTTCCATTGCCACCGACAGTTCCAACACAGCTTTAGGCGTACATATTTTTCACGAAATTGAAGAAGATGGTTGTACAGTAACTAAAAACATCGCATTTGCAAGTCGCATTCTGTCGCCTGCTGAACGAAATTATTCCGTTACAGAATTGGAAACATTATGTGTTGTTTGGGCTTTCAAGAGATTTAGACATTTTCTTTATGGCAGACATACCAACGTTTACACAGATCACAGACCGATACAATTTTTACTTTCGGCTAAATTTACTCATGACAGATTAAGCAGATGGAAGCTTTATTTGCGGGAGTTTGATTTTACAATTGTTCACATTCCCGGGACACAAAATGTTATAGCAGACGCACTATCTCGTTCTCTCAGCAACAATCAGCATGACATCGCAACCAACTTCTGCAAAGCAAATTTCAGCGTTATGTACATTCAACAAGTTGCATTTGAAAATTTTATTTCGTCGTCATTACAGGACATAGCAAAAGAGCAAAGTAAAGACAATGTGTGGAAAGAAATTAAACACCTTTGGCAAGATAAGAATAATGTTACGATTAGGAACCATTACACTGTACGCAATGACATTCTGTTTCGCCGCTCTCACCCTGACAGCAACAATGGGTTATTATGCATTCCTGACGAACTGGTTAACAAATTAATATGGTATACTCATTTAAGTTATGCACATTACGGAGCCAGAAAATGTTTTCTTATACTGAGACAGAACTGTTATTTTACCAACATGGAGAAACGTATACGACGAGTTTTAGCGTCATGTAAAATTTGCCAGAAAGCTAAGTCAGACACGACTTCACATATTCCTCCATTACATCCCATTGTACCTGTTCAATTAAGACACATGGCCGCAGTAGACATTTTTGGTCCAATTTCCAGAACCAATAGACGTTTTTGCTACATCTTTGCCGCTGTTGAACTCACTTCAAAATTTGTTACTTTCACTCCGTTACGCAAAGCTACTGCTAAAACTGTTTCGAAAGCATTTGTAAAACATTTTCTATTTCATGTAGGGTATGTGATGAAAGTAATTTCTGACAATGGATCACAATTTCGTTCTGCTATATGGACACGCATGTTACGAGCTAGAAACATTTTTCCGATCTATATATCCAGGTACCATGCCTCTTCGAACCCTTGTGAACGATTAATGAAAGAAATTGGTAAACTGTGTAGAATATACTGCCACAAAAGACATATTGATTGGGACACACACATATTCTAATTCCAAGATGTAATTAATTCCATTCCAAATGAATCCACTATGCTATCTCCATCTGTTATACTGAAAAACGTTGAACCACCAAACAAAATTACAGAATTAGTAAATTTTCCTACATCTCGTCGATTACGACACCACGAAATAATTGACATTGCGCTGAACAACATCAAACGTGCCGCAGAGCGCCGGAGAAGACAGCAAAAACAGGTTTGTACACGCCGAGACTTTCACATTGGACAGAAGATATTAGTACGTACACACTATTTATCCAGCAGAATAAAAGGTAAGTGCAGTAAATTTGAACTTCTATACGCAGGTCCATAACGGATTCGCAGCATTCCTCACCCCAATGTAGTACATGTCGAAACTCTGAGAACCAGAAAAAGTGACGGCAACCACCATGTGTCTAACATTAAACTCTTTATTGAATGATGACACTTTATGATTTAACATGCTATGATGCCATTTACACATTTTATGACTATTTCTGCAAATATATTCACATGACTACCTATTGATGATTATCGTATTTTTTCTTGACAAGTGCCCGGCAAGGTAAAGTTAGCAGGTCGCTCTTCTTGTCGTTACACATCAGACCGTGCATATTTTTTCAGATGAACTTACACATTGTATAACTACTTATGCAATTATATTCACATGACTACTTATTGATGATTATCGCATTTTTTCTTGGCAAGTTGTCATCATTTGTTTATGTATGTACGATTGTTTTCATGTTTTGTTTGTATGCACTGTGAAATAGTTAAGATATAACACACACCAGTTGACTTTGACATTTTTTTGCCCTATGATATCTCAAGATCATGACTGTTTTACATTTTTTTTTTTTTTTTTTGCTGCTGCATTGTGACATTCTATGTACATTTTTGCATCTGAACACTGTCAATGTCTTTGACATATTACGTTTTCTGTCATGTTATGCTGTATGCTTAATTATGTTACCATAAACCAGTCATTATCTAGTGAGTATATGATGTAAATGCATGACATTAATCTTCGTTCATTATTTTCATAAAGAAATAACGTGTAAAGGAAATAAATTAAACAGAAATGGGAATTTCACCCTCGGAATAGACGAAAGAAGATGCGAAAACCTTATGAGGAAGAGTAAATGGATCGGAATTAACAAGCATTAACAAGAATATACTATACACGTCGTAGAATAGCAGTCTTAACTATTTTTTTCTTTCAGAATACGAAGCGATTGATGCAGGCTGTCAGACAGAACTACACATCTTAGTTTTAGTGATGAAATATGCTAGAGATAAGGAATAGTTATGTAATGAGTAATGAAGTGACTTTTTTGCAGATGATAATGAATGCTGATGAATAATGATGAAGAATATGCTACTATGGATAATGAAGTTTTTCTTTACAGGTGATGATAATAATGGAGTTATGATAATATAAATAATGAAGTGATGGATAATGAAGGTTTTTTTTCTTTACAGATGAGGATATTGTTGAAGTTATGTATTTATGCTATGTAGATATTTAAGTATTTGTTGCAGTTTGCTTTGACAGCAGGTATTATATTGCATAGTATAATGACGGAAGATTTTGGAAAGGACAGCTATGGAACACATTTTTATACACATTTCACTACCTGTTAATTCGAAATTCACTACTTTTCAGCATAAAATGCATTTCTTCTTTCAGCTTAATAATTAATATTTTTGCAGGAGACATTATTTACGAAATTAATGTGCTGTAAGCAGTTGTTCATTAAATGTATGCCTTTACATATACTCTACTTGTTTCATAACCTTGGTACCGCTGACTCACGACGAATGTCGTTACACATTTTCATTTATAGGAACAACCCACAAGCAAATTTTTTTTCTTTTTCTCTTCTTGCTTTCCCTTATAATTACCCAAAGCAATGCATTGCTAACAAAAAAAATGTATCACCAGTTCCAAATAATGCTACCCATTGAAGAGAGTTCTGAATAATACTGAATGATGAAAAATATTTTGTACTATTCAATACTTGCTGGCCAATGAGTGCCAATAATTAGTATAACTAAATGAATTATATTAATACTATGCCATTCATTAGCTCTCATTTTCAATGATGACTTCTGATGTTTTGTAACTGGCCAATGACTGCCAATAATTAAAAATGTTTTGTACTATTCAGTACTTGCTGGCCAATGAGTGCCAATAATTAGTATAACTAAATGAATTATGTTAATACTATGCCATTCATTAGCTCCTGTTTTCAATGATGACTTTTGATGTTTTGTAACTGGCCAATGAGTACCAATAATTAGTATAACTAAATGAATTATGTTAATACTATGCCATTCATTAGCTCCTGTTTTCAATGATGACTTCTCATGTTTTGTAACTGGCCAATGACTGCCAATAATTAAAAATGTTTTGTACTGTCCAATACTTGCTGGCCAATGAGTGCCAATAATTACTATAACTAAATGAATTACGTTAATACTATGCCATTGATTAGCTCGCGTTTTCAATGATGACTTCTCATGTTTTGTAACTGGCCAATTACTGCTAATAATTAAAAATATTTTGTACTGTTCAATACTTGCTGGCCAATGAGTGCCAATAATTAGTATAACTAAATGAATTATGTTAATGCTATGCCATTAATTGACTCATTTTCAATGATGACATATTCACTATAATCAGATGACTTATGAACATTATTCTGTAATACTTCATACATGGTACAGAAATGTTCAGCAACTGGGCGATGAGTTCCACCAATTACTTAAATCAGCTGTTAGACTAATGTAATTCTCAATGAAGACTAGTATGTGACTTAATGTCCTTCACCTACTGACCTAACTACCCTGAATTACTGCAATATCCATTTGTCCTGTACATCCTCCTGATCATGGAGCACTATATTTGGTTTTTGCACTAATTCTACGTTAGTGTGCCTTGTAAGAGCGTGGTGTTGACACGACATGCTGTCCACCACCGTGAGCGATGGAGACGTTATTATGGTCCCACTGTTTGGTGTACCTGATGAACTGCCAAAACGATAACATGGAATATTACTATGACATTTCAGTGTCTTGGCTACGCTGATAAATACTTCTGGGAAAAGAACTTCAGATTGTCTCACTTGGTGTTGTACTTCAGTGGAAA